>NC_136465.1:176080959-177280959 GCF_902686455.1 Sciurus vulgaris
CAGGGCAGGTCTGGTCCAGATCAGAGGCCTCCAATGAGGCAGGTGGGCTCTGGTTTGTGCACCTTTCCCCCAAGTGTGATGGGTCCCCACTGTAGCCAGTGCCAAGCCTCTGGGTGTCCAGATAGGGTTGGGGGTGGAGCTGGTGTTGGCCCTGCTGACCCCGTCCACGGGCTTGCACTCTTTGTGCTCTGGGCCCCCATTTCCAGGTGAGAGCCGGGCCCTGTGGCGGACTGTGGACTCTGCTTAGTTTTTCCCCTAGTGTAACAGTGTCCCCTTTATGCTTTGAGTATCACTTGCTGCTCTGCCACTGCAACTTATTTTTAAATCAGACATGTTTCTTTCTCTTCCTCCCTGTCACTAATCTCTCCCCTCCCTAATCTTGGGGGAAATAGGAGCACCCTTCTTCCCCATCCGAGGCAGAGTTATCTGTCCTTGAGCACACACCCACCACAGGAACAAAGTAATTCAGACTTCGGGGATGGCACCAGAAAATCTCAGAAATGACCGACTCCCAAATGAACAAGTGAATTACAGCTCCAGACAGAACACATGGAATGTAGCCTTTGAATCACCTCTTTAAAAGCCCCTGCTCCCCTTGATGGGCAGGATTCTGGCACATCAAGGAAGGAGTCCCTGTGCTTCTCCTTTGGAGCAAAGCAATAAAACATCTTTTTTCCTTTTCCTCAAAACTGCATCCTTCTTATTGGATTGGCATCAGGGACAAGCACCAAGCTTTCGATAATGAATTTGGCAACCCCGTCGGGACCTGGGAGCAGCCCCTGCTCCAGCTCTCTTGGGCAGGCCTGGCTCTCCAAGGAACCCCACTTCCGTGCTACGGACTCAGCATGGCCAGCGAAATTGTTAAGAGTCAACTGCAGGAGAGTTAGGGGAAGGGTGAGTTTGCCTCGGGTCGAACCAGAGGTTCTGTGAGTAAGGAGAGGGACTGAGGGGCCGTCCTGGCAGCTGCCAGCTCCTTTCACTTCAGGGAACTCCCAGCTTCCCTCCCTGGACAGTCCAGGTTGCTCCACCATGGTCCACTTTGAGAAAAAGGAAACTGAACCTGGTTATGTCGTGACACCCTTGACCATCTGGTAAGTTCCCGGCGTGCATGCCGAGACCCTGGTTCCTCTTCCTGGGAACATCTGGTTGCATGATTAGGGGTCTGAACAGTCAGGAACTAAGTTGAAGGTGCCAAAAGGCACTGCCTCTGGTGTGCAAGGATAGAAAGGTTAAGAGAGTTTCTCAGCCTGGTCCCAGGCAGTTGCAGGTCATCTTGCTGTGATCCAAAACAAATCCCAGGGAAGCCACCTGGGCCGTAGCAAACTGGCTGAAGAGACCTGGCCTCCGCCCTGGCTTCTAGGCTCTTTTGCCCATGGTGGGAAGGGGGCGGGGTGGAGGCTGTTGGCCACAAAGAATGTGGCAGTAGGTTCCAGCACTGTCAGGTTATGGCCTGGGGACAGGAATAGTCTCACTTTCAGGATCTGACAGGACACCCTATTTGGCCAGGGGATATCCATCCTTGGGGCAGAGCAGTTCTGGCTACGACATTATCCCATCAAACTAAATGCCTGGGGGGACGGGTGGGACAAACAACTGCACCTGGAAAAGAAAACCAGAACAAAGGCCAACCCCTGTTTTGTTGGCAGCCTCTGCAAAGGGATCTCAAGGAAACCTGAAGAGAAGGATGGAGAGGGCTTCCTCCACTGCACAGCAATGTGCCTGTGATAAGGAAGGGCCCAGAAGGAGGCTCGGGGTACAATTCGCAGTCGGGAACTCACTTAAAGTTGATGGCATTGTGATAGTGATAGGGCAGACAGGTCAGGCTCAAAAATATCCTGACTCCAACCCCTTGAAAGTCACCTGGGAAACAAAAGATTAAGGCAGAGCTTTTGCCTATAGCAGGTTGCAAGACCCTCTCCTGGCATAAAATTTGTTGTGTAAGTTAAATACACAGATAAATTCATAAGGATTGTTTCAGAATATGAATTTAAGAAAGGATCTCAAACTAGAAAAGAGATATAAGAAAGTCATAGGTATGGAAATATATTTTAGTATGGAAAATTAGTAGGTAAAACAAATGTTTCTACGTGAGAAAGTTTTTTATATGGTAAATTAATATTCTTGTGCTAAAGTCCAAGAAGAAAGAGGGCAAAACTAAAAATAAACAAGTTGTGAATGTCTAAGTAAGTTGAAGAAGGTTTGTGGAAGGCAAATCTCAAAAAGTCTGGGTATGTGATTAAATTGGCTATACTTAGCACAGTCAGTTATTCAAATTTTAATGTAGTGATGTGAAGTAAATCTGCACAATCATCTGCTCTGAGCTATCAAGATAATTTTCTTGTATCTGTTAGGTTTTATTACATAGGGAAACTAAGTCTTAAAGGAATTAGGGTTTGTGCCAGTTTTAAAGTCTTTTAAATGATTGCTTTGTAACTAGTTAAATTAACAGTTCTTATTTTAGGTTATCAAAATATAGTTGACACCCTAAATTTATGTAACAAGGCATATGTATGCATCTGAGAACTACATCTGTCTAAGCCTTAGCTAAATGTTGTGTAAGTTTATAAAATGAATGTTTATGTTAGTTTACCGGCAAGATAACCAATAAGTGCTCTCTTTGATACATTGTATCTGTCGTAGAAGGGTCACACTGCCATTTGAAGACCTGTCTTATATCTTTTTGCTTGGAGTAAATCTATTTCTGATTCTTAACAGTTTCCTAAATGAATAAGAGATTTAGGACTATCCTTTGATTTTTGCTGGTACTGCCTGTAAACTCAGGGACATGGTTAGTGGCCAAATAACATCAGACAGAAAGCGGCCAAAGCAAATAGGGGAGTAAGGATAGGGGTCAGCCAGGTGACAAGAGTGGAGTTCAGCCATCCTGGCCAGGGGTCATTTGATTGATGTTGCTTCAGCCTTTCACTCAGATGTTTGAGTTTCGACGTTCTTTTCGACCAGTCCAGTTTCATTACTGTAATAGCAGCATTCTTCCCTTAAGAATAGACATGTCCCCCTTTGTCTGCTGTCAGAAGATCTAGCGCTTGATGGTTCTGCAAGGAAACTTGAGCAATAAATATTATTTGTCTTTGTAAGGATGCCAGGGAAGCAGCAGATGCCTCCACTGCCTCTTGGAGTTGCTGTTGTAGCTTTTCAGTGGCGCTGACTGCATAACCGAGTCCTCCTGCTCCCAACCCGGAGGCCACAAGCGAGGCGGCTGGGGAGAGTCCAACCACCACCGGTAGAAAAATGGCCCATCTTACCCTAGGGATGGGATTTTGAGAAAGCCAGATTAATTCAGCTTCACTATGTAGTGTCAACTGAGGAACTAAAATAGAGGGCACGCAGAAAGCAAAGGGCATATTGGAACCTAATTCTTTGGTCAGAACGCCATTACACCAGAAAAAGAATCCTGGAGGGGCAAATATTGGAGAAGAGACTTGTATGGTTCGGTTGCAAGGCACTGAGTTAGAGGAAGCATAACAGTAAGCAAAGTTTCCTGAGGAATTGTGATAAAGGGGAACTCACTCCAAAGATGAAAAGGGGGGGTTCCTTGAGGTTTCGAGGAAGTGTTAAGGAGGGTACTCATAGGAACGGCTGTTAGGGGGGTCCGGTCCAAACCTGCAGAGAAAGCAATCTGAAATGTTACTGACTCTGGAGAGATTGAGAAGTTGAACACCTAGACGTACCAGAGTAAGCCATGAGGAAGGGTTAGCCTGAGGCTGTGTAGCTGCGCTGAGCTGGCATGGATCTCCTTTTCCTGTTCCTGAATGGTTAGGTGAACCTGAGGAATTACCTGAGTATAAACACCCCAGATTTTAAGTGAAGCCACAGGTCGGCTGGCTATGGGCCCTGTGTACACTTTACTGTCAACCCCTGAGGCTCGTCTTTGATGTTGACTCTTATTGCACTCCCCCCGCGGGGCTCTGGGAAACGTCTTTTACAGGCATTTTAGGGGCTCCCTCCATATATGGCGGGCTCTGTCTGGCAGAATGGCTGGTATTGGTCAAATAGGAAGCAAACCATACAGACATAGCAAGAAGAGACAGATATAGTTTTTTTTTAAATGTTTGATTCATTCTGTTATTTTTTCCTTCCCCCACACCCCTCCCACACCTCTTTTCCCTCTATTCAGTCCTTCCTTCCTCCATTCTTGCCCCCCCGCCCCCCATTATGTGTCATCATCAGCAAGATCATTCGTCCTTCGGTTTTTTGAGATTGGCTTATCTCACTTAGCATGATATTCTCCAATTTCATCCATTTGCCTGCAAATGCCATAATTTTATTATTCTTTATGGCTGAGTAATATGCCATTGTATATATACCACAGTTTCTTTATCCATTCATCAATTGAAGGGCATCTAGGTTGGTTCCACAGTCTGGCTATTGTGAATTGAGCAGCTATGAACATTGATGTGGCTGTATCTCTGGAGTATGCTGATTTTAAGTCCTCTGGGTATAGGCCGAGGAGTGGGATAGCTGGGTCAAATGGTGGGTCCATTCCGAGTTTTCTAAGGAATCTCCACACTGCTTTCCAGAGTGGCTGCACTAATTTGCAGCCCCACCAGCAATGTATGAGTGTACCTTTTTCCCCACATCCTCTCCAACACCTATTGTTGCTCATATTCTTGATAATCACCATTCTAATTGGGGTGAGATGGAATCTTAGTGTAGTTTTGATTTGCATTTCTCTTATTACTAAAGATGGTGAACCTTTTTTCATATGTTTGTTGATTGCTTGTAGATCTTCTTCTGTGAAGCGTCTGTTCATACCCTTAGCCCATTTGTTGATTGAGTTATTCGTATTCGTGTAGAGTTTTTTAAGTTCTTTATATATTCTGGAAATTACTGCTCTATCTGAAGTATGAGTGGCAAAGATTTTCTCCCACTCTGTAGGCTCTCTCTTCGCATTGCTGATAGTTTCCTTTGCTGAGAGAAAGCAATTTAGTTTGAATCTGTCCCAGTTACTTGATTCTTGCTTTTATTTCTTGTGCTATGGGAGTCCTGTTAAGGAAATCTGATCCTAAACCAACAAGGTGAAGATTTGGACCTACTTTTTCTTCTATAAGATGCAGGGTCTCTGGTCTGATTTTGACAATATTAATTTTGCCTATCCAAGAACATGGGAGATCTTTCCATCTTCTAAGGTCTTCCTCAATTTCTTTCTTCAGTGTTCTGTAGTTTTCATTGTAGAGATCTTTTACCTCTTTGGTTAGATTGATTCCCAAGTATTTTATTTTTTTGGAAACTATTGAAAATGGAGTTGTTTTCCTCTTTTCCCTTTCAGCTGTTTCATCGCTTGCGTATAAAAATGCTGTAGATTTATGTGTGTTGATTTTATAGCCTGCTATTTTGCTGAATTCATTGATGAGGTCTAGAAGTTTTCTGGAGGAGGTTTTTGGATGCTCTAAATATAGAATCATGTCATCCGCAAATAGTGACAGCTTAAGTTCCTCTTTTCCTATTCGTATTCCTTTTATTTCTTTGGTCTGCCTAATTGCTCTGGCTAGAGTTTCGAGGACAATGTTGAATAGAAGTGGTGAAAGAGGACATCCCTGTCTTGTTCCCATTTTTAAAGGGAATGGTTTCAGTTTTTCTCCATTAAGAATGATGTTGGCCATGGCTTAGAATAAATAGCCTTTACAATGTTCAGGTATGTTCCTTCTATCCCTATTTTTTCTAGTGTTTTCAGCATGAAGGGGTGTTGTATTTTGTCAAATGCTTTTTCTGCATCAATTGAAATAACCATATGATTCTTATCCTTAAGTCTATTGACATGATGGATTACATTTATTGATTTACAAATGTTGAACCATCCTTGCATTCCAGGGATGAACCCCACTTGATCGTGGTGCACAATTTTCTTAATGTTTTTGGATACAGTGTGTCAATATTTTGTTAAGGATCTTTGCATCTATATTCATCAAGAATATTAATCTAAAATTTTCTTTCCTTGATGTGTCTTTTCCTGGTTTGGGTATGAGGGTGATATTAGCTTCATAGAATGAGTTCAGTAGGGTACCCTCCTTTTCTATTTCCTGGAATACTTAGAGAAGTATTGGAATGAGTTCTTCTTTGAAGGTCTTGTAGAACTCGGCTGAGAATCAGTCTGGTCCTGGGCTTTTCTTGGATGATAGATTTTTAATGGCTTCTTCTATTTCATTACTTGATATTGATCTGTTTAAATTGTGTATGTCCTCCTGGTTCAGTTTGGGAAGCGCATATGTCTCTAGAAATTTGTCAATGTCTTCAGTAGCTTCTATTTTGTTGGAATACAGATTTTCAAAGTAGCTTCTTATTATGTTATGTATCTCTGTGGTGTCTGTCATGATATTTCCTTTTGCATCATGTATTTTAGTAATTTGAGTCTTCTCTCTCCTTCTTTTTATTAGTGTGGCTAAGGGTTTGTCTATTTTGTTTACTTTCTCAAAGAACAAACTTTTTGTTTTGTCAATGTTTTGAATTGTTTCTTTTGTTTCAATTTCATTGATTTCAGCTCTGATTTTAATTATTTCCTGTCTTCTACTACTTTTGCTGTTATTCTGTTCTTCTTTTTCTAGGGCTTTGAGCTGTAATGTTAGGTCATTTAGTTGTTGACTTTTCATTCTTTTCTGAATGTGCTCCGTGCAATGAATTTTCCTCTTAGTACCTCTTTCATAGTGTCCCAGAGGTTTTGATATGTTGTATCGTCATTCTCATTGACCTCTAAGCATTTTTTTTATCTCCTCCCTAATGTTTTCTGTTATCCATGTTTCATTTAGATATAGTTTTAAAACCCTTGAGATCGAGGGTGATTTCCCGGTCACACCCTGTGGGGGGGAACAGTCCTTTTCCACTAAAATCTTGGAGAAGGAGTCTCCACCCATCTGCCACATTTCCTGGGCATAGAAATGCCACCTGTAGGCTGGGACAGAGGCTAGAGATAAACTAATGAGTAGTAACAGTAGTAGGAGGCTGGCGAGAGATTTTAAGTTTCGTGGGTCCCAGCGCAGTGGATGCCCAGGACTGGGTATCCCGGAAGGGTACTTTTTTTTTTTTTTTTTTTTTTTTTTTTGTGGTGCTGGGAATCGATCCCACGGCCTTGTGCTTGTAACGCAAGCACTGTACCGACTGAGCTATCTCCCCAGCGCCAGGAAGGGCACTCCTTTAAGGCGGGAGTCATGGTATCAAGGGGAGTGGGCCCAGAAGTTTGGCCGCTGTTGGGGTGTAAGTATAACTGTGTGAGGTCCAGTCTAGGCAGGGTGCAGTGATTGAGGATGTAATTCTCAATGCAAAACCGCATCGCCCGGTTAGAGAGGAACGATGCTGATTGGGTTTGCAGTCCAGCTGGAGACGAGGCTGTGGATGGCGCTGGAAGGTCGTGATCTGTGTATTCCCCGAGGATTGGGCTCGGTAGGGAATGTGGAGTCTCCAGGTGATGGTGAGGTTTTTGGAGACTAGTTGAACAAGTTGAAGGCTGGACTGTTGTCTGGCTGGATGGTGCAGGAAGTCCGAATCTGGGAATAATCTGCTCAATGAGGATGGAGGCAACAATGTCTGCAGTTTCCTTGGGGGTGGGGAGGCTTCTATCCAGCCTGAAAAAGTATCAACCAGGGTAAGGAAATGACGGAGCTTTTTGTGTCTGGGCATGTGGGTGAAGTCGATTTGCCAGTCTTCGCCTGGCTGATGACCTCTCAGCTGATGTGTTGGGAGTCTGGGTTTGATGTCCCCTTGTGAGGATACTGTGGAGCAGACTGGGCAGGTGGAGTGGATCTGTTCCAGAATGGCTCTCATTCCTGGAAGGTAAAAGAGGGGTTGGAGAAACCGCAGGAGAGGCTTGGGGCCGATATGCAGAGAGTTATGAATGTCCACCAATAAGCTGTAAGCTTGCTGCTTGGGAAGGGCGATCTGGTCCCCCAGGAAAATCCAGCCATCCTCCCCGAGATGGCTGCCCTGGGTCATTAGGTCCTCCTGTTCCTGTGGAGAATATTTAGGTTTAATTGTAGTGGACAGGAATAAAATGGGGGCTGTTGAGGATTTTGTTGCTGGCTCCCGTGCTACAGAGTCCGCCTGGTTATCACCCATGGTTACAGGGTCTGAAGATCTTTGGTGCCCTCTGCAGTGTATGATGGCAACTTGTCTGAGCAGCTGAAGTGCCTCCAAGAGTTTAGAAATCAGGGAGGCGTTGACCACTGGTGACCCCTTTCTGGTGAGAAATCCCTGCTCCTTCCAAGTAGCCGAGTGTGAGTGAGCAATCCCGAAGTCATGTTTGGAGTCTGTGTAGATGTCGACTGTTCACCTTTGGGTAAAACTAGAGCCCTGATCAGAGCAAAGAGTTCGGCCTTTGGGGAAGTGGTCCCTTCTGGAAGGCAAGTGGCTTCCAGAACTGAGGCGGTGGTGACAACTGCGTGAGCGGCTCTACGGCGTCCATCTGTACCCAGCACAGAACTGCCATCTACAAAAATGGCTGGGTCAGGTGAGCGAGTGGGTAATCGAAGAGGTCCTCACGGGGTGAGCGAGGGCCTCCAGCACCCGTGGACAAGAATGACTGACAGTCGAGGGAGGAGGGGACAGTGGGAGAAGGGTAGCAGGGTTGAGGGAAGAACAGAGAGTGATGGTGGGGTTTTCTATAAAAAGGAGATGAAATTCTTGAATCCGTGATGGGCTCAGGAGGGAAGGGATCTATGGCTTACGAGGTCCTGCAGTCGGTGGGTGGAATACACAGTTATTGGTTGGAGTAGGGTGAGCTTTAGAGCTTCCTTAGTTAATTCAGCTGCTGCCTCCCATGCTCAGAGACATGGTAGCCACCCATGAACCATGGAATCGAGCTGCCTGGAGAGATGCCACCGCTCTGTGAGAAGGTCCAGTTGGTTGTGCGAGGAGGCCAGTGGCTACACCCTGTTTTTCATCCATGAAGAGGCGGAAAGGACAGTTAGGGTTGGGGAGAGAGAGAGCAGGGAAGGACGTGAGAGCATCCCTGAGCTTGCAAAGAATTAGCTATCATCTTTGGGGAGGTAAGGGGCCCATCTGGAGTCTCCTTTGCTGCCTGATATAGGGGTTTGGCAAGGAGTGCAAAATTAGGGACCCAGTGTCTGAAAAAAGCCAGCCAAACCCAGGAAAGAGAGAATGTAATCTGCTGTTTCTGGCGGCTGTAAGTCACGCAGGTCTTCAATTCTGTCTGTTGTGAGACTCTTAGAGGTAGGAGTGAGGAGTATGTCCAAATATGTGACTGAAGGGGTGGTGAGCTGGGCTTTGGCTGGAGACTCGATAGCCTCGAGACCCCAGGAAGTTAAGGAGCTGGGCAGTCTGGGAGGCCTTGAGGGATGGGCTGCATAGGAGGAGGTCACCACATATTGTAGGAGTGTGCTCTCTCCCAAGTCACAAGTAGCCAAATCCTGAGCTAAGATTTGCCCCAAAAGGTGAGGACTGTCTCGGAAGCCTCAGGGTAAAACCGTCCATGTCAGCTGTTGAGACCTAAGGGATGTGGGATCCTCCCATGTGAAGGCAAGGAGGTAGCAGGAGTCAGGGTGGAGGGGAGCTGTAAAGAACGCGTCTTTGAGATCCAGGACTGTGAAGTGGGAGGTAGAGGGGGGATGTGGGAAGAAGGGTGTAAGGGTTAGGAACCATGGGTGGATGGGAATAACTGCCTCGTTAATTAGATGGGGGTCCTGGACCAAGCGATAGGTTCCTGAGGGCTTACGTACTGGCAATATGGGGGTGTTAAAGGGGAGACAGTAGGGATGAGGAGTCCCTGATTAAGCAACTGGTCTATAATGGGTTTAAGTCCTTCCCTGTGAGTATGGGAAATTGAAAGCTGGGGACGTGAAGGAAACACAGCTTGAGGTTCAGTTGGATAAGGACTGGCTGGTGGTGGGAGGCTATGCCTGGCTTGGAAGTGTCCCAGACTTGGGGGTCGACCAGGTCTGGGAGCAACGGTAGGGTAGGTGTTGTGGAGGCGCTAGAGAATGTATGAAACAGAGGTAGAAGAAGGTGAGCACTCGCAGTGTGCCTGGGAAGAAGCTGTAGGGTGGATCCTAGGAGTTGGAGAACATCTCTTCCTAGGAGGGGGACTGGACAAGAGGGAATATTAGGAACGAGTGTGTAAAAGGGTGTCCCTCCAGGGCACAGGCTAATCTAGCTGTTCTGCTTGGGAAGGAGGGTTTTCCGTCAATTCCCATAACTGAAACTTGGGAAGGAAATAAAGGCCCAGAGTGGACAGGCAAGACAGAACAGGTAGCCCCCGGGTCCACAGGGAAAGTCATGGACTTACCCACTACCTGGAGCTTTACCCTGGGCTCGGCGAGGGTGATGGGTGCCCTCGAGTCCGGGCTCCTTCAGTCTTCTGCGAATCCCAAGTTCATGGGAAGGGACCGCCTGGCTGGCCACACCCCTGCGTAAAGGCGCTAGGGAGGGACCAGCCTAGGGCAGTCACTCTTCCAGTGTCCTGCTTGTTTGCAGGTGGGACACGGCCTGGTGGGGGTCCGTGGGTTTGGACATTGGCGAGCCCAGTGACCTTCACATTTGCACGTGAAGCAGGCCCCTGGCGGAGAGGATTGCTGGCCCTGCTTTGAAGCTCTCGCTGGAGCCGCAGTCCACAGGGCATCTACCGAGGCTTGGGATTGGAGTGTCACCTTTTTCTGTAAATGAACTTGCCTGGCCAATTTGGCTGACTCCTCTCTGGCATTATAGACTTTAAAGGCCATTTCCACCAGATCTCGGAGAGGGGTTTGAGGGCCCTCCTCAGCTCGTTTGAGCTTTTATCTTATATCAGGGGCTGACTGAGAAATGAAGTGGGTTGCTAGCACTGTAGCCCCAGAGGGAGATCAGAGTCCAGTTTAGTATATCTAGTAAGGGCCTCTGTAAGGTGGTTAGGAAACAGAGCTGGGTTCTCATCTGGATTCTGGTAATTGCCCTCAGGGTATCAAAGTTCACCACCTTATTGGAGGCTGCTGGCACGCCTGCTGTGAGAAATTGGACCATGTGAGCACGGTGACGGTGGCCCTGCTGGCCTTCCCGACAGCTCCAGTTTGGTTCGGTTATTGGAACCGCTGCTGCTCCTGTGGGTAGAGTTATGTCCATTAAATGGCTTGGTCAGCGTGGTCCAGTGCTGCCTGTGGGATACGGGCTCGTTCGTCTGGAGTGAGTGGAAGAAAGAATAACAGACTGTCAGGCCAGGTGAGACTGTAAGTTTGGGAAAGATATTTAAATTCCGTAATATGAGTAGAGGAATCAGCAGAGAAAGACCCTAAGCGTTTCTCAATCTGGGAAAGATCCTGGAGTGAGATTGGAATGGGGACTGGCACCACGCCCTCTGCACCAGCCACTTCCGGAGGAGAAAGTGGAGGAAGAGGAGAGGAGGGGGAGGAAGGAGTTGGGCCAGAGTATGGAGAAGGAGGACGAGTGGGTGGAGCTGAAAGCATTTCAGGTGGATCTGAAAATGTGGACGCAGAATCAGGAGAACAATGAGGGGGGACTTAGAACCCTCCCTGGCGAGAAGGACTTGGGTGGAAGAAGAGGGACGAAGAAGGACCGGGTGAGCACGCAAAGCCCAATAAGCTTGCAAATAAATAAGATCTTGCCACTTTTCTGCCTTACGTCAATGGTTACTCAAGTGGATGAGAATTTGAAAGTCAAAAGTGCCCTCTGGTGGCCATTTTGAGCCATTATCTAGAATATACTGAGGCCAGGCCAAGGTCAAGTAAAAAACTAGCCGTTTTTGACTTAAGTCTTGGGGGGAGGGTCCCAGTTTAGTAAAATTATAGCAGGAACAGCCCAAAGGAGTTTTGGGGTCCAATGAGCTACCACTATTTCCCATTAGCTGTCCAACTTTACCCAGATGGATGTACAGAAGCAAAAAAGGCATCCCAATTTTAGATCGTGCACACTGGAAAAATGGCGGACAGGCCAAAAGCCAAAACGTCTTTCTGTTTTCAGGGGTCCAGAACAGAATAAACGGGGAGTTAACTGGAGGCCGAGACCAGAGCCCAAACAGAATGGGGGGGGGGGGTCTGTGATGCGCACAACAGACAGGACCCCTTGTAAACGGAGGGTAAAGATTGGAAAGGCAAATGGGAAAAAACCCAAGGAACTTAACCCCGTTTGATTGCCGAATAAAGGGAAACGGGATGGAGCGGAAACAGAGCAGAGCTGAGCGGAATGAATGGAATCTCCTGGTTCTTCTGAGGGAGGGTGTGGACCTCAACCCAGATGGGGGAAACCCGAAAACCCTCCCAGGTTTCGGCACCAAACGTAAGCTCGGGGGCATGGCTAGTGGCCGAATAAAATCGGACAGAAAGTGGCCGAAGCAAGCTTTATTGGAATCTGGCTCTAGGGAGAAATTCCCAGCCCCCCAGGATACAGGCCAGGGTAGGAGCCAGAGAAAACTGCACATGGCCCCAGCTGCCCAGGGTCTTTATAGGCCGAATGGCAGGGGTCCTGCTGAGTGACAGGTGGATGTAAGGGTCAGTGGAGTTTTCCTGCCCGTTTGATTGGTCACCGTGTGTTGTGTTGCCCTTTGGCCCTCAGTTGCTCTGCCCTCCCTCCCCTAGTCGTTCCAAATTCTGACCTAAACACTGCCAACTCATGCAGACCTGTGATCGTTGTTAACATACACTATGGATTCTAAATTGCACTTTAAAAGTTAAACTTGGTTAAATGTAAGTCTTAGGGAAGAGAACTTTACAAGTTGGTGTTCTCCAAACTAAAATTGTCTGTAGCAATAGTCTTCTTCAGATTTATATAGAATAACAAATTTGGTGGGTATTTATTTCATTTAATGTTTATAGCTGGATAAAGGTAACCTGTTGTCAATAAGTTATATAATCGATTTTACGTTACTCTTTATACTGAATGGGAATTTAAATGCATTTTTGGAAGGTAATGAGGAGAACCTGAACTTGTTCAAAGGTTAATAATTTGAAACATGAAAATATTCCCTTTTCCACAAAAGGGAAGTTAAGAGCTCTCTTAGCCTCTCTGTTTGATTATGTAATGTTGTATTATGTAAACTGATATTCAGAGACTCTATAAATACATACATGAGCACTTTGTAGAAAAATATTTTTAAAGGGGGTAAAGATCGGATTCAGAAATAAAACACTTTTTAAGATTTGTCAAGAAGTTAGCCTCACCTAAGTAAAGGTCTGCCTCCTGTCTGTCTCCATGTTAGGATGGCTTTGAAGTAGGCGGGAATTAAACTCATTTAAGTTGTGTTCAAAAGGTAGGTTGTTTTTGGTTATAAGGATTACTGTGATCTCAAAGCAAACAGGGGACATAATACAAAAATAAGGGTTTGGATAAATTGTAAAAGGTATTTAGATTTGTAAAAGAGTTTTTAAAAAGTAAAACTGGTATGTAATTGAGTTGATAAATATATGGGTCTTTGTAGAAGCTAAATAGACATCCAAGATACTTTAGTGCTATACTTTGTGTTTTTCTTGTAAAACTATATAACTGTTGCCCATTAGTGTTTTGCAGAGTACCAATAGAACAACCTGAATTAATTTGAGACAATAAGCCATCACCTGTAGGACAGCTAGGATACAGTGCTGACTTCCAGTACTAATACTGACCTCAATTAGATGAAAGGGGTAACTGTAAATTATAGATATTGAAGTTGTTACGCATTACTCCCACTTTTAAGACTGGGAAACTGGCCTGCTGAATGTTTACAACCAAAAACTTGGAGACCAAAGTAAGGAAGTAAAAGGACCCAGGAAAAAGCAGTCAGCATTTTAGCCCTTGCTCTCTAAGGTCAGCCAGGACCCCTCTCTGAGCTCTGCAACTCTGGTGAGTCCCCTGATCTGCAGATCAGGGAGATTGAGAGGACCCTAGAGAACAGGAAGCCAACCAGTGCACATTTTGCAAAGAGGAGGGTCATTGGCGAGGGCAATGTCCCTCATGCTTCCAAGAGAAGCCACATAGGGTCAGCAGGACCCTGACCCATCCTGGCAGATGGCACAACTGGTAAAGGAAAGTGAAAGGAGCCAAGAGGCTGTGCACACGTCCCCAAGAGTGATCTCTGAGGAATCTCAGTAGATTTTTAAAAAAAATTTTTTGTAGTTGTACATGGACAGAATGTCTTTATTTTATTTGTTTATTTTTATGTGGTGCTTAGGATCGAACTCAGTGCCTCACACATGCTAGGCAGGTGCTCTGCCACTGAGCAACAGCCCTAGACCTCAGTTGACTCTTAATACTAGATAGGAACAATGTTGGTTTTGATCAACTTGGTCTTAAACACCTGGCAGGAGAGGATAGCCAAAGCACAGTCCCCACACAGACATTTAAAGGAAAAACAATGCTTTAACTTAAGATGGACTTGTGTCAGCCCTATCAAAAGTAGGCAGAGCTGGAGGCTACAGAGGACGGGTTTCTAGCATGGGAGTGCCTAGTACTAATGATCACAAAGGACTCTAGTCAGGTTTGTCCTGAGTCAATCTGAGCCTGATCTCAAAGACTTACAAATCTTCCTAAACTCCTACATAGATAAACTCAATCTGTGATTCACTGAGATGACTGTGAGTTACTGTCTTCATGGTTCTCAGAGACTGGCTAAAATGCTAATTGCTTTTGTGCTAATTATTTACAAGAAAATAATGCTTTGCTGTCTTATGTATTGTTGTCTTAGCATGAGCCTTGCCCTATGTTTGCCTTGTCCAGTCACCTGCCAACTGCCACCATGGACTTCTGGACTGCCCTGAGAAGGACTTTGTGTTGCTTCTCCCAACTTCACCCTCTTTCAACAGGAAGCTTCTTGGAGATGCTGTCATTTCATTTTTCCATAGAATTGGAAAGTAGAAATGATGGTGGGGAAAAGTAACAGTGTTCACTTTATATTTTGAACATAGCCCCTCCTGCTCTGCCACTGGACTTATTTTAATTTTATTTATTGTATTTCTTGTGGTGCTGGGGATCAAACCCAGGGCCTCATGCTTACAAGGCAAGCACTCTACCAACTGAGCTGTATCCCCAGCCCAACGACTTGTCTTTAAAAGAACATGTTTCTCCTCCTCTCTCCCTGCTCTTCCCTAATATCTCCCTAATCTCAGGGGAAACAGGATTGCTCTTCTTCCCCAACCTAGGCAGTTATCTCTCCTTGAGCCCACACCCACCACAGGAAGGAAGTAATTCAGACATTGGGGATGGCACCAGAGAACTCAGAAATGAGTGTCCCCCAAATTCACAGATGAATTCACAATTCCAGACAGAACATCTGAACTGGAATCTTGAATCACCTCTTTAAAAACCTCCTGGTTCCTCTAATGGGCGGAGTCACAGCCTCTGGAACAGAAGTCGCCTGTGCTTCTCCTTTGCTAGCATAGCAACAAAAATTCTTTTTCCTTTTTTTTTTTTCTTTTTTTTCATTTTGGGGATTGAAATCAGGGGTTCTTGATCACTGAGCCACATCCATAACCCTTTTTAATGTTTGATTTAGAGACAGGATCTCACTGCGTTGCTTAGGGCCTTGTCAAGCTGCTGAGGCTGGGTTTGAATTCTTGATCCTCCTGCCTCAGCCTCCTGAGCTAAGGGATCACAGGTGTGTGGCACTGCACCTGGCTCATTTTCCTTTTTATCAAGACCATGTCCTCATTGTTGGGTTGGCACTGGGGACAAGGGACTGAGCTTTTAGTTAACAGTCCTGAGGGAATTGAGCCCATGTTACTCTACTGCTAAGCTAATTACCAGTTTTTAAAATTTGTTTATTTTTAAAAAAATTTTTATTGTAAACAATGGGACACGTGTTGTTTCTTTGTACATGGAGTAACAGCATGCCATTTGCGGAATCATACATTCACATAGGGTGATGATGTTTGATCATTCCGTTATTTTTTTCCTTCCCCCACCCCTCCCACCCCTCTTTTTCCCTCTATACAGTCCCTCCTTCCTCCATTCTTGCCTCCCTCCCACCCCCATTATGTGTCATCATCCCGCTTATCAGTGAGATGATTCACCTTTGGATTTTTGAGATTGGCTTATCTCACGTAGCATGATATTCTCCAATTTCATCCATTTGCCTGCAAATGCCATAATTTTATTATTCTTTATAGCTGAGTAATATTCCATTGCATATATATACCACAGTTTCTTTATCCATTCATCAATCGAAGGGCATCTAGGTTGGTTCTACAGTCTGGCTATTGTGAATTGAGCAGCTATGAACATTGATGTGGCTGTATCTCTGGAGTATGCTGATTTTAAGTCCTTTGGGTATAGGCCGAGGAGTGGGATAGCTGGATCAAATGGTGGGTACATTCCGAGTTTTCTAAGGAATCGCCACACTGCTTTCCAGAGTGGCTGCACTAATTTGCAGCCCCCACCAGCAATGTGTGAGTGTACCTTTTCCCCCACATCCTCTCCAACACCTACTGTTGCTTGTGTGTCTTGATAATTGCCATTCTAATTGGGGTGAGATGGAATCTTAGTGTAGTTTTGATTTGCATTTCTCTTATTACTAAAGATGGTGAACATTTTTTCATATGTTTGTTGATTGCTTGTAGATCGTCTGTGAAGTGTCAATTCATATCCTTAGCCCATTTGTTGATTGGGTTATTTGTAATCTTGGTGTAGAGTTTTTGGAATTCTTTATATATTCTGGAAACTAGTGCTCTATCTGAAGTATGAGTGGCAAAGATATTCTCCCACTCTGTAGGCTCTCTCTTCGCATTGCTGATAGTTTCCTTTGCTGAGAGAAGGCTAGTTAGTTTGAATCTATCCCAGTTGTTGATTCTTGCTTTTATTTCTTGTGCTATGGGAGTCCTGTTAAGGAAGTCTGATCCTAAGCCAACAAGTTGAAGATGTGGACCTACATTTTCTTCTATAAGATGCAGGGTCTCTGGTCTGATTTCAAGGTCCTTGATCCATTGTGAGTTGAGTTTTGTGCAGGGTGAGAGATAGGGGTTTAGTTTCATTCTGTTGCATATGGATTTCCAGTTTTCCCAGCACCATTTGTTGAAGAGGCTATCTTTTTTCCATTGAATATTTTTGGCCCCTTTGTCTGGTAAGAGAAAATTGTATTTATTTGGGTTTGTGTCCCTGTCCTCTATTGTGTACCATTGATCTACCTGTCTATTTTGGTGCCAATGCCACACTGTTTTTGTTACTATTGCTTTGTAGTAGAGTTGAAGTTCTGATATTGCGATACCCCCTATTCATTCTTCCTGCTAAGGATTGCTTTAGCTATTCTGGGTTTCTTATTCTTCCAGATGAATTTCATGATTGCTTGCTCTATTTCTGTAAGATACATCATTGGGATTTTAATTGGAATTGCATTGAATCTGTATAGCACTTTTGGTAGTATGGCCATTTTGACAATATTAATTCTGCCTATCCAAGAACATGGGAGATCTTTCCATCTTCTAAGGTCTTCCTCAATTTCTTTCTTCAATGTTTTGTAGTTTTCAGTGTAGAGATCTTTTACCTCTTTGGTTAGATTGATTCCCAAGTATTTTTTTTTTTTTGAGACTATTGAAATGGAGTTTGTTTTCCTCTTTTCCCTTTCAGCTGTTTCGTCGCTTGCGTATAAAAATGTTTTAGATTTATGTGTGTGATTTTATAGCCTGCTATTTTGCTGACTTCATTGATGAGGTCTAGAAGTTTTCTGGAGGATGTTTTTGGATCCTCTAAATATAGAATCATGTCATCCGCAAATAGTGACAGCTTAAGTTCCTCTTTTCCTATTCGTATCCCTTTAATTTCTTTAGTCTGCCTAATTGCTCTCGCTAGAGGTTTCGAGGACAATGTGAATAGAAGTGGTGAAAGAGGACATCCCTGTCTTGTTCCCATTTTAAAGGGAATGGTTTCAGTCTTTCTCCATTAAGAATGATGTTGGCCATGGCTTAGCATAAATAGCCTTTAACAATGTTCAGGTATGTTCCTACTATCCCTATTTTTTGAGCATGAAGGAGTGTTGTATTTGTCAAACGCTTTTTCTGCATCAATTGAAATAACCACATGATTCTTATCCTTAAGTCTATTGACATGATGGATACATTTATTGATTTACAAATGTTGAACCATCCTTGCATTCCAGGGATGAACCCCACTTGATCGTGGTGCACAATTTTCTTAATGTTTTGGATACAGTGTGTCAATATTTTGTTAAGGATCTTTGCATCTATATTCATCAAGAATATTAATCTAAAATTTTCTTTCCTTGATGTGTCTTTTCCTGGTTTGGGTATGAGGGTGATATTAGCTTCATAGAATGAGTTCGGTAGGGTACCCTCCTTTTCTATTTCCTGAAATACTTTGAGAAGTATGGAATGAGTTCTTCTTGAAGGTCTTGTAGAACTCAGCTGAGAATCAGTCTGGTCCTGGGCTTTTCTTGGATGGTAGGTTTTTAATGGCTTCTTCTATTTCATTGCTTGATATTGATCTGTTTAAATTGTGTATGTCCTCCTGGTTCAGTTTGGGAGGCGCATATGTCTCTAGAAATTTGTCAATGTCTTCGGTAGTTTCTCTTTTGTGGGAATACAGATTTTCAAAGTAGCTTCTCATTATGTTATGTATCTCTGTGGTGTCTGTCATGATATTTCCTTTTGCATCATGTATTTTAGTAATTTGAGTCTTCTCTCTCCTTCTTTTTATTAGTGTGGCTAAGGGGTTTGTCTATTTTGTTTTACTTTCTCAAAGAACCAACATTTTGTTTTGTCAATGTTTTGAATTGTTTCTTTTGTTTCAATTTCATTGATTTCAGCTCTGATTTTAATTATTTCCTGTCTTCTACTACTTTTGCTGTTATTCTGTTCTTCTTTTTCTAGGGCTTTGAGCTGTAATGTTAGGTCATTTAGTTGTTAACTTTTCATTCTTTTCTGAAGCGCCCCATGCAATGAATTTTCCTCTTAGTACCTCTTTCATAGTGTCCCAGAGATTTCGATATGTTGTATTGTCATTCTCATTGACCTCTAAGAATTTTTTAATCTCCTCCCTGATGTTTTCTGTTATCCATGTTTCATTCAATAGCATATTATTTAGTCTCCAGGAGTTGGAGTAATTTCTGTTTTTTATTTTGTCATTGATTTCTACTCTTAGTCCATTATGATCTGATAGAACACAAGGCAGTATGTCTATTTTTTTGCATTTCCTAAGGGCTGCTTTGTGGCATAACATATGGTCTATTTTCGAGAAGGTTCCATGTGCTGCTGAGAAGAAAGTGAATCCGCTCGTTGATGGATGGAATATTCTATATATGTCTATTAAGCCTAGGTTATTGATTGTGTTATTGAGTTCTATGGTTTCTTTGTTCGGTTTTTGTTTGGAAGATCTATCTAGTGGTGACAGCGGTGCGTTAAAGTCACCCAGAATGATTGTGTTGTGGTCTATGTGATTCTTGAAATTGAGAAGAATTTGTTTGATGTACAGGGATGCACCATTGTTTGGGGCATAAATATTTACTATCATTATGTCTTCCGGATTTATGGTTCCCTTAAGCAGTATGAAATGTCCTTCTTTATCCCTTCTGACTAGCTTTGGCTTGAAGTCCACTTTATCTGATATAAGGATGGAAACCCCTGCTTTTTTACTGGGTCCATGTGCGTGGTAGGTTTTTCCCCATCATATCATCTTTAGTCTGTGGATGTCTTTTTCTATGAGATGAGTCTCTTGCAGGCAGCATATTGTTGGGTCTTTCTTTTTAATCCATTCTGCCAGTTTATTGTCTTTTAATTGATGAGTTTTAGGCCATTAACATTCAGGGTTATTTTTGAGATATGATTTGTATTCCCAGTCATTTGGCTTATTTTTGGTTTTTTAAGTTGGCTTGGTTTTCTCCTTTGAGTGGTTTTACTCTAAGGTAGTTCCTCCCTTTGCTGACTTACATTGTTGTTTTTCATTTGCTCCTCATGGAATAGTTTGTTGAGAACATTCTGTAGTGCAGGCTTTCTATTTGTAAATTCTTTTAACTTTTGTTTATCATGGAAGGATTTTATTTCATCTTCAAATCTGAAGGTTAGTTTTGCTGGGTATAGGATTCTTGGTTGGCAACCATGTTCTTTCAGAGCTTGAAACATGTTGTTCCAGGCCCTTCTAGCTTTTAGAATCTGGGTTGAGAAGTTGGCTGCTATCCATATTGGTCTCCCCCTATATATAATCTGATGCTTTTCTCTTGCGGCCTTCAAAATCTTATCTTTATTTTGAATGTTAGGCATTTTCATTATAATGTGCCTTGGTGTGGATCTGTTGTGATTCTGTGCATTTGGTGTTCTGTAAGCCTCTTGTATTTGATTTTCCATTTCATTCTTCAGACTTGGGAAATTTTCTGATATTATTTCATTGAATAGGTTGTTCATTCCTTTGGTTTGTATCTCTGTGCCTTCCTCAATCCCAATAATTCTTAAATTTGGTCTTTTCATGATGTCCCATAGTTCTTGGAGATTCTGTTCATGATTTCTTACCATCTTCTCTGTTTGGTCCACTTTATTTTCAAGATTAAATATTTTGTCTTCATTGTCTGAGGTTCTGTCTTCCAAGTGGTCTAGTCTTTTGGTGATGCTTTCCATTGAGTTTTTTATTTGGATTATTGATTCCTTCATTTCAAGGATTTCCATTTTTTTTTTTTTTTTTTTTTTTGAGAATCTCTATCTCTATCTCTGTTTTGCTTCCTGCAGGTGCTCTTTCATCTTATTGGTATTATCATTCATTGCCTGCATGTGCTCTCTTATCTTATCCTTTGCTTCGTGAATCATCTTAATCATGTATAATCTGAAGTCCTTTTCTGACATTTCTTCTAACATACTGTCATTGGATTCTATTATTATAGAATCTAGATGTTTGGATCATCTTCTTCCCTTGTTTTTTCATGTTGTTCATGTATCTTCCCCTCTAGCAGTGCAGATCTGGGGTATTGCAGATTTCCTGCTATAGGCTTATAGTGGCCCTATAGGTTTCCAAAACCCTTTCTTTAAGGGGAGATCAATATTGGCAGTGCCCAAATCAGACACTATGCAATCCTAGACCAAATAGCCCTATGGGGACAATAACTAAATTGTCATAATAAACAGAATGAGTTAAAATATTATCTTCAATAAAACAAACAGGTTTGCAATAAGGTCTGCAGTTTCTAATGGAGGACAAAGAGGATGCAGAGGGATGTAGAATGTGGCTGTTAATGGGATAAGAAAAGATTATACAGAAGTTGTAGATAATAGAAAGGGTGAGAGTGTAATAAAAAGAAATTGGATGTTAGCATGCAAATAATGGAGAAAGAGACTCTGAGGGAACAGGTAAACAAAAGGAAAAGAGAGCAAGAAAAGTAAAGAAATAAAAACTTAAATTTTTTCTATAAGGAGAAAAAAGGAAATCTACTGTATAACAGTCATATACTAATGAAACCTCCCAGTGTTCAGTAGCCTGATGCATGAGGGGTACCTGACAATGAGCTTCAAGCCTCCAGCAGGCGTCTCAGGATGGGATTTGTCCCACCTAAAGATCATTGCAATGGCTTCTAGGATTATCCAAGATGGCCGCTCTGACTTTGAAATGTGTTGGCAAATGGAGAGCTGCCGCTCAGGGGAGCTGGAGGTCCTGGAGGTGGGATGTGGTTGGTCAGGCAGGGGTCCCGGAGGCCCGGTGTGTTTGGTGTGGTTGTGGGATCCTGGAGGCTGGGTGCAATCAGTCGGTCTGGGGTCCCGGTGATAGGGCGCAGTCAGTTGGTCTGGGGTCCTGGCGGCAGGGAGCAGTCAGTCGATGTGAGGGCCCCAGAGGCAGGGAGTGATTGGTTGGGCTGAGGGATCCTGGAGACGGGGCTCAGTCAGTCCAGCCAGGGGTCCTATGGGGCCTGGCTGTTGTCTCAAAATGGCAGCAGCCACGTGTAATCAAACCTGCAGGACAGAGAACTTCCAGGCAACAGCAGGCAGCTGGTGCTCCACTGGTGGTCAGCGATCAGTTTGCTGACTGTTGTCGGACGATCGGGAGGTGCACCTCGTGTGTTGGGTGATGGATAGGGGTAAGGCAGGCGATGCACAGGCGAGAGGCAGGCAAATGGCAGATGTAGATGCCTGACAGTGAGCAATCTGCTCTCAAAAAAGGCATCGATATGCTGGCAGACTGCAGGTCATCACAGCAGACAAATGGGGTAAACACCAGAGAATCAATATGCAGCCAAAACTGCCTCACCGAGAAACAGATATCCTCTGCTTGAAACCCAAGTTATGGAGCAATGAGGAACGCAACCTCCCTCTATTTCATCATCTTGGATCCTCTACCACTTTTCATTTTGAGAGAAGGTCTACCTGAGTTACTGAGGCTGGCTTTGAACTTGTGATCCTCCTGCCTCAGCCTTCTGGGTCTCTGGGACTGTAGGTATCTGCCTGTGTCTGACTTTTCCCCTACACTCGAGTTTGAAGGAGATATTAGGTTGTAATTAGAGGTGGTGAAAAGAGTTTCTTACAGGACGTGAGAGGCGCACTGCATGTTAGGTTGGAATTTGGGCAACTACAGGAGGGAGAGCAGAGCAACTGAGGCAAGGGGCAGTGCGCCACACCGGGACCAATCAAACGGGCAGGACAACTCCACTGACCCTTACCTCCATCTGTCACTCAGCAGGACCCCACCCACGCGGGCCTATAAAGACCCTGGGCAGCTGGGACCACGTGCGATTTTCTCAGGCTCCCTACCCTGACCTGTTCCCTGGGGGGCTGGGAATTTCACCAGGGAGCCAAATTCCAATAAAGCTTGCTTCGGCCACTTTCTGTCTGATTTTATTTGGCCACTAGCCATGCCCCCGAGCTGGCATTTGGTGCCGAAACCCGGGAGGTTTTTTGGCTTCCCCCATTGGGGTTGAGGTCCACAACCTCCCTCAGAAGAAACAGGAGATTGCGTTCCATTCTGCTCAGCTCAGCTCTGTTCTGCTCCATCCCGTTTCCCTTTATCTGGCATCGGAGGGGGTAAGTTCCCTGGGGTTTTTCCCACTTGCCTTTCCAATCTTTACCCTCCAATCTGACGGGGTCTGTCCGTTGCATGTGCCAAGATGCCCCGGCCTGCAGTTAGCCCCCCGTTTCCGTTCTGACCCCCAAAATTCAAAAGTTGTTTTGGTTTTTGGCCCATCTGCCATTTTTCTGGTGTACACAAGCTAAAATTGGGACGCCTTTTTCTGCTCCTGTACATCCATCTGGGTAAAGTTGGAGGGCTAATGGGAAATACTGGTAGCTCATTGGACCCCAAAACTCCTTTGGGCTGTCTCTACTGTAATTTCACTAACCTGGGACCCCCTCCTATTCGACCGTTGCCTGGCCTCAGTATGTTTTAGATCACTAGATGGCCACCAAAGGGCACTCACGGCCATTCACAAGCTTTTCTTTTTGGAAATTGGCACTTGCCCTGCCCCTTCTTCAACCTGTTCCACCACCCAAGTTCTCCTGGTAGGGCGGGTCCCAAACCCCGCCCCCTCCATGCTCTGGCCAGAATCCCCTCCTCTTCCTGTCCTTCTCCTGCACCCCCCACCCCCTCCCCCCGCGGAGGCAGCTCCTCCTCCTCTTCCTCTTCAGACCCTCCCACCTCCCCTCCTCCTCCTCCTCCAGAACATCCCTCCACCCACTCTGTTCCCTCCTCCCCTGGTAGCGCTCACGCTGGATCTCATCAGACCCTCCCACCGCCTAACCCAGAGAACTTTCTCCTCCGGAAGTGGCTGGTGCAGAGGGCGTCGTGCAAGTCCACATTCCATTCTCACTCCAAGATCTTTCCCAGATTGAGAAACGCTTAGGATCTTTCTCTGCTGACTCCTCTACTTGTATTAAGGAATTTAGATTATCTTTCCCAGACTTATGATCTCATTTAGCATGTCTTTCTTCTGCTCTCACCCCAGACTAAGACCTGCATCCAACAGGCACCACAAGATCTGGCTGATCAAGTCCACCTAACAGACATGATTCTCCCCACAGGTGCAAAAAAAAGCCTTTTACCAGAACTCCAACAAAGTAATGATTAATGGCCCTGTCATTTTTCCAGGACTCTTGTTTTGTTTTGTTTTGTTTTTTGTTCTTAAATTCTATATTTTTTGAGTTCATAACATTGATGTTTTGATCAGTCCTATTTTTATTGAACTAGAGTGTTTAAGTATCTGTTACATGGCAATGGAAATCTCAGCTATGAAAAATACAAGTCATTTGTTTTTGTGTTATGTCTATATTGTGTTGTCTATTTTGTGTCCAAAAATTGTGTACATGTCATGACTTACCTCACGTGTCTCCAGGTGGTCAAGTTTAAAAATGTTAATTGATCTTAATCATTTGTTTCTAGAACTTGTCTCCAACAGAAAAGAGACCACAAATACGTTCAATATACCTATCTGATATCTTGGATTTTACAGTAAAATAAGGATTTCACATGTGTGTGATTACTCAAATGTGTTTCTTGGAAACATCTAATTGATTTACAGGGTGTTGTCACTGGCCTCCTTGTGCAACCTACCAGACCTTCCTACAGAGTGGTGGCATCTCTCCAAGTAGCTTGATTCTGCCATTCATGGGTGGCTACCATGTCTCTGAGCACTGGCTGCAGCAGCTGAATTAACTAAGGAAGCTCTAAAACTCACCCTACTCCAACCAATAATGGTGTTTTCCACCCATCGACTGCAGGACCTCGTAAGCCATAAATCCCTTCACTCCCACAGGTGCTTGAGGCCCTGTGTTCACCTAGTGAAGACTTCTTTACCCACTCCCCTCACCTGACCTAACCATTTTTGTAGATGGCATTTCCATGCTTGGTCCTGATGGACGCCGTAGAACCGCTTATGCAGTAGTCACCACCGCCTCAGTTCTGGAAGCCAATTGCCTTCGAGAAGGGGCCACTTCCCCAAAGGCCGAACTCTTTGCTCTGATTAGGGCTCTAATTCACCCAAAGGTAAACAGGTCAACATCTACACAGATTCCAAACACGCCTTCTTGATTGCTCACTCACATTCGGCTATTTGGAAGGAGTGGGATTTTTCACCACAAAGTCATCACCAGATAGGAAAGAAAAATGGACGTTTCTAAGTAGGGAATATATTCAGAAGAAGGGAAAAGAAAATGTTTCTGGGTAAGAAAGTCTTTGTGTGATAAAATACATGAGGGTTTAAATAAGTGCTTATAAAGTCTGTGTGTAAGTAAAGGGCAAATGTCAACAAGTTTGCATATAACTAAGTTGGTTATATGCACGTGAAACAATCAGTTAAAGCTATTTAAGGATTTTCCTAAGGCCATACTGATGTACTGATATAAAGCAAAGTTTAATCTATATGTTAAAATGTTGTACAAAGATTTCTTCAAAAACACTAATTTACCCTTGACATTGTGTCTGTTAAGTTTTATTCTTTATAAACTTCTTAAAATGACATTTAAGAGTGTGATGTGTGATAGCAAAAAATGGGACAACAGTGACTGAAATTGGGTCTCTGATGACCTCACGGCTGTGGCATGCCTGGTGCCTGGGAGTGTTCCTGTGCAGGGGCACAAGATGCCTGGCTGCTGTGCAGTGCCCTCCCGGGGGAGGCTCTGTGCAGGAGTCCTATCAGCTCTGACGTTGATCTCAGGCACACAGCTCTTGGGCAGGAAGAAATTCTTTTGCTAGATAACCAGTGTTTCCTTAGCTCCCTTCTCTGGTTCCTGCCCATCTTACAGTAACTTTGGACAGTGGACTTCCTTGAGAGCTACACAGAGCTCCTAACATCGCACTTTGCAGCTGTGAAAAAGTTACATAGATGTCCTCGTCTCTGTAACTTTCCTGAAAACAAAGAATAATGCTTACATAGTCTTTAACCTGAAAATTAAGACATATAAATAAAGATTGCTGGTGTAACTCTTTACATCTGCATTTCCATCAGAGAACAGAGCTCCGTCTGATCTCAGCTTAATCTACAAAATCTTTATTTTCTAATCCTCTTTTGCCCCTCACTGAGCTTGAGAATTTGGTCATGCTAATCATAGCAAAAGAGGCAAAAATTAACTTCAGAATTAGAACATTTTACCTAAAATTTGTGAAGAGCCCTGAGATAGGTCTCTGCCTTACCCTGCTGCATGTTAGAATGGCTCCAAAGTAAGCCAGACTTTAACTCATTTAAAGTTATGTTCAAAGTTTGATGTTTGTTGTGAAGATTACTGTGATCTCAAACAGGGGATATAATGAGTAACTCAGCCAAAATTTAAGATAGCTATTGCACAAACTGAATGTTTTACTGTTGGTGATTCCATTTTGTATTTTTCTTGTAAACTCTAACTGTTGCCTGATTAATTTTTTGCAGAAGTACTGCTTCAAGAGCAAACGCCATAGCTTAACTTGAAATAGTAAGGCATCACCGATAGGACAGATAACGTAGACCCCAATTAGATAAAAGGGGGGGGGTGAATATCTGTAAAGTCATAGACATTGAAATTAAAGCCCAGTAGTCTTACTTTATGACTGGTGAGACTGACTTGCTGGATGGTTAAGATCAAATTTAGAAATTGATTGAATACAGAGAGCCAAGAAAAGCCAATATTTGGCTCTTGCCCTGAGTCAGCCTGAATCTAGGGAACAAGAACTTCTCTAAGGAGCTTTGAAACTCTGGGCCACACAACCTCCTGCTCAGGGAGATTGATGAGACCACTGGAGGATGAAAACACAATCAGTGCACCTGCTGCAAAGGAGGTTCATTGGGAAAGGGAGACATCCCTGATGCTTCCAAGGGAAGCCACCTTATTCAGGAGACCATGCCTAATGGACAGGAAGCTGTCCGTTAAGAAGCTGCTCTTAAGTTCTCTACAAGTGACCCCTGTGGGAACTCAGCTGACTCTTAACAGACAGGATCAGGTCAATTTGACCAGCTTGGTCTTAAACACCTAGCAAAACAGTTAAAACTGAAATATAGCCATTCTTGGGCATTTAAAAGAAATAATAGTTAAATGCAATCTAGATCTACACTTGTGTTGACCCCCCTAGAATAAATAAAGACTGGAAGCTACAAGAGAGAGATTCTTAGCAGATGTACCTGCTAACTATCAACAGAAACTGCCAGATTCAGGAGTTTTGGGTCAGTTTAAGGCCTACAGATCCTCCTAAGCTACATAGGTAGGCTTAATCTATTCTTGCTTAGTATGATTATCTAAGTTACAGGAATATAGAGAGCTCTACTAAACACAGGTTATACCATCAAGAGGACTTGGCTATGCAGTCACTGCCACCCAAAAGCTAGGACAGCAACTCCAGAAGGCAGTAGAGGCATCTGCTGCCCCCCTGACATCCCTGCAAAGATGAATAACATTTATTGCTCAAGTTTCCTTGCAGAACCGTCGAGCACTAGATCTGCCAGCAGACAAAGGGGGAACATGCCTCTTCCTAAGAGAAGAATGTTGTTGCTGCATCAGTGAAACCGGTCTAATGGGAAAAAAATGTTGAAACTCTCAGATGTCTAAATAAAAGGCTGAAGCAAGAAGAATCAAATGACCCCCGGCCAGGATGGCTGAACTCCACTCGTGTCACCTGGCTGACCCCCACCCTTACTCCCCTATTTGTGATAGGATTTCTGCTAATGATTGCTCCCTGTCTTCTCAGGTTTGCCCAGATCCACATGAGTGAGGCTGCCAGGGTGACATGCAACCAGATGCTCCTCCACTCTCATAGCCGCCTCCCCACTGAAATGGAACCTGAAACTTTTTCTCCCCGCAATGCCCCCTAACATGCAGGAAGTAGCCAGATAGACTCCAGCACCCCATATCACCAAAAAAGTCGGGATGTTAGGTTGGAATTTGGGCAATTATAGGAGGGAGAGCGGAGCAGCTGAGGCAAAGTGCAACACGACACATGGCAACCAATCAAATGGGCAGGAAAACTCCACTGACCCTTACCTCCAACCTGTCACTCAGCAGGACCCCTGCCCATTCCGGCCTATAAAGACCCCGGGCAGCCTGAGCCATGTGCAATTTTCTCCAGCTCCCTACCCTGACCTGTACCCCGGGGGGCTGGGAATTTCGCCCGAGAGCCAAATTCCAATAAAGCTTGCTTCAGCCACTTTCTGTCTGATTTTATTTGGCCACCAGCGGTGTCCCTGAGCTTACACTGCAAACCGTTCACAAAGCAGAGCCTCCCAGCAGGGACAACAGGGCTTCTAGGGGGGAAACTGCACGTTCACATGCCCCATCCTGCAGAGCTGGTGCATTAGTGAACATGCTCAGTTCAAGGTCACACATCACATGTTCGGAAAAATGGTGGGCTGGTTCGCTTCTATGGGGAATGTTGTACTGTGATGAGCACTGTTTACTGAGGTCACCTGAAAAGATTAGTCAGTGACTCAATGATTCCTTGACTGGTTCCTTGCAAGTTTCTACGGCGGGCCTAATGGGAAGCAGAACCCCTTAGGAAGACCCGGAGTCCCAAAGCCAGCGCATGGCACTCAGCGAGTCCGGAACCTTGGGTGGGAACGAACACACCCTCGTCTCTCACCCTCGGGTCTTACTGGACTTTGTAAGACTGGGCAACAAATCCCTCTGCCGCCCAAGGGACTTCCAAGTCTTTTTCTTCCACAAAACTGAGTGAGTACCAAAATGATTTTGCAGCTGATACGTCAAGAAACAAATTAGTTTTCTTGACTGATTACTGTGTGATTTTTACATAATTGAGTGACCCTGCAATGACAAACTCCCCACTCTGACCCCCTTGTTTGAGTTTTTTCTCACCATTTTTGCCACATAAAAATAAAATATGAAAGGAATTGATGTTGAACTCATATAATATGAAGCTGCTCCCCACCCTTTACACTGCAGTCATTTCCCCGCCTCCCAGCTTACGACCTAGCTTGTCAGTCTGTGGACATCCTAGCCAGCCACTGGTTCATCAGTCAGCCTGCGCGTCGCCTTCTCGTTATGGTCCCCTTACCCGCGAATTCCACTGCTTCAGAATGGCTCCCCGCCATTTTCTCTCTCTCCTCCTCGCTTTCATGCTTTCCCCTCCTGCTTTTCACTCTCTCTTGCACACACGCTCTCTCTCTCTCTCTCTTCTCTCATTTTCTCTCTTACCCTGCAGGGAGACGCTTTGCCTGTTTGCTTAACAAACTCTCCTGTGTGAGTTCCTGCGTCCGGAGGGGTTTCTGGGTTCTTACATGAACCCCGCCTTATTCTAGT
The DNA here is from genome assembly GCF_902686455.1 of Sciurus vulgaris. Lineage (NCBI taxonomy): Eukaryota > Metazoa > Chordata > Mammalia > Rodentia > Sciuridae > Sciurus > Sciurus vulgaris. Next base: position 176,110,008 of record NC_136465.1, read on the forward strand.
AATGAGGGGTGTTTGCAGATGGAGAATATTTGTGATGATAACTTGGTCCTGAAGGAAAAAAGGGTTTAGCACTTAGGGTCTTAAGATCACAGAAAAAAAATTAATTTCTATTTATTTCTGTGGCAAATAAAGATGGAATGGATAAAAGATTTTTAAGAACAAAACCTATATTTACGTGGATATAAATTACATAAGTGGAACAGGGAGATGAACTCAAGGGCAGGGCTGGGTGTGGCTCGGGGGAAAGCACTTGTCTAGTGCACACCCAGCATCATGCATTTAAAAACACAAACAGTGCAGGTAGGGTGGCCACACCTGTAACCCCAGCAGCTCAGGAGGCTGAGGCAGGAGGATCTCAAGTTCAAAGCCAGCTTCAGCAACTTAGTGAGACCCTGTTTCAAAATAATAAAGAGGTACTGGGGATGTGGTTCAGTAGTAAAGCACCCCTGGGTTTAATCCTGAGTACCAAACACACACACACCAGCTCATCTTCAATAGCAAAAAATGTTTCTTTTTTTTTTGTGTGTGTCCTTTTAAAAACCTGAGGTGCTAGGTTTCAAATCACTGGGGAATTAGATTCTGTGTTAGCTTTTTTGTCACTGTGATCAAAACACCTGACAAGAACAACTCGGAGGAGGAAACGTTTATTTGGGGCTCACAGTTTCATAAGTCTCAGTCCCTAGATGGCGGATGCCATTGCTTTGGGCCTGAGGTGAGGCAGAACATCATGGGGGAAGGGCCCAGTGGAAGGAAGTTGCTCCCCTTGTGGCATCAAGGAAGCGGTGTGTGTGTGCATCAAAGGGAAGATGCACCCTTCCAGGGTGTGTCCCATCCACCCATCTCCTCCAGCCTTGCTCCGCCTGCTTACAGCTCTCACCCAGTCATAGACCCTGGCTGGGTTGGCCCTCCCTGTGCCTGAGGGAGAGCCTGTCCCTGTCTCTCGCAGAAGAAGAAGGAAGGGAATCTGAACCGCTGGCATTGCTAAACTCCCCAGGGCTCTGTCCTTAGTTTATTTCCCTTTGTCCCATCAAGTTTTCCAAGATTTTCCACTTTTTGCAAAGCCTCATAGAAAAACCCTCAGCTCAGTCATGTGTTCAGGTCTCCATTTCCTTATGAAATGAAGGCTCTCACGTCACATTAAAAACTTACTGACATACACCCGTGTCTGTTATTCTCTCCGCCTAATTCAGAGTCCCAGCCACCAGCCTAAGACACTGCTCTGGTCTGAATTCTTGTATCTGCCCCCAAACTCATGCTGAGACTTGTGAACTGAAGTTCTCTGAAGAAGCCTCCTCTGTATTAAGAGCAGCAGACTGACCCTCACTGGCTAAAACACCATGATTGTGGAGAGAGGGAGCCTGAGAGGTCAAGAGCCAAAGTTATCTGGAACCATCTTTAGTTCCTTTTAATAGCCATTTACTGTCAACCTTCATATCTGACCCAAAACCCCCATGGCTACTAGTGAACCCCTTGGAATGTTTCGCTAAGATCCACACATCTGTAGCCTCCCTCAACCAAAAGGCTAAGCGTGCAGGGAGATAACACCCAAGTCCTAGAGAAGAGACTCCCTTGCCTGCTGCAGCCCGCCACGAAGGCCCCATCAACCTGTCTGGCAAATACATTGAGGATTTGTGATTTTCTTTTGTTCTGTTGCTTTAGAAGTTCACGTAACCTCTTCCATGGTGGAACCTGTCATGGGCCATTCCTGGGCCATGGTCACTCATAGTTAGCTCAGAATAAACAATAAAATATTACCCCATTTACTTTAAAGCAGAGGTGTTATTTTACATCAGCAAGATTAATCCCATTAAGGGCTGGGAGGTGAGGGCTAAGGGGGAGTATCAAGGTCACCCAAGGTCACCCAAGGTCACCCTCCACCCTCATGAATGATTAAGGCTGCTGTAAAGGGCTTGGGAGTGTGTTTGCTCTTCTCTTCTGACACATCAGGACAGGCTGTTCCTCTCACTTGCCCTTCTGCAGGTTGCCTTGTGAGGATACAGCAGGAAGGCCCTGACCAGGTACCAGAATCTGGTGCCTTGATCTTGAACTCTCAGTCTCCAGAACTGTGAGGAATAAATTCCAGTTCTTTACAAATTACCCAGTCTCAGGTGTTCTGTTATAGCAGCCCAAAACAGATGAAGACGGGGGAAGAAGAAACTTTATCACTTATCCTACAATATTGACAAACAGGTGGAAGAGATCACACTCTTTTAAGAGTCTTTTGAGCAGGTGCGGTGGTTGCACACCTGTAATTCCAGCTGCTAGGGAGGCTGAGGCAGAAGAATCATGAGTTTGAAGGCTACCTCCGCAACTTAGCAAGACCTTGTCTCAGAATAAAAGAAAAAGTGCTGGGGAGGTAGCTCAGTGGCGGAGCACCTGCCTGGCATGAGCCAGGTCATGGTTTGATACCTAGTACTATTAGTACTATCAAAAAAAAAAAAAAAAGTCTGGATGAGCCTGGGAGTGTTCCTCAGTGGTAGAGTGTTTGCCTGGCACGTGTAAGGCCCAGAGTAATCCCAGGCACTGCAATCAATCAATTTTTAAAAATAGTAATGAAAATAAATAAAAGGCTTTTGAAAGCCAGGAACAAAAATGTTAGAGGATGCATGCAGATGAGGGAGGAGGAAGAGGTACATACTTGGAGAGATCTTAAGAAGGAGAATCCCTGGCCTGATGGCAGCTTGGATACGGTGGTGGCAGGGGAGATGCACAAGGGAGGCCCCTGAGGCTTCTGGGTCAGGACACGGAGGTGCTGGATTGGCTGGGACTGGGAAGATGGGAGAGCCCACAGGCCGGAGGAGTGGACCCATGGCCGCGTACGCTCTTCTCTTCCATCCGTGTGCCCAGCACTACGGCTCCGGAGCGTCAGCATGGCTTCTAGGCTTCCTGCCATGTTCGGGCCTGTGACCAGCTGGCCCCTGGGGGCCTCTGGGTTTCCTTCACACTAGGACTCCCTCCTCAGGAGTCCGCCAGCAGGCCTTGCTGCCCTGCTGATTCCTGGAGCCCTTCCCTCCTCCACTTCTCCCACATGACCACCTGCTGCATCTCCACAGAGCCTTGCCCCGTCCCCAGCTTCTTCACCTGGTGTATCCAAGACCCAAGACTTTTAGCAAGGCTGCCAGAGCAGGCTAGGGAGCGTCTTCGCCAGCGTTTGCATCGCTGTGACCAAAATATCTCACAAGAACAAGGTAGAGGAGGAAAAATTTATTTGGGGCTCACGGTTTCTAGGTCTCGGTCCACGGATGGTCGACTCCATTGCTCTGGACCGAGGTGAGCAGCACATCATGGCGGGAGGGCTCAGTGGAAGGAAGCTGCTCAGCTCATGCTGGGGTCAGGGAGTGGTGGAGAGGGGACCCACAGGGAAGATGTACCCTTCCCGGGCATGCCCCCTGGTGCTCACCTCCTCCAGTCACGCCCCCCGTCTGCAGCTCCCACCCAGTCAGTCCATTCAAACTAGGACGGACTGATGAGCTACAGCTCTTGCAGTCCAATCGTTTTACCTCTGAACCTTTCTGCATTCACAGGAGTTTGGGGGACACCTCATAGGCACATCATAACAGGAAGGTTCCAGAGGAAATGTTATTGGTCCAGAGGGTTGCACAAGGCTGAGCTCAGTCCTGGATGTGCTAGCCTGGAGGTGCCCCAGCACATCTGGAAGAAACAGCAGGGGCTGTAGTTCTATCAGAGGAGACACACCCTGCAGGATTGCCGAGCGGAGGGCCCCGTGGGCATCGCTCTGTGTGGGAAACCCCTGAGCCCTGGACCTACTGATGGCTCTTGTCACACAGTAGGCAGGGGCTTGGAATCCAGACCTTGGCCAGCAGTGGCCACATCTCCTGGGTTGTCCAAAGAGCGGGGTCTTCATGGAGTATCCTGAGGGGCCTGAAAGAGGCAGGGCCTCCTGGGAGGGAGGAGCACCCACCAGCCCTGGCTACAGGAGGGTGTTGTCTATGGCGATGTAGCCTCTGGGATGGAGCAGGACTTGTCCCCCTACCTCTCTGTGACTCAGTGGGCAGCCGCCAGGTTCCCGTCCATCTCCAGCACTCACCCTGCACTCTCCCGGCACGGAACCAGGGGACTTGGGGCTGGGCACATGTACAGGACAGGGGGACATCCTGGGTCTTGGGGATAAGGGAAACCTGGGAGGATCTCATCCCTGAGGATCAGCCCTGGGTTGGAGGCCCCGGGCAGAGCAGGTGCTGAGGGCTGAACTGAGGCCCTTGTGCCTCCTCGGCGAGGGCTCCACCCCTGAGCTGCGCTCAGTCCTTTTTATTTTAATTTCATTTTGAGATAGGGTGTTTCTCAGTTGCCCCAACTGGCCTCAGACTTGAGATCCTCCTGCCCTAGTCTCCCTAGTGACTGGGATTACAGGTGGGCTCCATGGTGCTCAGTTTACCACAAGTTTTAAAAGAAAAAATTTGTGAACGGACTTGGAAGCGGGACACTAGGAGAAGGCTGAGGGGGTGGGGCCAGGTTGAGACAGGATGAGCCGAGTTCCCCACCTGAGGCCCACAGTGAGGGCTGGGAAAAGCTGGGCAAGCTGCATGGAGGTGACGGTCTAGCTTGAGCCTGGGCGCTCTGAGGTCAGCAGTGGGCAGGGCGATTCTCCCGCCCACCCTAAATCTCACGCCTACTCCCTTCCAGTCCACGATCAAAATTCTCCAGTTCTCCCACTCACCAAAAAGTCTCCCTGTGGAGGACCCAGACATCTGGCAGACTGGTTGGGAATCTACGGGCCCCCGAGCGGCAGCCAGGGCCCTGGGTGCTGGGCTCTGTCACTGGGTGAAGGCTGCTGGCACTTGCATGTCCAGCAGCACAGGGAAGAGGCCTGGGGGCAGCTGTGTTCTATAAAGTTATCGCATACCATGAAAATTAATACCAAATCATCGCTCCTAGGGAAGGGACGAGTTCAGGTTTCTGCAAGCCTCTGGTCCCAACATGACCTTGTTTGAAGTAGTTTTTGTTTGTTTGCTTTGTTTTGCTCCCTGTGGAGGGACCCCAGGGCTTGGTAAATGCTAAGCAAGTGATCTACCACTGAGCCTCACCCCCAACAGCTCCTATTTTAAATGTGTGTTTTCTGCTTAAACACACCGTACTTGACATGTGCTGATTTATTAGCATTGAACTCAAGGTGAGGAGCACTCTCTCATGCCTGAATGAAGCTTATTTATCCACAGATTTTCTCAGTGAGGCACATCACAGCCTTCTTGCACTTGGTAACATTAGGTGGCACTTCTGTACTATACTTGGGGGCTATTTTATTTTACTTGTGGGTGCGGTACCAGGAATTGAACTCAGGGGCACTCAACCACTTAGCCACATCTCCAGCCCGATTTTGTATTTTATTTAGAGACAGGGTCTCACCAAGTTGCTTAATTGTCTGGCCATTGCTGAGGCTGGCTTTGAACGTGTGATTCTCCCATCTCAGCCCCCTGAGCTGCTGGGATTACAGGCGGGCACCACCTTGCCTGGCTTGGGGGCTATTTTAAACAGCAAAGTCGCCCTCGATGTGAAAAACATGGCACCAAATAAAACATGAAACGGACATGCATGTGGAGTAGAGAACCCAAACAAGAAGGCTCAGCGTTTAGCCTGGGAATGGCAAAATCGGGCCAAATGTTTATGCTGCTCTGTGCATGTCCACTGATGTTTACAAAGGAGCCACAAGTATTGATTTTGGAGTTACAATTAAATTTCAGCCAAGAGGCAAATTTGTAAACACAGAACCCACTGATCATAAGGGCCAACCAGGGCATTTGCTTCATCCTGAGTTGGCCTCTCCTTCTCTGTGTCTTCTTGTCTCTGTGTCAGTGGCATGACCATCTCCTGCCCAATGGATTAACAGTAGCAAGGATTTATGAGGCATATGATGAGTCAGGTAGATCCACCCCTGACATTTGCAGAGCTGAGAACAAGAGACTTAGGGTTGACCAACTGTCCAGCTTATCCAGGACTGAAAAATTTTCCTGGCTGCAGGAACTTTCAGTGCTAGAACCGGGAAAGCCCCAGACAAATCAGGATGAGTTGATCACCCTCCAAATAATGTGAGAAATACTGAAAAGTTTTTAAACATAAATTATCTAATATAATGGAAGTTAAAGACTTGTTAGATGTTTTTATCACAACAAAACAGTTTGCCAAAAGTCAAGAAAAGGTATCACATGTTCCAGACCTGCAACTTTACAAATTCAAGAGCAGTATGAAGTGCTTTATATGAAAAATGTTCCCTAGCCTTTGCATACAGCTGTTTCCAATCAATGCCACAGTGTATCACGAGGATCATGAATTAGAGCAAGAGTCAGAAGGAAATGGGTGATTTTACCCCTGGGAGAGGGCACTTCATTATGCAAGCATCAACTGCCTCCCCGCCATCTGATGAGGATCTGCCACCTGCCTTCGTTTTTCCTCTTTCCTAAGCGCTTCAGCTGCCAAAACAGTGTCTGTGTGAACACCGGCCGGGCAAAACCACAAGTCTTTGCACCATGGGCAAAGCAAGCACCCTTTGCTTTTTAAACATTTTAATTGTTGCATTACAATCTATACATAATAAGGGGATTCTCACCTTTTCTTAAGGGGAATAGGTCAAGAGATATAGAGAAGTTTCCCTGGGGTCTGAATGGTGAGCTCATGATTGGAGATGTTTCCAATTTAGGCAAACCAGGTCTGGATCTTGATTGCACAAGGGGCCAAAGTGTGGGATCATGGGCAAGAGAGAGTGAGACAGATTCAGAGATACAGGGACCCAGGGCTAAGGGGTGTGCTGGCAGGCACTGTGCTGGGCACTCTGTCCAGCACATTTAACTTCATAATGGCCCTGTCCTCCTCCAGGATACAGATAACTTAAGTGCTGAGAGATTAAATCTTACTCACCAGGTCTAAGGCAGAGAGCTGCCTTGCCCCTTCTGTTTGGATGCAGTAAGAAGGTGACCTCTACGAGGAACACACCTTCACCAGACATGTAATCTGCCAGCACTTTGCACTTGGACATGTCAGCCTCCAGAATCGTGAGAAGTACATGTTTATAAGGCACCTAGCGGATGGCATTTGTTACAGCAGCCTTGAATGGGGCACAGACAGGGCACCAGAAAACATGTAGGCTTCAGCTTTCCAAACCCCCACGACCCTGCACTACCCCCCACACCCATCAGCACCTGTCGACCACTATTTTTACTTATAAGTGACACTTTGATATGGAAACTTAGTCATTGTCATAAATGAAAAATTCCTAACCACTTGTCATGAATCAAGACAATCTACCAAAACAAACGAACCAACCCAACAAAACAAAACCTGCAAGGAAACAAATATACTAAATTCTTTTCAGATGGTGGTGCTTACTTTAGTCTGGTTCTCCCGTGCGATAAAGGCAAATGAGAAAGAGTCATAGGGATGTTAAGGACCCCAGTGGGCACCACCTGCGACTTTCTCCCGGACTTGAACGAAAAGGAACAGAAAAGAGAGCCCTGTTTGCGGGTAACACCCACTGTCCTCCAGAGTTTGGGAAAACTCGGGAGATGGGCACGCCCCGGCTCCGCCCCGGGGAGGAGGGAGGGCAGGCGTCCTGCCCGCCCATTGGGCCTGCCGCCGGCTCATTTGCATGGTTCGAGAGGGCGGGACCGGAGGGTGACGTCACTCAGGGAATGCCTGGGGGCTGCACCCGCTCAAGGCTAGGAGCGCCAGCTGGTGCCGAGTGGAGCTGCCCCGGCCTCCGCCCGACCGGCACCCGCATCCTGCCCGGCACTCTGGCCCCGCTGCCGCCCCCTGCCCATGTACGACCCCGAGCGCGGCTGGAGTCTGTCCTTCGGGGGCTGCGGCTTCCTGGGCTTCTACTACATCGGGGCGACCCGCTGCCTGAGCGAGCGCGCCCCGCATATCCTCCGCGACGCGCGCATGTTCTTCGGCTGCTCAGCCGGGGCTCTGCACAGCGTGGTCTTCCTGTCCGGGATCCCGCTGGGTGCGTCCGGGGCCCCGCCGGCACTCCGCGCTGGGAGGGAGCGGCTGCTAGGCTCGGGTTCCACGGAGGAGCCCGGATTGGCCAGTGGATTCTGCGGGTGCATCTTGTAGGTCCCCTACTCAGACCGATTGCCTCCTTCTTAGTGTCCTTAGGGTGTCGCAGTGTCTCTGGAGGCTAGGGAGCTGTCCCTGGACCCGGGAATGGGGCGCACCCGAAAGAGGGCTTTTCTGACCTGGGAACCCCGAGCGGTTCGGGCCAGAGCGGAGGTTCCCAGAGTCGGCCCTGAACTGGGAACCTGAAACCCTGTCTGGCGCCGGGGCTTGAAGGGAGCTCCCGCCCCCGGGCTGAGAGCGGGGCATCCCGGAGCGGCAGGGAAGAGAGAGAAGGGTCTCTGAGGTCGGAGTTGCTGAGAGGCTGGTTGGTCCTGAATGTGACTAGTATCCAGGCTTGGACTCATGTCCCAAGGTGGGCGTGGATCGGAGGGACTGAAGACACCAGGAACTGCGCACTTTGGGTCTCTGGCCCGCTCTCAGGGGCAACCTTTGGGTGACTCCGAGGCAGACCAGCTGGTTTGGAGTCATAATCACCACGGGGAAGGAGCATGGACTAGGAAAGTTGTTAACTCTCCTCTCCTCTTCAGTGTTTGGGACCCTTCCTGGGAGTTGGAATGGATTCCTGGACATCCCCCATCCCCTCCTCATTTCCAACCCTCCCACCCCAGCTCACTGTCCCTGGCAATGAAATCCCAGACATTTGAATTTTGGCCTGCTGAAATATTTATCCACGTGGTTGATGTGGGAAGGTTTCTCCCCAGCCCAAACTGCTGGGGTGAAACCTGAGCCAGTGGGCAGCGTGTGGGGCAAGTGGCAGCATGGAACTGATGACACCCAAGCATGCCAGGACAACAATGCCCCTGGACAGTTTATCTGGGTTCTTCAACAGTTTACTCTAGGGAGTGTCTTTGGCTCAGTGGGGAAGCTGGTGCTGTAAACAAGCTTTGCCATTGGGTAGGATTAGTGAGGCAGACCCTGTGCTGATTGGGATTTGGGGATTAGACAGAGGCTGCCCTGGCTGTCTGCCTGCTGGCTGTCTCCCCTATGAGGAAGAGGGGAGCAAAGGGCAGACAGTTTGGCCTCTAGGAGGATTAGACTGGCCACATGATCATCTGCACACCCTGGGCTTTAGCAATGACAAAGCCAGTTCTTGTATTCTGGGGTGGTCTCTGGGCCCCTGCTTGGACAGATGTTTAATTGGGACAGTTTGTTTGTTTGTTTGTTTGTTCACTGGCACTGGGGATTAAACCCAGGGATACTCTACCACTGAGCTATATCCTGGCCCTTTTTGTTTTTTCTTTGGGGACAGGGTCTCCCTAAATTTTCTAGGCTGACTGGCCTCCAACTGGTGATTCTCTTGCTATAAACTCCTGCATAGTTGGAATTACGTGGGTGTGCTACCACGCCAGGCTTGGGACAAGGTTTAAATGCACTGATCCAGGGAGGCTGAATGGCACTAACTCCTTTACGGAGGGGGTTCCTAACTGGGCCGAGGACAGTGCAGCCTGGGGCTGTGCCTGGCAGGACACAGGGAAGCTCAGAGGCCATCAAGTCATGCAAAGTGGATCTCAGGTTTTGGCAGGAGCTACTCCCTGGGGCCTCAGGTTCCAGCTCTAATCTCCTGTCCTACAGAAGCCAGCTGCTAAGGAACATTTCCCAGGGCCTGCAACTCAGGCACAGGTCCTGGGGCATCTGAGTGGAGGCTGGGTTTGGCGGCAGGAGATGGACAGACTGCCAGCAGCGGGCAAGTTAACCCCATGGGCCAGTTCAGAGCGCGTGACTGGGGGAGGGGGTGAGTTGTGAGCTGAGTTGAAGTCAGGGTTGGATCAGGACAGCCTGCCTGTCCTTGGACAGCCCTGAATTTATGCCTGGCCTGGTCTGAGGCTGGAAGAGATGGTCCTACATGCAGAACAGAGGGGGCCGGACCAGGCAGAGTGTGAACGTGCTCTGCATCCAGACACCGTCCTGCGTTTCTGGCATTAGAAACTCAAGGTTCAGACTGATTATTAGCCGTCCCTTCTGGGTGGAACAGCTTACCGGTCATACTTTACCTAATCTCTGTCTCTAAAAGGTGGCTGGATCTTGTCCTACATGAGGAAGGTGGTCTGAGATTTGGGCAGGTGGAAAAGTGCCTGCTGAGGTCACTCTGCTAGCAAGAGCTGGGAGTGGGATTCCGACTCTGGCCCGAGGCTGCATTCTTTCTCCTACCCTCTCCAATGTGGAGCGCCCCATGCTGAGCCTGGGGTGCTGCTGTGCTCTGGCCTGGGGTTTTGTGGGTGTTGCAGCAGGGAGCTCTCAACCACATGGGCTGCTGCAAACAGGAGGCTTTTCCTGTGGCTGACGCAGCACCATACAGGAGAAATACACCATAAACCCCACGCGTCATTTCCTGTTCCTGGTGGCCATGATGACAAAAATCAAAGACTCAGTGAAATTAATTTCATTGAGTCCACGCTACTCAAAATGTTATCATTCTAACATCTGGTCAATATAGATCATTATTAATGAGGTATTTCCTACTAAGCCTTTGAAATCCTTTTATATTTTATGTCTCCATTTGGACTGGCCACATTGAAGGGCTCAGTGGCCACAGGGGGCTCCTGTATGAGATGGTGCAGGTCTGAGCAAAGGTCTGCAGCTTCTATGTGTCTGGTTTCTGGTCTTGCCAAACAGGACCCGTCTCCCGGAGGGTGATCTTTTTCTGTGCATTTGTCTCTGGTCCCCAGATCGGACCCTGCAGATCCTCATGGACCTCGTCCGGAAGGCCAGGAGTCGGAACCTTGGTGTTCTGCACCCATCCTTCAACATGGGCAAGTGCCTCCGAGATGATCTGCAGGAGCACCTCCCGGACAATGTCCACCAGCTCATCTCAGGCAGGATCAGCATCTCGCTCACCAGGGTGTCGGATGGGAAGAACGTGCTGGTGTCTGACTTCCAGTCCAAGGATGAAGTGGTGGATGTGAGTGCTTAGCTTAGCAGGGTGTCTTCACCTTAGAAAGCAACACTGAGGGCTGTCGTGGGCCCTGCACAGAGTGACATCAATTCCGTGCACACCGGGCGATGTGGTCTGTAGTGTCTGTTAGCCTCGCATGGCCACTCTGCCCAGGGAACCTCTCCAGCCTCTGTCCCTCAGCTCTGCTGGCTCTGTGTGTGTTTTATAAAGAGGGTGACTTCTCGAGCAAAGCAGGTGGTCTCTGTTCTCAGGGTCTAGCACAGAGACAATAATTTGCGATATTGAAATGCTGCTGATGTCCTCCGAAGAATTCCTTGATAGAATGACTGCGTCGTACGTAACATAGGGCCGTACTAGGGCACAGCCTGGCATGTACAACCAGCAGCCTGGCAGGCAGCTTCCTAACCTTGCTTCTGGAAGCTTTTTCTAAACAGCCAGCACCTGTCAGTTCCTACACATATCCACCTGCCCCCTCCCTCACCCCATGAACCAGAGTGGCATTCATCTCCGGCTTTAGCACCAGGGTCTCCTGGGAGCTTGTCGAACTACAGAGTCTCAGTCCCCACCTGCGACCTGCTGTGGAACTACCTGGGGGCACAGAACCTGAGGCTCCACCAGCTCCCTGGGGATTCTCATGTGCATCAGCACTTGAGAAGCATGTTGCAGCCACTGAGTCCACCCCTCTGTCCCAGCAGCGATGACCCAGGACTGCCGTCCTGGAGACCAAGCACGTGCGGGTGAAGTGTGCAGTGTGGTTCAGGAGCTTCTGCTGTCAGTAGGCCCCAGTGCAGGTGCTGGCTAGTTCATCGCCTGTGTATTAAAGCACCTACTATGTGCAGAGAACATGCCACCGCGCTGGCGTGAAGCCTGGAGGCCGGGCTCACTGCCCCTCATCTGTCTCCGCAGGCCCTGCTGTGTTCCTGCTTCATCCCCTTCTACTGCGGCTTGATCCCTCCTGCCTTCAGAGGTGTGGTAAGTGCGTGTGGGCAGCAGAGAGGCTGCGGTCTGGCAGCCTGTGCTTACGCTGCTCCCACCTACAAGGTGCGAGGTCCAGGCGCCCCAGGACCATGTCCAAGTGCAGATCCCAGTGCCGCTCAGTCCTTAGCTGTACCTGCTTCCAGGCAGCTGGGTGGCCCAACTCCCTTATGTGTAATTAATGCCCTTGCTGGGTGTAAGGCTCGCTGCTGGTCTACCTGATCTGAACGTGAGCAGCACAGGTGGATTCCCACTGACCTTGTTAAGGTGCAGAGGAGAAATGGCCGCCCCTCCTCAGCCTTGGCCAGGGGCTCACGTATTAGACTCCACGCCCCTTCTTGCCCTGAGGCTTCCATGCCCGGCTCCATCTGCCATAGCAATTCTGCGACTGCGTCGGGTGCAGGGCAGCTCAGTGGTCCCCTGCTTGCTGAGCATGCCCGAGGCCCTGGGTTCCATCCCCATTGCTGGAAAGGAAGGAAGGGAGGGAGGGCAGGCATGATGGACAGGCATGACTGCACTTTTGACATCGTCCCAGGCACACATCTGATCAGTGTCGGGCTCAAGGAGACGATCTCTTGCTGGCCCAGGTGTGGCTGAACCTGCTGCCGATCCTTTTGCTTAACCTGTTTTAGGTTGAGCTCTGCTCCAAGGCACCTCTGTTTGGAAGGGCTGCTGGGAAGTCCTCCCTCTGTGGGCTCTGCTGGCTGTGCTGTGGTGATTGTGATGGGATCATTCCAGACTGTTCCAGACGGTGCAGACTGTTCAAACTGTTGGAAAACCTCCCTTCCCAGCTTAGCTATGGGCAATAAGGGTTATGTCATACTCTGTCCCCAGTGCACAGAGCATCTCCAGTTTATGTGACCCCTCTGTGCATGTTCTATGGAAACGCCTATGGGAACCCCCTTGGCCTTGGGACCTGGCCAACACATGGGCTGGACTCCAGTCTTCATCTGCCTCATTGCCAGGTACCATTGTGCAGTACACAACCTGCACAACAGTATACAGCAACCCTGAGAGCCAGCATAGAGCCTGGCCTTTCTATAAAGACCACAGAGGTGCCCAGTAAGCACTGTAGAAAGAGGGCTTTCAAAGCCTGTCTTTCTGCTCTACCAACCTGCTGTGGCTTCCAGGAATTCTCTGCTCACGGTTCTGAAAACATTAAATGGTAGCCGGAAGCTGCAGACCATTTCAATCCTTTTTCCTCCTTCCTTCGAAGCGTTATGTGGATGGTGGAGCGAGTGACAACATACCCCTCGCGGATGCCAAGACCACCATCACAGTGTCCCCCTTCTATGGAGAGTGTGACATCTGCCCTAAAATCAAGTCCACGAACTTCCTTCACGTGAACGTTACCAACCTCAGCTTCCGCCTCTGCCTGGAGAACGTCTACCTTCTGTCCAGAGCTCTCTTCCCCCCGGACACCAAGGTGGGTGGCGCTCCGGGCTGCCGCCCTCCCTGTGCAGGAGGCACCATGTTCTCTCAAGCAAACGAGAACCGCTCTAGGACAAGCTTCTCGTCCCAGGAGCTTGGCAATGACCACCCTGACAGTGGCATCCCCAGGGCCCCACGAACAGCCCCGAGATGCTCCAAGTAGTGTGTGTGTGGGGGGTGGCTCGGGCATTAGGCTTTTTTCTTCTTTCTGCAGTGCTGGGGTGGAACCCGGGGCCCTGCACATGCTGGGCAGTGGTCCACCACCGAGCTCCACGCGGCCCAGGAGTTTTTACCAACCTGAGTCTGACTTACAGCCACCAGCCAGGGTCCCTGGGTGGGGGTATGCCCCCTCCTGGTGGCTGTCTTAGAACTCCTTGCCACGTTCACACAGTGAGGAAGCGGGTAGGGTGTGGGCACCAATGACAGTGTCCCCAGAGAGGAGGGGCCTCAGTGCCTCCCGCCCTCTGCAGGGAGGGGCTGTGTGGCCTGCTGGACTTCCATTTCCTGCTGTCCCAGGGACAGCTGGGACGGGCCCTGGGGTTTGTTGGTGGAGGCTCATCCCATAACCGATGGAGCCCAGAGAGACAGCACCTGCCAGTGAAGTGTCCTTGCAGGAAGTGGCCTCTGGCACATGCCACGCACCGCAGCCTGGAGGGCTCCGGGGCCGGGGGCCTTGAGACCCCGTTCGAGTGAGGTGCTCAGGGCCGCCCTCACTGCTGCTGGCTTCCTTGCAGGCGCTGAGCGAGATATGCCTTCGGGGGTATTTGGATGCCTGCAGGTTCTTGGAAGAGAGCGGTATGTCTGGGCCGGGGTCAGGTGTGTGCTGTCCACAGATTTCTGGGGGCATCTGGGCGGGGTGCTTGACGCCTGCCTGTCTCACTCAACCCCCTCCTCACCCTGAGATGGGTGGGCGATGCCCCATTTCACAGATGGGGACACTGAGGCTCCGAGAGGAGTGTGCCATGAGCACAGCCCCCCCTGGGGTGGAGCTGGGTCGTACCTGGAGCACCTGACTCGGGGGGTCCCCTCCATGAGCCAGGAGCTCCCGACTCCAGGGTGCTGCCCCCCCACAGGGTCCGGAAGGTTCTGACTCCAGGGCGCTACCCCACCCCAGGGCGCTGCCCTCCAGTCCTGGCTCTGAAGGTGCCTCATTCTTTCTGCTTGGCCGCTCATGGGCCCTTGCTGATCAGGGGCTGAGGTCACACAGGGTTTCTGGGACAGGCTGCAGATGAAGCAAGCAGAACTGGTCCTTAGCCAGGTGTGGGTCACGTCCACTGGACTAGTTGGCTCTCTGGCTCTCCTTCACAGGCAAGTGCCCCACCTAAGTTGTCCCAGCTGCCTGGCAGGGGGTGGGGCTGCAGACATACAGTCCCCAACTGCGAAACGTTGGTGGTCCTGTTAGGTGGATGGCCGGCTGGCGTCGTGGCCAACTCAGCCTGTGGGAGTGCCCCAAAGGATGTTCACACGGTGACAGAACTGCCTGGCGTCGGCTGCCCAGAACGTGTCTGGTTGTTAAGCTACTTGTGGCCATATTAGGGGAACTGATGTTAGGTGGTTCAGAACCATTTGTCTTCAATACTAAGAGTTGGGCAAGGTTTGACCTCGGGTTATTCTTCAGCTGAGACCGAGGAGACAATATAAGGACAGAGCTGTATTTATCTGCTCAGAAAGCCAGTGCTGGGCTACATGCTAGGGACACTGCAGTCAGCAGAGGTGGCCTGCCGGGCTCAGGGAGAGGGGAGCGGATAACCGTGTGCTGTGGGGAGGGAGACCTGGCCCCAGGGTCACACAGGAGGGACCTGCAGGACCAGGGCAAGGTGGGCTGCCAGAGGATGTGCCCCTCACTGAGACTGGGACCCGTGGCTGGGAGTCTCAGAGATGACGCCGTGGAGGCCTGGAGCCTGAGAGGCCAGGGCTGCCGGGGGCAGGGGGAGGGAGAAGGACCTGGACGTGACCAAGAGATCAAGGGTGAAGTCCTGGCTCGGCTCCACCTCGGGGCAGGGGAGATGGGGCTCTGCTGATGGCCGGGCCCTTGGAAGGGCCGGGTTTGGCTGGAAGGCTGGAGCGGGTCCTGGACGAATTCCTTGGCATAGACCTCAGGGTGGGGTGCGTGCATGGTGGAGGCGTCCCTGTGCATGCTCCTTGGCAAGTGCACCTGAGCCCTCGAGCTGTGTCCTGCCCAGCCCAGCACCAGAGTCCTCTACGAGCAGAGGCCGCTCGCTGGAGTCCTTGCCTACCGCTCCTCTGAAGACCACGTGATGGCAGCGCGTCGTCCCTCCTGCCAGCCTGGCTCTGCCATGCGTTAGCTGTGTGACTTTGGGCAAATCTCTTGCCTCCTCTGCTTTTGATTCCTTGGCAGGAAGACCAGTGCCTGTAGGTGGGGCTGCCCTGGGGCCTGACCGCGCAGGCTCCACCCGTGGGCTCGGGATTAGAGATGAATCCTCATCCTTGTCATGTGACCCTGGGAATCTGGGTGTCAGGAGGGGGCTGGTGAGCCACTGCGGCAGGAGCTGGTCACCGTCCACTCGGAAGCCCGCGCGTGCCGGCCTCGGGCACCCAGCCGACCCTGGCCTGCGGGCCTGCCGACCTGCTGCCGTTCCACGCTGTGCCCCTGCCGCGCCCTCCTCTCAGCGTCTTCCTCTTCCTGCCAGGCATCTGTAACCTGCCCCAGCCCAGCCTGAGCCCGTCCTCAGAAGAGGGGCAGCCGGAGGCCAGCGCGCCCTGCTGGGAGGAGCGGAGGCTGGAGTTGCCCCCAACCCCGGGGCCGGTGGACGGGGAGGAGCTGCTGGAGCGCCTGCACCTCAGCATCCTGCCCTGGGACGACCACGTCCTGGACACCGTGTCGCCCAGGCTGGCCACAGGTGCGGTCCCGCCAGGGGCGGCAGGAACGCAAATGTGAGAGAGCAGGAGTGATCCTTGTCTCCACGGGGCCGTGGGTCAGCGCGATGGGGACAGGCCGGCGGGCAACACCAGCTCCCACCTCTGCACAGAGCCTCCCTTCCTCCCACGGGTCACGACCAGCAGGAAGACAGACCCCGGCGGAGCCCAGGCTCCCTTCCCGACTTTCCCCGACCCAGCCCCAGCTGTGCTGCTGTCCCAGGACGCCGGGGCCAGGGCCCTGGGACTGGGCACAGTCCTTCAGAACACCTTTGAGGCCCCGCCTCTCCCTGTCCGCCGTCCCAGGCCCCTTTCTCCAGGTCTCCTGGTTTCCCTCAAGTTGGAACCCCAGCCGAGCACTGCCATGTGTCATAATGTCATCGGTGCTGAAGGACAGTGCTGGGGTCCGAGGGCTTTGTCCCCTCAGAGTCATAGGTTGAAACCCTCGTGAGTGGGGTGAGTGCCTCTGAAAGGGAGGTCTGAGGGTCAGCCTCGTCCCTTCCCTGTGGGAGGACGCAGAGGTGCCGCCTGAGCAGGAGGCCCTTGCCAGACTCCCCGACACCAGGACGTCAGCTGGCGCCCTGAGCATGGCCTCCCAGCCTCGGAACTGAGAGAGAAAGGTTGTTTTGGGAGCCGCCGGCTTACGGGCAGCCTGAACAGGTAGGTCGGAGGGCGGGGCCCACAGGCCAGCTTCTGAGTCGGCGTTTGGGGACATCCAGAGGCTGAGCAGGTGCAGTCCCTGGGCTCCAAGGCACTGATGCTCTAGGGGCCGGGAGAGGCAGCTGCCCTGGCTGCGGGGGACCCCACACCTCCCTGTCAGTCCACTCGGTAGGTTACCCGCCCCAGGAAGCCTGCTCGCCAGCTCAAGGGCTGCTCTCCCCCCACGTTCTGGGCCCGGCTGTGGCTGCAAAGGGCAGCCTGACAAAGCCGCCCTCGCCCGTCCTGGTGCTCCTGGGCCCCAGGCAGAGTGCACCGCAGACTCGAGGTCCGCCTGGGTGAAGTGGCCGCCTCTTCACTCCGTGAAGACGCATCTCTGTGCTCTTTCTCAGCACTGACCGAAGCCATGAAAGACAGGAGTGGCTACCTGAGCAAGTTCTGTAGCCTCTTGCCCGTGAGGGTGATGTCCTACGTCATGCTGCCCTGCACGCTGCCCGTGGAGTCCGCCATCGCCCTTGTGCAGAGGTGAGCTTCCTGCCTGCCTCCTGTCTCCCTCGAGGGGCTGGGGTGAAGGCTGAATGAGGGGACAGAGGAAGGCCCCTGACCGGGCCTGGCTCCTGGTGCTGCAGGGGACGGCTCACAGTCCGCGTGTAGTGTCCCGAGAGATGTCTTGCTGTCCCTGGGGCCCCAGCTGCAAGGCAGTGCAAACTCAGAAACCCCAGGAGACTCCTGCAGCTGGCCAGGGCCTCTAGTAGCATCTGGTTCAGCAACTCGTGACCCTCACGGGGAAACTGAGGCCTGGCGATGTTGGGTATAACTGAGGTCCCAGAGCTGGCTGGTAGAAGCTGGCTGGGCATAATGTCCTGTCTGTCCCTTGCGCCTATTTATTTATTTATTTATTTAGTGCTGCTCAAAAGAATCAAGCCTGACACATGCTAGGCAAGTGCCGTATCCCCGACTGTACCCCTGTCCCGCTCTTCCCTTTAAATCACGGGAAGATAGTGGAAAGCAGGGCTCACATCTTCTCTCCGAGTCAGTTTGTTAGCTGATGGAGAGCAGCAGTTAGGAGAGCAGAGGAGCTGTTCCTGGAGCTTACTGACGGGCGCCCTCTGCAACAGGATCCAGCCGGCAGCAGCTTGGCTCTGTGATCACACTGGGTTCAAATCCCGGCTGGCATTTCTAGCACAGCTGTGGACCCTGGACAACTGAATTTACTGCTCTGTGCTACAGCTTCCCATCTAGAAGACAGGGAAGTCAGAGATCACCTAGAGCAGAGGGTGGTCAGAAGACTCAATGAGGGCCTCAGTGTGAGGTGCTGATCACAAAGTAGCGTCCCAAACTACTACAAGAGTAAATCCGGAACTCTTTGAGCATCAGTGAGTTTTAGATTCAGCTGGGCTCAGTGGTGCTCACCTATAATCCCAGCTCCTGGGAGGCTAAGGCAGGAGGATCTCAAGTTGCCTGGGCAACTTAGGGAGGCCCTGCCTCAAAATAAGAATAAGAAGGGCTGGGGATGTAGCTCAGTGGTAGTGTGCCCCTGGGTTCAATCCCCAGTACTGCAAAAAAAAAAAAAAAAAAAAAAAAAAAAAAAAAAAAATTCATATTTTGTATTTTCAGATTGGGTTTGTTCAATCTGTAATAATGAGAGAAAAAATTAACAGAGCTGTGGATGTAGCTCAGTGGTGGAGCACTTCCTTAGCGTGTGAGAAGCCCTGCAGAAAAGTAAAAGTAGACAAAAGACATCCCAGTCCTTTCTATTTAATATTTTGAGACAGGGTCTTGCTATGTTGCCTAGGTTGGCCTTGAACTTAGGACCCTCCTGCCTCAGCCTCCTGAGTTGCTAGTGTTACAGTGTGCTGCCTGGCTCAGCTTGGGTCGTCTTTCTGGCGCTCCTGGTCTGAAATGTCACGAGGCCATGTCTGCTGTCTGTCTTCGTCTGGACACTCACTGTCT
Organism: Sciurus vulgaris; assembly: GCF_902686455.1. Lineage (NCBI taxonomy): Eukaryota > Metazoa > Chordata > Mammalia > Rodentia > Sciuridae > Sciurus > Sciurus vulgaris. The sequence continues at coordinate 176,128,861 of NC_136465.1, forward strand.
CACTCTCAAAGTCACCTGTCTGCCCTACAGCTCTGGGAAGTGGTCCATGGCTACTTCTGCAATTCTTTCTCCTCTATTTTCTTCTTTCCCTCTTTCCAGGGTTCTTATTAGTAAGTCATTTGACTTCCTGGGTTGGATTCCTGTCTTACTGACTCTGTATCTTTTCCATATTTTTCATCTCTCTTTGTCTTTTTGTCTCTGATCTGAAATTTCCTCAAATTTTATCTTCCAGTCCTACTCTGTAGTTTTTAATTCAACAAATATAATTTAGTTTCTAAGAGCTCACTTCTGTGCTTGTTCTTTTTTCTTAACATTTTATTCTTGTTTTTAAAATACTCTTAAAGCTTTATTTAGTTATATGTCATATCCTTTGTTGATTTTGTGATCACAGTAATCTTTACAATAAAATTTGATCTTTTGAACACACTCTAGATGAGCTGAAGTCTAATCTATTTGGGAGCCATTTTAACATGGAGTAAGGTGGGAGGCAGAGTCTTATCCCAGGTAAGGCGGGGCTCTTGACAAAACAATACAACATTTCATCTAAAACTTGAATCAAAGGCTAAGAGAGCTTTTAACTATTTTTTGTAGAAAAGGTGGTAAATGCTTCCATGTTTCACAATGTCACCCTTAAACAGATCAGGCTGTCCTTATTACTTTCCAAAAATACATTTAAATTCCAATTTCAGTGTGAAGAGTAACACAAAACTGTATATAACTTATTGACAACAGGTTACTCTATCTAGCTACGAAACATCAAATGACATAAATAAATACCAACCAAATTTGTTATTTCAGTACGAATCTGGGCCGTTTGCTAGAGATGACTGTAGTTTGTAGAACACCTCTGTTCTTGGTTTACGGGTGTAGTCGTCTCTTGGGATGTTTGCTGTCCTCTGAATCGTCCCTTCTCCGTTTCTCCTTGGACCAGTCTGTTTGTCTTCCTCCTCCTCCTTCACACTCTGTTCCAGCATCGCCTGGTAGCCTCATTCCAGTGTGGACGCCCATGTCTGCACGGCTGGGGTTCAGGTACTGTGGGGGGCTCTGTGGGCTCCCATCCAGGTCTCCTTCCTGTGAGGCAGTGGCCTGCCCCCAGCAGAGCTCAGGCAGGGACAGATAGGCCAGGGGCCTCCCGTCTTCCTCCTCCCTCCCTCCCTCCTTCCTTCCCATTTCGCCGGGTGGAAGGCTCTCACTTCCCTGTTCACTTTCTTCTTGGCAAGTTCATCCAGCAGGTCCTCCAGCCCCTCCTTTAAGTACCCAGAATCCCTGGGTAAACCCCCAGATTCTGTCACTGCCCCCCAGAATCGACTTCCTCTGGCCACTCGGCCTTGCCCTGGTTGTGGTCTCTGTTGGGGGGGTCTATCCCAGCCCGTGAGGTGGGGGCCCTCTTTGTGTCTATGGCGGCTGACCAGCCCCCCCATGACACCCTTGCTACTGCGGCCCGTGGAGCCCAGTGGACCCTGGACAGCCGGGGCTTTTCCTTTTCATCTCCACGGTGTCCCCTGAGCTCTCCACAGCCCAAAGTGGCCTCGCTCTGCTTTAGGTTTAGGTAGGCCTGCCTTTGGAACCTGTCAGCCTGGGTCAGAGGTAATGCCACAGCCTGCCGGGACCGAGGGGCCACCGCGGGAGAAACTGCTTAGGTTCGCTCTTTGCCTCGGCCCTGCCTGGCATGCTGAGCATTTCTGTGGTGTGCACGCGCGTGTGCACTCCTGTGTGCATGGTGGTCTTGGCTTCGTTCTTACAGACTGGTGATCTGGCTTCCTGACATCCCAAATGACATCCAGTGGCTGCAGGGGGCCACCTCCCAGGTTTGTGCCTGCATGACAACGCGTCTGCTCCCCACCTCCAGGTAAGTGGTTCGGCTGAGGGTGTGGGGCCCGAGGCCATTCTGGAAACGCCTATTCACGCCAGACTGGTGGCAAGGAGCTTGCCCTGGGCGTGGGGTCCTGTCAGTCATGCGCAGTCCCTGTGCCTCAGGCCGCCCGCTCAGCCTTTCCACTGGGTGTCCTTTGGAGTCCTGTGTTGATGGTGGGGTGAGAGCCTGATGATAAAGCAGGGGAGGGCACCTGGGCGAGGGGACAGGGAGGAGGTTGGGGCAGTGGGCGGCACCAGGGAGCTCTGGGTCCTCTGGCAGGGAGGCGTGCAGCAGGCAGAGAAGGCAGTGGGCCTAGGGTGGGGCAGGGTGGCAGAGCCTCTCTAGGTGCAGATCCTCTTAATGAGAGTCCCTGTCCCCAGCCAGCCTCTGGGGTGGAGCCAGCAGGCCTTTCCTGGATCCTGCAAGCTCTGATCCAGGGCCAGAGAGGCCTTGCTCCAAGGGTTGGGTCTCATCTAGAAAATCACGGGTCTCAGCTCCTCCTCAGTTCAGGGGGCCATTTCCTGAGCCCTCTCTGCTCTCCATGGGGCTGAGCGCGTGGCATAGTGCTTGGCCGTGGGGGGCACTCAGGACGTGGGGGTCTCTGGGGTCATAGTGGTTGTTGCTGGCAGACGAGGCAGGACTGAAAAGCAGGACCCTTAGGGGGAGGGTCTGATTGTCCTGGGAAGTTGACTGTGGGCTGTGAGGACAGCCTATGGGCCTGGCTGGCAGCAGGGTTCCCAGAGATAGGGCTGTGGCCACAGCTGGGCAAGGCCCAGGAGGGCCCGGGTGCAGCAGATGGTGTGACTGACAGGCTGCCCACTGCTCCAGGACACAGGGAGCAAGACCAAAGGGCAGGGGTGGTGCCAGCACCAGCACCAGGCAGCTTGGAGGACACCGGCAGAACCGCGCGGGGCTGGGGGCGATGGGTGTGTGGCAGGAGGTGCCCAGGCAGCTTGGAGGAGCAGGACGGTGACCTCAGCCTGCACTGAGGTGGAGGAAGCTGTGCTCGGGCCGGGTCACTGCACTGTGCAGGTGTTGGCGGCAGCCTCAGGCATCCTGCTGGAGCAGGAAGGGCAGCCAAGTCAGCCTCCCTCCCTCATTTCAGATTCCGAAGGCCAGCGAGCAGCCAGCCTGCACCCCCGCACCCTGCAGGATGCAACTCTGCTGGCTTGTAGATGGCCTGGCCGTCAGCCATGGATGGGCCAGGAGGGGCCGCCTGCCGTGCCTGGTGCTCCGCCCTCACCACCAGCCTCACCTCCGGCCTGGGCAGCGTGGTATGGGGTGCGAGGGTCGCTCCGCCTTCTGTGCCTTCCCAGGGAAGGAGTTTCCAAGACTCCTGAGGGGGCATCTAGGAGGCTCTCCCCAGTGCTGAGCCTTCTCCCCTTCGGGCAGCCCCCTGAGCGGCTGTTTGGTGACCTGTGCCTGTGACCTCAGGACCTGGCCTCTGCGCAGTGGTAGTTTGTGGGACCAGAGGCAGTGGCTTTGGTCTGACGGAAGCCAGTCAGCTACTTGGGTGCAGGGGCCACCCAGCCCCTGGGGAGACCTACCGTAAGGGTTGAGTGGCTCCATTCATTGGGGGACGGCCCCATGAAGTCCGTTGCAGGGCCACCGCAGGCTGGCTCATGCCTGCTGATAGCTGGATGGAGCCCAGGGTGGCCCGAGTTTGGACAGGGGGCTGGGCCTGGGCCATCCTGTGCAATCCTGGAAGCAAGAGAGCAGCATGATCCCACCAAGCCACACAGGAAGCCATCAGTGCAGCAGGGGCAAGGCAGCCGTCCCCCCAGGGGCCCATGGAGCTGCTTTCGTTCCCAAGTTTCCCTACAGGACTGGCTGGGTCCTTAGCAGACACCACCCAGCCCAGGAGTGTTTGACGATAACCACCCACTGCCACATGGAGGGTGCCTACACTAGTTTGTGATCCTTATTCGGAAGGAAATCTGTTAGAGCTGATGGGATCACGTGGGACTTACTTCCCTTCTTCTTTTGAAAAATTCCCAACTTCCTTTCAATTATATCAACTATTTTTCTTAATATTCAAAGAAAATATGGCTAAATGTCACGACTGGTGCAGTCTGGGTGGTGGCCCGTCATGCTAGCTGTATTTTTCTGTATGTTTTACATACTTCAAAGTCTCCCTTTTCCACTTGGCAAAAGGCTTTTTTCAGCTTCCTTACAATGAGCATATGTTGTATCATTTCTTAAAAATGTGCATGAAGGAAGCGAGGAGGTGTGATCACACTGGAGGAGCGGCCTCCACCCGTGCCTTACCTGCTGCCGGTCCTGCCTGGAAGAGTCTCACCAGCACAGGAAAACGCCCCTGGGTTCTTCCCTCCGCCAGGCCTGCCCTGCCCCTTAGTGCTGGGGGACTATGTCCTCCGGAGCCACCACGGTAGCATAATTGACGTCAGGGAGCAAGTCTTGATTTGGTGCACAGAGGCAAAACTGGGGGCAGAGTGAGCCCAATTTTGCTTAAAAAAGAAATCCGTGGGGGTGTGTACGTGCCTATCCACAGAAAGTCAACGGCAGGGCAGACGCTGGGTGTTCCTGGCGGTTTCAGGGAGCACGTATTCTGGATGGTGTTTTATGCGTTGGCTTATGTTTTCCAAATTTCCATGGTGAACTGTCTCCTTCAGCATCAGAAAATGATTCCTATTAAACGTGATTCTGAACGCGCTCCCTGCCCCTGCCTTCCCACCAGGGCCCCGTGCTTTCTCCGCTCATGGCCACGACCCGTCACGACAGCTGTCCCTGCAGGCCCACACGCTGTCCAGGCGGCCCTGCCTGACTGGGTGGCATCTGTGCTGCCGGCTCTTCCCCTCAGCCCTGTGGCCACCTGCAGGCTGCTTGCCCTCCGGAGGCCCCAGGCTCTCCTTCCCCTCAGTCCCCGAATGGTGAGCACGGCCTGGTCTGCCCGAAGGCCTCGCTGGCTCCCAGGAACCCAGTCTCTGTCTCTGGTGGGGTCAAGTCCACCCAAGTCCCCAGGGCCAGGAACCGGGGACCAGGGCAGTGCCCCCTTGCCCCGTTCCAGCTGGCCTGCCCTGCCCCCATGTGAACATGGAGTTGAGCTGGGCCCCTTCCACCAGCCTGCAGGGACAGCTTCCCCGGGGTCCTACGGCCCTGGGAGCCTTGGACCATCTGACCACATGCTGCTGCCCAGGCTGACTGGTGCAGTGCTGCCAGTGGCTGAGCCCCTGGTCACCTGTTGCCCACCATGGGCCTCTGCTGAGGACTCTTCCCCTGCAGACCTCAGGTGTCATGTGGGAAGAAGACAAGGGCGCAGGGCCCTGGGGAGCCCTGCCATGATGTGTGGTGTCCCCAGTGGCAAGAGCCAGCCCCCAGTCCCCAGGCCAGAGACTTGGGGTTTGATTTCACTGGGAGAAACGCCTGATCACCAAGCTGTGTCTCTGCAGTGGACAGGCCAGCACTTGGCTAACAATTGCCCCTGAAGCTGGTGTCCTTGCAGCTGCCAGGAATTGGCCAGGACCAGCTGGTTATGCTGCATTAACACAAAGCCCCAGAGGTCTCCTTACACCCTGAGCCCACCAACTTGGCTCTTTCAAGTTGTCCTCAGCCCCAGACCCAGCCTGAGCCCACCCACCGTCTGAGGACTGCTGATTCCCGTGGGGTGAAGGGCAATGGTCTGGAAGTTCTCACACGGAGGTTTTCCTATTCCTTCTGCTCCCAATTTGTTGACCAGATGAGTCAAGTGGGTGGGGGCAGGGAGACACAAGCCCACCCTTGCTCAAGAGAGGAGCACAAGGGGCACTGGAGTGGGGCACAGCTGAAGGCCACAGGAAGCCTCAAAAACAAGAACAACAAAACCCCCGATGGTCTTCTGGCCAGTCAATCAGTGGGCTCAGGAAACACTGGGTGAGGCAGGCATTGCACTGCGGGGCCTTCAGAGCTTCGGTGTCACTACGTTCTGCATGCAGGACGGCGGCAGCTTGGGGGAAGGCATGTGACTTTGCTCCGCGTGTGCCTTCTGCCATCCTGGCCACAGCCTGATGTCTGGCTCATGACCCCTGTTGTACTGCAGAGGGACCTCATGGGTGACTGAGAATAATGGTGAGAGGCACATGCAGGAAAGGCTGGAGAAAGGGACGCTGTTCCCCTGGTGCCTGGGGGTGCCACCTCAGCTTGAGCTCACGGGACCCTCCGACTTGTGCCTTAGATCTCTGTCATTCCACCCTGCAGATGAGAAAACTGGCAGAGTGAACTTCAAACACGCGTCTAGCTCGTGTGGCTTGCAATGTGCCCAGTCTCCTAGATGGTCTTTGCAGATCTCCTTCAAAATCTTTACACCCAACATGGGTTTCTGAGCAAGCTGGGATCAGGAGGACCCCGAAGCCTTATTCTGGTGGCAGGAGCAGGTTTCCTGTGCCCTGGGACAGGGGCCACTGGTACTGAGCCCAGAGCACTGGGTGGCCTTGAGCTGTGGCTGGTGAACCCGGTTATGAAATACCCAGCATCACTGGGAGGGTGGCTTAGTGCTGGAGGGCGTGCCAGGCGCACGTGGGGTGTTAGGTTCAGTCCCCAGAAAGGAGAGAGAGAGAAGCAGAAAAAGAGGGAGGGAGGAAAGAAGAAAGCAAACCCTGCGTGCAGAGGGCCTGGCCAGGTACCCAGGAGTGCACGTGGAGATTCGGTGCTCACAGGTGCTTTGGGACGCAGCTTGTTATTGGTACTGGTTCCCCACACAACTTTTAAAACTGTCTAAAGAGGGTCTCCAGGTGGGGGGTCATCTGTGCCATCACCTACTTCAGCCCTCTGTCCGTCCCTGCAGCATGTGGGCATCATTTGGAGGTGGCTTGAGCTTGGGGCTGTGTCCAGGTCAGATGGTCATATCTGACCTGCAAACTGTGGGGCTGAAGGAAAGTTACTTGGTGACTCTGAGCCTTGGTTCCATCCTTAACTAAAAGCTGCCACTTTACTGTGATAGTTAAGTGACACCATTTTTTGCTGAGCCTGGTGGTTACAGCGATGGCTCCTTTTACCCTCAAAGCAACCCTAAGAAATAAATGCTGTGACAGCCTCATTGTACAAGAGGAGATTCACCCAGAGAGGTACAGACCTTGCCCAAGGACACACAGCTTGGCAGAATTAAAACCCAATGGCAGTGGGCCTTGTCCATGGACCCGCTCTCAGAACTGCTAAATGGGAGCTGTTTGGTGTCTGTGAGACCTGGCAGGTGGAGATCCAATAGAGGTTTAAAAGCCTGCAAATGCCCAGGACCTATGACTTCCTAAGTCTAAAATTAAATCAGATTAGAATTAATCTTAAAACTGAACAGTTTTTTATTAAAAATATTTTTAAAATTTCAATGGACTTTAATTTATTTATTTACATGCAGTGCTGAGGATCGAAACCACTGCCTCACATATGGTAGGCAAGTGCTCTACCACTAAGCCACAACCCCAGGCCCCTAAAGAGGTCTTTTATAACAGGTCTTGTAGAACTGTCAGAGTCCTTAGCAATCTCACTGACTTTGGAGACTACTACTGATGGAGAGACATGGAAACAATTTTTTTTTTCTTTTTTAAATGAGAGGTTCTCAAACCTAGAGGGCCAAAGAACAAACTGGCCCACTTCTTTAAAATCCACACAGACAGTTTCTACTTTCTGGAGATTGTGAGTCAGTAGGTCCTGAGGTCCAGGAATGTTGTTTCTTTTCTTTTTTTCCTTCCTTCCTCGCCTGGGATGCCTGCAGAGTGCTCTACCACTGAGCCACACCCCTGGCTCTGGTCTCCAGAATGCACTCAGAAACACTGCTGGGGATGGAGGGCTGGGGCGGGGTGTGACTCTGGGGCAGTGGGTGTAGGTGTGGGCACTCCCGGGCTCTGTGGCTAGGAAGGGTATCTGGAAGCAGAAGGAACAGGTGAGCAAAAGCTCGGGACTCGTGCAGGGCTGCAGAGGGACGTCCCCCTTCCACTTCCCTCCAACATAATGATGACCGCGGACTATTTACTGAGCCAGGCTCTGCTGTCAGTACCAAGAAGGTCAGGGGGTCTGGCGTGCAGGGTGATGGGATCACAAGACACCTCCTGTCCTCCTGGGTCCTCTCCGAGCTACTGAGTCTGTCTTTGGAGAGGGGTAATTTCTGCTTGGAGCTGAGGCTGGCATGCCTCAGTCTGCTGTGCTTTGGGGAAGGAGGGCAGTAACTCAGTATTTAAGTTTTTGCATGGTGAGGCCCTGTGCTAGGAACCAGTCAGTGAAAAGCAGACAGGCTGGGCCCTCACCCTGTGGAGCTGGTGGAGCTGGGAAGACAAACAGGCAGGTCACTCCCAAGGGGTGCAGTGAGGGAAGGGCAGGGTTCTGGCTGGCACTGGGTTCTCTTACCAGGCAACAAGGGAAACGTGGATACGGACATCCAGGGAGGCCGGAGTCCTGCAGCGCTGCTATTTATATGGAAAGGGTGTCAGGGTCTCTGGAAAGGAGAAATGAAAGGAGGAAAAGGAAGTGATTCTCCTGTTACGGGGCGACAGTGGCGATCCCGTTCACATAATTACGTATGTTTCCTCTTTTCTCATTCTCCACCTGTCTTGGTTTTTTCAACGCTTTTATCATAAAATGTGCCTTTTATCACTCACACACATTAAGCGGGGGCGCTTTTTAAATCCCCAAAACACAAGCCCCAGGCTGTCTGTTCAACGGTGTGACTGTCTCCATCCAAACACCTGGCTGGCTCGGTCACCTCGCTCTTACCGACCTCGGGGAGGAGCTGGAGGGTCACGGCCATTCAGGTAGGGGGCCCTGGGATTCCAGGGGCTGGAAGGGCACTCGCAGCCGGGAAAGGACTGGGCACCGACCCATCCGGGTGGTCCGGCTCCAGATGCCGGCGAGGCCGGGAGAGACCTGCGTGACGCCCCGGAGCACCCACCAGTGGGCGCCATCTCCCGCGGACCCTCGAGGAGGCAAGTCCCCACGCGCCCGCAGCCTCGCGGGCGTCACTGCACGTTCTGCGCTTGCGCCGCCGCCAGGCCGTTGGGCCTCCCGGCGTCGGTGTGAGCATCCGGGTCACGGCTCATATCAACCAATGAGCGAAGGCACCGTGAGCCGGGGGCGTGGCGTGGCCGGGGTATCATGGCCGCCCCCAGCGCGCCGCTTCCGGTGGCTTGAGGTTGCGCGCTGACAAGCGGCTCGGCCACCGCGGACGCTGCCTCCGCGCTCACCAGCCAAGCCTTGGTCCGGCCGGGGCAGCTCCGTAAGGCGGCGGCTGGAGGGGGAGCCATGGGGACTGTGCACGCCCGGGTAAGAGGCCCGCTTCTGCGGGGTCCGGGCGGGCGGGCGGCTCGGGGCGACGCTGCCGGGGCTGCCCGGGGTCCCCGGAGAGCGCGCGCCGAGAGCCAGGGCCGGCGGCCGCGGCGAGGTCGTCTCGGGCAGCGGGAAGGCGACGCTGGGGGAGGGTCGTGACTTGCTCAAGGTCATTCGGCGGGACCCTGGCACTTGCCACGGTGACCTTAGCGTCCCGCGCCCCCGGCCGAATGGCCATTCGGACAGCTGGTGAAGTCCGCGGGAAGGCGACTGCCGGGCCCGGGCTGCGCGCCCCGGCGCTGCCCGCCGCAGGTCTTGGCACGAGCTGAGCGGAGGAGTCTGGCCGCACCGACCGAAGAGCGAGAGCAGAACGGAGGACAGACGCTGGGCGCTCCAGGGCGACTTGTCTGTGAAGCACAAAGCAGAGGAGGCGTCCCTCTCGTGCCAGTTAGAGCTGACTCCGAGGCCCGCCGGCCCTCAGCCTTGGCTCGGGGCGTGCGGCTTCAGCACCAGGAACTCCTTGCTGGTTTGGTCTGTTGGGCTGGTGCAGGAGCTCAGCCCAAGCCGCTGGCCTCGACCAGTTTTGTTGAACAGTTACTCGTTGGGTGCTTGGAGCATGTAACTGCCGGTCAGACTGCTCAAATCTTAGCCGAGGGCCAGATAATGAGTAATTTGTCCAAGGTCACACACAGCTGCAGAATGTCCTACAACTCAGACTTCTGGAGCCCCGAGCCCCAACACTAGTTTTCTGCTACAATATGAATTGTTTCATTTGCCCAACTCAGAAGTTTTCCCAGTGGTTCCCAGTTAACATCCAGAAGAATTTAGTATAGAGGTCTCAGCCTGGCTTCCAGAAGTGGAGTTAACTCCCCTTCACATGTCTTTCCTTCAAACCGAACAGGGTTGCTCTTCTGACATAGGCTTTGGACTGTGCTTTGCACTTACTCCCCCTAGTGTCACTTAACTTCCAAACCCAGCTTCAGCCAGCAAAATAGATTCATCTTTAGAACTCAGTTCAAGTTGCTTCCTGCAGAACCGCCCTCTTATCTCCCCCTCATTCGGATGTACTACCACCTCCTTGCCATTTCCCTCGATTGCCATTTATATTTGCCTTATTTTAGCTCTATCTGATTTTTGTCTTACTAGATCCTAGGTCTAGGGACTGTCACTTACTTGGCTTGCATCTGTCATAGCATCTTGAGCAGTGTAAGCATTCATTCGTTTATTCAACTGGTATTTCATTTATTCAACTAGTATTTACCGGTGGCCTACTGTGTGCTTGCCAAAAAACAAACTCAGCTTTTATGGAGCTCTTTTGATGCTAAAATTACTGCTCTGTTGATTTATTTACTGGTAAAAAGTGTCTTCATTCTTTTAATTCAGTCTTTACTCCATCTGGCCAGTGTTTTTCCTCACATTTTTCTCAGGACTCAGTAAGAAAACATTTGACATAGTGTTCTCATGCTTACGTGAAACAAAAGCGTCGAAAAACAGCAACTTACCATTAATATCGGCCATGGGTCACAGCATCTTCCATTTCATTCTAGTCTGTGTCACTTTCAAGATGCTTCTTAAGTCATTGCATTTTATATGCTGTCACCACTGCCTTGTGTAGTACCTGGCATATGGGGCTCATAAAACCTGTTGGCTTATAGGTAGATGGATTGGCTTAAAAGTTGGAGGCCAAATCCAAACTTTTATTTGAATTCATTTTAGCAAATATTTATCTTCCATGCCTGTTCTTCCAGACCCTAGAATAGAAATACCGTGAGGGTGAGGGTCTTGCCTGTCACATAGCAGGATCTTAAGAGTACTGGTGAATGTATGGGCCTCCATTAGCAAAGCAGGTAATTAATTATTTGTGGTTCCTCCCCTCCCTTCAGAGTTTGGAGCCTCTTCCATCAAATGGACCTGATTTTGGAGCATTAGGTGAAGAAGCCGAATTTGTTGAAGTTGAACCTGAAGCTAAACAGGAAATATTGGAAAACAAAGATGTGAGTTCCTAGTTTGATCTTGGGGTCATTATTACTAGGAGTGTCCACTTCCATAAACTGCTGGGGAGGAGAGGGGGTGGTTAGCCTGCAACCTACTGCAGCAAGAAAGCCTGCTGACTCTGAGAAAGTGGTTGCCAGTTGTAGAGGAGTAATTTTCTTCTGCGATTGTTTCTGTGGGTGGTCTAGGCAAACCTTCTTGTGTTTATTCTATTAAAGAAACCAAAAGTTTGTAGAAACTGAGTCTGCCTTTCTGGCTTTTGAAGAGCTGACTTCCCAGTGAGAACAGGGAGAGGAGGGCCTTCTGGTCATGCTGTGTGATGTCGCTTTGAGGTCTGAACACAACACACGCAGTTTTTAGGTTGGGGTCCCAGTGCTCAGGAGTGTGCTGGGGAGGGCTGGGGCCTTGGGACCTGCCTGTGCTTAGGACTGTGGCGTCCTGGGTCCTCTGGCCGAAGACACCAGATCTCCTTTGCAGGAAGTTCAGACCTGGCAATGGTTAAGCCTGAGTGAATGGATCTTTGACAAGGTGTGAGAAATAAGATTAAAGTCCAGGAGTAAGAAATGTGGGTTATTGAACTTGAGGAACTCCTTGAAGTTAGTTTCTGAAACTTGTCTTTTGCCTTGGTAACTAGTAGCTTGCTTTCTGTCTTTGTATGTTTAGGTGGTAGTTCAGCATGTTCACTTCGATGGCCTTGGAAGGACTAGGGATGACATCATCATGTGTGAAATTGGAGAGGTTTTTAAGGCTAGAAACCTCATTGAGGTGAGTGGCATCTCTCCTGGGCATTCCCTGTGGTTCCCTGTCTCCTCACAGCTTGGAGCACCACACCCCCAACCCCCTGCTGAGAGCCGCCGCCTACCTGCTGAGAGGGGCCTTGGTTCCAGTGCCTCCCACAGCACCCCCGTGTCTGTGCTTGTCCTTACCTCCCCTCATCCTTGAGAAGGTGTCTGTCTGCGGCCGTGTCCTGTGCTTTCATAACTTTCCTGCCTGAGGAGCCTGTGGGATTAGGGCTGCTCCTCCCGGGCTCTGTGCTGACCGTACTTCTGGTTGTCCCCAGACCCTGTGGGCAGTTTCTCAGCTTCTCCACCTATTCCCTCGGGTCCCAGCTGTGCACCACACCCTCTTTCTGCTCACTTGTGACTTCCTTCTCTCTGGTTGTGCTTGGGATCACACTGAACATGCCTGGCCAAGGTCACCTGTCCTCGTGACCAGGTCACGCTGGCTCCTTCCTGTCTTCCTCTTACTCATACTCAGCCTTTGAGTAGTGTTTGACACCGGACCATTTCCACTCCAAAAAAAAAAAAGTTGACATTTTTAAAAGACTAAGGCAATATAACATACAAATGTTTAAATTAAAAAGGTGCAAAGAATTAAATGGTGCACAGGGCACTGGAATGAACGGGCACCTTCCCTGCTGCTCCCAGCCCTTTTTCAGAGGTGATGTGGTTGAGGCTTCCCCGTGTGTGGATGAACACACTCGGCCTTTTCACACTAGCTCTGTTCTCTATGACTTTTCCTGCACTGTCCTCATCATCAGAAGTTACAAATAGCACATGCCAGTCTGTTGGTGCCATGGTACCTCACTGAAGGGACTTGTGTCCCCACTGGTGGCCGTTTGCATTATTGTTTTGCTCCCATAGCGGCCTGCCTTGAGCATCTTGTACTTCCCCTGCACACGAGGATGCATCTGCAGGCTCAATTTCTCAAGTGAGGTTGCCAGGTCAAAGGGCGCGTGTGCTGTCACTTAGCACCTGCCACCGCACTGCTCTCCAAGAAGGCCTCCCCATCTGTGCTCCCCGGGCAGCACAGAAGAATCTGCTTCCCAGGACTGAGTGTTGTCAGCTTACGTTCTTGCCAGTCTGTTAGGTGAAAAATGCCCTGTGCCTGTTCCGGTCTGCGTTTCTTCAGTGAGGAGTGAGATCCTCTTTGTCCCGCTCATTGGCTTGTGATTTCCCTCTGGGGAATGACCCTCTGGTGTCTGCTCTCCGCTGGGCTGTGCCGCTTTGTCAGCTTAGGAGAGCTCTTTGCCTGTTGAGTGTCCCTGCTGCCTGTGTGGCATGTATTTCCTGCTTTCCTCCTCGTCTTCTAACATGTCTCCACCTTGCTCTGTTCACTGTCTTCCCTGGGTGTCCCCTTCTGGGTTGCTTGCCATCTTGTCACTGTCACTGTGCGGTCCATGTCAGCATCTTTCCCTACCACCGCCCTTGAGCCTTGCTTCATCCCCCACGTGAGCTTGTCCACACCGCTTGTTCCGACCAGATCCTGAGGTGGGTGACAGACCCACGCCCTGTCTAGCCAGCAGCCCTGCTGAGTGTTAGCCTGGTTGTGCACTGGCCTCCTGACCAGTCATCCACCTGCGTGGCAAATCCGCGACTGTTGTCCTGCCAGCCTCCCCAGGCCCGGTCCTCCATCTCTGACCCCTCTGAGGGCACTGATCTAAGCCTGAGCTGGGGTCTCAGAGTTCGCTAGGTACTCCGTCCACTCAGTGACAGTGGCCTCAGCCCTCACTGTGGGATGACTCTGCCCACCCTGCCCACCATCCCATGCCTGGGCTGGACCCGCTCCACCCTGCTCCCAGCTCTGCCACGGGAGCTGCACACTTCCCCGTCACCAGCTGTCCTCTGCTTCCCAGCAGGACCCCAGATGCCTCCCCACCCAGCTCTTCCTGGGGACCCTGATCCTGCCTCCTCTGCTGGCAGTTCTGACGTCGTGGTCTTTCCCTGCAGGGGAGAGCTGCGTTTTGCCTCCTGCCTGCTTCCCCACCCTGCCCCTTGCCTGTCCTTCCAGCAAGCTCGGCTCCTGGCACCGGGAAGGACTGCTGGAGAGCAAGGGGAAGCATTGAGCAGCGGTTAGCTTGGTCTCCACGTGAAACCACAGACAGGTCTGCGGGCACCAGCAGCGCATCTCCTGCCGCCCGATGTCACCACAGTGCACTCAGTGCCATCCTCCAGGAAGGCTCCTAGGCTGGTGCGCAGGGTGTGCGCCTCTGCTCTGCCCACCTGGGGTCTTCTCCGTGTGCCATGCCCCAGGCCTGGCCTGCACTTTTTATTTTTAACTTAATTTTCATTTGTTTTTGGCAGAGTTAGGGACTGCATGCAGGGCTGTGTGTGCTGGGCCAGTGCTGTCCCCGGGACCCCGTCCCCACCATGGCCTGTGCTTCTGAGCAGGCTTCATCCCCCACAGCGCTGCTGCCCTTCTCATGTGCCTGGTCCTGGTAATTCTCTGCTCTGGGTGGCCAGTGACTTGGTGCCAAGTGGCAGTGGCAGCCTGGTGTGGAGCCACACGTGTTTCTGTATCTTAAAAGGATCGACCTGCTGTCTTTATGTCCGACAGGTGATGAGGAAGTCTCACGAAGCCCGTGAGAAGTTGCTGCGTCTGGGGATCTTCAGACACGTGGACGTTCTGATCGACACGTGTCAAGGTGCGCACTGTGGGGTATCTTTGTGTGTCCCTTCCACCCGTCCTCCAGGGTCATGGGGCAGCTGTGTGGCCGTGGGTAGGGTGACCAGAAGGCTTCTGAGCTAGGTTGTTGGAGCCCGAGGTCCCCGGGAAGGAGCGGTTTTCGTGTCTGGCTGAGGGGGTGGTGAGCTTGAGGACATTGCTGTCTTAGTCCCTGGCTGCACCAGGCTCTGAGAGTGGTCTGGAGGTGGGGGGCCAGGCCTGTCCTGCCACATGCAGCCCAGAGCTGCTGAACCAGCTCTTGGTGGACCCCAGCTGAGCATGTGCTTTAAACAGAGAGTCTGCTGTGTTTTAGTTCTGCTCATTTTCTGGCATGCTCTGTGGCAATGGACAGAGCTCTCAGCTGAGTCTGTGTTTACTTTTACCAAGGAACCCAGGATGCCCATGATCCCACTTACTCAGTAACCTCAGGCAGGAGGATCCCAAATTCAAGCTCAGCCTGGGCAAACTAGTGAGACCCTGTCTCAGAATAAAAGAGGGACAGAGCACTTAGCAAATGCCAGGCCCTGGGCATAATCTGTAGCAGCATAACACACACACGTACGTACATGGAGTGTGCACTTGAGGATGCACACCTGTCCCGGTGCTGGGCTCGGCACTCCCCTCATGTCACTGGTCAGGGCTGAGCCCCACACACCCAGGTGTAAGGGAGGCAGGGAGGTGAGGGCTGGAGGTCCTGTACACAGCTGAAATGAGGCTTCACTGCGGTTGGAACAGTGGCTCTCGGTGTGGCCCTGACCAGCAGGGCCGCTGTCACCTGGAACTCTGGGGAAACGCAGATTGATCACAGCAGGGCTGTGCGGTGGGCCCGCCCTCTGTTGTGCTGATGGTGCTCTGAAGCGTGGCACAGTGGACCTCTGGACCAGTCCAGGGTGAAGAGAGCGGTGCTCACCCTCAGTGTAGAGAGCCCCGGTGCCTGGGAAGACGCTGCGGCAGCTCTTCTCTCGCGCCATCCAGTTCAGGAGTCAAGACCTGTCATATTGCTGATTTTGTTAGCGTATTTCAGCTAGTGAACTTGGGCCCTGAGCAGTCCAGGGAGCTTTCCCAGGTCCCACAAGCGAGCGATGGAATCCCAGCCCCCGAGGCCTGGTCCACCTGGAGGTACTCTTCTCATGGCAGGTACTTTGGCTCTGTCCCCTCCCTGCCGTGGACTTGCTTTGCGCCTGGCCAGCTGGTCTCCCTCTCGGTAGTTCTGCCCCTGGCTGCAAGCTGGGATGAGCCCAGAGTTGGGAATTGCTTAGGGCGACAGAACTACTAGGTGACACTGTGCAGACGTGTCCTTATTCATTTGTCCAGACCCATAGACCATAGAGTGTCCAACACCAGGAGTGACCCTGTTGTAAACTGGCTTGATAATAGCTGTGACTGGTTTATCAGTGGTGGCAGATGTAGCACATGAACGCTACAGGTTGGTAGTAGGGGCAAGGCGGGGTTCTCGGCAGCTCTGCTTTCTGCTGTGTCTTGCTGAACACCCAAGACTGCTCCAAACAATAAAGCCTGTTAATTAAAAAATGACCATAAGGCTCCACCCTAGACCTACTGACCCCTGGGCATCTGGACGTCTTGACGGCAGCCAGATGTCCAGCAGAGTGAGCATTTGCTCTGTGCAGAAGCAAGAGAGGCCACGGCCCCCACACAGCTCAGCCTCCTCTATAGACGCCGCCAGGCCTTGGTGGGTCACGAGGTCACTGCTCCGAGTTCAAATGCAGATCACACTCAGCTGGATGAAGGACAGAAGTATCTCCACCATTTAATAATGTGATAAATGACATCTTGTTTGTTTCTCTTTTGTGTACACTAAAAACCTTATTGTTTTGTGATTCCTTACTGTCACGTTTTAATGTCATTTGGATTGAGACTCCAAATATTTTCAAGGCCCTCCCTGAGAGGAGAACACATTTCTTTAGCAAATATCGATTGTCTAGCAGATGGATGGCTTACAGTGCCATCTCCTTGTAGCACATGTTGGCTGTTCTGGGTATTCTACCACTAGCGACGGGCTCTTTGGTGTGGAGGTGTGTTTCGATTTTGTGTGGGAGCGCTCATGAACTTTACGATAGATGGCATGTTTTTCAGAGATTGTTTATAAATGAACCTTCAGATCGCGGTTTGTCTGTTTCAGCAGTATAACCTAAATAAAAGGACATCTTCCAATTGTCTCTTGCTTGATATTTTTGCTTCCTTAGGTGATGACGCGCTGCCCAATGGGTTAGACGTCACCTTCGAGGTGACTGAGCTAAGGAGACTGACGGGCAGCTACAACACCATGGTCGGGAACAACGAGGGCAGCATGGTAAGCCGCGGTCCTTTTGTGCTGAAGTATGAGCTTGTTAAAGTGTGACTCTGCCCAGGGCTGATGGCAGCTCCAGGATTTTCCTGGTTTCGTGTGCCTGTCTCTTCTTCCTTGTGGCTTCTCTTTAGCCTCCTAGAGTTGATTAGTGTGTGTTCTGAATTGCTGGTGACAGTGTTAACACCAGTAATTAGGGTGACATGGAGAATGTTCGTGTTCAGACTCCTTTAAGAGTTTACAGCCTTGGGTTTCACAGTTGGTGGGTCTGCTCGTGCTTCACACTGATGCGGGTGTACAGCTGCGTGTGTGTGCTTGCTCAGCGGGGGGGAGGGGGGTGTCATAAGGAAGGAAGTTGTGACAGGCGTGGCCCCAGCTGCAGCACGCAGCCGTCTGAGTCTGTTAACAGTTACCATTCCTGCTGCTTTCCCTCTTTTCCTCCCAGGTACTCGGCCTCAAGCTCCCTAATCTTCTAGGACGTGCAGAAAAAGTGACTTTTCAGTTTTCCTATGGAACCAAAGAAACTTCCTATGGCCTGTCCTTCTTCAAACCGCAGCCTGGAAACTTCGAGAGAAAGTAGGAAGCCAGCCGGGCCCCGACTGTAGTGGCCTGGTGTGAGAGCTAGAGGGCTGGCCTGTGAGCGCGGGCAGGCTTGGCTCCTGCCGCAGGACAGGCAGGGCAGCCTGAGTCTGCTGGTGCAGAGCTGTGTGGTGGGTCGCTGGCCCACTGTGAAGCTCTGTCCCTTGTCTCCTAGTCTCTCTGTGAACGTGTACAAAGTTACCGGGCAGTTCCCCTGGAGCTCACTTCGGGAGGCAGACAGAGGCGTGTCCACCGAGTACAGTGTAAGTACCCCCAGGCACCCTGTGCGCGCCTTTGAAACATAGTGCTGGCCATCATCGTTTCCCAAAGACAGCCAGAGGGGGCAGCGGGGTATGGCCTCTGACCACCTGGCTGCCCGTGGCCCGGGCTGTCCTTCCACCCATGTCTGATGGCAGAGCCATGCACACCGCTGCCAGATCCTGCTGCTTTTTCACGCTTACAGTATGTCCGAAGGAGTGTGGCTCACGACCATGGAACTGGCATCGTGTGCCCGTGCCTTGGCTGTAGGAAGAGCTGCTCTCTCCCCTGCGTTCTCCACTTTTCCTTGCTCCTCTCCTTTCAAGGCCTTAGGGAAGGAAGAGCTCGAGGCACAAGCAGTTCCTAGAGTGGGTCTCCTGCTCGGCTCCGTTGGCCTCACCTGTCCGCTCCTTAGAACCACCCAGCCAGGACCTCTGGGAGTGGGCCAGGAAGCTTTTGGCCCGGTCTCCCAGAACCCTGTCGGAGCTCTGGAGACAGCTGCGGGCTTGCAGGGCTTGACTGTCCTGTCCCTGATGGTGTAGCCTTGAACAGTCCTGCCTGCGACGTGTAGGGTGGGGCAGGGCCGGTCCTCAGTGCTGGTGAGGGTCACATGGGGGCCACAGGTGTAGCTCCTAACAGTGTGGCAGTGGCAGGCCCTGGGTAGCCGAGCGCCCTGCCTCTGAGCCTCTGTTGTAGGTTGTGCAAGCCCGGAGCCCATGGGGCACAGCAGGTGCAGGGTGCAGACGGAGCACCCAGGAACGCTGCACTTCCGCCGTCTTCTCCAGGGGCAGCTTTGCCTTGTCTGGAAGGGGGTAGCGCTCAGACACCTGTTGATGGGGTCTCACAGGAACACTGGGGCAAATGCTGTTCTCCCCAGCCCTGGTCCCCCACCAGGTCACCGAGTGAGCCAGCAGTAGCTAGGCACCTGGAGCCTTCTGGTCTTCTCCAGGCCTCTCCATCTCTTTGTCCTGAGCCTTGCTAGAGAGCAGATCACTAGGAAATTCAGAATGCTGTTTTCACTGAGTGGGAGGCCTGAGGCCTGGAGCTGGTGGCTCTGAGTTGAAGGAGTGAGCTCCTGGAGGGAAGGGCTGGGTCATGCTCACTGCCGTGTCCTTGGGCTGCACAGAGTGGGGCTCGCTGCCTGGCCCCCTGAGTTCTGATAGCGCATGAGGCGCATCAGGTAGGTCTCTGAGTGACAGTGCCTTTCTTGTCGAGAGCTTTCTTACGAGGAGATAGGATGATTTACTTAGAGAGCTCTGCGACTCCATAGGCACCTGGCTCCTAGTGCAGGAGTGGCGGGTAGGCAGAGCTGGCTACATGGTGCCTCATGGACACACAAGTGGGCACCTCAGCCCTCCCCCTGCAGGCTGGAGGGGTGTGACCCAACCCCGAGTGGCCTTGGGTTCTCCTGCAGGGGAAGGCTTCAGAGAATGCCTTCTGGGAAGCTTGGGGTTACCTGGCTTCCTTGCAAGAGTCATGTCACCGTCAGACTTTCCAAAGCCACCAGGCACTGTGTTCACTGTTCAGAGAGCTGGGCACTTCTGAGACAGGAGTTCAAGATGGGCTGAGTGGCAGGTGTCTTTTGCCTGGAGCCCAGGCCTCTGGCTGCAGGGAGGCTGCTCTCAGCTCCTTGGGGCTTGGTTTTATGTTCCCCTGTGAGTTGATACTGCTCATACAGTCACCAGGGTTGGGTGGGTCAAGTGGGGTGCGTGTCACATCACCTGTGTATTGTTCCCTCTACCAAGAGATGGGGAAACCGCTACACCTGCTGATTCAGAGGCTCCCCAGCTCTGACCAGTACTGTCCTGTACCTGGTCCTTCTGTTCAGTTCACAGCTTCCTCTCTTTCTCCCTCTGTTCCTCTTTTCCCTTTCTCCCTCCTTCCCATTGTGTGTAAAGTTGATTTCTAGTGAATGACTCAGTGCCATGTTGGCTTAGGGCAATGTTGCGCTGTGAGCAGCACAGTAGGATGTGTCCTCTCCTTGTGTTGCAGTTTCCCATATGGAAGACCAGCCACACTGTCAAGTGGGAGGGCGTGTGGCGGGAGCTTGGCTGCCTCTCCAGGACGGCGTCTTTCGCGGTGCGGAAGGAAAGTGGGCATTCCTTGAAATCGTCCCTTTCGGTAAGGACCTTTCTCCTGGAGTGAATGTCAACGGCCACACTGTACAGTGGGAAAGCTGTGCTGGGGCCCGCAGGGAAGTGCCCCCGCCTCCAGAGGCTGAGAGGCTGGCCTCGGCTTCCCATGAGCTCCAGCTCCGCTCCTTGTGGTGGACAAGCTGTGACTGAGCTGTGTGGCTGGGAGCCGTGGCGTGCACCTGTAATGCTAGCCACTGAGAGGCCGGGGCAGGAGGGTTGTGAGTCCAAAGCCGGCCTGGGCAGCCTGGCGAGACCCTGTCTCAAGATTTTAAAAAAAGGGGGTGGGGCTGGGGATGTGGCTTAGGAGTTAAGTGCCCAATCCCTGGTACCAAAAAATAAATAAAAACAGCTGACCGGATTGTTTTTGGTACTGGGGATTGAACTCAGGGTGCTCTGGCTGAGCTTCCAGCCCTTTTTATTTTTTATTTTGAGAAAGGATCTTGCTAAGTTGTTGAGGGTCTTGCTGAGGTGGTAAGGTCGATCTTAAACTTGTGATCCTCTTGTCTCAGTCTCCCAAGTCACTGGATCACAGCTGTATGTGCCACACACCCAGCTGAAATTTTAGTTTTCAGAAATAACGAGAAGCTGGTTGAGCTGACTTGGGCCAGGCTGTGGGCTCCTTGAGAGGAGGAAGCGTCCAGCGTGGGTTGGAGACTGCAGGAAGCTGAGTAGCTTCCATGGTCATTCAGAGTTCAGCGCACTGCCCGGCTTCCTGGAGTGGAGGCTGGTGGCAGTGCCGCCCTGTCCTTGGCCCTGGGGCACTCAGCTCCGCCCACCTCGGAGTAGGTTCCTGTGCTCAGCGCTCATTGTTCCCAGAGGGCCGCTGGATGCGAAAGTGCCCTGGTGCAAATTTCTTTCAGCACGCCATGGTCATCGACTCTCGGAATTCTTCCATCTTACCCAGAAGAGGCGCCCTGCTGAAGGTTAACCAGGTAGTGTCCCTTGACTGTGGCCTCACGGGGCGGGACCTGTGGGTAGTGGGTCACACAGAGTGGTCGTGTTCCAAAGCATTTAACTTTCGCTTTGATCTAAGTATCGGTCTTTGATACTTTGATCTAAGTATCTATGGCGGGAGGTGCAGGTCCATGCCGGAATGCTTGCCTTGCGCGTGTGAGGCCCTGGCTCCCCGCAGCGTGGCAGAAGCAAGCCGTGCCAGAACTGCCTGCAGACTCCAGCCCACTCATGGACCCTTGCCCTGGCGCTGCTGTGCGGCACCTTCGTTCCTCTGCCCTCACACAAGCCCGAGTTGGACAGGGCCACAATGACTTGGGTGGTGTCACATGATAGGCCAGAACGGGAGGAACGTTGAGGCAGGGGGCCTGTCCTGCGCTGGGGCCAGGGCAGCAGTGGCTGTGTGCCTGGTGCCCTGGAGGAGCAGTGTCCCGTGAGGGCACGGACCTTCCCGAGGGTCTCAGAGCCCGCCGTGGCCTGTCTCGGACTGTCGCTCTTCTGCAGGAGGTGGGCTGCAGGGAGCCTGGGTGCCCACGTAGTGAGGGGCAGGGCTGTGGTGAACCCAGGGCCCTCAGACTGCGTGGCTGTGGCGCAGAGCAGGAGCCTGGAGGTTCAGAGGAGCAGCTGCAGATCAGATTCTCATGTACTGTGGCCCATGTTCCCAGGGCCGGCTGGCTTTCCTCAACACTGTGTGGGCTATGGGCTCGAGTGTCCACTGCTGGCTCTACAGTGTGTGCCTGGGCGGTGTGTTGGTCTCTCACGTGTTGCTGAGTGTCACGTCACTCTGCATTCATGAGGACACGGCTTCGAGGAGAGGGTGTGCTCCTGCTTTCTAAAAAGCACAAGCAGCAGTTGGGTCGTTGCAAAGTCATGGCTTGGTGGCCTCTGCATGAGCCTGTGGATTCTCCCCACAGGAACTGGCGGGCTACACTGGCGGGGATGTGAGCTTCCTAAAAGAAGACTTTGAGCTTCAGTTGAACAAGCAGCTTGTGTTGGATTCGGTGAGTGTCCAGCTAAGACCTGGTCGCCCGTGTTGTTACTGCAGTTTGGAATCTTGCTGGGAAATCTCGGTCCCTGAATAACTAAGCATGTGCTTAGCTTCCTGGTGTGGAGACCTGGAGCCTGCTCCTGCACTTAGCTAATCGAAGGCACCTGGGGAGCAATGGCAACCACGTCCTCAGAAACATCCCATCGTTTTACAGAGGACCATGAGCGGGCCTTCCTCTGTCATCTCAGGCCGTCAGGGAAATGTGGCCTGATGTGGGAGTGTCTCCTTTCCCTTGAAAGGTCACCTCCATGGAGATTCTTTACTGTGTTTCGCCAGGTCACGGGGTTCTGGCTGCTTCCAGGATCTTTTTTTGCTGTGTCCAGTTTGGTAGTTGCCCTGACTGCTCAGGAACTGAGGAGTCTGAATTCTGGTGCAGCCAGTGGGGTCCAGGCCTGCAGGCACTGGCTGATCTGGGGCGGCTGTGCCACTGCTTCCAGGCGGTCTGTGGAGCTCCAGTGCACTCTGCCCTGCTGTGGCCACTCTGGCTAAGTGCCACGGAGGCCGCCGTGTGCCTCTTGCCCAGCTCACCGAGCTCCTTGCTGCTGTCCTTGGCTTCATTGTGTTGTCTTTTTGCCCTTTTTCTGCTCTTGGGGGGCTCTGCCTTCGGGTGTGCTGTCCCCTGGGTTCCATAGCCCTTCCTTTTCTGCCCAGTCTCCCGGGGCCATCTGGGACTACCTTAAATGTGCTTAGAACACTTACTGCTAGCACATGAGGACCTGGCCAGACACAAACGTCACCAATCGGCTGCAGGCCTTTATTAGGAATGGAGTCATGGTTCTGATGGACCCGCTTTCCTGTCGGAAAATGAGCCATTGGCCAAAGGAGGAGCTTGGGCTTACGTAGGTTACACGGAGAGGTGATTCCGTGAGCATGGCAGTTTGGGCCCTCAGGAATTGGGCTTTGGGGTTGGGGGTCGGTGGCCAGCACCTGGAGAGGAATTGTCTTGGAAGAGTTTGTTTCCTAGAGACTATTACTCTAGGTTTGATGGAACACTTTCTCCCCACCAGTGGCCCGCAGCTGAAAGGGATTTATCTTGGAAGAGATGAAAACTATCAACTCATGGCTTTCTTTTTACTCCCTCTCCCAGGCCACACCATTCTGGGGACATTTTCCATGTCCAGTGTTTGCATTAGCTGCCACTGGCAGAGGCACCAGACACAAAGCCTGTTTTGCAGTGAGGTGTGGCGTCCGTACCTCAGATGACTTGCCGGATAGCGTGCGGGAGGGGCTTGCGAATGCGCAGCCGCACACTGTGTCCCCTGTGCCTGCTCTGCCTACACTGCCCTGCTGTCAGCTCTAGGTCTTCCCTCTGAAGCCTCTGAGAAAGAAACAGCCGAGCAACTTTGAAGGACTTGGGGGTTTGCAGAGCAGAGAGGACAGGAGATGAGCGGGTGTGTGGGGCTGGAGCTCCGAGTGGGTCTGATGGGGGATCGTGTGCTGTGAGCCTGGGGCTCTGTCCTGAGGGGAACCTGGAGTGTGTCTTTCTGCCTTGTGATCGTAGAGCGTCATAGCCTGGACTTCCTAAAATGCTGGATCCTTCTGCATTTCAGGGCCAGGACAAAGGCCTGCCAGATGCTGGATTGCTTGTCCAGGGTCCTGGTCTCCCTTACCTGTCAGGCCAGGGCTTGTCTGGCCAGACCTTGCTTCTCATCCCAGAGGACTGAGTGGTCAGAGTGGAAGTAGCTGCCAGGCTCCAGCGTGGCTTTAGTTGCAGTTTGAGGTTGCCTTGGATGAGCTTGCAACCCCTCTGCCTGGTAGTCTCCCTCTGCCCGCTGGAGCCCCAAGCAGAGCCCTCTGTGCCACCTGTGCTTGGGCTGGGGCTAGGCTTCCGTCTGCTGATGTCCACGGGTTGAAGAGACGCATCGAGGTAACTGTCTGCCTTGCCGCAGGTGTTCTCAGCCTCTCTCTGGGGTGGAGTGTTGGTGCCTATTGGTGAGAAACCATCGAGTATTGCTGATAGGTAAGTACCGTGGGCAGGGAATTGGCAGGTGTTTGCCTTGGGTCTTCTGGTTGGTTTCTTGGGGGGTTTTGCTTGTTTTGTTGAGATGGGGTCTTCCAGAGTTGCTGAGGCCGGCCTTAAACTCCCCATCTCCTACCACGCCTCTCGAGTTGCTGGAGCTGCTGGGATTACAGCCGTGTGCTACTGTGCCTGGCTGGTTGATTTCTAAGATGTTTTAGAGGAGTTTTATTATTTAGAAGAGCAAAATTTCAAATTTTACTTTATTTTTTGCTTTGTGTTACTTATTGTATTAAGCGTTTTGCAGTGTTCTTTTTGATTATGAAAGAATGTGGTTCATACTTGTTGCAGAAATTTAAAAGCAGGGACATATTCAAGGAAGCGAAACTCCCAGTCCCCTCGGTGATGAGCGAATGACCCGGGGCTGATTTCTTTTGGTCGATGTGTTGTGTGCTTGTGTGCGCGTGTTGCGTGCTTGTGCGCGCCTCGTGTGTATGCAGTTGCTGATGTACTGTGTTTTACATGGGATTTTGTATCCCTGCTTTTTAAAAAGTTTTGAAGGAATTACAGGGTCATCATTCACCAGGCCTGAGTGTCTTCACGAGCAGCATTTTGACGGCCTGTGGTTCTCCCTTATTCACACATCCCTAATGCTGTAGTCTACCTCATATTGTTGGATATTTCAGATGTTTCTGATGTGATTTTTCTAGAAAACACTGTGGCGAATAACTTCATAAATAAGGTGCTCGTTTTACTTTCTGAGAAGAGCTTCCTGGAGGTGGGGCTGCTGTCCCAGAGGCAGGCTCCTAAGCTTGTTAGGAATATTGCCGGACTCTGCCTTTTAGAGAGCAGGTGGCGGTTCAGCGCTCTGCCAGCGGGGCCTGAGTGGTGGTTGTTGTTTTGAACTTGCCATCATGGGCACAGAACTGTCTTCAGCCTGCATTAGTTAAAATGTTGTTTTAATGTACACTGGCTCAGCCCTTTTGGATGATAATTTGGAAGTATAGAAATTCTGAATTTGTAAACTGTGGGACCTAACAGTTTCCCCATCATGGGTCTAATTTTGAGCCACACTTTTATAAGGACTGGAGATGTGGCCCAGTGGTGCAACACCTCCTGGCATGTGTGAAGCCCTGAATCTGATCCCCAGCACTGCCCAAAACACAAACACCCTTTTGTAACTGCAAGGAGTTATGTTCAGGGATGGCCATCACAGCCTTGCAGGTAAGGAGCCAAATATTTACAGCTGCCTCAGGCAAGTCTGCCCACAGGGCAGTGGTGGAGGCCAGCAGGGCCACCTGAGGGAGGCTGCTGATGACCCAGTTTTCGAGGTAGGCGTCCCTGAGTTAAAACTTGGGATATGTTGAGTTGTCCCTTGCTGACTTGGGTATTGCTGCAGTGTGCCCAGGTGGTGGCAGGTGTAGCCCACCCTGAAGTCAGCCCCGACCTGGATGGCGGCCACCTGTGCTTCCTGGATCACCTGAGTGCGTTCAGAAGAGCAGTGTGGCATTGGTGGGCTGGCTGCTCGTCTCTGGGACTAACGCTCCTGGTCTCGGTGTGGGTTTGCTTGGGGCGGCTGCTGCTCCTTTCCTACTGGGGTTCTATGTTTAGCTGTTCTCATGCTGTAAAGTCCAGTTTTGAAATGTTTGGGTTTTAGAGTGTGGATAGGATTTCTGAGTAAGTTTTAATTCATGCTTTTACTTTTATTCTGATTTTTTAAGAAAGAATAAGATAATCCAGTCTGTTTAGGAACACAGGAGGAATTAACTTCTAAAAATTATAAGCCCTTTTTATCTAATCAAAAATCATTATCAAAAACACAAGAAGCGTGGTCTGCTTCCTGTTCCTATTATTTTCTGAAATGTCAGGCCTCAGCAGCCTGTAGCTCGTGTCCTGCTTTTTACCTTGTGGGGAGAGCGCTCTGCGGCCCAGCCCTGTCCTTCATGGGGGACGCTCCATCTGCCTTTCCGCAAGGCCTTTGGCTGCGTCTGCCCTTATCTGAAACGTGCAGCTTCTGTTTTGCTGTGGGGCTTCTGTGTGGGAGGATGGGGGTGGTTTTGACGTTGGGCACGCTTGCGCATCTTCTGAATGCTTCCAGCTCTGGCGTGGAGCCGCGGGCTGGACTCTGACACGTGCTGTCTTGCCCTAGGTTTTACCTCGGGGGACCCACCAGCGTCCGTGGATTCAGCATGCACAGCATCGGGCCCCAGAGCGAAGGTCTGTCCTTCCCCAGAGCCATGCCCCTTCCAGGTGGTCGTCACCACTTGTCCTTGAAGTCGTGTGTACGTGTGTGAGGTCACGGCAGTGAGGTGTGTTCCTGCTTCCCACCATGCAGTTAGTGCCTGGCCCAGAATGCATCAGGCGGCAGGCATGGGCATTTACTGAGTGGATCCTGGGAAGTAGGAAAATGTGTCTAGGCAAGCAGTGTCGAGAGGCAGCCTGACGCCGCCCCGCAGACGCCAGCGCTGCCACGCGTGTCCTTTCAGGCTTGGATCTGTGTCCTCGCGCTCTTTGTTTGGTTCACACACTGATTTCTGAATCGTTTTGCTCACCACTCCACATAATAACACAACAGTATTTTTTATGGGAATGAATACTGTTTTTAAAAATTTTGAGACAGGGCCTTGCTAAGTTGCTGAGGCTGGCCTTGAACTTGTGACCCTCCTGCCTCAGCCTTTCCAGTAGCTGGCATTACAGGCGTGGCCACTGTGCCCTATAATTGTTTTTAACTAATAGAGTTTATTATTTATTTATTTCCTGTGCTGCTGGGTTTGGAACCCAGACTTTATTTTTAGTCTTAAGTCTACAGAAAAGTGAAGCTGAAAGAGCAGAGGCCCCTCCATGATGGCACTTGGAACCTGGTGCGTTTGTTACAGTTGAGAAACAGCTGACTGTGACCAGTGCAGTCCCTGGTCAGGGTCACTGCTGGCACTGCCTGTTCTTTGGGTCTTGACAAACGTGGATTGTCTGGTGCCCCCCCGCTCTGAAAGTCCCTTCTCCCTCGAGTGCCTCTCAGACACTCATCTCTTTGCCATCTCTGTCGTTCTGCCTTTTCTGGAAGGTCATGGAGCCCGAGTCAGAGGCTGCTCTGCCATGGTGTTGTGCACTTACAGCCCCTCGAGTCTGCTGGGGACTCGCTCGTGTCTTGCTGTCCCTGGATAATATTCCGGTGTCTGGATGCACCATGTTTGTTTATCCATCACCTCGCGCAGGGCATCGTGGTTGCTTCTGTAGACGCAGCTGCCAGGCCAGTGCCAGGAGCGTGGGTGCTTGGCAGGGTGCGAGCGGCTGTGCCCGTGAGGGCCTTGCCGGGGGACCTGCAGAGCACCAGCTGCCTTCTCCCCTGCCACAAGTCCGGCTGCATGTTTGTTTTACTAGAATTTTGTAATTCTTGAAAAACCAGACCCCAAGTTTTGGGCAGTGTGGGGCAGTGGTTATGGAGTAGAGCAGCGCCTGGCTGGCCCTCTGCTCGCTGCCAGGTGCAGGCTGTTAGGATGCTCCTGAGGCCCTGGCGCTCCCTCCAGGGGTGGGCTGCTGTCTCCTGGACCTCTGTCTCCCTGGGCTGCTGTCAGTGATCAGCAACACCCTCTATCACGTTGTGAAATGCTCTGCCTGGTGGCCTTAGCTTTGAGACTCCCCTGCTCCATCTTCACACCATTGTAAACAGTGACTCTGCAGCAGGGGTTTTCGTACAGCATGTAGTTTATTTCTTCTCTCCTGTTTCTAGAGGGCTTTACTAGAGTGTCAGTTTTAGAACTAACGATTTGAAGATTCATTTTATTCCTCCCTTTCCTAAGCAAGTGCCACATGCCTGTTCCGTGGAAGTTTAGTGACCACTTGCCTTGAATGTAGCATGCCAGCTCTTCTGCTGCTGCCTGTCTAAGAGGCAACCGGAGGATCCTGGGGCAAGGATGTCAGCTGCTTTGACCTTTCTTTAAAGCAATCTGATGTGTCAGGAGCCTTAAAGTTTTTATTATAATAACTCCAAGCTGGAAACTAGATTTCCAAATGTCTGTCAGCATTGGGATGGACAGCTGGTGATGCCTTCACAGCATAATGAGGGGAACAGATTGCAGCCACGAGCCAAGCCATGCGAATGAGCCCCAGGAACGTGCAGAGAGCAGGCGGCTGTGCCACTGTGTGCTCCCACCTGCAGCTTGCTCGTGGAGGAGCTGCCTGGGCGTGGGTGGCAGGTAGCGATCAGATGGGAAGGTGGTCTTTAACCAGAAGTAGGAGAGAAGTGGATGACTAAGTGTCAGTACGTTTATGTTCTTATTTAGGCATAAAAGCCTTGTTTCCAAAGAATATCAAACATTAGGAGAAAATACATTAAACTGGGGAAAAAAACTGGATTGAAAACTACATACGTACACACACGTATACACGTATACACCCATATTGGTGTGTACACATGTGTCGTGCATATTGCATGTTATATGAAAAGCTACATTTATTTAGGTGTACGTTATTATTTGCTGGAAGAAAGAACAACAGGGTATTAGCTGGTCGGATGTGAAGAAATGAGAAGCTCTTTGTCTTCCTGTGTTCCTCAGGTTTCCTGCAGAGTGCGCTTCTTCTCTTTCCTCTTCCTTTTCTGCAGTGCTGCAGTGGATCGGGCCTGTGCACAGAGGCTGGGGCTCTGCCTCAGCTGCACCCGGCCCCCTGTTTCTTCTGATCAGAAACAGCTACTTAAGAAGAGAGGAGGCAGCTCGTGGGAGGCGGGAGTCAGGCTGCTGCCGCCATCGCTCCAGTTTCCCTTCCGATTTGAGTGATAAAAGGGACGAAGGGACGCAGGACTTTTCAGTGAATAAGTAGTGCTGTCCTTGGGGCTAATCTTTTTCATGGTTTGTCATTTGAATTAGAGGGAACGAAGATACTTTGTAAATGGCATCTTGTAACGGTGTAGATGTTAAGGTCGAAAGGATTTTGGTGACTTTACTGTGATTGTTTTTATAGTTAAAATGTAGGAGCATTTTTAGAAATAGGAAAAAAGTGAGCAGTCAGGTCTAGGCAAAAGTAACCTTTGTCCAGAAAACCAAAAATCCAGGTGATCCTGATCCACTGAGAGGGGCCTCTCCGCGTGGGGGCTCAGCAGGCCGCTTCCCTGTGGCTGGCACGGTGCCTTTTGACTGAGTCTGGCAAACATTTCCAGAAACGGCAGGACACTGGCAGGCAGTGTGCTTGGATTGCAGGGGAGGTGATGTGTTGAGAGCTGTCCCCCAGGTCCTCTTTAGTCCTGTAGGTTCACAGATGGCACACTTGACCCAGGGCTTTCTTTCCAGAACTCTACTGGCTCCCCTCCCCCCAGTTAAATCAAATTGTAAAAGAAACCAGGAGAAAAAGGAAGGTGATCTCAAACGAGGCCACAGCTGTGGCATGGGCGCAGGTGCCCGGGAACTTGAGTGCTGAGTGGCGTTGGCGGGTGACAGGCAGTCCGCGTTGGGTTTGTCAACCACTTCTCTTCTGCCCTTGGCCAGGGGACTACCTGGGAGGAGAGGCCTACTGGGCCGGTGGCCTGCACCTGTACACCCCGCTGCCCTTCCGGCCAGGCCAGGGTGGCTTTGGAGAGCTCTTCAGAACCCACTTTTTCCTGAACGCAGGAAACCTCTGCAACCTCAACTACGGTGAGATGCGGCTCCTGCCCACTGGACGGGTCTGCGGTTTCCATGTCGGAGAGCACGAGCACAGCACACAAGCCGGTGGCTGTCTCTATATTATATGGCATTTAAACTTAGGGATCCTGCCTTTATTCAAAAAAGCCCAACTACACCTAATACAGTGCCCAGAAGAAAGCTGTCGATTGAATGAACAAGTCATGCGAGAAACAGTTGTACTGTCCAGCGAAGGAAGAGCTCTGGGTGCACACAGTCTGGGGCGTGCAGTCCAGGACAGCTCACTGCAGACGCCAACGTGGGGGGCTTAGGAGCCCCGTGGGAACAGGACCTCCCGGGGGCCAGGGGCTGGGTGGGCAAGCTGTCTCGAGTCAAGTTGAGAAGCCTGGTTCCTGGGACGTGAGCGAGCGCAGCCTGGCTTGTCAACCCCGGGACCCAGGAAGAGAGCAAGCCGGCCGGCTCGTCTGGATGGTTCTGATGTGACCCACACGCAGTTTCACACGTCCTTCTCTCTTCCAGGGGAGGGCCCCAGAGCCCACATCCGCAAACTGGCCGAGTGCATCCGCTGGTCCTATGGAGCGGGCATCGTGCTCAGGCTGGGCAACATTGCCCGCCTGGAGCTCAACTACTGCATCCCCATGGGAGTGCAGCGGGGCGACAGGTACGAGTGGGGCTGTCACAGTCGCGTGCCCCTGGGGGGCCATGGTTTTTGGGTACCGTTGATCGCTGTTTCAGTGTCCTTTAAGAGCAAAGACTTTAAGAGAAATGGAAGTCAGCCAGAGTGACACTCGTGGCTTCCTCCAGTGGGTCTCTCCGTTTGGAGGCGGCTGCCCCTCCTGTAGGTGCTCTGCGCCTGCTGGCTCAGGACGGTGGGAGCCCTCTGGTCTGGCTGGGGGACTGGCCAGGCTTATTGTCCCACTTGCTGAATATGACATGGCGTTTCTGGTGCTGGACTTTGCAGGCTGGGGCTTGGAGGCCTCTGGTGGTGGGGGACATTCCTGAGAGTCCTCTCTTGGTCCAGGGACCTGCCATCCGGCCTCTCTCCACTGCCTCTTTTATGGAGGAAAGATCGTCAAATAGTCACCCTGGTTCTGCCAGGGATTGGTTCCAGGACCCTCACGGAGAACAAACCCACACATGCGCCAGTCCCTCGTGTGAGTGGCGTGGTCTCCGCCCCTTCGGGCCTCCAGTCCTCCCTGCACGTCATACACCCAGCCAGGACAGTGCACAGAGCTCAGCCTGCACTCGGCCGTGGGAAGTTCCAGTTCTGCTTCCTTAAAACTGTTTCACGCATCATTA
Source organism: Sciurus vulgaris (assembly GCF_902686455.1). Taxonomy (NCBI): domain Eukaryota; kingdom Metazoa; phylum Chordata; class Mammalia; order Rodentia; family Sciuridae; genus Sciurus; species Sciurus vulgaris. Next base: position 176,159,544 of record NC_136465.1, read on the forward strand.
GGCTCCGGGTGGCTGGGTCTGAAGACGCAGCATCCACTGATGTAGAGGGCGGTACGTGGATGGACGTGCGTGAAGGTCATGGCTGTGGAAGTCAGTTCTGCATCAGGCGCTACTGGAGATTCGGGAAACGCAGCATATGTTGGGGTGTGCATCGGGCACTCGGGCTGCCTCCCCGCGGCTGGTGGGCGGCCTCAGCAGCACGGGTGCCGTGCCTCCAGGGCTGCGGTCCACAAGTGGGGCCTGTCAGAGGGGGTTCCGATGGCAGCTGTCGAGCTGGCAGGGCTGCCTTCCCGCTGTGTCCTTGCGAGGAGGGGCGCGTGCACTCAGGTGCCAGGCGGGCTCACTCTGTAGGAGCTCGCGCGGGAGCTGGGGCCCTCGGTCGCCCCTGGTCATGCTTCTCTTACTTCGTGCTTGCACGTTGGCCCCCCCACGCCCCCTTCACCTTCTCTCTCATTTTCCCTTCTGGCTTAGTTGCTCTGAGGGTTGTCTCAGGTGCTGCGGCCCAGGACCCCAGCTCAGGGTCCTGCCCGTCTGTTCACTCCTGCACTCTTGGCTGCAGGGTCGTGGGGCGGTGCTGCGGAGGGTTGCCCGGCAGCTCTTGCGAGGGTCGAGGCCGGGGCGCAGCTGAGCACCTGCCACCCACATTCTTCACGGTTGCTGCTGCGGAGGAGTGGGCGGGCGCCCCTCACTGGAGGGTTGGTTCAGCACCTGCCCTGTGTCTGCCAGGGCTCCCTGGTGACGCCGAAGCCTCTGGCGCCTTGCAGACAGCCATGGCTGCTTCCTGGACCACCAGCCCCTCTGCCCTCACCTCTTTGTTCTCATGCAAACCAAAGCCACAAAGGTTTAATTGCATGTGCTGCATCTGTGTGTGCCCTGCAGCCCACCCAGGCCCCCTGCTGTGGCCGTGAGACCTGGGGTGAGTGACTTAATCTCTCTGAGTCTCTGCCTAGAGGGTGGACAGTAATGACATTGACCCCTTGCAGTTTTGAGGACTCAGTGAGTGAGTGTACTCCCCCTGGGGTGTTGGCTGGAGAGGGTGGTTATGTTTCCTGTGGCTGCTGCTGCTGGTGTGCCCAACACGCCAGGTCTTTGCAATGCCCCTCAGGAGGCGCTTCCTGTTCCTCCGTGCCATCTTGGGTGCCACTATCTGCTTTCGTGACGTGCCACACAGTACAGTGCCAGGGAAGGACTGTTCTGGAGCCTGGCTGTGCCCGGCAGCCCCTAACAGGTCGCTCACAGCTGGTGTCCGGCACAGCAGCTTGCTGTCCACGCCGCTTTCCACGAGGCTGTGTTCCCACTGCAGATGGGCACCTGGCCCCTGGACTAGCAGCCCTTGTGTGTGCGACTCCCTGCAGGTGGCACTGGAGGTGCTTCAGAGCCAGGAGGCTGTAGTGTGGCCGGTTCCCTCCCCAGTGCCGCCAGGGCGGTCAGAACAGGTTGCGTGGGGAGGCCACTTCAGGGGATGAGGTGCCCTGCCCAGAAGTCCCCTTGGAGCCTGGGGCCCTGCCCTGGAGTCAGTCTCAGGAGGTTGGGGACTGGGGCAGCCACCGCCCTTGCAGTGCCGACGGGGGCCGCTGGGTGTCAGTGTGCTCCAGCAGCGGCTGCAGGGAGCGGAGCGCGGGGCCCTCCCCTGCCAAGCTCCTCCACAGTGCAGCCAGCCCTGCAGCCCCAGCCTCCCCTCCTCTGCAGTGGCTGAGAAATACGCTTCAGAGGCTGATTTCCAGATGTGGCCTCCAGAAGGCAGCAGCGCCTGGCGTCTGGAGGCCACGCAGGGGGGCCCTCTGCCCCACAGTGGCAGCTGTTGCTCTCACGGTGGTGGCAGCGGGTATTTGTGGTGGGCAGCGAGTGTGCAGATCACCTCCCTGGGTGGTGCAGGTGAAGCTTTCCCACCTGAATTGCAATTCCGTGAGGTGTTCGCGCCTGACCTGGGCAGCTGGCAAAGGGGAACGCTGCGTGGTGGCCACGCACTGTCCTGCAGTCGCCCGCACTCTGGTTGGGGACTGAGGCCTGGCAGCAGTTGAGTTGGAAGTGCTTGCTGCACTTTATCCCTGAGCTCCTGGGGCACCGTCACTTCTGGGTGTCTTCAGAGCAGCCTCTGGAGCCGGGTGGCGCACAGGTGCCGACCCGGGAGTGCAGCTCACCAAGGGCCGCAGGGAGAGACCATCTTGGTGTGGGGTAGGGTAGTAAGGGGCCCTGTGGAGCTGGGAGCTGGGCCGGACCCTCCCGAAGGATGGGGGCTGGGGGAGCGCTCAGGCTGGAGTGCTGGGCGGAGGTGTGCAGGCGTGTGCATGGCTGGACACAGTCACTTCTGCAGGAGGGGCGAGATGCTGGGTCAGCAGCGCCCCGCGAGGGGCCTGAGCTTGCCTCCTTTGTCGCCCACCCCTGCCTGCTGGCCATGTGGGCATGTTTCCCTCCGGTAGGTCTTCAGGTCTCAGACCTCGGCTTCCTTTCCACTGCTAGATTCCTGGAGTCTAGAGCGGCGCCTGGGGTATATGAGTGGCAGGACTGGACACCAGTCACCAGTGGGTGGGGCAGGAGGGTGCCCATCAGCGTGACCTTGCTAAAGCCCCAGTGCTGGTGCTGTGTGGCTGGGGACTGCACCAGGACAGTGGCAGGGGCAGGCTGGAAGCAGTCCCACGTGGCCCCCGAGCAGGAGGTGCAGGGCCAGTAGGCCGTCCCGAGGGTGCAGTGAGGGTGCAGGCCTGGTCTGACTGCACGGCTGTCTGGAGCCTGGGGTGGGCGTGTCTGAGCGGCGGCCCCTGCGCTGTGCCTGTGCAGCGTCTGCATGGCCGGAGGGAGCCTGCAGGACGCCGCTGCTCTCTGGGCTAGGCAGCCAGGAGCTGGACTGCAGACTTCCTGGAGTGGACTTAGGCTGCACTGCTTTCACAACCTGATGGTGTGAAACAAAAGCAGGTCATGTGGTCCCCACCAGCCAGGCTGTGGCTCTCTCTTTGCCCTTTGAGGACACTGCGTGAGCGGGGCTTCTGGTCAGTGGCTGCTGCCGCGGGGCCAGCGCCTCGCCCCGTCGGGAGTTGTGCTGCTCAGCCTCAGCAGCACCAGTGTTGCCTGCAGTGTCGGCTGTGGCAGGCGGGGCCTGCGTGACCCTTGCATCTGTCCTGCCCTGTGGTGGAGCAGGTCCGAGAGGAGGCAGGCTGGAACTGTGGGCTGCGGTACTGCCCTTGTGAGCCCGACCTACCTTCTGGCCTGGCCAGTCTCGGGTCCTGCGCCCTCTCTCCCCTCCTGCACCACCCTGTTCTTCCGCCTCATCCAGGCCTGAGAAGTTCAAGGAGGTGAGGAGGGAGCAGCAGGGGGTTTCTATCTCCATTTCTTTCCAGACACTGATTCTGGATCCAGCCGGGGGGAAGCTGGGGGCAGGCGGAGGAGAGGCCTGCGGAAGGCAGGGCTGGCGGTGCTGCTGGGAGCCGCGCCCCGGGGTCAGGCACAGCGGGGCAGCCACCATGACCACTTCCTCTTTTGCAGGATATGCGACGGCGTGCAGTTCGGAGCCGGGATACGGTTCCTGTAGCTGGCGCTCCCTCCAGAGCAGCTTGGGGACACAGGCAGCAGGAGTCGCCGTGCCGCGTGCCTTCCCAGGAGAGGCTATTGAGTGGTCCTGGGCTGCGGCTCTGCTGGGAAACCAGCCAATAAATTTTAAAGACAAACAGCTGCATGGTGACTCTGGTTTGTTTTCACCGGTCACATTCACAACCTGTTCTGCCCCTTCCTGAGGATGCCCTGTGTCCTGCCACCTATGCCCCCCACGACCAGGGCTTCCCCTGTCTCCAGTCCTTTTCCTCCCAGAGCTACAATTGGGCCCCCTCATACCAGATGGATCAGCAGAGCCAGAGAGCGAGGAGGGCCCCCTTCCCCAGGGGACGCCCAGCCCACCATGAGAGGGAGCGTGCAGCCCGGTGAGGCCAGAGGAGGCCATGGTAGGCGTGTGGCCCACAGTGCTGGTGAGTGACAAGGGAGACGGTCATACCGCCTGACACTGGGGACACGAGATGGAAGGAGGCTGCATTGCCTGCAGTGGCAGCAGCCCAGGTGCCGAGTGGTTTCCCTGGCCACTCTCCCAGGTCGTCACACACCATGGCTTAAACAACACAGGCTCACCTGCAGGGAGATCAGAGTCCAGTGGTCGCCTGGGCTCAGGTTAGGGCAGCAGCAGCCTGCAGCCTTTTGTGCACCTGGGACCCAATGCCTGGCCTCTTCTGGTGTCCAGGCCTGCCCTTTCCTTGGCTGGTGGCCCCTGCCTGTGCCTGCAGCCAGCAGCTCCCTCTGTCTCTACCTCTCTGCCCCTGTCCGTGGACCCTTGTGGTGACTGGCCACTAGATCATGCTGGGCGGTCTTGTTAAGGTCTGCTGGTTAGTGCCCTTGACTGTCTGCCTCCGGGCTGCTCCCTGGCCACGTCACACAACATGCAGGCGTCATCCCTGGGTGTCCACTCGGGATTGACTCCCAGCTTCTCATGGACATCAAAGTTCCTTGTGGCCCAGAGTAGTGTTTGCACAGGACCGGGGCATGTTCTCTGTCAACGGTTGTCACAATGAATTATTCAGGGAATAATGACAAGAAAAGGAGAAGTCCACGTGCTCAGGGCAGATGCAGCTTTTGTCCTGAGTGTTTCCCTTCCCAGTCGGATGGGGGTGCCCAGCCTGAGGACTGGAGGGCTGGCTGTTACGTGTTCTGAGGACCAGGAAGTGGCATCTTGGGGAGCACTATTCTGCCTAATACAGCTGGTGCCTCTCAGGTAATGTTCGCGGGATATTCTTGTGATGTAGATAAAGGTGTGGTTTTTATGTTTTATGGGAAACCTCTTTCAAAGTCTTCAAAAAAGGGTGCATATAAAAATGTCTGGGGTTGCAGGTGATGCCCGGGAATCAGGAATGCTTTCCTTTTGGATTTTCGTCCCCACTCCAAGTGGGCGCTGAGTTCCCATCCCTTTTAGTCCTCCCTGTGACCGGTCATTTACGTGTCTGCCCAGTGACGGAGGAGCCTGAGCCCAGGGACCTGCATCATTCCTGGGCTGGGCTCTCGGGCCCTGATGGCCTCGGGCCGTCCCGTCCTCACCTCTCACATGACTGACCAGGGTTTTGTGAGGGAGAAACACTCCACCCTTCCCTGGCTACTTGGTGGCGGGGCAGGTGGCCTCTCTCCGTGAACTGCTTGTTTGGTTCCATGTTCACGCCTGTAGCAAAATGAGCAGCCGTGCTGGAGCCATCCTGACCCCGAAAGTCAGGAGCAGCGGAGACCAGAGGAGCGGCGGCGTGGAGGCTGCGCAGGAGGGAGCAGCTCCTTAGCGAGGCACCGGGCCGTCTCCAGTGCAGCGCAGCCTTTCAGCTTGCAGCCATGCCTTTGCCAAGTGAGGTGACAGCTGGGCCTGGGTAGAGAGGGATTAGGTGGCACAGCAGAGCATCCAGCCGGGCAGCTCAGGAGGCATGTTCACCAAAAGACCACAGTGAGGCAGGTTCACAGGGAAAGTGTGCATAGCTGCCTTGAGGGGCTCGCAGAGAAGACACGAGGACCAGGAGAGCAACCTGCTCCGAGTCTCTGCACACCTGCACGCTCTGGACTGGAGCAGAGTCGGTGCTGGGCTGATGAACCTTTTGCTCTGCTCTGTAAGGCTGGACTGCGAAGCAAGCTTGCAGGTTCCAAGGGAGAACGCGGCCGTTGTGGGGACCCATTGGGTCCGCCCTCTCCCCTGTCACCAGGAGATTGGCTTTCACCACCTCGCCTTCATGACGCCAGGGGCCGGTCGAGGGCCTCCGAATCTCTAGCCGCTGCTCTCCTGCAGTGCCGGGGGCCTCCTGCGTCCCGCCCACTGTCTGCCAGCCTGCCTCCCGCTTGGGAGCACTGTTCTGCTGAGTACTGGTTACCAGGACACAGGACACTGCCTCAGCCACTGCAGAGCTGGTAAGGTGCCACCACCCGGGCCTCTTCCTACAGGGCCTCCCTCCATGCTGCTCTCCCCAGGGCCCAGCTGCTCCTCAGCCTGAGGACCGAGCCTTCCCAGTTCCACTTCTGAAGGCCAGCGAGGCTACCTTTGAGACAGGTGGATGGCCGGACGGCCATGTGCTTAAGGGTGCCAAAGGGCAGAGGGGGTCCCTCACCCCAAACGAACACCAGCTAGCTCTGTCACGGTAAAGCAGACAGTGGAGCCAGGCCGTCCCGCACTCCAGACTCAGCTTCTGCTGAAACCCTGGCTCTGACAGACAGAAGGTCCTGGCTCCTCTTGGCAGGGTGGGCTGGAGCTGGGAGGTGGGGCTTCCTGCCGCTGCAGCCAGCACCCCCAGGTGCTCCTGGCCTTGGGCCTGTGGTCGGCTTTCTGTTGCTGTCATAGGTTCCCGTGATGTTCAACTTGGGAAGAGAAAAGGTTCGCTAGGCTCACCGTTTGACAGTTTCCACCCTGGGCCTGTGGCGGCACCTGGGGGCTGGCTTGTGTGGAGGTGAGATGCTCACCTCCTGGCCAGGCAGCCGAGAGGAGGGAAAGGGTCAGAGACCGCCTTCCCCTTGAGGGCACGCTCCCGCGACTTAGCAACCTCCTACTGGGCCCGACCCCTTAGGGTTCCACCCGCAGTGCCAGGGTGGGGACCACTGGCTCATCCTCCCGGTCAGGAGGGGAGGAGGCTCTGAGCACAGCCAGGGCCCCACGTTGGGTCCTGGCTCTCAGGCAGGCGGGCTGTTTACCAAAGCCAGTCAGTTTCAGCACTGAGTCCACTTTCCAGTGACACGACCCAGGGCCTTCTGGGGCTTTCTGCCACCGGGGTGAGTGTTTCGCTGGTTGAGGACGAATCATATTGGGAGGCAGCCATAGGCCCTTGTCTGTGGTCTGGACTGGACTTGGACCCCTGCCCTGTCACTCACCCACCGACTTGAGCAAGCTGTGCTCACGGGTCAGGGCCGCATTGTTCTCTGGTTGGTAGCAGCTCTGCCCTCGTTGGAGCCTCTTTTAATTAGGGTCACAGACGCTCACGTGCAGGTCTGTGCTTCTGGGCGAGGGGTCTGAGGTGCGGCACGTTCTGGGCCCAGACTCATCTCTCTCCAGAGCCTTTTTCTCAGACTGTCAGCTCCACTCACAGAACATAAGTGTGGTCAGTGGTCCCCATGCTGCCACACACGGTGACCCTTTAAAGCATAGTGACGGCCCCCAGGATCTGGACCCCGGGGATAATGATGAGGCATGCGTTTCTTTGTGTCCTTTCCCACTGATTTCATCAGGTGACCGTGCGTAACAGCGTTTCTCAGGCTCAGGGCCACAGGACCCCTGGCGCCCTCCAGCATTATTGATGGCCCCACGGAGCTTCTGTGTACGTGGGTCGATGTCACTACCTACCCCTGGAAATTAAAACTGAGAAATTTCAAAACTATTAAAAATATCAATTCATTTGAAAACGACGGCAGAATGCGTGTTTGGAAGGTGCGGGACCCTGGTTCCCAGAAAAGGCCAGCCTCCCCAGCCCCGCGAGTCAAACTCACTCCCAACATGCTTACAAACAACACCTTTCCCAAACATAAGACTCTGTGGGAAGTGGCCATGGCTTGCAGATCTCCTCAGTCTGTCTTCCAAACCAGGCGAGCCTCTGCTCTGCATCAGTTTCTTGTAATTTGGATTAAAGTGTGTGAAGAAAAATCTGCCCTTACGTACATCATACTGGAAAAAGAGGAGGGATTTGTTTGTTTGTTTATTTTGGTCCCCGGGATTGAACCCGGGGCCTTACCCGCTGAGCCACATCCCTGGCCCTTTTTATATCTTGTTTAGAGACAGGGTCTTGCTAAGTTGTTCATGGCTCCCTAAGTGGCAGAGGCTGCCTCTGAACTGGTGATCCTCCTGCCGCTGGGCTCAGGCGTGTGCCACCGTGCCCAGTGAGGAGAATGTCCTAATGTTCTTTGGGAATGACTGATTATTTTTGATGATGCATGAAAACTCAGGAAGTCATACTATTCCTTCTTTCTTTTTAATCCCATTTTTTCTGTGGTGCAGGAACGGAACTCAGGGTCCACCACATGCTAGGCAGGGGCTTTCCGCCGAGCCACACCCGCCTCCACAGCGACAGCTTTTTTAAAAATACTTTTAGTCGTAATGGACACATCACCTTTGTTTATTATTTTATGTGGCGCTGAGGACCAGACCCAGCGCCTCACGTGTGCTAGGCAGAGGCTCTTCCACGGAGCTGCAGCCCCAAGCTCCACAGTGACACTTTAAAATGTTAATGGCAAAGCGGGCTCTGCAGCTCTACCAGGACCTTTCACATCCACTTAGGTCAGACCTGCCGGTCCGTCTGGCGCTGTCAGGATCTGACACCCAGGCTTGATTCTGTAACGGCCTACGAGGCCCTTTGGGAAATACCTGTTCCCTGAATTATTCAAACCTTCCAAATGCTGACATATGTCACAATTATGCAAATACAAAGATCACAGTCATTAGCATCAACACCGACGGCATCGGGAAGTCTGGGTCCTGCCTGCTGCCAGGCTCTGGTGGCAGGTACGACTTTGCCCAAACACCAGTGTTGCTGGAAGCTTAGGTTTCACCGTGGGCATCGAATACTGCCGGTCGCTCTCCCTGACGCTCCCTTGGTTTGTTCCTGAGGAAACATCTGCCAGCTGCCCACATCTGGATGCCAGCGTGCCTGTTGCCCTTCAGGCAAAAATGGTGCTCTGCTTGGGAGCAGCCAGGGCTTCCCTCGAGGCCAAGGAGCCTGGGGCACAGGGTGTGGAGGAGAGGGGTGCCTGGCATGGTCCTCATCACTGCTTCCTGCTTAAGTGACACTGGTGCTCTGTGTCTCTTGTGCATGGTGGTGATGGTGTCCACCAGGGTGGCGTGGGGCCTTTGGCCGCCCAAGTGCTAGGGCACTGCGGCTTCTGCATCGCATAGGCCCACGTCGACCCAGCGAGCTCTGGGGAGTGCTTGCCCAGCATGCGCCTGGCCCTGGGTTCAGTCTGCACTGCAAACGGTGATGGCCTCATGGACCCGCTGAGGGAGTGTCAGGGTCCCCAGGGTCTGCAGGACGCTTTGAGACTCGTGGGCCTGTCATTGTCCAGAGCAGACTCTGAGGCTGTGGAGTCCTCCCCACGTGGTCTCTGTTGTTTGTGGTGGTCATTCCCAGCGTTCCAGTAACGTGGGAGGCTTGGCGTGCCCCTGAAGAGGGGTTCGCCCCTGTGCAGAGGGCTGAGCTGGGAAGTGACCCTTTCCTTGTCCGGTACACCCTGTTCTGTGGAGTGGGGTGGCCGTCCGGCTGTGGCGGGAGGCGCGCAGAGTGCCTGACCCTGGGAGCTGGCTCACACGCTGGAGGCCTGGGTGGGGTGGGATCCGCCTCTGCACTGCCAGACAGTCCAGCGAGAGCTCTACTCTGAAGGAGGAGCGTGGGTCTTTCCTCATCAGCAGACGCCGAAAGCTTAAGATGGGCATTAGCTTTGGGATCGAACGAAGGCAGTTTTCCCATTTACAAGGGCAGGTTTCCGCGTGAGAAGGAGCTGTCTGCAGGCTGCTTCCCTGGCACTGCCCAGCCGGCCGTTTCCGCATGAGCAGTGCCCTGCCTGAGACGGGTGGGCTGAGGGCGGTCGTGGCAGCTTGTCTCCTGCCAGAGCTCTGGCCTTATTTGTGGCGTTTCACTGACAAGTAAATGACTGAATTCCTTTGCCAAATCATTAGATAACTTTTAAGAACAAAGGATGCTCATGCCAAAGGAGATGCAGCGTCATCTTCCTAGAAAAGTAAATAGTAATCAATTTTGAAAAGAAAGTACATTCTATGAATTTGACCAACTGCGAAATTACAGCCTCGCATCCCTGCCCCTTCAGTCAATCACCACGTCGATCACTGCGTAGATGTGCCCGTCAATTAAAATATTCCGATTTCATCTGCTTGAGATAATAGCAGGCCTGGAACCATCCATCACTGGGAAATAGAAGGTGACCTCCTTATATTGAGTCAGAGCCCCAAGTACAATTGCCTCGATCTTATTATCATACCCAGAAATTACCACTCCTCCAAATGTAATTTCCCTGAATACTAAGCGGACTGAGCCGGGCACTTTAGAACATAATAAAGAGACGGACATAATGAAGAGACGGTGCCGTGGCCTTGATGTCGACCTCGGGAGTGGAAATGGACAGGCTGCCCTTACCAGGAAGAAGCCTCGGACGCAAACGGGACAGAATTTCCTGAGATGCTGCTGTGCTTATAAAGGTGAAGTGTGACTCATCAGCAGGTTTAAACCAGAGAAGTTAACTGAGGGTTGACGGGAGCCAGCCGCGCAGCGACTCTGGGACTGGTCTCCTATTTAGTCCCAAAGACCCTTCAGCATTCCTGTCTGCAGGTCCTGTCACTGTACCCGCTTCCCCCAGAGCCCCTTCCCCACAGTCCCTCCAGCATCCACCGGAGTCGGTGGCTGGGTCTTCTCCCCGAGTCTGACCCTGGCTGCTCGCTGGCTTGCACAGCCCAGACCAGGGCCTCAGTTTTCCTGCCGTGGGAAAACGGCCCCTCCCTGCCCTTCCTGCGGGGACAGGACACCTCATCTTGGGGAGGGAGGAGCTCGGGTTAGGATTCAGCCGCTGAGTTCTCATTTCACTCTTTCAACACACTTTCCAGGCACAGGGCTGGGTGCAGGGCCCCACGCAGGTGGCGGCCTCCGCCATTCCAGAGTAAAGTTGGCCTCCTATTAGTCTCAAAGACCCCTCAGCATTCCTGTCTGCAGGTCCTGTCACTGTACTCGCTTCCCCCAGAGCCCCTTCCCCACAGTCCCTCCAGCATCCACCGGACTCGGTGGCTGGGTCTTCTCCCCTCCTGTTGGTTTTCGGTCCTCTGCCAGCCGCTGGTCTGAGTGCCTAGGAAAGGACCCCTTCTGCTCCGTGCTCCCTGTGTGAGAGGAAGTCCCACCTTCTCTGGGCTTGAGTGACAGTAGGAACAACAGCCAAACTGGGTGATTGCCACCCTAAGGAGGCCACCATGAGGAGCAAAGCAAGGATACCTAGTGACATGCTGCGAGGCGCGGGACAAGGAGCAGGCTCGTAAGGTTTCAACATCCAGATCCAGGGACCCCCCTCCCGCCAGCTGCAAGCAGCGCTCTGGGGGGCGCCCCTCTGCTTCCCCCTGAGAGTTGCTTCTATCTTCTAGGTGGGGTCATCACTGGCCCTAACTCCTGAGGGGAACTAGGAGCCATTGATCCAAAACAGTCTAAAAATGGAGGATTGATTGGAAGGGGCTCTTCCAGGCTGCTCCTGCTCAGCATGTCCCCCTGCCCTTCTAATGAGCCTTGAAGACTCTGAAAATCTTTACTTTTGCAATAAAAATGGGAAGGTACAATGGCTCTTTAAAAATCAATGGTGTTATTTTTCTAATAAGCTGTTTACTGTGTGCTTTTAGAAGTAGTTTTTTGGTTGTTTTTTCTGTGCAGTGTTGGGGGTGAAACCGGGGGCCTCCTACTACTGAGCTACACCCCAGCCCAGAGGGTTTGTGGCACCATGCTGGGGCCCGGGGCCCCGCTTTCCCTGGTCCCACTCCATAGTCACGTGGAGGCTGGGCTGCTGCTGAGGTGGCAGAGTGCCTCCCTGCAGGCCCCGGTCCTGGCTCAGCGCCCACACCTCAAAACAGATGGATACGTGCGTGTTTGCGTGCCCACTGAGTACACTTCCTGGGCCGTGGTCAGCACACTGTTGCTCACCAGAGCCCCCAGCTTTCAGATGTCCCTAGTTTTTACCTGATGTCCCTTCCTGTCCCAGGACCCCACAGGACACTCGGTCATCACATCTCCTCGGCTCTGCTGGGCTGTGGCCGTCTCTCGCACGTTCCTTGCTCTTGGTGGTGGTGACGGATTTGAGGAATGTCCGTGCGGGATTCTGTAGATTGTCCCTGCCCTGGCCTTCCTCTGGCCTTCTCCTGATGAGGCCCGGTCGCTGGTGCTGGGAAGACCGCAAGGTGCGGTGGCCTCATCGCTCACCTTTGCCTGTGGCTCGGACCGCCCAGCCCAGGCGCCACTTGGTGGGTGTTCCAGGGCCTTGGTTCCAACCCCACAGCACAGGGAAAGGCGGTGGGGGAAGGGAGGGACGGGAGGAAGGAAAAAGGAAAGCATTTTAAAAACAAACGGGAATGGGAGAGGCGTGTGCCCTTTTGTGACTGGTTTGACCCCCACTTGTGCTCATCCTGCGACTTGGATGTTGGCGTCCACAGCTGCGTTTCTGTGAATGATGTCGGGCAGGTGACTTGGAGGAGGAGCAGGGTCTACCATCTGCAGCCCGGACGGAGGGTCAGGGCCAGGGGCACCAGTGGCCTGCGCCCCTCTTGCCTCCAGATCTCCCCGGCAGGGCTACCGGCATCCCCTGGGGCCCGGGTGGCGCTGCCAGGCCAGGCTGGTGGGGCTGGGGCTGGCGCTTTCCTTGCCAGTCCCCTGGTATTTCCTGGGGATGTGAGTGACAGGTGTCTGAATCACTGTGCTACCAGATGTCTGCCGGCCTGTCAGGATCAGAACAGTGAGTGGCAGGCCCAGGCGGGCATCCCGCAGCGCATGCGAGCCTCTGCCCTGTCTGCGCTCCCCACAGCACCCTGCTGAAGGGTCACTACGGTACCTTCAGCTTCAGGGTCGATTTGCTTTGGTCTTCAGCACAGGCTTTTTAGGAAGAAAATCTGTGGTGAGCTACACAGCCTGGAGTGCACCGTTGTGACCAAGGTACACTCTGCAGGGTCATCACACCCATTCACACTGGGGAGCCACCGCCGTTCCCTCCTGCCCGCGCCTGCCCCACTCCGTCCCACCCCGTCACTGTGGATCCGACTCCTCTGGGACCTCCTGTAGGCAGCATCGTGTGCCTGGTGCTCTGGTGCCTTGGGCCCACCACGCCGTGACACTGGCCAGAGCTCTGTGCAGCCCACACCATCGCATCAGGTGGCCAGCCGGTGGACGTCAGGGTCAGCTGCCTCGGAGATGGCGTCGGTGACTCACCTGCTTGCAGAGGGAGGACTCGCAGCCGCTTTCCTCTTCCAGGTCACGGGGAAGAGGTGTGTTTTTGTGGGGGCGTGTCCCAGCTGACCTTGATGACGCGTCACAGCACGTTCTGCAGACCGTTGGCCCCCAGAGGCCCCTGCTGCCGTGGCGTTGCTTGAAAACAGTTGAGCTCGGTGTTTTAACAACTCTTATCGTGACACTTAAGCACCACTGACGTTTGAGCAGCCTTTCCAGACCAAGCATCTTACCGGTTTCCTGCGGATTTGGAAGTTGGCGGCCTTAGGACCACTCGTGGTACGGAGCTGAGCTGTGTGCCCCACACGTTCCTGATTTAAGAGCAGGATTGCTGCCCCACGCCTGGTCCCTGTGGGTAATCAGAGCCGGTGTCTCCATGGGGAGCGAGGTGGCTCACCACCCGCAGATTGTACCGAGTCGTGACCCTGCACGGGTGCAGATGAGCCAGGTTGAGTGGCGGCTGATTATCTGCCTGTCTCAGCAATCGTTTTCTCAATCAGGATGATTCTAATTGGCTTTGAAATCAGTTCTCTTTGCTCTCCATAAGCATCCACTTATTTTTTGGTTCTGGCAGTGGAAAAGCAGAATTCAAGTCAGCGTGTTCCCGTGACAGTATCCGAGGGCCAGGAGTCGGCTTCCAGGAAGACGTGTGGAATGCGTGCGCCCCATGCACTGTGGGGGTCTTGTGGCCCTGGGTGGGTTTCAGCTGCATGCTTCGCCTTCATTCCCTGGACGTCAGAGTGAGCGAGGAGAAGGCGTGGCAGGTGTTTCTTGGGCCCGCCCCAAGGCTCAGAGCCCCAGCGTCCAAGGAGCTGCCTGGTGCCTGGTGGGCCAGGAGTGAGCCGTCGGGGATGCAGGGCTGGCTTCCCTGCCGCACTCCCATCCCAAGAGGGTCCCTGGCCGTTGGTGCCCACCTGCTGCCTGCCCCGCGGTGCGGTTCACTCAGCTGTACTCAAAGGTGCCCACCAGTGGCTGCTCCCGAGTGGCAGGCAGGGCTGCCTGGGCTCAGGAGGCCTCGTGCATAAATTACCAGAGGTGGCGCTGCCGCCGCCTTGTTCTGGGGAACGTTGTTGAGGACACGCTGCTGCAGGGGCTGGGTCCCTGGTTGGTTTGTTGGCAGTGCTGGGCATGCGCCCCAGGGCCTCCCTTGTGCTAGCCAAGTGCTCCACCACTGAGCTAACCCCACGCTCCCTTTTTTAGATTTAATTTTGAGACAGGGTCTCACTGAGTTGCCCTGGTTCGCGACTTCCTGCCTCAGCCTCCCGAGTCCCTGGGGTTGCAGGTGTGGCCACGGGCGCTTCCCGCTGTCTTTCACACACTGGGTTGGGTGGTACTGTCCTCAGCCTCACTGTGACAACCTTCAGGCATCCTGTGCTGTGAATGGAATCAGCCAAGTCCACCAACGCCTGTTTTCCTGTGGCCTGTGAGTGAAGAAGTGCTTTGCATTTTTAATGTCTGCAACAAAAGATCCAGACGTTTTGCGACAAGCTCAAATTAAGTGGAGCTCACATTCTGAGATCATTAGTGAGCTCTTCCTGGCACACAGCCATGCCCACCTGCTTGTGCAGTGTCCACGGTGGCTCTTAGGTCGGGGCAAAGCTGCTGTCAGTCAGACTGACCCCTTGCAGCCCCTGCCACGGGCCACTTCTCCCTGCCCACCCCAGTGGTTTCCTCCTGAGGTGCTTCAGGGGCCAGAGGTCTGGCCTCAGAATGGGGAGCAGCTCCCTCCCTGCCAGGGAGCCCACTGTTCCTTTCTGTCATCCGCAGTGTTGCTGTCAAATGAGGAGGAGGGGAACGCACAGCTCAGCTCGTATTTTGCAGCAGGTGATACATATTTGGCAAATGAACGGTGAACAATTCAGACTGAAGTGCGTCTAATGAGCCTGGCGCCACCCCCAGCCCGAGGCGCTTTCAGGTAGCTCGCTATCTCCCTCCTCCAGGAGCCGAGTGGGTTCTGAAGGGGGTGATCACTCAGGGCGTCACCAGCTCTCCCCGGGGAATACTAGGGATCAGTAACTTGGCACCAGGTTGTTCATTCATTCCTCGTCTATAAAATATTCAAGGGCACAAAGTGCATATATGCATTATAATTTGCATCGTAGGCAGGAAGAAAACCCAGAGGATTACTGATAAATAAAGGTGTGACTTCCCTTGTCCCACAGTTTGCCGATGTTTCTGAAAGCATTTGGGAAGAAAGGCTGGGTCGGTAGGGGACAGGTGAGCGACAGGAGCGTGCGGGCCACAGCTGTCACGTGCAGGCACGCTCGGTGAGGAGCACAGGTGACCAGCAGATCACTAACTGGCAGGCAGTTAAACAGCGCCGTTCAAAGTGCTGGTTTAGATACTACGACAAAGCTGCCTCAGGCGCAGCCAGAGCGCGGCGGAGTGTCACCTGGGGAACGGAGTACTCTCCCCACCAGCAAAGCAACTCAACTTCGCCCTTTCTCCACACACTTCTGACTCTGCTAAAATGCTTGCGGTCTGAAAGTGAGCACCACAGAAGAACATTCCAGACTGTGTGTCTTTAAAGCTATCAGCACCATTTGGTTGTGTGAAAGGGAAGTGAGAACAGCTTCCACTGTTAGGACTCCTCCAGCACAAAGCTGCTGGGCGTTCCGGACACAGGTAAGGTGAGACAGAGGGCTCGGCTGGGCTGGTGGCTGTTCGGTGGCAGGACACTTGCCCCATATGTGCCAAATGAGACCCTGGGGACATGACCCTCAAATTATCCCGCCCGAGGACATGGCTTCCTGACTTTCTTTTCTGCAGGACTCCCATTCGCATACAGCGAATGCTTGGATTTCAGTGTAGGTGTGACGCCGTCTCCCTGGACCAGGATCTGGAACCAGTTCACTGGTGCCCGTGTCCTGGCAAGTCCGTCTGTCCCCAGGGTAGCCTCTTTCAACACAGCAGCGGTGGCCTGGCCTTGAACCTCAGGTGAGTGGATTCACATGGTCCGTACTCCTCCGTGTCTGCCTGGCTTCTCTCCTTCCTGGGGATGTTGGTGATGCAGCCATGCTGTGCTTTGCTGCTCGCAGAAGTCCACCCACGCACACAGCAAGGGTCGATCCAGGCCCGTCCCTCGTCCTCGGGGCTGGCTGTGCCCTGCCTGTGCTGAAGTGGTGACAGGAAGGAGCTGGGGGAAGGTTCCTGATGCGGGTGTCACTGTACCAGCTTCCTGTTGGAACAGGGTCGTGCCCGTTGGCACCACATCCAGGAAGACGCCAGACCCTGGGCCATGCCTTGGCACTGACTCCCAGGAGAGTGGGAGCTGAGGTTGGTTGAGACCGTGCGGTGGGGTTCACGTGGCGCAGTGGGGTTCACGTGGTGCAGTAGGGTTCACGTGGCACGGTGGGGTTCACATGGCATGGGGCTCATGAGATGCACGCTCTGGTCCTTGGTGAAGCTCATGAGGAGCCAGCCTCTTGGGAAGACAGTTCAAAGCAAAGCCAAGCCAGCGGGCTTCTTTAGCGGGGCAGCCGTCTGTAACCTGATTGTCCTGATTTTTCTCCAGTGTAAAATGTATGTGGAGCGATGGTGGTGGGTGTTCTTCGCATTCCAAGAAGGGGAAGACGGAGTTGATGGGGCCAGAGGGAGGCCGTGTTTCCGCCTCTCACGGAGTTATTTTTATTAAAAAGTGGCACCTTCCAACTGGCACTGTGGCACCCAGCTGTAAACCCAGCAGCTTGGGAGGCTGAGGGCAGGAGGATCCAAGATCAAGGTCAGCCTTACAACTTGTGAGACCCTGTTTCAAAATAAAAGAATAAAAAGGGCTGGGAGTGTGGCTCAGTGGTATGTGCCCCTGGGTTCAATCCCCAGTGCCAAACAACAACAACAAACAAAAGATTTAATCTTTATACAAATCAGGTCAACCAAATCCTAGCTCTCAGTGAAGCCCAGGCCAGGCCTGTGTCCCGGGAGCCCTAGGCTGCAGCCGCTCCTGCCTGAAGAACAGGGCCATGTCAGGTTAGGGTACCTTCTAGAGAAACCCTCACGCTGTGATGGATTTTAGAAGTAGATTTGCCCCCTCTCTGAGGCGTTCAGATGAGCAATCACCCATGACAATGGGGAGTTTCCCCCGCTCACCGGGCGCAGCGAGGGGCCGGGGTGCCCCCAGTGAGCTGCTTCCTCCCACCAAGCACCCGGTTCCGGTTCCCACCAGCTCCCAATACTGCCACTGAATTGTGAGTCCCTCAGTGGATTCCGGAAGGACAGGAGGGTCAGAGCCCCGTGACCCAGTCATTCCTGGAGCCCCGCTCTGAATGCTGCAGTGGGGACCAAGTCTTCAGCACAGCACCTGAGCCCGTGGGGACATTCCGGATCCAAGTCGTATCACACACCCCCACGCACACACAGAAGGCCCTGTGGAGACGGAGGCAGAGGTGGCAGATGCTTCTGCAAACCGAGGGTCTCCAAAGACCGAAGACCACCACCAGACACTCAGAGAGGGACGTGGGGCAGATTCTCTCAGAGCCTGTGACAGGACCCAGTGCTGCAGACGCCTCCTTTTGTACTTCTAGCGTCCAAACTAGGAGAAAATAAAGTTCTGTAGTCCTAAGCCACAAGTCTGTGACACGTTGTTATGGCAGCCACAGGACACTCATACTAGACAGTGGGCCCCCACGTTTATGGTTGCATGATCCCCAGTTATCCAAGTCAGCTGTGATCCAAAAATATTAAATGGAAGATTCCAGAAATAATCCGTAAGCTTTAAGTTGTTTATAGGGTGCGATCGGGCACTGCCCTGCTCCGTCCTGGCTGGGCGGTGAGTTGCCTCCATCTGGTGTATCCATGCTCTGTGCTCCCAGCCGGTCAGCAGCATCTCAGCAGACTGCCTGTCATGTCACATTGGCCATCAGGGGAGCACAGTGCTGGTGTCCAGGTGCCTGGATCTTAATTGCAGTGGTGCTGCAGGGGGACCAGGACATAAGACACAGGTGGACGGCTGAGCTGCACGTTCAGGATCCACAGGGGGCCTTGGAAGACACTCCGGGGATTGAGGGCTGTCTCTTTCCTGCCCGGTGAACTTTCTCTCCTGTACTGAAAAGAGGGAAAAGGTTACTGCATCCTTGTCCCAGGCCAAATGGCCCTTCCCTGACAGGCCTCCTATCTCCAAGCCCTGGACGTCCTGACCTGGCCCTTCACTTCCTCCTGCTGGGATCCGTGCCCACTGGCCCCACTGGCCCCTGGCCAAGGCCCCGCCCTGGCTCATAACTGCATGCTGGGCATCTGTTACTGTGGGTGGTACTGTTTTCCTCCGATAGGACTCCAGGAGCGCTAGGCTCTGCGCTTTGCCAGCAGGAGGGGCCTCCCGTGAATGTCCCCTCTTTCATGTGGCCCCGTGAGCAGGCACAGAGGGAGACCGACAAGCAACCTCCACCCACAAACCCACAGGGTTTAGGTGGAGACGGCGCCCCAGTCCTGCCCTCCGATATCGCTATCTCTGGGTGAGGGGCTCCCGTCATCCTCTTGGCCAGCCAGGACGTGGCCTTGCCTCTTCCTCCTCCTTTAGCTCCGGGGCTGCTGCCCCGTAAGCGTCTTCAGGCAGCTCCCTTCTCTCCTGCCCTGCCTGGCACCTCCTCAGTCACCCACAGGCGGCCAGTCAGCTTTGCCCACTCCACAGTCGGAGTCCTTGCTGGCTCCTCTGGGGACAGAGCCCTGTTTCCTGGGCCTCAGAGATGACTCCCCTCCAGTGGCCCAGGTTTTACACCTGGGAAGCGCCCAGGGCTCCCACCACACCTGTTCCAGCAGCACTTCTAGGGGTCAAAGTGCGTGTGGGGCAGCATTGGTCCAGCCCACCCCAAGTTCTGGACCAAAAGGGTCCCCGCAAGCGCCCGGTTCCTGGAAGCTCCACACGGAGGCGACCCGTGTGTGCGGCGCCTGTGCTTCTCCGGCGGCTTCCAGGAGCGCCCGCCGCACAAAGGGCGGCTGTGCTCGGCGCTGGGCGCTGGGTCCCCGGCCACCCTCCGCCCGCCGGGCCGCCCCAGCTGCCTTATCAGCGGGGCTCGGTGGCACCGCGGCGCGGGGCGGGGACGGCGGCGGCCGCGCCCTCCCCGCCCCTCCCCGGCGAGCGAGCAGCGGCGACCAGGCGGCTCGCACTGGGTCCATGTCCTCCGCGCCGCCGCGCTCGCCCGCCCCGCGCGCCCCCAGGATGAAGAAGGACGAGTCGTTCCTGGGCAAGCTGGGCGGCACGCTGGCCAGGAAGAAGAAGGCCAGGGCGGGTGAGTGCGCCCCAGGCCCCGAGACCGGCGCCCGCGCCTGCGCCTCCGCCCGGGTTCGCTGCCGGACGCGACCTTCGGGACAGGCCCGTCCTGGTCCCGAGACCTTGAAGGCGGCTGGGCGAGCCCCGTGCGCTCCGCTCCGGGCGGACCCAGCGGGCTGGCTTCCCCGCCCACCCATGCCGAGCGGCCGATCGGCCAGCATGGATCGTCCACGCGGCGCTAGCGTCCCGCGGATGAGCGCAGCACTGGACGCTCCTGTGCGCAGAGCGCCGGCGGACACCGCTGAGGCCGCTGTGATTTTTTTGCACGAGCCTCTGACTTGGCTGGAGGAGGAGGCAGAGGGGCTCGGGGCTCGGAGACCACAGGCCCCCAGGCCGGCCAGCAGAACTAAGGAGGCCCCCGGCTCCTTAGGCCGGTGTCCCCAAGAACATAATGTGGAAAACTACCTCCCTCCTACATTTTAAACTTTTTAGAGTTGGGAAGATAACAACTCTGGCGTCTGCTGTGTGTGCTTTGAGTGTCCTGCTATCCCCAGGGCCTCTCTCTGGAGCTGTGTTCCCGAATTTTCCATTGTTTTGGCCCTGAGGTTCCAACCTGGGACATGGCCTTAGAGGGCCATTCCAGACAGTGAGAGGTGGGAGGTGCTGGCCAGGAGGGGAGGGGGCTGCTGCGGAAAGGCAGTGGGGGGCAGCCCAGGGCTGCCTCGGGGCACCACTGGGAAGAGACGTCCAGCCCAGGGGTGCAGAGTGACCTTCTTCAGCCCCCAGAGCCTGACTTCTTCCCTGGAAGCTCTTCCTGGGCCTCCTGGGGCAAGTGAACCCCTGGGATGCATGTGCTCCCACGATCTCTGGGACGCCCTGTTCCTAGTGATGTGTGCCCCGGGGGTATAGGCGCCATATCTACTTCTGGGGGAGGTGCGTCCCCCAAACACCCCTCAACCACGGGTCCCGGATTGTATTTTACTTGATAATAGCTCCCAAGCTCAGCAGTGGTGATGCGGGGGACGCAGGGCATCGAACGTGCAGATCGGCTCTGGCGCCAAGGGCCATGCTGCAGGGCATGTAGAAGACACACAGCACCATGAGGGTCTGGTGCCACCTTGCAGTCTGAGGCATCTGCTGACGGTGCCCAGGACCCTGTCCCTGTCCCCAGGGGATGTGTCCCCCCATGCATTTCGCCCCAGGGATGCTCTTGACCGAGTCAGCCCCTCCAGGCACGGTGTCTGGAGGCAGGCCTGTGGCCTTCACTCTGCTCCTGGAGTCTTCCAGGCGAGTTGGAGTGGCTGCTCCCCTCAGACTGGAGGACCCCAACTGCGCGTATTCGTCTCTGGGTCAAGCCTCCTAGCGAGCCTGTGAGTACAGTGGCCCTTCTCCGTCATCCCTTCCTCCCGCGGTCATCGTGGTCCTCGCCAGAAGTCATTACAGTTCCTCTTTGTCCCTTCCACAGTTATGGCGTCCTCTCCAGAATCATTCCAGTCAGTTGCTGTGGGTTTTGAAATAGGGTCTTTCTGTGACCTTCAGCCTGGCCTGGGATTCCTGGGCTCAGGCGATCCTCCTGCCTCAGCCTCCTGAGTAGCTGGGCCTAGCGGCATGCTGCCCACTGCCCCCGCCTGCAGCCCGTTGAACACCTCCTGTGCTCTGGGCATTGTCTGGACCCAGAGAAGTAGAGAGATGAGGGGGCAGAGTGCCCAGGGGAGGCCTGTGAGGGACTGGAGTTGGGTCGAGACCCAAAAGAACCAGTTAAAGAAGTCTTTTCTCAGAGAAGCAAGGATGCGGGATTTTCTGAACTGCTGTAGTTTTTTATAGGCGACATTCAGCTTCTTGCGATATGAGGCACACACGCCTGCGGTCATGGATGGGTCTCTGATCCCAAGGTGAAATGCTTCTCCCTTAGCTCTCGTGAACCAGTGTGTGCCGCAAGAGCCAGGGCCAGCCTGGCGTCACCTGGATGCACACGAACCCCGCGGTCAGAACAGAAAGGCAGTGCTGGACCAGCTGCCGGCCCGCCTCCGTGCTCCAGGGCCGGGCTGTGCCTCCACGCACAGAAGGTCACAAACCCTAATTGGTCTCAGAAGCACGCGCTGAGGAAGGATTGGGTTCGGAAGGGCTTCGTGTCTTCTGTGTGGTCCTCTGGGCAGAGGAGGAGGAGTGGAAGGCCAGGCGCAGACTGAGCAATGAGGCTGAACAATTGAGAACGGGGAGGGGCCGTGCCTGGGCAGCCCCGTTGCCTGGCAACACGCCCTCCCAGCCCTGGCTTTGGATGGTCAGAGTTTCTGCTCATTTGCCTACTGGGGAGTAACCGGGACAGGCACTGGGGCCTGCCCAGCGCCAGCTGCATGGTCAGCTCCACTTCCTTCTTTGTTAGAAAGAGGCGGATTCAGGAGAGGATGTGACTCTATTTCCTGAGCTGAGGACCCTGAGAGGGAGGGGAGTGTTGTGGGAGGGGACAGGATGGCCCTTGAAGTGCAAGGTCCAGGGAGCCTGTGGGCATTTGACCCCACCCCCGACTGGCAGTGACAAGGCAGGGTGGGACCCGGGGACAAAGGTCCTGCCCTGTGTGGGGTGGTGGCCGTAGGAAGCTGGGCCTGCTGGGCCTGGAGAGCTGCAGGAACAACCGGGCGTGATTCAAGCTGGGCTCTGCCGAGGTGGTCATGTGCCGCCCAGGCTCCGAAAAGGGAACTCTGACTAATTGGGGGCATTCAGAAAAATGTAGGGGACGCATAAAATCCCCAGAGCACCTGCCAGGAGCTCTTAGAGGACCACACGTGGAAACCCAGCTCAGCTTCCGGGAGGTCAGAGGAGCCAGCGAAGAGGGACAGACCCTGACTCCCCCTCACAAGGTCCCTGTGACCCAGAGGCCCATAGGTCCCCCTGGCCAGGGGCAGAGTGGGGCGGGGCCCAGACAGCTGCTGTTTAAAGTCCCCAGAGGCAGAAGCCAGCTCTCCGCCTGCCCAGCAGGCCCTGGATGAGAAGGGCCCAGACTGTCAGCTCCACCCATCTGCCAGACGAGGCCCCTTCTGCTCCCTAGGCCCAGGCCTGCGTCCCTGTGCCTGACGCTGGACATAGAAACCCAGACTGGTGACCGGGTCAGGCTTTCTCAGAGAGCCCAGGTGAGCAGAACCAGAGCGGCTGATCCGCAGGCTCCGACCCTCCTTGGAGAAGAGCAGCGAGGAGTTCCTAGTCCTGGTTTCCCCACAAAAGTATAAACCCTCGGGGGCCAGGATGGAGCTCAGTTGGCAGAGTCGTGCCTCCAAGCGCCAGGCCCTGGCTCAATCCCCGGCGCCGCCAAAAATAAATAAACACATAAACACATAAATACCAATGACGTACAAACGCGTGTTCCGGAACCTAACGTGCTCTAGTTTTTAGGGTAGTTCTAGGTGTGCAGCAAGGTCCCGTGGCGAGTGCAGAGCAGTACCCTCGCTCTGTGCTGCTGCCCAGCCTCCCCTGGGAGTGTCCCCAGGTAGCGTGGCGTCCTGTAAGTCATGAAGGGACACAGGCGCTGTCCCACCCAGGGCCCCCAGTTCACGCTGGGGTCCGCTCTTGGCGTCCGCCCTGAGGTTTAAGCACGTGTCCTCCCTGCGGGGGCCACAGCCACAAACCCTCTGTGCTCCTTTTTTTTTTTGGTACCCGGGATTGAACCCAGGGACCCTGGACCCCTGAGCCACATCCCCAGCCCTTTTTATTTTAATTTTGAGGCAGGGTCTTGCTAAGGTGCTTACAGTCTCTCTAAGTTGCTGAGGCTAACTTGGAACCCGTGACCCTCCTGCCCCAGCCTCCTGAGCCGCGGGGACCACGGGTGCGCACCACTGCGCCTGGCTTCTTCTGTCTAACTCCAGGGCTTTAGATTTTCCAGAACGTCACGTAGGTGGGCTCATGCAGCATGTGGACTTTTCAGAGTGGCTGTCTTCGCTCAGCAGCGTCCCCGAGGACCCTCCTTGTGTTTTCGCGGGTCGGTGGTTGGTTTCTTCCTATGCGGGGTGACACCCGGTGGGCCCCTTTGTTGTTCCCCGACTGAAGGACGTTCTGGCAGTTGGGATGAAGCTGCCATGAACGTCTGTGTGTTTTCCTGTTGTTTGCGTGAACACCAAGCAGTGCCTCTGTGGGTCGGCGGCAGACCACGCTTGGGCGTCGGAGCCCTGGGACTGCCTCGCCGAGGCCGCCTGGCCTCTGTCCTCGCGGCAGGTGGTGGCGGTGGTGCTCTGGGCCCGGGCCGTCCTGTGGGGCCTATGGTCGTCTCTGTGTCCCGTTGCATTTCCCCGTGACGTGGACGGGCTGCTGTCACCTGTCTATTTTGGGGGCATCTCTTTCTGACGGGGGCCTTGGTTCTCTGTTGAGTTGGGTGAGCGCGTTGTGCGTTTGGGAGTCAGGTTCTCTGTCTGGTGTGTTTTGTAAGGGTGTCCTCGCACCCTGGCGTCTCTGCTTTGGCTTCCGATGCCTGTGAAGCCTTGGATGAGCAGCTCCTGACTCATGGTCTAGACACCAGCCGTCACTGGATTGCTGCAGGGTTGGATGGAAGGGTGGACCTGCAGCCCGCGCTTCTCCTTGGAGGCTAAGTACCTTCCAGAAGGGAAGTCCAGGCCCTGAGCTGCGCACTGTGTGCGCCTTCCTGCCGTGCGTGGACCCCAGCCGCCCCACTGAGACACCCAGACCCCACTCTGTGGCAGGTACACCCACCTGCACCCATTATCTGGTGCCACCCTGCAAGGTGGTACTTTCTACCTACCGGCAACTTGCCTGCAGGGAGGAAGCCCCACCCAGCTTACAGCTGAGGAATCAGCCTCCCCGGCAGCTTAAGCCCGTGGTTCTCGGCTTCTCCCTGGTCTGTGGCTGTCACTGCCGAGCTGGCACTCCTGGCCTCTGGGGGGACGGAGACCAGGGCTGCTGTGCTCTGGGCCCCCATCCCCCTGTTGTTGGCTGGAATGCAGGACACCCGGGCCCGGTGGAGCCCTGAAGTGACCTTCCTAAGGTTGATGGCAGGTCGAGTGGCCGGCTGGGTGGGAGCTGCCCCCAGGGCCCCACTGTGGACGCCCAGCCTGAGGGGCTCAGTTCAGGTCCTGGAGAGGGAGACCCAGGGGATCCACCAGGGGCCGCAGTTACGGTGCATGGAGGGTGGGGGTCCTGGTGGGGTGGGTTCCCAGACGTGGGGGCGGCTGTGGCCTCAGCCCGCTTGCCCCTCCGAGGCGGAGAGCCGCAGTGGGAGAGGAAACAGAGGACTTCTCAGATTTCCTGATTCTGTGAAAGCTGAAAGGAAACACACCCACTCTTCAGAACCACACTGGTCCTGGGTAGGAAGGGGGATGGCAACTGGCCCTGGCCTCAGGCCCCAGGGGGACAGGTGCTCCTGGCGCTGGGGTGGCAGGAAGCAGGTAAGAGGGGGTGTGGATGGCTGGGGCCACGAGCCCAGGACAGTGGTCAGGACAGGGGGCAGGAGGGGACTGAGACCCATGGGACTGGCCTGGCCTTGGGGCTGGGGGCTTCTGCTGGAGGAAGTGGCCCTGCTGGGATCAGAGGATGGCAGGGGATCATCCAGAGCAGGAGGCGCCCTGCCGGCCTCCAGGGGAGGCACAGGGGCGAGGGCTGGGCTTCTGTGGGGCACAGCCCATAGCGTGGTGGCCGGGAACTGGGTGACTGGCATGGAAGTGGGCGTGGACGTGACCCGAATGGAGGGCCCCTTGGCCAAGGCAACGGCCATGGGCTGACGTGGAGCGTGAGCTGTGCCGTTCACTAGGCCCAAGACGCCTGTCTTTGCCCGGAGTCAGAGTGCGTGTGACAGGTCCACAAGCTGCACCTGGTTCAGAGGACGCAACTCCCGAGTCCCCCTGGGCCCCTGGTAGCCGCGGGTCGGGCGGTCACGGGCAGGCCGGGCGGTCATGGCTCTCTATTCCATGCATCTTGATTTCTGATCTGCGTCACACTCCAGCCACGCGTCCCAGGGCACCGTGATGTGTCCAGGTTACAGAAAGGCTAAGGGGGTTGAGGTGGCCACAGGCCCGGGAGCCGCCCCGAGAGCAAAGGCAGAGAGCAGGAGTTGCCGCGGGTGCTGGGGAGGAACCCGCTGAAGGGCTTGTCAGCGGGCAGCGCCGTCAGAGCACAGGATCCTTCTTGACCAGTCGGGGCATCAGGCAGGCGGTTGCCAAGTAGTGGTCAAGCAGGAGATGGAGCCGAGCTGAGCTTGGGGACAGAAGTGGAGGGTCACGGTGACCTCCTGTGGGCCTCATGATGCCTTCACAAGATGGTGGATGGTGGCGGGTGTGTGCCGACGCAGCCGTCTTGGGGTGCTCCTCCTCTGGTCTCAGGTGAGGGGCTTGCTTCATTGGGTGGCCCCGTGAGTCTGAGCAGCTCGTTGGCCTGGTTTTCTGTTACTGGGTTGAGGTGCCCATGCCGTATATCTGATTTAGTCCAGAAAAATTCCCAGGTGGTCCTTTTTATTAGCACAGTTCCTTCATCGTTTTTGTGCCCGATGGTTGTGCCAGGCAGGGGGTGGTCGCTGGCCTGTACAGACTGCTGCTCAGTGAAACGGAGGCGCTCAGGGCCAGGCCCAGCCTGTGCACTGGGGAGTGACTCAGCAGGGAAGAAGCAGGGGGGGCGCCAGGGGCCAGGCGCACTGGCTTCTAGAATGTTCGGTGGAGAGAGGAGCCGGGAGGCTCTCCACAGCCCTGCCGATGCAGGAAGAGGCAGTTCCCCACCCACGTCCCCCTTTCTCTTGGGTGCTGGGGATAAGCCAGCTAAGCAGCTACTGTCACAGAGCTACGCCCCCGTGGCCCCCTTGCCCCCAGAGATTCTTGGAGCAAAGGCTGCGTGTATCTGGGGAGGGGCAGCTCTTGGCCCATGACTTAACGGTCCAGTTAGGCCGTGTGGCCCCCCGGCTCCGGCATTGCCACACCCTGCTGGGTGGGACTCCCTGAAATCTCTCCTCTCTGTGGCCGAGAGGACCTGAGCGGCCTTCCGAGGGGCTTGATGTGGCCGTCGGGTCTCCCTCCATTCTTGTTCTGGGTGTGATGCTCAGTGCAGCCTCTCCCCAACGTGTCCTGCCAGTATGCTCTGCACCGGCTGCCACCTGCCCTGCACTGGGCCTGCACTTTTGTCGCACGGCTTCTTTGTCTCACGGAATCTTCGTGATAGTGGAACAGGGAGCAGGAGCCGGCCCCGCCCGGCTCTTGAGAGAGAGACCAGCCCGAAGTTGCTCACCTCTCTGGCCCGTCCAGGCGGCAGGATAGTGAAGGGTGTCTGTGTCGCGAGTGGCCCAGGCCAGCCGCGTGTTCCAAGTGCCGCTGTGACTACTTCCGCCTGGCTGTGGTTGGCGGAGGCGGGCACCTTCCTGGAGCTGCTTCCTTCTCTCCAATCATGTGCCGGTTTCCTAAGAAAACTTTTTCCTCTCTGGGCATTTGCTGAACACTTTGCTGTTTGGGTTTCCTGGTAAAAACTGGTTCATCGCCACATGAGTGTGCTTGCTGTCCCTTCCACCACCCGGTGGCCGAGAACCTCTCGGCGGTGTTACTGGCCGTTGGCTCTGTGGTGTTGAGCTGTCTGTCGGTCCTGCCTGCCGTGTACCCAGCGCGGTGGCTTCATTGAGGGGCCTCCCCGGGACACATAGTCCCTGTTAGGATTCCTCCCGGTTCTAAGGAAAGGCGGAATGAACAGGAGTTGCTGGCATCCCCTGGCCTGCTGGGCATCAGCGCCCCAGAAATGAGCTGGTCCACTGTGGGAAGCCAGCTGGGACAGAGGCCGTCTGTCCGGGCTGCGGGCACCGTGCGCACCCAGGCTGTGGGGCCTCACGTCCTCGCTGGTGATGTGGGCAGCTTGGGGCGGTGTCCGCTCTGCCTTTCTGAGTGGCGGCTCTCCCAGGTTCTCAGACACACACCTGCCAGGCCGCACCGCTGGGACTTGGCACCCGTCTTCCCCTCTCCCAGCCTCGGTGTGAGGGTCCCTGCGCCTGCTGCAGGTGGGGTGAGGATGAAACTGCGTGAGGGGTGAGGCCTGGCCTGCGGGGGCACCGCAGAGGCAGGACCCAGGCCTCGAGTGCGTTCCAAGCTGAGTGCACTCAGCCCCGCTGGTCCCACGAGCCCCTGCCCTGGGCTGAGAAGGGCCGCAAGGCTCTGGCCCAGGGACAAGGATGCTGGGACGCACGGGACCTGGCGCGTGCTTGGCGTCTAGAGCTGCTGTGCTTGGGTCATCTCCACCACCTCCTCCCGTGGGAGCTGCAGAGCTAGTTAGCTTAGACCCTTTTAAAACATCTGCCTCGGGGAGCATCGTCCTGAGTCCCTCTGCCCTGACTTGGGAAGGCTGCGTTTCCCAGCCTGTACTGTGCGTCTGAGGTGTGAGGCCAGCTGGGGGGCAGCGGGAGGCAGGGCCGCCCGGGGTGTCTGCGGGGCCCCGTGACCAGCCTAGGAGCCTGAGAAAGCGAGGAAACGGAGAAGGTTCTTGCGCTTGAGTGTCGGGTGAACATACGTTTCTTTGAGCTTCTGTGCAACCGGCACCTGGATTTTGGTATTTGAACCTGACTTTCCCGCCACCCGGAATTCGCAGTCGTGTCGGCATCCCCAGGGGACACCATCTTAGTAACTTACTCTTTCAAAAACCAGCCTGTTCTTTGGACAAGTCACACATTTTCTTACTCGTGTTCATTTGAAAATTCATGATTCCGAAGACTTACGTGGGAAGTTACACAGCCGTCCAAGAGGGCGCGGAGATTTTGGAGCTCCCGGCTGCCTTCCTCGCTTGCTGAAATCCGACTCCCGGAAACAGCTGCTTTTTGAGCAGAGCCAAGTCCCTGTCTTGGTTCCTTCTTCTCAGGTTACTGCAGGGAGCTAACAGCCTCCGGCCACTGCCTTGGATCTGTGGGCAGAGTGTCCCCAAGCAGGAGGAGTCTGGGCCCTGCCTCCTAAGCACGTGGTGTTTTAAACTTATTTTTAATATAAAAGGAATCTGAGGGACATCTGTCCCAAAGTACATTAATATTAATTAAAAGTGTCTTCATCTCTCTCTCTCTCTTTTTAAAGTAAAATTGACCTCCAGGTAAGTCCTGCCTGGTCCATCTCCCTGCATCCCTGCACGCGACCCCCTGAGACTGAGGGAAGCGGTGGGGAAGCGGAGTGGGGCCCACAGGAGTCCCAGACTGTGCCCAGACTGGCACGTCTGAGGTCCCCGTCCCGTGCCAAGCTCCCCCAGCCCTCGGGCCTTGCTTCTTCTGCCCAGTGGGAAGCAGGCCCACCGAGGTTATGCTGTCTTCTCGGGGCGCAGAGAGGGCCAGCAGGTGGGTGTCCATCCAGGGCCTGGCTCTGGATTGCCACTGGAGGAGCCATTCAGCTGGAGTGACTGGTCCCAGTGGCTCCAGCTGAAACCACCCTGCCCCAGGCCAGTTAGGAGGATGCCTGGAGGCGTCTCTGCGACTGGACTCCCAGGTACTGACAGACACAAGACTCAACCGGGCTTCGCATCTAGATGCCCCTGGCTGTCTGTCCAGGGCCTGTCGGACCCCAGCCCTGGGCTCCGCTCTCCCTCAGCCCAGCCACGGGCCTTTGTTCGCTTCCAGTGGCTTCCACAGTCTATGTGCTGGGGGTCCTGGCCTGTGCCCACCTGTCCAGGCCCTTGGGCTTCCGGCGGGTGAGGTGCCCCCTCCGTGGGGGGGGGCTCTGCCCCCTTTCAGTCCCTTCCCGGTGCTGTGTGAGGCTGTTGGCCTGGTGCCTGTCTTCTGCCAGCCTGTTCTGTTTCCCTGGGAGACTGTGATAAGGGACATTCTAGTCACTTGCAGTGGCCTTTGAGTATCTGTGCAGATAAGCGAGAGGCGGTTTGCTTGGCAGCTGGGAGGCCCGTCCGGGGCCAGACTGCACAGAGTGAACCGGTCCTGCGGGCTCTGGGGCTCTGACCTTGCCCGTGTCTCTCCTCTTCTGTAAAGAGTACTTGACTGTTAGGGTTGCTGGGAAATAATTGGGTTATCATGTGCAATGATGTGATTAATCCTGGGCCTGTGCAAGCCACAGAATGAGTGTTGGCAAGACCCCATCTGGTACCAACCCGCTGGCCATTGCCTGCTAGGCTGGGAACGATGCCTGCGACTTCAAGATGCATCACCAAACCTGTGGTGTGCAGACCCCCAGATATCTGTGCCCATGCCGGAGTGCACGTGGTCACCCTATGGGGTCAGTGAAGCCGAGGGTCTGCGGATGGGGTTAGCCTGGCTGTCTGGGTGGGCCCACCTGGTCACCATGGTGGTGTTTGATCTGCAGCACTGGGGACAGCCTCCTGCAAGCCAGGCGAAGGCTCGGCACCCAGGGCCTCTCACATGCCAGGCGAAGGCTCCCCTCGGGGCTGCACCCCCGGCCTGTGTGCAAGGGCCTGTTACAGGGAAGCGGGGGTCACGGTCACAGGTGACCATGAAAGCAGACGTTGGAGCGATGTGGGGCCAGGAGCCAAGGGACGTGGCCCCTGTAGAAGCTGGAGACACAAGGAAGTGGATTCCCACCTGGAGCTTCCAGAAGGAACTGGCCCTGCTGATGCTTGAGTGTGGTCCCGAGCCCCATTCAGGACTTGTGACATCTAGAACTACAAGCTAAGGAATCTGTGGTGTTTTAAGTCCCTGAGTTTGAGATGGTTTGTCGCAGTGGTGACTGGAGACTAATGCAGACAGATTGCTGGGTACGTGCTTTCTCCTTACCGACCGGGAGCTGCTCAGGCAGAACCAGAGTGGGAACGTTTAAGGTCTGCCCTGGCGCTGTTGTCCTTATTTTTAGTTGCTGCAGTGTAGAAGCAACCTAAGATGAGTTACTTGATGAATGGGGGGTAAATGTGGTGTGCCCATTCATGTGGAATACTCTACAGCCAAAAGAAGGGAACAAAGTCCTCATGCGTAGTATAACAGGGCTGAGCCTTGAAACGTGGAGCTCAGAATCCAGTTGCAAAGGACACTTCCGGGGTTCTGTTTACATTTGATACCCAGATCAGGCAAATCCAAAGAGACAGAAAGTAGACCCATTGTGGCCAGGGGCTGGGTGAACGGGGATGGACTGCTGGATGGGGTTTCATCTTGGGGAGATGAAATGATCTCAGATTATAGTAATGGTTGCACGACTCTTATAAATGCTCTAAGAATCGTTGACTTGGACACTTTTAAAGAGCAAAATTGTGTGGAATTCTTTCTCAGTAAGGCTGTGGGGGAGCGAGGCGAAGCCACAACCCGTGTGCTCTGAGGTCGGCTCGGAGCTCGGCCGCGTTCTTCCCGCTGCAGGCTGCCTTTCTCACCCGTTTCCTTGGTGGCTTCTTCACCTGGGGTGAGGATGTGGCATCTTCTCTTGACTGTTCCTGCCGTGGGGACAGTTGTCACATACGGTGCTGGGCAGAGCCGGGCTGGGCGCTGTACTCAGGCTGTGCCGCGGATGACAAGGACAACAGCAGCGATGCTCCTGATTCATAAACACCTGTGTGTTGTCCACGGCCACCCACCCGTGCATGGACCAGCTTCCTCGGTGACGTCTTACCGTCCGGGAAGGACACCAGCGTATCTGTTATGCACCGTCCCTCTCCATTAAAGAAATGTGCTGGCGGCAGCTTCCCAAACCAGGTTCACGACTCACTCGGTCAAGAAAACAGTTTTAAAATGTCGCCTAGAGAAACAGGAGGAGGGAAGCTGAGCGGTCTGTCCGGGACTGTGCGTCGGGGACACTTGCCGGGCTGGAGTCTCCGGTCCCGCCTGGATTTTCAGCTCTCACCTGGTCATCAGGTCCCTCAGCCACAGTCTTCCGGGCTTATGTCCCGAGCGTCCCCCGAGAGCGGGTGCATGGGGGGTGGGGACCCATGGAGCGGGCCTGCTGGACACAGGGCCCTTCCTGGACTCTTGCCTGGACACCGCTGGCCACCACGTGCCCCCAGCGGGTGGCCCTGGCACCTTTGCAGCGTGTGTGTGTCTCTGGATCTGGATTCTGCCCCACTGAGTGCTAGGTCTGTCTTCCCCCGGCCACTGTCCTGGTCACCAGGAGGGCTCTGGCTCTGGATTCTGTCCCGCTGAGCAGTAGGTCTGTCTCCCCGGCCACTGTCCTGGTCACCAGGAGGGCTGTGGCTCTGGATTCTGCCCCGCTGAGCACTAGGTCTGTCTTCCCCCGGCCACTGTCCTGGTCACCAGGAGGGCTCTGGCTTCTTGTGGTCCTTTGAGTTCCATGGGAATTTTAGGGTGAGTGTTTCTATTTCTGTAAAAACTGGGACTTGAGCTTGGAGACGGCTTTGGGTACTGTCCTCTCAGGGCCCAGCCTCCTGGTCCCTGAGCACGGGGGTCTTTGCCCTGTCCAGCCTTCCTTCATGTCCCCTGGCCATGTGTCAGCTTCCGGGGCGCACGTGCCCACGCGGGCGGGCATACCCTGGGGGCCGCGTCTCCATGCTGCTGTGTTGGCATCGTTTCCTGTGTGCCTGCCGCTGTCCGGGCCGTGGCCGCGTTCTGCGCTGCAGGTGGTGTGCTGCCCACCAGCCCGCTTCTGACCACCCTACCTCCGAGGACGTCAGGAGCTGTGACCTGGGTCTGGTCCCTCAGCACAGCAGAGTTGCTGCCCGGTGCCAGGAGACCTGCATGGGGCTGGCCATTCGGATGTGGCCGCCCCCTTTGGGTCGTGCCTGTGCCGGGCTTGCTGCCGGCAGGAGGTCCCTGGGGTGGCCAGGGTTGGGCTCCGCGGCTGCCCGGCACACTTGAGGGGCCTGGGGCCAGGCGGAAGCAGGCTGGTCAGGGACGGCCATCGCTGTGCAGGCCGGTCTGGAGGCGCTCTCTCTGCGAAGCCCCAGTGTGCCTGGTGAGAAGAAGTGCCCTGGGCGCTTTCCGTCCACTGGTGTTAGCGGGCGGAACCCCCGAGGAAGGTTCTCGAGGACCCGCGGGAACCCCGCGGTTCTTGCCAGCTTATCTGCCTCTGCTGGTTTGGGAGGCCTGGGGAGGAGGCTGGGACTTGGGGTCTGGGCGGGATCTGCTCACTGGAGCCTCGGGTCCTTTTCCTCCTCCCCCAGGGGTCCACACGGACTCAGTGCGTCATCCTCGGGGGCTCCGTCCTCAGTGCCCACAGCAGCCCCGTGCTGGGAGCCATTGCAACCCCGTTTCCCAGACGCTGCACGGACTGCCTGGCGTCCCTGCTTCTCGCACAGGACCGGGTGTGCCCTTGGTGTGCCCTGGGTGTGCCCTGGTGTGCCCCTGGTGTGCCCCTGGTGTGCCCTTGGTGTGCCCCTGGTATGCCCTGGTGTGCCCCTGGTGTGCCCCGGCGTGCCCCGGCCTCCAGGCTGCCCTTGCGCCTCGTCACCAGCCTGGGCCCCGTCTCCTCCAACCGCCTTCCGTCTGCAGCTGCGGGAGGGGACTGGCCTGCCTCCCCACGGCTCCTCTTGGATCCGCTCAGGACAACACCCGAGACCCAGGGAAGCCCCGGGCAGTGATCAGGGACCCTGGCTGCTCCAGAACTAAGTTGGAGGACGATTGGGGCGTAACCATGGGAACCCGATCGTGTTCGTAATGATGTGGAAATGGGTCAAGTGTAGCTTCTGCCTCCCGTCCTGCCTTCGGGTCCAGCAGATGTGGCGCTGGGACTGGGCCGGGCAGCCCTTCCTCGGGAGGTCCTGGAAGGCTCGCTTCTGTCCCTGGACCCCTCAGGGACAAGGTGGCCGGCAGGTGGGGAGCCAGACCAGCCTGGCTCGTTCAGGTCGCGCTTGAGCTCAGACTGCAGGGTGTCGCAGCTCCCAGGAGGGCTGGGGATGGGCGGGGCGGGAGGCCAAGGGTGTGGGGTGAGGTGTGTCCCCCAACTCGCATGCTGGGGTCCTCACCTCAGCCCCTCACAGTGTGACCTTATTTGGAGCAGGGTCGTTAGGAGGTAGTTGAGTTATAATGAGGCTGTGAGGCTGGGCCTTTGTCCAGCGTGAGCAGCTTCCTTGTGAAAAAGGGACGTGGGGACACCCAACACAGAGGGTACGGTGAGGACCCAGGGAAGTGGCCTCTGCACGCCCCGGACAGGGCCTCAGGTAGACCCGGCCCTGTGGCCTGGTCTTGGACTGCAGCCTCCAGGTGGGGGCGGCCTTTCGCCCTGAGCTGCTGGGTCTGCGCTCTGCTTGGCCGCGCTGGGCCACCAGGCCACCCTCGTGGCTGAAGGCAGAAGGCGAGGACGGGGCGTGGCCAGGGAGGGCAGGTCGCGCTGAGGCTGGGCGCCTGCCCAGCTGTGCTCACGCAGGCAGGGTCCAAGGACAAGCCCCAGCCTGGCCCGAGCCGCGTGGAGTCCCAATTTCCTTTACCTGGCCTCCTTTTTCAGGTTTATTTATCATGAGGCTTTGCCATGACCAGACAGGAAGAAAGGGGAGCTGACACTCTGGGGAGGTGGCTTTGAGGGCCGGGGTGCCGCGTGGGGCACCTTGGGGCCCTTGTGGGTTCCCCATTGGCCTCCCAGGTTTCCGCGGGGCCACCCAGCTGGTCACCGTGGCGGGTGACGGAAACCGAAGGCGCCGTGCCCTGCGCAGAGCCCGCTGTGGGTCAGGTGGCCGCAGAGCACCGCGCCGCGGGGTGGCTGGGTTTGCGGACGCGTCTTCTGGGGGCCTCAAGCCCTCTGGGGCGTTCGCTGCATTTGCCACGTGGCCCTGGGAGCCTGGCTGCGGGTCCAGGACCGCGCTGCCTCCCCCAGGTAAAATGGAGCAGATGGGGACACGGAGGCCGGGGAGGCGGGAGGCCAGGTCTCCTGCCAGTCGGGCGCCTGGCTGAAACCATTTCCCCAGGAAGACGGTGTGCACGGCCGCGTTGGCGTCACAGTGGACAGCGGCACCGGGATGGGACCCCGCTGGCTGGGGAGGAGCTCCCGTCCCCGCAGGAGCCCCAGGCCCTTCTGGTCCAGCTCCCTGCTGGTTCACTGGGGTTTCCGCACTTGTCCGTGGGCTTAAAGATACCGGCCGGGAGAGAACAGGGAGAGCAGGGAGAGCAGGGCCGCTGCTGAGGTCGCCCGCTGTCTTCAGCCACGTGACAGCCCCTGGGGGAAGTGGCCCCGCGGCCGTGGCGCTGCGTTTATCGGTTTCTATTTTCCTCGGGTGGAAGAGTCCTTCTGGGAAGCGCTGTTTGGAGCGTGTGCGTGGCTTACGGGCTGCCGGTCAGACTCTGATCCGTGCCTTTGAGAGGTGGGGACCCCAGGAGCAGGCCCGCCCCCAGCCCTCGGCCACACATCTGGAGCCCCCTCGTGAGCAAGCCCACGCCCACTTGACCCTTGGGCTTCCGCCCACGTCCACCCAAGGCCCTGGGACGTGCCTGCGCCTGACCCACTGTCCCTGCAGTCTCACGGCCTGGTCGCCCAGCTGAACTCGATCCTCCTGTGGTGGGACCCCCAGTCCGGCGCCTGGTTCTGCTTTTCCAGAAGCTCGACTCTTGTCTTGGAACCAAACACCCTCCTGTTCCTCAGCCCTGGCTCGCGCATCCTTGCCGCAGAGGGTCGGAGAGTGGGTATGTGTGAGGCAGAGTCCCTGCACGTGGGCACTCGGAGGACGTGGAAACGCAGGGGCCACTGGTGGGGGCCCCGGCCCTGCCCCATCCTGGCCGGCGGTCTCCTCGCGCAGGTTCGAGGCACGCTTCTCAACCTTCCTTCCTCCCTTAAACTGTCCTTCAGTGGAAATCCCAATAACCCGGTGCCCACACTCTTCTGCACCTGCCCAGGCCCTCTAGGGACAGGACTGGGGTCCCTTGTGTCCCGCAGGCTCGGGACCTGGGGCTGGGTTCGGCCCTCTCCCACCTCTGGGCCTCCCTTACCTACCTTGGGATTGCTTGAGCAATTAAATTTGGCAAGGAGGAAGTGCGGGCGTCAGGTAAGGGCGCAGCCCTGTCCCTGGGCGCTGCAGCCGGGAGCAGATGGGGCAGAGGTGTGGCCGCGGGAGCCGCAGCTGGGCTGGCCGGAGCGGCTTCCACCTGTGCCCCAGGTGCGCCCCTTTCAGGGCCCGGTGTCTGGCTCGCGTGGTCTGATGCGTCACGAGGTCCCCGGGGAGCCCTGCTGGCTTCTGAGCGCCATCTGTGCTGAGTCAGAGCAGCCCGGAGAGCGCAGATCCGTGACGGCCACAAAATCCTTCTGCCTCTGGGTGGGAAAGGCCTGTCTGCCAGGTAATCAGACTGTGCTCGGGCTGCGGAGGCCCTGCTGCCAGTCCAGCTGGGTCTTCTGAGGCCAGGGGCACAGGGAGCGCCCTGCCTGCTCAGGCACTGGGGGGTCAATCACCAGGAGACCGTTCCGCAGGGTGAACTGCGGCGGCCGTCTGTAGCCCGTAACCCCATCGCTGGGCTCTGGCCAGGCCTCTAGTGAAGCCCTGCAGGCCCAGCCTCCGTAATACCAGCGAGTGACCGGCAGGGGGCAGCACCAAGAGGGCCAGGCTGAGTAGGGCTCAACTCCACAGCAGGGGAGAGAACCTACCGTCCCCACGTGTGCCAGGAAGGGAGGCAGGGCTCCACCCGGGGCGGAGTGTCTGTTCCAGTCCTGATCCCGGCCTCTGCGCGTGGCCTTGTTAGAAGGAGGGTCTGTGCAGACGTGACTAAGATGTGGCTGAGGATGGGGTCACCCTGGACTAGAGTGGACTTCCCAATACAATATGGCGGTGCCTTCCAAGGAGAGGGAAGCACCAGGACCGGGTGCCTGTGGAGCGCTCCCCGTGAAGGCCGAGGCCGAGGCTGCAGGGAGGCCACCACCACCCAGAGCCTCCAGAGGCTGCACACACCCAATCTCAGATGCTGGCCTCAGGGCTGCCGGATGATGTCTGCAGCCCCCTCGGCCCAGGTCCCAGCCTGGGTTAGGCAGCGGGGGGAGAGGAGTCGCCTGCATGTCCTCGCTCTGCCCGCTGCCTGTGTTCTCAGCCAGTGAGGCTGCGAGTGACATCTGAAGCCACAGGTGGAGATCGAGCTGAAAGAATTAGACCGGAGGGCCCACGTGCGCTCCGCCAGCCCGAGTGGGTGGGGGACGATGAACAGAAGTGGACAGAAGCCGCTGGCATAGACTGTCGCTCTGTGGACCCAAGAGGAACAGAGGCCTGCCTTCCCCACCTGATTCTGAGCGTGCTACAAAATGGTGTTCCCGACGGCCCTGCTCCTAGGAAACACTGAGAAGTCGTCTCCTGAAGTTCTGTTCATCACCGGAAGGTCGGCAGCCGCTGCCTGTACGGGTCCAGAGTGACTGTTTTGAACTTTGCAAGCTGCACAGCCTCCGGAAATGGACCAGTGTGCCCTGGTACTCCAAGTGGCCACGGGCAGCCATAAGCCCACAGCCGCGGCTGTGCCCAGGGAAACTGTGTTTACAAATCTAGGAGGCAGCGGGCACAGGGCGTGGGCCTGTGTTCCCGAGCCTCGGGGAGAGGACAGCAAGTTCAGAGCCAGCCTCGGTCACTTAGCCAGACCCTGTCTCGAAATGAAAAATAAGAAGGGTCTGGGATTGTGGCTCTGGCCTGGCACCCCTGGGTCCAACCCCCGGCACCGAAAATGAAGTAAACGAGGCGGTGAGGGCAGGGCGACGCTGGGTGTCAGCTGCGTAGGACTTGAGCCCGGCGCTGGGAGGAAAAGAGGAAGTGGCGGGCCAGGTAGGCCAGCGTGCCGCGCCCGTGGACAGCACCAGGGAGCATCACATCTGAGTGGCAAGGTGGCCTCCTTAGCGCTCTGTCCCAGAGAGGCGACCTTGAGGCTTCTGCTGAGCTCCCAGCCTCTTGTCCTGTCCCCTGGAGGGCAGGGTTGCTGTGTGAGCCCATTCAGGGTGGCTGTCCCGGCTCTTCCCCTTGGGAATGCTTGGCTGAACCCTGGTCCTGGGTTCCACCCCAGTGCTGCCAAGCAAAACAAGGAGGGAAGGTGTGGAGGAGGGGGACGGGCCCAGGGTTCACCAGGGTGGAACTGTTTCATGAGATGGACAGGGTCCTGTGGAGGAGGATCTCACTGGTTGTCCAATAATGAAAATGTAGTTGACCCTGCCACCACCGCACACTTCAACTCCCCCATCGGCCCACGCCCACTGGGGAGGCTGGGACTGGAGGATCACAAGGTAGAGGCCAGCCTCAGCCACTGAGTCAGACCCTGCCTCAAAATAAAATAATAGGTAAATAGAACCGGGGAAGGTAGCTCAGTGGTAGACTGTCCCAGGATCCAATCCCCAGGTTGAAAAAAAAAAAAGAATGAAAAATAAAAAAGCTTGAAGTGGCAAATTTTGTGTTCAATGTATTTTACTACAGTCTAATAAAATGAATAGGTATCGTGAAATACATCACACATACCAAGGACTGTGCGTCGTGCAGTACTGTTTAAAGAGTAGTTTTGCAGAGTACCCGTGGTCCTGTGCCTGCTCCGAAGTTCCTTGTCCCTCCCTGCTGACCCTCCCTACCCGCCCAGAGGCCGTCAGCCCTGTCTGCAGGTTGTGTTTGGCATTTTGCATTAGAGTTCTCTGGAGAAACAGAAGCAGTGGAGACATGTCCATCTGTCTGTCCATCCATCCCTCTGTCCGTCTGTTAGAGTCTGGCTATGCAGCACTCCCCAAGGCCCACCCGCGGACCAGCCTGCCGCAGTGTCAGGTGGGCCTCGTGGAGCAGACCTTGGAGGGGCCCAGACTGCTTCCCGCCTTTGCTTGCTGGTGGTCATGAGCTGAACAGGCCTCAGCCGGAGGCCATGGTTATGACACGCGGTGATGCCACGGGCTCGAAAACGGGGCCACACCCCCCGACTGAAACCGCTGGACTGGGAGCCAAGATGGACCTTCCTCTTGCCAGCATGCGGGCTCGGCATCTGTCATGGCAACGGCAGCTGGACAGTGCGCGGGAACTTCCAGACAGTTGGCAGGAAACTGCTACGTGGTTCTGGATGCTGAGGTGCCCCCTCTGTGGGGGAGGCCCAGGTGGGCCTGTGGTTTCAGGGTCGTTCCGAGGGCAGGAGAACACGGTGCCCACTGGCTGCACCCGCTGGAAGGCAGGCAGGCCGCAGGGGCCTGTCCCTCACTCCGACTCAAGGGCTCGGACAGGCCTGCTCACCCGGGCGGGCGCCCTGCCTCACTCCCTGCCGCTGAATGCTGGTCTCGTCTGGGAAGAACTCCCAGGGCGCCCGCCCGTCAGGGTGCCTTGAAGGTGGCCGCGCCTTGGGGAGCCCTGCTTTCCTTGCTCTTTTGCAGAGCTGGGGAAGGCGCCCAGGCCTCCACCCCTGACCTCCACTCTGCCGGCTCACGGCTTTTCTGCCATGCCCGTGCCCTGCTCCTTGAAGCGGCCTTGCCCCGGCCTGGTGGGCCTGGAGCCTCCAGAGGCCTCTCTGTTCACAGGGAGCCCAGCTTGGGCTAGACCCTCACTGGGTTGCAGGCTCGGATTGGCCTCATCATCCCTGCTGGCTGAACCTGACTGGGCAGGTTGCTCTACCTCTCTGTGCCCCAGGTTTCCCTGTCCAGTAGTGGAGGTAGCTCTCAGGTGGTGAGGGCCACTGAATCGAGTGCCCAGCGTGGCACCTGCTGAGTGCTGGGGAAGGCGGCTCCTGCCTCTCTCCTAGCGCTTGTTCGGGGTTTGGGTGACAGCCGGGGCCGGAACTTGGTCTGCTGGCCGCTCGTGCTGGTCTCTTCTCACTTCTCTGCTGCTTATCTCACCCTGGCAAAAATGCTTGGCTCGCAAGTGTGTGGTTCCATTTGCGGGAAAATTAAACACATTTGAGAGTAAATTAAATTAGAGGATTTGTGATCATTAGCTAAGTAAATTATTTTTTTTAAGTAATGTACCAGGCAGGATCCAGCACACAGTGGCGTGCTCAGTAAATATTTGTGAGCATGAATGATAATTTTTATGAGCTAATTGAGTCGTATATAATGGGATTATTTGGTTCTAAAACTAATGAAGTGACTGCAGAGCCAGAGCTGCTAAAAATAACCTGTGTGTTTGCAAAAACCTCGGAGACAGAAGAGGAGCCTCCACACTGGATTTTAGCCAAGAGCGGGCCAGGGAGAGCTGGGGCTCTGTGCTGGGAGCTGTCCGGGGACCTTGGTGACCTTGGTGGAGATGGTTCTGCGGCCTTCGAGCTCTGGAGCCTGAATTTGTGGGCACTCAGCAGACTGGGCCCCGGGGGCCTAGCGCAGCCCAGAGGCTGGTGGATAAAACAGCAGCACACAGCACACAGCACACAGGAAGTCGGCTGGGCTCCTGAGTCGGCCTGGGCCCTGTGGGGGAGGGGGAGGGCCAGCCCAGCTCTCAGGCCTGCAAACTCGGGGAGGGGGCCAGAGTCCAGCGAGATCGGACGTGGTCTTCAGCCCTGACCCCAGAGGCTTAGGTCCTGGGGCGCCTCTGTGGGGTGGGGCTCCTGGTGTGGGGGGATCAGAGGAGGGACAGGACCAGGGCAGAGGTCCAGCCCCTACGTGGCAGGAACTCCCCGTTAGCCTGGTAAGGCCAGACCCGCCGCGTTGTCCTGCTTGCCACCTACCTGGGGATGCGCCCTGGGCCAGGGATGTGACCTCCCGGACCTCACGAGGAGAGATGTTGGAAGTGGCAGGTGAGAGGCCGCCCTCTGCTGCCTCCTGGGCCTCAGCCGCGAGGCCCCCAACCCACCGGCTGCAGAGGGGACTTCTGCCGGCTGGAGGTCCAGGGTCCAGGGTCCGCAGGCCTGTCCTTGCTGAGGGCTCGGCGTCCCTCCTGCCTCCTCCAGCAGCCCTCCCGCTCAACTGGCAGGAACCCGTCTGTCTCCCCATCACCTGGCGTCCCGAGCGCCTCTCCCTCTCCTCCCGTGACCACCTTACCCCCAGGTCTCCGCGTCTGGGAAGGACCCGAGCTGGGCCCTCTCTGGTCAAGGATGACCTTGTCTGAGCTTGAGCTCGCCTGGCTTCTGAACAAGGTGCCTTCTCAGGATCCAGGAGGACGTGGATTCTGGGGGGACGCCGTTCACCCCCAGGCCTGAGGCTTAGTGCCTGACGCCTGGGGGTCACTGTCACCACCTCGTCTCAATGAGCAAATGGCGAGGGACACGCAGTCAGACCAGCTCGTGGCCTCGTATCGTCACGCCGGGCACCTGGGGTTCGTTGTGCAGATGGTTCTTGCTTCCGTGGGAAGGGGAGGCCCTGTCCCTCTTGGTCAGGAGAGGCCATGAGGCTGCTCTGTGCGTGGCGTCCACAGCCACACCCGCGAGCCCCTGGGGTCCCTTCTGCTGCGTGCTTTTATTCAGTGTCACGCTGAGCCCAGAGGTAAATGGCGGTTTTTCTGACATGTTCTCTCTTAAAAGGGGGCTGCTCGGGTGGGCAGCGTGGGGTCCCCGTCTTGCTCTCGGGCGAGGAGAGGGGCCGTTGCCTCACAACGCGGGTACCAGGCGCTTGCCGTCGGTGGGGCTTCAAAACGGCGTTGTGGGGCGTCTCTTCCTGCCAGTCTCAGGGGACGTGCTTGACAGGTGAGGAGACGTGTCACTAAACACAGGCGGAGTCGCTGTCGCCCGGGTTTAAATAGCGCTCATCACTGTGGAAGCGTCTGCTCGGCGACGGAGGAGTGGGTGTGACAGGCCCGTCTCCTCCTTGGCCTGTCATCCGAAGAAATGTCCTCGCCTGTTTTGGGAAGGGGGAGGACACTCAGAAATCGGGCCTTCTCGTGTCAGGATTTCATGGCCGCTGGTCACCGGAGCTTCCTCTTGTCCCGGGTCAGGCGGCAGCAGCGCTTCCCACAGGGAACCTTCGCGGTCCGAGCCAGGGCAGTGGCGGTGGGAGCTGTGGCTTCGGGTTCCGGAAGTCCTGGTTGCGAGGGCGACGCTGGTGGGCGTCACTGGGTCCTGATCACCTGATCACTAGGCTCTGTTAGGCCCGGTCCCCAGGCTGCTTGGCGCACACCTGAGTTCTTGGGCTCTGCAGGTTGGTGGTGGCCAAGGGGGACGCCAGGAGAGGCCGAGGGGCCAGCTCCTTCCTCCTCCAGCCCCGTGGGGTCTGCTGGTCCCGTGATCCGTGACGCCACAGCAGGTGCCACGTTAGTAGCACTGACCCTCTGCTCCTGGGGCTTGGAGCCTGCTCCCCGGGGCCTCCGCCGCGTTTTTGGCAGCAGATCAAGGCGTGACCTTGCTTCACGCGAGTTTCGGGTCACAGACACGTCACAGGACGCATCGCTGGCGTGCAGCCTCTGGCTCCTGGCCAGCGGCCTCGACAACCTGAGCTGCCCAGGCCTGTGACTGGCCTCTGGGAGGCTCCCGCAGCCTTCCTGTGCTTGGGAGTCCCGGTCACTGCATCGCTGAGCTGGGGCCCGATTGAAAGAAGGAGGTGGCCAGCGGGAAGCTCGCAGTTTGAAAAGCAGGGCACTAAGTGACCGTGACAGGGGCCCTTGTTCCCAGAGGCGCCCAGACAGGCAGGCAGAGTGCAGCCTCCGTGGGGGCCTGTGGCCAGGACGCGGGATCCTGGCCTCGCTGAGCCTGTCCGTGAGCTGCCGGTGCCGCCTGCGGGGCCACCCACTGGGGCCAGAGGGCACATCTGCAGAGGCGGGCGCTGCGAGGGGCGACTCCCTGCCCTTTGGCAGTCACTCCCTGAGCCCTGGAGGGGAGACCCCTCTCCTCTGCCCGGGTCTGCACCCTAACCCCAGAAGTGGGGGTGTCCCCTGGCATCCTCCGCCCTCGTCCACCCGCCTTGTTGCAGTCAGCCTTGGACGCCCCGCGAGGCGAGGGCTCGGTCCCACCCGACTGCCCCCCGCCGCATGGGGCAGCTGCTGCTTCCCACCAACTCGCTGTGGGGGGTTCCCGCGCCCCCTCGGGTGCAGGGAGACGCTGAGGCTCCCGGCGGATTCCCGAGGACTGAACCAGGGCGCGGCGGAGCAGCCAGAGGGGCAGCCAGAGGGGCAGGTGCGCGGGGCAGGGTCCGGAGGGCCCCCTCCCACAGGAGGACGGCCTTGCCAACCAGGAAGCCTCTGAACCCTGCCTCCGGGCTTTTCGGGCTTCCGCCTGCAGGCACCACTGGCTCTCCCGCGCCTGCCCCTCTGCTCGGGAGCCGGCTGGGTGGGGCCGGGCCTGGCTTCTGCTCAGGGCCTGGTTTGTCTCTGTGGTTCTGCTGGGAGCTGAACGGGGCCTGCAGGTGCTGGGCAAGGGCCTACCCTGAGCGGCACCCCAGACGTTGTCTATCTTGAGAACAGGGACTCACTACGTCGCTGAGGCTGGCCTCCATTTGCCATCCTCCTGCCTCAGTCTCCTGAGTAGCTGGGGTTACAGGCGTGTGCCACTTGCCCAGCTGTGGTGTGGCCTTTCTGTCTTGCCTCTAGCTCCAGGAGTCCACCGAGGGTCCACCTTACCAGAACTAAGACCCTTGTTTCTTCCAGGAAATTCCAAGGGCTCAGGAGCTCTGGGCAGGGAACTGGGTCAAAGCTGGCTCTCGCTCCTTCAGGGCCCAGGAGGTGACAGAGGTGTCAGGAGCTCTGGGCGGAGCGGGCACAGGGACGGGCATGTGTGCCTCTTCTTGTTTCAGCCGTGGGCTGCGTCCGTGTGGTGCCTGCCCTCAGCCTCCCAGGGGAGGAGTGGTATGGTGGTCACAGCTGGCCTGTGGGCCATTCAGTCATCTGTGGCCGGCTGGGTAAGACGGGTACACGGAAGGATACCTGCTCAAGGTTGGGGGCCGCTGGCTCAGGTCACGTGGACAGCAGCCTCTGACCGGGCAGCTCAGGTCCCTATTCCAAGGCCATGTGCTCCTGACACGTCCCACGTCGCATCCCAAGCTGTCCCTCTGGGCCGGGGTTGGGTGGGGGTGTTGAGGTGTTAGGGGGACCGGAGGGCCTCTGAGAGGCCCAGAGCCTGGCTGCCTCTTCCACGTGGGGCTGGCGGCGTCCTCGGGTTCCTGGGGTCAGGGCCTTGCTGGAGCCTGTGGAGGGGCCGTTCCAGGGCCTGGGGACAGAGCGTCCCTCTGCTCAGCCACCTGGGGACACAGGTGAGGCTGGGCACGTCGCCGTCTCCTTCCCGCCCACCAGCCCCTGTGCCACTGCCCTTGTGGCCTGGTCAGCGTCCTGCCTAACCCGGGTCTCAGTCTGCATGTGGAGACCCAGGCGGCTGCTTCCCAGCAGCAGCGTCTTGGATTCCTTTTCCCGGTGACATGTTCTTGAGTTTACATGGCCTGGAGCAGCAGCGCCAGGTGGGCTTGGCGTGGACAGAGCAGGAGGTGGCTCAGCAGGGAGCAGAGCTGCCTGT
The DNA here is from genome assembly GCF_902686455.1 of Sciurus vulgaris. Lineage (NCBI taxonomy): Eukaryota > Metazoa > Chordata > Mammalia > Rodentia > Sciuridae > Sciurus > Sciurus vulgaris. Next base: position 176,202,808 of record NC_136465.1, read on the forward strand.
GGACCTGCCTCTGGGAGGTCCTGCTGGTTTCCTGGAGGCTGCATGGTGTTCCGGAACATTCCGAAGCCTCCGGTTGGAGGTCCCACAGAGATGTGGCCTGGGAAGGGGCAGGCCTCACGCCCCAGATGGCCCTGGAATTGGGCCCTCAGAGCTGGGGGCCCCCTGCAGCTTGTCCTTCCTGCCCATTTCCCAGGTTCCACTGGCCTTTGACACCGGGGTTTTGTGGAGAGGGAAATGGCTTTGCTGGGGTCACTGTGGGTGGCGCCAGGCCAGGCCCTCTGAGCGCGGGGAGGGGGGAGGAGGTCAACCCAGCTGCTTCGCCTGCGGAAACCCTGCAGCCTGGGCCTTCTCCCCCCGCCCCCGGTCTCACTTGCTAATTTTGGTGCCTTGTGGGAGACTTGATCCGTGCGCTTCATCTCCCTGTGCCCGAGAGGGGAAGTGGCCTGCCCCAGGGGATGTCCAGGCCCCGTGCTGTGGGCAGCCACGCGGGTCATTCTCAGAAGCCGTCCAGGAAGGCCGTATTGATGGCTTTTTTCCCTCCCTTTAAAAAGGAACCCTTGATCTTTCTTAAAAGCTGCTAAAAAGACATGAAGATAGTGAGACAGCAAGCATTTATTGAGTACCTACTGTGTACTGCACAGGCATCTACTGCAGAATCTACCCCTTAAAAGCCGCCAGCCCAGCCTCCCTCCCTCTGAAGTATTCCCGTCTTTGAAGGGCGTTCACTCTTCAGAACGCAGCTTGTTTATGGGGGCTGGGCCTGGCGGACAGCAGCCAGGGGACAGAGGGTCAGAAACGCTGAATCAGAAGGTAGATCCACGTTTCCCTGGTTTACCGGGTTCTGGGACGGGATGTGCCAGCAGGATTGGGACCGGCCTTGGCTTGGCCGTGGTGCGTGTCTCGGTGGGAGGCGCCCACACCTGCTTCTCTGAGACACCGTGTCCCTTGCTCGCTCCATCTCGACCCTCGGACTGGAGCTCCTGGGGCAGGACCTTGTCCTCCTCACCCTCCGACCCGGGCTCGCGCACACAGTGGGTGTGCAGGGCACCCGGTGGGGCCCAGAGCAGCCTGTGACCTGCCTCCCAGCCTCAGCTTTCTCCTGCTTGGGGGGCGATGCTGAGACCGTTCCCACCTGGGACACGTGGTGCCAAGGGCTGGTGACACGGAGGGCGGGCAGCCCCGGCGCCCCCCTGGACGCTCCCCAGGAGCTGTCCTGGCCTCCGCCCTCTTGGAGGAGGCCCAGCCCGGCAGGTGAGGGCGGGAGGAGCCCTGAGGACAAGGCCGCGCTGTCTGCCTTAGTCCCAGGGGTCCCCAGAGGCGCCCGGGCGGGTGGCCGAGCAGGTTGGAGATGCGCGGCTCTTGCGCACTGGCGCCCGCGTGGCTTCCCGTGGCGCCCGGCCCTGAGTCTGCTTGGCTGCTGTGGCCAATACCTGTCCTGCCCCCGAGCCCTCTGCTCAGGAGGCGGCGCTGGGCGAGGCTCTCCCCTCTGGAGCCCAGGCAGCCAGGGCTCTCTCCCCCTCCTGCCGCCTGTTCCAGAAGCTTCTTTGGTGAATGAGCGCAGGGACGTGGCGTCGGCTCCGTTAGTTTCTGGTGTTGGGTTCCTGTTGTCATGGAAATGGGGTGACAAGTGTCCAGATGAGCATTCACTGCTCCACGTGGCCGACCACCAGGAGCCACGGCTGGACTGTCACCGGCTGCGGGGACGGAGGACCAGCCCCAGGCCAGCCCGCGGCCTCCCCCTGCCTCCGCTGCCCCAGGCCCGGGCTTCAGAGGGGTCTCACTGCCCAGGAGCCAGGGGTCTCCGGCTGCACAGGGTGGCCTGGCCTCCCTGCCTTCCTGTGCTGCGGGCGGAAGAGACGCCGGGTGGTGAGCAGGGCCTATCGCCCACCCCTCCCCCTGCCTTCCTCTCAGCCCCCAGAGGCCTCCTGGTGCAAGTCATGGTGGTCGGTGGTCAGTCCATATAAGGCCAGCGCGCTTGCCCCACTGCCCCTGGTCCAGAGCCCGCAGAGCGCCCTGCCGCCGCACCTCCTCCTGCCAGTGAGTCGCGCGTCTTCTCTGCTTTGCCGCAGAGGTGATGCCAGGCCAGCCTGGGCGCCTGGGGGGGTATTTTATTTTATTTTTGTAAGAATGGACCCTGGACTGACCCTTTCCCAGGAAGGTGACGGGGACGTTAGTGTGAGGGCAACTTGTTGCAGCCCAGGGGACGAGGGTCCCCCGTGGGGCTGGTGGTCTTCCGACCCTGAAGAGTGGCCTGGGGCTGGGTGTCTGGGGTGGCGATATCCCTGGTCCTGCCTGCCCTTCTCACTGGCCATTCTTGGCCAGCATCTGGCTTTTCTCTGGTCAGAAAGTCTTGCTTTGGGAAGCTGCACTCAGTGGGAGGGGCTTTGACTTGGGCAGGCCTGGGGTGAGTCTCGCTCCGTCACATTCTGCACAACTGCACTGGTGCTCCCTGCTGCCTGTACGGTGGGAACAGTGGTGCAGCTGTGTGCCAAGCTTTCTGCGTCCTCCAGACAACTTTTCTTTTATAGTTGAGGAAAATGAAGCCCAGAAATGTTAAGTAACCTACCTGAGGTCACACAGCAAATGGGAATAGTAGTCAGGAGTTACTCTGTGCCCGGGGTTTATGAATGGGCTTTTGCTCTGGCGTCCAAGCTTGCGGCTCTGACCCTGTGCACAGGTGGTTTCTGGGCCCTGCTCTGGCCACCTCTTCTTAGGCCTCACCTTCTGACCCTGGCATTAGGGACAAAGTTTCCGATACATGAACTTGGGGGACCCTTACCCCTACCTGCTCTGTGGTCCCTCTGGGAGATACAGTGAGGGAGGGGGAGACCCAGCAGGAGGCGACCAATGGGGACTTGTCCCCTCCTTGTGGCTCATGGTGGCGCTCAGAACCGGGTGCGTAGGGGCCGAGACGCTGACCTCGGCTGGTGCTCGCTGACCTGGGGCCCGTGAGCGCCATCCTCAGGAGGAGCCGGTGGCTGGGCACGTGTTTGAAAATGCCCAGGCCGCTCCCGAGAAGCCGGGCGGCAGGATCGGGACAGGTCTGTGCGGCTGGGCCGGGTTCAGGGAGGCCCCTGGGCTCGGGTGGCTGGGAAGGTCAGGCGGTCAGCACACCTGGCCGCTCCCTGTGAGCCGCGGCACGGGCAGGCCCCGCAGGAAGCTGGCGGGCGTCCACCTGCCGGCAGCCTTGGCCGGCTGCACCGAGCCGCCCGGAAGCCCCTGGAGCGGGTGGCTCCCCGTCCTGCCCAGCGAGGCTCTTGTTTCTGCAGATTTGCTCTGAGCCGCCCTCTCCTGGCTCGTGTCCCAGGGCAGTGGCCTGCGGTAGCCGTGGGACGTCACGTTCCCCACGGTGTGGGTCGGCCTTCTTTCCCGCTGTGAAGGTCCCCTTGCCCCCGTCACCCAGGCCACATCTGTTACAGCACCTGCTGCCCCAGCCGGCGTCCCACGTGGAGCAGCCGCCCAGGGACCAGCGCAGAGCCCAGCCCTCGGGAGGGAGCGCGGCCTCTGCCGTCCTTTCCAGAGGCTGCGGTGACACATCCCCATGCGCTGGACAGGCCCGCGCACCCCTGCCTCTCGGTGCTGGAAGGCCCTCTCCGGAGGCTCCGCTCCCCTGCCTCTCCCGTAGCGCAGGGGCAGGCGTCCATCTTCAAGCCACAGCTGCCCACCCTCCTGGCCCCCGGCTTCCATTCTCGCGGCCGATCCTCTGAGCCTCTGCCTCTGCCTGCCTCCCGTCACACTGGCCCCCCGCCTGGCCCAGCTGCCTGACCTGGGCCACCCGGGATCCTTCCTTCTCCACAGGGGGCCCCTTTGCCATGGAAGGCCCAGGGTCCTGGCATTAGGACATGGACGTCTTTGCAGGGGGACACTATCCAGCCTGCCACGGAGGCCAGGAAAGATGGAGAAGGTTCCAGAGAGTTCCAGAGAGGCGCGGGAATGGCCCCTCGGTCCAGTCCCTGGTCTGCGAGTTCATGATCTCTCCAGGGAACCCCAGTGGCCTCTGGGCCCACGTCCGCCCAGGCGCAGTGCTGGGGGCTGGGAGAGAGGCAGGCCCCACCCTGCCCACAGAGCTGAGGACAGGACCCAGCCTGGTGCCCGTGGCCCCCACCTGGAGAGGCCGGGCGAGGGAGGCTGCAGGGATGTGCGGGCGGTGGGTGAACCGGCCCTCAGGCGGGGTCTCCGCTGGCTTTCCGGCCCCTCCTCCGGGCAGGGGTCCTGCTGGCGTGGACTGTCCTGCTCTTGTGTCCGTTTGGGAGGGCGGAGCTGCCTGTGCTGGGCGGACCTGGGTAGCGTGTCCCGTGGGCTCTGTGTCGGTGGGACGGAGCTGCAGCCCCTGGGCAGGGCGTCCAGTGCCCTCCGAGGGCAGGGCCAGCTCCCTGCAGGCGGCGGCTGGAGGAGGACCTGCCGCTGGCCGCGCGTTTAGCCGCTGCAGGTGCGGACGGGCCACTAGAGGGCGCCGTGCCCCCGCGTCCCTCCTGCTCGGAGGCCTGCTGCAGCAGGGGCACCGAGTCGTCTTTTAAGTCAGGATTTTTCTGATTTAATGATTCCATCTCCTCATTTTCTCAGTGGGGCGGGCCCTGGGCCCCTGGGCACCTCTGGTCAGAGCAGTTCAGACGCGTCCCGCCGCTCAGGCCCCAGACCTGCTAGCCACTGCGCACTGCCCCGCGGGCGGAGAGCCCACCTGCCGCTGCGGTGGCCGGCCAGGCACCTCCCTCCCGCCTCTGCCCGCCTCCGCCCACCCCCGGCCGCCGCCTTTGACGCCTGGGTCCCCTCCTAGCCCCCATCCCTGGTGGTGGATTTGGGGATGGGGTCCTGCTGCAGGGCCCCTGGTGTCCGGTGAAGGCCTGCTGGGCCTGGAGCCTGCGGTGAGGACCCGGGAGGTGGACAGGGAGGCGGCTGTCCAGGGAGCTGCTGTCCTTCCCCCGAGGTGGGAGTGGGCCACCGCAGCTGGGCCCCCAGGAAGCCAGCACCTCCCCCTTGGCCACTGCTGCCCTGCCCTCCCTCTGGCGTCTGAGGGCCCCAGCCTTGGGCACTGGCGGCCCCCAGGCTCTGCGGGCCCGTGCATCCCCTCCTGGCCGGCTGTGTCTGCTGGGGACTTGGTGCCGCCTGTCTTCTGAAACAGGCGCCGGTGTGCCGAGCTGCCGGCCTGCCCTTCGGTGGTGCCCAGGGACAAACAGGCACCCGGGTTCGGCCATGCCCGCTGTGAGGGGCTCACCCCGGGAGAACTGGTGACCGTGGGCACGTGCCCCAGGGAGCAGGCCTGGGCCAGGCTACCCTGCCCACGGCCGGGGCTTTCAGGGCCGGTCCAGCCCAGTTCCTTTCAGGCGAGCCAGCGTCCAGGGATGACCTAAGTGCCTCCCAGGGTTGCCCGTAGTGCCAGGGGGCAGATGACAGGACAGCAGGGGCAGAGGCCCGCAGCCAACCTCGGCCACTTCTGCACGAATGCAGACCCGTGTGGTCATCCTGGAAGAGGGTGGAGGCGGGTGTCTGCCCAGGTCACTTGGCTGTTCCGTGAGTCACCTCCTGCTGTTCCGAGGACGGTGCCACCTGGGTGGGGTGGGGGAGGGGTAGCTTCCCTGCAGGGCCGGTGGCACAGGTCACACTTGGACTTGCTCCTGCAGGGTCCTAGCAGCAGGTGCAGGACACGGTGAGCCCAGGCTGAGCGAGGGGACGGTGGCCAAGCTCTGTGGTGGGTGGGGTGGGGGCAGGTTCAGCCAAGCGTGAGCAGGAGAACCTTCTAGAAAGATTAGCGGGTCAAGCGGCAGGCGGGGTGTGATACTCTGGGACGTGGACTTGAGTTTGGAGGCAGAGGACTGGGAGGGGCGTGGGTGACTCCCTGGGCCTGTGTTCTGGGACGGGACAGGCTGACGGCGAACCCAGGTGCTGAGACCCACAGAGGCCATGCCCGCCCTCCCTCGGTGTGATCACAGTGTGGACCCTGGGGACTTTCCCTGAGTCTAGGAAGCCAACGTGGCCGGCCTTCTGTCTGAATGACCACACCACTGTCTTCCCTAAAGCCCCAGCACTGGTCAGCAACGTCGTCCTCCGTGCCCTGGCCTCCATGCCCCGGCCTCAGTGCCCCGGCCTCCGCTTCTCAGGGACGCTCATCAAGCCCGACATTTCAACAGCATCTGGAAGCCTCTCTTCTTATTCTTCCCACAGACGATTCATTTTTCTGTGGTTCTGACATTTTCCCTGATCTCCCAGGGGACAGGGGAAGGAAAACTGCCGTCTTTCTGGGCGGAGGGAATCTTCTCTTTAGCCTTGGCCTCTGGGCTTTGGCTGCACGTGGATTTACTTGTTCTGACGCGGTTCCTGCTGTTCGGACCTCGCCCCTGGGCTCCGTGGCTTCTCGCCGTCCGGTGCTCTGTCTTTTAGACGCCTGCTGCGGCGGCTGGTCTGACACAGGCCCCAGGGGCCAGAGCGGCATCCTGGCTCCGCGCTGCCCATCCCGTTGGCCCCGATCACAGAGCCAGTCCTTCCACTGGAGTCTGGAGGCCACCTTGGCGTGACTGCATCACAGTGATTGGGTTCTTGGTGGCCACGACTGCCTGCCGGCTGGGAGCTGGTGGCGGTCTTAATGGAGCCTCCTTTCTGCCCAGTTAAGCAGCCGGCGGTGGAGGGGGCGGGAACAGGCCTCGCAGCCCACTGGGGTCCCCAGCCCTCGGCCCTGGGCCACTCGCTGCTTCACTCCACTGAGGGTTCCTGGAACCCACCTGGTGGCTTGTGCTTGACAGGCCACGGTCAAGGGGGTCCTGGCCACGGTCGAGGGGGTCCTGGCCACGGTCGAGGGGGGTCCTGGCCACGGTCGAGGGGGGTCCTGGCCACTGTCGAGAGGGGTCCTGGCCACGGTCGAGGGGGTCCTGGCCACGGTCGAGGGGGGTCCTGGCCACGGTGGAGGGGGTCCTGGCCACGGTCGAGGGGGTCCTGGCCACGGTCGAGGGGGTTCCTGCCCGCGGACTCCTCACCCAGCACGGAGGTAGCCCCGACTCTGCACAGTTGGGAAAAGGACTTAGTCCTCGTCCCGCGCAGGGAGTGGGGGACACCAGAGCAGCCCCGTGGGAGCCTGGGTTGGTCAGTGTGCCAGGTTTTGTCACCAGGACAAGGAGGTCAGCTTGAGAGAGGAAAGGATCGTTCAGACCCTTGTTCTGCGAGGACTCGGTGTGTGGCCAGCTGGCGCCAGGCTCGGTCAGGGTGGAGGACAGGGACGGGGTGGTGCTCACCTGAGAGGGCGAGGAGGGGACAGCCCTGGGACCCTGGCCCATCCGCTGGGCCCCGCCTCTGCCCATCTGCTCTGAATCCACCCATGCGGTCAGCCTCCTCCTGACCCGGTCTCTCCCCTAGACCCCCTCAGAGCGTGGCTGCCCTGGGGACCCAGCCTGCAACCCCTGAGCCTCGGTGGACGTTCCAGATCCAGTCCACAATGTGGGTGTGCCGAGGACGTTTTCCAGACACGCTGGGAGTGGGCTGGGGCTGAGGCAAGGAGAAGGGTGGCTGCACAAAAGTGTGCAGGGGTGACCTGCGGGAGTGGCCTGGCCCTGCGGAAGGTGGACGTGGAGGTGCAGGAGCCATAGCTGAAGAGACGGGGGCGGGGCCACTCATCAAGAGCCTCTGGGACCACCAAGAAGGGTTGGGTGTGTCATGGAGCTGGTGGGACCCATACCAGGGAGTGGCAGGGCCAGCTTTGAGGGTTGGAAGGACTCCTTCAGTTTGCAAATGACAGAAACCCAACTCTATGTGGCTTAAGAACAGAGTTCCCTGCTACAGTTGACTGAAAGGCCCGGGGTGGTGGGCCTCAGGTAAGGCTGGATCCAGCACACGGTGGTAGCACTGCATTCCGCTCCCTTCTCCTGACTTCTTAGACCTGTTGACTTTCACTCCAGGTTCTGTGTGGTGGTAAGAGGTGGGCAGCTTGAACCTGTGTTACCAGGGGCATCCCGAGGCAGGCCAAACCCTCTCCTGGCGAAAACCGAGCAACACAAGCCCAGCTCTGCCCTGGGGCCGGGAGCGCTGCCTGTGCCGTCTTGCGGTCCACGCTCCCTTCCCGTCTGGCCCGCGTGGCCTGCCACCCTGGCGGCACACACCACCCGTCTGGTTTGTAGTCCTGGGAAACTTGGACTCCTGACTGCTGGGAGGCCCGGGCCTCGCAGGCCAAGGCCCGGGGGTGCGTGATGGGCTAGGAGTAGCTCCCGCAGCCTCTTCCCGTCGTCCGTCAGAAGAGGTGGCCCAGCAGTGTCCTGCCAGCCGCTGAGTCTGCCGAGGCTTTGACTCTTATTTAGACTTTATTTGGGTCTTATTTTAACTCCGCTGAGCAGCGAGATCTTTGCGTGAGGCACAGTTGGGTGTATTTTTAGAGCCGCTCTGTTAAGAAGACCTTCATGGCTGATGAATTTAATTATTCTGATAAATGGTGACTTCTGCGCAGAGCCGACCCTGGATGTGCAGATGCGAGTTGGAGCTTCCGTTGGCAGGAGGCCCTGCCTCGCCCGCCGGGGAGGGGCCGGTGGGAAGCCGCAGGGTCTCCTCATCCCGTCCCTCTGAGGAGGGTGGGCCAGGCGTGGGCTGTCGAGGGAGCGGCCGAGTCCCAGAGCGGTGGCCCTGCGCTCACTCTTCAAGGTCACCCTTTGACGGGGAGCAGGTGGAGAGCGGCCGCGTGGCGGTGGGTTCTCCTCTTTGATGTGGCTCAGAGGGCCCTGAAATCTCTCCCTGTGATCTTTTGTTCCCTGTGAGAAAACCAAGAAGCCTGTAATGGCAGAGAAAGTCCCCGCAGGAGGCGGCGCGACACAGGGCATGCTGGGAGATGGCGTCATCGCCGCTCTGACCCACCCACGCGGCACCGTCAGGCCCAGAGCCTCCGACACGCGTCTGCAGGGCCGCCTCGTGACCCCGTCCTGCCTGGTGGCCGGCCGAGGGGAGGCTGGGCCTCGAGCTGACGGTGCTACCCGGGCGCCCGCCGCACCGGCTCCCTGAGGCGTCGGGGAGAGAAGGAAAGCCGCCTCGACCCTCTTTTGGAAAGAGCTTGGGTGTAAATACATAAGTAAACGGAACCACACCAAGAAAAAGACTAAAAGGAAATCAAAGCTGGACCTTTGGTTTGGCCCGAGGTATAAACGGCGGCTCTTCCTGAGCCCCCTGAAGCCGGGCCTCTCAGGAGGAGCCCAGTGGGCCCCGCCTCAGCCCCGCGGCCACCCCCTGTCTTGTCTGGGGGTGTCCTCTGTGAGCCTCACCAGGAGGACTCAAGCACGTCACTGGCACCATGTCCTCCAGGGACATCCCGCTGCCGTGGCCTCCGGGACCAGGCTGGACAGTGCCCCCTGCACATTGACCGCGTCTTGCCGGTGGCGCGTCTGTCAGCCCGGTCGTCCTGGCCTCCGGCTGCTGGGAACGGGTGTGGAGGAGGGTCCACTGCTACATCAGAGGGGCAGCGTCCAGGGGCTCCGCTGCCACCACGCTTGTGAGGGGCGGAGGGCAGGTCATCCCCAGAGCTGGTGCTTGAGCCTGGGGCTGCAGACACCCAAAGCTTCCTGTTCACCAATCTCAAAGGTCCTGGGGCCCGTGGGGGGGCGCTGGGAGCGTCCCTGGGCCCGGCTCTTGGCTGGGACTCGTGGGCACAGTGTCCTGCAGCCCCGGAGGGCTGGGGGCCCAGCATTTCAACAGTTTACCTGCAAGTGCCACGAGGAAACTGCTCAGAGAGGTCAGGACTTGCCTGGGATCCTCCAGCCAGCAAGCTTGGGGCCACCCGGCCTACCTGCTGCAAAGCCATCGTGCCAGGCTCACCTGTCACCCCACTGGGAGGCCGGGTGCCCAGAGTCTGAAGGGCTCGAGGTAGTGAAGAGGCCGCAGATTTTACCACTGGCTACGCTCCTTCCAGGAGCAGCGGTTTTGGGCAGATTGGCGGCGCTTGTCCGTGGAGGTCATCAGCAGAGTTCATCAGCGGAAAGGGCCAGTTTGTGGTGTGAGGTTGGGGACTGTGTTCCAGCAGTTCTCTGCTGTGAGAAGTGGCAGGTGCCCAGACTGCGCCCGCTGCCCATCATTCCGGGTCTTGGGGCTCGAATCTCATCCAAAGTGTGTTGGGCAGAGGCTGCTGCCCAGGCCACAGAGGAGCACGCTGTCCATCCCATGAGGATTGGCCTGCTGGCACAGCACACAGCCTCTGGGGGTGGGGCCGGGCCTCCCTGCCCCGAGGGCCCTGCTGCTGCTGTACGTGCTGTCTGCACAGCAGCTCCAGGCAGGTCTGGAACCCCTGGGAACATCCAGAAGCATCCAGAAGCTTCTGTGTTCTAGTCACGTGCTCCAGGGAGCAGCAAAAGCAGGCTGGCAGGGCTGGTGGGAGCTGGGAGCTGGGGGCTGCCTAGCGCGGGGACTTGTGGGCTGTGGCCCGTCAGGAGCACCTCCCCTGGGCTCCTGCCGGGCACCCGCCACTTACGAGCGGGTTTCCCTCTGCCCCCCGGTCAGCGCCTGAAGCCATGCTGTTCCACTCGCACTGACCAGCTTTTCTTCTTTTCTCCCAACAGTGAGCGACCTGCAGGAAGAAGGCAAAAGTGCCATCAACGCGCCCATGTCCCCTGCCTCGGCGGATGTCCAACCCGAGGACACGCAGCTAGGTGCTGGGGGCGCGTCCGTGGCCTTGAGTCTGGGTGGGGCTGAGGAGAGGCCGGGCCGCCTGGCCTGGGGTCAGGTCCCCGGTGGGTGGGGTGCTGCGCGGGATGACGCGGGTGCGTTTCCAGACTGTCGGGCGAGGACTCCCGGTGGCCTCCCAGCTGCCTCTTGCCTGCCCGTCTTCACCAGGGCCTCCTGGTTTCTCCTGGAGTGCTGGCCGTGGCGACCCCATGCCAATCTCAAAGGCTGGCTCAGACCACAGGTCACACAGCCAGGGATTTGCAGAGGCCACTGAGGGAGCCGAGGTGTCGGTTCACGTGCAGGTCCCTGCGGTGCCAGGTCAATGCTGGGCCGAGGACCCGAGGGTGGCCCTGAGGTGCAGGTGCCTGGCAGGGGGTCTCTGAGCCGAGTCAGGGTACAGTGGGTGCAGCGGGGAGTCTTCCCTGGGCAGGCTGCTGGGCAGAGGCTGCGGTGTGCACCAGGTGGACCGCAGATGGCCGGCGACAAGGTGGTGTGCTGTGCAGGGTGCAGTCTGAGGTGTATCCTTCCCACCCTGTGGGGCAGGGTGGCCTCATCTGCTGTCCCTTACGTGGCCCTCAGAGTCCACGTGTCCCTGTTCCCTGATGTGATCCAGCAAGTTCACAGGCGGAGCTCTGTGTTGGCACAGGTTACTTTTGCGTCTGTGCCTGTGATCACGCGGGCGGGCTGGCGGGGGGTCCACCTGTACGGGCGAGATGCGAGCCCTCTCTACCTTAGCATTCGTACCCAATGGGGCTCGGCAGGCTGCGGCGAGCCCTGCGCTCTGCATGGGGTCCTGGTCCCGGCCAAGGTCAGGCTTAGAGCGGCCACGGGGAAGGCAGGCCCTCCCTGGCAGGTTTCTGCCCCGTCCTAGGATGGAAGTTTCACTAAGGTCCAGGTGTGGTGAAGCCAGGGCTCAGGGACAGCAGGAGCAGGAGCGCGGCTTGTTCTCTTTGCAGCCAGGAGGCAGGGCCGTGCAGCTGGGCAGGAGGGGCGCAGTGAGGGACAGCCTTGCTGGCCCTGGAACGGCGGCAAGGCAGCCTGCCGGCTGAGGAGGACGGTTTGAATCATCCGGTGGCCCTGGGGCTGGGGGTCTCAGTTCTCGGACACCAGCCTGGGACAGGGAGGTTGGCATGGACGAGGGCCTGTGAGTCCTGGGGCCAGAGGCTGGGCTTGGGCCTGGGTCCAGTGACCTGTGCAGGGCGAGCTCTCGGGGGCCACCTGCTTTCTGTAGGGATGGCCGGCCTGGAGGACAGTCTCCCCGGGGCCAGCAGGGCCCAGGCGCTCAGCATCAGAAAGTCAGAAATGAAGCTGGTGGTCAGCTGGGCTCCCACCCTGCACTGCAGAGCTGCTCAGGCCGGGCAGAGCGGGTGCCCACCAGTCCACTGGCTGAGGGCCTGGGGCCCGAGCTGCCCAGCTCCCCAGCCCCCGGGCTGCATGGCCCCCTCCTCTAGAAGAGGGCCCCTCCGAGCTCGGCTGCTGCTGTCCTCGGTGCTGCCGGCCAGTCACGGCCCCTGGGCCGCTCTGCCCCAGAAGCCTGGTGGCGTGTGGGCCCGGCCTTCCTGCTTCAGGGCGGGTTCCTCCTGCTTGAACCCTGGACCCCGAGGATGCTGAGCAGCCCCCTGCCCCCGGCCCCCACCAGGAGGGACAGCCCAAAGCATCTCCAGACTTCGCCCATGTCGCTCGCTCCGAGAACCCTGATCCAGACCAGCGGGGTGGAGGGCGGGAGGACTGGCCGCTCCTCAGTGGTGTCTCACCGCTGTCCACGCCGCTGCTCTCAGGCCTGGCCGGCGTCTGGCTTCTGTTCCCGGAGGCTCCGGAGACTGGGAAGTTCACGAGCCCTAGGTCAGAGCTGGCCTGGTCAGTGCCTGACATACCCCCTCGAGGGTGTCCAGGCTCCAGGGAGGGGTGGTTCCTCAGGCCCCCGGCCACCATGAGGCTGCTGGGTGTGTGCTCTGGCCACCACCTACAGGACGGCGCCAGGCAGGACCGGGCAGGAGCTCAGGGTGTTCTGGAAGCAGGGCCTACGTCTGCCTGAAGGAGGGACATCACCCAAAGAGAACGCACTTCCTGAGGGCCTTACTGTCCATGAAGTCCTTCACCTATTGGATCTCCTTTGGACGTGACCATCATGGCCAGTATCAAGAGTCTGCTCCTGATGTTCCTCTTCTTCAGTCCCCAGGGCCCTGTGAAATGGGTGGTATCACTGTGCTCACTTTGCAGATGAGGAAACTGAGGCACAAGGAGGTGACATCACTTGTCAAGGCCCCTTGTATAGCAGGTGCCTTGTGCCTGAGCTCCTGCCTTTGGCCTCCGGAGCCTCGTGGTAGATGGCGGCCCCACGCGCCGTGAGCCAGGATGCAGGTGCACCCCTGTCACTGCGGGAAGGCCCCTGCTGTGCTGCTGGGCCTGCATGGGGATGGGGACGCAGGGTTCAGTCCCCACCAAAAAGTTAGGCTGAGACCCGACGTCCTCATCTCCTGCTGAAGTGAGAACAGGCGAGCGTTGGCCCGGCACGTGCTGACCCAGGCCTGCCAGGCTCCATGAGCCCCCGTCTGGTGGCGTGGACTGGGCGGCGCTCCAGGGCTGCTCAGGTGTCCCCAGGGTCGTGAGCGCCTGGAGGGTGGCCAGGTGACCTGCCCAGGTGCAGGGCTGGGGAGGGCCGGGCTCCTGCCGTCTGGCCCGGCTCTGTGCTCAGGAGGAGAGAGCCTTTGGAAGCCCACCTTGTCGCGAGTCCTGGTTCTCCATGCAGCAGTCGGGAGGCCGGCGGGCGGGGCAATGGGTTCCCGGCCCAGGCCAGGCGGGCGCTGCTGGCCTGCCGCCTCCCTTCCCTCCCACTCCTGTGAGCTCTGGGCAGCTGGAGTCTGGGGGCCACTCTGCTCCAGTGGTGGCAGCAGCCCCTGTGGCTGGGGTCACTGCAAGCAGCGTCTGGGTGGGGCTGGTGCCCGGGGTCCGGGCAGGGGAGAGCTGGAGGTTCTGGGCGCTGACAGCCAGGGGCCATGGCGGGTGGCCGCGGGCCCCGGGCACACGTGTTCCTCGTCTGGATCACGCTCGCCTGAGTGGGGCTCCCCCGCCTGGCCTGTCACCAGGCACCCTGCCACACGCGGCCCTCCCTGGGCCCACTGTCTCCGTCCAGGTGGGGTCAGCAGCACAACACACCCATGGGGGAGGTTGAAAGGCAGAGGGCAGCGGTCATGGGAGGTGAGTGGCGATGCTGAGGCTCAGGACAGGTTCTGTCCTCCTGCCCTTGGCAGGCACTGCATGCCCTCCGTGCAGGGTCAGGCGCCCTGTCCTTGCTGGTGGCACCTGCTGACCGAGGCACCCACTGTCCTGGGGACAGCAGAGTGGGCAGTCTGTGCAGTCCGGGGGGTGCCTGGGTGTGGGCTCAGAGCCTTCACAGGGAGGAGGGAGCGTGTCCGGGTCTGTGACCTGGGCGGCTCTGCTTGCTTGTCCTCCACTGAGAGGGGCAGCAGGGCCGGAAGAGGCCGCGGTGGCGTCTCCCATGTGAACCGAGGGCGCTTTCCAGCAACGGCCAGGTGTGGGGGTGGGCTTGCTTCCCGTCCTCTGCCTTCTTTTCCACAAACACATGTACCCCCTGCTCACGAGCTGGTCCTGACTGGGCACCACGGTGCCAAGAGAACCCTGGCTGGAATGGTTTTTGCTCTCTCGAGACACTGGATGGTCCCATGAGGCTCACGTGGCCACCCTGAAGCCTTGTGAAGTGCTAAAGGGCAACGGGCTCTGAAGGACAGGGGCAGGGCAGGGAGCGAGGAGCTGCCCTGGGGGATCTGGTGTCTTTTGGGGTCAAAAGAGGGAGCAGATGTATCACATAGCCTGTGCCAAGGCCCTGTGGCAGGCAGGAGGGAGGCTGGCTAAGGAGTGGGGGAGGCCCAGAAGGGGAAAGCTGGGGAAGTGGGGGCAGGGGAACGTGGAAGGTGCTGATCCCAGGAGTAGAGGAAGGCTGCTGAGGCCTTTGCAGGGCCCCGCGTGCTCCCTGTCACTGCGAGTGTCCCTCTCCATCGCTCATCTGCCTGGTCCACACAGTTTCCCATTTTGTGGATTTGAACATTTCCGCTGGGAAGTTTGCCTCACCTGTTTGGTGAGCGCCCAGTTTCACTCGAAGCCATTGCGGTTGGTGGATGTGGACAGGCCAGAGGCCTCCTCTGCTCCTCCCTGCTTGGTAGCAGTCCTCTGTCCTGACTCTGGTCCTCTGCAGGGTCCTGCTTCCTCCCGCCTCCACGCTGCCCTGAGCTAGGCTGGCCCTCTGCTGTCCGTGGGGTCCAGGGAGCAGCGTTGTCTCTGTGTTGTGTCCTTCCGCCGCTGCTTCACGTGCTGCTTCACGCGTGAGGTGGCCGAGGATTTCCCGTGTGGAACCTTTCCCGGGCCTTCCCGCCATCCCTCTCCCTGACCATCCGGTGCAGGTCCAGCAGGGCTGCGGCTCAGGCCCTGCCACTCCTCCCGGTGGTGGGGTCCGGGCTGCTGGGGAGGGGGCTGGGCAGAGCCCCGAGGCGTGACTCCGCCCCCCTGGCGAGGGCCCCCCCCCCCCCCCCCCCCCCCCCGCCACTCTGCGGTTTGGCTTTGACTTTGAAGGGTGGGGTCCCGGCGGGGGTGTGGGCCGTGGAGCGGGTGAGGGTCTCCTTCCTCGTGAGTGGGGGTGGCCTGCCCTGAGGTCCCGCCACCTCACAGTCGCTAACTGTGGCCCTTCTGTCCCCGGCAGAGGAGAATGAGGAACGCACAATGATCGACCCCGCCTCCAGGGAGGACCCCAAGTTCAAGGAACTGGTCAAGGTGAGGCCTGACGGGTGCTCCTGTGGGTCCTGCTGCGGTCAGGGCTCTCCTGGGCAGAGGGACAGCTCCTGGCTCCTGTGGCATGGGGCACAGCAGGGGGAGGACAGGCCACGGCACTGGGACTGGGGCTCCCCCATGCTCCCCTGGTCTTCCAACTGCCCTCTCAGCTGGGCTGACCTGGGAGAAGGCACCTGGGGGTCTTGGGAGCAGCTGCCGCTGGCCTTCCTGGCAACCAGCTCAGCTGCTGGGTGTTTGTGACCTTGGTGGCCCCTGCAGGACCCCGGGGACCTGCGTGCCTGTGTTGGGGGAAGGTCAGTGACCAAGGTCGGTGCCCGCCAGGTTGCAAAGCAGGTCAGAGGGACAGTGCCCGAGATGGTGGCCTCAAACACTGTGGCAATGAGGGTCCCCAGCATTGCCTCAGGTGTGGTCAGGCTGGGGGCCTCCCGGAACGTGCTGGGACCCGCAGCCCCCGCGGCTGGCGGAGGGAGACAGGTGGAGGCCACAGAGCCGAGGAGACACCGCGTGGCTCCTCCTGGGTGGTGACAGCACTTACACGTGTCCCCCAGGCCCAGGCGACCCCTTGCTGGGAGATCCCCTCTTGCTGATGCTCCCAGAGGGTAGAGGCCAGCCTCCGGGGGTGGGTGTGTGGGCTGCACGGGTTTGAGCCCCCTCCTGCCCTGGCCGTCAGCTGGGAGAAACCCATCTCCCCCAGGCCAGGCCGCTGTCCTGTGGCCGTCTTGGGGTGGGGCCGCTGCCTGTGTGTTCATCCGCCTCCATGTTCATGGCCTCCTCCCCTAGGTCCTCCTGGACTGGATCAATGACGTGCTGGTGGAGGACCGGATCATTGTGAAGCAGCTGGAAGAGGACCTGTACGATGGCCAGGTGCTGCAGAAGCTGCTGGGTGAGTGGACCTGTCCCCCGCAGGGCCACCCAGGCCAGACATCCTGACAGGAAAGGGTCCAGAGACGGCAACCTTCACGCTTGAGGTGGGAGTGGAGGCCATGGTCACCTAGCTCCTTTCTGCTGGCCCCTGGGGACAGTGCTCTGCATTGGTCAGCACCTGGTCTGCGGTCACTGGGAGATAGGACAGGTGGCTGCTGTCTGGTTCCCTGTGGGTCCCAAGTCCCTGGTGACCATCAGGTGCCTGGCCTGGTGGTGAAGGGTCCTGAGTTTCACAGCCACGCGGATCGGGGCACTTTGGTGGGAAACAAAAAGGGGAGGGAGGGGCGATGTGTGTCCGGCCTGCTGGTCCTTGGTGCCACCCCGAGACTGCCCAGCTGTCTGCTGTTGGGCTTTCGTCCTCAGGAAGCTCTGGTGTGACCTCGGGTCCCTGTTCCCTGCGAGAGTCTGTTAACGCGCCTCTTGAATGTCAACGGGGAGCCCAGGTCCCCGCCTGGTGCGGGGTGGGAAGGTCTGCCGCAGGGCCTTCCCTTCCTCTCAGTGCCCCACCCGTGGTGGACCCCACGCAGGCCCATCCTGGGGAGAGCCACGAGCTGGGGGGCTGGTGCTCTTGGGGTAAAGGGGAGCTGCCGCAGGTGGGCTGAGCCAGGCAGGGGCTGGCGGCTGCAGAACTGCTAGTGGAGGCCGGAGAGAGAGCTAGAGGAGGCCAGGGGCCGGGGGCCGGAGCCTCTGCCCAGGGAGGGACAGCCGGGAGCCCCAGGTGGCCTCTGAGGGCGGGGACTGTGCTGTGGCTGAGTCCTCCGCTCTGCGGACCGTCTGGTCTGCTGAGGGAAGGAGCTGACCACACCACCTTGTGGAAGGCCAGGGAGGGCCCTGGACCACACCATGGCTTGCTCTCTAAAGTACATTTGGAGGGGAAAAGGCTGCTTGCTGAGGTCACCACTCCTTGGTCCGTCCAGCAGCTGATGGTGCCATGCAAGTCTAGGCTCCTGAGACACGGCGGGGGGAGGGAGGTCAGGGACGTGCATTCCAGCAGAGTTGGGGCCAGGTACTGAGGAGCAGCGGACTCGGGAGGAAACCACGGAGCTCACTGGGGCGAGAGCAGCTGGGAGAGGTGAGGCGCTGGACAGCCAGGGCCACCACCCTGGGGAGCCGACGTCCTGTGCACAGGACAGGGAGGGACATTTAGGCCAAGGCTTGTCATGCAAGGGGAGCCCCCGTGCTGAGAATCAGTGCGTGGAGGCGGGCAGCAGGGGGCAGCAGTGGGGGAGGCAGTCGGGAGACCAGGCTGGGAGGACAGATGGGGTCAGGTTGTGTCCAGCCTGGGAGCCAACGGCTTCTCTCCCACATGACAGGAGGCCGCTAGAGGTTTTGAGCAGGGTCACAACACGATATCATTTAAAAGGCCACGTGGGCTTCTGGGTGCAGAGTAGATGGGGGGCAGGGTCAGGAGTCGGAGCTGGGCCACCGATCAGGCTGTCTGCTGCGGTCTGATGAAGCAGTTCTGACCAGCGTGGGAGTCAGGGACAGGATTCTGGAGGTGAAGGCCGCCAGAGGAATGGAGGCCGACAGCCAGGTTCGTGCCTGGAACAGCTGGTGAATGAGGGAGGCTTGGGGTGGAGTGTGCTGAGGTCCATGCTGGACACCGAAGCTGGAGTCCAGGTTGCAGCATCTGCGTGGGCTCCCTGTCCTGGATCGGATGGCATCACCTAGAAGAGGGAGCTCCAGATTCCATTTGACTGAGCTCCAGGTGGCCAAGAAGGGACATCTGTATGGCTGAGGCAGGATCCCTGTCTTGGAATAATTCTGGGGTTCCAGAATAAGTCTGAGATGTTAGGTTGTTTATAATCATCCTAACTGTGTCGTAAAGATGTCAGTGGTCGGAGGTCTAATGTTCTGCTGCTCCGCGTCCACGTGCGTCCGCTGACTTCCTGGGCGTGGGTGGTGCAGTCACTCCCAGCAGTCAGCTGCTGGTTCTCTTGAGGGCTTCACGCTGGACGTGTGAGCTGATGGAGACTCAATCGAGAAGTCTGGAGAAGCACATTGACCTTCACCTGGCCCTGTCCTCAAGAGCTGCCCTGCGTTGTCACTTCCCTTCTTCCCACAGAGAGACTGTTTATGATGAAGACTTGGCCTCTTGTTGGCTCTTGGCCTTGGAGAGCTGGCTGCTGGTGGGGATGCTTTTTTATTGAAGCGGTCCCTCTAGTTGGCTCTTTTCTCACTTCCTGAAACAGATACTTCCCAATATTTTCATAAGCAAACTCGAGAGTTGCTCTTCTAAAATTTTTTATTTTTTAAATTATTTATTTATTTTTGCCTTTCTAATTCTTTTGCATGCACATGTGGCTTCACCTATCTGATCTCTCTCTCAAAAAAAAAAGTGTCCCTAGGCCTGGCAGTGTGGCTGTGAAATCCAGTAACTGGATCCCAGGACCACAGGACGGCCTCTGAGTTTGCATCAGCGTCAGCTCTGGTGGTCCATAAACGACACTCGGCTCCCCAGCCCCCGGCCGGCCCTCCTTTCGGGCAGATGTCTGCCCTCTGGCTGAACGTCCTTTTGGTTGCCTCTTCAGTTGGCCCCTGCACATGCAGCTCTTACTCTACAGCTGCTGTAGGAGCGAGTCTTGCTACCTTGCTTTTGTTTTCTGCAAAGTATAGCAGGAGGCTCACTTTGGTTCAGGCAGCCGTTTTATTGTGGAGTGGCTGTGCTATTTGAATGTCTCCAATAAGTACTTGAAAAGGCAATTTAAAAATCTCTTGTGTGTTAAGTGGTTCGCTGTACCACTTGGACTGAAGAGAAGGACGATGTCCAAGGATCTTCAGATGTGAACAGAGCATCAGAGTGCGCACAGTGTCGTTGCCCTGACGAGATGTCTTGGTAGTCCACGTGACGCGAGCTCGGATCCAGGGTTCCAGGAAAGATCTTGCCGCAGGCATTTAACTCATTGGCTACGAAAGGCAAAATATAAAATCAAATAAGGAATTTTGGCTTAGGACCAAGGCCAAAGTTGACTTCCGTGCATCTGTGGTGGAGCAGAGGTCGGAGGCCTGGGCTCTAGCTTGTCAGCCAGGAGAGGTCGGGAAGAGGAGGAGCCAGCGCGGAAGCCCGGCGGGATCAGCCACGGGGAGCGCTGCCCCAGGGGGGATGGGCGTTTCAGGAGGTGGGGTGAGAAGGACGAGGGCAGAGTGGGCCTCGGGATGGGGCCACGTGGGGCTGCTGAGGACGAGGACCCCAGATGAGCCCCTCTTTTTATTCCCGGCCACGTGGAGTGCCACCCCAGAGCCAGACCATGGCTACACCAGGGCACAGCCAGTCTCCACGGTCTCCATCGTGGGCTGGGTTGTGTCCCCTCAAAACTGCGCTAAAGCCCTAAGAGCTGGCCATGGAGTGAGCTGCATGTGGAGAGAGGTTCTAAAGCAGTAAGTGAGTCAATGAGGTGGTGCGGTGGGTCCTCGGCCAACGTGCCTGCTGTCCCTAGAAGAGGAGAGATGAGGACATCGACACACACAGCAGGGCCCCTGTGAGCACTGGGCAGAGGCCGAGTCTGTGGGCCAAAGGAGAGGCCAAAGGAGAGGCCGCGGAGAAGCCGCCCTGCCACACCCGGCCTCAGGTTACAGGACCTGAGGTCCCAGGGCCTGAGGACGGATCTCTGCCGTCCCTCCAGCGTCTGTGCTTTGTTACGCAGCCCGAGCTGTTGATGCAGTTTGCTTCCCTCCTCTTCCACCCCAAGTGACATGGCTGGCAGCGGACAGGAGGGTGTGCCAGGTTCCCGTCTGTCAGACTGGCTGGGTTCCTGGACCCTGGCTCTGCCCTGTGCTAGGTCCTAGGACACCTATCGACCCAGCTTGCTCTTTATTTTCAGGGTGATCCTGGGACATCTGCAGATTCTCCAGCAGGGACTGATTGGATCCAGACGGAGGGGCGGGTGTGCCAGAGCCACCTGGCCTGAGGCTGGGCTTGGGCGGCTGCTCCTTGTCCCTGGGGTTGCCTCTGCACTGCCCGGTGTCGCGTAGTTTGTGTGTCCAGGACCCTGCTTTGGTCATCACCCACTCTGGTCTGTCTCTGCACTTGGGACCGGTTGTCCCTGCCTGCTGAGCACCAGGACTGTGCCTGTCATAAAGCGGTGCTGGTCTTAAACGCCCTCCCGGAGTCGTCTGGTGATGCTTGGCTGTGTGGCGGAGATCTGGTCCCGACACCCAGGAGGGAATCAGGGCTCGCCTTCCACGCTGCCCTCCCCGGGGCCGGGTCAAGTGCCGGTGCCCGTGTCTGTCACCTGCTGCCCTCACCTGCTGCTTGGCTCACTCCCGAGGGAAATTGAAGGAACACAGGCCGCGGCCCGGCCTCCGTCTTAGTAATTGAATCTTGAGCGAATGTGACAGTTGTTCAGGCTCCCCCGGGCGGCTTGCTGCTCACT
Organism: Sciurus vulgaris; assembly: GCF_902686455.1. Taxonomy (NCBI): domain Eukaryota; kingdom Metazoa; phylum Chordata; class Mammalia; order Rodentia; family Sciuridae; genus Sciurus; species Sciurus vulgaris. The sequence continues at coordinate 176,223,525 of NC_136465.1, forward strand.
CCGGGAAATAACACAGTCGTTTATTGTGACTATCTGATCAGACTTCTTTGTGGTGTCAAAATGTTAGGGGGTCCAGAGGGGAGTTGGCGGGCCGGAGGCAGAAGGCTGTTTCGAGACCCTTCGGAGCCCCGTTAAGCAGTGTTTTCCCCGGGAACCCACCAGACGGGCTCCTGGCCGCCCTGCCCGTCCCTGCTGGGCACCTCCTCTGCCCCAGGTCCATCTTCGATGACTTTTCCATTTGTGTTCATAGATCGATCTCAGGGGTCCCCACCTGGTCCCCATCATTCCTTCTGGCATGACTCTGCTCAGGAATGAGAATGACCTTGGACTTCAGGGTTCCTTGCCTCTGCGTCTCAAAACTCCAGTGGTCTTGCGGTCATCTGCTCCACCTGGGGACCTCACTCTGGCCAGGCGACCAGGCTGCTCTGAGCCCCTCCTGCCTCCTGACGCGTAGCCTCTGGCTCTTGTCCTTCTTCTTGCAGAAAAGCTGGCAAACCGCAAGCTGAATGTGGCCGAGGTGACTCAGTCCGAGATAGGGCAGAAACAGAAGCTGCAGACAGTTCTGGAAGCCGTGTTCGACCTGCTGCGGCCCCACGGCTGGGCGCTGCGGTGGAGCGTGGACTGTGAGTGGCGTGGGAGAGCGTGTTCGGTCGGAGCCTCTGTCTGCAAGTGGCCACCCACCAGGGTGCCTGGCCTGCCCTCCTGCCCCGAGAGAGGCACAGTGCAGAGGCCCACGGCCACCAGGCTGGGCTCCTGGGCCTCAGGGGACTCTTGTCAGGGCTCCACTCCAAACCCCCGGGACCTTATTACTAAGTGGGCTGTTTGACTGAAGGCCCCAGAAGCAGGTCCCCAGGAACTTGGGCCGGCCCCTGGAAAGTGTCACAGGGTGGGCTGGCTTTAGGAGGGTGTGACATCACACTGTTCCAGCCCAGGCACTCAGCTAGAGGGGACAGCTGTCCAAGAGAAGCTGGACCGTTCTCCTGGCCCCCCCACCGCTTCTCCATGCAGGGCAGTTGGGGTGCAGAGGCCTCCCTGCTGACCAGTGGCCCTGGGCCCTGGGGAGCCGAGCCCAGCTGTGGTGAGGGACTCCGCCCTGGCCTGGCTTGAGAACTTGGATGGACCCCGCCGGCCCCACGGGGTGCGGGGGTCGTGAGTGGGAGGGAGGGCCTCGTCAGCTGGGAGACCCCGCGTGGAGGTGCGATTGCAGACCTTAGGGCCTGCGCTGGGGAGGGCTGGGGGGGACTGGGGCGGCAGAGGGACTAACCCGGCGGGGTGGGGTCAGCGTCTAGCATCTGCCCTCTACGGCCCACCCCCCGGGACGGGGACAGCCGAGGGCACAGAGGCAGAAGTCACTGGGGAAAGATAATGGCGCCCTCGCTGTGATGGTACGTGGCCGTGACCTGTCCTTCCTCTCACCCCCCGTTCCACTGCTTTAAAAGACAGGATGCTTTTAAAGTTGTTGTATGTCACCTTAGGGCAAAAGGAGGGGAAAAATTAGAAAGCAGAGATGTGTTCACCGGGTGCCGGTCACTCTGTCTTCCAGTCTGTTCTGTCCTTGCCTCTGAGTCCTCGTGGGGACCCAGCCCTGTGGACGGGGCCGGCTTCCCGAGCATCCACCCTGAGGGGTCTCCCTGCATTCCCTCCCTGCCACAGCCATCCACGGGAAGAACCTGGTGGCCATCCTGCACCTCCTCGTGGCCCTGGCCACACACTTCAGGGCCCCCATCCGCCTTCCCGAGCACGTCTCTGTGCAGGTGGTGGTGGTCCGGGTGAGTACGCGCGCGGCCCTCCTGCGAAGCCAGCGTGACTTCCTCTGCAGCTTTCCATCCTTCCATTTTCCCCTCAAGAGCCTACCTTCTATTTTTCCCTCTTGACGAGATTCATGTCTCACCCTGGCTTCGAGATGCATGATTGGAGGGAACAATGGCTCTGATTTGAGGAGACGCAGAACCAGAGGCTACGGGGTGTTGAGGTTTGATTTTTCAGATTTTTGAAAAGAACATTCATTTCTCTCCAGAGCCAACTCGCCGGAATTCAATCCCCTTGAATGTGCTTATTACTCACGGGGGAGGCTGGGACCGCGGCGTGGAATAGATGCCCAAATTAAAGGCTCTGCGTGCTTGCGGTGGATTGCATCCATCATCCCCATTATCTCTGTTTTTGGAGTCATTTCTCTCCATTCACTTGGGGAAGGAACCAGGCCCGTCCTGCTGACGGGGCGGAGGCCCCGCCTCTCCTTCCCTCAGCGCTCGGGGGCAAGGGTGGCCCGGGGGCCGCCTGCGGTTTTGTTGGTGGATGTGTCCTGGGCACCAGCCAGGCCCCAGGGGCTCGCTGGGCTCTTTGGGACACGAAATGAGGAGGACCCCTTGGGCCTGAAGGAGCAGCTGCCTCTGCGGGGGGAGGGCCAGGTCTCCTTGGGAAGCTGGGCGACTCGGCTCCTCACATACTCGAGACATCTGGCTCTGTGCGGTCTGGGGTTTTGGACTTATCCGTCCTGTGGTCTGCCATTCGTGAGGACCTGGCTGAGGCTCTGTTTTCCAGAGTTGTCTGACCCCTCTGTTACCCGGGCGCTCAGGCTTGACCTGGCGGAGGCCCCTTCCTGGCATGAGGCAAAGGCCACCTGCCTCCTCTCCCCACTCCCTGCCTAAGGAGGATGTTTGTGGCCGGCCCAGTGACCTGGGCCCCAGGAGTCCATCCTGCGGCCCCTCGTCTTGGACGCTGCTTGCGGGCAGCCAGCCTGGAAAGGCTTCCCAAGGACGCTTGGAAGCGTGGTTTCCGAGCCCACCTACGTCAGACGTGGGGCCCGGCGCCCTGTGCAGACCCACAGTCCTGGGTGTTTCCTTTCAGGCCCGCACTGGGTCCAAGACAATCTTGGGTTTGCGGAAAGTTTGACCCAAGCAAGTATTCACTAGTGCTTTCTGTGTTGACCAGGGTTGCAGGATTCTTAGGGCCACGCCCAGGGTGGAAGGAATCTGGAGAGGAGGGCTCGGGAGCTGGCCTCCCGGGCCTTGCACAGAGCTGCCTCCGCCTTCCCTGCGCCCCGGCCTGTCCCCATGTCTGGGCTTGCTCAGACCTCGGTTATCTAATCCAAGAAGGGTCCCAGCAAGGCAGGTGGCTTTTCAGGGATGGAACAACAAAGGCCAGGGCCCCGTCCACCTCCTGCAGCATGGCCTTGGCTGTGCCACAGGGTCACTGAGCTGCAGGGGTTCCCCACCTGGCAGATCCCACTCCGAAACTTTACACTACTCAGCCGTATGTCTCCAGTGCCCAGCCTGAGCCCGGCATCTCGTAGGTGCCTAATGTGTGCTTGGTGTGTGGATAAGTGGACAGAGCGTCACTGGCCTCCTGGGAGCACTTCTGAGAATCAATCAGGATGAGCCCCTGGGTGGGCTCGTGACGGGGACAGCCAGCCGTTCCTCTTCAGCAGGAGGCAGCCTCAAGAGCCCGGGCCCGCACTCCGGAAGGGGCGGAAAGCTCGGATCCTGGGTGGGCTCCACAGGAGTGAGGCCATCGCACGAGGGGCCGAGCAGGGGCCTGCCGTGGTGATGGCATCAGTGGCCCCAGGAGTGCCTGCTGGGTGTCCCCGGGCTGCTGGGACAGAGCAGCTCTAATGGGGAGAAGGCAGCAGGCGGTTTCTTCTCTCATGGGAGAGCCAGAGATCTGGAATCAGGTGTCCGATCAGGGGGCTCCAGGGAGGACCCTGCCCTCTGGCCTCTGGGGAGGGCCTGGGTCCCGAGACCCTAGGCTCTGGCGGCTCCATCTCCGCCCTCGCGCACCGCGGCCTCCCCCGCTATCTCCTCTGTCCTCTCAAGGACCCCGGCAGGGTGGAATTCAGGGCTCACTGCAATCCAGTACGACCTTGTCGTAACTATTGTCTTAACTAGTATGTCGTAACTAGTATGTTGTAACTAGTATGTCGTAACTAGTACGACCTTAACAAGGACTGTTTCCAAGGAAAGTCACACCTGAGGCTCTGGGTGGACACGTTTGGGGCCCGTTCAGCCCGGGCAGGAGCTACTTCACTGGGTGTTTCTGGCTGTCACTCATTCCCCGTCCCTCAGACGGCCCTCCAACCTCCCTGCTGCAGGTATAGCGAGTCCCTTTGGGGAATCTGAGCTGGGGGGCTTCTTCCAAGACCCCCTCTGGGGCCAGCTGTCAGGCAACGTGGAGAATGGGGGTGGGGCAGGTCTGGGACAGTTGCTATGAGGTCTCCCCTGCGGTCACCTGCAGAGCACCTGGGCAGGTGGGGTGGTGCTCCTGCCTTGGGGCCATCTGTCCCCGGCCAGTCCCTCCCTCATCTCTTTTCTCTGCTTGTTTGGGGATTTGCAGAAGCGGGAAGGCCTGCTGCATTCCAGCCACGTGTCGGAGGAGCTGACCTCGACCACAGAGTAAGTGGACAGTCCATGTGAGCCCCAGGCGCAGCTTCAGTCAGGGATGGCGCTTCTGAGAGCCTGTCCCCCGTGTCCCTTGCCCTTGGGGCGTCTTTACACGCAGTCCACCTGGCGTTCCTTCCTCCTCACACGCTCCAGTTTGAACTCTGGAGTCGAGCCGCCCTCTGCAGCCCTTGGCGTGGGCGTCCACAGCGTAGGAGAGTGGCAGGAAGGTCCTGAGACCCAGCCCCACTCCGGGCACCACTCCCGGCCCGCTCCAGCCCCTCAGAGCGGCAGCTGCCGGCCTTGCCCCCAGTGTGCCTTGGCGGAGCTTGACTGGGCGCTCCTGCCTCCTGGAGCAAGCCGGGGGCAATTCTTACAGGTCAATAGGCTTCGGCCTATTGGAAGTAGCAAGTCGAATGTGTATTTTGCACGTGGCTCTTCGGACACCCTGTTGAGGGTCTGAGAGTCACTGCCTCTGAGCCTTGTGACTAAACTGCTTTAGCTGAGACAGCAGGTTAACGTCGGGCCACCTCCGCCGGCCCTCCAGCTCCGTTCAGAGTGCCCTGGATGCATGGCAGCCTCTCAGACGCTGGGCCGACCCCGAGGCCCCTGGTGCAGGTGGCGGCTGCCGGGGAGCTGGAGCCTTGCTGGCTGAGGATGTGAGGCCTGCCACGCGGCCAGGTGCCCCACGGCCTGGGCAGGCCAGGAAAGCCGGGGGCGGGGGGACCGGGTGCTGTGCCCGGCACAGTGCCCATGGGCCGCTGGGCATCCGACCGTAGGAAGGCCGCTTGGGAAGAACTGGGACGGGCAGCGTCTTGGAGCCGGCTCATGTGCTGGCAGTTCGTGGCTACGGCTTGGGCGGGGCTCAGCCGGGCAGGCCTTTGGCCAGTCTTGCCAGGGTTGCTGTGTGACTGTGGGCATCTGCGGGCTGCCCTGGGGCTGGGCAGGTCTCAGTGGTCCAGCAGGCTTTTCCCCAGGTGCCCTCAGCATTCGAGCAAGTGACAGGTCTCCCTGGGCCAAGGGTAGCGACAAACCCGACCTCTGGTCAGGAGTGGCCCAGTGCATGGCTGCAGGGCAGGTGTGCAGCCCTGGGACTGAGCGGTGGCCCATTGCCCAGGCTCCACGGGGCAGAAAGGACCAGAGAGGGGATCATGCGCCCTTCAGCCCTCCTGGCTGGGACCAGGCAGGCGCAGCGAGGAGCAGGCAGGGCGGGAGCAAGGCCTGGACACACACCAGCCACAGCTGGCACATGCGGCCTAATGCCCGCCAGCCTGACTGGGCAGAGAGGCTGCTGGACTTGGCTCCTCTCCTGAGGGCTGTGGCTGGGCGCAGACAGAGGACCTGCCAGCAGAACGCAGAACCTGCAAGGGCCAGGTGTGGGGCAGGTAGAGGGGCGCGTCCCTGAGGGAATCTCCAGGGCGGGGGTCTTGCGGCCAGACCCTGAGAGCCAGGGAGCAGGCGGGCTTCTCCAGGGACGCCCAGCGTGTCCTGCCAGCCTCCTCCCTCAGCTGCCACCTTTGGTTTGCTCCCTCCGTCCTCCCAACTCCTATGGCCGCTGAGGACCCACGGGATCATCCAAACCGGAGATGCTGTGGCTGCAGGGCCTCCCCCGGCCTCCGCCAGCCTCCGGTCCACCTCCCAGGCCCCTGTAGCACCAGAGACCCACGTCCAGTTTCTTTAAGGCGTCATGGCCACCAGCTCCTGTCTCAGACCCCCGGTTTCTTTTCGAGGCAGCCGCGAGGCCGCCCCTCGGGGAAGCTCTCCTGGGAGGCCTGCAGCTCCCACCGGGGCGTGTGCCTGTCCCCGCCTCAGCCTCACGCGGTGTAATCTCTGCAGTGTTTAGTTCTGCGTCTCCCGCCTGCACATAGTAGGTGCTTGAGTCGATGTGTATTAGGCAGGATGGAGCCCGGCCCCTGTGTCTGCAGGGACTCGGGGAAGAAGCGGTTGCATTGCGGCCCCCGGGGAGGCCTCCGGAGTGGGTGGGCTGGCACCTTCCGGAGCAGCTGGTGTCCTCATCCTTCATGCCTGAGCTCCAGGCTGGCCTCCTGGGCTTCAGGACCCTTGTCTCGGTCCCCGGAAGCACATGGCCCTGCCCCCTGAGGTCTGTGACCGGCTGTTGGGAGGCCCGCGGGGACAGTGTCCCTCCCACCACCTGATCACAGCCCTGCCAAGGGTGACTTGGGCGGCCGGCGTGCCCCCACGAGGTGCTCTGCTGCCAGTCTCCTGCAGTGCCAGCCACACCAGAACCTCGCCCCTATCAGCGGAGCAGGACAGAGCGGGGCAGGGGACTCGGTCCCATCAGTGACACTGACTGGCCAGCCCGCCCGCCCCGTCGCCTGTGGAACTGTGCCTGCTGACCGGCTGACAGCTCTCTCTCTCTCTCTGCAGGCAGATGATGGGCCGGTTTGGTGAGTACCCTGGGGTGGGGTATCTGGGGCTCATGGGTCATGGGGGGGGACCTTTGTGGGTCTCTCTGCTCCCGTCTCAGAGCCGGGGGTGTAGGCGCCGGGCAGGAGGAGCCAGGATGGGAGGGAGGGGACTGCCCGTCTGGACAGGGTGGTGTGTGGATGTGGAGGAAGGGAGGCAGGGAGGCAGGGAGGCCCTTTTAAAGTCTCTGGTTTTACAGCCCTCCCTGGGGCCTGGCAGCGTGGCTCTGGTCCCAGCTTGTCACCTTTGGCTGCCCCTGCATCTCTGTCCCTCACCAGCAAGGAGAGAGTGAAGGGTGACAGAAAATTGACTGAGGTCCTAGGTGGGTGCCCTGCGCTCCCCACGCGAGGTGATTATTCCTGCTAGCTTTCAGGGCCATCCCAAGGAGGCGCTGACCACTCCTGCCCTGTTTAAGTCTGGGACCATCACCTCAGCGAGGGGCAGCCACCTAGGGGCCAGCAGTGTGTGGGGTTGAGGCCCCGGAGGTGGGCAGCCCCAGTGCTCAGCCTGGCAAAGCTGCCTTGGGGAACATTCCAGAACAGGAGCACTTGGCCCCCAGGCATGTTCTCCAGGGAGGGTGGCCGGCAGCCGGCAGGAGAAGCGGAAGCCGAGGCCTGCCTCTCAAGCTGTCCGCCAGCAGTGGTGCCGCCGCTGGGGTCCCCAGGGTCGGGGTCCCGCCACTGCAGCCCCAAGGCTGTTCTGGGGACCTGCTGGCACATGTCCTGCGAAGGGTGCAGGCAGCTCTTGGCTTCCAAGGGCCCTGAGCTCCAGAAAAGGCAGTAACATGGCCCCTCACACTCCTTCCTCCACCTCGGGCTGTGCGGGGACAGTGCTTGGCTTTTTAAAGAGCGATTAGCTCCTTTTAATGCCTTTATTATTAAAGAACAGATAAAGGAAGGAGGGCAGGAGGAGGGTGACCGTCACTGAGGGGTGCAGCCAGGCCAGCATGGGGCACGAGAGGGCCCACTGGGCCCAGGGCACCCGGCCGCCCGCCCCTTCTGCCCAGAGGAAGCTCAGGCCCTGGCATGGCACAGGCGGAGGGCTGCCCGGAGGGGGCCTCAGGCATTCCCTGGAGTCTGGCAGCTGTGCGGACTCAGCCTGTTGAAGGTCCAGGGAATGGACAGAGCCCATGTGGTTGGGGCTGAGTCTGGGGAGCCCGGGGTGGGCGCGCAAGGGGCAGGGGTGCAGGGTGTGGCCTCCCGAGGCCAGCTGCAGGGTGAGGAAGTGAACCCGCATGGCCGGACACGGGGATGCTTGAGGCCGCAGGAAGCCCTGGGGGCTGTCCTTGTCACTCCACGGTCTCCGGCACCAGCTCCGCTGAGATGAAACAGGCCATCAGCTGGTGACAGGCAGCTCGTCCCGCCCCCGGCCTTGCGGCTCCTGCTGACGCAAACTCCAAGCCTCCTGGAAGCCTCCCGCAGCGCAGGGCCCAGGGAGCGGGGTGGCTATGGAGCACCTCCTCAGTCCCCCTTCAGCCCCGCTGCCCCAGGGTCTGACCACACGCTGCCCCTCTGGGCTGCCCCTTCCGGCAGCCGGTTTCTTCACACCATCCATTTTGGGGTGGGGGGTCCTGAGCATCCCTAATAGCCACCCTTCCTGCCCGCAGCCCTCACTGTGGCCCTGGGGGCCTTGCAGACTGCCCTTGGACGCACCTCCCCTCCTCTGACCTCATGTCCCGCCTGTGGCTACCTGGCTGTTCTGAGGCCCAGGCCGCCTACCCTGGCACTGAGCCTGAGATGCGCTCCCTCTGAATTACTCCCTGGCTCACTCAGCTCCTGGCTGTGTCATCTTCCTCCCATGTCAGTGTCTGCACCGCGGGCCTCCACGTGCCCAGCAGGTGTGGACACGTGAAGCTGCTGCCTCTCCTCCACGCAGGGCTCCTTGAACTGGAAGCGTCCTGCGGGCTGGAGCCGCCGCTTCCTTGGGCTGCATCCTCGGCACTGCCAGCCCCCCGCGCATCTGCCCGTGGCCGCTCCTAGACACCCGGGAGCTTCCAGAGCACAGGGCAGGCCCTCCTGGGACAGCGGGGCTTGGCCAGGAGCCCTGCTCCTGCCTTTCTGTCCCCCCGGGTCCTGGCAGAGGTGGGGAGCAGGCTTTCCCTTGGTGGAAAGGCTTTCCAGGGAGCCCAGGTTGTCTGGTCTCCATGGCAACCGTTGGCTGGTGCCTCTTCTCTCTGGCAGCCGCCCCCGCCCCAGCCTCAGGGCCCTTCCCGGGCAGGGGCAGGGACAGGGACAGGGGCAGGGACAGGGGCAGGGACAGGGGTAGGGGCAGGGTGGGCTTCCTTCACCTCTCCGTGCCTCCTTGCAAACCCTGACCTTTGGCCTCCGGCCTCCCCATTTCTGAGCAGAGCTGGTTCTGAACCTGCAGCCTGATGCCACCTGGGCCGCTGACCGCCAACCTCCCACCCGCTCTGCAGGGCTCTCTCCTGACTCTGGGCTTCCTCTTCCTCCTGTCCACGTGCTGTTCCCTCAGCCAGGACGCCCTTCTCCCTCCGGCCCTGCCCAGCGAGGCCCTGCTTGAATTCAGCGCGCCTCCTGTTGGGCTTGTCCTCTGCTCCCCGCCTCCCTTGCTTCTGGCTCCAGTGGGAAGGGACTGTCCCCTCTGCTTCAGAGCAGGAAGTGGGCTTGGGAGGGAGGTCGTTCACCCAGAAGCCGTGGACTTTGAAGCCGTGCCGCGGGGATCCGACCCGGAGCCCTCATCCCCACGGGCCACGCGACGTGTGCTGGCTCGGGGCCTGGCCCCGCCCTCCCTGCCAGAGTCCCTGCCCCTGAGGTGCGGCCGCCTCCCTGTGGCCCGCTAAACATCCCGGCTGACGCCACACTCCCTGCTCCCGGGGCTGTTCTTCGGCTGCCTTTAAAGAGCGGCCTGGCGGTAGCGCCAGCTCTTTCTGCCTTTGATGGATTGCCTCAGTGAGGATGATCTGACTTCGACGGTTATGAAAGTGATTCCCACCTGCCACCATAGGATGGCCGAGCGCAGGAGATGCAGGAGGGCCGACTGCCCCCAGGCTCTGGGCTGGGCTGGGTTGACGCGGCCTCCCAGCCCCTGGCCTTGGGTGTCCGGGGTGGGGAGGAGGGCAGCCTGCTTCCTCGGGCAGAGCTGGGGCCCCTCTGCTCGGCCTCCCTCCCTGGCTCCTCCCTCTTTGTTGTCCCGTGGACAGGTTGGGGGTGGCGTGGATGCAGGCCCAGTAGGAGGGGCCTCCTCCCTCAGGACTCCCTGGGGTTCCATCTGGGGTTCGGGCCCCAGCCTGGCTGGAAACAGGTCTCTGCTGGCCGCGTCTCCTGCGCACCGACCGCCCAGGCCCCTTCCAGGCCCTCTCCTCCCTCTCCCTGCGGCCTGGCAGCACCTCCCGCAGCTCAGCCTTCATGCCGGAGGCCTCGGCCCTCTGCTCAGGGTCGGGCCACGGGGCTCTCTGTCCCGTGAGCCTCCCTGAGCGCCGCCCTCATGGGCCTGGCCCCCGCCATCCCTGCGCCTTTCCACGTCCACAGCCTTCAGCGGGAGGCACCCAGGGGGCCATCAGAGTGGCTTGGGGCTCTCCTGAGGGGGGAAGATGGCTGGGTGCTGTAGGGGGACGTGGCCTCCATCCCTGAAGCTGTCCCTGTGGACGTGGACTCCCAGGGACTGCCCTTGGGAGCTGCAGTTCTCCAGCTCTTTTGCTCTCTGAGCACCAGCACCAGCCTTTCACCCACCTGGGAGCCAGAGACAGTGCCAGGGACAGACATCTACAGTCCCAGCCATGGGGAGGGGATGGCCCAGCACTGAAGTGCCTCTTTGTAGAAGTTCAAATGGTGGAGGTAGGGAGCCCTTAGAGGTGACCAGGAGAGCAGGACAGTGAGAGGCAGAGGGGGTGGATTCACAGACGGATTTCACCGGAAGACAAAGAGCGTGGAGAGGGAGAGTCAAGGAGGGCTTCAGTCTGCGCTCATGGCCACTCTGGTGCTGTTCGGGGGCGGGCTGAGGTTCCCGGGCTGGCCCAGGGCGGGGGCAGAGTGTCCCAGGGGCCGGGGCGCGGGCAGCGGGTGGCCGTCGGTCAGTCGGCCCGCGGGGTCTCTTTGCATGTGCTGTCCTGCAGAGCGGGATGCCTTCGACACGCTCTTCGACCACGCCCCGGACAAGCTCAACGTGGTGAAGAAGGTAAGGGCGGCTCTCCCCCCGGCTCCTTGCAGCCTGCTGGGCGGGCGCGTGGGGTCTGAGCTGCTGGCCATGAGGGAGGCCTGAGGCCTTTTGACCCTGCGGCCTGCGGCGGGCTCCGGGCAGCTCTGCCGCCTGTGGCTCCGCTTCTGTTCCCTGCCTTACCGAGCCAGCCAGGCTCCTTCCGCGCGGGCTCCAGGCCTCTTGGCGTGGAAATGCTCTTGAGCGCGGCAGCCTGCCGGCTGCCCAGCCTGGTTACTGAGCACTACGTTGCAGCCCGCCCGTGGAGGGCAGCCAGGGGAGCGTGCTGACGCCCCTCTGTCTGCGTTGACAGTCTCTCATCACTTTTGTGAACAAGCAGCTGAACAAGCTGAACCTGGAGGTGACGGAACTCGAGACCCAGGTACGCGGGGCTTCATCCGAGGGCCCTCCGTCCGTGTGTCCGGCAGCTCTGTCCTGGTGGGGGGCGCAGCGGGCGGGCTCCTGGTGCTGCTGGGCTTGTCCTCCCATGGCGGCCTGTGGTCTGAATGCCCCCTTCTGCAAGGACGCAGCCGTGTTGGGTTGGGGCCCGCTGGTGACCTCAGCCTCGCCCTCGTGACCTCTGCAGGGAGGTCACTTCACAGGTCCTGGGACCAGGACTCCAGCGCGTGTGTTCGGGGAGACCCTCCTCACCCTCCGGGCCGCGCCCCACGTCACGGGCCTTCCCTCCTGCCGCTGTCGCCAGGGGACCTGTGACCTGTCCCCCAGGGAACATGTATAAAATATTTCTCCCGCAAAAGGGTCTATAAAACGCACCCCCAAGGTGAAGTGGCACCGTGAGAGTAGGTTTTCAAGCCCTTGGGAAGATGAGGTGCCCCCTCCCCGTCAGCCGGTGCTCGAGCCTCTGTAGCTCTTGGCACAGACGTCGCTAATGCCGCTGATCCTCCCTAAGCCCCTGGGCGATTTCTTTCACCCCTTCCTCTTCCTTTTCTAATTAAAAAAGTAATTCAGGTCCACTGTAAAAATGCCTGAAAATGCAGATAAGCAAAACAAATGGAAATCATCCCTAATCCTTCGCCCGCGAGGGCTGTGCCCAGGGCTTCTTGGGGCCTCTCCTCTACCCCTGGGGCTGGGCGGCCGCGGGTCTGGCCTGGGCGGCCAGCGGTCCATTTTCTAACGTGCATGTTCGTGCATGATTTGAAGATTGGTTTATTTTTGGCAATTTGCCGGTGCTGCGCGTTCACCCTGGACCTCGCTGCTTAGTCGGTTCGGCCCAGAAGCTGCCGCTAAGCTGAAGGCGAGGGTCCTCTCCCTTCCCGCTCCCCGCCGCCGAGCTCTCGGACCTGGCTGGCTCCGGAGGCCGGAGGTGTCTGTCAGGTGACGGTGGGTCCCACGGAGTGCTGTCCCGTGATGTGCTCTGTGGTTCCTAAACACATCGGCTGGGTCTTTCCTCAGCAGACAGAGTGCGTGTGTTCCTGCCTGGGGCCTTTCCTGTCGGGTGCACCTGGGGAGCCGCCCCGCCGGCCCCTTGTGTTGCTGGTCTCCCTGTTCTTGCTTCCGGGACAGGAGCATCTCTGTGCAGGAACTTGCACCCTTGTGCATTTCCTTGGATCGACTCAGAGAAACACAGGCCAAGAGTGAAGTAGCAGTGTGCCCTCCCCACACCCGGTGTCTTCACGGGGTCCCAGCCTATCACTTCTCAGATGGGCCAGCGCCTAGCACTAGGAGCAGGAGCGTCTTGGGCCAGGACTCTGCTTAAACGGGCACTTATCCTTATTCACTCAGTATCTCCCCCTTTTCCCCGTCACCACATCGTGTAGGAAGGAGGCAGAGTCTCATCTGCCCGGCGGCTAGCAGGCCACGTCCTGGCTCCGGCAGGGCCGCGACCCGTGAAGGGCTGTCCCTGGCTCGCAGCAGCCTCACACTGTACATTTCTTAGTGCCAACACTCCTGCCACGGGCCAGGGCCTGAGTTGGTGGCTGTGGTTTCACACTTCACCTGCCGCATCCTCGCCCTGCATGGACCACATGCTGGCCTTGGTTCCTTGGAGGCCATTTCAAAAGATTCCGAGTCCTGCTGCCCCTGGGCATCCTCTCGCCCTCTCGGCTCATTGTTTCCCCTGGAGTCCAGGTCCTCTGTCTGCAGAGACCTGTGGCTCCCGTGTTGGCTTGTGTGCCAAGGGGCCGGGGTTATTTGTTCTAGATTCCCGACCCCCTTGGGTGCCTGGGGCACTGGCCTCTGTTGTCTCAGTGCTAGCAGGAGGGGCCGGGGTCCTGGGGGCTGCAGGCCACAGGGCCTTTTCACGCCCTCTCGTGCCCAGCATCGCCCCAGCTGTGGGTGGCGGGTGTGGGCTGTTTGGGGCCCAGCTGGAAGGGACTCTGGGTGCTGGGTGCACACAAAGGCCCAACACCTCCAGGCCCTGGGTGGATTGTCCTAGCTGTGGGTGCAGCAGGCTGGCCATGCCTAGGTGGGTGGGGAGCGTGAGCCAGCATACCAGGTGGCCCACCTGCCCTGCACCTGCAGATGCTGACGGGGTGCATGCTCCTGCTGGAGCCCCTGCCTGTCCTTGCCTGTCCTCCCTGGAGAGACCCAGTGTCAGTAGCAGGGACAGTTTGAGACCCACAGCCTTAGCCAGGCTGCTGCCCCTGACTCCGGACACTTGCCTCCGTGCGTCTGATCCCTCCCACTCAGATGCGTCCCCTCTCTCCCTCCCGCACCCCTTGCTGGTTAGGAGCTGGTGCCCAGAACTTTGTCCAGGACTCGCCTTGGTTCCTGGCCTGTCCGTGAGAAATGAGGGCTAGATTGTTTCACTATAAAGTATTTTCTCCTCCCTTGAGTTCGTACAACGGGTTTGTCGGAAATGTCACCAAGGATGTCCTTGCAGTTTGCAGATGGCGTGTACCTGGTCCTGCTCATGGGTCTTCTCGAGGACTACTTTGTCCCCCTGCACAACTTCTACCTGACCCCAGAGAGCTTCGACCAGAAGGTGCGTGTGTGGTCTCCCCCCTGGTGGCCCGGGAGCTGCTGATCAGAGCAGCAGCTGAGAGTCCCCAGGGCTCTGCAGCCTGCGGGCTTCTTGAGGGCATGGAGGCCGCCCCGCGGCTGGGAGTGGGGGTGGATGTGGCTCCCGGCACGAGGATGGAGCAGCCGCTGTAGCACGAGGCCCTGAGTTTGGCCTGCCACCTCTCCAGGGCCTTTTCTGTGGCCTCCTGTGGGGTTTGGTGTTGTGATCCTCACGTGAACGTCACTTCTGCCACACGTCCCTCTGGGCTTCCTGCAGCTGTGCCCTCCCCAGGGTGGCTCTGTGGCCCGCGTCGCCTGTTCCCCATTGGGCGTCAACAACGCCTGTCTTTCCTGCTAAAACAGCCAGGCGGCTTCTTGAACATGGGCCGCCATCCTCTGTCCTTAGGAGATGGGTTCCAGGACCCACCAGGACACCAGCGTCCCTGAGGCTGGTCCCTCAGATAAAGCCGCATAGCGTTTGCGTGGGACCAGTGCACAGCTGAGGGGCTTTGGGATCGCCGCTGCGCACGGTGGCACTGCTGTGGAATTTGTGACACTGTGGTGCCCAGGGGACACCTGCCTGAGTGCAGGCGCCTCCTCTGCCCAGCTGTTTTCCGTCTGTTCTTGGTTTGAGCGCGGATGCGGCACGTGTGGATTTATGGGTACATATTGATCTATCCCCATCTGTTTTGTCCCTGTGGCTGTTTTCTTAGGAAAAAATCCCTGAGGACTCTGGGGCTGCTCCCTGGGTCAGGCTGCCCTGCCATCCCTGGGTCCTTGTCCTCCAGCGGGGCTCAGCCCGGGGCTTCCCTCAGCCCAGCCCGTCGGCAGCCCGGGTGCCTGGCCGCGACTCTTGGCGACAGACGACTTGGTGCCTGGCTCACGCCCTCTGTCACTATTTCCCTAAAGTGCCAGACCTGTGAGTCAGGGGGCAGGTGGTGGCAGCAGCCTGGGCAACGGCGGGACCCCGGGCCAGCATGGACCCCTCCGCCTGCTCTGGCACCGAGTCTGGCCGCTGGCCGTCCAGTGTCACTGCATCCCGCCTGCGGAGGTGGCCCCGGGGCAGATGAGAGAGGGCTTGGCCCGCGGGCATCGGGTCGGGAGGGGCAGGGCCGACGGGGGGCCCGCAGGCGAGCTCGGGAGGGGCCGGGCTCGGTGGCGGGCGTGCTCCAGGCCTGCCTGGCGGGCGAGTGAGCCTTGTTTCAGGAGATCTCGGTTCAGACTAACGAGATCGCGGGCAGGAGCCGCGGGCTTAGCGGGACCTGGAGCTGGTCTCCCTCCAAGACGAGGCTTTGTGCAAACGGCAGAGGTGCCACCTCCCCCTCCAGCCTCCTTGCCTTTCTCCGAGTCCAGGACGATGGTCTTCGTCGGTCCCTGCCTGGCCAGGGAGGCCCTTTGGGGAGCCGCAGCTGTCCCCCGGAGGAGTGGCCCGCCACGTGCGGCCCTGGGGCGGTGGGGCTTGCTCCCCAGGAGGGGCCTGGGGTTCTGGTCACTCCTTATCTGCCTCTCTGGCCTCCTGTCCCTGCGTCCCCCTTGTCCTCCTCCTGGGTGAAGGTCCTGATGTGCTGCCCGCAGGTCGCACCGCCATGGCGCATGCGATGTGTCTCCTCGTCCCCGCGGCTGCCTGGGGGCTGCAGCTTGTCTCCCCTAGAGGACTGAGCCTCAGAGGCCGCCTGCGTGCTCAGCTCTGCTCGAGCGGACAGTGGCGCGTGGCCTACCAGTGCCAAGCGTGCTGAGACCTCTAGGAGCGCTGGCTGTGGCCCTGGGGACCTTGGCAGCAGCCCTGCCGTTTTTGGAGGAGGGGCTGGGAGGTTCAGAGAGCAGCGCAGGAGAGGCACCGTGAGCTGCCACCCAGGACAGGCAGCTGGGACTCCACAGGGTCCTGCCAGGAAGTGGGCGGTGCCCTGTGAACCCCTTGGATGCTGGGACAGCCCAGGGCTTTCTGCTCTGCACACTCCAAGCCTTTGTGCCCATCAACCATCCTTTGGGGACACCCCACAGAACCCTCTGTCCTGGAGTGCAGTGTGTCCTGGAGATGTGGACTCCATTTCTGGAAGATTCCAGAGAGGGCTTTGCAGTTTCAATGTGCACCCCCTTTGCCACCTTTGCTGATTGGGTCAATGCTGCTGGAGGCACAGGTCTCAGGGTGACCACGGAGTTAGCAGGGGTGGACCTGTAAGTGCCAGGTTCTGCTCAGGCCGGGTCTTCCACAACCCTCTGCAGTGCAGAGAAAAGGCCACGCCTCTGGCTGGGAGTGGCCAGGTGGCTGATCCCACGGCAGCCGCAGTGGGGAGGGGGCTCTCCAGGCCCCCGGGAGCTGCCTGCCGTTCTGCCTGTCCCATCCAGAGGACGGGCTGCCCGGAAGTCCTACTGGGGCAGGAAAGGTGGCTGGTGATGGAGGCCTGGCCTGAGGGAGGGCAAGCCCAGCATGGTGGTCGCGTCCCTGCTGGCGTTACCTCAGCTGAGAAGGAAGCAGAGGGACGAATCTCACCTCAAAGCCACCACCAAGGGGCTGAGGAGCTGCAGGTCGGGGGACCCAGGGGATCTTCCCCCGTGGACTGTGCTCTCCGTGGGGTGGGGATGGCCAGGTCAGTGTCTGAGCAGCTGGAGCAGCTGCCCCCCTGCAGTGCCCCAAGTCCCATCCCACTGTGCCAGGCCTGAGTGGCACTCCTGCCACCACCTCACATGCCAGGGGCAGATTCTGCAGGCCTGAGAGGCTTGTGAACAGGCACTTAGGAGGGTGCCCGGTTGGTGCCCCTGGGCTTTCCCTGGGGCTCAGGCTGCTGCATGCATGCTGTGTGCGTGACCGGGGCGGGGATCAGATCCCGGTGCTGGCTAGCGCCCGGGGCCCTGGCGAACGGCGTGGACGTGGACCCTGCCGTCCGTGTGTGGAGCCCAGGCGCCATCTCTTCAAGCCTGCGCCTCTCTTGGCAGAGGTGCCCACCCCGTCTCAGCCAGTGCCCTCCTCTGTGAGGAGGACCTGGGCTGCGAGGGGCGCGGACTTCCTGCCAACGTGAGGGTCCTGTGGTGGGTGCTCAGGAGGGCCGCCCGCCCGCTCTTCCTGCCGTGCCTCCTGTCCTGCCTCAAGCCCCTTCTCTGTCCCCAGTGCTGTCCCACCCTTGGGTCCAGCCCAGGCGCAGCCCCCATCCCCAGGCCCTGCTCCCTGTCCCGTGGGCCAGACATCTGACATCCTGTCCTGTTTCCATCAGTTGACTCTGAGTCTGTTCCATAATGGCCAGGAGCCTCCCAGGGCAGCACCTCTGGTCATCCCAGCCCCAGCTGGCCTGTGTAAATAGCCTGCCAACCCGCTAAGCCACACTGCTGTGCCTAGCCGGGGCTGGCATGCTGCAGGTGCTGGTAGACTGCCCCCCACTTAGCTTTCCTGAGCCCAGGCGGTGGGCAGCAGAAGCTTCTCTGAGCCCACAGGTTGGGTGTGACTCACCGATGGTGGTTTTGCCAAGCACCTTTGCCCAGTTACTTACTTGTTTATTGGCCCCAGGGGTGCTAACCACTGAGCAGCATCCCCAGCTCTTTTTATGTTTTATTTTTTTGAGACGGGGCCTCACTAAGTTGCCAAGGCTGGCTTTGAACTCAGGATCCTTCTGCCTCAGCCTCCCAAGTCGCTAGGATTATAGGCGTGGCCACAGTGCCTGGCCTGTTGTTTATTAACTGATGTCCTCAGTAAAATCACCTTTGCTTCTAATCCATTCACCTGGAAATCATAAGAACATCATTGCTGATGGGGAGGTTGGGGCCTGCACATCCTCCCAGCCGAGGGCTGCGAGCCCAGGTTGGTGCTCTCGCAGGTGGGTGCTGGGTGTCACCCTCAGGCACCTCGGAGCCGGGAGGTGCTTGACCCTTTCACCTCAGGGAGAAGCCGTGTGGGGACAGGGACAGGTCTGGGCCAGGCCGGCACTGCAGCCACCATCCCCTGACTTCAGTTCCCACAGGGTCCACAGCTGCTCAGTGCTGAGCCGCCACTGCCCTCAGAGCCCCGCATCCTGCAGTGACCGGGCCATCCCAGGAATGCCCAGCTCTTTGCAGCCCCTCTAGCAGCTAGCCGGGGCCTGCCTTGTGCAGGGGCAGTGTGCCCAGGACTGGGTACCTCTGCAAGGATCTTGTCTCCCCGAGCCTCAGTTTCCCCATCTGTAAAATGGGATCCCTGCCACTTCTCACTATGCGAGGGGCCTGGGGTCAGCAGGCCCAGTGGGCATGAGTCCTCCAGAGCAGGCCCGTGCCTCGTCCTCCCAGCCCCCCAGGTCTCTGGTGTGAGCAGCAGGAGTGTATCTTCTCTCTGCTCTGTCCCCATGTCCTGCCCCCGCCCCTGGGTCCTCGTGGCTGAGATGGAGGCTCTGTCGTTCCCACCCTGTTCCCCTTCTGGTCAGCAGTGGGCAGCGGGCAGGCCTGGGCTCTGGTGGCCGTAGACCCTAAAGCCGGGCTCTTCTTGGCAGGTCCACAACGTGTCGTTCGCCTTTGAGCTGATGTTGGACGGTGGGCTCAGGAAACCCAAGGCTCGTCCCGAAGGTAAGGCCCGCCAGGTCCCTTGGCAGACGCTGGCCAGGTCTCAGGAGGGCGGAGCTGGAGGCGCCTTCTCTGGCTCGTCCCCTGACGGGGACCAGGCGAGCCCTGGGCAGGGCTGACCGGGCTGGCAGGGCTGGCAGGCCCGCTCTTTAAGAGCCACTTGGTGTTGAAGGACGTGGCCTCTGCCTGCAGACTCAGGGCTGAGGGGCCTCGGCCTTGGCAGGATGTCGAAGGCTCACAGATTTAAGGAGGTCCCCTGATGGCCAGCAAAGGGCCACTCCTGAGCAGGGACCAGCACCTTCCCACTCCTGGTGTGCTTGGGGTGCAGAGCAGCCTGAGCCCTCGCCCATGGCCTCACCTCCCTCGGGATGTCACCTTACCAGGCTTCTCCGACATGAGCCAGCAACGGAGTCCCCGGGGGGCTTCTCAAAGTGCAGACTGAGGCTCGAGGGGGGAACCCAGCGGCTTTCCTCGGTATCGAGTTTCTTGGTCCCTGATGCTCCTGGTCTGGGGACCCTACTTTGAGAATCTCGGCACGGCAGTGCCTTGCAGCCTGTGTCCTGGGAAGGGAAGGAGCTGGGAGGTGCCCTGGGGAGTTCAGGCTGAACGGCGTGGGCAGCATGGCCTGTGGCCCTCTTGGGAAGTCACGGGGGACCTGACCTAAGGCACCGAGGAGTCCTGTGGGAAGAAGCCTGTTCACCTGCATCCAAGCCTGGGCCCGGTAGGAGGAGGCGCAGGACCGGTACCACGTTCCCTGCCTGCAGGCACCCCCAACGGAGGCCCTCTGCTGGGAAGGACCTTTCCTTAACTGGGGGTTCACAGGGCTGAGTGCAGGGGCTAGGCGGGGTGGTGTTTGGGGAGCTCAGAGGGGCTCAAGGGGTCCTGAGGGACTCCTGTCCTTGGTGTGGAAGCAGCATGGTCTGGTGGGTAGCAGGGTCTGGTGGGATTTTGAGTACTTTATATCCCCAGAGAGGCTCCTGAAGCCTTTTGAAATCGGATCTGGGGGCAGCTGAGGGGGTGTATGTTCTGTGAACACCCGTGAGGGTGGACTCGGCCAGCGCAGGAAGCAGGGTGCTGCCCCATGTTGGCCATCTGTTCTCTGTGACCTCTGCCCTCCCTTCCCACCACCTATACTGGACTGTTCCGGGCTAGGGTGACCAGTTGGGCCAGGTGCTCTGGGCTCCACAGAACCCTGGTGCTCCCTCAAGCCTGCTGCCCACTTCAGGTAGACAGGCCATTCCCTGCCGCCATCTTGGTCCTCTCATCTGCAGACAGGAGGGAAGGGCAGGAGGCCATGCCAGTGACCCACAGGACAAGGCTGGAACCCAGACCCCTGAAGCCAGCTAGGAGGAGGTGATATATTAGGACCTGACTGCACTGGCTGTTTCTGGCCTTGTGACTAGTTACCCCCAGGGTTAGTACAAGGTGGTCATTCCATGGTGGCCCTTGACCCACAGGGAGTTGAGCAGGAAGGACCTTTAGCATCATTAGGTTGACAAGTGAAAAGGCCAAAGCCCAGACCACCCAAGTCACTTACCTGAGGCCACCAGCAAGTGAAAAGAACCAGGTGCCTAACTCCCAAGAAGGTCCCCTCCCCACCAAAGACGGCAGCCCAGACTTAGAGTCCATGGGGTCCCTGTGTGTTACTGGAGGTGACCTTCCAGGAAGTGCCATTGGCCACCTGCCCACCCGGTCCTCGAACGTGTCCTGATACAGATCCTGCAGGTGGGGAGCATTCTGTCCGCACCGTCCTGTGTGCTTGTCCCTGCAGAAGGTGGTGGCCTGGGGTGGGGGCTTTGCCCCCAGCCTGTGTGTCTGGGGAGGGTCGTGCCAGAGTGTCTTGCACGTGGTGGCAGGCAGCCTTGCCGCTGAAGCGCTCTGCTGTGCAGGTGGCAGCCGGGAGCCAGGAGGACAGGCTCTGCCAACAGTGTCTCTGCTTCCTTCTGCAGATGTGGTGAACCTGGACCTCAAGTCCACCCTGAGGGTTCTGTACAACCTCTTCACCAAGTACAAGGACGTGGAGTGACGGGGCCACCCAGGCTCTCTCAGGGAGGCGTCCTCGGTGCTGCCCGGCAGCCTGGCCCCGTCCCTGCTTGGCTTTGGTGGCTGTTCACCTGCTCTCCTTGTGACTCCGCGTGGTCGAGACCTTTGAAAATGCAGCCCTGTGAACGGGGCTGGGCTCCAGGTGTCCTCTCCTGTCCCTCGGGGCCTGCTGAGGAGCTTGTCTGTGTCATCAAAAGATGACACAGAAGAGCTCAGGCTCAACCCCGGGGGCCGTGCCACTCCCGCTGGTGCATATGAGTGGTCATGGGTCACGGGTGCTCACGTCCATCCTGAGCTGTGCATGGACTTGGGAATCTCCCGGGCGGCGCTGCCCTTGGGGGAGGGGCCCTTTTGGTAAAGGATTTTACAATTAAAAACCTAAACTCCCAAGTCCCACAAACCTTAGGTGTGTCCCAAGTGTCCTCCGTCCTCTTGTCCTGTGACTCCTCAGCCGCTCGCGTTCTTACCGACCCTCTGCGCAAATTCCCAGGCCCCAGGGCTCTGCCACAGGCAAAGGCAGGATTTGCTGAGGACGTTCCTTCGCTTCCTGCTGCGGCTCAGCGTCGGGGTCTGGGGCTGCCCTGCTGGGTTGCCGGAGGCGACTCTGTTCCGAACCTTGTCCCAGAGGCCCCGGGAACGGATGCCTTTTAGAAGTGGCCGCGTGCTCGTTTGCTAGGGCCGCAGAGCAGGCGGCTCAGACAGCAGAGGATCCACGTCCCTCAGCTCTGGAGGCTGAGGCCCCAGGGCCAGGCGCCAGCAGGATGCGGTTCCCTGGAGGCCTCTTCCTTGGCTGGTGCCTCTGGTCCTCCCTGGTCTCCCTCTGCGAGTGACTGCGTGCCGATCTCTTGAAGGACACCAGCCACGCTGGGGCAGGACCCGCCCATGAAGGCCCATGTCCAGATGTGGTCTCACTGAGGTCCTGGGCTTGGGGCTAAGTTTCGGGGACACGATACAGCCCATAATGGGGGCATGTGAAGGGCCATCTCTCTCCTGGTGCTCTGGTGGCATCTCCCCTGGGTGCCACTTATTCAAGCTCTTCCCCCTGCCTGCTTCGGCTCTGGAAAGGAGTGGGGTCCCCGGCTGTGTCTTTTGGTCTGGCCCTGGCCTCAGGGGCTCCTGCTCTGTGGCACGCCCCGGCCACGTCCCCCTGCATGGCCAGCCCCCCTCCGAGCCCTCGGTGCTCTCTCCTCTGCAGCCTGGCGGAGGTCCACCTTCCCGCTGCAGACCAGGGCTGCGGAGTAAGTTGTTAATGCTAAATTGAATGCCGGCGCTCAAGTTTTAGAGAACAGTTGAATGTTCTCCCTGGTTCCACTGTTGCCAGGCTGGCGATGGGTTGAGAATAGCCGTTTTGATGGAGGTAGCTTCCCAGCAGGGGAAAAATAATTAAAACGGCATTACAGCGTCTCCTGTGGGATGCAGTGACATTAAAGACCACAGTGACAAAATATCCATAGCTGGAACGTTCTGTGCTCCTCATTGCACACACAGAAGCACAGCCGCTGGGGCTGGTGGCCCTGGGGCTGCCCGACCTTTGCTCAGGTGGGCTTGGTGAGTGTGTGGCTCTTCCCCAGGACGGAGGGGCCGAGTGGGACGGAGGAGGGGAGATGAGGGTTTGGAGAACCCAGCGTGGATTCTTAGCCCACCCAGGCAGGTTCAGCCTGCTCTGTGCCATCAAAGGGAAGAACACAGTGACCGAGGCGCAGCCCCGGCAGCCCGGCTGGCGGGCATGCCCAGCGTCATGTCAGGGCTCTTGGAGGCCCGTGAGGGGTGTGGGGGGCGTGCAGGCCGCTCGCCTGACAGCACGACCGTTGGTCACAGGCTGAGTTCTGGGGAAGGGGAGGTCTATCCCAGGGTCCCCTGCACCTCTCGTTCTCCTTCACTGCCCGGCCTGGCTGGGAGCAGGGCCGGCCCGCTCTGAGGCCGGCTTCAGGGTCCCTGTGATGGGAGGGGCGCGTCTCTGGCAGGCAGCCTGGTTCCTGCCAGTCTGGGGAGGAGCGTCACCTGTGAACAAGATGCCCCTGCCTCCGGGGCATGCTCAGTGTGGGGCATCTCGGGGTGACTTGCACCCCAAAACAACTCTCCCCTGACTCTCACCGGGGCCCCTTGGAACACAAACACTTCTAAGTTCTTCATTCAGGGAAGTTCTGGAAAGTTCTTGCTGCTTGGGTCCCACAGTCTCATGACTTTTTTCTCATAGTGAGGTGAAGACATGGTCCTTTGTGTCCACCTGTGGGGGCAAAGGCGTGGGCAGCCACTGCACAGAGTGGCGGGGTTCCCGGGCCGCGTGGACGCTGAGCGGGCTGAGCACTGGCCCTCCGGGTGCAGCTGCCCTGGTGCCCCGGGGGTGCAGGCCTGGGCCGGCCCACCATGTCCTGACAGGCTGTGGCGAAGGGCGATTTCATTTTAAAACAGCTGTGTCCTCTCTTCGCTTTGTGTGCCAGTATTTCATTGTCTCTTTAATTGTCTGAAGCAACGCTTACTTTGGATTTCTGGATATTAAATAAAAGCCACTACAGCTCCGGCCGAGCTTCGATCAGACCCTCCTGGCTGGCCTGGTCCGCCTCGTGCTGTGCTTTATTCCAATAAAGGAGCCTGAGCCCCGGGCGGCTGGCGTCTCTGTTCTTTTGGCTGCTATTTTTCTGTTTTGTGCACTTCGCCGTTGCCGCCCAGGCTGCCCAGTGCTGGGCGCGTGTGATTCCACACCACCCACCTGCTTGGCCTTCTGTCCAGAACAGGACGGTGCTGCTGGGCCCTGGGCACAGGCTGGATAAAATGGCCACTGCAGGGAGAGGCTCCCCTCCTCTCCGCGGAGGGGACAGGAAGTCACAAAGCCTCGTGTGCTAGCTAGTGAGTGACCGCCCTTGGCTGAGGGGCAAGGGACCCCTGGTGACCTTCACTGGTGGCCTAACCTTAGTGGTCTATACCAGCCCTACTGCCAACCCTCCCGAGCAGAAGCCCCGGGACACCACAGGGGCCTGGGACTGCTATTACCGTCCCTGTGGCCAGCCCTGTGGGCAGGCAGGGCAGCCAGGCAGCAGGGCCAGTTAAGAAAAAAAAAAAAAAAAACTAGAAACCAGGGACCGTGTCTGTGAAGAACCTGGGCCAAGACACAGGCGGGTCGAGTCCAGGTTTGCCACTGGGCAGCGACTGGCGGGTGGTCCACCTGAGCTTTCCAGCCGGGCTCTGAGGGAGAGTTCAGCCCCCCACCTCAAAACCAGCTGTCCCCGACCATTCTGCCCTCAGGGACATGCAGCAGTGTCTGGGGACAGTGCAGGTTGTCATAGCTGGACGAGGGTGTGCCGCTGATGAGGCCAGCAAAGAGCCACCTGCCCTTGGTGCTGCGGCTGGGAAACCCCTCAGGAAGCCGTGGCTCCTGGGCCGGCCGTCTCCACTGCCTTCGCTGGATGGGATTTACCTGTTGATGTTGAGGAAGACAGAACTTCCCCCTTCTGTGCCGGTCCTTGGAGGTCAGCAGTGGTGAGCGACTCCAGAGACCCTGTTGGCCTGTTCAGCAGGCATTTTGCCCGGAGTCTGCTTCGTCCAAACCTGGGGCAGAACTGGCCCCTTCTCTGAGCCCTGGAGCCTGGGCTGCGTGGGCCACACCAGGTGAACTTCAGAGAAGGAGGACAGGGCGGGGGACAGCGGAAGAGGCCAGCTGGGAGGAGCAGCAGGCGCCAGGGCTCCAGGGCGCAGCAGCAGGGGACTCGAGGCCTGTGCTAAGCTTTCTCTTAAGCCGTTTCTGTCCCGTTCTCCTGGGGGGACACCTCTGTAGTCAGGGCCCTCAGGAGCCCCCGATGCAGCCATCCTCTCATGTGGGGAGGGTCTTGGCGTGGGGGGGGTCCCTCCTTGCCTTGCAGTCAGTTTCTGGGCAACTGTGACCTTGGGGCCACTGGCCCAGTGAGGGACCTGAGAGTGGAGAGGAGGCAGAGACCTCCTGGGTCCCCTCGTCCCCCCTTCCTCGGGCAGGGACAAGTCCACGCTGTTTCTGACCCAGGACCTCGGCCGCTGCAGGGCAGGGAACAGCGACGTGTGGGGAAGCTCAGTTCTAAGTGGAAGCTCAGAACTCGGAGTCCTGATGGATTCCATCAACCCTTGTCACCTTTGCTGGCGGGGGGCAGGCTCTGCCCTGGGGCCGCAGACCGGGGATCCCGGAGCCCCTCAGCAGGAACCCTGGCATTTGCTGAGTATTTATTTACCAAGGACCACACTCGGTGCCCCAGGGGTGCCACGGGGGACAAGGACCTGGAGGGCAGGAGGGGACCGACAGGCAGGGGGAAGCCTGCGGGTGGCTTCGGGAGAGGCGGGAGGGAGGCGGGGAGGCAGAGCTACGGCCCCTGGGCATCTTCGCCCAGCCCTGGGGCGACCCCAGAGCCTGCGGCCACACGCTTGCCACGCAGCCTGCCTGGCCCGCGTCACATCCAAGGCCACAAGGCCCTTGTTGGTCTGCTGAGCTGTTGGACTAGCTCTAGACTTCCCCACGTCGGCTCTTTGAACTGTACTGAGCAGCGAACACCAGGCCTTGTGCCGGAGCGCGGCCAGTGTGCAGAGAATGACCAGAAGGTCAAGGGGACCCCCGGGGCGCCAGCGGCACGGTGAGGAAGAGAGTCGGACAGCAAGTTGACTGCACCCTGCGTCCCCGATGAGGGCGAGAGCAACTTTTTCTCTGTTTTATTTTATTTATTTATTTATTTATTTATTTAATGTTTTATTTCTATTTATTTAATTCAAGAATTCTGTGGGAGGGTACTGGAGTTTGAACCCAGGGTACCCCATCACTGAGCCACACCCCCAGCCCTTTTGTTATTTTTTTAGTTTGAGACAGGGTTCCAATTGCCATGTCTAGCCTTGAATTTGATCCTCCTGCCTCGGCCTCGCAGGTGGCTGGGATTTCCTGCCTGCCTCCGCCACGCCTGGCCTTAATGTTTTATCTATTTATTATTCGGTACTGCGGATTGCACTCAGGGGCACTCGACAACTGAGCCACATCCCCAGCCCTTTTTTATATTTTATTTTGAGACAGGGTCTCCATAAGTTGCCCAATCTGACTTTGAACTCACACTCCTCCTGCCTCAGCCTCCCAAGCTACTAGGATTACAGGCATGTGCACCACTGTGCACAGCAGGACCAATATTCCTGCCCCACTACCACAGTCCATCAGCAACTATAATCAGATGTAAGTGTTGACTTATTTGTAACTAAATATTGGAGATTTAAATGAAATGTCTTTACCTCAATGACTAGTTAATGTCAGCAGTGATGATATTTTTACTATATTTGGATATAACACCAGAAAGCCTACTCCTTGGACTTTTTCCAGGGTGGAGGGTACCAGGGATTGAACTCAAGGACACTCGACCACTGAGCCACACCCCAGCCCTATTTGTATTTTAGCTGGAGACAGGGTCTCACTGAGTGGCTTAGCGCCTGGCTGTTGCTGAGGCTGGCTTTGAACCCGCCATCCTCCTGCCTTTTGTACAGTATCAAACTTAGAGTCCTCGGTTCCTGTGTCACCTAGAGGCCCGTGAATGTCGCCACTGCGTGTGCTCCACACTCTTCACTTTGGATCTCCCTCCCCCTGTGTGCCTCTCTCGCGCAGTACGCAGCGGTGTGTGTTTGTGTGTGTGTGTGTGTGTGCGCGCGCGCGCGCGTCTTCCTGCGGAGACGCTGTCCTGTGACCGCAGCATGGGGCCATGGTCAGGGACACTGATGCGATGGCATTAGCTAACTAACCAGGTCCTTCAGGCCTGGTGGGAGATAGAAGCCGCGCGTTGCCATTGGCTGCGGCAGCCCTCGAGTGCGCCTTGGGCTGTACCGAGGCTTCGTGGTGGCGGCTCTTGGAAGGGTAGGCCAGTCTTTTTCTAGAGTGCCCGTCCGCTGGGACCCGTCTAGCGCTTCCTCACAATCAGATTCAGGTCATGCATTCTCAGCGCGTCATGCTGCGGGGGTCAAACTGTGTTGGTCTTATTAGGACGTCCAGGTCAGTGGCTTCATTAAGATGGGGCCTCAGGCTTGTGCTCGGACACTATCGCACGTCTTTTTGACCAACAAATGCTCACGGGGAAGGAGATTTCAGTTATGGAGTTATCTTCTTCCAGAAATAACCAGAAAACCCAACAGAACATGGGAAACCATTGTTTGAAACATTAACTAAGAGGCAGATCAGGTCTGAGATCCCGAAGAACACGGAGGGAGCAAGTGAGCCACGTCCTGCAAAGCCCTGCAAAGCACCACATAAAAATATGCTGTCTGGCATTCAGTGAAGGTGCCCAGACACACCAACCAGGGAAGCAGACCAACCAACCAAGTGACCAATGGCCAGAAAAAGAGTCAGCCAATACAAGGAAACCAAAGTGTGACAGATGGTGGATTCTACAGCCCAACCAACCAGACGCTTGAAAACTGTTAATGTCTTGAAAGACTATTCTAGATCAAAGGGCTCTAAAGAGTCACGAGGACCAAAGGCAATCACAGGTAGCATGTGGTCTCTGATCGGACCTTTGGGTAATAAACTCAAACACACACACACACACACACACACGCTCACACACACACACACACACACACACAGTGATAAAAGGCATTTTGAGCACCTGGCAAATTTGTATATGAATGAAATGTTAAGAAAATATGCGGACAGCAGTTTTCTGGGTGGGAGGTCCTTGTTGTTAGGCAGTGTGTGCAGGTGAGCGGGAGGACCTCTGGGATTTACTGTAAGATTTTCTAACTGTGGCAGGGGACCCCCGACAGAGAGGGTCACCATTTTTCCCGTCTTCAAACGGGCCACACTCAGCAGTGCCCAGTACATGCGCATTTTTATGCCCCCATCTCCAGACTCTTCAGCAAAATGGAAACTGAGTGCTAGGGACAGAGTTGTGCCCAGCTGGAGGCCTGGGCCGTAAGTCTCCTCTCAGGCTGCAGCGGGTCACCAGCTGGCCGGGCCCTGGGCACTTCCTCCACAACCGGCTCCTCTGGGTGGCCTGGTGGGTTCGGCTGAGCTGGGTTGGAGCTTCCCAGGTGAGGCGCGGGTTGCCTTTGAGATCTGGAGTCTCTGCATCAGGCGCTGAACCTCCTGTTTGGTGGTGCTGGGATCCACCCAGGGCCTTGGGCCTGCTAGGTGGGCACTCTGCCACCGAGCCGCCCCAGCCCTGGACTCGGCTGGTTGTCAGAGGTGCAAGGTGTGGCCACTTAAACTTCATTTGGGAAGGGTCCTCGCGGTGCTGCCAGACAGCTAGGTTAGTCTGCACGTGTCCCCGTGAGACATCTAGAACAGTGCTTCTCACTTTGTCACCTCATGGGACACACACAGAGTGACGGGATTTGCATGGCTCACTGAGGGACAGATGACTATCTGGAGCTCTGACCACCCCAGGCTGAGGGCACACGCTGGGACCATACATACTCGCACCGTGTGGAGGGCTCTGGAGGCACCCGCTGTCCTTGCCCACGGGTCCTCTTAGCTCGGTGGCGTCAGTGCCAATACCGCCCTGGTCTCCCTGTGGAAGGACGATGAGGTCTCCACGCTGAGAGATCTCAGGCTGACGGCTTACGTGGCTCCAGGCAGGAAAGGGCACTGCTCTCCCTGCCGGGCGAGTGTCTCCCGTCTTCTGCGCTTATTTTGATAGAGGAAAATGCACTTGTGAAGCAAGAATGACGGACAGGCGGTTGGGGTGGCTGAGTGACCGGGTAGGCCGGGGAGATAAAACTGATCTGGGTCTGGGAAGAGGGAGGCTGCCTCTGGGGACTGAAATGCCCAGGCCTCCCAAGCCCTCCTCCGCCCGTTACCAAGGTCACCTGCCTCTGCGCTTCCTCCGCAAGGCCTTTCCTGAAGCACCTCCCGGGCTCCTCCCCAGGGATCCCCACGCACGGCCCTGCCCCCTGGTCCGTTGCTTCCCATGTTTTGGGGCACCCCAGACTGTCTGGGTACGCAGAAGGGGGAGGGAGAAGGGGGAAGAGGGCGGGAGAACAAAGAGAGTCTAAAGTCGACACTCCCACTCTCTGGTACCAACTCTGGGTCCCTTCTCTGTGGAGAAGCCCGTGTTACCCTTCTGTAAGTGAAACTGGCTCTCTCCGCCCGCCTCGGCTTTGTCCACGCCCCAGCCTGGGAAAGGAGCTCACTCGTGGTCACTTACTGGCTCAGAGCTGTGTGCAGGGCACCTAGGACTCCTGTGGATGTGCCCTGTTAAGGTGGCCACGTCCAGGCAGCTGCTGCCACTGGGGTCCCCCGACCGAGTTCCGTGTTCCATTTGTCCCCTGCATGGGCACAGGAGGTGTTCCTGCATCTATCACTGTGGTTTTATTATTTTTCCTTTACTATTTGGTAGCGACAGGGAGCTTAGGACACACCTGCTTGGACCTCCCTACTGCCCAGGGGAGCAACCCACATGGGTACCCGGGTCTAGGACTGAGCCGTGCTGTGATTCTTGGTCACAGAGGCTCCGTTCAGGCCTCTGTCCAGCTGACCTAAGTTTCTTCTGGTTTTCATGAGTAGTTCCTTGGTGGGTGGCCAGCTGTTCCAGTCTGGGGAACTCCAGGACCAGCTGCACAGCTGATGGCCTGTGGCCGACCTCTCTGTGTCTCGGTCCTGCTGCCCAGCCATGCACCACACCCAGGAGCCACAGTGTTGGTGAAGGGCTGTGGGATCCAGGGATCCCTTTCCTCTCTCCACGCCCTTATGTGATTCCTTCCCGCACTGGCCCTGGGTTGGCCCTGGGACTTGCTTTGGCCAAGGGGACAACGGCAAGGCGACGCCTGCTGAGATCTGGAGAGGGCTTGTGCGTCTCGGGTCTTCCCTGTGCTGAGACCACCATGGGAAGAGCCTGCGCTAGCCCCCTGGAGGAGCAGAGGCCACAGACACCACGGCCCCTGCTCAACAGCCTGCTGACTCCCAGACCTGGGAGTGGGGTCTTTGGAGGTGACCAGCCACCAGCTGGCCGCCGATGTGCACAGGCTAGCAGAGGGCACCCATCTGTCCCAGGCCAGACCTGCCCAGCCCACTTCAAACCGCAGGCTGAATGGGAAGGCCGTTGGCTGTAGCGCCCGAGGTCTGGGCGGGTTTGTCAACCTAACCGACCCACCCAACCTGCCTGAGGCAAGCGAGCCTGTGGGAAATAGGACGTCCAGGGCTCATGTTCCGAGAGGGGACGTAGCCATAAACGGAGACCTGGGACGTTAGACAGGCCGCTGAGGGGAGAGAGCAGAACGGAAAGTCACCCGCAGGTGACGCACACAGCAGCCCCACCGCCTGTGGATCCCAGGTCCAGGCTCTGGATGGCCCTTGACACGCGGGAGGTCAAGGTGGGTCCGCCTGAGCGACAGGACAGAAACCCCTCTGTTAACAAACGGTAACTTAGGTAAAGAAGTAAGAGCTGCGTGCGCCTCAGAACGCGTGCCGCCCAAGGCGCCGCCGCCGCAGGAGACAGGAGGTGGGCAGCGAACGTGCCCTCCTTGGAATGACCCAGAGGAGAAGGTGGAACCAGGCAGCAGGCGGTCAGGAGGACGGTGCCCCCGAGGTACTCAGCAGGGACCGTGCACTCTGGGGAGAGAGTGCTGGTCGCGAGGCCCTGGGCGCTCCGGCTGCCCGGACGCCCATCCCGCACGACGGTCATGAGAGACTGGCTTTGCCCCCTGCGCCTCTCGCTCTCTGGCTTTGGGCAGCACTGCCCCTTGGCCTCTGCATTTTGGAGTGGCCTCCACCCACCGCAGCCCAGGAGGCCCATTTCGATGGCACATCTCACGGCACCTCCCTGGTGTCCTCTGGACCCTTTCATCCAGGACTCACCATCGTCCCGTCCCTCAGTGCTGGCCACCCTGAGTCCACTTTCAGCCACCAAGTGCCAAGCAGTGGAGCCATCCAGCGGCTGCCCTGCCAGCACCCGGCGCTCCGTCCCCCAGGGACCCAGCTCCACCAGCTCCGCGGCTCCTTCTCACGCCCGCCCCACTGGAGACCGACCCACAGTTTTCCACCTGTTTTGCTGACAAATGAGCAAACGTTTGCAATCGAAGCCACTCTACCTCCAGGCGCGGCTTATTGCGGCCCCCGGGGACAGCCTGGAAGGGAGCGCAGGAGTCCGAGGAGGTCGTGGGGCTGACGGCGTGGGGAGGGGAAGAGCGGGCCTCTCCAGGCCAGGCACTGGAGGACATGGCCGCTGTCCTCCTCCAGGGGCAGGGCTGCTTCTGCAGGGAAGCGTCTTCCTGGCGCAGAGCTGGGACTTCTCTGCAGGCCACGTTCTAATTTCTGTCCCTGAACAGCGCTCTGCCTTTCCACAGAAGGCTCAGCGCGGCTGCGGGTTTAGTCCGCATCTTAATTCCACATCACACGGGATTAGATCCCATGTCTGATTTTCAGCGACATCCTTCCGGCCGCTCCAAGAGATAAGGATTCCTTCTGAGCCGCCATAAAAGCCCCTGGCGCTCAGAACATGCCTCGGCTGAACCGAGAACCTAAAGCCCGGACGGTTCTGTTCTTGTGTTAAGCCTTTGAGTTACAATCAGAAGCAAGCCCGCCCTGCTGTCCTTGAGTCGTGTCCTTCCTGTGGAGGCCCAGCTCCGCCATCAGCGCTGGGATTTCGCCTACTCAGCTCTGAGTGACTGCAAAGGACTGTTTGCCTCCAGAGCGCCTCTCTCTAGCTGCTGGTCCTCACTGCCTCCCGCTGGAGGGCCCACTGCCCACTGCCATGTCTGTGACCAGTCCTGGCTCGGGCTGGATTTGGTGGCAGGTGACTAGAGCCACGTTAGTTGCTGTGCGTAGGAGGGACTCTAATGCTGGAAGCGGGAGGTGGGCGAGACTTGGGGAGGCGGTGGCAGGTCCTCCAGCGAGGACCTTCGCCATGGTGTGCAGAGCTGGCCTGGAGGGGAGACGCCAGGTCTGCACTGGCCCCAGCGTGTCCTCCACCCTCCCGTGTCCACTCCCCACTCTCCCAAACTGCCCCATGGTGGGCTTTCTTGCCTCTGGCTTCCAGCTGCCTCTGGTCAGCACGCGGCCCTGGCAGGAGGTGTGGGAGGAGAGCGAGGGTGGGAGCGAGGTGGGGTAAAGCCTCTGCTGCCCACTGTGGGGGCTCCTGTCCAGCGGCTCCCCGCAGGAGGTCAGCGGTTGTCCCTCTGGGTCTAGGACTGAGCCCCCGCGCTGTTGACCTCCTTTCCACCTTCCCTCACTCCGCCTCATGGCCCCTCCGTCCACTGCCCTTCAGTTCCCGCATTTGAAAGCAGGTGCCTCTGAAGCCGTCTGGGGTCCAGGTTCAGAAGCCGCCAGCAGGCTGAGCCTGCTCCAGACCCCGCCACACAGGTCCCCACGGGGCTGCCTTTCTCCCCGGGTCCTCTCGAGCCCCAGTCCTGCAGGGGACCTGGGAATGGCGCAGACTGATGTGGAAGCCTGGTTTCCTCCCGTGGTGTGAGGCCGAGGGTGGGCCTCCTCCGGGGCGGCTTCCAGGGCGCCTAGAGCCGGCCTCCTCACCAGCGGGCGGTGGGACCAGCAGGCCCAGCACACCCATAACTTCTCACACCCCCACCCTCCTGCTCTCCGGTCTCCCTTGCTCTCCTGCTGCCTGATCTGGCCACTGCTCTTACTGACCTCTTGGCAAAGACAGGGTGACCTGTCTCCTGGTCCCCAGCCCTGGAAACTCACGGCTCACCTGGTCAGGAAGATTCAAGCTGAGACCAGCCTGGGTCGCAAGTGTCCTCCGACAAACCCACTGTGCAGGGGTGTCGCCTGCCCGACTCCCCTAGGCCTCTGCGTGTGCTGCTCCCGGCCTCCGCCATCTGTCCCTGGGCCCCCAGCCTCTCTCCCACGGCCTCTGGCATCTCCCCTGGTCTTTAAGCAGCAAACTCCTATTCAGACGTCAAGGCCCCTTCCCCTCTGGAAGGCCATCTTGATCCCCTCTGGAGTAAGCCATGGGGATTCATCCCATAGCCACCTCGTCCTGGGTTCTGGGCCCTGACACAACCCGGCAGGAGAGAGATGGCCCTGCGCAGAGCCAGCCTCCCAAGGTGGAGACTGGCATCAGACACCAGCCAGTGGCACAGGCTCTGGTGCCGGGAAGGTGGGGCTGGCCACTGAACCTTCAGGGCGCAGGCCGAGTCACAGCGAGGACCCACCTGGGGGAGGAGGGCTTCCTGGAAGAGGGGCACCCAGGTCCAGGTACAGAGCTGGGCGGGGCCAAAGCAGCCAACCAGGAACACTGGCAGAGCAGGAGGGGGTCAGTGGGGCGGGGGTGGAGAGCAGAGAGGTCAGGAGAGGTCAGGGAGGGGACGGAGGTGTGGCCCATAGGCTAGGAGGGACCTGGGGACCCTGCTGTGCACTGCAGAGCTCCCAAGGCCCTGGGCCCTGAAGTGGTGGGGTGTGAGGTGGCCCTCCGGCTGCCCAGGGCGGCAGGCGAGTGAGGGGAGCCCAGGGAGGCTCCTGCGTGGTCCAGGGAAGAGGCCGGGGGCCAGAGGGGAACAGGGACGGTTTGCTGTTTGGGGGTGTGGGGTGCTGACCCCGGGGTTCCTGGCCTCAAAAGTCACCCTTGGGGATAAGATGGGGACAGGGAGGAAGTGGCTTGGTTTTGGGGAGGAGGGAAGAGATAAGAAATGAGAAATGCCGTGTTCCAGGTGACCGTGAGGCCCCGGGTTGGGAGCCTCCTATGGAGGCTTCCAGCGAGTTGAGGCGACCTGGTTCTCCTGGCGCCCTCTCCCCGCCCCACGGTACAGAGGAGGAAGCACCCGCCCCCAGCGGAGCAGGCCCAGAGGAAGTGAGCAGGGCCCTGCCTCGCCACCAGGCCCCTGCCACCCACCCTCCCAGGAAGTGGGACCTGCCTTGCTCAGGAGCAAGACCCTCCTCAGCGGCTGAGGCCTGGTCTCCTTGTGTGCGTGCGGGAGGCTGCCAGGTGAGTCCTCCTGCATCTGGACCTGGGGGAGCCCTCGGCCGCTGGAACCCCGCCCGTCCACACACCTGGGAGCCGGAGGTCACCGAGGAGGGACCCAGACGCCCCATGGGAAGGAGCTCTCCTCCCTGAGGTGGCGCGAGCTGGCCTCAAAGGCCCTAGAGGCCTCCCCACCCCCTCCCCATTTCACATCCCCGAGGCTCCGGGGACCCTGCCCTACCTCTCCCTTGAGCCAGGTGAACAGTTCCCTGGCCCCCTCACCTCTCTGAGCTCCGTGCAGTCACGGGGAGAAAGGTGATCCCGCTTTCTGTGAAGACGCTGAGGCCGGGGCAGGAAACGACCTTGCCCAGGGCTGCTGATCACAAGAGGCAGCTCACATCTGTGTCCCCTCAGCCATCTGTGTCCAGCATTGAGTCCATTACCTCCTTGTCAAGATGCATGAGGACCAGAGAGGGGAGGGGATTTGGCCGAAGTCACACAGCCAGTGTGAGAAGGAGCCTGCCTGGAACCCTGGCCTTCTAAGCCCCAGGCCAGGGCCTTTTCCCCTACTGCAGCCGCAGCCCACAGGCTGGACCTGAGTGTCCAGCTGGAAATGGAAACTGGGGGGCTAGGAGTCGGGCCTGGTGGCTGCCCCCTCCCTGCTTCAGAGCAGGGCAGAGCTTCCAGCTGCTGTGAGCAGGAAGGAGGCTCCAGGGCCCTCAGATCCTCTGCCTCCCCGTGGCGTGTGGGGCTCCCTGCCTGGCCCCCTGCGGGGTGCCCTGCCTACCCCAGCTGTCTGAGAGGGTCTGGAAAGGGGGGGAGGCAGGGGCTGGAGGGAGAAAGGGGAAGGAGGCCGCTGGCACTGAGCAAGCGAGCCCTGCAGGAGGAAGTAGGCCAGGGAACCGGAAGGGGGCCTGGAACCTGAGACTCCAGGACCTGCAACAGGGACAAGCCAGGCGACACGCCTCCCCTGGAGCACCTGCCTGCAGTCCTGAGACCCTCAGCCCCTGAGAGGCCAGGGGCTGGGAAGAGTCTCTTGTTCAGAAATGGGGTGCAGGCCAGGGCGAGGCGCCCCTTCCCTCTGAGCCTGGGCAGAGTGGTGCAGGCCAGGCCCTCTCTGTGTCAGCCTGTCTTGGTCCCCAGGGTCAGGTTTGCGCCCCGCCCAGGCGCTGCCATCTGGGATGTCATCCATCAGGGACGTGGGCCAGCCCA
Source organism: Sciurus vulgaris (assembly GCF_902686455.1). Lineage (NCBI taxonomy): Eukaryota > Metazoa > Chordata > Mammalia > Rodentia > Sciuridae > Sciurus > Sciurus vulgaris. The sequence continues at coordinate 176,258,050 of NC_136465.1, forward strand.
CACCAGGCCGCCCGGGCTCCCTGCTGAGCTCACCCAGGGCTCTTCTGGGGCCCAAGGACCGGCTGCAGCTGGCTGCCACCTGGACTGCTGGGGCTGGTGGGCGCCGCACAGGCCGCGGGGCGTGGGAGGGCCACCAGGGAAGGACCCCTCTTCCTGCCATACCTTTCTCGGTGGTGTCTGTCCTCTGTCCTGTGCTTTCTTCCACCCCAGGCCTCCTACCCTCGGGGACCCTGTCCCTTTGCCTGGGCCCTCATGGTGACCTGTCCACCCAGAGCTGAACTCCACACCTCCCTGAGCCTCCTGGGCTGGAGGAAAGGACAGCGGTGAGTTCAGGGCTTCTGGGACAGTGACGCCTCTGTCCCCTGTGTCCTCTAGGGCAGGCCAGAGAGAAGATGGAGCCCGAGTTCCTGTACAACCTGCTGCAGCTCCCCAGGGAGGTGGCCCTGCCAGCAGAGGAGCAGCTCCCGCAAGGTGCCAGCCCGGGGCTGAGTGCTGGGATTGGGCCAGGGCGTGGGGCCGAGTCACAGGGGCTGCCTGCTTTCCAACTGTCGGCTGAGCTCCCAAGCTGCCCACTCGGGCCTGACCCGCTCTGCTCCCGGACCCTCCCGGCACCTCCCACCGTCCTCTGCACACGCCTCTGGGCCCCGTGCTGCTAACCCAGCCGCCAGCCTAACGCCTGTGGGCTTGCGCTGAGGGCTTCTTCTCAGATGTCCTTTGTCCCCAAGAGTGGGACAGAAGGGGAGACTGAGGCACTGGGCATGATGTCAGTGACTCGGCTAGTGGGCGATGGAGCCAGACTCCTGGCACCGCAGGGGCGGCAGGACCCAGTATGCCCACCTCCCGGGGTCCCACATCCCAGATCTGCCCCTTTGCAGACGGGTCTCTTTAAGAGGTGGGTGGGCGTAGGATCCCAGCAACCCCACCAGAGTGTGCGGCACGGCCCCGCAAGTCCCCTCCTGGGAGGCACCCAAACAAGCACAGGCCAGGCCAACAGCACTGCGCATGCCCGCGTTCCCCACGGAAAGCCCCGATCGGCAGACCCGGCCCGGGAGGGCCTGCGGGAGTCACACGCTGACCCAATCAGCAAAGCGGGAGCACCGTGGTGGGGGGTGTGAAATGCTGAAGTGAAACGGCAGAACGTGACTCTCTAGGCCCTGTGAACCCTGCCTTGGAAAGTGGCACCCCGGGAACAGAACACCAGGGCCAAGAGGCCCCTGGCGGCGGGTGGGCCAGGCCCCAAGGAAGGACAGCTTTGTTCCCAGTCAGTGACTGTCTGTCCGATGTCCCTCCCAGTTTATGAGCCCTTGGAGCCTGGAGAACATCACAGGAAGACGGCTGAGTTTGGGTGGTAGGCTTAGTTACGTGAGATAAACATTTACTTTTTGCTTTACAGTTGATTTAGAGATACCTAAGTTCCAAAACACAACGCTGGGGCTGGAGATGATTAAGAATGCCGTGAAGTCTGCTCCAGAAAGGGGAGGCCCTATATTCATCCACCCACCCATCTACCCATCCACCCACCCACCCGTCCATCCACCAATGCATGCATCCTTCCTTCCTTCCTCCCTTCCACCCATCCACTCACCCACACATTTACCCATCCATCCACCCATCCATCCACCCATCCACCCATCCACCCATCCACCCACCCACCCACCCATCCACCCACCCATCCATCCACCCACCCACCCATCCACCCACCCATCCATCCACCCACCCACCCACCCATCCACCCATCCACCCATCCATCCACCCATCCACCCACCCACCCACCCATCCACCCATCCATCCACCCATCCATCCACCCATCCATCCACTCTTCCTTCTCTCTTCCTCTCTCCCATCCGCCCATCCATCTGTCCATTTGTCCACTCACTTGCTCAGCCAAGTACTCATCAAGAGCCTGCTCCGTGCCACCACTTTGGTGATGGTTCTGTCCCTCCTCTCCTCAGGGTTGGAAAGTACAGGAAGGTTTTCGGGATTTCCAGCAAGTCTCCAGATGGGTTGACTGCATTCCGTGAGCTCAGGCAGGGCAGCCCATGGCTTCCCCCATGCATATTGGAACCAACTGACTTTGGAGGTTCCTCAGGCCTCACCTCTTATGGGTTCCATGAGTCTAAAATGTGAGGGAGCTGCTGATCACAAGGCCTCGGGGGGCGCAGGCTGGTCTCAGGGCCGGACACTGCAGGCCAGCCAGGGCAGTGTCTACCATGGCCCTTGGAGCTGGCGACCTTGGCGGTGAGCTGGGTTTTCACGAGTAAAGACTTAGGGCTGCCAGATGACGTCAGGACACCCAGTTACGTTTGAAATCAGATAAACAAGAAATAGCCTCTGAATTTAGGCATGGTCCCAGGACACAAAGCTCGCCGCTTCTGGGGTTGAGCGGGTGTTGGTGAGGGATCCGAGCCGAGAGCATTCGAGGTGAGGTGCAGGGCCAAGTGCCCTGTGGCCCAGGCCTGGTCTGCGGCGACCTTCAGGGAGAGAGCAGTCGGGGTTCCTCTGGGGTCCACACGTGCATCATGCTTGCCTCCGCTTCCAGGAGCAAAGAAGAAATACCTGCCACCCAATTCCCGGAAGGACCCGAAGTTTGAAGAACTGCAGAAGGTAGGCGGCCTTGTGCTCTGGCACCCTGGGCTCCGTCTTCTGCTTTGTCTTCTCGAGGAAGGCCAGGCACTGGCCTCCGCCTGCTGGGGACAGCAGGCCGCCTGCTCCCTTCCTTGGCCTCAGACTGACAGGTGGGGAAACTGTAGGCCCCTGGGAGACCTGTTGGAATGCAGGATGGGCACGTACTAGGCACCAGCTGTGTGCCTTCATGCCCCATCCAGCCTCATGACCTCGACAAGAATTTTTGTCACCTGACTTGTGTGGGTCACCCAGCTTGCCAGTGATACAACTAGGGTTTGGTTCAGGCCCTTGGCCTGTGTCCTGTTACCCACTTGGCCACCCAAGACCATGGAGAGCTGGTGGCCAGGCGGGCATGGGCCTGGGTCACCCAGTTCGCTGTTCTCTGCTTGGCCGTGGCTGCTGGCCCAGCTGGCATTGGTGGGTCTGGGCCTGTTCCCTCTACCCTTCTTTTCCAGTCTCTGCATGGCCTCTGTCACCTCCTCCAGGGAGGCCTCTGGGCCTGCACCACCTTCTGTACTCAGAGGCTGCGTGGGCCCTTTTCCTCCCTCTCCTGCACCCACTCTCCCACCTCCCCATCACCTGGCACAGCCCTGCTGGCCCTGGGTCCTGAAGAAATGTCCTCCTGGGCCCCCTGGCCATCAGCCATCTGGGTTTGGGTCCCGGAAGCCGATCCTGAGTTGTGGATTTGGGAGCAACCATTTGATTGGGGGGTCATCCCAGGTGTGGAAGGAAGGGACCAGCACAGGGAGGGACAGAGGGCCAAGGGGACTCAAGCCTGTGCCCCAAGCCAGCTCAGTGCAGTTGCCCCATGTCCCACCCGATGGCCAGTTCTGCCGCACTCTGACCTGTCCAGCACAGGCAGCGGGGGTGGTCCCCAGGGCCAGCCCAGGCAGAGTTGCAGGTGGCAGCTGGCCAGTGGCGCCTCCGCAGTGGAGCCTGTGGGGGTTGGAGCAGGAGCCCAGCAGCCCCGTGGTAACTTCCCGTGACTTCCTGCAGTGCCGCAACAAGTCACCCCCAGGGACCTCTGGGAGTTCTGGAGGCTGCAAGTCCCACTTGCAGTCTTGTAGGTGTCCTGCCCTGAGGGGAGCCCACCCGTGTCAGGACCCGGGTGCTCCCTGGTGGTGGGAGTGTCCTTCAGTGGGCGCTGTCCCCACCCACCCGGCCCCGACCCTGCTCCACAGGCGCATCCCCACCTGCCCACAGGGCTCTGTGGAGAGAGCAGGGGCCTGTGGAGCCCAGAGCATCCCCTGCATCCCCTGGCAGCGGGCCTGGGGGCTTCCAGAGGAGGTGACTTGGCTAGGCCTTGAAGGATGGCCTGGCAGCAGGTGAGGTCGCAGCCCGCAGGCCACCTGCGCTGTCGTGCCCGCAGGTGCTGGCGGAGTGGATCAACGCCACCCTCCTCCCCGAGCACATTGTGGTGCGCAGCCTGGAGGAGGACGTGTTCGACGGGCTCATCCTGCACCACCTGTTCCGTAAGCCGCGCCCCAGGCCCCACAGCGGCCTCAGGGAGGGGACGCCAGCACCCCGTCCGGAGCTCCCCAGCTGGGAGGAGGAGGCCTGCTCCCCGGGGCAGCCCCGCCACGGGGCCGAGCTGTGGGTCACACTGCCTCTCCAGCATTTATGGGGCACCTGCTGTTTGTAGGGACTGGGAGCCAACAAAGAAACCCACTGTCCCTGCCGTCAGGCTGCCCTGAGCTGCTGGAGAGTACAGGCCATGCTGGGTGAGGTGCCCAGCTGTGGAGGCAGGCTGGATAGGCCAGCAGGCTGGGGAGGGGTATTCACAGCGAGGGCCATCTCCCTAGGCTCCGAGGGGCCTAGTGACCTGTCCATGGCCTCATAGTTAAGAAAGCAACGTGTGGAGGAGGGGCCAGTGACGAGCTGAGAGCATGGGCTTTAACCACTAGGCTACACTGCCCTGCGGGATGAAGTGTCTGCGGTGAGAGGCTGGGGCTGCAGCTGCCCTGGTGAGCTGGCGGAGGCCCGGGAGCGCCGTGCTCTGCTCAGGCCACAGGGCCCGCGTGGATGGGGCGTGCCCAGGAGGCTGAGGAGCACAGCCCACCGGGCTCTGGCGAGGCCCAGGGATCGGCGCCCACAACGTGTCCGGGCCTGGGCTCTGGTCATGGCCCCGGCCACCACCCTGGGCCCTCACCACCTTCTCCTACCGCAGAGAAGCTGGCGGAGCTCAGGCTGGAGGTGGAGGAAATCGCCTTGACGGCTACGAGTCAGAGGCGCAAGCTGGAGGTCGTCCTGGAGGCTGTGAACCGGGCCCTGCAGCTGGAGGAGCCGCAGGCCAAATGGAGTGCGGAGGGTGAGCCGGGCCTCGGTCCAGGCCCGGGGCAGGGAGGGCAGGGCCACCTGTCCCTCCACACTGAGACCTGGTGTCTACCTGGAAGGCCGCGCAGCCCCCTCCCCAGGCTGGGGAGGAGCAGAGGCCAGGCAGCCTGGACAGGAAGCACAAAGTGAGCCTCCTGGAGGAGGGACAGGCAAGGGCCCCACGGGCATCACCACCCCAGAAAGCCCAAGGATGAGTCTCATGGGAGTGAGGTGGCACAGTCGAGTCCAGGGGCCGTGCCACACTGACCTGGCCAGATCCACAGATTTCTTAAGCTCCATCCGCAGTGCCTGCTGGTTCCTCAGGACCTTGGCTCCCCAGGTCCTCCCCACATTCCAGATGAGAAAACAGAGGCTGGAGGAGCCAAGCAGCCTCAGACCCAGTCCTGTTGGGGGCATGCCCTGAGGTTGCCACCATGTCTGAAGCCCACTCTCAGTGACCCATGTTTATAATTTGATGCTGACTGACTGCGTTCAGTCGGTCGGCTTAAATCCAGCGAGTAACCGTCCAGCCAGTCTTGCCATGTTCACGGTGGCCGTCACCCTGGGCTGTCACTGCTGAAGTGGGCCGTGGGTGGCGCGTCTTTGTCCTGTATCTCAGGCGGGGCGGCTGTGTCATCTGTACCCTCAGGGGTGCAGAGCGTGTGGGGCTGCCAGCTCCTTGGGCTGAGAAAATTGTCACGATCAAAAGAGTTGCTTGCGTCAAGCCGCCAAAGCCCCCAGCAAAAATTTAAAAGAGCTGCCTTGGAAGCGGGCAGTGCCCTGCACCACCTGCCAACGGGAGCCGGCAGACTCCTTGGTCTGCAGCGGGTCCTGGCAGTGAGGCGTGTCCCCGTGGCTGCAGGCTCTGGCGGCCCCTGGGCCTGACACCTGCTGCTCTCCCTCCCAGCCATCTTCAACAAGGACCTGCTGGCCACCTTACACCTCCTGGTGGCCCTGGCCAAGCGTTTCCAGCCCAACCTGCCTCTCCCGCGCAATGTCCGGGTGGACGTGGTCACCATCGAGGTAATGGGCCACCCCGGGTATTTGGACACACCGCTGAGCGTCTTGGGTCCTGGTGGCATCCTGAGCTGGGATGCTGCCCGAGGTGCGGTGGACCGGGATGGGTTCCTGGGTGTGGTGAGAAACATCACGTCTCACCGGGTAGCAGGGAGGTGCCGGCTGCAGAGACTGAGCCCAGCAGGAGGAGGCCCTGGCCGGTTTCTGCCCAGGCAGAGGCTGAGGCCAGCGGCTGTCTGGAATATCCAGCTGAGGGCAACCCACAGCACACAGGCCAGACTGCTGCCTGAGGGACGCCTCTCACGGCCAGCCCTGGCTGTGCCCACGCCCTGTGCTCCTCAGGAAGCCTTTCCTCTCCAGCACCAGCCCCGACCACCCCGGGGTTCATGTCAGGAGCTGCTTCTCCCCCAGGCAGGCTCCGAGCACCCCACGGTGCCCGCCTCTCCCCAGGGCCCTGGGTAAGCCAGGCCTGCCTGGTCTCCACCTACCAGGAGGGCCCAGTCCAGCCAGACCCAGTCCTGCTCTTTCCTAGTCCATGATCAGAGTCCTCTAGTGAGCAGCCGAGTGGCTCTGTGCACACTTTGTAAGCCAGAGGTGACTGCTGACTGGCTTAGGCGTTGTCCATGGCGGCCCCTGAGACTGGGGACCTCGGGAAGGAGGCAGTGCCAGTCTCCATCTTCCTGGGTTCAGGACTCGTGGGGAAGGACAGTCCTGATGGGCCCAGTGGTGGGGGGCTGCTCAGGAGCCACCCTGAGGAGGGGCCAGGCAGAGCCAGCTGGTCCCGTGGGGCTACGTGGGATGCAGAGCCAGAGCGGGGTCACTCTGGGCCTCCCTCCCTTTCCTAGAGCACCAAGAGCGGCCTGAAGTCGGAGAAGTCCGTGGAGCAGCTCACTGAGGACAGGTGAGGGGGAAGAGGCAGCCTTGGGGCCGCAGGTGGGCCCTCGCTGTGCCAGCTTCCTGTCGCTCGTACAAGAATTCTGCCCAGTGAATCCTAGTCCCTTGCTGGTTTGAGCAGAGCTTCTTCTGTCCTCGCCACATGGCCCCAGAGGCAGAGGGTCCAGCATGGCCAGAGGGGTTGAACCTGGCTGGCCTGCAGCCCACAGGCCAGCAGGTGGCTGCCTGGTGCCTCCGCGTCCAGCCCCGTGTACTGTCCCCAGGGCCTCCTCAGGGGGTCCTCCCCTCCGCTAGCCTCAGGAAGCTGTGGGAGCCAGGGCCACCCTGCCATGTGTGCACTTCACTCCACTTTTACTGTTCAGGTGATCTCCCTTAGATTCTGTTGTTAGATTTTCAGCCCCACCCCTGCCCCATGGAGCTAGGGTCTCTGCACCCAGGCCTGGCAACCCTGCTGACCAGGGTCATGGGGTTTGGGGGCCACAGAGGGAGCAGGCAGACCCGGAGTCTTCCACAGGGCTGGGGGTGGGCTTCTGCTGAGGCTGGCTCAGGTGCCAGGCTGGTGACGTGCAGCTGTGGGAGATGGCGAAGGTTTCCAGATTCTCGGTTTTGGCTAATTGATGGCTGTGTAGCAAGTTTGCCCGAAACTTAGCAGCTTAGAACAACTGCGAACGGCCTTCCCCTCGCAGCTTCCGCGGGCTCACAGCTTGGGAGGGCTTGGCCGCTGGCCCTGGCTCACGGTCTCTCCCGAGGCTGCCGTCGAGCTGAGGGCTGAGGCTGGAATCTGTAGGCGGCACCTGGGCGTCTGTGCCTGCTGGCCCAGTTGGCCTTGTGCGGAGCCCAGATCTGTGTCCTGGCTGCTGGCCCCGCCCCTGTGACCAGGCTTGCTGTGGTCAGGGGCTTTGGTCTGCCCTGGATGCAGGCACTCTCCCTTCTCTGGGGCCAGGGTGGGGCTGGAAATTCAATAGAATCAGAGAAAAGTCATCCCAAAGCAATAAAAATGGAGAGAAAGAAGCCAGACTCAACAGAAGGCGTCAGGAGAGCCCGCGCAGGGGGAGGGGTCAGGGCAGCAGGCACTCGCGGGCGGGCAGGGGGTGCCCAGCCTGGGGCTGCTCCTCCCGGAGCCCATGTGCCCGCTCCTGACCCACCCTGTGCTCTTTACTCCATAAACGATGTGCCCCACAACAAAATGGAACCACAAAACCGTAAAGCAAGCGTTTCCTGATGCCGAAGCCCAGGGCAGGGCGCAGACCAGGTTTTGCCCTTGGCGTCTGCAAACAGCTACCTGCCACCTGCCCTGCCCACCAGGCTGCCAGGGGGTAAAAGCGGACCCAGGGCTTTCCCTGCGCCTTCCGGTCCCGGCTTCTCCTCTGGGGAGAGTGAAGGTCTGCAGACTCTCTTTTTTAACTAATTCTTTTTATTTGTAATTTGTACTTCTTGCTTTTCTTCCCCTTTAGCACAGACGAGGACCGACCTGCGGGTGAGTAGCTTCATCACGTAAGATGAGGTCGGTTCCCCTCTGCAGATCGGGGTGGTGTCCCTGGTGAAGGTTCCAGGAGATGGCTCGCTCAGCAGCATGGCTGCGATTGCTGATGGGCAGCTTGGGAGGTGTTGGCTGGCCGGACATTCCTTCTTGCACCCCTGCAATTCCTGGGCAGTCGATCTGACCAACTCTCCCTCCACCCGCCCGTCACCTAGCCTTCCTTCCATCTGTCCACCCAGTGTCCATCCATCCACATACCTGCCACCCACCATCCCACGCCCCCACACCTGTCTGCCCACACACCCACGCACACCTCCACCACCTGCCTCTCCGGCACCCAGCCAGCCCCCAGCTACCCACCTATTTATGCACCCACTCGCCCACACAGCCCCGGGGCAAGGGTCTGAGGTCACGGGGCGCCTGCCCTGGAGCCAGGGCCTGAGCCATTCCCAGACCCCAAGGAGGGCCCTTGGCTGCTGAGGCCGCTGGCCTCCTGCACAGGCAGACACTCAGGAGGATGTGACGTCCTCTCACTGCCAGGGAGGAGACTTGGGGGCCTGTGTCAGCACCCACGGCCACCTTGGGGACCTGTGGGTGGGACACGGGAGGAGGGTGATCCAGGTTCCAGCCAGGTGGTCCCAGTGAGGAGGCTACTGCCAAGGACCATGTTCTCTGAGTTCCGCACCCGTCGCCAGGCCGTGTGTGCGTCTGCCACCCACTTAGACTTCTGCAGTGACCCACCTCCTAGGCCTCACCAGCCAGCCACCTGGTATGGAGGACCCACAGAGGCGTGGGAAGGAGGGCACCCCTGGGTGAAACGGCCGGGGAACAGCGACCGCGACCAGGTCTTCCTTTAAGAGATAAGACCCCCACCCTCTCTGGACTGGTTATTCTGAAAAACTTTAGTGGAAAACAGTCCCGGTTTGTCGCTGGGTAATGAGCTGTTTACGGATCTCGGTCTGCAGAGGACGTCTTTGATGAATTATTTAAGCTGGCTCCGGAGAAAGTGCGCGCCGTGGAGGAGGTAGGAGCCGTGGAGGCCTGGGCGGCCCCTGACCGCCCACCCTCGCAGAGTCTCGGGGAGTGCCGGGGTGGGGGCCTCCTGTCGCCCCAGCGGCTGGGTCACGAGCCCGGGGCTGGGGCCCTTGCTATTCCTTGTAGGCCATTGTGAGCTTCGTCAATCAGAAGCTGGAGCGCCTGGGCCTGTCGGTGCAGAATCTGGACACCCAGGTGGGGACACGGAGGGTCTCCAGGGGGAAGGCCCTGGTCGGGGGGGTGCACAGTCCCAGGAGCTCACTGTTCCCAGTGTTCCCGTAGCACAGGGCACAGAGGAACAGCCCCGGCCTTCAGGGTGCCAGGTGGCAAAGGGCCTCGGTGTCCTGGGCTTCGGGCCACCTGCTTCTGCTGGGTGACGGAGGTCCGTGGGAGAAGGTCTGATCTTAGAGGCACCACACCGAAGAAGACCTTGGCCAGAGCCGCTGGCTTCTCGGGTGCTCTCTGGATGGGCATTAGCCAGGGAGGGAAGGGGCTGGTAGCCCGACCAGGGAAGCCCGCCGGAGTCAGGCGCGCTCAGCGTGAACTGTGCGAGCCCCCGATACTGCCCCTCTGTGCAGAGGAGAACCTTAAGGCCCAGGAGGTTAAGTACCCCTCAAGGCCACACAGAGTAATTGGTGGCCCTGGAACGTGAACGCAGGCAGCTAAGTGCTAAGGTTGTGCTCAACTACGCCACACGGCGGCCACATGAAGTCTGTGCGTGGTGTGGCAACGTGGTAGGGTGGAAATGCCAGACGGACCTGTTTCCAAACTGTGTGCCACTGATGCTGCTTGGGCTCCAAGTGCAGCTGCATGTCAGCTGTGTGGCCTTGGGTGAGTTACTGGGCTGCTCTTCTTAGGTAACATGCACGATGCCATCCTCACAGGCGCCATCTGTGAGCTGGCGAGCGTCCGTGCTTAGCAGGTCGCCTGGCTCACAGTGGGCCCACAGTAAATGATTCCTGTGTGGTTTTGTTGTATTTTTATGTATAAGCGGGACGATTCCTTAGGTTCATAGTTCACCTGTTTCATCTTCATTTCTCCCTTGGTAAAATGGTGGGGTTTGGAGAATTACCGCCTGTGTGAGGCTGGCCTTTAGAGACGGCTGCATGCAGTGGTGCCAAGTCCCGGCATCCCACGCGCCCATCCAGGAGCGGCCATGGAAAAGACTTCAGGCTCAACTAATAGCATCACGATGACTGGATCGGAGGAAGTGCCGTGGAGGACGCGAGGGCGGGCTTTCCCTGCGCATCTGATCCAGCGCTCTTTGTCTTTGAAGAGATTTGGGGATTGAATTAGCATATGGCACGCTGGGGTGGCCACGATAGCTTTATCTCTGAACACACAGGGTACGGGCGCAGCAGCCAGCGAGCGGGCCCCGGGCGGGTTCCCGCCTTTCCTGCTGGAATAATTCTACCCTGAACTGTTTCCCCTGCGTTTCCGAAGCTCATGAAACAACATGTCACTTAAAAATGGACATGAGGCTATTCCACAGCAAATTTTGAAATAGCTCTTTTTATTGAGCATGTACTTTGTACCAGGAGCCCCGTAACTACTTTATACAGCTTTACACAACAACCCTGTGCAGTTGGGAATGTCATCCCCATCTCTTGAAAAGGAGCCTGAGGCTCAGGGAGGTGCAAATTCCTTAGGGCCACACAGCCTGCAGCAGGCGGAGGGGCTTCCCTCTGACGTCACCCTCTCCACACAGACCGCCAGCTCTTTCCTTTGTAGTTTGCAGATGGCGTCATCTTACTCCTGCTGATTGGACAACTGGAAGGCTTCTTCCTGCACTTAAAGGAGTTCTACCTCACCCCGAGCTCTCCTGCAGAAATGGTAAGCACTTCCGCCCTGGGTGGCCACATCTGCAGAACTGCCTTACCAGCCTGTGCTGTTCACGTCCAGAAGAAGGGAGGGAGGAGGGGAAGTTCCTCCCTGTGTCTGCCCGGCCACCCCCCGACCCCCCCACCCACCTCCCCACCCCCCAACCACTCACCCACCTCCCCACCCCCCCACATACCCAGATGTCCATCCATCATCCGTTCCTCCACCCACCCATCCATCACCTGCCCGCCTGTCTGCCCAGCCATCGTGGGCTCTGCTTGCCCGTCTTGCCGCCTGTCCATTCAGCTCTCCCCACCCAGCTACCCACCATGCTTCCTTCCACCCACCACCTACCCACCATGCAGCCACTGACCGTCCTCAGGCCCACACCTTCTGTCCCTCCTTCCCCGAGGGCCTGTTCCGTGGCAGGCCCGTGCTGTATGGAACACGGATGCTGTCCGACAGCCCAGGCCCTCCAGGACCACCCAGCCCACACCGTGGTGCTCCCGAGGACCGTGGTCCCCGAGGGCCACTGTGGAGCCTGCAGCAGGCAGGCCTGAAGGAGTGGTCAGCGTGGTGCGAGGGGCCCAGGAAGGTCGGCTTGGCCTGCAGGCGGAGGAGGGACCGGCGCCCAGGGGGCAGCTCCAGCAGAGGCTGGGCAGGAGCGGGAGGTTGGGGTGCTTCGCTGCGGCCGCAGGGGGGCCCTGGGAGGGGCGGCAAGGAGGACCTGTGGCCCTGGAGACTCCGCCTTAGTCCTTGGTCCAGGTCGGGGCTGTGGCCCAACCTGGGAAGAGATGGCGGACAGCCTGAGGGGCGTCTCCCGCGTCTTCCACACAGCCCTGGGGCCTCGGCTCCCGCCTCTGCTCGGCAGCCCCCAGGCCCCTCCGTTCCGCCGCCTCAGGGCTTCGGCTTCGGGGTTCCCCTGCGGGAAGGCCCTTCCCCAGTGGGCCAGCCGGGCACATTTTCCTCCTGGCAAAGGCAGAGGCCCGGGCCGGGCTGGGCCCGGCTTTGGCCTTGGAGGGGTGTGGGGAGCCCCGCAGGGCGTGTGGGCGCAGAGCCGGCCGCAGCTGAGTCCCTCACAGGCCCGTGGGCTGTCGGGGGCTGGGCAACCCTCTTCACAGTGGCCTCTGTCCCTGCGGGAGGAAGCCGGGTTGGAGAGGGGCAGTGACCTGGCTGAGACACAGCCAGTGGGGACGGAGGCCACACGGCATCTGGGCTCGCCATCTCCAAGTCCACGCTGCTTCTCCGATTCTTCCGGGGACCAGGGCGAGCCCCGTGGGAGGCAGAGGGGGCAGGGGCTCGGAGGGTCCCGGGGGCTTGCAGATCCTTCTCCTGGAAGATAGGGTGAAGTGTGGTCAGGGAGGGACACTTGGAGGCTGAGGAGCCCTTGGGGAGCCGTCCATGTTCCTGGGGTCCTGAGGCTTCTCGGGACCACAAGTGCTCGTGCCCAGTGTTGCGCATGCTCCAAACCCCAGTTCCACACGAGGGACGATGTCCAGCCTCCTGGCCTCTTTCACCAGCCAGCTTGCCGGATCCACCGGCCGCAGAACCCGCTTCCGGGATGCACCAGACCAGATGTGGGACGGGTGGCAGCCTCTGAGCTCAGACCCAGGAAGGACTCTTGCGGGCACACCCAGGAAGCCTCAACTGCAGGACCGGGTGCCGCACACGCCCGGGAGGCCGTTTCTGGAGACGCTGGTGACAGCATCCCTCCTGGAACGTGGGACACCTGTGGGATTGTCATCCTGGCAGAGTGGCTTTTTCATTGTCAGACCTTTCGTGCCCGTGGAGTCTGGGAGATTGTCACTCACTGCAGGAACAGAGGCTGGGAGGGAGGGAGAGAGGCCATCATTTGCTCAGCAGGAATCAAAGCCCTGGAGCCGGAATCTGGGGCGTCCCTCCCACATTCAGTTATTTCTCCCTGGGAGGATGTGCCTGCCCCGCCTCCGCCCTGGCCTTCCCTCGCTCCGCGGGGCAGGGTGGTTCTTCCTCCATCATCTGGGACTGCACAGGGGAAGACAGGCCGGGAGAGGTGGTAGGTCATTCTGGGCCCGGGTCGGCTCTTCCAGGAGAGGTTGTTTGGGTTCAGAATGAGCATTACTGAGGGAGAATGTGACAAAGAAGCAAATATGATCATTGTTAGTGCTGCCACTACGATTCCCACAGCCTGACCCCATGAAGGTCAGGAGCTGGTCCGTTTCCAGCCCATTACATGGCCAGCACATAGTAGATGCTCAACAAATATTTTTAAAATAAGTGAATTGAGCAAAGTTTCCAAACCACCAATCCCCTGATGCGCTCTGTGACAAACAGGATCTGTGATCAGACAACCTAGGGAGACAGGCACCATCTTGAAGGGTCATCATGCTCATCGACATGTGCAAGGCCCTGAGAAGTCCTGCAGGAAGAACTTCCTTTTTTTTTTTTTTTTTTTTAGTATTGAGGATTGAACTCAGGGGCACTCTACCACTGAGCTACCCCAGCCCTTTTGAAATCTATTCTTTTATTTATCCGTGACAGTAGGGTGTATTATGACATGTCATACATATATCCATGGAATTTAACTCCCATTCTTGTGGTTGAACATGATGTGGAGTCACACTAATCACATATTCATATATGAACACAGGAAAGTGATGTCCAGTTCGACCTTTGGTTTTTTGGGTTTGACTTATTTCACTTAGCATGATATTTTCCAGCTCCACCCATTTACCAGCAAATGCCATAATTTCATTCTTTATGGCTGAATAATATTCCTTATGTATAGACACCATATTTTCTTTATCCATTCTTCTGTTGAAGGGGACCTAGGTTGATTCCATAGCTTAACTATTGTGAATTGAGCCGCTATGAACACTGATGTGGCTGCGTCATTACAGTGTGCTGATTTTAAGTCCTTGGGGTATCTGCGGAGGAGTGGGATAGCTGGGTCAAAAGGTGGTTCCATTCCAAGTTTTCTGAGGAATCTCCACACTGCTTTCTATAATGGTTGTACCAACTTGCAGTCCCACCAGGAGTTATGAGTGGACGTCTCCCCCGCATCCTCGCAACCTTTATTGTTGCTTGTGTTCTTGACACTTGCCATTCTGAACAGAGTGAGATGGAATCTCGGTGTAGTTGTGATTTGCATTTGTCGAATCGCTGGAGATGCTGAACAATTTTTCATGTGTCTGTCGACCGATCGTGTTTCTTCTTCTGTGAAGTGTCTGTTCAGTTCCTCAGCCCATTTACTGATTGGGTTATTTGTTTTTCTGGCGCTGTTTTTTGAGTTCCTTGTACACCCTGGCTTTACCCACACCCTCTCCTTCTGCCCCAAGCGGAAGGAGAGGGGCTGCTTGGGTTGTATCTGACACCCAAGGGAGAACCAAGGAGGACGGGGGGCAGGAGGTGGGCAGTGGAGCCTCGTCCACTGAGCTGAGGCTCCCACTGGATCCCACGGCACGTCAAGACTTGGGGGAGGCCGCGAGCCCCCTGCAGGGAGCGAGGGGAGGCTGGGCCCAGTGACGTGCCCAAGGTCAGCCTGTGCTCAGCTGGGATTGGACCCTGTGGGCTCTCCACTCTGCAGGGAGCCCTGCCTGAGGCTTTGGCCAGGCGGAGGAGTGGCCACAGGGTCAGCCGCCTGGGCAGCGGTTCCTCCAGTCTCTAGCCTGTGCAGGGTGGGAACAGGGTGCGTCGGCCCTGGGGCAGCACGTTCTGAGGAGCCTGCGGCCACTCTGACCTGGGCTCCCTGACTGCTTTGCGTGAGGAATCCGGTGCTTCTGAGGGGTCTCTACCACCACGGTCCTGCTTGTTCCCTGGCCAAGTCCCCTCACCTGGCAGACTCACCTCTAGTGTCACCTTCGCCTTCGCCCAGCACCTGCTGGGTGATACCCTCTGCACTGGGGGCCTCCGGCTCCCAGCAGCCCTGCCATGGCCGAGACCGACCTTCGGGGCCTTGGGAGGGAGGGAGGGGAGGCCCCGTCCGTGGGGATGTCGGAGAGAGAAGGTGGAAGAGCCTTCGTCAACTGCTCCGGGGGGACGTGAATGGATGCTGGGGTGACCAGCTGGTCTGGTGCCTGCCCAGCGCTGGGCTCAGACCACCTCGTGTGCTGACGTCTGACAGTTCTTGCTGTCTTAGGTGCACAATGTCACCCTGGCCCTGGAGCTGCTGAAGGAGGGGGGCCTGCTCAGCCACCCGGTCAGTCCTGAAGGTGGGTATGCTCTGGCCCCTTCCCTGGGCACCAGCCTTGGGGCGGAGCTGGCGGGGTCCTCCTGCAGGCAGGTGGATGGGGAGCACCCACCGGGTTTCCTCTGAGGGGCTCCGTGGCCACCGCTTCTGCCTGCCCTGTTGGAGGACGTCCTGGGAGGGGAGGGGCGGGAGTCCCTGGGGACAGGCTGTCCAGAGAAGCCAGCTCTCGAGGGGGTGCTGTGTTGGAGGGACAAGCGGGGCATAGGGAGGCCTGGGCAGGAGGAGGACGGGTGTGTCACAGGATGGGAACTGGAACTCGGGCCTTGGGGGACCCACATCCTGGCTCTGCAGCCTCAGCTGACCCTCGGGCCCCTAGGAGACCGGGTCAGTGGGCCGCCCTGCCACCCGGGCTGAGCGGCTGCCTGCTCCTCTGGCCTGCAGACATCGTGAACAAGGACCCCCGGAGCACGCTGCGGGTGCTCTACAGCCTGTTCTGCAAGCACAAGCTCAAGGCCGGCGTGGACGGGACCTCCTGCGGCACCCTGCACTAGCGCCACGCCCCCCAGAGCCACTCCTCTCGACTCGTCCAGGCTCCGTGGAGGCCTGTGCCGAGGGGCCTCCCTCAGCCCAGCGAGCTCCGGCCTGCGCCCCGCTCCCTCTGCTCCGCGTGAACAGCTCTGACCCCACCAGGGCGTCCTGCCTCGAGCCAACCCCGCCTCGCTTGGCGATATCACTACAGCATTTCTGGGGCTTCCCAGCCCACAGGGGTCCTGGGCTGCACGTGGACAGGGTCAGCTTCTCACCAACAGGTCCCAGGCAGCAAGAGCCCAGCCATGCCCACTTCTCCCAGGCTGGAGGCTCTTGGGCGTCAGGACCGTCCGCTGAGGCCCCGGCTTTCCCCACTCTGCTGCCCCTCTGCCTCCCGCTCAGGGCGACGGCCCAGGAAGCCCCATCCGGAGGCAGGAGTTCAGGCGGCTCCAAACCAACCGGTGTGACTCCAGAAGCTAACGCAGGTCCTTGCCAAAGACACCAGGGCCCGGGCCAAACCCGGCAGCTGCAACTGGGTTTTGCCCAAAAGTCATGCAGAAGAAAGTCTGGGGTTGATTGTGGGTTGGGGTCCTCTCTAGTCTGTCGCCAGGTGCAAAGGTCGCCCTTCCCAGTGAGGCTTGGCCTCCTCTGCAAAGGGTGAGAAACCCGCAGGAGAGCCGGGCACAGCCGTGCCACCCGGGGCAGCTTTCCCAGGCCTGGGAGCTGCCATGGGTGGGACGCAGCTGGCTCCTTCCCAGCCTCCCGCCCTCCCCGCGCAAGCCCCGTGGAGGAGCGAGGCTTGGGGCTCTCAGACGGAAGCCGTGGCTCTGGGGGCCGCCTCTGCCCGTCAGCTAGGGGCCCGGGAGAGAGTGACCTGGGGAGCTGGAAAAGGGCCCAGACCAGCTGCAGTGGTGTCCCATGTGGAGACACGAGGGGCTCGCTCCCGTGGTGCCGCTGCTCCCTGCCCCCTGCTCTCCTGGTTCACAGGGCAGAGGGAAGTGGGGCCCGGGGAAGCTCGCAGCCCTATCAGATGACCCCTCTTCATCTGCGTCCATGTTTCCGTTGCTGCTGCCTCTGGGAAATGTCCCTCTCCCATCCCAGGGGCCCCCTGTGTGGAGCCCGCGGCCTCCCTCTGCTAGGCAGCCCTCCAGGGAGACGCTCCCCTCAAGCAGCCTCCCACCCTCCTCACACCAGCTTCACAGTGAACACCCCCAATCCGTGCCCACTTCCTGGGGCACAGGCCTCACACCCAGCAGGCCGGCTCCAAGTCTCCACCTTGCTCTGCTTGACAGCAAATTTAAAAAAAAACCATTATTAAAAGTTAAGTTTTCAGCCAGGCCTGGTGGTATGTGCCTGTGATCCCAGCTACTCAGGAGGCTGAGGCAGAAGGCCAGCCTTGGCAATGCAGTGAGACCCTGCTTCAGAGTAAGAGCCAAAGGGCTGGGGTCGTGGCTCAGTGGTGCAGCGCTTGCCTAGCATGTGCCAGGCCCTAGGTTCCACCCTGAGCACCACACAAACAAAAAACTAAGTTTTCGTGCTTTACTAGGAATGCGCCAGTGGTAAAACCCCCAGTGTGAGTCTGATGAGTTTCGACAAAAGTACACAGTCCCGTAACCACCAGGAAGATGGAGGCATGGAACAGTCCCATCACCCGCCAGAGTCCCTCTGAGCCACCCCCTGCCCCAAGCCAGCCGATTCACCTTGCGCCGCCTTTTCTAGGATTTCTTTGAAGGGCACCAGGCAGGATGTAGGCTTCTTTCCCTTAGCGCAGTGCCGCTGGCTTTATCTGCGGTGTTTCTCGTGTCAATAACGCATCTCTATCTCTGGCCAAGTACCGCACCACAGTGTGGATTTCTTATGTTTCATAATATGTTATTTTTGCTTTAAAAAGTCAATGTCTTTAAGAGACTTTTAGACTCTGAGAATGAAGCCTGGTGGTCACCCACATAGTTACCATCACTGGCGCTTTGGTTTCCCTCTGCCTGATGTAGTCCGCCTCCTGCCGACTTCTGCCCCAGGTCATCTTCAGTCACCCCAACAGAACACCCAAGACTGGGGGACTGATAAAGGGCAGAGACCTATTTCTTACAGTCTGGAGTCTGGAAAGCCCCAGGGGAAGGGGACTCTGTCTGGCAAGGGGTTTTTCGATGCTTCATCACATGGTAAAAGGCAGAAGGGAGAAGCACCCAGGCACGAGGGCAAGACGCGGGCCTTGCAGCCCCGAGCCCGTTTAGGATCTTTGTCGATCCCTTGTGAGAGTGGGCTGCTCGCGGTCTGAACCCCGCCCCCAACAGCGTTCCCTAGGGGCTGAGTTACCAACATAGGCGTTTAGGGGGACACCGCCTTTCACTTCCTGTCGTGCTGGCTGCTGTCCAAGAGCCCTGGTTCCTGCAGAAGTAGATTCAGTTATGCAAGATAATTTCTCTGGGTATAAAATTCCACATGGGCAGCTTTTTCTCTGGATACCTCACGATGCCAATGCTGCTCCTGTGGCTTCCGGCTTTCATAGTTTCCAGGGAGAAGCGGGCTGTCCCTCTCCTCTTTGATCCTCAGTAATGTGTCTTTTTTCTATGGCTGCTTTTACGATCTTCATTTGTCATTCCTTTTCAGCAGCGTGATTATGATGTGTCTTCGTGTGAGGCTGTTTGTGTTTCTTATGTTCTGCATTTGCTGAGTCTTTGGAGTCTGGGTTCATGGTTTTTCCTAAAAGTTGAGAAGAGGCTGACCACTCCTTCTTCAGGCATTTTTGTCTCTCCTGTTTGTGGCTGGTGGAGTCACAAGCCGAGCGATGTCCGAGCTCGGGGATCATCTTACTCTCTCCTTTCCTGTGAGTGTAACATGCTAGGAAAGTTTCCCACGTGTGTGCGCATGTTGGTGCCTGGCCAAAGACCTGGGGGGACATTCTGCAGACCTGTGGACTCCGCTCTCCAGAGCCCGGTCTCTGACACTGCCCAGGGTTGGCTGCCTTGATCGTCCACACCGCAGGTTCCATCTGCTCCCTGCAGCAGCTGGGCCTCTCTCAGGCAGTGAGCGCACATCCCCTCGGGGACGTCCCTTCTGGGCTGCCTGCTGTCCAGCACCTGAGAGCGCTGCTCACAGACATTTTGTCTCCTAGAGGGGGAGATGGGTCCAGCCCCTGCCGTTCCATCTTGGCTGGAGGACAGAGCCCTCAGGTCTCCAGGGCCCAGGCCCCAGCCCAGCTGCACCCTCCCCAGGCATCATGGCCCGGGCCTCCCTGCTCCTCCTCACTTTCTCCCCTGAGTGCCTCTGCCTTCCTGGAGGGTGCTGGCCCCTCCCAGGCCACTGGCCTTTCCTGGAGTCTCTGCCTCTGTGGGCAGGCAGCGCCTCTCTGTGCTCACTCTCCTGTCTCCAGCTTCAGCTCCGTGTTTCTTTATCTTCTGTTTTTTTTTTTTTTTTTTTTTTTTTTTTTTATTTTGGTAAAATATAAACAGCACAAAATACCCCATGTCAACTGTCCAGTTCCTCAGTCCTCAGTGCCTTCCTATCACCCTGGCCCCTCCAGCATCCTGTCTCCACCCCTCCCCCATCTGGGTATCTGATCCGTCCTTTCTGTCCCACTGGCCTCTAGCTCTTGCCCTCCGCCCCTGGCTGGGAGTGCAGGTTGCAGCTCTCTGCCTCGTCCCCTCTGACTCCAGGACTGCTCCAGGGGCTCTTGCTTCTGTCCTGGGGACTTCATTCATGGCCACTCTGCTCTAGAGCTCCCGGCTCCCAGGTCCTGGCCTCCAGGCACAGCCTCCACGGCTGGCTTTGGCACCGTGCTGTCACCCTCTCCACCCTGACCTTTCCAAACTGCTTTCAGTTAGCACTGGAAACCCCAGGTTATCCAGACTCCCTGATATTGTCCTCTCCGCCCAAGATGCCCCCGTGTCACCCACCAAGGGACTTATTCACAAAAGGAGCCAGGGTGTCCCTTGACCAACGAGTGCAGAGGACGTGCCGTGGGAGAGGGATGAACACCTGGGGGTCCCAGTGCTTGGGGGGGCACTGAGAAGGGGGAGGAGGCCCCCCGCCCCCCCGCTGCCTGGGGTCCCCCCTCCTTCCCAAGAGCCCCAACTCCAGTTGAAACTCTCAGGGGACTGGAAACAGTAGGATTCTGGGGGCCGCCCTGGAAGGCGTCCAGGCGGAGAAGGCGCTGGCGGCCCGGGCTGGTGTGCAAGCGGCTTCGAAGTGTCGGGAATGCCTCGAAGGCCCGGCTCCGAGCGGAGCCGCTTCCCAGAATAACCCGGGGCAGCTGTCGCGATTCCGAAACTGGGTCTGGCCGGGAGCTGCTGCAGCCCCGGCCCCGCAGCCACGCTCTGGGACAGATGGTGCTAGGAGTTTTTCTTTCTTCCCCACCATCAGCTGGTGAGCGCACAGCTTGTGTGGAGAAGTGCGTTCCTGCCCAGCTCTCTCTGGGCAACTGGCCAGGCTCCCTGCCGTGGCTGCCTCCTCGGCTTCTCTCCTTGTGAGGCTGGGAGGCAGGCGCCTCTCACCTGGACTCACAGGAGTCCTCAGCCTCGTGGGGTCGTCCAGGGGATGGCTGGGGTCCCTCAATCCTGGGGACCTGGGCTGAGATGGGCAGCAGGTTCTGGGCGCCTGGCGGGTTGGAAAGCAGAAGACAGAAGACGGAGATCTGGCCACCTGGGCCTGCGCACAGAAAGCCCATGCTGTCCTTCACTCGTCCACTGGTTGATCGGCACGCTCGTTGCCTGAAAGGGGTGCATGCCACCCAGGCGGCTCTGGCATCTGTGTGAGCCACCGCACATAGACCATTCCTAGCAGGCCTTCCCCGAGCACCCGCGTGACCATCCAGGGGTGCTGGCTCGTGGTCTCCATTTGGCAAAGAATCTAACAGGACAGAGGCAACCGGCGAGCAGCAGGTTCATTGCGAAAGCCAGACTCTGAGAGCAGGCCCAGAGCGGGGGTCGCGGGGAGTTTGGCCTGACCTTTTTGGGGTCTCAGGAATTTCCTCCTTTCCTCTTCGCCTCACTATTATGACGCCCCCTCTGTCCACGCACCCGTGTTAGTTTTTCTACTGGATCCTCGCTTAGGAACACGAGTGTGGAAGTCCGTCTCAGTGGGACCCACCTGTGTCCACCAGCACTTGCGTCAGGCAGGAAGCCGACCTCACCGGAAGACCCTCTCCACGCTCCTTGGTTCTGGCCCTGCCCCGACCCCTTACTGCCATCTTGCCCTGGCTGCCTGAGCCCTTCTACATCTCCCTCACCGACTGTGAGCAGGCCCAGGGCTCAGAGTTGGGGACAAGAGAGAGCTTGGAGGCTCTGTCCTCGGGGGCTGGAAGCCCAGGGTGGAGGACCTGGAGGTGCAAGGCTTGGAGAGTGGGGCTCGAGTCGATCACTGTGCCTGCGCCCTCTCCTTGCACTGTGACCCTGCAGGCACCTACCTCCTGAAGTCTCAGCACCCTGTCTTCAAGTGGAAGTAATGAGGAATCCCTTCTTCACAGGGTGAAAGTCAGAAAAGAAAATCCATCTAAAGAGCTTGAAATGTTTCTGGGCACACGATATTCAAGGAAATGTTCTGATGTCATCGCCACCACCACCATCACCACCATCACCACCATCATCACCATCATCACCACCATCACCACCATCACCACCACCACCACCACCATCACCATCACCACCACCATCCTCATCATCACCACCACCACCACCACCATCACCACACCCTGCCATTGTGATCCTCCCTGTTCTCCTGTAGACAGTGCTGCACATGCTCCCCCCACGTCCTGACTGCAGGGCAGGTGCAGTGATGTGAGTCACGTGAGGTCAGGGCCTGGCACGCTGCTGGCCCTCGGGTCATGCACGGAGAAGCTAGCCTGGCAGGTGATCCCTGCCGGCAGTCCTGGTGTGCCATCCCCAGGCTCTGCCTGTGGAAACCCGTGTGCCATCCAGTACGCGGGGAGTGTCGGGTAGGTATTTGGGGCCAACCCACCGGCAGGGGCCTCTCGCCTCTCATGACGGACCTGCGTCGTCTGCCAGGCAGATCCAGACCTGCTGCTTCAACTCACAGCCCTGCTGGCGGCTCCGGCACCCGGGCTGTGGAGTGAAGGCTGACCTCCCCCCGAGGCCCCTGCCCGACCCTGCCACCTCCTGAGCTGAGCCCTTCCAGTCACTCACAGAGCACTTGTCCTGGAGCAGGGCTGTGCTTGCTTTTGGTTTTGGGGTGCTGGGCATAGAAACCAGGGCCTCCCACTTGCCAGGCAAGCGCTCTGCACTCGCTGGGCCCTGCCCCCGCCTCCTGAACAGTTTCCATCTTTGGGTAAGTTTCTGTGACAAGTCACCACACACCAGGTGGCTTTGCACAACGGAAGGGGATTCTCTCAGTTTGAGGGGCCAATCTGGGAGCAGGTGCGGGCAGGGGGTTCCTCCCGAGGCCCCCCGGGTGCGGCCCCCGGGGTGCCGCCCCCGGCCTCTGCTCGGGTTTGGGCAGTCCCTGGCCTGCCGAGGCGCCTGGGCCGGGGGCAGGTCACTGGCTTCATGGCGCAGGCAACTGCTCCACCCTCCGCATGTGTGTGCCCCGACCTTCTCTCCTTCCTCGCCCCCAAAACCAAAGCACAAGCAAACTCTTCTAGACCAAGGGACCCTGGATCACGTTGACTCGAAATAAACGGCACCAGCGTGTGACGACCTCCTGAAGGAAAAGGAGGAAAATGGAATTTCACCCCAACCCTCCGCGTCAGAACCGCGCGGCTCAAAGAGGCGCCTGCAGCGGGTCTCTGTGGGCCGGGCTGCCCCGCTGGCCGCGGCCTTGCGCCCCTGCTCAGACGCATTTCATTCCGTGACAGACACTTGATGTCTTTCTGCTGGTACATTTTGATCAACGAATCACACAAAAAGCAGTCGTGATTTTTAAATGAAACTTTCATGGGTTTAATTCAGTCGTTGACGCACGGTTGCGGCTGTGCTGTTCAACTCCCAGCTGTGAGAAAATGTCTGGTTTTAAAACACAACCAAGACAAGATTGCGGAGCCACGGACCGTGGAATACCAGGAAACGGGCAGTGAGTGAGGAGGGCGCGTTTCCGGCACTGGACATTCATTATTTTGCTTTTGTGAAATTGGAAGAAATTGCCCTCTCCAGGTTTCAAATGCTGTGGTAACTTGTCATTTCTTAGCTTCCTCAATGCCACCTTGAATCACTGAAATTAGTGACTTAAAGAATTGATTTTTTTTTTTTTTTTTGTACTAAGGAGTTGAACCTGAGGGTGCTTTATCACTGAGCTACACTCCCATTTATTTTTATTTTTTATTTGAAACAAGGTTCCCTAAGCTGCTGAGGCTGGCCTCCAACTTGTGATCCTCCTGCCTCAGTCTCTCAAGCTGCTGGAATTACAGATGTGTGCCACCACACTGGGCAAGAATTGAAGTTCTTTTCTGGCCCGAGGTGGCCAAGAATGGCCACTTGGAGGGTTTCCTCTCTCCAGAGAGCACGGCGGGCTGGGAGGCATGACAACACACCAGGTGGATGGCTGCAGTGCTGGTCCCGCAGAAGCTACCAGTGACCGAGGCCCTGTCCACCTCCCTTCTCTTAAGAGGCCTCCAGGCGTTAGATTTAGGGTGGGCCTCATCTTGGTCACATCTGCAAATACCCTATAGCCCAACAAGGTCATGGTCGTGGCTTCTGGGAGTTGGGGTGTGGATGTCTCTTTGGGGACGCTCAAGTCCACCGCAGCCTTGGTGAAGGCCTGGGAAGCCCAGGGGTCCTTCCTCAGGTGGGTCTCTGGCAAAGCCACGGGGGGTGAGGCAGGGCTGGGGCGAGAGCTGGGTCCGTCCTTGGGAGGACTCGGTGTCCAGAGAAGCAAGCCTGATGAACAGGGGCCTTAGAGGCCGCAGGTGGGACGGCCAGGCCTGCACCCCAGCTCTGCCCCTTCGGGGGTCCCTGTGTCCTCACCAGCCTCCGATGCCCCTGCTCAGTGTGAGCAGGAGGCCCAGCTGCCCA
Source organism: Sciurus vulgaris (assembly GCF_902686455.1). Lineage (NCBI taxonomy): Eukaryota > Metazoa > Chordata > Mammalia > Rodentia > Sciuridae > Sciurus > Sciurus vulgaris. The sequence goes on from NC_136465.1 coordinate 176,281,892, forward strand.
GCGTTACCCACCTCCGCCCCGGATGCAGGAAGCTGCGCCCAGTGACACCCACACACGCCCCTCTGTGTCCCCTGGCGCTTGGCTCAGCGGTCGGCTCCTCGTCCCCGACATCAGAGCCTGCCACTGATGGTCTGCGTGGGGTCACCACACGCTGGTGCCGTTTGTTTCGAGTCAACGCGATCCAGGGTCCCTGGATCCTGCTACCCTGTGTTCTGGGCACTGCGTGGGCGGCTGCAAGTCTCCCGGCAGCTCTTGGCATGGGTGGCTTCCTGTGGCCTCTCCAGGAGGGCCAGGCCTGGGTCCCGGCCAAGAACCGTGTGTAAACCGGAACTCAGCATGCGGTAACACTCAGGCAGAGCTGGGCAGAGGAGGGGGCTTCCTGCCGTCGGGACCACCTAGCCAGGGGCAGACGCCTGGCGGGAGCCAGCACCTGTCGTGGTGGCCTCTGGGTGGCAGTGCGGTGAGCGCTCCTAGGGTGCCCTCGGGGATGCGTGTGGGCTTGAGCTCGGGGCACCGTGGACCCTTCCCAGGCCTCCAACTGTCCAGCCCCACTCGGGTCCTGCTGCCACCTCGCGGGGACCCCGGGACGCCCGGCCCTCCCTGGGCCCGGCCTCCCGGGTTCTGGAGAAGGAGAGGAGGCAGCATCCATTTGTCTGCACCGCCCAGATGGAGCCGGCTGCGAAGGAAAGACCAATATTTATTCATTATCATATCCAGAAATTAGGCTGGGGAGCCACAAATAGACACTCCAACAGGAGCCCGTCTGTCCTCCGCGGGCCCGGGCGGCAGATTCCGCGTGCTCGTCACGTCCTGCCGCCTCCCTCCCGGGATCAGCTTGAGTGTTTGCCAGGCGCTCGGTTATTTTCTGAGGCGCTTACGGAGGTGGCATGGCCGACCCCACCAGGATGTTCTTTTAAAAGCGGGCGCTGCTCCCCTCGAGGGGCGGGCGGGGGCGGGTGGGAGGCAGGCAGGTGCCCGCCGCTGGAGGAGGTCGCAGAGCTCCGCTGCACCTGGTGGCCGGAGGAGGCGCCCTTGGCTGCGGCACTCGGTGTCCGGCTGACTCCCCCCATCCCCCATGTCCGCACACGTGCCCAGCTGAGCCGGCCTCTGCACTAAGGGTCTCACTCCCCCTGTCCTCCACTGCCCTGCCTCCCCTCTGGATGGCGGCTCAGCGAGAGAGCAAAGCCGCCGGCACACGGATGCCCAGGCACTGCCCTGGAGGGTCCCTCTCTTCCTTGCCACCCTCTCCGGGCGATTGCCCGGCCCTGCAGGTCCTGGCCTTCCCCCCACCCCCGGTCCGCTGAGTCCACCCACCCTCCTGCGCCTCCTCTCTCTCCTTGACCTTGATAATGCTGGAGAGTCCGGAGCTCTGCTCTTGCGGGTGTCTCCTTGGATCAGCGGCTCACCCCCTTGCTGATCTTGTCCTGGCTCTTGGCCACCAAGGTGCCGAGGACACTGCTGCAGGCCTCGGCCTGGACCCCAGTGTGCACTCCGGCCCCTTCCAGCGGCCTCTGGGACGCTGCTCCTCCTGGACTTGGAGCCACCTCAATAGTCGCACGCATGGGCTCCCGGGCCCCGCCTCTTGTCTGGCCGGGGGCAGCCCTGGCTTCCCAGCTGCTCAGGCTGAGAGCTGTGCCAGCCCACACCCCACATCCGTCTGTCGGGAACTCGAGCTGGCCCCGTCCCCAGCTGCTTCCCGAGCCTGACCACCTCTCCCCGCCCATGGCCTCCACCCTGGGGCAGCCGCCATCACCCCTGCAGTCTGTTCCCAGCGCAACAGTGGGAAGAATCCACTGCTCTCCTCAAAACCCTGCTGAGGTTCCTGCTCTGCACCTGAAATAGAAGCCAAAATCCCTTCAGGGGTCTAGAAAGCCCCAGAGCACTGGACGGACTCCGCACCTTCTCCAGCGTGACCTCCTGCTGTCCTCCTCCTCCTCCTGCCTCTGCTTGGACCACTCCACCTTCTTTCTACTCTTCCCACAATCAAGGCACCCTCCTGCCCCAGGACCTTTGCATGCGCTGTTGCCTCTGCCTCAGTGCCCTCCTCCCATTCGCTGGCTCACACCTTCTCCTCCTTAAACTCTGTGACCCATCACTAGCACCTTCCTGGATACGCAACTCCTCACCCCGTTCTCCTTTGTCTTCTTCTCAGCGTGCCCACGGCCTTCCAACACACTGCTGTGTTTAATTATATCTGACTTATATCATCTGTGTGACATGTGTCATCCGTGTCCTCCTGTTAGGATGGAAGCTTCTTCAGGGGTGTATATTGGGTGCTCAATGAATCCTGTTGACTGAATGCATGCCTATTAACAGCTCCGAGCCCACGGTCGGCGTGTGGTCGGTTTTGACACTTCCAGTTACTCGGGAGCCATAGAGAGGTGACGCCTTTGCACTGTCGCAGATTCATGAATGTCCCTGAGTCTCAGCATCGGCACCTGCTGGAGGGGATCGTGCTAGTCCCACCTCTGCAGTCAGCTATGAGGACTGGCGGGCAAGGTGTGAGCGTGCCTGGCACAGGGCTGGGAAGGAGCAGCCTGTGGGCTCTGCTATGCACAGGGTGCTACCGTTGCTACGTTGCATTGTAAGTACTGTCACCAGTGTTGGTCGTGGCGGACGTTGGGGAGAAATCTACACCGAGATAGCTGACCACGTGGAGGGCAGAATGGCTCACGGTCTGTGAGCGCCTTTCTCTGCCAGGCGGGTGGTCCCCTCTCCTGTCTATCAAGCAGGGTACAGAAAAATGCACCTTCCAGGCTGTGACATTACCTCCCACAGACGGCTCAGCCTGGCGAAGGTCACAATTTGGCCTCCTGGGGGTTGTCACTGAAGGTTTGGTTGGGTCCTCGCCCCAGGGTAGTGAGGAGTGAGGGGAATCATGCAAAAGGCATGGGAGGGTGGACGGCCAGCACCTAGAATGTGGATGGGGGTGGACAGATAGGTGGGTGGGTGGACGTGTGGGTGTGTGGATGGATGGATGGACAGACGGACAGATGGATGGGTAGGTGGCTGGGTGGATAGATGGGTGGATGTGTAGGTGGGTAGATGGGTGGATGGACAGACAGATGGGGGATGAATGGAAGGACAGAGGATGGAAGGAAACAGGTGAGCCTGGCCAGGGGCAGGCCACCTGCTCTGACTGATCAGGCGTTACGGAATTGAGAGTGATGGCTGATGCTCTCTGGAGACTTGGCTGGGGTCTGGTCCTTGCACTGAGTTTAGGTATTTCGCCCTCCCTGCTGGCCTCACCCTCCCACTACTGAAGTGAGACTAGGTGCTCACTAACGTCCTGCCAGCTCTGAGTCTCAGGGAGCCTATGGTTCCATGCGTTGAAGCCAGGTTGGACCCAGGCTGTTGCGGTTCGCTGTATTTCCAAAGACAGGCTCCACAATGTTGCCACCTAGTGCAGTGTTGCAAGACGCTCTTGCTTCTTCCTCATCAAAAGCCAAAGTTTATTTCCCCTCCGCCTGAATCTAAGCTGGACCTGTGATCATTCTGATCAACAGAATGTGGCCAAATGATCCAGTTCCCGTCATTGCCTCTTGGAATGCTCCTCCACAGAACCGGGCTTCATGGTGCAAGGAAGCTCAAGCAGTGACGCAGGGACCCACGGGCAGCCCCAGGGGAGCCCAGCTCAGAGAGGGAGTTCCTGTTGAATCCTCAGGCATCCCACCTCCCAGCCAAAGCTACAAGAAGCATAAAAACCATTACTAACCCCACAGAGTGGTCATAGTAAATGTCTCAGTCTGTTTTGTGCTGCCATACAGAATACTAGATACTATAGCAGCATACTAGATACTATAGCAGAATACTAGATACTATAGCAACATACTAGATACTATAGCAGAATACTAGGTACTATAGCAGAATACTAGATACTCTGTGATTTATCATGAATGGAAATTTATTTTTTCATAGTTCTGGAGCCTGGAAGTCCAATATCAAGACCAGCATTTGGCAGAGCCTTCTTACCACATCAGCACATGGTGGGAAGTCAAGGGGAGAGAGTGCGAAAGAGCGAACTCACTCCCAGGAGCGTTAATCTGTGCACAGGGGCTCTGCCTGCAAGACCTGAACACCTCCCTTTAGGCCCCGCCTCCCTGCACTGTCCGGCTGGGACTGAGCTTCCAACCTGTGATTGCTGGGGATGCACTCAAACCAAAGCAGCAATTTGAAGCACTTAGGTGGTTTGTTATATAGCAATAGACAACCTACACAACTGTCCAATTGAGAATTTGGTTTACAATGTATTTTATGACATGAACCAATACATACATTACACATAAATGCCCAAATGTGTTAACATATGCACAATTTGTCTTCCTGGCAGTCTTTCTGCTTCTGTTTTCCTGTTTTGCTTGGCTTCCTCTTCTCCTTCCCACTCAGCTCACCCTGTGGCCCCAAACCAAGCTGATCTGTTCTTCTGAACCCTCACATGACTGCGTATTAATGTACCTAGACGCACACAGAGGTGTTGCCGGGGGCAGCCACTGTGTTACAAAATTGTGATCTGCAGACCGTCCGCATTTTCCATTTTTCATTTGGCGATCCTTTGTGACAAGCTCTCTAAATCCCCTGCAGAGCTCCAATTCATTCCTTTAAATAGTTGCATGAAATTTCGCAGCACAGCCATCCCGTATCAATCAGCCGCCCCCAGGGGTGCTGGAGCCAGCACGCACAGCCTTGCGAGTCCATGACTGATTTTTGAGGAATTTTGTAGGTCGGTTGTCAAATACAGGCAATTAAAAAATTAATTACAAGAACTTCCAATTAAAAACATTATATTGAAAACAAAGATAATGAATATCCAGAATAGTTTATTGGCCTCACTGAGTATCGTGGGTGCCTGGGGCTGTGCAGTGAAGGCAGCCTTCCGTGCCCTGGTGCGAGACCTGGTCTCTTCCCAGGGCTGCACTGGGGTGCTGCACAGGGGTTGGGCGGCCGCAGTGGAAGCGTGTTGATTGGCCAGCGTGCCCACTTACTGTGCTCTGTTGGTCCTCTGGACTTGAGCAAGGCGTGGAGAACACGTTTCGGGTGCCGGGCAACGTCGACCTGAGCACACAGCCTCTGTGGCTACTGCGTGTGGCGGGCGCTGCAGGAGGCACCAGAATGTTCCGGTGGGTTTGAAAACTCCTTCCGTTCAGGAAGAGCTGCTCCTGAGCCCGTAAGCAAGAGTGACATGGACATCTCCTTGCTTTCACTTTTATTTAGCAGCAAAAAATGAAAACGTCAGTGAATTCCCGGGGGACCTACCTTCTTAGGCGCGTTGGCTGCAACCCAAGGCTTTTGGATGACTTTGGGTGACTTTGGATAAAGCAAGGGACGCTGTGGGTGAGGATCGGGTGCCTTCATGGTTCCAAGGAAGAGTGCTATGTCTTCTTATCATCTGGAACGTGTGTGCCACGCATCCTTTAATGTAGTAGTAAAAGTGGACACACGCACACACACGCACGCACCTGTTTTCTGGAGAGAACGGTGCGTTCCTTCCTACCCGCCCTGGCTGGCCCCTGCTGCTGGACGTCACTTACGCACATCTGCAGCATCTGTTTCCCTCACGAGGTGGAATCCACCCCTCCACACTGGGCCAGAGGGTGATTTGTATCTTAATTCTAAAGGACATTTCAGGTTGCTTTCAGCAGGATTATAATCGTTTCATTTTGAAGCAGCGGTGGCAGCTGCTGACTAGACGTGGAGCGTGGCCTCTGGCCAGCCAGCAGGTGCAGCAGGTACGCAGCAGCTCCATTACTTCCACTTGCTCCGGGCTGCGTGGCAGGCTGCGACCTCCTCAGGGTCGCTGCCTCTGCACACCTTTGCTTCTGAGGGGTTGCTTTGTCCCCTGTCCGTCCATTTGTGCCTCCATATGGTGACTAGGCCCCGCATAGCCTTGTTCCCAGTCGCTGGTCAACTGTCCACTCTGTCATACAAAAATCAATTCTCTGTGGCTGGGTTTCCCATTTCCTCCACACCTCAGGGTGTCTGGGCTGGGCTGGGAACACTTCCCTGTGCCCGCGGTTTTAATGGTGTAGGATTTCTTCTTAGCATTTCTATTGTTTACGTCTTGAGTCGAAGCTTATTCCTTCCATGTGGCACAAACAGGGGTCCAGTTTTATTTCCTTCTAGATGGAGAGGCAGTTATGCCCATGTCATTTGTTAAAATTTGTAGTTTGGTTAAAAAAAATCGTGCATTAAGTATTGATTTTCCACAGTAGCTGGGTGTGGTGGCACATGTCTGTAATCTCAGCAACTCGGGGGGCTGAGGTAGGAGGATGGCAAGTTCCAGGGCAGCCTCAGCAACTTAGTGAGGCCCTAAGCAACTTAGTGAGGCCCTGTCTCAAAATAAATAAATAAATGAATAAAAATAAAATAACGTAAAGGCTGGAATTGTGGCTCAATGGTTAAGCACCTCTGGACTCAATTCTTGGTACAAAATAATAATAATAATAATAATAATAATATATATTTAATATTATTATTAATCATTATTAATATTATTATATTAATTATTATTATTTATTATAATTATTAATTATAATTATATAATATAATTAATTATTATATAATTATATATCATATAATATATATTATATAATATATTATATAATATTAATATATATTAATTATATATATTAATTATATATATAAATATATTATATATAATTATATAATCATAATTATAATTATTAATTATTATTAATTATTATATTATTAATATTATTATAGTAATTATTATTATATTATTATATATTAATATTATTATATACAGTGGGAAATAGAAACTATTATTTTACTGTATTAAAATACTACTTTTGTCTTAAATTATCATATATATTCATATATATTTCTGTATTCCAATCTATTCCTATGCAATCTATTCCTACGATAATTGAACTGATCTTAATGTGTTTCCAGTACGCTTGAATTCGGGGCGTTTTAGGAAGGTGCTCTGTGCCCCAGTTCTGGGATAAGGTGATCTAGATATGATTCAGACCTCAGGCATCCTGCAGCAGCCCCTGTGTGAGACAACGTGAGATGATGGGTTATGGGAGCCTGGGCCAGTCAGTGTGTCCGTCCACCTGGGCGGATTCCCTGGTGCAGCTCAGCAGGTGGGGAGGGCAGGAGGAGGGGGCCGCTGAGTGTGCCCTGGGTGTGTCAAGCCCTGGCCAGCAGAGCTGTCTGTTTCCTGGTTGTTACATTCCAAGCCGTTTCCTCCTCCACAGCAACAGGGTCAGCCATCTGTGCACTGAACCTCTAAAATCCTGAGTCAAATAAACTTTTCCTCCTCTAATTGTTCTGTCAGCCTTTTGGTCACAGCAGGGAGAAGGTTGAAACGCCGGCCCCTCTGTGAGTTTCTTTTTCGGGGGTCCTCACCACCAGGGGCTCGGCCTTGGGAATGTAACGCTCTCTGAACGCAGCTGGATCCCTGAGTCACTTTGTGGAGGCGAGCGTGTTGGAGCCTCACCCGATTCTATCATGCTCACATGCAGACTCCAGGGTTCAAGCGAGCTTCCTGCCTCAGCCTCCCCAGTAGCTGGACTATGGGCACGCGCCACTGTAGCCAGCTTACCCTTTGTTCTGATCTTGGCATAGCCAACCCTGACCCCATGATTGTGCTGCTGTATCAAAAAGCTAAATGACATGGCATTAACCTAGTGACTGGCAGGTGCCAAGGCAATGGGTACTGGAGACGGGGGGCAACCCATGCCCTGAACCGTAACACGCTGCATTAGATGGGGCCTCTGAGTGAATCTGTAGCCATGGAATCTGCTACAGTAAAACGGAGAGAGAACAGATGAGTCTGGTTGTTGACTGTTCAGGGGGAACGGAGGAATCCCAGGGACGGGGACTCAGCCAAGTGGGAACGCTCCCAGGTGCCAGATAGCCTGGTAACCTTGGGAACGCCACTCAGCAACAAAGGCCATCCCACCTCGGGTGAGACAGACGAAAAGACCCAGACAGACCCCAGACAGCTGCTCTTCTGTCGTGTGTGCGTGAGATTTGGTGCAAAAGGCAAAAAAAAAAGGGGAATCTATATCTCAGAAAAGGTGTGGATGGACTTGGGCTCACGGAACTTCCTGGAAGCAAAGAAATGAGAAGCTTCTAAGCTCCTGGGAACTGAAGTGCAGGCGGCGCCCGAAGCTTAGGCTGAAGCAAGGCTCTGACTACTTGCTCAGAGCAAGTCTCGGTCCCCTTTTCCCAGGGACCAGCACAGTGGAGGGTCACTGCCATGTTCATCTGGGAGGTGGCCCAGCAGGAGGACAGAGTGACAGCTGGGGCCAGGCAGCACAGCCACGTCGGCTTCTCCCACAGGAGAGTCACCAGCAACCCCCACCCCGATTCCAGCATGGTTCTTCCCAGCTCCTGAAGGGAAATGGGGTTCCTGCCTGCTTTGTCCTGAACTGCGTCAGAGGAGGGATCATTTGTCTCCTTTCCTGGGGGAATCTCCAAACCCAGAGGAGGCAGCTGCAGACCTGGTGGGGCCTGTGCAGACGGCTCTGAGACCCCAGACCAGCCCAGTGCTCCTAGGCTGCACCCCCTCCTTCCCAGGAGTTAGGTGAGCCACCTGACTTCTTGTAACCGATGGCATGTGGGCAGATGTGCTGCAGGACTTCTGGCCAGCGCTGAAGGGCGGCTGCCCTTGCACCGCCTCCCACTATCGTGGTGACTGCAGAGGGCACTTGGTGATGTGCATGTGGACACTGAAAGGCGCTGCTCGCCACCATGTGTGGAGGAGGCTTCTTGTTAACCCACAGTAGACTTTGCAACAGTTTCCTTCAAAACTTAATAAGCGTTTGATTTGTTTCCAGAAAGTTCTGCATGCCCGAATCCACCCACACTTTTGTCTGCCATACAGATTTGCCTTTTTTTGCCTTTTTGTACCCAAGTCACATGTGTGCGCGCGCGCGCGCACACACACACACACACACACACACACACTTTTTTCTTGGCCGCTGGGCTAACTTGTGTCAACTGCTCTGCACTCGCTCCCCACACCCGCCTGACTCCGGGCGGTGACACCCCGTTCCTTCTACTCCACACTGCACCTGCGGCTCCTGGTCTTCCCCGCGCTGTGCCCCTGGGCTTTGGGGGGTCGCTCGCTCCTGAGGGGAAGCAGAGCGCCTCTGTCTCAGGCGCCCCCTCGTGCAGACATGGCCTCCATTTCGTGGGCATCTCGCCTGGGACGGTGGCCCTGCCCTCCGGTCAGTGTCCACGGTTTAACTCCAGGGCTGTTGAACTTCATCGCTTCTTTCCCGTCCGTGGTGCGGATCACGCAGTTTCCTAGCAGAGCCAACGCGGTGCTGTGAGGGCATCATCGCTTCCCCCGCGGAGCCCGGCGGGCTGGGCGTGTTCCCTGCTCCGGCTGGGACCTGCTGGGGGCGCCCATGCCGGGCTCTGCGGGGTTTGGGGCCAGGGGCCAGGGTCGCTCTGGCCTCACACCGAGACCCTCTAGAGCACCTAGAGTCCCTGTTCCCGGCGGCTCCTGGGGGACGCCTGGTTTCTTCCTTCCCTGTTTGGCTGGAGGGCAGGCTTGGGATTTTCTTAGTGGGAAATACTTGGTTACAAATTTAACTTATTTAATCACCCCAGGAATCTCCGGATTCCTATTTTCCTAGTGCCAGTTTTGAGAACTTGTGTGTTTGGGGAAATCATCTCTTTCAAATGTTTAGGAGTTAGTTTTTCCTAACAGTCCAGCAGCGTTGTCTTCTTGGGCTGCCATTTAAAAACAGCCTCAGACTCAGGGGCTTACAAACCACCAAAATCCATCTCCCACGGCTCGAGGCTGGGGGTCCAAGGTGCAGTGGGCCGGGTGGCTGGTGGGGCTGCTCCCTGCTTCCAGGATGGCGCCTGGGTGCTGCGTCCTTGGGTGGGCGCCAAGTATTCATGCAGGGAAAGGGGCAGGAAGGCCAAGGACGTCGGCTGGGTCCCTGTGCGGCAGTAGAAATGGAGGCATGGGGCCTGGCCAGTTCACCACTCTCAGGAGCTCCGAATCCCATTTGCGAGGTCTCCGCGCTGCTGGCTGATCCCCCCCGAGGGTCGCCTCTGGTGCTGGGCACTGGGCCCTAGGCTCCAGCGGGGGAACCTGGGGAGACTCCCAAACCCGAGCAGCTCTCGACTCTTGTGTTTGGCAGACGTGCAGCAGCATCTGCTTCTAACTTCTGATGCTGGGAACTTCTGTCTTCTCTCGTTTTTATCTGTATGGGTTTTGCCAAGGATTTGTCAGCTTTATTAACTCCCCTCTGCCTCTTTCCTTCTGGTCTGCGTGCTCTGCTCTCACGCTGTGTTCTGTGTGGCCGGCTGCTCTATTTTTAATCTGTGAGAAGTCAGGCTTGCTCATTAGCTTGTAGCCGGTTAAGCTAAGACGTCTGGGGAGAACCCACGTCTTTACCACGCACTCCTCCAACCCTGAGCCGCCCCCCCCCCTCCAGGTCTGGATTTCCACCTGGATGTCCCTCCTCAGGGGGAGCTTCTCTCTAGCACTCATGGGCCTGGGTCACCCCGGCTGTTGTCTGTGTGATCTTCTTACGCTCCGGTGTTTTCTGATTTTCATCATGATCTCTTCTTGGGTATTTCTTATATTCCAAACAAGTGAGAATTTTCTAGTTGCGTCTGTCATTCTTCATAATTTCCATCTTATGGTCGCATAATGTCCAGTAAAGTTTTGTCTTTTATGATTAACATAGTTCTTCTTTAAAAAGTATAATCTGACAGTCTCCTTCCCCTCCTCCTTTTTCTTCTTCTTCTTTTAGTACCAGGTATTGAACCCAGAGGGGCTTAACCACTGGGTCATATCCCAGCCCTTTTTATTTTTATTTTGAGACAGGGTCTCACTAGGATGCTGAGGACCTTGCTGAGTTGCTGAGCCTGGCTTTGAACTTGAGATCCTCCTGCCTCAGCCTCCTGAGTCACTGGATTACAGGCGTGCACCAGCATACCCAGCTTACCTTCATTCTTGAAATATGTTTTTGCTGGGTTTAGAATCTCAGGTTGACGGCTACCTCCTCTTATCACACAAAAAATGCGACTACATCATCCCTGGCTTGTACTGCGTCTAGCAGTTCATGGCATCTGCAACCTCTTCCCCTTCCGGCTGCTTTTACGATTGTCTCTTGGCCTTTTGCTTCAGCTTAGTGGAACTTCTTTTTTTTTTTTTTTTTAATTTATTTGTTTTTTTTTTTTTCTTTTTTTTTATTGTAAACAAATGGGATACATGTTGTTTCTGTTTGTACATGGCGTAAAGGCATACCATTTGTGTAATCATAAATTTACATAGAGTAATGTTGTTTGATTCATTCTGTTATTTTTTCCCTTCCCCCCACCCCTCCCACCCCTCTTTACCCTCTATACAGTAGTTCCTTCCTCCATACTTGCCCCCCTCCCTAACCCTAACTCTAACCCTAACACTAACCCTTCCCTCCCCCCCATTATGTGTCATCATCCACTTAGCGATATCATTCGTCCTTTGGCTTTTTGAGATTGGCTTATCTCACTTAGCATGATATTCTCCAATTTCATCCATTTGCCTGCAAATGCCATAATTTTATCATTCTTTATGGCTGAGTAATGCTCCATTGTATATATATACCACAGTTTCTTTATCCACTCATCAATTGAAGGGCATCTAGGTTGGTTTTAGTGGAACTTCTTGAGTCTGCGGCTTGATGTCTTTCATGAGTCGTGGAAACTTGTAGGCCTTTTAAATCTTCAGTCATTCCTCAGTCCCTTTCACCACCCTCCTGAAACTTTCCAGGTTCACGTCTCCTCTCCCTGGGGCTCTGCTGTGTTTCCATCGTTTTCTCTCTCTGCTCTGCATGCTGGATGTTTTCTTCAGCTGTGTCTTCAGGTCCATTGATTCTCCCTTCAACTGCTTCTAATCTACTTTTAAAAAACAATGCCTCTTCCTTTAACTGAATATAACTGAATATCATATGCAGTTGTACGCAGCAATGCAGAGAAATTTCCTTGTTTGGTTTCCCCAGTGGAAATATCCTACAGAATTATATCGCAATCAAGACAGAATATTTCCATCACCATAGAAATCCCCCATTTCCCTTTTATAGCCACATCCACTTGCCTCCTGCTCCACCCCTCCTTAACCCTGACAATCATTAATATGCCAGTCATTTCTAATATTGTGTCATTTCAAGCATGATATATAAATGAATCATGATGTGCTTGGGGGTTGGCTTTTTCACTAAGCATAATTCTCAGATTGTTGCATGTAACCAATAGTTCATTTTTATTGTTGCATACTATTCTATTGTATAGAAGAACCCACAAGTATTCTTAGCCACTTACCTGTAGAAGGGCATCTAGGTTATTTCCAGTTTAGCATGCTCACAAAAAAGCTACTGTGAGCAGTCTTGTGGGTTTTTGTATGATATTAATTTTATCCCAGATAAATGCCTAGAAGTGTTATTTCTGGGTTATATGGTAGTTGCATGTTCTGTTCTTAAAGAAACTGTGAAATTATTTTCCATAGTGGCTATACCATTTTATATTTCCACCAGCAATACATGTGAAATCCACTTTTTCCATATTCTTACCAGTATTTATTATTTTTTAAGTTTTGCTTTTCTGATAGGTATGTAGTGACACTGTGGTTTTAACTTAGATTTGCCTAGTGGGCATAATGTTAAATATTGTTTCAAGTACTTTACAAAAGAAATGTGAAATGTGTGTTCTGAAAGCTGAAAAATACTGTCGAAAGAAATGGAGCAAGATTCAAATAAATGGACAGATATCCCATCTTCATGGATCAGAAGCCCTCGTATGGTGAAGGTAACCATTTTCTCAAATTGACCTATAGATTTAACAACAACCTTATCAAAAGCCCAGCTGGCTCCCTTGAAGAAATTTCCAAGATAATCCTAAAATTCATGTGGACGTGCAAAGGGCCCAGAATAACCAAAACAATCTTGAAAAAGAAGAACAAATTTAGAGGATTCATACTTTCCAATTTCAAAACTTACTACAAAGCTGTGTTAATCAAGGCATGTGTTGCTGGTATACAGATGAATTCATTGATGGAATACAATTTGGAATACAGAAATGAACCTCACGTTTGTCAATTTTTATGTGTGTGTGGGGGGGTTGGGCCTGGGGATTGAATGCAAGCCACTACATCACTAAGCTACGTCCCCAGCCTTAACTTGAACTTCTTTTACTGTTTAGTGTTGAGGGTTCTTTGTATGTTCTAGATACCAGTCCCTGATATGATGTGTGGATTGCCAATTTTTTTTCTTCCCGTCTTTTCCACCCTTAACAGGGTCTTTCATAGAGTAGAACGTTTTAACTTTGATGAGGTCCAGTTGGTCGACTTTTTCCAGTTGGTATTTCCTCAAGTATTATAGTTTTACGTTTGACATTTATATCCATGGTCCACTTTGAGATAATTTTCCCTGAAGGTATGAGACTTGGTACAGAGGCCCGCTCTGCTCCCCGCCCCGCCCCATGCATACTAATTGCTTCAGCACCCTATGTGGACAGGCTATCTTTCCTTCATCAGATTACTTTTGCAAAAGCCAGTGGCCATATTTTGTGGGTCTATTTCTGGTTCTTTATTTTGTCCCATTGATCTGCATCTCTATCCTTCCAATGATACCACAGTCTCCATTGCTACAGCCTGAGAGTATGTCTTGAAATTGGGTGGAGAGATTATTCGTACTTTATTCTTCTTTTACAAAGTTATTTGCCTTTCCATGTAAATGTTAGATAATCTTGTCTGTGTCTTCAAAATAAACTTCTAGAGTTTCAGTCAGAATTATGTGAAACTCCTACATTTATGTGGGGAGAATTGGCATCTTTACTATGTGGGTCTTTCCATCCATAGACAAGGTATGTGTCTTCATTGACTTAGATTTTCTTTTATTTCTTCCAGTAGCATTCTGTAGTTTTCAGCATACAAATCCTATACATACATACATATACATGATTGTAAATGGAACTGTACTTTTAACCTTCTCGTGTTCACCTGTCCATTGCTAGTTAGAAATACAACTGAGTTTTGTACCCTCATCTAGTTTTCCAGGATCTTGTGCTGGGCTTATAGGTTCTTGGTGTCTTTCTGCAGATTCCTTGGGGATTTCCATGCAGCTAGCCTTGTCCTGTGACGGTTTTCTTTCCTCCTCTCACATCCGAACCCTCGGATTTCCCAGCTCCTCCTGCTCACACTGGCTAGCGCTTCCGGCACTGTGCTGACCAGCGCAAACATCCTGGCCTTGTTTCCTGTGTGACCTGCTTTGCATTTCTTAAGGACGGTGCTTCTTGGAGCCGTTGGGTTGACACGTGCTGCCTGTGCGTCTTCTCTGAGATGCCCGTCAGGCCTGTGGCCCAGTTTTAACGAGGTTTCCCTCCCGTACTGCGGAGTTTGGGGCGCTCCGTGTGTCTGAGGAGTCCTGCTCTCGGTGGGTCTCTGCAACGTGACTTCCCCCGTGGCCTGCCTTTCCACCTCTCCACAGCGTCTTACAGAGCAGGACGCGTTCACCCCTGAGAAGCTCAGCTTATCGTTTTCTTCACGGATCCCACACTTGCGTATCTGAAAAGCCATCACCAAGCCCAGGTCCTGCTCCTGCGTCTCCCAGGAGTCCGATGGCCTCACAGAGTCGCCTTCTGTCAGGGAGTCAGGTCTGGGTCTGGACTCTTCCTGTTGGCATGTGGGTGTCCAGCGGTCCAGCTGTCCAGCGTCCTTTGCTGAGACGCCCGCTCCTCTCTGCTGCGCTGCCTCTGGCACTTGGCGGAGGAGAGTCTGCTTCTGGGCTTTGGCTCTGCTCAGCCGAGGCGCCTCTCCTGCCAACTCTGTAATCTGCTTTTATTCCCATATACGAGACTTTAATTTTGGTTATTCTATTTTTTAATTTTGACTGTTTCCAAAAGCTTCTTTAAAGCCTTCCTGTCTCTGTTGATGGCTTTGTTTTCCGACGTCGTTTTGTTTATGTTGAGCGTGTTGAGTTGGAAGATTCCGCGTGGCTTCCTCCGCTTGGGGCCCCGCAGCCCCCCTTCCATCACCTGCCTTCCTCCCTCTCGCAGCCTTGATTGCGAGCGGGCAGCACGTGGGTGACAGATCCTGGAAGTTCCCGGAGGCCCTGAGGGCAGAGCCCTCTGGAGGAGGAAGGGCTTGCTGCTGCCCACCGCCCGCGGTGCTGGCAACCTGGCCCCAGGGCTGCAAGGGCCTGTGCGCCCGATTCTGTGCAGCCGTGGGTCCCAGCCTGAGCTGCCCTGGACACTGCTCCCAGGCTGGAAGCCACGTCCGTCCTCGCAGTGTCCTCTTCCAGTAGCTGCCTGGGCAAGCTCATTGTCCCCTGTCCGTGCCACGCCAGGGACCCTTCAGTGCCTTCAGGTGGGGTTGGGGCCCTCTGTCCAGCACTTCCTGCTGCTCTCCTGGGATTGGTGGGCAGGCCTGGCTGCCCTGGCCAGTGGCGGCTGGAGTGCTAGTTGGTGGGTCCTTCTGTGCATGAACGCTGGAGGAGGTAGCCCCACAGGGCACAGCGATGGGCAGATCTCTGAGCAGGAAAGCACCAGTGCAAGGGAGGGGTACAGGGAGGGGGCACGGGGGAGGGGTGTAGGGGGAGGGGGCACAGGGGAGGGTTCAGGGAGGGGTCCAGGGAGGGGTGCTGCAGAGGGCAAGTCAGTTTAGGTGTCGGTGGTGGACGGGTTTGCTTGTGCCCGAGTGGTTGAAGAAATGACCCCAGCAGTTTTTCTTGGCCTGGTCAGTAGGCAGTGGCCCTGTCCCCTGCCTCCTACAGAAAGACAGCAGAACATGTGCCCCGGGGAGCCTGGCTAGGGCCCGAGTCTGCCTCCCTGTGGGAACCACTGTTGGGTCCACCGTGGCTCAGAGCAGAAGGGATGAGGACGGTGGGTCCTCAGACCAAGGAGCAGCCCGTGTCTCAGGGCATCCAGCGCCACCGCAAGGTGACTAAGGCCTGACCGCCTTTCCCTGCCTGAGGCTGGGTTCCCAAGACGGATCCTGCGATGTCTGTCTTGCCCCGCCTCCCTTCTGCCCACGGTCAAGTTCCGCCAGTCACGTGGACACCCAGGCCTGCGGCCCCCGAAGTCAAACCCTGTACTAGGTCCTCATCTTGCTAGCAGATGGGGCCAGAATTGACCTCATTCTGGGTGTCCCCAGTATGAGGGCCACCAAGGGAGGGACCCACCTTTCAGGAGCACGCTGTTCGCTAAGGGAGGTGCGCTGCTGGGGATGTGAGTGTGCGGGTGCGTGTGCATGTGTGTGTGCGTGTGCACAAGTGTCATGTCCTGACCTGGTCCTTGCCTGGAGGTCGGGGCACAGGAAGACCCCTTGGGCTCTTGGGGGAAGCTCCCTGTGCCCCAAGGAAGTGCTCCCAGCCAGGCTGTGGCTCCTCCCCCTCCCCCTTTGCTTTGGTCCCTCTTCTCTGCTCCAGCCCTAAAGCTGGGGGTCACAGGTGGCTGCTGAGGGGCGGGACCCCCAGGGCTTGGGAAGACAGACTCAGGCTCCGTGGGAGGGAGGAGAGCCTTGTGTGGAGCTGGTGCTGGAGGTCGGGAGGCAGGACCTGGCTGCTGCCTTTTGGAGTTGCCCTGCCCTGGCAGGAGGGTCCAGAGCGACCCATCAGCATGGTTATGGGAGGCCCAGGACTCCGGTCCGCAAGTGAGGAGGTGCCCAGCCAGGCGTCGGGTGGCCTCCATGTGCCAAAGGCTGGGGTCAGCGCTGATCGCTCAGAACTCCTTCTGGGTCAGGTACTGAACTGCACTCGCCATGGAGGGGCTTGGCTCAGGCTGCTTTCTGTGGCTGCGACCGGACACCACAGCAGGGTGACTTATAAAGAAGGCGCATCTACACGGCTGAGTCTGGGCTAGGGCCTCATGGTGCGGCAGAGCTGGGGCCAGCTGGGACGCCTCTTCTGCAGAGCCCCAACGCCAGCAGGGGCCGCCCTGAGGACCTCCTCCCTGGCCTCCCAGGGCCCCGCCTGCACAGGACGCCCAGTGTTTTTGGGGTTTGGTTTCTGAGCCGTGAACTTTGGCGTGTGTGCTCAGGCCACAGCAGGGTGCCTGCTCACGGTGCTGGCCAACCACGTGGATTAAACCAGGGCCACTGACAACGCGGCAGGCGCCTGCAGTCATCCCTGACCTGCCCACGGCCTCTCTATCCACACTGGCCTGGGCCTGCTCCTGGCTCGGCCTCCGCCTGGCCATCCTGTCTGCCCTTGCCATTGAATTCCTGAGGTCTGCAGGACCCATGGACTCGAGTGACCATTTCCCCGTGCCCTCTCCATCCCTTGGCTGAGACCCTGGTTCTCCATTGTCCCCAGCAGAGTGAGTGACAAGCCACCAAGGCACCTGTTCCCGAGAGCACCTGGACCCACGAAAGCAAGATTCACTCGGGAGAGTGGACGCTAGCCACCGGAACCCAGGGAGAGCCCACGCCCGCTGTCTGGAAAGGTGGGAGCCGCGGTCCGGCGGAGCCAAGTCCCAGGTGTCGCGACGCAGGTCCCTGTGAGGAGGACGACGCTGGTTCTCGGAGCCCCACGCCTGCCCCGTGAGGTTGGAGTTCGCAGGACAGAGGACCCTCCCGCCCCACCTGCAGCCACGTGCCCTGGTCGGCCGGCTGTGGGGTCTGCCCCGTGAAGCGACTGACCCTCGGCTCGCGGTCCCGCCAGTTGCTGCCCATCCCTCAAGGCCACTGGTGGGTCCTTGGCATCTCCCACTGGGATGAGGGCTGAGGCACCGGTCCAGGGAGGGGCCCTTCTAGCCACCCGTTGGGGCCCTGTGGTCCTCATGGGGGTGCCCAGGGTGGCCATGCAACTGTAGCCTCCGGTCCCTCGGGCAGGTGAGCACAGGCTGGTGGGGACCCGTCGGCCAAGTCGGAAAATTAAAATAAGCCCATAGACAGTGTCTGAGAGTCTGCTGCCCCGGGAGCCACCCTGCCCGCGTGATGCGACTCCAGCCGGCCTGGTGGGGACCCAGGCGAGCAGGGAAGGGCGGTCACGGCTCAGAGCCCTCCCTGCGTGCCCTGCTGCTGGAAGTGGCTGCAGCTGGAGCCGTCTACGGCTGGGCTCCTGGCTGCCCCCACATCTTCTCGGCTCCGGAGCGGAATTTGCCTGAAGGGGAATGTGGCGCCCACCCCAGGCCTGGCGAGAGGGGCAGACCCACCTGCAGAACCACGGGCACATGAGGGCACAGTGCACACACGTGTGCACAGACGCGGGCCGTGTTTCTGGTGAGGGCGGCTGCACGCTGGTGATGGCCATTGTCAGCCTGGCAGCTGGGCCCCCTGGGCGAGGGCCGAGAGCCAGCGCTGCCAGCTGCGGGCACTGGCGGAATCGGAAACCGCGACCGTCACACAGGCAGACAAGGAGGAGGCAGAGAGCTGCTGGTTAACACGCGGCTCCAGCGGGCAAAGTCCTACAGACGGTCGGCCACACCAGGCAGCCGTGAGTGCCATCTCTGCAACAGACGCGCCCGCCTGTCCTCAGCACTGTCACAGATTACAGTATAGCCAGCAGCTCAGGACGGAGGACACACAGGCCGCGTGGGGTCAGGGTGGGAGTCACTGGAGGCAGGCACTCAATCACTTACTCAAGCTGGCCTCCACCCCGCATCTTGTTCCCAGGGACACCCTGCCAATGGGCAGTGTTTTGATGGTGACCCGGGGTCCATTGGGGTTTTCAGGAGTCCCCGACTCTGCAGAGGGGTGGACTTTGCTCTCCTGCCTTCCACACAGGGTGCTCACACCCACGTGCATCCCATCCCCCAACTCTCCCAGAGACAGCAGGTGCTATGACACTGTCTGCACCCCGTTCACTTGACAGGTGAGGAAGGGGGGCTCAGAGAGGTTCAGCCACTGGCCAAGGCAGCCCAGCAGGCTAGGCGCAGTGCTGCAGGCAAGAGGGCCCGCAGGCTGCCCGCGTGGGGGGCGTTGGCTGAGCGGCCATCTCTGCTGTACTCTGCAGGCGCGAGCCTTCTGCTCCAGCCCCACCGGAGACGCGGCCAGAAGCAAAGCGCTGAGCAGCCCCAGGACCTAAGGCCCCTGGGGGATTTTAACTTTCCTGAAAAGACTCCTGGTGGAGCCAGGGAGCACCCTCTGTGAGGTCGCAACCTGGAGGGACGCGGATCTGCTGTGCCAGATGGCTCTCGTGTGTCACTGTCCTCCGGCATCAGGGCAGCGAGGCCAGGTCACCAGCCCCTTCTTGGCAGAGGCAGCACCTCTGTGAGCAGCTGCTTGAGTGTTTTCTGGAAGCACCTGCTCTGCCTCCTCCCTCTTGAGGGAAACTGAGGCCCAAGGGCACTGACCTCGCCCAAGGTCATGTTGCTCTTAGCAGCAGAACCGATGCCAGAATCTGGGTCTTGTGCCCCACCTCCCTACCCAGGCTTCCTCTGCCTCTTGAGGCTCCCTGCAGGGGATGCAGGTGTGGGCTGATCCAGCTGCGCTGACTGGTGAGCACCCCCAGGATAATCGCAGCTCCAGGTGGACGTGTCCTGGGATGATTGGCATCAAGGAGAAAGGACATGTCTGCTCAGACCCGAGAGAAGGCACTTTACGCTGTGTGTGTAAGATGCTGGCAACCCGGTCTCTAGGAAACTGGCAGGGTGCAAAGCCTGAGGCCTCGACCCGCTGAGTGACAGCTTCTAGGTTCGTAAAACAGGGGGCTGCTCAGAGGAGCCAGGCAGGGTGGGCAAAGCATCACCTCTGCAAAGCTCTCTCTCCTTACCAAGGCGGGGCTGGTGCCCTTGCAGTGACACACAGTGAGCGGTGGCCTGGGCCCCTGGCTCCTCACTGTGCGCCCAGCCCTGCGTCTGTGCAGCCTGGACCACCAAGCCTGTGCCACGGGGGTCTTAGCATGGGCTGCCCCTTGTGCTGGTCCTGCCTCGGGTCCGGGCTGAGATGCCCCAGGCGCCCAGCTCCACAAAACCTCCCTACCCTTCCCTTGGATGGACCCTCGGCAGGACCCCGCCACCATGGCCGCCCTCCTGCAGTGCCTGGCGGGGAAGCCGCCCCAGGGAAGGGCCTGGCAGCACTGCTCTCTGTGGAGCAGATGGACAGTGTCGCGGAACAGGGGCCGACAAAATGAAGAGACAGGCGCAGGAGGGACACACGTTTATTGAGCAGGGCCACCGAGCTAAGAGCTGGGAGGATTTGGCCTAACACTGTGTACGGAGCACGTCTACACGGCAGCCTGGCCCTTGGGGGTCGATGGGATGGCGCCCCGGGGTGGTCTTCCCTGGCTGCCTGGGGGCAGTGGCGGGGCAGGGGTGGTGAGGGTGAGCTCTGTGGGCAAATGTTACAGGTTCACGTGGAAGTCCCAACTTAAAGTGGAGGATTTCTAGAACCTTCTGCCTTGGGTTTCCATGGGCCTTGTCACCCTGTCTGGCAAAGACCATCGTGTTTCCCAGAGACGAGGCCTGATTCACCTCTTGTCCCCATCACTGCCTGGCATGGGGCCCGACACGTGGCAGGTGCTTGACCCGGTGGCCGAGTGAGTGAGACCTGGGCAGCCGTGGGGAGCTGGGCACGGCTGACCACTGAGAAGGCATTGGGAGGTGCTCGGGCCGTGTGGAGCACTGGGGGTCCTTGCACCCGAGGGGCAGCCCTGCTGGCCGTGGGCCCTGTGCACCCTGCCTGCCCAGAGCTGCCCCTGTGGTGTGAGGTGTGCGAGAAAACCCACCGGGCAGCTTCCACACGGCCAGCTGGGCATGCCCTCCTCATCCTGTGGTGGGACGAGCTCCCCAAGAACCAGCCTGCCGCACGTTCCCGTCCCAGTGCCACCCCTGGTGCCCAGCTGGCCTGTGCGGGGCCGGCTCCAGCTGGTTCTCAGGGGCTCACTGCAGCCAGAAGCTTGGGCCCCAGACAAGGACACTGGCGGGAACCCCCAGCCACACAGTGCCCTGTGCCCTCAGAGGACTTGCAGGGGGACCCCAGTAAAAACTAACCAGACGAACACACAGGAAGAACACCCGCACCACACACGCACACACGCACACTCACACCTGGTACCCTGACACCTCGGGCCTACGGGGCCACTACTGGAGGGCAGAGGTGGGGAGGCTGCGGGGTTGGGACCCCAGGTAGGACGCGCCAGCCTGGATCCTTCTGGCTCTAGTCGGCCAGGGTCACTTTGGGTTTGTCACCCGAGTCCACACAAGTCACCCTCAGAAGCCACCAGCCCAAAAGGGAACTATTGCTTGCGGACGGGTGGCTCGGAACCCCTCCTCTGCACCCCTGCCCCCGGCCCTGAGTTTGCTCCTAATCTTAGAAGTCCACGGAAGGGGTTTTGGGCACTGGCGGCATTTCCTCCTCTGCCGCCGCCTCCGTCTCGGCTTTCCCTGGCGTCTCGGTCGGAGTTGTTCTTGGAGGCTGCGCCGGGTGCTTCGGATGTCACCGCCCCCATCCTGAGGCACGGCAGAAAGGTTTTCTGAGGAAATAGAAGGAAACAAAAGATCACCCAGTGTTTCCTCCATGGGAACTTGCTAGGGTCATTTCTCTGGGTCCCAGGGCCAGAACAGGTCAGGTTTTCTCTGTGCACGTGGCCTGTATCTTCTGGGCATTGAGAATCATTTGACTATAATTCTGGAAGCAAGACAAGAAAGTCTGTTGTCACTATCTAGTCTAGTGCGAGAAAGCACTAGAGCCCCTGGCCCACGCAATAAGATAAGAAAAATGCAGAGATAGGATTAGAACAGAACCAAAACTGCAATTAATTGAAGATAATCTACCTAGAAAAGTCTAATAGAACCACTAGGCTACTTATTAGAATAGACAGTGCAGATATGAAGATACGATTTTCAACCTGTGAGACATCAGATCAACATAAGGCTCAGCAGCATTATCTACCTCAGCAGTGGCCAGGATGATAGCGTCTTGTCTTGGGACAGTCTCAGTTAACATAATTTTTAATATTGTTCCCCCACAGCCCTCAAAACTGGTCTGATCTTGATGATAACTTTCACGGTCACCTTGCCTTAACAAACTAAAAAGGATCAGAAACAGATATGAACGCTGTAAGATAACAAGACCCGTGACGTATCTCAGGATCACCCCACTGAGCCTGCCCATGTCTTACAACGTCATGGGGCAGAAAGGAGGGTGCTCCTGCAACACGGGTGGGCTGGGGATCAGTGGGCAGGGGCAGGAGTGTGGAGACAGGCCTGAGGGGACACGCCAGCTTCTACAGGCAGAGTTGGGCTGCCAACAAGACAATCGGAAGCAGAAACACAAGCTCTTCCCACAGGAGGAGCACCAGCCCTGCGGCCAATTGCACCTCCCAGGCTCCCTGGCAGATGAGGTGGTCACGTGGCAGCCCATGCCCTGTAGGCAGAGGTCTGCTGGCTACAGAGGACCGTGGCGACGGCATGATTCTCTTATCACGATAGTGCCAGGGCCTCACTGGCATACAGTAGGGGCTTAATAAATACTTGTTGAATGTGCCAAGAATTTAAAGCCCTGACAAAGCGTCTTTCAATCGTAAAGTCGACAGAAAAGCCTAGCGAATATATTTTTAAATTATAATTCCCACGAGCCCCTTAAATACACTGACCAAGGACACACTCCAACACGGGCCAAATGCTGTCACTCTGGTAAGACAATGACACCGGCTCTCTTTAACTCTAGGACCACGTCTGGAACAAATCTAGGATGATGGTTATTACAGGAAAGAATGAAGAGGAAGGCAAGGAACTGATACTAATAATGGCGTAGGATGGAGAGAGAGGCGGAGAGAGCAATATAAACACACCGTCTTATTCAGGTATCGTTGGAGGTCTAAATAATCATTCAGAAACTGAAGTCACATCAGAGGTGTCAAAGTAAGTAGGAAATAAAATCAACTAAAATAAATTGCTGGGAGAAAATGGGAAGGAAAGTAGACAAATTTAAATTCTGATATTCCTAGTAGGGAGAAAATAAACATTGCAAAGAAATAAAGGATTAAGCATATCGCATCACATTATAATTATGAAGGTAGCCATGGGCTCAAAATACAGCTTTCAAATTATCAGAAGGCATATACACAAAAAAATACAACAAAGAATATAGAGGACATATGGTGACAATTGGCAATCCCCACGAAAGCTATAAAAGCAGAAAGCACATCATAAACTATGACAGAAATGAGACCAAATGCGTCTGCCACATCGGTAACGTTCACGCGCCACACATGCTTGCTAAGCAGGAAAGACTTTGGCTCAATCCCAGACAAGGCACATGAAGGTAAAGAGACTCAGGAAGCTTCCTACTGACACCACCGGACTGTGCAATCAAAAATGGTTAAGTGCTGAACTTTATGTTATATGAGTTCTACCCCATTTAGAAAGAAAGGATGGGCGGAAACATAACAAGCAAATGCAAGCCAAGGGAAACCAAGGGTTCTGATTTTAGGATCAGAGAAAGCTGAAGCTGGGCAAGAAATGGCAAATGAGAGAAATAAAGGCACAGTATGAGGACCAAGGATGAAAGTCATCACGAAGAACCAACAGCGATGAATGCTTTGGTGCCAAATACACAGCTTCATTATTCATAGTGGGAACTACTTGGAATTTAGGAAGAAAAAAGGCATACTGTGCTAGTATCATTGTATTTTAATTCACCTCTCTCAGTCCATTACAGGTGAGTGGCAAAAAGAAATATGAATATAGGAAGCCAAAGACTGTATGTGTTTGTGTGTGTGTTGGGGGTATGTATAAGACAGACGTAATTTTTATTAGAATGCTTTTGAAAATGCACACACAAAAAGGGATTCTCAGGCCTAAATTTCAAAAAGTAGGAACAAAATGACATTCTCTATTACAATATAATAGACTTTGAGAATACTAAAAGCAAACTCACAAAACAAAAAACTCTAGCATCAAGAAGTATGTAAACTCTTTAAAATAACAGTTGAATCAAAGGGAGCAAAAAATAAAAACTGTAAAATACTTAAACAACAATTAAAAATTTCAAAATAAAAAATTAAAAACCATTTTTATGAATAAAAATAACATTTCAGAACCTGGTGATGCAGGCAAAGCCATGCTCAGAGGAAAATTCATAGCCTTAAAAATAATGATTTTATTCATAAACAAGAACACATGGATTCATGTTCCAATTCAAAAAGTTGGAAAAGAAAGACAAAATGAACCCAAGAAAGAGATAAGAAAGCAATAAATAAAGATGAAATGGAATTCAAAACAGCAAAATGAAGGATCTAATAAATCCAGCTGCTGGTTCTTTGGAAAACAATGAAACATGTTAACTCTGGGTAAATCTAATAAAGCAGAAGAGGAAAGACACAGAGGGGAGCCAAGTGCTTGGAAGGCTCCTCTGTGCACTTTCTATCCCACTCTGCCTCCCCCTGACTCCACAGAGTCTGTGCTGCCAGGGTCCCCAACACCTCCATGTTGCTGATCCAGGGGTCGCTCAGTGCCCCTTCCCCTTGTGCTGCCTCGCGTGCTCATCTTGTGCCCTCTCTCCTGCTCCTCTCTGCTTCTCTCCTGCTTCGGCCCAGGCCCTCTGCAGTCCTGTCCACCTTCCCAGCCTCCCCTTCTCTGTCCACCTCTATCATTCTGCAGATCACGTCTCCTCCCACGAACGTAAACTCGACATGTTGATGGCTGTCTGGCCTCGAACCCTCACCTGAACTCCACGATCCTGTCCCATCATCTACCTGACGCTAGCCGGACATTAAGCGACACCTCAGACCCGACATTCCCTAAAGTAAATTCCAGTCTTCCTCCCTGAGCCAGCTCTCCCCACGCACGTCCCGACCTCAGTGAGCACAGCTCCGTCCTGTCGTGTGCGCACGTAGCCATCCCGGAGTCCCCTCTGGGCCTGTCTCACACCCAGGGTCTGTGGAGCCCATCAGCCGATCCTCTCGTGGCTTCCCGAAGCCTGTACCTGCCTATCTGAGGCCCCCCTGCTCCCACCATAGCCGCAGGTGGCAGGGTTCTTGCAGTGGCCTCTCCCTGGTCAGCCCTCGCCTCCTGTACTCAGCTGCCAGGTGAAGACCTGAATCAGGTCAGGCTGGGCCTCTGCTCCCAGCCCACCTGGAGGAGGAGCAAAAGCCTCCTGCCCCTCAGCTTGGTTCTTGGCTCTGCTCCCTCCACCCCGACTATGGTGGCTCACTGTGTGACCCTGGCTGGGCCACTGGTGCCCACGTGGGGGAGTGAACATTATTCTGTGGGTGTCCGTGAGGGAGTCGGGGTGAGATTTGGGCCTGACCAGCAACCTGAGGACAGCAGGGTGCCTCCCCACCGCGGACAGCCTCCTTGTTGGAGGCCTGGACAGAACAACCAGGCAGGGAGAGTCTGCTCATCCTCTCAGCCCTCCTGGGGCCGGGGCACGTCTTCTCCTGTCCTCAGACTTGGACTGGGACACAAACCCTCAGCACCCGCGTCCCAGGCCCTGGACAGACCCAGAGCAGACCACTGCCCCACATGGTCTTCGGCTTGGCCTCCATGTCAGTGCGAGCCACTTCCCCACCAGATGGCTCCTTCCGCCTGTGCCTCCTACGGTTCCCAGAGTGACAACCCGGCCACACCAGCACATCGGCCACCGCGGTGAGCCTTCCAGTATTTTCCGTGGCAGATGAACAGGTACACAGGACTGGACGAGGCACCCACCCTGGACCCGGCGATTCCACTCCCTCCTCCCCAGACTCGCTCATCGGCTGTAGCTACGCTGGCCACTGTGGATGAGGATCCACAAACGTCCATCCATAGGACACTGGACAGAGGCAGAGACAGGGACAGCCGGCGGCTCTGTCAACTGCCCTGGGCGCTGTCCTTAGCTGCCTCCGTCCTCTGCTGTCCTTCCCAGGGACTGTCAGCATTACTGTCACCTCCATGCTGAGACCTCTCTGTTCGGTCTGGGTCTTCCCACCGCCTCCCGGAGGCCCTGGGACGCCCCTCGGGGACCTCCTGTGCCGCCCTCACACCCGCCAGCTCTGCCCTCTGCTCCCGCTCCCTCACGCCAGGTCCCGTCCCTCACCAGCCTCCCCGCCCCACTCAGAACGGGTCTGGAATCCAGCCACCCTGGCCATCCTGCCACCGCTCCTGTGAGCAGGCCCCACCCTCCCTGCCTGAGCTCTTTTAACAGCCACCTGATTTCTCTGCTGCACCTCCCGACGGTTTCTCCTCAGCACAGAAGCTCAGGATGAAGCATGTGGAACAGCTTTACCCAAACTACCTAACTTAAAAAACAAGTGCTTACTAACTCCCTGTGCTCAGACTCCTCCATGGCCTTGGTGCCTCTCCAGGCTGCCCCTGGCTGCCTTCTGACCTGGTGCCCATCACACCTCTGCAACGACATGGCCCCTTGCTGTCCCCTGGCATCCCTGTGCTCGGGCCACACAGGACCTTTGCACCTGCTGTCCCTCTGCCTAGACTGCACCCTGGCATTTATTCAGGGCTCATTTTCTCAGCAACTCAGGTCTTGGTGCGGCTGGCTTCTCTGGGCAGGGCTTCTGGGGATGAGTTTCCTGTGCCATCCAAACCTTGAGAACTTGGGGGGTGCTGGGGAAGCATGTCCCCTCCTCTGTCCCCCACCCACACAATGCGGCCTGGAGAGGACCCACTTAGTGCCGATACCGCTCTGGGCTCTCCACGGATATGCTCATTTAGTCCTGGTGTCAACGTGCCCCCCCCCCCCCCATGCTGGTCGCTGGTGAGCACGGAAGGTGGGGGAGGGGAGCAGGACAGGAAATCTCTGTGCTTTCCACAGTTTTCCCGAGAAAACAGTCAACCCGCTAAGTACTAACGACCACAGAATTCCTAAGGGGCACTGCCACTCCAAGTCCATCGAGCCAGCAGAAACCCGGACGCAGTTCCAAAGGTGGCAGGCAAGTGTCCGTGGGGACGCCCCGAGACCTGAGGCTGGGAGAGGCCGGCGTAGGGGAGCAGGGGGCCCAGCCCCGAGGGTGGGAGGCGGAATGTGCCCCCAGGGCCCTGCGGACAGGCCTGCACCGGCGGACACAGTGACGGGACTGAGCGGGGTCGCGTGAGGGGCCTCTGAGCTGCCTATGGATCTCCCCGCCTCGACTCGGACCTGAGCTTCCCTGGACCTCCCCGTCCCGGGCAGCCTGCAACCAGGCCCTGGCGGACACCGAGGCCCAACTGTAACTTGCAAAGAGCTGCCGGGACTCCAGGGAGACCCACACGAGGGGAGTGGGCAGCCGTGGGCAGCGGTGGGCATGGGCCCGTGGGGGGTCAGGACACAGTCGTGGTCCATCGTGGCCACTGATGCGGAAAGCCCTGGGCCAGGAAGAGTGGGGCCAGCTCAGCGTTCTAGCTCTGAGGTCAGGAAAACCACCAAGCCCGCGGACTCCACCGGGTCTGGGAAGCCACAGGCACAGGCAAGAAGGCCCAGGAGCCAGGGGTTCAGATCCGCCTTCCCCCGCCTGGTTCTCAGGTGGAGATGAAACCAGTGGACACGGGGCATAAACAGCCAGAGAGGCTCAGGGAAACCCGGGACAGCAGGTCAGCAGGGCCTCCTGCCCCTGGGCCTGCCCGTGGCGTGTGTGGCGGGGAAGGGCAGGCGCTACACACAGGGGACGGAGTGGGAGAAGACGGCGGGTCACATGAACAGAAGCACAGGTGACAAAACAGAGGAGATGACTGGAGGTCCTGCTGACCTTTGTGGCCTCCGGAGCACAGCGGCCGGACTTCGGCTTAGGTGGCCTGACTTGAGAACCCACCCCAACCCCTGCTGGGCCCCTGGAGCCTGGAGCTCATCTGGCGCTGAAGGATCCCGGTTCTCAGCCCGGCCCTCCTCGCCCAGCCCTTCTAGGAAGCCCGCCTCCCGCTCAGCTCCTGTCTGCGGTGGAGAGGAGGTGCCCTCTCCTCGGGTGGAGGCAGCACCCCTCCCGGGCCTCCTCTGGCTGCCCTGCAGCCGGGCCTCAGCCCCACCAGCCTTGGCCTTCCTCATGGAACTTCCCTGTAGGGCACCAGCTGCCCAGTCATGCCCGAGGCACAACGCGCTCTGGGCAGCCACGCTCGAGTCGGGTTGGCCGACGATGGGGGCTCTGGACAGACTGGGCCTCCCTGGCACTGGCCTGGCTCTCTCGTGGGGCACAGCGGGTACCGGCTTGGCTTTCTTACCTCATACATTTTATCTACATGTTTATACACACTCTTTTGTACAAAATGAAATATTTCAAAATCAGCCACGTTTTTAAAACATCTCATTCCACTTAGGTTTTTCCTAGGAGGGTGCAGTAGGGGCCTGGGGCCTCTTCCCGTCCTACCTCCACCACGACCTCCACGCCCAAGGCCCCTCTCCAGAAAGCCACAGGCTCTCCATGCTGCTGGGGACTCCCTCGCCTGCTCCGCCCAGCAAGCTCCTACACGCCCTTCTGGCCCCACGCCCCGCGCCCCCTGGCCCAGCTGGGAGTAGTGCTAACATTGGCCTCAGAGTCAGAAGGTCTGGGTTCAGATCCCAGCCCTGCGTTTCACAGGCTGTGCAACCCTGGGCAAGTCACCTGCCCTCTCAGGGCCTTGGGCACTCACCCGACAGCACTTTAGGCCTGCAGGACCCTCCTCACGGTGGACACCCTCTGGCTGGGGACAGCTTTGGCTTGGCCCATCAGCTTCAGCTCTGTCCCCACAGCCTTCCAGAAGGAATCGTTGGCAAATGTCAATTTTGGTTCCGTTTTCATGGCAACCAGGTCCCAGCCCTGCAGGAAACTTGCTTCTGTCATCGAGAGCCCCCGACCCTGCTGCTGGGCTGTCTGTCCTCTTGGACGCTTGCTGGTCAGGAGCCCCTCACTGTCAATCAGGGAAACCTGGCCCTGGGCCATGGCTGCTCCTTCATCCTCCAATGCTGACAGGTCCCACTGGGCCTTCCAGAGCCTGACCTGCTGGTGGCATCTTCTCCGTCCAGGCCTGTGCCGGGTGCTGGGGCCATGGAACTGAGTCACGCCCTGCCCTGGAGAGCGGAGCTGGTGGGGAGCCACCCCAGGACTCCAAAGCAGGAGCAGATCTTGCTGTGTCCAGGGTTTGGGCTCCTGAGAGTCTGCAGGGTGCTGGCCTGGGAGGTCAGGGAAAGTCTCTCGGGGGTGCTGACGCCACACGGCGCCCCAAGCAGTTAGCTGGGACTGCCCTGGGGAGGAGGGAGCCGCCTGGCCAAGGCCATCTGGGGGGTCGCAGTGGTGGTGGTCAGTGGCCCAAGACGGTCCTGGGGGCGGGGCTCTGGGGAGCTGGGTGCAGGTCATCCCTGACTCAAGCAGAGGCAGGAACAGGGCAGCTGTGTGGGGCCTTTTCTGAGTGGGGCGCTGTTCCAAGCCCGTCCCTGTGTACAGTCTTACTCAGTTCCCTCGCCGGCCTGAGAGTGGGGGACCTCGGTCCACACGGCTTACTGATGGGGACCCTGGGGCTCAGAGAGGCCACCTCGTTGGTCCAGGGTCACGCTTCTAGTCAGTGGTGGAGCGGGGTCGTCTGGGCCACTGAGCACTGGCCACGCTGCTGTCTGGCCGGGGCCCAGGAGGCCTACAGGGCGGCGGGCAGGCAGCCCTGGTGAGAGAGGCCGATCCTGGCACCCGGACGAGCAGGGTGTGCAGCTGGCAGCCTGGCTGGGGGAAGCCGAGCACCTGGCAATCTGAATGACAATGGAAGCTTCCTGGACGCGGGGGAGTGGGTAACAAGGGCTCCTGAGGCAGGAGCAGAGGATCACGGCCAGCACGGCTGATTGCCAGGGGAACCGCGGACCGCGCTGACGCCAGCGGAGCGCCGGGGAGCGTTTGCTGATGCCTCTCCCAGCAGCACGAGCGGTGGGGCTGGCCGCCTTCTGCAGAGGGGCAGGCGGCACCAGGAGCTGGAGAACGGTGGGGCCGAGGGTGACACCACCCAAAGTCCAGGGGCTGCGCAGAGGCCAAGCTGCCCGGGCGGCCGCACAGGGATGGAAGGCGCGGTGTGCAGCCACCAGAGGTGCCCCGCGTGCCCACCCTGACGGCCAGAGGGGACGGTGGGCCAAGGCACCTTCAAAAGCTGGGAAAGGAGGGGCAGCTGGGAAAGAAAGGGGGAGCCGTGGCCCAGAGCGGGAAGATAATGCACCTGCTGTTTGAGGCCACTGAGCTGGTGGCATCTGTTGGGCACACCAGTGCAGTCCCAGGGCAGGGTGCCCCGGGGTTGGCCAGCGACGTGGACCACGGTGTTCAGAGCCCCAGAGGGCGAAGGTCCGGCAATCCATCCAGAGACTGTATGGACACTCTCGAGCGTCCCCACAATGGAAGGCCACACACAGTCAACAAGGGCACAGCACGGATAGGCTCAGTGGCCCTGGCATGGGGTCACAGGCCAGGCCCTGTCAGCAGACCGTCCCATCCCACCCCGAGAAGCTCAAGAACAGTCTAACCAGCCGAGGGAGCAGAGTCGCAGGGGCCAGGAAGCCTGGGCATTGGGAAGTTGGGACCTGAAGTGCGTCAAGCTGTACTAGTGTGACCTTCCTGCGGGGCCATGCCGGGCAGAACAGCTTTTGGTCAACAGTGCCCTGCACAGAGGTCAGTGGTCCCCTGAGACCACATGGCCAGGCGACTTCACGGCAGTTTGTACAAATGCACTCTGCGACGCCCACGGTGATGCCTACCGATGCACCCTCAGGACATCGCGGCGGCCAAGCAGAGCACGGGGCCTGCGCTCAGCGCCAAGTGGCCTCGGGGAGGCTGCCAGGCCTCTGCGACACCTTTGGAAGGAATCCGCAGAAGCTGCCACCTGCCTCTCGGCCCCGCCAGCTCTAGTGAAGGACCCTGCCTCGCAGGTGCGCGGCTCCTCCAGGGGCAGAACGCAGCCCGCAGCACTTTTGCCCATTTACAAATGTCTGCGCAGTACCTTCCATCCAAGTCGCCTCCAGGCTGAGGCAAGCGCTGCAGCCCATTCCACAGGTGGGAAGCCTGAGGTCCGTGGGGGCCAGGCTGAACACGCCCACCGCACTCCCCTTTGGGAACCCTTCACGCCTGTCTCCGCCCCCGCCTCAGGGAAGAGCCCTGATTGGAAGAGCCCACTACTGCATCCCACCCCCTGGCACACTGACTGGCCCAGAGATGGGGGCGTGGTCCATGGTGACCAATCAGGACCAGCAAGGCATGCCCGTCCTGTGTCTGAGCCAATGAGGAGCCTACATCAGTTTCGCTGAGGAATTTGGACTCGTGGCCTGTTGCTCCAGGAGCAGGTGGCGGCTGACGGGACCCCGGCTTTTTCCACTCTGCGTGAACTTGGCACGCAGCCAAGCTCGCAGTCAGCCTTTGCTCTTCCTTAATCACCTCTCTGGAGCCTCAGTGGACTGTTCTGCTGGGGGCGGGGGCGGGGTTACAAGGGACTGCGTGTTAAGGCGCTTGTGCTGGAAATAGATGTTCTATTAGGGGGGAGAAAGGCGCGCCTGTAATTCCAGCGGCTCAGGAGGCTGAGGCAGGAGGATCTGGAGTTCAAAGCCAGCCTCAGCAACTTACGGAGGCCCTAAGTAAAATGAAATTGGAAAAAAAAAAAAAAAAGACCAGGGAGGTGGCTCAGTGGTTAAGCGCCCCTGGGTTCAATCCCTGGTACTAAAAAAAGAGGGGGGGGGGGATTTTGAAACGGAGCATAGAGACGCCTCTCTAGTGAACTTTATTGTGTCTGCAGCAAAACGGCTTGATGGGCCACGTGGATGGCGAGAGGGCAGGGGCAGAGCAAAGGAAGGTGGCATAGGCTGGGGGAGACCTCTTGGGACCAGGGTTGGACCTGGGCGTGTCATGTGACCTTCCAGAACCTCAGTTTCCAGACCCACAAAAAGGCAAGAACAGTCGCTCTGAGGAGGAGGTGCAGTGTCCCCAGCCGCCCCTGGGCCCCAGCTACCGCCTGCTGGCCCTCCTGCACCAAAGCAAGGACGCTGTTGCAGGTAAGCCAGACTCGCTTCGTGTCTTAGGGACGCCACGTAATTTTGAAGAATTTAAGGTGAACCCTCCTTTCTCTCTCTCAGAGGCGACTCTGTCCCAGAAGATGCGGAAGTCAGGGGGAGGGGGAGGGGGGCGCGGCCGGTGGGCGCAGCGGCACCCGGATGGGGTAGTGCCCGCCTGCACTAGGATGGACCCGGGTGGACGCGGACTGCTGCTCACTCTGGGGAAACGGGACACATGCAGGGCACTGTGGGAACAGCGGGCAGAGGGGGTATGGGCAGCTCCTGGGCAACCGGCCCTCCCAGAGCACCAGTCCTGAGCCTTGGGGACCCCCTCCCACAGCCCCCTGCTCTGCCTCCCTCTGGGGTGGGCTTCTCGCGGCCCCCTGCCGGTTCCCCTTCCTACAGCCGTGGGGCCTCCGATTCAGGATCCCGTCCTCTGCTGATGCCCAGGGCCACAGCTGCCCAGCATTCCCTCAGAAAGTCGCACCAGGGTCCTCCCGGTGGCTCAGTCCTTGGGTGCCCCTTCCCACCCTCCCACTGCCAGCAGCCAGGCTCGGGCGCCCCTCTCCTTCCTGCCGCTGCTGCCCGGTCCTCTCCAGGCTGCTGACAGTGGCAGCCTATTTGGTGGACTCCAGCTGCCTCCCCTCCCTCCACTTTGCCACCTCGACTTCCCTTCTATGGCACAGATGCCCTGCTCTCTGCCCCTGGGCCTTTACACCCGCTGCTCTTGGTTCCCAGACCGCTCCCCACTTCCACCTTGGCCTCCTCCAATCTGAGAGCATTCATTCCTTTCCATCCTGCAAATCTGAGCACCAGAGAGGAAGGACCAGGCCAGGTGATGTCCGGTTGGCCTGTCCTTGCCCTGCCGGCCACTGGGAGCCCCAGAGGGCAGGAGGCTGCTCCGTTTTTGGGATAGGGGCCACAGGAGCTGGGCTGGCTCCGGGCTGCGTTGTTTGAGCTGGATGGCAGCCTCCTTCAGCACCTCGCCCCCGTGACTTTTGGAAAGAGCCACGTCCCGAAGGTTAATTTTTAATGCCGCTCAGTAAATATTTGATGCCTTTGCTTTAACAGGAGGCTTGCGCTCTGCGCTAAATGCCAGGCCGGCTCCCAGACGCCGCCTGTCAGCAGCAGCCTGTCCACAACACCCCACCTCCTGCTCCGCAGGAATAAAGACTAACGGTCGGAAATTTTCAAAGCATTTTTCGCGTCCATTCTTGTCACCAGCCAGCGGCTCCATCAGCCAGATGGAGGGTCAGAGAGGCCTGTGCTGAGAGGGCCGTGGAGCCCGCAGCCTCTCCGTCTCGCACGGGAGGTGGGCGGGGAAGGCGGGGACCAGCAAGCCAGAGTGCAGACAGCAGGACTCTGTTCCAGCGCGGGACCCGGCAGGACAAGCCCCCGCCCTCCCCAGGCCTGGGAGACAGACCACTCGGCTCTGGCTAGGCCAGAGTGGGCAGCAGGGAGAGGGGTCCCGAGGAGGGAGGAGGACCTGGGGAAGGAGGGCGCCCTGGGCGAGGTTCTGAGGGGTGGGTAGGAGTTTGCCAGGGACTGGCGGGGGGAACCTGGTAAGACGTCAGGCTAACGGGCAGCACCACCAGGCGAGGGGATCTGATCTAGTCTGTCCCCAGCCCTGGCCTGGAGCCCACCCTGCTCTGGGGGTGTCTGCACCTCGTCCTTGATCCTCCACAGCTCTGGTCACATGGGCCCTGGCACCTGCAGGCTGTGCTTGTGGGTCTGGGCTGAGCTAGCCCTGGCCACATCGCTGCCCCTGGCCTGCCCACCCTGGTTCTCCTGCTGCCTTGCACCAGAGCAGGGCCCAACGCAGGCACCGGAGTGAGTCAGCGCCCGTGAGCCCCAGGCGGGTGGACCCACCGATGCTCATGCCCCAGGCTGTGCACGCGCACAGGTACCGCCTCCCACATCTCACCTGGAACTTCAGCCAGGGAGGTGCCATCTTGCACAGCCCTCCTGGGGACCTACCTGTCCCTTCGGGCACCTCTCACCCTCTGCTGGCCTGTGACCTGCCCCTGTGCCTCGCCCCTGGTGCCCAGAGTCCCAGGACGGTCAGTGCTGTACACCGGCCATGCCGAGCCTGCCGCCTCGGCCCCCACACCTCCTCCCCGGCCAGTGGCAACACTTGCCCCTGGAGTCACACCTGGTGTTCCTGGGGTCCTCCCTTCCCTGCCCCCAGGTCCAGGCCCTGCACCGTTTCTGTCCACCTCCAGAACAGGGCCTTGTTGCCAGGCCTCTCCTCTCTGGCCTCCACCCAGGGCGGTCAGCTCTGCCCGTGGGTTCAGGGCTCTCTCCAGACCTCCTGCCGCCCCCTTTTCCTTGAACTCATGGACCCCCGTCCCCCGTGGACGGCACTGCCTAATGGAGTCCTGCGTCCCCTCCCCCATGCCATTTCGAGATGCACCATCGAGTGACCAGGGCTTGGGAGGCCCGTGGTTCAGCTGTGCCTCAGCACACAGCGATGGACACACCCGGAGCAGGGCCTGTGGGCTGACCACGTGGCCTGGGAAGGGGACGAGGGGGCGGCGGAGCCGGGAGCAAGTCAGGGCGGGAGATCGTGGGTCCTTCCTGTGACGGGGGTGCTGGACAAAGACCTCCGGACATTCCTGTAATGCAGGGGCTGCGGGAACTTGGAGGCCGCGTTTGTGGGAGGAGCTGGGCAGTGAGGGTCAGAAAGGGGCCTGAAGGCTCAGAGACAGCAGCCCGGGCACAGTGCGGCCCAGCCCTGGGGCAGCTGGAGCCAGGCTGTCAAAGGGGCTGAGTTCACAGAAGCCTCCTTGGGGGTGTCTCGGGCCTGGGGTGGGCCCTTGGGAAGGAGGGCCGGGGGCAGAAACCCTCCAGGCCCTGCCCAGGCAGAGCCCCAGCGCCCGTGCTGGCGGCTTCCGTCCTCCTGATCCTGCATTGGCAGCCAGCCTCACTGGGAAGTGGATTCTGGGCTTCCAAGTTCCTGGAGTAGCCAAGCAACAGCACTCCGGATACCCCCTGGCAACTGGACCCAGGCCCTCAGCACCCTCCAAACTGAGAGGGGCAGGGGCCGTGCCCAGCAGGCCCCCATTCCCCACGGGGTGGAAAGAGACAGGGAGTGGGGTGACCAAGGCCCCCCGAGATCCTGTGGCTGCTCTCCTGCAGGTGACCATTTGGTTCCCATCCCGTGTGCTCACTGTAGCTCAGAGCAGTCAACAGCTCGCCCAAGGTCACCCAGCGGGGCAGGCAAAACCCGGTGTGCCATCCAGGAGACCCTGCGGCCTTCGTTCTCTCACCCCAGCTGTGGTGCCCAGGGATCCCCAAAGCCCCGGGTCCAGAAGCAGTTTGGAGACAAGTCCCCCGCACCCTCCAGGGAGCCTTGGAAAGGACCGGAAGACGAGGTCGTTGGTAAGGGGGTGGCGCCCTCAGGTCAGGACTTGGTGTCCACGGCCCTGCAGGGAGCCGGGTGCCCAGCTGGGAGACGTTTGCTATTCTTGGAGGGCAAGTATTGTGGCGGTCGAGGCCTGAGTCTTAATGGTGGGGAAGAGCAGAGGAGCGCTCTGCACGCCCCGGCCCGGCAGAGGCCGACGGAGGCCGGCCCTCGCCCCTCGCCCGAGGAGCCCTTCTGGAAGCGGGCCTGTCAAGATCCCGGACCAGGCTGGCGTTCTGGACCGGAACAGCCGCTGGCGCGGCCGCTTCTCTCTGGTGACTCCTCTTTCTCCGCGTCACCTTCGCTGCGGCCCGGAGGGCGATGACCTGGCACTTCCATCAGACCGACACAAAGGGACGCCCTCTTTTCTCATGGAGGGTTAGTGACCCACAGCTTCGCGGGGCACTTACAGAGACGGGTCTTCGTGGGCACCTCACCTGCGGGCACCTCTGTTCACGGCAGTTCCTGGGCCGGGCGCTGTAATTAAGGTGCCTGTCCAGGCGCAGGGCCACCTCCGGGGCGAGGTTTGTCGGGGGCGGGGCCCAGGAACGCAGCTCCCAGGGGCCTGTCCCCACTCTGCTGAGGCCCCCCTTCCACAGACAGGCACGCAGGGACCCCCAAGGTCATGGAAAGGGTGCAAAGGCTCAGAGACGGCCGGGCAGCAGGCCAGGGCTGTCAGAGGGGCTGAGTCCACAGAAGGCAGGGAAGTGTCTGAGGGTCCTGGGGCCCGGAACTGCCCAGAGCCGTGGCCGCTCCACCCCACTGAGCTGTGTTTTGGCCTGAGAGACCTAAAAGTTCTGTGGGCAACGCCGCCTGGCAGAGGAGCAGCGGATGCCGCCCCTTCTGGTTCATTCCAGAGCTTCGTCCCCAGGGGTCTCGCAAGCCCTCTCTGGGGTCTGTCTGCCCTGGCCGCATGGCTGCTGCGTCCAGGCGGCGTCACCACTGGGCGGGGTCCTCGGCAGCAGCTCTGCCCTTTCTGCTCCCAGCTCCCATGGCCCCTCTGGCGACCTCAATAAACGCCCGCTGAACAGCGAGGGCTGAAGGTGCTTGGTGACACCCTCGCCGCAGCACAGTGTCAGGAAGGGTCCGAGGGCACGGCGAGCTGGCAGAGACCAGCGACAGCCCCTGGGACGGGGGCTTCCTGTGTCCAGCGCTCTTTTCCAGGAAGGCCCAGGAGCTGGGAGGGTCAGGAAGTGACCCAGAACCGCTTGCCCCTGCGGCCTGTCTGGGGCGTCCCTCTTCCCAGTGCGCCTAGGAACACGCGAGGCCCACAGACCACTGGGGCAGGTGAGATGGCGCCAGGCAAGCCGGCCACAACTCACGGTCGGCTCTCAGCTCCACGCCTCTGAGGAAAACGGCGCCACCAGCACCTGCTGCCACTCGCCGTGGTGTAAATACCGCCAGGTGCGGCTGCTCGCGCAGCCCTGCAGACGCGACAGCCCGCGCGTGTTCAGCGAGGGGCTCCCTAGTCTCTGCTGTCTGAGCGCTGCTCTTGCGGGTACGTGGAGGAAGCCTAGGACCCCAGCCCACCGTGACACGGCCCAGGGCAGGTCTGAGCTTTCTAAAAAGGCGATGGATTTAAAGTCAATTAAAAATGTGTCACGTCAACAGCTCCAGGCGCGGCAGGACTGGGGCTGGGGAAGCAGCTGCTTTATGGAGTGACTGCAGTTAGGGCCATCGGGGCGCAGGGAAATGAGCGGGACGCTGGCGAGAGAGGAGAGGGGCCCAGTCAACCACGGAAGGCACGGCGCTCACCCACCACCCTCCCGGAAGCGGCCCCAGCCACGCCAGCCACGCCAGCCCCGCGCCAGGCTGGCCCTGGCAGGAAGGGCCGTGGGTCGCCTGCCCCACTCAGGAACGTCCTTGCTGGAACCGTGCGCAGGGGCAATTCAAGGGGCCTCTGCAGCCGTCTCCCCGCACCGGGCCCGCCCCTGTTGTCCATCTAGCGAAACGAAAGTCAGACAGAAACCTCACTGCCTGGCCTCCCTGCTCTGCTGCGGGGAGATGGCGCGTCAGCGCTGTCATTTTAGCTGCTAAAACGACACTGAGGAGCTGAAGCAAGTTCACAGGGCTGGTGCCACCAAGTGCCACCAAACGAAACCAGAGTGCAGAAGTTCTCGCGCGCCAGCGTTGGGAAAGCACACTGGGGGGCAGAGCCCCGGGGCCGGGCTCTGGGGCTGGTCTTCCCTGCGTTGTTCACTCAACCTGAGAGTGACAACGCCACCTCGGAGTGACGGTGACCGGTGTTCTCTGCGCGCCCGCCGCACAGATCCGAGCTCAAGGTCCTCCTGCCGGGCGAGTCTGCTTGTACCCACTTCACCGGCGGGAACACTGAGGCTCGGGGACGGTAGGGGCTTTGCCCTGGGCTCCCCGCTGTCCCAGGACCTGAGACGGGAGCTGGCACTCTGCGTCAGTGTGGCTACGAGGTCTGCGGAGTGAGACTGATCAAGAGTGGGCGAGGGCGTGGCACCTGACTGCTGGGCCCGGGGCCTTGGGTGCTCTGCCCAGGGAGGAAGCAGGCGGAGGGACAGCACGGCTGGAGCCCAGCCAAGGCCGGGGGCCAGGAAAGCTCTTCACCACTGGTGCCAGGGGAGGGTGAGGACCCCAAGGCCAGCGGAGCCCCCCAGGCACCTCCCCCACCCCGGGCCTGGCTGCCCTCAAGGGGCTGGGGCAAGTGGCACCAGAACCAAGCCAGAGGGCTTGTTGCCGGCACCTGGGGCCCAGCCCTCGCGTGCCTTGAGGGACCCACTGGAGCCAGCCCGCAGGTCACCAGGCCACTCTGGGCCTCAGCTTCTCCTCCATAAAATGGAGCTCGGGGCGCCCAGGCTGCAGAGCTGCCCCGTGGTCCTGGCCTTCCTGGTGCCAGTGCCTCCCGTGCGCCAGGCCAGGCCGTCGGGACTCACCCACTCCACCCCTGGTTACAGGTGCCTACCCATGCCAGGTGCTGCTCTGGGTGCGGGGCTCTGCTGACTACGGGACACCCCAGTCCCCACCCTTGGGGGCTTCCCTGCAGTGGAACAGACAGAAGCCAAACAGGACAACCAGTGGTTGTGGCCAACACAACCAAGCTCTAGAGGAGAATAAGGGATGGAGTGATGGGTTGGGGGCTGTAGTTTTACAGACCCAGGACCGCAACGCCTCTCAGACAGGTGACCCTGAGCAGGCACCTGGTGCAAAGGAGGCAGTGAGCCCCATGGGCATCTGGGAAGGGAGCTGTTCAGGTGAGCAGGGGGGCAGGGGCAGGTGCAAAGGCCCTGAGGCAGAACATCAGGGGCCACTGTGGCCAGGCTGACAGGGAGAGAGGGTTTTGATTGATGTTTTAAAGGCTCACTCTGCTGCAGGGAGACCTGGAGGAGCCCTTTGCCTCCACTGGGCAGAAGAAGAGGGCTAAGAACAGTGCTTGGAGGAGGGTGAGGAGGGCAGGTTCTGGACTCATTTTCAAGTCACCACTGGGCGACCTTGGGGAGTGGGGGAGGGAGCCAGGGACAGAGCTGAGTTTCTGTCCTGCAGATGCAGGCAGCAGGGCACAGGTCGCACTCCTGACCACATCTGGGGACATCCAAGGAGCTGCCCAGAGGAGTCAGGCCAGTCGGGTGAGGAGTCTGAGGTGGGCGGGAGTGGACCCCGGGCTGGGCGGGCTGTGGGGGCCCAGGAAGCCCTGGGGAGAGGAGGCGGAGGAGCAGGTGGGGCAGCAGAGGGCCCCACAAGAGCCACCAGGGAGGGGCCAGGGGCCGGGAACAGGAGGGGCGGTGCCAGCACCGGGGTGCCAGGCCTGCTCACCCGTCCTTCCCTCTGCCGGGCTTGCCTGGGCTGCTCTCTGCTCTGGAGCCCCGGATGTGGCCGGGCCTGCCCAGGCCCCAGACGCAAGAGGGGCTAGTGGGAGTCCAGTCCCAAGAGGGGCTAGTGGGAGTCCAGTCCCAAGCTGCCCCCTGTGCCAGCCTCAAATTCACTCCTGGCACCAGGGTGGAGGCCACCGCACAGGCCAGGGCCAGGGTGCATGCGCCGGTCCTTCCTTCTGGACAATGTGTCCTCAACATCCTGTCTGTGGCCTTCTGCCAATCAAGACTCGAGGCCTGGGCCAGGTCCTCGGGTTTGGGTGGCCTTAGGGCAGGGAAAGAGAGGACCCGAGCCCAGGGCCCGGGCATTCTGACCTCCTGTGTTAGCAGCAGTGATTTTGCCCGACTGCAGTATCTTTCCAGGCAGCCAAGCCCTGGACGCACCCGTGTCCCCAGGCAGCGGCCCCCTGCTGAGAGCCCCTCCTCCAGGAAGCCCTCCTGGAGCCCAGGCCGGCGGGGGCTGGGCTCCCTCCACAGCAGCAGATGGCTCCTCATGACTGTCTGTGGCCACATCTGGCCCAGGACAGGCCCTGGGAAAGCGGGGCCCCTGTCCTTGCTGTGAGGTCATCCACCCTGTCCTCCTGCTGCCCCTGGCCTGCTCCCAGGCCTCCACTGTCCCCCGCCCACCCATGGCCCACCTCGCTCCTCCATTCCACCTGGTGGAGGACAGGAACCGGGAGGCCCTGCCCCGTGCCTGCTGCCCGGGGTCCCGGTGGCTGTCATCCCAACCTCGCACCCGGCACCCAGACCAACACCTTCCCTCGCCCCCGACCTGCAAGCTGCCCAGTCCCAGGCAGGGAGCTGTGACCAGCAGCTGAGGGCAAGATGGCGCTCTGTGGGGCAGAGGGAACGGGGGAGCCTGGAGGGACTGCAGGCTTGGGCCTGGTGCACAGTGGGGCCTGGTGCACAGTGGGGCTGTGGGTCCAGGCAGGGCACCGTCTGCCACGTGTGCACAGGCCTCAGAGTAAGGGACGTTCCCAGGGGGTGTGCACTGGGGCAGGGGAGGGAGGAAGGGAACCAACGCCCCCTGTAGCCCTACTGTGTGCACCTCTTTACTTATGGTCACCATCACTGTCCAAGGGAGGCACTGAGACTCAGAGAGGGCCTGCAACTCATCCGAGGATGCACAGAAGGTGCACCTGCTGGTTCTGGGCCTACCGGTCGCCCTTCAGCATGAGCCCCTGGGAGTGGAGCGGTGCCATGGACAGACCTGCTGCAGGTGTCATCGCAGGTGCGTGACCGGCAGAACGCACAGTTGGTGAGGGAGGCGTGTGTGTCCCACGGACCCCGGGCACTAGCTCAGCAGGTTTGTCACCCCTTTGGATGAGTAAACACAGGCCCACAGAGGGCAAGGGACTTGCCCAAGGCCACACGGTTAGTCTGTGCCCAACTTCTACCCATCTCAGGCCGGAGGGGACAGCCTGGAGATGCCCGCCCGGCTGGAGCCCCAGGATCTGAAACCCATCCTGCTCAGGACGTTACTTGTCCTCTGAATTCCAACCACGGAAGCCTCTTTGGTATTTGATGTCATGCCAAGGAAGTGAGACGCTCGGTCTTCTCCCTTTTTGGTCTTCTGATTTTCTGGAATCTGTTGGTGGCCTCCTCCCTGCAGAAACCACACACCAAGGCCTCTGGCTGCACAGCCGGGGAGGGGGTGACGCCTGAGCCTCAGCAGAAGTTCTGGGGTGGTGGACCCTCTGCTCAGGGAGGCTGGTGATGTCTGCAAGGAGCTGGGGTCCTGGGGGGCGAGAGGAAGAGGGGGGCACTGGGCCCCAGCCCCTGAAGTCCTGCAGGCCCAGTGCAGTGGAGCCCGCCCTGCAGAGGACCCAGCTCTAATGGCCCCTCCGCTCCGCCCTTGCTGTCCCTGTGCCAGTCAGCATTGTGGATGCAGAGTGCTGGCCCAGACTCGGGGCGTCAGACATTGCAGACCAGCGGGACCCCAGGGATCTGAATGCCCGCTGGGGTTTGAGATGCCCAGGGGACCCATTCAGGGCCAAGTCGGGCCTTCCCCAGCCTCTGAGTGACCCGAGGGCCCGGGGGCTGGGACCCCTCTCCAGCCACTACCCCACTGCCCTCCCACTGGGCTCCTGGCTGACAGGTGCCCGGGAGGAGTTGAAGGGTGAATCTGAGCTCCCCAGAGTGATGTGAACAAGAGCATGCTGGGAAGGTGTGGGCACAAGGCAGGGATGAGACCGGATGGAAGTGGTTTCGGGTGGGGTGAGGTGGGGAGAGGCCCTTAGGGATGGGGGCCAGGCGTGGGCCTGGGAGACCTGGGCTCAAGCCCACCAATTTACTGTGTGTCCTTGGGCAAGCCACTCACTCTCTCTGGGCCTGTGACCTATGTTGGCTCATCTGTGAAAGCCCTGTTGAGCTTATTCCTGGGGTGACTGTTACCAGGGAAACACTGGCGGGTGTCTAAAGGCCAAGCACTAAGCAGCAGTCCCCCCACACACCACAACATGAGGGATGAGGGCAGGCGGGCAGGGGCAAGCCACCAGGGGCCTTGGCAGCCAGGCTAGGAGCTGAGGGCCTCCGGGGAGGACATGGAGGCTGGGTGAACCAGAGGCAGGTGACCTCGGGTGGGGGCTCGAGGAGGGCCCTGGCCTTGCTGGGTCCTCACAACAGCCCTGTGTGGTCAGGCCTCAACCGTCCCACCCCCAGATGGGGAACCCGAGGCCCAGACAGGGTGGGCTGGGACCAGGCCAGAGGTGAGGAGACAGTCGGGGTCTGAAGCCGGTGTGCAACGGAGCTGCTGCCTGTCCCCAGCACTGGTGACCCCACCGCATGACAGTGGAACCTCCCCACCTGCCCGCACGGGGTGGCAGCGCATTGGAGAGCGCTGGCCCTCGGGCACGGCGGCTGAGCTGGCTGGGGAGGTGGCAGGAGGACCCAGGCCTGAGGTGCCAGCGGGCTCT
The DNA here is from genome assembly GCF_902686455.1 of Sciurus vulgaris. Taxonomy (NCBI): domain Eukaryota; kingdom Metazoa; phylum Chordata; class Mammalia; order Rodentia; family Sciuridae; genus Sciurus; species Sciurus vulgaris. Next base: position 176,323,847 of record NC_136465.1, read on the forward strand.
GCCCAGACCCTGCCCTGAGCCCGCAGCACGACCACACCCGGTGCCACCAACAGGATTCCCCAGGCGGCCCTGCTGTGGCCCAGGGCCACCAGCCGCAGCAAAACTAACGCAAGCGGGACCTCAGCGGGTGGGACGCCTGGGCACAGGAGGGCTGGGGCAGGAGCTGAGCGGGGCGGGCAGGTGGCCAGGATCCGCAAGCTGGGGACAAAGGCGCAGCGGGAAAGGGCTGCTGGGGGGCGGGGGGCGGCCTGTCCCTGGGAGCCTGGCCACTATGGAGGCAGCCTGGTCACTTTGCTGGGGACCTGCCTAGGGCAGGTGGGACAGGCAGGGGCCGAGTCTGGAGGATTCCCACGGATGCCCCAGGCTGAGCTCATGTTGTGCTGACCCAGGAGAGCGGGCTCTTCCCAAGTTCAAGAAGGGTGCTACCAGCCCCCGAGCTCTGGCCCAGGAGGGCTGTGGGGCCCACCTGGCTCCCACCCTGCAGGCAGGACCACCAGGCGCCCGGGATGGAGACGGACGGTGTGCCGTGGGGCAGGGGCTTTGCATCGACACCAGCCCAGTCAGTAGAGCGCAGGGCAGCCGGAGCCTCTGGGCCCAGGCCCAGGGCTCCTGGCAGGGCGAGGGGAAGCCGCACCCAGCCCTCACCCAGCTCCCCTCCGCAGCTGGCGCCGCATGCCCCCCCCGCCAGGACGCGCCCTGAGTGGCAGGCTCGCTGCACTTGCAGTGACTGGGCTGTCCGGGGGTCTGTCCACTGACAACCCTGGGGGCCAGGCCGCGGGGGGCAGGGTCTGGTCGGGTCCCAGACCTGCCCCGAGTCTCCCGGGGAGCCCTGGACGGGTGGACGGGTCTCCTGGCTCTCCACACCCTGTCCCTGCCCTTAGCTCCTCCACCGAAGCGCTAGGAGCAAACCCTGGCGTGTCTCCCCCTGCTCGGTACCTGGGGCTGCCAACCTGCCTTCTGCAAGGAGCCAGCCAGGCGCGAGGTCGCCCGACGGTGGGGGCCACAGGAGCTGTCTCTGGTTTGGACTTGGAGCTCAGCAGGTCCTGACCTGTCCAGCCCCGTCCTGCACCTGTGACCCTGAGGGAGTAGGGCAGAGCCTGCACACAGCAGGCGCACACGTGTGCTCATGGGTGAGAAGCTGCAGGGAGAGAGGGAAGGCCGGGGCAGGGTCCGCCGCGGGGTGAGACCCAGACGTCCCCTCGGGCACCAGGGTCCTCCCAGGCCCAGATGCCACCCAGTGATGGCCTCACCTGCCCAGGTGCACCCTGGAGGCAGAGCCATCCTGACGCGGGTGCCGGGAGGCAGGGGAGGCGCCGGCTGGACGTCCATCCCCAGCGAAGCAGGGCCTCCTGGGGACACCTCCCGTGGGCCTCACCCTCAGACCTCCCTGCTCAGCAGGCCCAGGTCCTCTGGCCGCCCTGGGCTGTCTGAGGCCACGGACCCGCATTTCAGGACACCATGTCAGCCAGCCAACAGACGCTGGCTGTCCCCTCCTGAGGGTTGCCACCTCCCTGCTCCCCAGGATGGGGACCCGCCCTCTGCCCTCCTCCACAGGAGACCCCCAGAGGACCCGCCTGTCAGCTGTGCAGGGCCACACCTGCCTCTCCATGAGGCGGGAGCTGCTCTAGAGCATCCGTGGTCCAGGCATCCACTGGAAGTGGATGGACCTAGGAGCTGCTGACCACGCTCCCCACCAGCTGGCCCGCACCTCCAGAGGCAGCCCAAGGCCAGCTGCATACCTACTATGTGCTGGGTTTAACTGAACCCTCAGGAGGCCCTGGGGAGGGGCGGGGTTCTACCCTTGAGCCCTTCCTCAGAACTGGGAGGTCAGGAGGGTCCAGGATCCCCTGTGGACTCCACGGCCAGGCCCCTGATGGAGCCAGCCAGCCTCACAGTGGGTTCCTGGTCCCAGAGCACGGACCCCTCCAACTCTGCCCAGGGTCAGCGCTGAGGTCTGCCCCACCCCACTGAACCGGGGGCTGGCAGTAGACAGCCTCGTCTGGACAGGCCCTTGGGTGGGGTCAGAGGCTCTGCTGGGGCAGCCGCCCCTCCAGGCCAACCCCTGACATACATGGCTCCTCCTCTTCCCTGCAGCCACCACTGAACACCTGCCTGAGTCACCGCAGGCGCCCTTGTGTGACTCAAGGCAGGTACTGGAAAGGAACCAGGGCATGTGTCTTTTTCCTAACCCCAGACTGAAAAGCCTCCCCCAGGCCCTGAAAGACCCATCCGCTTCCACTGACCAAACAGTCACAACCTGAAAACCATCTGGTTTCCTCTTTCGCCTTGGCAGCTAGGAAACTTGACACCCCATTTAACGTTCAGTGGTAATGACTCTCACACCAGGTGCTAAGCGCAACATGTTCCCAAGCTTTGCTCCTCAGCTGTTTCCACGGCTCTCTTTCTTTTTGGTGCTATGGATCAAACCCAGGGGTGCTCAACCACTGAGCCACATCCCCAGCCCTATCTTATATTTTTTATTTGGAGACAGGGTCTCGCTGAGTTGCTTAGGGCCTTGTTAAGCTGCTGAGGCTGTTTTGAACTCGAGGTCCTCCTGACTCAGCCTCCCCAGCTGCTGGGATGACCCGCGAGTGCCTGGCTCCACCTCTTTTTGACTTTCCTGTCCAGCTACATGTTCGGGGCAGCCTGGCCACTCCAGCTTCTTGGCAAACTAGGAGGAGAGCAAACACTCAGGGAACCCGAGAGCCACACAGGGCAGGAGCAGGATCCAGAGAAGGTGCCCCGGCCCCAGCAGGCGCTTCCGCGGTCACTCACCAGGCAGATGAGCTCTGGAAGGACATCAGCGGTGGGCTGTGGGCGTCGCCCCGCGGCGCGTGCACCGCGCGGGGGGCCGGCGGCAGGGCGCCCGGCGGAGGCTGGGGCTGCGGGGCCCGGGCGGGGTCCCCCCAGCGTCGCGGGTCCTGCTTCATCCACCGGCCCTGGATGCCCCACCGCGCCAGGTAGACCTTGCAGACGTCGTAGTTCATGGCGGAGTAATAGAGCAGGTCCAGGAGCAGCAGCAGCAGCACGAAGAAGCCGTAGATCCACACGCCCAGCAGGGCCGTGTAGTTGCTGCGGAGAGACGGCGGCGGTGAGCGTGGGGCGCAGCCGCCTGCTGACCGCGATCTGCGATTCGCGACCCCCGGGGGGGCCGCACTGGGGTGCTCCCGGGGAGACCCCAGCCCTCGTCCACACAATCCGCCCTGCCCACCGCGCGCTCTGGCCTGCCCCGTGCTGGGCACCTTGGGATCCATCGCCCGCTGCTCAGGGCCTTTCCCCGTGGACACCACCCACCCCACCACCTAGGACAGCGGAGGAGCCTGTCGCCTGGGACGCCCGGGCCACCTCACCCCCAACGTGTCCCTGGAACCCCGCTGGCGCTCTTCCCCCAAGATTCCTGGCCAGACCTGCCCTCGGGGTTCTCCCAGGACCCCAGCATTTGGGGCTCCGTTCAGGGCTCCATCCCACAGCCACCTGCCTTTCTTCCCTTGGTTCCCTTCCCCTTCCTGGGGGCCCTTCGAGCTGGCTGTGTGGTGGGGTCTCCCCCATGTTTCTTATTCATCCGCCAACACCCCACATGCGCCGCCCCACCCTCAGGCCTGTGCCCTCCTCTGGCAGAGGTGAGGCTCCCTGGAGGTTTGAGGTCCAAAGGCTCAGCTTCTGAAGCGGCCCAGCTCTCCCCGGACAGCTGGCTGTTTACTGAGGAGCATGAGCTGCCTGCCGCCCACACAGGGCCTTTGCACAGGCCACGCTTCTGCTGCGCAGCTGTCAGTCTCCCCCCTCCCTGAAGCTGGGGTCTGAGTCCCCAGGGTGGGCTGTCCTGTGCCTGCCACTGCAGCTGGTGCCACCGAGCTCTCACTGGGCTTGCCAGGGACTGCAGCTGTTCAAAGGTACCGGATTATTAATCCCTCAAATGCCACCCACATCTGTTCCCTGCTGCGGCATCTGCAGGGGTGGGTGTGCCAGCAGCGCACAGGAGGACTGGGGTCCAGCCTAGGCCTGCGGTGGCTCCCCAAGCCCCTGATGAGCCCCCCGGGGTACTGAGGACCCTGGAGACGCCACCTAGAGCTGGGGCACGTGTCTGCTGGAGCCAGGGGACCTGGTCTGACTCCGCCTTTGCCCAGCTTTACTGTGTTTCCAGCGAGAACCCCCATCCGTCTCTGGGCCTTGAGGAGGTGACCACTCCCAGTCACTGGGAGGTGACCCTCCCAGTCTTGGCTTTCAGGTGCTGGATCTTTCCAGACTCGGGGCAGCCAGCTCCAGCGGCCTCTGCAGTGAGAAGGGGCTGCTCCTCTGGACTCTCAGGCCCCAGCACGTTCTCTCTGCTCCCAGCCAGGAACGCGCCCCCCTCTCACTCGGCCACTCAGTTCTTGGGCCAAAGACTCAGCTGGGTACCTGGGGTGACAGGGAGGCAGCTGTGTGTTCTGAGCACGTGCCTGGACCACCTTAGGCAGACGCCCCAGGCGTGGTGTCCGCTTGAGAAACTCAGCAAGTCCAGCTCAGCATGGCCCCTTCCACCGACCCGCACCATCTGGGCTTGTTCACACTGTGACATGAGTGACCGACGGTCTGCAGTTGCCTTGCTTTAGGGGACACTAGCTTTTCCTGCGGGCACCGGGACACAGAAGTCCTGCCAAGGCAAAGAGGCCAGCAGCCTGAGGCAGACAGATGTCCACGCAGACTGAGGGCTGGGCCTGGCTGTCCCCTGCGCCCTCCTCCTGCAGCCCCCCCTAGCTCTGAGGCCAGGCTTCTCCCAGGGTTCCGTGGCAGCCGCCAGGGGCCGAGCAGGAAGCAGGTAGGCAGGGCAGCTGCTCGCAGACGTGTCCAGCAGGGTGGCGGCTGGGCCACGGGTGTCCTGGAGCCTCCGAGACGGAGAAACAGCACTGCTTCCCCCGAGCCTGTCCACAGCGACCAGCAGGAAGGCGGCGCCATCGGCCTGAGCCCGGACCACTCAGCCCTGGAGCCCAGCACCCAGGTTCTCGGGAGCGAATGGCGGTGGACGCCTCCCAGTTGGTCCATGCTGCTCACCTGCTGCCCGAGCACCTGGCCCCGCCCCGCCCCCTCCAGGCAGCCTGCCGTGATGCCTGGTGAGGTCTGCCTGCCCTGGGCTCCCAGGGAACACTGTGGTCTTCGCTGTCCTGCGGAACGTCTGCCCTTTGAGTCTGGGAAGTCCCCGAGGGCAGCGCTGGGTCCGCTGGTCTCTGTGCCCAGTGCTGAGCGAATGATCTCACCTGAGCCAACACACAGCGCCATAACCAAGGGTGGCTGGACGCGGACCCTTCGTCAGGGTCTGTGTCCTCTGTGCCACTCGCTGACCCCGAGCAGCAACCCTAGCCACGATGAAGAGCCCGTGCCGCGCGCTTCTGAGTCCTTACGATCCTGTGCCAGGAGGGACAGTCCCACTCTACAGACGGGGAAACGGAGCCCGAGAGACAGTCTGCCGAGGACATCCCGGTGGGTCAGTGCCTGCTCACCGCTGGGACTCGGACCCGGGTCCCTGTGGGCCCAGAGAGGGCTGGATCCAGGGCCAATTCCAAGGTCAGACCGTGGTAGGTGTCCACAGAGGGGCCCCTGCCTCTGCCCGCTGTGCCCACATTCCTGGCTCAGCCTCTGCAGGGACCCAGGGCGGTTCTGCCTCTCCCTCCTCTGAGTGGTCATGGCAGACGGTCACTGTCCTCGCCCAGGCCCCTCTGCTGCCCCACGGCCTGTCCTGGTGGTCGGCTAGCTGGGAGGAGCCAGGCCTCCTCTAATTTTTTAAAATTGAATTAAAGTGTGTGAGCTGGAAGTTAACTCTGTCCAGACGCTGGGCCTTTGCTGTGTGTGAGGAGCGGCAGATGAGGCAGAAGCCAGCCAGAGCGGGGACAGCAGCAGCTGCGCATGCTGGGGACAGTCGCCGAGTCACGCAACGCCCCCATGGAGGAGTCCCACTCGTGTCTCCTGGGGTCAGCCCAGCTGTGCTCAGGCTGAAGCCCAGCCCAGCCACAGGCTGCGATGGAAGCCTTTTCCCCGCCCCAGCTCGAGGGCACAGGAGAGTCCTGCTGGGCCGGGCTGGGCCGGGCTGGTGTCCTGCTGAGCGGGACTGCCTCGGGGCAGCAGGATGGGGCAGGAAACACTGGCAGGCTCAGGAAGTCAGGGTGCGTGAGTTCAAATCCTGGTCTGCAGAATTCTCCCTGTGGATCTCAGAACTGAGCTGCTTCTTCATCTGGGAAAGGGGTAACTGCTCCCTGCTCTGTGATGAAACTCTGGGCTTCAAGGAATATCTCAAGGGCCTGGAAGACAAAGGACCCACTAAGTGCCGGCTTGTGTGATGAAGGCCCAGAGAGGTTGCTGGATAGGCCTGGGCCCAGAGCGGTAAAGAGCTTTGCCCAAGTCACACAGTAGCTCTGGGGCTGTCCAGAGCAGCCCGTGGTGGAGCACGGCTTTGGGCCCAGGTAAGCCCAGCGAAGCAGAGTCTATTCCTGTCACGGTGGGAACCACAGCTTCCTCGAGGGCATCTCAGAGGGTGACAGACTTCATGTGACATGCTGGGCTGGGCACAGTCCACAGTGCCAGGGAGGTGATTTCATAGCTTCCTGTCCAGGGCAGCTGGACACCTGCAGTGGGACTCAGGACGACTCAGGGCCCTCCGTCGGGGCTGGGCACTGTGGTGGCTGATGCAGCAGAGCAGGTGCCCCCGCCCCCAGCAGAAGCCACCAAGCCAGTGCGCTTGGCTTGTCCATCGCCCCTCCACCGCTGGCCAAGGTCACTTCCTCAGTCTGGGCCATGATGCTCAGGGACACAGCAGGAGCCAGAAACAGCATTCGTCCCCAAGCCCCTGAGACTCTGGGTGCTCATCACCCCTGGCCGAGCCCGGGATCCTGGGACAGCCCAAACCCTGCGTGTCCTTTGTGCGCTGTGTGGCTCCAGGGATGTCTTCACGCTCTCTGGGCCTCAGCTATCTGTGGGCGGGCAGCTCGGGTCAGCCCTGAAGCCGGCAGGTCCTGGTGGTGTCCTTCCCTCCCCTGGGCGGAGGGCTTTGGCTCAGGAGGAGGACTGCGGGACCTCTCCTCTCCCGTCGTCTTGCACACGCATGGGGCAGCTTTACGCCCAACAGGCTTGGAGGGTGAGTGACGGACAAGGCAATCTGGTGACTTCTGACCCCGCTCTGGGGCTGGCCCGTGAGCTTGAAGCCTGTTACAGGGGCTGTGAGGCTGCTTTGGGGGACGGGAGTGGAGGCTGAGATGCTTCTGGCCTTGCCTCTGGCATGGGGAAGGGGACCCTCGGGTGGAGGTCTCAGGAGGCAGGGAGAGCAGCTCCTGCCTCCTGCCTTGTGGCCTCAGAGGGCAGAGCTCTTCCCAAAAGCTCCTGGCACCCGTGCCTGGAGCCTCCCAAGCCACCCTGAGAGCTCTCCTGCGTGTCCCCGGCCGAGCCCCTGACGGAGGCCCCGGACGGAGGCCAGGGACGGGGGCCCCAGAAGGAGGCCAGGGACAGAGGCCAGGGACGGGGGCCTGAGTCCTGTAGCGGGTGTCCAGCCGAGTGCCCAGGATGCTGCGTGCACCGTGGCCTCTGCCTGGTCCCAGCAGCCCCACGGCCCTGGCGGGGCTGGAAGGTGGCACCTCCGTGGCGGGCACTGGGAGGCTGCTCCCTCTCGCTCTGCGCTGCCTCTCTGCCAGGCAGCCAGGACCAAAACAAACCATTCTGTTCCTCCAGAAAAACACAAGTAAATGAGGCCCAGCGCTGCTCCGCCGTTCCTGGCCCCTCCTCCCACTGACTCAGCCACGGGCGGGGCCGGCACGCTCCTGCCGCTGGCCCCTCCGGCTGACCGCTGCTCTGGGATGGGCCCCCGGCAGTGTGGGGCTCTGGGCACTGGACTCCAGCCTCTTGGCTGAGACCTGGTGCGGCCCCCAGAATCTGACAGGCCAGTGTTTCCTGACAGAGCCAGGGGCAGACCAGGGCTCCATCCCTCAGCACTGGCTCCAGCTGTCACCCGGGACAGGTGACCCCGCCAGCCTGCACCCAGCCGGGCTCTCTTCCTCCCAGAGCAGCTGCCAGAAGCTGAGTGGACTCCATGCCCAGAGGGCCTGTGGCCACATGTGACCAGGGCCCCAAAGGGCATGGCGGCCACAGCACAGGTGGGCAATGCCTGGACCTGAGGTGCACACGGGCCCCTCCCTCAGCATCCACCACAGCTCCCATGCCGGCTTCCCACCCGAGACCCCTCCAGTTGACCCTCTGCCGCGGGCCCACCGGGGCTCAGCCCAGAGTCCCTGCACCCAGGCAGCTGGATGGGCTTCCTGATCGATCTCCAGATCATCCCCCTGCGGGGCCTATGACGTCCTGGGGCCCCCTTGTCCCATGCGCCATCCCGGAGGCTCGAAGACAGCTAACCACCCCCAGGGCCCTGGCTGTCTTCAGGAGAGGGTCCCAGCACCCGTCCCCCCCAGCCACCTCCTGGCTCCCTGTCACCCTTGAACTTCCTGTAGGGAAGAAGAAGGCTCCCTGGGCCCAGGGCCCCCGCCCTGCCTTGTCAGCACACAGGACACCGGAGTGAGGAGTGGGCGGCCAGCCCAGGCCTCCTACCCATGCTGGGGCGGCATGAGGATGGCTGGGGAGCTGGTGGAGAGCCGTCTAGGTGGGGCGACCTGCACCTGCGCCCTTGGTGTGGCCAGGACAGTGGGAAGGGGCTGCGGCCCCTCGTGGGGAGAAGCCGTTCGCTGCCCACACCCACAACGTGCAGGACAACGAGGAGCATCCTGGCCAGGTCAGAGGGCCCAGCGGCGAGCCTGCCGGGTCTCTCCCTGCTCCATCTGCCTCCAGAATTCCCAGGCCACCACTGGGCCTCACCAGGCAGAAGACTCACCTGCTCTGTGCATGTCTTCCTGGAGTGTAAAAGGGCCGGGGAGGGGCTACTGGTGGCCTCTGGCAGGAGGGAGAGGCGCAGAGCCCGCCTGGGAGGCCGCAGCGAGTGCCCCCTGAGGTCAAGGAGTAAAAGCTCCAGCTGAGAGCCCACTTTCCGCCCTCCCAGCGTCTCCAGGGAGGCTCCACTGTGGTCCAGCTGCTCGTGAGCAGCAAGCGGGGCCCGTGCTGGAAGGGTGGTGTATTCCACGTGAAATCCTGTTAAGTGTGCAGATTATAGAAACCTGTGGGCTCCGGAACGAGGATCCCAGGCGCCAGTCGCCAGCCCCTGCAGAGGCCTGGTTTTCTGCCAAGCCTCTGAGAGACTTGCAGGGCCCCCGCAGCACTTGGGGGTCCTGACCCCCATCCTGGCGCTGAGCTGCTCCCTCACGGATTGGTCCATGTTCTTAGAAAAGGCTCAGGTCAAACTCCAGGCCTGCTTCCAGTCCCACTGTGATGGACGGGGCTCGCTGAGCGACTTCACACACAGAATTATTCTAAGGCCTGAGCAGATGGCAAGATATTCAGGGGAAGCACCGTGCATTTGAGGAAGGCAGGCTGGGGAGCTGGCCTAGGTGGGAGGAGTAGAGATTTGGACCAGAGTCAAGGAGTTTGCATCTCCAACCAAAGGGAAGAGGCAGCTCCCCCGAGTGAGCAGAGCATGACAGCAAAGCCCTGGGAGCCCCAGCATCAGACGGAGAGGTGGAGGCTCGGAGCCGGAACCCACTGCCCCCAGCAGTCCTGCCAACCCCTCAACAGGCACGCAACAAATATCTAGCCCGTTTCTCCAGACCATGAAGACCTACATCAACCTCCAGAATCAGCCTGATGCTAGTGGGAACATACTTGAAGCATCTTGTTGAAGTGCAGAGGAATTATACAGGCTACTTCAAAAGTGCATATGAGAAAGCGCCAGGGGATAAGCCAAGCCTTTAGGACATATCGAAGATCGTACTGAGACACTGGTGTCTGCATAGATCCCTGAAAGTCTCACCCTCCGCCTGACACTCAAATTTAACACGTCACGGTAGATCGCACTTGCAATTCACAGCAGCGGAGAGAAGATGGGCAATTCAGTGAATGGTGTTGGGACAAGTGGCCCTCCCTTTGGAAGAAAATAGTGATGATAAACTTGACTTTTGTCCTATCTCAAAACTTACATCAAAGTAAGTTTGATCTGTATGATAGATTTTTAAAACAAGAAGGTAAAAAATAAAAGAAGTAGAGGACGATGGAGGAAGTTCTAATAATCTCGTCAGGATAATTTTTTCTCAGTGTGATATAAAACCCAGAAATCATAAAAGACAAAATTGGTAATAATGTGATTACATAATAATTAAAATTAAGTATGAGAAAAATCATACAAAGGCATACTGAAAAAATATTTGCAACGTCATATGTCCTTCATAGATAAAGAGTTCCTATAAATAAATAAAAAGACCAAAATGCACTGGGAAAATGGCAAAACACACAAACAGCGAGCTTGCAGCTAAAGCAATACAAATGGCTCTCGACATGTGAGGAGACCCTCGTGTCATTCATCATAAGAGAAACGCACGCTGCTCTGGCCTGACCTTCCGTGCCTTCACGTGGCACGTGTCCATGCTTGTCTGCCAGAGAACTCCTCTTTTCCCAAACCTGCGGTCCCCTCCTGCAGAAGCCTGATCTCAATGTGTCTTGATCACTTTCGGGGAAAGGACCACAGGATTAATCTGAGTCAATCGTGTCGATCAATATCATTGGACAGAGGCTGAATGAACGTGGGAACCCGGGCCCGGAACTCCAGGCCCCAGCACCTTTTACACCTGAAACCCATCTATGCACACGACCCTGTGAGGCCTCCAGCAGCCCTGGAAACTGTGGGGCGGGCTCCAGGCCCCCAGGGGTCCCCGGTGGCACCTGCCCGGTGGCTGGCGGGCACTCACTTGTGCATGTAGCCCTCGGAGCTGGCGGTGAGGTTCGCCGGCATCACGGCCTGGAACTCCGACTCGCTGCAGCAGTACTTGAAGACCGTGTTGTTATGGTGACAGCAGAGGATGAAGGTCTTGTTGTCCGAGAGCCGCGGGCAGTGGAAGCCGAAGTGGTAGCGGCCCTTGTGGTCTGTGTACGGCTCGCAGACCCGGAAGTGTGCGGAGGAGGCTGCAAAGCAGGTCACCAGATTCAGGGGGTCCCTGGCCGCCGTGCCCCGGGCAGAGGGGGAGCCTAGTCCAGAGTCCTGCTGGCCCTTCCCTCCCGCGAGGCTTCGTGCAACCAGAGGCTCCCTGCGCTTGCCCCCCGCAGCCCCGGCTGCTCTCGCCCAGGCCCTGGGCCCTGGACTCCGGCTCCTCGAAGGCAGAGCGTGGCTCCCTCACGTGGCTCCCTCCAGCGGCCTGGAGGTGCTCACGCTAGCTGAGCATCCACTCTGAGGCCCCCGGTGGTCTCGTTTAGTCCACGTGGCCACCCTAGCAGACGGTTTGGGATCCCCCTTCACAGATGGAGAAACTGAGGCTTCAAGGCCTGGCGTGACTCTGCTGGGCTGGGAAGCAGTGGGCGAGCAGGCACGGCACCCAGGCCGGCTTGGATTCAAAGTCCGGGAGCTCCTGTGGTCTCTGTTTCTGGGTGGGGCCACTGACAAGCCCAGGCTGGCCCCGTGGCAAGCGGCGTGGACGAGACCCGGTTCCCCTCACGCCCAAAGCAGCAGCCCCTCCACGCCTGCCCAGCTGCTACCCTACTCTGCTCCGAGGCTGCCTGGTCCCCCTCCCCCCTGCCAAGGTGCTAGCGCCCCGCCGCCCAGGCCCTCCCTCCTCCAGCTCCAGCTCTGCAGGCCCAGGATGGTATTTCTGAGTGGAGCCCGTGGTGATAAACAGGAGTGAAGAGGCCCGAACAATGGAAAAACCTGGAGCCCGCTGTCTCGGCTTAATTAGTATCTTCATAAAAGGGATCGCTGTATCTAATTTGTATCCCTGAAAAGGGGCTTCGCTGGCTGAATGCTTCTCTCCAACCGTGGGGCTGGCTTAGCAAGCGCTCCTCCAGCTAGCTGAAAGCGGCTGCCAGAGGTTATTAGGCTGCAGCCCACACGCAGCCCCAGGCTGTGCCTCAGGGGAGGCCCAGAGGGGCTGGGCTGGCAGGTGGGCGGCGCCCCCAGGCGCCAGGTGCAGAGGCTGGCTGAGGTGGCCTGCCTCAAGTGCTGTGCCCCTTCCCCAGAGGAAGGCACCCTCTTCTGTGGGGTGGGGCTCGGGCATCAGGCAGCCTGCGCTCCCTTGAGCCCTTGACCTTGGGAAACGGGCCTCACGGGCTGCAGAGGTGATCACACATGCCCAGATGACGCGGCAGCTGCCTGACACAGTGATGCTGCCTGACCCAGTGATGCACTGTACAGAGGAGCACGTGAGGCTCCAGGCAGTGGCTCTCCAGGGGTCCCTGGCCTGGCCTGTCAGCACTCCTGGGACTTGTCATCACTCAGATTCTCAGGCCCCTCAGCAGCCCTTCCTGATCAGAAGCTCTGGCCCAGGGCCCTCAGTCTGCCCAGAAAGCCCTCCAGGGATGCTCACGTGCTAGGTGAGGAGCCACATGTCAGAGCCAGAGCTGAGGGTGGAGGTGGGCGGCCAACCCCGCCTGCAGCCAAGTTCGTGGGGAAGTCCTGCGTGGTCTGCTCGCTCATTTTGTGGGCAGCTGGGGAGGGACCAGCCACACCCATGTGCTAGTCAGACTGACCAGCCCAGGCTCTGGGTAGCCCCAGAGGCTGCACAGGACTCAGGGTGGGCAGGAGACAGCGTGGAGGGCAGCAGGAGGCAGGGGCCTTAGCTATCCAGAAGCCTTGGCAAGAGCCAGGGGTATGGGCACAGGGGTGTGGGGAGCCCAGCAGGGTCCTGCCTGCACTAGCTCACTAGCCACCAGGACGCCTACAGCTACCTGGACCTCCGCCTCCTCCCCTCACTGGGGAAGGGGGGCCTTCTAGCCTGGGGCACCCAGGGACAAAGTTTCGGCTTATCCCTGTGGGGCCAGCAACAGTGAGTGCGCTGTCCGTGCCCCTCGGCACAGCAGGCTCCCCTGACCGTTCGGCCCGGGCAGTTCCCTTTCCTTCTCTGGGTCCGCTCCTCATGTGTGAGTGAGGTGGGAGGTTCTTCCCCCCAGGGGCAGTGAGGACCCGAGGAGCCCACCCCCAGCCCCGATGGCCTCCTTATGAGCTGCGCCCAGCAATGGGGCAGAGGCTGGAAACCACCAGGTGACATCGAAGGCTCAGCCAGAGCACCAGGGCTTGCGGAGGTGCAGAGAGGAGACACAGTGAGGGAGACAGAGGGGGTAGACAGAAGAGAGAGGAGAGGAGAAGAGAGACAGAGACAGAGCCAGCCCGGCCCAGGCCAGGCCCCGGCTGGTGTGCTGGGCTGCCCTTCTGCTGAGGGCCAGGGAGGCTTCTCTGGTCAGCCCCAGTTTGTAACTGAGCCTGCCCAAGGTCCCAGCTGGAATAGGGGACATCCTGGGGAGTTGGTGTGGTGGAGTGGCCCCAGTGCCGTGGCTCTGCCCGGCCAGCTGCATTGGCTCAGGCAAGTGGACCCCGCAAGCCAGTTTCCTCATCTACACCTCGGCGACCTGACGGCGCCCCACTGACGGGGAGGGGTGAAGGAGAGGCTGTGCGGAGGCGCCAGCACCCTCGGGTCTCCCTCTGAGCGCCCCGGGCAGGCGGGCAGGGTGCTGTGCACCCTAGGTCCTCGCTGCACAGCCAGGGGCGTCCGCTCCCAGAGGGGCACCAGTGGGGCGGGGCCCACCTCTGGCCGGAGCCTGGGCCAGCGCTGGCCACGCCCCTCCCGCCCGGCCTCCGCGGGTTTACCTGCAGAGATCAGCAAGGACAGGAGCAGGGCGAGCAGGTTCCGGGACCGCGGGCCGCAACTGGTCATCGTTTGGCTTGCATCGATCCGTCCAGCGCCGCCTGTTCAACGAGACCCAGGGAGGCCGGTGTGGGCGGCTGGCGGCCGGCAGTGTCGCCGGCGGGGGACCTGCGGGCAGGGGAGCGGAGCGAGGGGCGCAGGGGCCGCGGGGATGGGATCCAGCCAGCCAATTTCCTCCGAATGAACGGCCTTCCCCCACCCGTCACCTGTCACCTCCTTTCCTCTCACGGCACAATGAGACTTCTCAGAGGCCGCCGCGCTCAGGTGGGGGAGAGAGCGGCCGGCGGCTCCCTGCCGCGTCCCTAGCGGGGACTTCCATTAACCCTCCGCACGCGCCGGCAGGGCGGCTTCCCAGGCATTAGGGACGCGGCAGTGACTGCGAAGCAAACAGAACCGAGCAGAACGGTGTGCCTTCCGGCAGGACGGCGAGGAGCCACACAAACAAATGAATATTTAAAATGCCACGAGGCTCTGGGAGCGCTGGCCCGCGGCGCTGGGGGCAGGACGCTGACAGCCGGCGGGAGCGGCTGGGTGTCCAGGACGGACAATGAACGGCAGAGAGCCACAGAGTATTGTTCAGCCTTAAAAAGGAAAGGACTTCTGACGCATGTCACAGGCAGATGGACCTGGGGGCCTTATGCTCAGGGAGGCCAGCCGTTCCCAAAAGGGTGCCCCAGGTGACCCCACTGGCGCTGTCCCTGGAGGAGTCGTCCCCACAGGGCCAGGGGGCCTGGGGTTCCCAGGACTGCCCCTGCCAGGGGCACTGCCCCACTGCCCCGCCCCTCCCCTGTCGCCCAGAGCAGAGGCCCTGCATTTTCCTGCTGTCAGTCCTCCGTCCACTCAGGGAGGCCCTCACTGAGTGTCCCAGAGGACAGTCTGAGATGAACACACCTCGGAGACCTGGCTCTGGAAAAGGAGGTGGGGAAGGACAGGTGATGCCCAGCCCAGTGCTTGAGCCCCTGCAATGGTCCAGACTGTCCCACGTCCCTGAACCTGGCTCTCGGAGTCAGCTTGGTCAGGGAGCAGAGGGCCAGCAGCTGGGGCCCTGAGGCAGGTGCATCCTGCTCCGGTGTGGGCAGGGCCAGGCCTGCAGGGCAGTCGACAGGGGAGCCACCCCATGAACCTGGAGCTGGAAACCCGTGTGAGGTGACAGGCTGGACGCTCAGGCTCACAGCCGGGCCCCTTGCCCCTGCTGCAAGGCATCATGGTGGGTCTTAGCCCCGGCTGCCATCCCTAGGAGGTATGGTTTGCCAGAAGGGAGTGGCACGGCTGTAAACCCCTGCGTGCAGCCTGGACATCGTGATTCCTGGTGGTGATGTGGGGCTCGGCCGGCCGCCCTGGGGAGAGGCCCTCCTGTCTCAGCACAAGGGCCTCCCTGCCCCCGCCTGCCCTGCTCCTCCCCACGGGCTGAGAGCTGCTTAATTGCTCTGAGCCCAGCCTCCCCCTGGTCTCCCTCCGGGCCCTCCTGGGAGGATGAACAGAGATTAAAGCATTTGAGTGCTTAGGAAAGATTTCCTTCCAGGGAAACCGGAGGATCCGCCCGCCCTGGAAATGGACTGAGCGAGTGCAGCCCTGGTGCCTGAGATGACCACCTGCCAGGGGGCCCACCCTGCAGAGGGGGGGGGGGGGGAGCCGAGGCTCAGGGAGGCTGAGTCTAGTCCACAGACCCCAGGACCTTTAGGGCGGGGCTGCCCCCATTTCGCAGCCCGGGAGCTGCCGGGCATGTAGGGCAAAGGACAGGCCCACCTGCCCAGGGCAGGGCTCCCCCCGCCCCCACTGCTCCCCCTCCCTGCAAAGCCGTTGCTGGTGTTGAGGGGTCGCTCACCCTGGGGCGCCCGAGTCCGATTCTGCAGCAGCTCAGAAGCTGCTTTGACACCAGCCACGTCCTCCAGGGAGCCCACCTGGACTCTGCGCCCGGAAGCCTGCCCCCGCTCAGGCCAGCCTGATCCTTTCTGCCTCCAGGAATGTTCTCCCTCCTCCCTGCAGCCACTTGCCACCTCGGCACAGCCAGGCCCAGCTCCACCCCCGTGACTCCTCCCCACCTTCTCCGTCAGGCCTGGCCAGAGCAGAGGGCACAGGCTGGTAGCCAGGCCTGGTGGGAACCCAGCCTGGCCCTCGGCCTCTCTTTCTGGGACACTGAAATCACAGCCACCTCAGAGCCTGAGGCGGGCCACCTCTGTTCAGGCCGAGCAGGTCCTGCCCACGGCAGGTGCTCCGTGTCTGTTTGAGTCCAGCCCCTGTCCAGCCTGGGCCCTGCTCCCAGGCTCTGCAGGCTGCTAAGCCCCTGTCCACCTCATGCCCGGCCTGAGTGAATGGCAGTCAAAGCTACCACCCTGCTTGCTGGACAGGTCCAGGGTGAGGGTGCTGGTGGGGCGCAGGGTCCCTTGGAGGCTGGACTGTCAGGACTGTGGCAAGTCCCAGGGGGGTCAGGCATCTCCCATTCCCTCTGGGCCAGGAGGTGGCTGCAGACACCCTTAGGGCCTCAGGGTCAGCTGGCCTGGTCCTGGACAGGCACTGCCTTGGGCCACACACCCTGCACAGTCACAGGTCAAAGCAATGTCCTGGGCCCTCCGTGGGCAGCAGAGAGGACCTGGGTTTGGGGACCATAGTGCTGGGGAACAGGGCATGTCACACCATGGCACCCCACTGGGACCTACCACAGGTGATGTCTGCTGTACCTGGGGCTGTCTGCCTAGCCTGCTGGGCCCTGCTCCTGGGGGCTGTGAGGCCCTGGAGACTGCTATACCACGGCTGAGTTTTATGTGGGTGCTGGGCTCCTGACTAGTATTTCAGCTTTATATCAGGGAACCCCCACATCACTGCACGAGGTGGTCATCTCAGAAAGAAAGAAACTGAGGCTCAGAGATGTGAAGTGACTTGCTGAAGCTCACACAGCACTCCACCACAGACAGGAGGCAAAGTCTCTCTACCTCCCAGCACCAAAAAGGTGTCCCAGCCCCGCAGGCCCCCAGGAAGCACAAGCACCGCATAGACAGTGACCTTTATCACCCTGGGCTCCACTTTGAAAAATTCTAAGCCACCTAAGATGGCAGCTCATGGCCAATACTGACCCTTGAGTTGCTGGAGAACACTCTGCCTGGGCGGGACTCCCGGGCGCTCTGACCGGGTCTGGAATCACGAGTCCCGCATGCATCTCTGCGGTCCACCCCTCGGGTCAGCTGGGGACTGCTGTTCCGAGGTTTGAGGGTTATTTTTAAACACCGAATTTGGCAAGGCTAGGGAAGCTGAGGGAGGGCATGCGGGAGGAGCTGGAAGATGAATTACACCCCACGGGGACCAGTGGCCTGTCTGTCCGGCGGCCAGGCCCCACGCGGGGAGGGCGGGACCGTGGGACAGGGCCCACTGCAGGGTCGGGGCATCGGGGACACCACAGGCCTGGCCACCGGCCCCATGCCTCACGCTCTGGCAACCCTGGGGTCCCCTGCGGCCCCTCCTCAGCCCGCCCTGCCTCCTGCCAAGCGCGTTGCTCCTAGCCGGGACCACACAGGGTGGCCAGGCCTGGCGGCTGGGCTGCTCTGCCTGAGGACACATACACGTGACCCAGGTGAGCCTTGGAGACCCAGGGTCCTCAGTCTTCGAAGGGCTCATGCACCCCTGATCCACACGGTGCACCAGAGCCGGGCACAGGGCTCCACCAGGTGTCCTCGCGCTGGCCACACTGCAGAGGTCGGCCTCACTCACCCGGCGGCCTCTGCGTGCTGCCTCACCATCCATGCTCCTCCGGCTTCAGCCTCCAAGAGCTGTGGCACATTCTGTCCCTGGTGGGCGGCTGCCTGAGGCTCTACTGGGGAGGCCACCCCAGGGCTGCCTGGACACTGACCTGGGCCCGGGCTGTGCTGGATACTTGGGCTATGTCCTCTTTGGAAGGCTAACTGGGAGAAGGTCACGTGGGGGCCAGGGGTTGGGAATAAGGACAGGGCTCGAGGGTCCCGGTCCTCTTCAGCAGGAGCACACTGGCCCTGAATGTTCCAGCCATGGGGACACAGAAGGACGCATGGCCAGTCGATGTGGGGCCCCAGGCTCCCCTCATCTCTCCCCGCTGTGCGGAGCAGGAGGCTGGAGGTGGGTGCAGGTGGTCCTGCCCCGGCGCCCTGGACACTGGGCACAGTGGCGGGGCCCCGGAGTCTGGGCCTTTGCCCAGGTGGCCGGCCATAGGCACGCTCTCCCCAGCTGCTGTGAGCAACCCAGACCTGGCCAGAGGCTGCTCCATGCCACCTCATGCCTGGCCTGGTTCCTGGGCTGGGTCCCCAGCCTCCCTGCCCAGGCACAGTTCCTCTTCCGATGCCCATCCTGTGGCCCCCACTGCTCCACCACTGTGGGCCGAGCACGGTACCGTCAAACGGGACAGACGAGTCCCACGGCCACGGGGACAGGGTGGGCGACAGCTGTGATGCCAGCCGCAGGAGGGTCAGTGATTCGACCCGACTGGGTGATCGCGAGATCCACGCTGGAGTCAGGGCAGACTGGCAGCTGAGCGGGCAGCGGGACAGGCAGCAGGCGCCCGCAGGAGCTGCACGGGACAGCGGGCAGGCGGGCAGAGGAGGGTCTGCGCGTGCTCCCCTCCACACCCGGAGCCTTCCTGCGCCCTTTGCTTTCAGGACGACACGTGCTTGGAGGTTACGAAATCTTCCTGAAACGCGAAGTCCAGGAATAAACAGGCTCCAGGAGGCGCACGCTGCCTGAGGCGAGATCAAAGCCTGTCCCTGTGACCCTCTTGTGCTCGTGGGAGGGAACTGGGACACGTTCCTCCCTGGCTGGCGGGGGCCAAGGTGGCCTCAGCACATCTGAGAAAAGCAGACACTGGTCAGAGGCCACCTGGCCACCTGCAATCAGGGCGCTGGGCTGCAAGGCCACAGTGTGGGGACAGGCCAGCACCCCGTGCCCTCGAACAGCACCCGATCCAAGCCCTGCGGGCACCCAGCCCTGCATTGCCAGTGTTCCCACGAAGCTGGCCCTGCCAAGACCGTTCTGCTTTCATCCGTACCTATGAGCAGAGGGCCGCGCACTCAGTAGGCACTTTATAAACATGCTGAGCTGTTTGAATCAACGCAGGCGTGGGCAGCTCTGCTGCTCAGGGAGGCCAAGGGCTTTGCCGGAGCTGCAGGGTGGGGGAGCACTCTGAAGCCCGGCCTGCCCAGCTCTCAGGAGGGACTGCGGGGGTGCTGGGCTGGCACGCTCAGTCTCCCTGGCCCGGTTGGCACATGAGCATTTGCTGGCTGGGTGATCAGGGCGAGTTAGTGCTGGCTTCAGTTTCCTGCCCTGGAAAATGGAACCACGCCCCCCCCCCCTCGTGGGTACTGAAGACAGACAGAAAGGGTGAGAAGCCGCCCCCCACCTCCACCATCTAGGAAGTGCTCAGACGGCCCGGACGGGGTGTGGCCCACTCCTCTGTGCCCAGGGTCATGGTCTGGCCGGTCGAGAGGTTCTGGTGTGCCCCTAGGCAGGTGCAAGTGTTTGAACCGCACCCCGAGGCTCTGGATCTCCCCAGTTCTTCCTCCACGTCTGCTTGGCCTTTAGCTAGCTCTGGGTTCCTTCTGCTTCCCTGTGGGGACACACTCCTAGAGGGTGGGGACCTCCCCACCTGTGCACCTCCCCACTGTGCACCTCCCCACCATGCTTTGCACACAGTAGGTGCTGAAGAAACGTCTGCTGCCTCTAGAGTAGGCGCTGCAGCAACGCTCGTTCCACTTCTGAGAGCAAATGCCTGCACGCAACGGAGGTCCAGGAGCGGCCGAGCCCCGCCTGCTCCTCCTGCCCAGGCGGGGTCCTCAGCCTTCGCTCGTGCCGCCAGGAGTGAGCCCGCAGCCTCACCTGGAACCTGCTGCCTCAGCCAGGAAACCCCTCCAGGGCCTGAGCCAGGGAAGCCGAGGTGGGAGGCTGAGTCCTGCACCTCCACCCCAGCCCAGGGCAGGCTCCGTGGGCTTCTATGGGGGGAGGGGAGCAGAGCAAGCTGCAGCGCGGGGTGTGGGCGCAGGAGGGGTGCAGGCAGCCCCGACTAGAGACCGCTCCTCTCCGGTTCCTCCACAGAACATGCCCGCGGATGCCCCTTCCGGGGCTGGGTCCACCCTGTCTCTATGATCCCTGTTTTGCACCCTCTCCCAAAGCCAGCTCCGTCCCCGTTAGAGCTGTGTGTTTTCTAGAAGGTGAGAGGCGCCATGGCCGTCACCCTGCTGCAGAAGCCGGAGCCCAGCAGAGGGGGCTCCCAGGGCAGCTCGGCCAGAAGGTCCTGGCTGCTCTGTTCTCCGGGGGGCTCCCTGTCCTCCCCCGCTAAAGGGGGGTTGGGCTGGGACAGTGGTGGCCCTTGGCAACTCGACCCCTCTGCCTCTGCCTGCCGCCCAGACCATCCGGCTGCACGGAGGAGATAACACAGCCCTGGAGTCCCAGGCAATCTCCCCGGAGACCGAGCATCACATGAGGAGGGAAGCACGGAGCGCGCCAGGCGGGAGGAGGAAGGGCAGGCAGGATGCGCGGTGGGTGGCCCTGCGGCTCTCTCCTGGGCCTCCCTCGGCACCAGGCCCCCGAGTCCCTTCTTCACAGGGAGAAGAGGAGCCAAAGCCCTGAGGCTCGGCTTCCATCATGCCGGCTACACACCCCCCTCGAGGGGCCAGGAGGGCTGAGAGACGAGGCAGCGCTTCCTCATTCACGAATCTCTCACTCCTCCGTCCACCCGTCCACCCGTCCATCCGTCCCCTCATACCGAGTGTGATGCTGGGCTGGGGTCTGCAGACACTGCCGTGAGCAGAACAGACCCTGCGGAGCCACCAAATGTCCTTATGCCATGCCTCAGGTGTAGGGAGGGCCAGGACCGGGTCTGGGTGGCAGCTGTCCTGGGAGCTGAGGTGGGACAGGGAAGCAGGCCTGGACCAGCCTAGGGAGGCTGGGCCTGCAGTGGGCTCGCACCACCGCCCAGCATGTGCAAAGGCCCGGAGGTGGGACGGGGAGGGAGCCAGGGCTGGAGCCGTAGGCAGGCAGGGTGCAGGTGCTCTGGGCACAGTGGGTACTGGTGGTCATGCCACAGCTCGCGGGGACCACCCATAAAGAAGGGCTGCCGGTGAGGAGGGTGGGGCACAGGAGAAAGGACACAGAAAGGCAAGTGGGGGGGTGCACCATCTGAGCACCCGCTGTAGCAGGGAGGAGGCTCAAGAGGAGTGTGGCCCCCACACACGTGGGGCCAGAGGTCTGTCCCCCGCCTCTGCCTGGCCATGCCAGGCTGGCCTGCTGAGACCCGGAAGAATGCTCTCTGCCCAGGGCAAGAAGGAACCAGGGGTCAGCAGGGCCAGGCCCACAGTGGCCAACCAGAAAGGGCCTGGAGGAAGGACGTGTGTGCTGTGTGGGACTCCGGGAGGACCTGATGCACCCCATCCCCACCGTGGCCCAGGCGTGTCCAGCTGGCCCTCAGCCGAAGCTTTCTGGACGGGCCGGGCTCTGCCCTGCCCCTGCTTCCAAGGCCATGCAGCAGGTGGGTGGAGGAGACCGTCATGACGGGGCGGTCACACAGGCCACCTCCCGTGACACTGTCACCGTGACTCCTCACGTTCTTCCACGGCTGAGGGTGGCTTTGCAGCCTTCCTGGGCTGCTCCCCTAGCCTGGGTCCTGGTCCAGGGCAGGGACCCCGGGGCTTGCTCTTGAAGGGACAAACGTGTGCCCAGAATCAAATACATCTGGAAACTTCTACTGGACAGTCCTTATCGGCCAAGCTCTGTGTCTCAGGTGCCAGAACCCCCAAACAGACACGGCTGCTCTCCCTCTGTCGCCACTGGCCTTTCCCCTGGCTCTTGGTCGCCAGCAACCCTAAGTCCCAATAAAAGGAGCGCAGCGTGCCGGGCCTGGTACAGGCAAGGCAGGGCTGGCAGCTCTCCAGGGCTGCTGTGCGTTGAAGGAGCCCAGCCCTGCTCTGTGGCAGATGGGTCTGGAGCAGCAGTGAGCAGGCAGGAACCCAGCTCCTGCCGGTCAGAGCTGCCACACCCAGGTCAGGTGACTGTGACCCAGGCCCAGGCTCACTGCCGTCTGCACCCCAGCAGGAGTCCCACCCTGCGGTGAGGCAGCCAGAGAGACCTCGCGGGGGCAGATGGGGCTCAGCAGGTCCCTGCATGAGGCCCTCTATACCAGGCACTGCCTGGTGACATTTGCAGGGGACATTCAGCCCCACATCAGCCTCATGAGGAAGAAACCAGAGCCCAGAGTGATCTGCCCAGAGCCCACAGTGGTGGTGTGGTACAACAGCCAGCGACCTCCTGGCTGACCCCTTCCTGCCCCCTGGCCCATCCCCCGTTGCAGAGGGTCCTCTCCCCAGGAAGGGATGCCCTTCCTGCCACTGTGACAGTGTCTCCCCACTGCTGGACTGGCCCCAGGACCTCGGCCTGTGTGGTCACCTTGCCCCTCTCCTGGGCCCTCCACCCTCCGGCAGCCACTCACGCCAGGCCTGGGTGCATCTCAGTCCCTCTCTGCATTTCTACTGTGTCCAGTGCCCTGGGTGGCATTTCAAGCTGGGCCACAAGGAAGCCAGCTCCCCTCCCAGTCCTGAAACACTGCCCATCCTGAGCCAGGCTAGAGATAAACCTCCTCTTTCATCTTTTTTGGTGGACAGAGCACAGTGGCCCAGATGCCCTTATCTAGCCTTGGTCCAGATAGACAGAGGCAGCCAGAGGGCCTGGGGCCGTCGCAAGCCCAGAGGAGCCTTGCCGGGTGGGCTGGGGTGATTTGATCCTCATGACCTAGAGATGAGGACGCAGGAGGGCCAAGCTGCAGGCAGAGCTGGGCGTGGAAGGATGCATGAGAGGCTGTCCCTGCCGAGGGACTGAGAGCTGCCTGGCGAGGTGAGCGGGCTTCCCTCCCCGCCTCCCCCCAGACTCAGCAAGGCCTGGCAGGCCCTGTGCTTGGTGGAGCCCCAGCTGTGTGACCCCCGGCGAGTCCCTGGCCTCTCTGGGCCTGGCGATACGTGGAAGCGCGGACAGCCCCTCACTGTGCTTTGTGTCGCCCTGCGTGTGGGAATCCCTTCTCCCAGGTCCCAGGGCTGGGCCGCAGGAAGGCCAGCTGTGAGCAGGCACCCACGAAGGGGCTCCTGGAGGGCCACAGGGCTGCAGTTTTATGTACCCCCACACACCGTGGCTTTGTATCCCGGCCACCGGCTTTGGGGGCATCACCAATGTCCCTTTCCAACTGGGCAAAGGCCCTGGGTCCAGGGCACCACGCTAGAACGTTCAGAGCAGCATGGTTTCCAAGAGGAAGACCGGAGAGGGCTCAGCGCCTGAGTACGGGGAGCAGCGCGGGGCACCCCTGCCCGGCCTCCAGAGCTCTCAGAGGCGCGGCCACAGCCCAAAGGGACGTCAGTGCCAGGGAAGTGTGTGTGTGTGTGTGTGTGTGTGTGTAAGGCACGCAGCTGGAGCAGGCAAGGCTCGGGAGGAAGGGCCCAGCCCAGGGCACCCAAGGGTGCTGCTCGGGCCCTCAGGCTGAGGGGTGGGTTCCACGGACTGTGGGGGGGATACCAAGAACCAGGAGGAGGGAGGGACCTGATCCAGGGCCTGGTGTCCAGCAAATAAAACCTAAAACCAATGCTTAAAAATATGTATACAGGCCAGGCATGGTGGCCACGCCTGTCATCCCAGTGGCTGGGGAGGCTGAGGTAGGAGGATCGCAGGTTCAAAGCCAGCCTCAGCAACTCAGCGAGACCCTGTCTTTTAATAAAATATTAAAAAGGGCTGGGGATGTGGCTCAGGGGTTGAGTGCCCCTGGTTCAACCCCAGTACCAAAAAAAAAAAAAAAGAAAAGAAAAACATATCCAAATAAGCACAAGCCGGAAGGGGTCAGAGAAGCCCACCGGCAGTCAGCTGGGCCTGCGAGGAATTCCCCCAAATCTCCAGAAGGCTGTGTTCCCTGCTCCTGGACCCGGGCTTTCCGATCCCAGGAAGGACTGGACCGTGGTGGGTTCCCAGCCTCCAGGTGAGTCCCGGGAACACTGCCCCTTTGGGGATTTCCTGGTCATAAACTCTCGGGCCCTCCTCTGTAAATGAGGCCACCAGATGACAAAAGGTCCTCGCAGCTCAGTGCTCAGCTAACTGAAGGACTCCACTTCAGGTAACCCAGAGTCCCAAGAGCACCTCCTACTGGGGTCCCTCCTGCTGGGGACGTGCAGGGGCCCTGTAAGGGCTGCTGCTCCGCCGGCCCCCACACCAGCCCAGGTCTGGGGAGAGGCAAGAGGAACTGCAGATGCCAAGTTCCTGCGCACTCAACCCTGGGCTGTCAGCGGCCTCAGGTGACGCAGAGACCTGAGAGGCGGACCCCTATCCCAGCCCTCAGAGTCATAGGCGGGCTGGTGTGGGTGGACGGGGGCCTCAGACAGATGCAGACCACTGACCTGCTCTGCAGATGTCGTGGGAGAGAGAACCCCACGCCACGCTCCCATCAGCCACACTCCACACGCCAGGGAGGGCCTTTCCATTCAGCGCCTCCAGGATGGCCTGTTCCTGACAACAGGCCCCCGTGGGGACCAGACCTGGAGGAGACCCAAGCAGGTCTCCAGGGGGCAGCTGTGCTCTGGGTGGGGACGCAGCACCAGGCGGCAGAGAGCCGGAGCGCACCAGCATGGATGGGCAAGATGGAGCCTGTGTCCTGCTCTGTCCAGACACTGGAGCTGGGACCAGGAATGTCTCCCAAGGCCCAGGTGCTGAAGGAAAATGCCAGCTGGGCTCTACTGTGAGGTGGTGGAGACAGTAAGAGGCGGGACCTATAGGAAGTCTTCCCTCCGGGGGCCTGCCCTTGAAGGGGACCGGGACCCCGCCCCTTCTCTTCCTCCTCCTCTAGTGTTCCCAGCCATGAAGGGAGCTGGCTTCCTCACTCACACACTCCCACCATGATGTGCTGTCTTGCCATAGGCCCAAGGCCACAGGGACAACTGACCACGGACTGAAACCACCCCAACTGTGGGCACAGCAGCCTTTCCACCTGGTAAGCTGATCACCTGGGCTGTGCGACAGTGACGGAAAGCTGACAAGCACACCAGAGCAGCCCAGCGAAGGCGGAGCTCCTCAGAGGGGCCGCCTGGGTGCCAGGAGCAGCTTACCAGGCAAGATTTCAGCTGCCTCTGCTGGCCCAGAGCAGGCATGGGGCCGGGGAGCTTTGTCTTGCCCACTTTCCAGGGGATTTTGATGTGTGCTCAAATTCAAGAGCCACTGGCTAGGTCAGAGGTTCGGTGACTTTTTCTGCACGTGGCCAGACAATAAAAAAATCACTGGCCCTGTGGCCACCCGGTCTCTGTCACCTCTGCCATTGTAGACAGGAAGTGACTGCAGACAATGTGCATGTTCCAATAAAACTTTATTAACACAAACAGGCAGCCCTAGTCTGCAGGACCCTAGGCTTGTGCCTGGCGACCCAGGGCAGTTCGAAGACCCTCGCCCCTCCTGGGAGCGTGCAGGCTCTGGGACGTCCTACGTGGGAATCGGGGGGTGCTGGCCTGTGAGTGTGGGAGCCCTGGGCCGGAGCACCCACAGGGAGCAGGCGGCAGGCTCCCGGGTAGCGGGTGGTGAAGGGAGGGGACGCTGCCAATGGGTTATAACAAACCAAGTCACCAACCGGCTAATTGGCAGCAGCTGCTGCTCCAACCAGAGACTTGTCAGCTGTGATCAAGTGCCGCTGCCTTCAGGGCCAATCAACTTCAAAATTATGCAAATAGGGCCACAGCGGCGGAGACCACAGGGATGTGCAGAGCCCCCCGTCCCCCGCCCCTCCGCCGTGTGTGGCCCCTGCACCCCGCGCCACTCCTGGTGTTAATGAGACTCCCGCCCACGCGCTGCATAATTGGCACCAAAGTTGCTGAGTGCTGGTGACCCAGCAGCCGCCACAGGCAGGGGGGAACAGACGCTCTTCTCCAAAGGGATGCCGCCCCACCGTTGGCCTTGGGCACCGTGGGCCAGATCTGCCCCTGTGACTCGCGCTCAGGGCTTTCTGAAGGCCGTGGCCAGATGTGGAGGAAAGCGGGCGCTTCTGAAAGCGCAGGAAGGGGCTCCCGTCCTCCCTGCCGAGCACCCCAGCGGGCAGTGCGCAGACGCCAAGGGACGGCCTCCTCCGGGACATCGCATCTCCTGCAGCCGAGGCACCCAAGCCTGACAGGCCCCACGCCAAGCTCCTCAGCAATATGCCGCAGCCCGGGCCCATCCCGGTCAGCAGGCCCGCCCCTCTTGGGTCGCCCCGGAAGACGAGTGTGTGGGGGCGCGGGGCACAGGGGGGCAAGGCAGGGAGCCCCCTCCTCATCTGTGCCCAGACGTAGGATGCCTTTCCCCCTCAGGTGCAGAGGGTCCCACTGGGGCCTCCCCCAGGGTCTCTGGAGACGGCCCCTTCCTGCCATCGTGCCCACCTGGAGGGAGGCGCAGATCTCAGGCCCCGGTCACCCAGGCCCCCGGGCGGAAGGCCTGGACTCTGACCTAACTGGTCAGGCCCAGGGCCGGGGCTGTTCCTGTCTTCCCCAGGGCTGGGCGCCTCCACCCACTGCCCGCCTGTGGGGGTGTCCCTCCTCTGCCGCCCAATGGGCTGCCCATGCCGTCCCTCTGTTGGCTTTGAATCCCTTCCCCGCCCTCCTGGGGCCACAGATCTGTCTGACCGAGTTCACACTGTGGAAACCACAGAGTCGCTGAGTACTGTGCCTGGCGCGTGTGGCCCTGCACCCTGGACCCGGAGCCTGGACCCTCTGATCTCTCCTTCCCTGCGGGCTCAGCCCTGCCCAGCCCTGCCAGCAGGAGGCAGGCTCGGGGGCAGAGCCCTGGCTGGGCACAGGCCACGGGGAGCCCCTGGGCGCCCTGGACAGGGCCTGGCACCTGAGCGGCCCTGCCCACAGCAGAGGCTCCTGCTTTGCCAGCGAGCGCTGCAGAGACACGGGGGAGCTGCTGAGTTCCACAGGCTCCCGGTGCCCAGCAGCGCCTTCGCCAGGTCTCATTAGTGGCTGCTCTGGGGACACTGGCTCCAAATGTTCCTGGAACTGAGAGGTGACATCAAACAGGGCTCTTGAAAGAGCTTTGTCGGCAGAAATCCCAGTGAGAACGGGGGCGGTCGGGGGGTCCAGGGGAGGCGGCGTCAGGCCTGTGCCTGCGGAGGGCGGCCACAGGGACAGGCGGGCTAGCGGCGGGCATGCAGCTGGCCCTGTGGCCCCAGACAGGCAACCAGGCCTTTCCGGGTCTCCACCGACCCGGCCTCACGTGAGGGAGGATTCCACGAGGGGCCCTGCAGCTCTTAGGTGGCAGTTCTGGGACGGACCCCCATGCTGGCCACCCGGGACATCCACGGGTCTCAGGATAGGTGCTCAGATACTCTGGCCCCAAAGGGCCCCTGTGCTGTAGCCGGACTTCCACTGTTGGTGTGGGGACCTGTGGGGACTGCCACTCATGGAGGCAGAGCCCAGACAAGATATGGCAGGTGACTGCCCCCCATGGCGGAGCTGGGAGGAAGACTTTCCTGAGCACCTACTACATCCACCCCATCTCCTCTAGTTTTCAGAAGTGGAGGGGCTCCTGCCCTCAGTATGCAGATAAGAAAACTAAGCCTCAAAGAGGTTGTGATGCCTGTCCATGGTCACACAGCAGCTGAGCTACTGGGATTTGGGTCCAGCTGGTCTGATTTCAAGGCCAAGGTTCCTTCAGGGCTCCAGCTCTTGGCCTTGGGTTTTGTGAGGGAACCAGGAGGAGGAGAAAACTGCCATTCTTGAAACCAGACCATTTCCCATGGCGGACACTTGCCCTCTGCCTCTCAGTGACTGATGGGAAATGGTCATCTGGGGACTGGGCTGGTTCCCCACAGGTGTGACTCCTGCAGACACCTGCTCCCCACAGCCCCAGGGGCCTGTCCCTGTGGGGGCAATTCAACAGACCTTGCAGAATTCGTCCCTTTAAAACAATCAGCATTTGCTCCAGGAGGAGGAGGAGGGGGACATGTGGGAAATCAGGGCTCAGGCGGCAGGGGGCCCCGACCCCACCTCCCCCCACAGGCTGGTGACAGGGCAGGCCACTCCAGCCGAGCCTCGGTGTCCTGTCCTGCTCCTGCCTCCACCCCCCGCCCCAGCTCAGACGGGAGGTCCCACGGAGCACCTGTGGTGCCAGCCTCCCGGGCCCTGGGTGCAGTGGTGGGGCCTCACTGGCACTGGAGGGAGGGAGGGTCTCTGCCTGGTGTCCTGGCCACACAAAGGCCCTGTCGTGGCTGTGACCCATCCAGGGCCTGTGTGGGCTCCCCGAGGCTGCGCCAGGGCAGTGCCTGTCTGAGACCCCGGCTGCCTGGCCAGGCTGTTGGGGAGGAGGCCCGGGCAGGGGCGGGCAGCTGAGGAGGGGGCAGGAGGTGACAGGCCTGGGTTGGCCTTGGGCTTCTGCAAATAAACGCCAGCTCAGCCTCCTCCTGACTGAGCCGAGACAGAAAATAGCTTTCACACTGTATTTTCTGATTTTTTTTTCACTCTTCAGCTTCTAAATCGATCCAGAACAGATTGTCCAGTTGTTTGAATTTCGGGAGCGAAGTCTCCCAATCCTTCGCCCGCCCAGGACAGGGTTCTGCGGGCCCTCTCCTGCTGGCTCCCCTTTCCCAGGGTCCAGCTGGAGGTCGGCAGCCCAGGACTGGCCCACAGACCTGTGGCCTGCACCAGGCAGGGGCTGCCCTGGGCGAGAGGGTCACGCTCCTGCTTGGACACCCACGGGGACATCCCCTCCCTGGAAGGGAAGGACTGAACTGGCCGGGCACCTGGGGCAGCAGGGCCATGCAGGGGTCTGGCGACCTGCCCCCCCTGCCTTTCTCCCTGCCCCCACCAGGAGAGTGTTCTGGATGCCGAGCTGAGTCGCCCACAAGCAAGGGGGCAGCCAGCTGTCACCTCTGGTGTGGGTGGAGGCACCTTGGGTCCTGCCGGGGAGGGTGACTGGAATGTCCACCCGGGCACAGCAGGGGAGGGGCATTCCAGCCACATGGGGTCACCGGGGTGGCTGGGGTGACTTGCCCAGTGCTCAGGGTGGACTTCTGCAGGCTGGGTTTCTGCTCAGTGTGCCACAGAGGCCGTGGACAGCCACGCTGAGGTGTTGGAAGTTTCTGGAATAACTGCCCAAGGTCCCTGTCCACTGTTCCCTCGCCTGGCGTCCCTCTTGGTCCTCACGGTGAAACTGCCCCTCACAGACACCCCTCCCTTTCCTCCTCTGTCATGCCTGATACCTGACTCCTCTTGCGCATCAAGGCAGGACCCACGACTGTCCACGTCCCCAGAGACAGGTGGCCTACCGGGCAAGCCCAGGGTGCCATCCGGGGAGGGAATACACTCTCCACACACGCTGGACAAACGGCTTCCCACTCCCGCCTGACACCTGTCCCTGTCACAGGAAGCCACAGGTGGCAGCAGAAACCAAGTTCGGTGTTAAGACTCCGCCTCCTCCGACCCCTGGGCCAGAGGACATCTGGACACCATCTCTTCCAGGCCCAGCCCTCCCAGGGGGCTGGCCTCCCTGGTCACCCCCACCAAGGACGAGGATCCAGGGGACACTCTCCATGTCCCCCAGCCAGCCTGGCCTCCATGGGGCCTGGAAGGCCTGCTGGGGCCAATCTGCAGAGCACCCCGGCTCTGGGTGCCGTTCTGTGGCTGCCAGTGGCCTGATGCTGCCACAGGCTAGAGGTGACACCACATGGCTCCGTGGCTGGGACCCTCAGGAGGCCGGCCAGTCATCCACGGTCACACCACGGAACTCCACTGCTCTAAAGCCAACCACGCTCCCTACTGCCCAGGCAGGGACGCGCCCAGGCCCCGCCTCCAAGTTCCAGTTCACGGGCACAGAGCGCAAGCCGCAGTCAAAGGCCTGACACGCTCCCAGGGAAGGCAGTGTCCTCCCGGGGCGGGGGACAGAACAGGCTCCCATCGGCTTCCTAAGCTCAAGGACAGGACACCACAGGCTGGACCCCGCTCTGTCCAGAACGAGCTGCTGGGATGCCACGTGGCCTGGGACCCATCCCCATCCACCGAAGTCCACGCGGGGATGAGGTCACTTCCACACAGCATGCTGGTGGGCCTGCAGCTCGGCCCGCAGCTCCTGCCCTTGTGGGGGGAGTTCTGCCCAGTCCTCAGGCTTCCTCCCAGCTGCCCAGAGTCGAGGCTCCCTCCCTTTAGTGACAGTTGACCTGGGCTGGGCGCTGGCCGCAGAGCCGCCCTGCTGTCTCCATTGCGAAGTGCGGTGGTGTGATAAGTGTTTACTGTGCATTTACTGCATCCAAGACTTTGCACCAAGCACACTCCTTGAATCGACTCACTTAATTCTTGTAAGAACCCTGACAGGTGGATACTGTCCCCATCTGTAGAAAAGGAAACCCAGGCTCAGAGAGGGGATGTGGCCTGACCAAAGTCACACAGCCAGCTGAAGAGCAGAATGGGGTTCACGCTCTCTCACTGAGGAGCTGGGAAGCAATGTCACCGATCTGGCTGCAGAAACATCACAGTTCCCACCTCCAGTCCTCATGACCACTTGTGCAAATTACGGTGACGCCAGGATCCACAGTCTTTTGAAAAGGGCAACACGGAAGCTCAGAGGCTGCTCCTGAGAAGTGGCGCTGGCCAGGCGCCCGGGCCGGGCTGGCTCTCCTCCCCTGCTCTGCGGTTGCCATGGCGCTGGGCAGGGAACCCCCACTGCCTGCTGGGTCGTCTCCTCAGTCCCTCGCAGCTGGCCTGGAGGTCCCCACCCCAGGGGGCCCAGGGAGGAGGGTGTGGGTCCTGCCCGGCTCCCAGTGGAAGGATGCCGACACCACCATACCAACAGTGACGTCCGCGGCAGTGCCAGGGAGACCTCGGCGGGCGGGCCTGGCAGGAAGCTCGGGAGGCCTGGGGAAACTCATCTGGTTCCCTGGGTGAGGACACCCAGGGGTCACATGACTCACCCACGGCCCCACAGCAAGCAGCAAGCACAGGGACGCTTATTCAGGTGGAGCCCGGATGCCCCGTGACCCCTGGCTCTTCCTGGGCAGAAGCCCTGGGGGATGGGCCCGGGGGCCTCCCTCGGGCTGTTGCCCTGGCGATGGGCCCTGGCTGGCAGCTCAGCTCATTCCCCAAAGGCCCCTCGTCCCGGGGGATCAGACCCGAGGCACCTCATGGGGGAGTGCGTCCCCACCTGCCCCAGGAGCCTGAGCGATCTGAACAACACAGACGCGGCCCGAGGAGGCCCCTGCCCGGCGGGGCGAGGGCTGGCGGGGCCAGGCCTCTGGGCTCCTGCAGACACCAGGCTCCCTGCAGGTGCATGGAGAGCCTCCACTGCCCCATTTTCTGGGTGCAGAGGGCAGGCTCAGGGCGGGCAGCCTGGGGCAGCACGGGCACCTCCCACAGCTGTCCTGCGGCCTCCGAGGAGGGAGGCTCGGCAGGGAGGAAGGGCTTTCTGGACTCCGGAGTCGGGGCCTCGATCTTTGGTTCAATTTCCACGTACGGTCCCGGCACTGCTCTCCTGCAGCACGGAACCCCAGACGCCAGGCCCGGGGCTTCAGCCCCTGGGGGACCCTGGCTACCCACTGTGGTCCTGAAGCAGCTCTCCGTAGAGCATCGGGCAGCCTGAGGGTGACAGATGCTCATGGGGAGCTGGAGAAGTAACAAGGGAACCTTCTCGCTGAGAACTGAAGAGGCCCCCGAGGCCTCGCCCCTGGAGACCCACAGCAAGCCTTCCTGGGCTACCTCTCGTCAGGACGCCCAGTTGCCCTCTGGGGACACACTCCTACACCCCCTCAAGGTCCTGGATGAAGTCACCTCTTCCAGGAAGCCCTCCCTGCCCCTCTCACACACCTGCTTCCCGGGTCCTCCTGCCCGCCTCTGCGACCACACTGGCCAGCTAGGGCCCTGATCCAAATGGTCCCGACCCCACGCGGCAGGTGCTCCGGGAGCAGGGAATGAGGAGAAGCTGCCCATGTCTGCTATCCACACAGCAGGTCCTCCGACGAGGAGCCCAAAGTGAAAGCAAAACCCAGGAGCGACCAGGCAGCCTCGGCGGAGACTCCTGCGCTGGTTTGTGGAGGGACCTGCCTTTATTTCTAATTTGTGCCAACATCTAAGAAAACGCCACTTTATCCTGAGCCCATCGGGCGCCAGAAGCCTCAGAAGCTGGCGCAGGAGGCAAACTTCGCGGCCCGCTTCCAGGCGGCCCTCCAGTGGCGCGGCGCTTCCCGGGCTGCCGGGGAGGGATAATCCGATTATGTCGCTGGGTTGGGAAGATCGGGGTTCGTCTCATTTTCCAGGGAAGTGTGAACAGAAAAATTTTTTTTCTCCTCCCAGGGCTCTGTTAAGAGCTTGCAGCGCTTAATTCAGTGCTAAATGGGTGTAATTCGGGAAACTCATGCATTATTTCTTAATTTCTCGAGGCGCGGCTGCGTGCATCTGTGAGGTCCGCTGCGGCGACAGATGGGCGGCCCTGAGCGCCGCCCCGCCCCGTAGGTGCTCCTTCATTCAGCCCAGGGAAGGCTTGGGACCGGCATTTGCATTGCAAGACTCTGCTGCTCCCCTGGACGGCCAGGGAGGGGGCGCCCGGGGTTGTGGGGTGCTTTTTCTTGTTGTGCTGTACTCCAGGCGGGGGGCCTCAGGACAGGGCCCCCACACCGGGTGGGGCGTCCTGTGCCCAACTTGCTGTGTGACCCTGATACGCCCACAGGCTGCCCTGGGCCTCTGTGCCCCCATCTGCACATGAAGACGTGCAGGAGCTTCACGCTTCCGCCCAGAGGCCACTGAGGGGCCCCAGGAGGCTGTGTCCCTGTCCCCCTGTCCTGCCCCCACAGAGGCCAGGGAGAGCAGCCCCCAAGGACAGTGCCAGTGCCTTTCTGGTACTTTCAGAGGTCCCATGTCCCCAAGTGGCTGGCCCTGGGTTGTGGGGAGGGCTGCCAGTGAGGGGCAGTTGAGACGCCCCAGGAAGGTGCCCGGCACATTCCCAACCTGGCCAGGGGCGGGGGGGACACTGGCCACCGGGTGGGGGCCGAGCAGAGCTGGGACCTCCAGAGCCCCAGCCAGAGGAGGACTCTCCTGCCACCCTCAAACAGGTGTGAGACCTGGCTGTGTCTAGGCAAGAAGCCACCTGGGGGCAAGACTGGGCCTGCAGGGTCCCTTCCGCTCCCTAGGGGATCACACGAGTGGCCAGGCCAAGGAGAACCCGAGGTCCAGGGAGGGAGGAAGGAGGGAAGGGAAGGGGGGAGGAGGAGGTCAGACCCTCCCCGCCAGGCCCGTGCAGTGACAGCAGCCCAATGTCCCCCCAGGAGGAGCGGGTCACTCTCCCCGCCCACTGGCTGCGAGCGTCCAGGACCACGCCTTACAGACAGATGTGGAGGAAGGAGCCCCGCTGTTTTTAGGAGTTGACTCTTGACTGTTACTTCTACAAGGAACAGCTGGGGAAAGCCACCCAGGGACCAGAGGCTCTCAGAGTCCGTTCTAGTCAGTGGAAATCTGTCACGTGACAACTGCGCAGAGGCCAGAGTCACAGAGGCTGAATTCATAGAGACAGTGCATCCCCAAGCAAGGAGGTGAAGTCTTTCCTCCAAGTGTAAGATGAGCCACACTCTGGGTCAGTTCAGAGGGAGAAGCACGTGTCCAGTAATGACTAGCAGTGAGTGTCCACAGCCCCTCCACCTCACCACGGTGCAGGCCCGCCTCCCAGCTACGGGTAGAGTGTGGGGGTCCGGCTTCTCATCTGTGCCACAGAATCAGCAGTGCTGGGGTTCTGCCCTTGCTCTGCATGGCACCTGGCTCCTGGTGGCCTGCAGGTGTCCGCTGCCCGGGGCAATCCTGCTGGGGCGGGGGCGTAGCTGTGACCCTGTAAGCTAAGTCATCTATGGCAGACAGGACAGCTGAAGCGGCCTGATGTCCACAGGCCCCTGCCCGCTAGAGGCCCAAGGCCTGGACAGCCCTCTCCCCTCCCCTATGTGTACTGTTGGGGGGGGCGGGGGGGTCACTGAGGGTCTAGTCACTGTCCTAGAAAGCTGGAAGCAGACTCCCACTGCCCCGGCCAGCACAGGATTCCTACCTCAAGGCTGCCCAGCCCCAAACCTGGTCCCCTTCTGCCCACCTGCTCTCCAACCACGCCTCGGCCAGGCTGGGGGTCCCTGCTCCAGCTGGGCCATCCCCCCGGCTGTCAGGCCTGCAAGGCCAGGAGGGCCACCCACGCTGTGGCCTGAGGCCGGAGGCCACACGCCCTCTCTATCCCTCCAGGGATGCTGCCCATCCTGCAGTCCCCACTCCCAACGCGCCTCCCACCCTCTGTGGGAAAGGGGCTCGCACCTGCGCCCTGCACCCAATGGCCGGCCCCAGGGGTCCCACCAACCTACTGGCTCCTCGGGCCCCTTCCTCAACTGCTTCCTCCAGAACCTCCAGGGGCAGGCCCAGCGTCCTTGGCGGCAGGCAGGGCCCAGCTGAAGGACAGTGGAGGAGGGCGCGGATGGACGGCTCCCCAGCTCTCCTCCGAGCAGGCCCGCCCACAAAGGTCGGAGCAGCCCGCCCACTCCAGCCCCTGCCGGGTGCAGCCGCCCAGTGAGCTCCAGACTGGGTGGTCCAGGACAGCGACACAACATGCACAGGCCACAAGCCACGCCGTTTCCCTCACCTGCCCTGCCAGTCAGTGTAGGGCCTCAGATGCCTGGGACAGAGCCGAAACCAGGGAGACCAGCGGGACAGTGACATCAAAGACACTGGAGAAGCCCCTGCCGGATGCTCTCAGCTTGAGCTCCAGGGCGCCAGAGCTGGAGAACTTTCTGGTCACCTCTTGCTCCACACCTCCAGCCAGGGGAGGACAGTCACGCTGCTGGGAAGAGCGGTCCTGTGCAGACACAGGCGGGGGCAGGACCCCATCTGGGCAAGCCCAACCGGCATGGGATTGCCCTGGGTTGACACCAAGGACCGAGTTATTCGGATCCAGGTTCTGAATAACATTTCCGACCAACCCCCACAACCTACCTGGAGATGGACTTTCCCAAAGGGTCCACTGGACCTTCCAATTCCTGGGCACATTTGGACAATTGGAATCAGGTGACGGAAGGAGGACCTAGCCATCAGTCCAGGACTGAACGAAGCTGAACTGGCCGGCTTACAAGTACAGTAATCACAGCCCAAGCAAGTCACAGGCCATCAGTGACTAAAGGCATCTGAGACAACCCCTGGTCCAGGCCTTCATTTTACATTCTAAGAAACTAAGGTCCAGAGAAGGTTCGGTGGCTGTCTGGGGTCACGCAGCCATGACTGCTAGGTGGGAACTTCCAGGGTTTTCCTGGTGTGACCTCATAGCAACCTCTGGTGGGGGGAATGACTCTACAACTCTCTAACAGATGAGGAAACTGAGGCTCAGAGGAGTCCAGAGCCTTGCTTACGGTCACAAAGCTAAGGCCACCAGGGTAAGGGCCGGGCGCCTCTGCCATTCCTGGCCCAGGGCACTTTCTGCTCTCTTCATGCACATTTGGGCAGGATCAGTCACTCAGCCGGGGATCACAGGGCCCAGAGAGGCAGGGGAGACACAGGCGCACACGGCTCTCCCGTGGGCTGAACAACCCTTCCCACCCTCTGCCCCCTCGTCGGTGGGCAGCGCAGCCCTCAGGGCCACGGGGAAGGGACCAGCCTGGCCCACCAGCCCCTGGCAGCGCACTCTCAGGCATAACAGTTGGAGGCGACGGGACGCGCTGGCTTTTTCTCCTCCTCTCTTTTTTCTCTGACTGAGTAACAAATACTAATACTAATAATGATAATAATAATTAGAATAAATATAACCTGAAGACGCTTGGGGTCTCGTTTCTATAGCAACTGCTGGAGCTAATGAGCTTCCGAGGCCGCCGCCGGGGCCACCCAACCCCGAGAGCGGGATCAATATTGATTCGGGCCCGGGAGGCGGCGGTGGCTCCGCGGGGACCACGCGGCGGACTGGGACCAAGGGGTACGCACTTGGGGGGCTTTTCCCGTCCCCCACGCCGCCCAGCCCGGACTCCTGGAACCTGCCAGGTCCGCAGCGTGAACCTGCCTGTCCCTGCCCGGCGCACACCGGACTCGGTCCTTGGACGCTGGTCCCCACCTCGGACGCGGATTCCGGTCCCGGTTGCCGCGTCCCAGCACGATGCGTCCCGCACTCTTCCTCCAACCCAGGCCCCTTCCTCTCTCTCCAGGGTCAACGATCCCAACCTTGGCGAGCCCGGGGCGGACCCCAACGCCAGGGCACCGGTTGCCCCGCACGGCTCCGGCTCGCCGGCGGGTCGTCGCCGGCCCCTCTCCAGAGCCCTGGACCCCGGTGCACCTTACGCGCCTCGCCCCGAGCGCCCGCCCTCGCCCGCGCGGCTGGCGCACCCCCGCTCCCCGCCCGGGCCGCAGACCCCGCCCCCGCCGCCCCGCCCCGCCCCCGCCGCGACCCCCGCCCGGCGCGCCCCTCCCCCGCGCCGCCCCCGCTCACCTCGTGCCCGCCGCCGGCTCGCTCCTCGCTCCGCTGCCGGAGCCGGCGCCCGCGGGAGCCGCCTGCTGGGGCGCGGGGGCTGCCGACGCCCCGCCGTGCCCCCGCCGCCGCCGCCGCCGCCGCCGCCGCAACAGTTGTCCGGGCTCCGGGGGCCGCGGGGACTCGGGGCTCCGCGGCTCCGCGCCGCCGAACGCACGGCGCCCGCTCCTAGGCGCGCCCGACGCGGCGCGGCGCCCGGGCTCGGGCCGGGGCCGGGGCTCGGGCTGGGGGTCCCGCCGCCCGCCGCATCCCGCGCGCCCGCCCCGCGCGCCTACTCCGCGGCCCGCGCCGCCCCGCCGCCCGGCCGCCCCGAGCCCCGCGCCGCGCCCGCCGCCGCCGCCGCCGCCGCCGCGCTCATGCCGCCGGCCCGCGCCCGCCGCCGCCGCTGCCCGCTGCGCTCCCGCCGCGCCGCGCGCTCCGCGCCCTCTGCTGCCCCCTCGCCGAGCGCCGCCGGCCGCCCTCGCCGCCCGCCGCTCCTCGCCGCGCTCCCTCCGTCCCGGCTCCCTGGCGCCGCGCCCTCCGCTCTTCCCCTCCGCCCTGGTTTTCCCTGGATGTTTTCTTTCGCGACCGTCCCTTCCTTCCGGGCTCGTCCTCTCACTTTCCCCCCTCCTCCCTCTTACTCCTTCTTTGTTCGTTCCCGTCCTTCCTTCGCTCCTTCTCGCCTTTGTTCCTCCCTCTTTTCCTCCTTTCCCGGCCTCCCCTTCTTCCTCCTTTTTCTCCTCTTTGCCTCCCACCCACCTCTGACTCCGAGTCCCCTGTCCCCACACGCTCACCTGCGCCTCCCCAGCTGCTCCCAGCCCTGGCCTCTGCAGGACGCCCTGCCCCTCTTGCCAGGTGGACAGACCCCTGCCCGGCCGCCCCTCTGCACTCTGCTCCAGGAGGGCCCCTCCCCCGTCACCTCCCTGCCAGACCCTGAGCCAGATGGTCAGTGTCAGGGTGGCGCTGGCACAGACCGGCAAAGAACTCCTCACACCCAACGACACCCTCCTCCCAGGCTTCCCCGACTCTCCCAGGCCAGGCTGGGCTCTTGTCCTGTCTCCACCTCAGCTGACCCCCATTTCATCCCTCCCCGGCAGGAAAGGGCGTGCTGGACTGCCTGGCCTCAAGCCAGTGCCCCTCAACTTCTCCACCTCCCTTGGTCCCTGCCCTGTGGCCTCTGGTCACAGTGGTCTTGTCTGTCCACAGGGGGAGTGCCCAGGAGCTTGTTTTATCCCTAGTCGTTTTGGAGAGAGGGATTTGCGTACCCTGGAGGGCAGGCCTGGAAGGGCTGTCCTACCTACAGTTAACTCCAGAGTCACCCACATAGCTGGGTCTGATTTGTTTTGAGGGACATGGTCCAACCTCACCAGGAGCTTGGCTACATTTTATTTTATATTCCTAACCACAGCACTGGGTGGTGTCCTTCCTACTTCATAGACAAGGCAACCTGAGCTCAGAGAGGTTAGGCTCCTACTCTGAGCCACACAGCTGGCAGGGACAGAATCGGACTCCAGCCTAGATATGTCTGACCTCTTGAGCTACAACCCCTCACTCTACCTGGCTCCCAGGTGCCCTCGCCAGCACCTAGGAATGGCGAGTCTGGGAGGGTGCAGCCCACTTTTGTGTGAACCAGTGTCAGCAAGTGCAGGCAACTTGCCAGAGACCCCAGTGCTGCTCAGGAGAAGCAGGGGTCTGGATGGCCCTTGTCTTGCTATGTTCATTGCTCCTTCCAGGGACAGCGGGGCTCAGGGAGGCTTGGCTGTGTGCCAGGGTGCCCAGCCGGAGGGCAGAGTAGTGCCAGGGCATATGCCCCCAGGTTTCCCCATCTGTCACAGCATCTGTGCCCTCCCCTTCTGGGGACAACCTGAGCAGCGAACCTGCTCCCAGGACAGGTGTAGGCCCTGACCAATGGCCAGAGGGCCCTAGAGACTGAGGTCAGGGCCACAGGGAGGTGGGGGGAGGCAGTGTCCCAGCAGTCAGGTGCGCAGGGGTGGAGCAAGGTGGCCCTTTGTCCCTGATGGCCCTTGGCATGGCACAGAACCTTCCTGTCAGTTTTCTTTCCTAAGGAGAAAGTCAAAGCAGTTCCCCGCTCTCAAAGTCCAAGGATGAGACAGGACAGGCAAAGCCCTTCACCCAGGGCCTGGCAGGCCGTCCCCAGAGGGGACTGTGACCATCCACCTATGACAGAGGCCTGAGGAGCAGAGAGGTGAGGAAGCAGGTGGCGGTCTCAGTGCGCAGGGGCGGGTGAGTCTCAGGTCTGCTCTGGCGGCTGGTCCTGGACCTCCTCCTGCAGGCAGAGCAGACACTCAGGAGGTGCGGGGATGGCTGGTGACAACAGGGTGCGCAGCCTTCTACGGCAGGGACACATGTGCCCCTCCCTCCCTGCGGCTGGCCTCCTGTGCAGCCACCTAGCACCCAGAGATGGCCCCGTGGGCCCTCACGGGCCCGCCCTCCACGGTGCTCCCGCACCCTGCCCCTTGCTTTTCCTCAGCACGGTGTCCCCACAACAGAGAGAAGGTTCACATCAGGCAGATTTGTGATAGCACAGAACAGGTGAGCGCGGTGCTCAGTCCCACCCAGGTCCCTTCTGTTCTTCCGGAGGCCAGGGCTGTGTGGGAATTGTGGGGGCTTTGGAACTGATGGAGTTGGGTATGAATCTTGCCCTGGCCACTCACCAGCTGACTGTGGGCTGGGTCCCTGTCCCAGCCTTGGACACTGGTGCTCTGGGCTGCTGTAACCAAGGACCCGGCCCTTGGCAGCTTAAGCGGACAGGTGTTTGCCCTCTTATGGTTCCGGAGACACGGGGGCAATAACCAGTCCTGCTCTAGGGTATCTGCAGGGCCGAGCTGCCTTGGGGTGTGGAAGGACCCTCCCTGCCCCTCCAGCTCCCAGTGGTGGCCGCAGTGTCCTTGGCTAGTGGCCCCATCGCTGCAGTCTTCCAGGCCTGCGCCTCCACACCCGCTCTGCTCCTCTCCGTGGCTTCCCTCAGGAGGGTCCACGTGATCACCAGGACCACTCAGAGACCCCAGATGAGCTCCCATCTCCGCGTCCTCAACCCAGTCCCGGTGGCGAAGGGCCTTTCCCTTCTTGCCACATAAGACAGCACCCAGGGGCCGGGCCGAGCCGGGAGCACTTCCCAGCTCCCCGTGTGCGCCTGCCGGAGCCCAGACGCGCACAGACCCTGCGCCCGGGCGGTGCGGGGAGGCCCCCTCCCGCCCTTCCCGAGCACCTGCGGCGGGTGGGGCGCCCGAGCCCCGCGCCCCGCCCCGCGCCCGTCCTTATTTACTATCCGGCCTGGGCGGCCGGCTCCCCCGCAGCCGCGGCTCGGGGCGGGCGCCCGATGACTCACGCTGTCTCCCGGGAGCGCAGCCCTTTCAAAGGGCTGGCTGGGGAGGAAGCTAAATTTAAAGCAGGCTTCCCGAGAAGATCACCTGCCACGTCAAAGTCGCTGCCGTTTAATTACAAGTTGGGCCCCGGGCGGGCCACCTCGTCCGCCAGGCCCCGCCCCGAGGGGAGGGCTCCGAGGCCGTGACCGCGCGGGGGGCAGGGGACGCGCCCCCGGCCTCCCCACCCGCCCGCCTGCCCTGGGGGGCGGCCCCGCCTCCCAGGGCCCTCCAGGCCTCCCTCCTCCTCCGGGTCTTGGGGTTTCAACCCCAGCCAGGTCCATGGCCCGAATTCGAGACCAAAGGCCAGGGCCCGAGGGATTAGCGCTCCTGGCTGGCGGGGAGTGAGGCCTGCGCTCTGCTCAGGTTGCTCAGGGGCTCTGCTGGGAAGTGGGACAGCGGGTTCCTTACTGATCCAAGAGGGATGAAGGACCTCGCTGGAGGGAGGTGGAGGGGCCCGGAGGGTCGAGGTCACAGGGGAGGAGATGGAAGCCGAGGCAGGGCCGCTTGGACCCTCCATTCTTGTGCCTTTGTCTGCAGGGGGCCAGCCACCCCCGCAGCTCCCCTGTCCCAAGTGACCGCAGGCACCATGGTGGCGCAGCCTGCTTCCCTGCATCAGTATGCCAGGGTCTGCATACTGAGCGAGCTTTGCGGCGCCTGAGCCCAGGCTGCTCTGCACCCAGGGTCCTCCCCTCGGAGCGTCTGTGAGCTGTGGGCGGTGTGTACGTGCTGGCGGGTTGTGGCCAGCCACATCGCAGGTGCTCCGTGTGCACATGCCAGCTGTCCCAGAGGCCTGGGAGTCCAGGTGCAGGGAGCTGGGCACAGGTCCAGGGAGCTCCTCAGGCCAGATGCACAGGGCGGGAGCTGGAGACCACGCTGGAGACCACGCTCTCAGCACAGAGTTCCACGCAGCCTCGGGCTCACCACCCTGCTCCACACGTGTGGCACAGGTTTCCTCCTCTGGCCCTGGCAGGAGGCCAGGCAGGGTCACTCACAGCCTCAGAGTGGCAGGCAAGGTGTGTGACCCAGCAGCCTTGCCCAGGGTGACCCCCGAGACGCAGCTGCAGGGTGAAAGGGAGCCTGTGGTTGAGTCCAGGGCACTGAGCAGCTGACCTTGGGACAAGGAGGTGGTCAGGCGCCCTGGCCAATCATATGAGCCCTTTGAAAGCAGAGCGTCCCCAGTGGGTAGCTGATATCCAAGAGGCCCAGAGTGAAAGAAGTGGCCGGTGCAGGACAGGGAGACGAGGCGTGGACTGCTGTCCAGCACGCCACCGTCAGGGCCTGGTTCTGTCCACACTGCACCAGAGTGAACTGGGAAGCAGATTCTTCCCCAGGAAGGGTCCTGCCTGAGGATATGCCACCATCAGCCTGTGAGACCTCAGCTGAGGGGCTGCTGTGTCCTCCAGCTTCAGCAGGGACCCTGCTGGGGCCAGCATAGTGCTGACCTGGCCACGGCTCTGCTTCAGACCTCCCAGGGCCACGCCCCAGGAGGAAGCCCAGGGTTCTTCCAGGCCACCATGCAGGGAAGAAGAGACATGGGACCCTGCAGACAGGAGGAATGGGCAGCAAGGGCCTGCCACCTGCGTGGGCAGCAAAGCTCCAGAGGCAAGCCCGGACCCCAGGGTGCCCTCGTGACCTGCTGGCCCCGGGACCCTCAGGCTTAGGACCCTGAGCTGCCCCTAGTCGGCTCACGTGGGAGTGTGCCAGGGGGACCAGGGAGGGGCAGCCACTGAGACCCTGGAGTGCACGCTGGCCGTGGCCTCCCAGCCTGTCTCCTGCATGCGCCACGACCTGAGGGGGCCCACTGGGCAGCGCCAGGCTCTGCTCGCAGGGACCTGAGCTAGGTCACAGTGAGCCCATGGGGTGTCACATCCTGTCCTTACGTCACCCTGGGGACTGAGGATAGAGGTGACATCGAAGCTGGCGGCCCTGACTTCAAGGCCGCCCTGAGCCAAGGAGCACTTGGACCTCCTGCAGCCTCGTGTTCTCGTCTGTCAGCCTCCGCGGCAGAGAGCACCTGTCCAGCTGGACGCAAGCGCCCGCCTGGACCTGGGGGGCACCAGGCTGAAGGGTGCCGCCCTGCAGCCCTGCGTCTGACCCGGCAGCTGGTGGCTGCACCCCATGCCGAGTCCAGACTGGAGCCAGGTTGGGGCAGTGGTCATCTGAGCCAGGTCCCTGCAGCGGCCTGGTTTCCACAGAGCCTGACACCCCCTGGGATGACCCGGGGTGATGGCAAGGACAACAGCGACCGTGGGCACCGCTCTTGATCACCCGCTCATGCAGATGTCTGTCTAACCAAGTGCCCTGCACAGCCACCACATCTCCCAGAAAGGCCCGAGTAGAGGCAGGGCCGTGCCTTCCTCTTGGAGCTGCAGGAGGGGGCCCAGGGAGGTTGTGTAATGGCCAAAGGCCACACAGCTCGTGAGGGGCTGGACTGGGGCCTCTCTGCTGGAGCTCCTCCCACAGCCACCACAGTGCCTTCCCAGAAGCCTCTCTGGGGGCCTGGGGTAGCGACGTTGCTCTGGAGACCAGTCATTTCACTTCTCCCAGGGCAGAACCAGGCAGCCCAGGCCAGAGCAGGGGTCTCCACTGAAGCTGCCTGACTGGAAGCTGGTCACTAACTGCCTCAGGATGGAGACTTTCCTCTTCTCCCTCCTGGCCAGGCACAGAGTGTCGGCTCAATAGTGCCTGTTAGTTAGGGCTTCGGCTCACTGGTGCCCAGTGCCCCATGGCGCCTCTCAGACGCCTCCGGAGTCCTCAGCCACCCCAGAAGTCACTCCCGTGCATTCGTGTTGGTCCCCAAAGGCTGCGTGACTCGCCCAGGGTAGTGGCAGAGCTGGGATTTGAACCTGGGTCTGTCCCGACCCCCCAGGCTGGCTCGGCCTAGAGGCAGCGAGGGTGTCCGGCTGTCCCCTCCAGGCCACTCCCAGATCCCGCAGGCTGGGCCCCGCCGCTCGCGTTGGGTGGGCCGGACGTCGGGAGGCAGGTTATCCAAGGCTCAGGGCTCGGTCCCTGGGCCCAGGCCGGAATCCCAGGCCCCTTGATTCTGCCGAGCGGCCTTTCCCGATGGCGGATCGTTTCGCTTGGCCTCGGAGCAGCCTTCCTTAGTAAAACCTGTGTTTCCACGGAGCCCGGGAAAGGAGGGCCTCTGGCCGAGGCTCAGCCTTTGGAATTCCATTCCGGTGAGGCTCCCAGTGGGGAGGACGGCCGTGGGCTGGGCAGCAGGGCCGAGCTGCAGCCCTGGCCAGGTGGCCCCTGCCTGTGTGGCCGTCTCCCAATTGCAGCCGGGCCACTGGTCAACGTCTGTGGTGAGCCAGAACCTCTGCAGGGCTGCTCCAGGGCCTGACGGGAGCGGTGGGGTCAGAGGGCTGACACAGGGTGTGCCCGTGGCCTGGGCCTAGGACGCCCGCAAGCCCTGTCTGAGGGCTCTCCTGGATGACCAGGGCCAGCCGAGCCCTGCTTCCTTTGGAAGAGAGGAGAGAAAAGCCTGAGTTGCAGACTCTTGAACTGTGCCCGGCCGGGGCTCTGCAAACACTGCCTCACTAGCCCCACCAGCCTGCCACGAGCAAGGCATTATTTTTATACCATTTCAGCTAAGGATAGGGAGAATCAGAGAGGTTGAGTGCCTTGCCTGAGGTCACACAGCTGGCAACTGGAGAACGCGGCCTTTGCTATGTTTGACTTCCAAGTTCAGAACGACTCACACAGCGTGGTTTCCTCC
Source organism: Sciurus vulgaris (assembly GCF_902686455.1). Taxonomy (NCBI): domain Eukaryota; kingdom Metazoa; phylum Chordata; class Mammalia; order Rodentia; family Sciuridae; genus Sciurus; species Sciurus vulgaris. Next base: position 176,367,112 of record NC_136465.1, read on the forward strand.
AGGGGAGGAAGCCTGGTACCTCAGCAGGTGGTGTCACAGTGTACCTGTCTCTCGAAACCCCTGCCCAGTGCTGGGGCCAGGCAGGCAGAGAGGACGGTGGCCTCCTGCCCCAGGGCACTGTGGGAATGTCCTGCGCACCCCCCCACTGAGGTGCAGCCCAGAACCCTGACCTGCCAGCGACGCGCCAAGAGCAGTGCCCAGGCCCAACTCAGCCAAGGAAGCAAGATCGGGAGGTCCAGTGACTGGCCGGGGTCACCCGGCGAGGGAGGCCTCCTCGCTGACTCCTTGTCCCCTTGTAGTGTGACAGGTACCACCGCTGCCGACACTTGGCTCTGCCTCGTAGGGCAGAGTGGGCACCTCTCCCCCTGAACCTCAGTCCCCTCCTTGAGAAGGGCCCAGTGGTGCCTCTTCAGGGCCCCGTGATGACCGTCAGCAGAGGCCACACTCGCAGTGCCTCAGGTCAGAGCAGGAACAGAGGGGGAGTCTGCTTAGCTGTCCCCACCTGGCCCACTGGAGGCCAGCGCCTGGGCCTCCAGTGAGGCTGAGGTGTTTCTCTCGTCACATGACAGCCACGAGCTCTCAGGCACCAGGTGCTGCTTAACCACAGGGCCTGTGCGGAGAGGTGTTGAGAGGGGCGGTGGTGGGCAGCCATGTTGCAGGCAGATGTCAGAGCAACCCAGGAGCTCCAGGCCCGGCTCTGCACGGCCATGCTGGGTGTGCCCACCCTGCACGGTGCTCCAAGTGCCATGGTCAGGAACACCTGGCAACCCTGAGTCCAGCAGAGGAACCAGCGGGAGGCTGAGAGCCAGGCTGGGCGAGGCTGCGCTGGGCACGCAGGGTGGCTCCACGGCAGCTCCCGGGGCTGGGACAGGGCGCCCAGCGCAGCCGCCTGCTGTCCCACCCAGCGTGAGGCCCCGCACATGCCTGCAGCACCGGGGCCAGGGACACACTGGCCGCAACATTAGAGGCTGGCATCCCCAGCTCCCTTGCCATCCCCCGGGACTGGCCTGGTAGGTGGCCCAGTGTCCGTGTGGTCTGACTGCAGCTGCTGTCCAAGCGCCTGCTGGCTGCAAGGTGCCCTTGACAGAGATGTGACCCTTGTCACCGCCACACCCACTTCCCAGGGGAGCAAGGGGCCGGCAGTAAAGTGAGGTCCCCTCCTCTCCCCAATGAGGGGACCCTGAACGAGCGTGGGGACCCCAGGGAAAGGCGGGCAGAGGAGTGGGGCAGATGTGCTGGTGGCCGCTCCCGGGCTCTGGGGCTGGAGGAGGAGGGGGTGGCGGGAGGGGACTCGCCCATGCCGGGGCGCATACCTCCCCGGAGGGCAGAGTGGCTCTTCCGCCAAGCCCCGCAGCTCCCCTGGACCTTCCTCTTGGCACCCACGGGTGCCCCTTGGTCCACCCCTCCTGGTCTCCTGCCTGGACCTGTGCAGAGCCAGCCCCGCCTGCCTTCAGGGTTGAGGCCGCCTGGCCGGCCGTCTGGTCCCGCCGCCCAGGCAGCCCAGCCTCTCGGCTGTTGTGAAGGGCCGGCCATGGGCCCCGACCCAGCGCTGCCTGTTCAAGGCCTGGACGCTCCGGTGCCGTCCTGTCCCTGGCCACCCACTCAGGGCCTCCTCTTTCTGGAGGCCGTCTGAGCTCCCGTCCAGGTCCCTGCTTCCCCTGGGCTCCCGCCCACCCAGCCCTGGTCATGCTCGCTCTGCCAGGAGCTCCCGGGACCAGGCTGCTCCTGACGTGGCAGGGCGGTCCCAGTGTCCCCTGCAGGCGCAGCCCGCGGCTTGGCAGTGCGGCCAGCCGGCCCGGGGGCGGGGCGGGGACCCCGGCGCCCCCGCAGGCTCCCGGGACAGGGGCGCTGGTGCTCCGTTAGTGAACACGTCTGTTTGGCACCCGCCTCACCTGCAGAGCGTCCCCAGCTTCAATGAGTCCTCCCCGCCGAGTGAAGCCGCTCCTCCCACGGCAGGTGATGTGTGTGGAGTCACCTGCCGGAGGCGGGGAGGGACCGCTCCAGCTGTGAGGAGGCGCCTCGTCCACCCGGCCTCCACCCCGGGCCCTCCGGTGCCCATGAGGCTTCAACACAGAGCTTTGGTCCACCACGTTATAGAGCTGGGCATGAGCCCACTGCCCCTGCTGGCGGCCCTGTCACCGGGACGATAGCAAGAGGGCTTGTGCAGAGGGAGCAGAGCCCTGGGCAGCACTGGAGCCTGGTGGGTTCCTGCACGCTGGTGAACTGGCTGGGAGGGGACCGCGGCTCAGTGTCCGACCACAGGGAGGCCTTGCCCCAGGTGCAGCTTGCACACCTTTGCATCCTGGGAGATGATGGAGGATGGGGAGGCCAGGAGGTGCTGCAGGTGCGGGGTAGGCAGGTGGGTGGGTGGGTGATGGATGATGGATGGATGGATGGATGGATGGGCAGGTGAGCGGGTGGGTGGGCGGGTAGATGGGCAGGTGGGAAGGTGGGTGGAGGGATGGGTGATGGATGGGTAGATGATGGATGGGTGGCTGGGTGGCTGGGCGGGTGGACAGGCAGGCGGGTGGGAGGCAGCTGCAGGGAGGGATGCGTGAAGGGTTGAGCTGTGGCCCGATGGCAGCGGGTGAGCGGCGCGTGTGGCTGGAGGGCTGCAGGGTGTGGCAGGTGGTGATCTGCAGGCCTGCTCTTCCTGGAGGCAGCAGGCAGCAGTTCCTCGCTTTTCAGTGCAGACCATGTGACTGCAGGAGGGACCGGTGGGTGCTGGCCTGACTGCAGTGCCCATGTCTGTGCCCGTGTCCCCGGCTCCCGCGCCGCCCTGTGGGCCTGCCTGCCTCTCAGTCGCGGTTTAACGGACGGTCAGAAGCCCTCCGAGTGCTCAGGACAGACCCAGCCGAGCTCCAGATGATTTCCCTCTGCCCTTGTTTGGACCCTGGGCGTGGAGCCCGCAGCCGCGCAGGCCTGGGGCGTCCATCCAGGTGCTACATGCTGACCTGGAGCCTTAGCCCGATCAGCCCGTCTCCTGCTGGTCCAGGGAGGGCGCGCAGTCAGGCAGGTAGGCTGCTGGAGAGACGGCTGGAGGGCGAGGGCCGGTCGGAGGTCAGGCGGAGGGTGTGGAGCTGGTGGGAGGAGCCTGGGCACCTGCCTGTGTCCCCACCATGGGGACAGACCTCTCTGTCCCCTAGACACCCAGCTCAGGGAGCTGGATGGCCCCTGGTGCTGGCCCTGCGGCCTCTCAGAGCTCCAGGTGTCCCCACCCCCCGCGGGTCCCCGCCGCCTCTTACTGGATTCCGTCCCTGACTCTCCTTAGCCTTCCGGGCCCCTGGATGACCGCTGCCTGGTAGCCCAAGGTATTGTCCAAAGCAGTCCTTGCCTGTCCTCCTCCAGCCCCAACCTGGGTCTGCTCAGTGTCCCTCCTCCAGGCCAAAGCCTCTCAGTCCCTCCCAGCAGCTTCTCTCAGACCCAGGCGGTGACCCTGCGGGGCCTCTGCTGGGGAGCCAGCCCACGCCCCTGCCCAGCCCGGGGGACTGAGGCCTCCTGCAGCTGCCACCGGGTCAGTGCCCCTCCCCCATGGCCCCGCCAGCCTCGCTCCCGTGAAGAGGGTCAGGAGGGACGGTCCTCCCAGGGCCATCCGTGGGCTCACCGAGGCTCTGTGTGCCTGCCTCTGACCCTGAGGCTCTCCGCAGGTTGACCCCTCCTCCAGCGGTTACGCAGCCCTTCTTGCACACCAGGCAGTGGCCGGAGTGCTGGACGCGTCGGGGGACAGAGGCACTGCTGGGCCTGGCTCAGGTGCCTACCAGAGAACGATGACCAAGTGCTGCGTGCCTGTGCAAATGACAGCCGATGGGACAGGTGGCAGGGCCTCCAGGGCTGCTTGCCGCTGTCCTCTCACCCCAGCCCCTTGCTGGCCCTCAAACCCACAGCCAGGTCCACCGTTGGCTGGCCCGAATCTGTTACTTCCCTCTTGGGGACAGGTGGGTGACCTTGCTCCTCCATGCCTGGCCCCCGAGGAGCTAAGAATAGCCTGAGAAGCCGAGCTTCCTGCTGCCCCCTGCCCCGTGGCCAGCTGCTCCGGGCATCCTGGGACACGGCTGCCCTCTGCCAGCTGTTTGAGGCAGGAGAGAGCAGAAGGCGCACAGCTCCGTCTTCAGATGTGCTGAGCCAGCTCTGCTGCCCCTGAGGCCCCTGCAGGATGGGAGGTGACCTGGCCCAGCCACCTGCCAGTGGGTGACCTTCAGTCTACCTCCCAGGCCTGCTCTGCCCGGCACTCTGGTCCTGTCCTGAGCGTCTGAGGGGCCCTGCCTTGTCCTCCAGCTTGGCGCCCTCCCACTGAGGCTCCTGCCTCCGCGTGCCCAGGCTGGAGTCTCCGACAGCCCAGAGCACTGCTCCAGAGCCTGCCAGCCGGGGACAATCCCAGATCATCTGGGCTTCCTGACCATCCGGGAGTCCCTGGACCTCTCCCAATGAGTCCCTGCTGGGGACATGGTGCCGTGGGGAGTTATGTGTATCCAGTGGTGCATAGCAGGGGCTCCTGAAGCATGCAGTAGGTGCTGGGGGTTGCTGTCACGCTTCCACAGGCTTTGGGGACTGGTATAACAGAGGACCCTAGCAGGACCAGGCTGGGAGGAGAGCAAGTGTCCTGTTCCCTGTCTCTGAGGGCAGGCTGGCCCGCAGGGGGCGCCATGTCAGGGGACTCGGAGGAAGAGCCCGACTGGGAGATCCGAATGGCCCTCTGCAGGTGGAGAGCTCCCCGTCCCTCGGGCCATCCAGCGGACCCGGTCCTCTGCTTCCCGTGGTATCGCGACTTGATCACAGGTGTGGACCAGTGTCCACCTGGAATTTCATGGTGCCATGATCACAGGACAGGCCAGTGTCCACCTGGAGCTTCATGGTGCCATGGTCACAGGACAGGCCAGTGTCCACCTGGCGTTTCATGGCGCCATGATCACAGGCCAGGCCAGCGTCCACTGGCATTCCGTGGTGCTGTGGCTTGTCTGGTGACCCTCTGCTCCCACGGCCCCCGGCAGGCAAAGGTGGGGAGTCGGGAAGTCGTGACGCGGAAGCCCCTGCACACTCGAGCGCCTGGGCCCCAGCTGGCCTGGGAGGAAGGCCAGGAGACCAGGGCTCTCCCTGGGGCGGTGGGCCTGAGCCCAGCCTGTGGCCAGGAGCTGAGGACGGGTCTCCAAGGGGCAGAGAAGACGAAAGACAGGGACGGAAACAAGCCTAAGTCCTGCTGCCCACAACTCGGATCAGGCGGCAAACCCGCTGCTCCCTGGGTGTCCTGGATGGCAGCCCCCACCCCACTCGGCTGCGCTGGGGATCACCCTCACGGCTAGGCAGCGCTCTGCCACCGAGCCTCACCCCCAGGCTGATGACCACCTTTTAATTTATTTGGGGGTATCTGGGGTGGAACCGGGGGTGCTTGGCCGCTGAGCCGCATCCCCAGCCCTTTTTATTTTTTATTCTGAGTCAGGGTCTCACTAAGTTGCTGAGGCTGGCCTCACACTTGCCATCCTCCTGTCTCAGCCTCCGAGCCCCCTGCAGCTGTCTGATTGCTGCCTTGTAGAGCAGGGAGTCAGGAGACCAGCCGGCTGCTCAGGAGGACCCCCAGCCTCATTCATCACGGGGGCCTGTCACTTGTGGGTGGCACCAGACAGGGGTCTGGGCTTGCTCCCTGTGCTGCACAGGCCTGGGAGGGGTGCTGCCCAGCCTGCTTCCCCAGGCGTGCCCTCAGGTCCTGCCGGCTCCCACCAGGCTCATCAGGAGAGTGCATGGGCATCCGCTGCCGGGAGTCACAGGCAGGTGGCGGGAGGGAGCCCTCAGGTCGCATTGTAGACACTGATCCTTCTTCCTCTCTGGGCTGCCCGGGACCCATCTGCATCCCGAGTGCAAGCCCCTGTCACCTGCTGCCTGAGCGGGGACTCTGCCTCCCATCCCCACCCCAGCCATCCGGCCAAATGTCTCCCTGGGTCCCACCAGGCTGACAGTTGTCCTGGCAAAGGTGCCTACATAACACCTGGCTTTGAACTCCAGCTCTGCTTCCTGCTTACTGTGTGACCTGAGGCAAGCGAGTGCACCTCTCTGAGCGAGTTTCCCAGCAGAGCTGCTGGAGGGGTGCTGGCGTGTGGTCAGGAGACTCTGCTGCCCTGCCTTTGCCCTCGAGACCGGTTCCCCTCCTGAGCTGATGCTTAGAACAACCTCTGCCAACAGGCTCCAGCGCCTCCGCCCAAAACCGCTGCCCGGCGTCACAGCTGCCGTGACTCGGGTCGTGGCCAGGAGGCCAGCCTGCGCCCGCGCGCGTGGTCTGTGCGGGTCTGGGTGCGAGGGTTCTCCGCTTCTTTTGGATCCTCCCAGGGGCCTGTGATCCCCAGGGCTCCGGGGGTGACCAGTGCCCAGACCAGGAGACCAGAAAGCCCGACTTTTGGCGCAGTGGATTGGTTTCCTGGAGGAGGGCGTCTGTCCAGCTGGGGTTGGCGGTGAGGGGACGTTGGCCGCTGGCACCTTCCGGAGTGGACGCAGGGGTGACTGTCCTCACAAGTCCCCACGCCGGTCATGGCCCTGACAGGGACCCGAGTCCAGGGAGAGGGGCCACACCCTGCGCCCGGCCAGCTCCCGCCTCCTCTTTCTGGAAGCTTCCAGCCTGGCTCGCCTCTGTCCAGGCTTTTCTGAACGGCCAGCTCCTCCCAGGCCTGGCGCCCCTGCGCTGTCCCCTGCCTGGTCCTGACTGTGTGCCTCCACCCGGCGCCCCTGCCACTGTGCCCCCTCTGGAGTTTTGGTGACGCTGGGCCTGTTGCGTCCCCGGGCCTGGCACACAGCAGGCCCCAGTGAAGCTCCGCTGGGAGAACAGCAGCCCAAGCGGCCATGAGGCTCCGCGCTGCCGCCGGTGGGGTCTCCACTTCTAGCAGCCTCTCTCTCCCTCTCTCCCCGTTTCCTTGCTTCTGGGGTTTTCTCTGTGGCTCTTCCTATGGTGGCCCGATGCTCTCACATAAAGGGACGTCAGTGACAGAAATCACAGGACTTTGTTCTGACCGGCTCGGGAGCCAGGCCTGGTGTGCGGGGGAGGGGACAGCCTTGACCTTACGCTTCTCCTGGCCCCAGGTGGGGAGGTGGGGGGAAGCAGCCTAAGAGACTGGCCCTGGCGGGGGTGCGCAGGTGGCCCAGGTTCTCAGGTCTCCTTCCCCAGCGTCTCCAGCTCTGCCTGCATCCAGCCCTGCAGTGTCCATGCCTCTCCCAGGTCATCCCAAACACACTCCTGCCCCAGGACCTTGGCACGGCTGTTCTCCCATTCTGACGGTCCTGCTGTCCCCAGGTGTCCCTGAGTGCCCCCTTCACCCTCCGCGTCCCTGCTGAGGAGGCTCCTCCGACCTTCTCCTCGACGCTCCCGCCCCCTTCCCCGCTCCCCTCTCCCAAGCCTTTTGTTCCAGCAGGTTATACAGGCTGGATCCGGTTCTCTAGAAGAGACTGTGGGACGGGGTCCAACCTGGGTGGGATGGAGACTCCAGGCAGGGACACGAGGTTCTGGTTTGGGGAGTGGGCTGGGATAGAGCCACTCACCCCATGAGCGGGGACCGAGGGACGCTTCCCTGGGAAACCCCTTCCCCACCCTGGCCCAGGCCCCGCGGCCCTCCAGATGCCTCTGTGGGAGCCCCGCCCCAGGACAGGGTGTGTGTGGGCAGCACTGGCACGGTGAGCACTGGGTCCTGATCCCACAGGGCTGGGTCCTTGGGGCAGGGCAGCGGGCACAGAGAGGAGGACGCCTCAGGAGGGGCGGGAGGCAGCAGGCGGGCCACAGAGTCTTGTGACTGCAGAGCTCTAACCCGGCTTGGCCGCCTCCTGCACGCAGCCGGGGCCAGCTCCACCTCCTCTTCCTGAAATCCAGGAGCGAGGAGGCCTGCTTCCTGGGGAGCATCACAGGGCTCACGGCCTGAGTCTGGCCTGTCACCCAGCACTGGTGAGGCAGGTGGTGGAGAACCAGGGGTCGCAGCCCATCCCTGGGCTCTGCAAGGCTGGCTGGAGGGGAGAGACCTGCTTCTGGGGGGGTCTGCCAGGGAGTGTGTGCAAAGGGCCTGGGGCAGGTGTCAGGGGCATCCTTAAAAGACTTCCTGTTCAGAAGCTTTCGCATCTTGCCTCCTGACCTTTCTCTCACATCCTCAGAAGGACCAGAACCACAAGGTCGTTTCCACTCGATGGACAGGAGCTGAGATACTGAGGCTCAGAGGTGAGGTTGCCACCGGATCCCCCAGAAGGCGAGGCATTCAGCAGAGACTCCTCTGGGCCCTGGACCTGACCTCCCTGATCCCCGTGGGGCTGCAGGGCAGGCTGGGAAAGGCCTGGCGGCAGGAGAGCAGCTGTGGCCGAGGCCGGGAGGGCACGGCCTGTGACCTGGGGGCTGTGTAGGAGGCGGGGCCAGGGAGACCAGGGTGGTGCCCACCACCCCAGGGCCAGGGCTCTTGGGGAGCCCCTGCTCTGCCCTCTCTGGGCCAGAGGAGCGGCCAGGGGTTGGCCCTCCGGCTCTCATCTGACCGCCCCAGAGCAGGGACTCTGGTGCTGCCTGCCGGGGGCCCCGGGGCAGGGGCTGCGGGTCAGAGGCCCGATCAGCCTGGCCCACTCTCTGCGGCCCAGAGCAGGGCTGGGGGCGGCCTTCATGCAGCGGGCACCACGCCGGCAGAATCGGACAAGGACGTGCCAGATTGATGGCGGTGCTGCTTACCCCTGGCCCCTGGCCGGTAGGCACCCAGCCAGGCTGCCTCCAGTTGGAGGAACCGGCAGAAGCGTGAGGGGCTCGAGGCTGGGCCAGCACAGCCTCAGTTCAGTGAGGACCTGTCCCTGCCGGGAGTTTCTGGTGGCCACACGGCACCTGCAAGGCCAGGAGCCGGGCCTAGAGGCCAGCCTCGACTGCAGACTCGGGCCCCAGAGTCGAGAGAAGGTGCTGTCGGTTAGTAAAGTGTCCGCAGCTGTCTTTGCGGCGACTCTGGCTGGCAGGCACAGCTAGAAGCCATGGCAGAGGACCAAGAGGACACCGGAGCCCAGGGCCCTGCCTGCCCGGCCGAGGGCTCCAGCTCCCGCCCCCGCTGGCTGAGTCCTCCGCCCGAGGTACCCACACGCTTCTCTAGAGGAGGCTCCCTGCGTCCCTGGGAGTGAAGCTGGAGGCTCCTTACCACCAGCCGCGTCCGCCTCCAGGGCTGTCCCCAGAAAGGCGTGAGCAGGAAGAGGTTCCCGGTGGCCCTGCCCGGTCACAAAGCCACCGAGGACACCAAGTGCGCTGCGGCGGGTCCGTTCAACAGTGCAAAGCAGCTCTCTCTTGTGGGGCCGCAAGTCGCCCAGGCTGGTGGGAGGGACGCTGCTCACCCGCCACCCGCCCCGGCTGCTGGCCCTGGACAATGGCTTTGATCCGTTCTCTCGCTCCTTTCCTTATCCCCTGAGAAAGGGGGGTGTTCCTATCCCTGCATCACCCAGGAGGCAGAAGGACGTGCTGGGACGGGGCAGCGGTTGGCTAGGGAGCTGGGTTCTTCCCTGGACGGGGGGACAGACGCGTCAAGGCACAGGACCAGCTGAGTGAGCCTGGCGGTGCCCCAGGAGGGCACCAAGCCTTCCCGGCTGGCGAGGGCAGGGACCTAGAAAGTCCCTCTCCAAATCCCGCTGCCCGCCCGCCCCCCACACACTCGGCACAGGGAGGGACAGGAGGGACAGAAGGTCTGTTTCCGACTCCGCGGTGCCCTTGTGATGTCCTCGGCCCGTGCTGAAGGACGCCCTTGGGTAGGTCCCGCCTGCCCCTCCGGGGTCCTTCTCACCTCGAGGACAGGGACTGTGTCCCCAGGTTCCCCACCCCCGCCCCCCAGGCTCCCTCCTGAAGGTCGAGGCAGATGCCTCTGCCCAGCGCCAGCGCCTCCCCAAGCCCTGGACATGTCCTCTCAGGCCACACGCCTGCCACCCGCGGCAAACATGGCTCAGCCCATCTCACAGATGCAGAGGCCAAGGCCCAGAGGGGCTCAGAGCCTGGATGGAGGCAGGCAGCCCAGAGGATGGCCAGCCGTCCCTGCCCCTGGCACCTGGTTGTCAGCTGGCCCTGCCACTCACTGCCCACAGGGGATCCGAGCCAGTCCTTCGCCAGCACAGGTGCTCATGGCTTCCCCCTCCAGGGCTCCGCTAAGGGAGGCCTGGCTCTGTGGAGGGGACACCGCGTGGGGACACCTGCACCCGGGGCCTGGCCCAATGCCCGGTCAGATGGGAGGACCGGGCCTCCAGGGACAGCGGCTCTGCGCCCTCCTTCCCCTTCTGGCCCCTGCAGCTGGCTCGGGCCTGCTCGGCAGGCCAGCGAGAATGTGCTCTGAGCAGCGTCCAGGCTCCCATCCAGGACATGAGGTCATGCTGACCACCCAGTGTGTCCCCTGCCGGGGACAGCCCCAGCCTGACGGCTCCCAGCCTTCCAGATGGGCTGGGCCCAGCCGGGGGAGGGACGCTGGCCGATGGAGAGAGGGTTCCCTGTGGGAGGCAGCGATTCCGCACGGCTGGCCGTGGCGCCTGGACGGCACCCAGCGCCTTCCCAGGGCCTTCCGGGAATCCCGCGCGGGCTCCCGTCTGACGTCGGACACTGAGTCAGCGCTGGAGCCAGCTGCTGCTCTGCGTTGGCCAAGAGGCAGCTGTCCTGTGTCCCTGGAGGGGCAGAGCGTGGGAGGAGCCTGGAGCCCGGGTTGGCTCCCATTTCACAGATGGAGACACTGAGGCCCAGAGGGGCAGTGCCCTGCCTCGGACCTTCCTGGATGCTGCCTGTCAATCCAGAGCCCCTGCTCCTGGGTCACATCCACGCTGTGACCTGTGGTGATGGCCCTCCCGCCTCCTGCCGAGGGAGACTCATCCAGCCTGGGGGAGGAGCAATGGCCCTGGGCCTGGGGGTCGCCACGTGACCACACCCTGGAGGGCCCTGGCCCCAGGACCCAGGAAGCTGGTCCCAGAGGGGCTTCCCTGGGGAGCTTTGGCTAGTGCCAGGCCCCGTCTGGGGACGGCTCTGTGTGGGAGGGGAGGTGTCCAGGCCGCAGGTGGCTGTGGGGCTGGGGACAGTGTGATGTGCTAAGCAAGCCCGGGGCGGGCTTGGGGCCGCTGGACCAGCCCGAGAGGCTGGCCCTGGCTGGTGGACTGGCTCTCAGGCGTCTTCCTGTGCGTTGACCTGCAGGCGGCGGCCACCCTGGTGGTCAGCAGAGGCCTGCCTGCTGTGATGGCCTTGGCCGTCCCTTCCAGCCAAGCCAGGTGGTCTGCAGTGGGTGCAAAGCTACGACTATGTGCTGGCGGCTTCCGGGTGGGCAGCAAACCACCGAGACCTAGGCACGGCCCCTGGGGACCCCTGGGCTCTGGCCTGGTGTCCGGGCTACTGAGGGAGAAAGGGCTCATTCTTGCAGTCCAGTCAGACCCAGAAACCACGGCAGAGCTGGACACTGAGGCAGAGGGAGGCACTGCCCACCAGGGACCCACAGGAGGGTCTGCAAAGATGCCTCAGGAAGCAGCCCCCAGCTCACAGCTGTGCCGACAGGGACACTTGCCTCCCGCCCGGACCAGCCCTGGGGGTCAGGGCAACACCCACATGGGGGACGACCGAGGGAGGAGCCAGGGGAAGCCACCAGCCCTGGCCCTGAGCCACGCCTGGCTGGGTGGCAGGGGCGGGCGCTGCCTGCTATGGGGCCTGACGTTCAGCACGAGACACGCCTGGACTTTGGCCTGCCCACCAGTGGCCAGAGGAGCTATGGGAGCGCTGTCCACCCAGGGCAGGGGGCGGCCCCATGGGGACAGGGAGGAAGGAGGCGGGGCAGTGGGCAGCGGCCTCCCGGAGGCCTTGGTTTCCCCTAGGAGAGGCTCACCCGGTGAACAGCACTCTGCAGGGTTGGGCCTGGGTGACCGTCCCCCAAATCCTCTGTGGAGAGCCTGAGCACTGGGGGCTGGCATGAGGAGCTGGGGCTTTGAAGGACATGGAGACAGGTCGCCCTGTGTGGGGACAGGGCAGGAGTGTGAGCCAGGTGTGAGCCAGGCATGAGCCAGGTGTGAACCAGGTATGAGCCAGCTGACCTGAGCGCAGACTGCCGCCTCCAGAAATGTCTGCTGCAGAAGGCTGGTCCCTGCCTCCTATGGCTCCTGCCCGCTGTGGTCCTTTCCTCCTGCGGCCCCGCCTCCTGTGGCTCTCACCCTCTGTGGCCCCGCCTCCTATGGCCCCGCCCCCTTGTGGTCCCGCCCCGCCCCACCCCCCCACCCCCAGCATTTTACTACAGCAGCCTGAGCAGAGGGAAGTAGCAGGACCCGGGTGTGGGGAGCAGGGACCCCCCCATCGGGACCTGGGGAAGGTGCTGGGCCCCCACAGGGAGAGGCAGTGGCCTCGGGCTGAAGGGACAGACTGGAATGGAGGAGCCGGATTCCTGGCAGGCCTCCCTGCAGCGGGCCAGCCCCGGGGGCGCCCAGACTGCAGCCCTCCTGGCTGCCCGGCCCCCCTCAGTGAAGCTGCTGCGTCTCACCCGCCCCCGCCCAGCCAGTCCACTGGGAAAGGCTCTTTTGTCCTCAAAAGCTCCAGACTGTTCCTGAAACGAGGGCGCCAAAGACAAGCGACTGAGGGAGAGCTGGCGGGAAGCTGGCCACGACGGCTCCCCAGCGCGGGGTGTGCAGGCCACGGAGCCACAGGTGCACACGTGCACGCATGCGCTCACGCACATCCACGTAGATGCACACGTGTGCACACGCAGAAGTACCTGCTCACACACACACACCCACGCCCACACGTGTGCGCACTCGTGTGCACACTGGTGTGCAAGCAGTCAGGAACACACACCCACTCAGGTGCACACTCACTCACTCACTGTCTCCCAGACCCGCAGCTCGTTGGAGGGGCCGCCTCGCCTGCCCCTGGTGCCCCAAACTCTTCCTGTGCTTCTGAGACGTGGCTGTGTGGCCAGGCGACCCGAGGGTGGTCTCTGCTGGAAGCCGGAGATCTGACCTTGGGCCTTTACGCTGGCAGCCAGCCTGCCCTGTGGGTATGTGGGCCAGGTCCTGTGGCCCCCTGTGCGTGTCAGCCTGGGGAGCACAACTTTGCAGGAAGGGCCTGGGGCCTGGTCTCACCCTTGCAGCCTTGGTCTGGCCTCTGGAGCCCCTGCCAAGGTTCCTGGACCTCCCTCCGTCCACAGGCTCCTCAGCCAGTACTGTGGGGACACATCCCCATCCTGGCCCTCCTGCTAGTCCCCTTTGCCCTCCTCACCTGCACGGCCTGCAGTGGTGCCACCTGTCACCCAGCACGGATGCCCACATGCCGTGGCTGGTGCCGGCTTGTGTCCCCCGTGTCACCAGCAGCAAAGTGGCATGTTCACACTGTTCCTGATGGCTGCCACTCCCCACTTCCCTTTCCCACCACCGTGTCCTCGACAGACAGCAACACATGCATCACTAGGCTCCACCGAACGCAGCTGAGGCTCTGTCCCCCCATGGTGGGGCTGGTGGCAGGTGTCGGGGTGGTGCCCTCGTGAAGGGCGAACCCCTCCTTGTGTGAGAGGGGTCTTCCACCTCTCAGGCTGAGCTTCTCACTCTGCTCTGCCCTTGCTCCCTGCTGGAGTCAAAGCAGCTCAAGGCCCTCACCAGACACAGTCACCCAGTGGTGGACTGGCAGCCAGCCACCAGAACCTTGAGTCAAAGCAAACCTTTTTCCTGCACAAATTACCCATTCTCAGGTATTCTATCGTAGTAACAGAAAACAGACTAAGCTAACCATAGACTAAAAATGGCCCACCGTCCTCTCCACCCTCCTTTTCCTGATCTGGGTATTTCCCTCCCACACTGACTGAGCTCAGTCATGTGACCTGCTTTGGTGTGAGGCAAGCAGAGGCTTAGAAAGCCCTGTGCTTTGGGGTTTGCACTCTGACTACCTGGCACATGGAGGTCACCAAGTAAATGAGCCCCAGCCAGCCAGTTGGAGATGGAGACCAAGTGCTCCTCTCAGCAGACACGTGAGCAAGGCCATTCCGGATCGTTTTGCCACCAAGAAACCTGCCCACTGACCACAGTGCAGGAGAGAACCTGCACAGAAGAGCCAAGCCCAGCCAGACCCAGGTCTTCCCAGGTTCCCCAGAATCATGAGCTAAACGCACCATTGTGACTTGAAGCCTCAAAGATTTGGGCTGATTTGTTACACAGCAGAATTGAACTGTTACATCTAACACTGAACGTGGGGACCGTTAGGGACATTGTCTCTAAAAATGAGTTTGGTGAGGGCATATCCTCAGGGAAACATGGCCGAGAGCCCAGACCTGCTCCAGAGGAAGAAGCCAGATCCTGACAGGAAGCCAGGGTTACAGCAGGGACCAGCTTGGGACAGGGACAGTATGGCCCCAGTTTTGACCCAGAGGTGGCCCTGTCAGCTGGGGTCTCCCAGTCTGGTTCTGTTTTCCTGTTGGAGGTGACACTGCACGCAGGGGCCACGCACTACAGGTCGACACGGAGATTTTAGTTAACGTCTGCCAGACCCCACGCGACACGTACGCCCAGCAGGATCTGCAGACACCCGCTTGTTCACCAAGTCCTGGTGGGAGAGCAGCCAGACAGACGTCCAGCTGGCAGGTACGCCCCATTCCACTGCTTGGAGCCCGGTTTCTGCGTCAGGGAGAAGGGCAGCATCCACACTGAGGGTAGAGTCTCAGCCTCTTTTGACTCTTGGGCGCCACACAAGGCACGTGGGAGCCCGTGGCACAGATGAGAAAACCGAGGCTCCGCAAGCCCCGGCAGACGGCTACAACCCGCGGCTGGCGCGTGGCTGGGCTGGGACTCCAGCCAGGCTGAGCCTCTGACCCACGCCCAGCAGCCTTCCCAGCGTCACGCATGCCGCGGCGACGCCACTGGCCCTACCTGGTCTTCTGTGGACTCGTCCTGGGGAGCGAGGTCCAAGGCCCCCGTGGGCAGCAGGAGAGGGGCTAGTGTCCGCTGGAGTCCACTCCGAGAGCTGCAAGACAGCCTGACCTCCGATAGTCCCCTGGCCGATTGCAGGAGATAATCGCCGCTGGCGGGGTGCCCTGGCGGGAGGGGAGCGACCCCATTTTCCAGGCTGCAGCTGCCGGGGGCCGGGCCTGGCGCGGTGCTGCCGTGGCACCTCTCCGCCGTGGACACAGCTGGCAATGGCTTCCAGCCCGACCGATCTTCAGTCCTTGGAGGGGCCTGGAGATCTGGCTGCAGCTGGCTGCTCCCTGTTTCTGGGTCTTTCTGGGCAGAGTGCGCCCGACGTCTGAGTGGCCGGGGTCGGGAGGGGGCTGTGTGCAGAGGGACCCTCCTGGGAGCCTGTCTCCCCAGGAGACCCAGGCCGTGTGCGCCAGAGCTGAGCACCTGAGCCACCCGGCACGTGGGGAGGCTCCCCTGTGTCCGGCCGACAGGCAGCCCCAGGCAGGGCCACCGCGTCCCTATGCAGCCTGGTCTGGCACCGGTGCTCCAGCAGGCCCTCTCCGGACCTTGGCCCCTGCGGCTCCCCTGCCTGCCGGCCCCACGTGGAGCCTCGTGGTTCTTTGTCCCAGGCCAGCCTCGAGCCCCCTGCAGGGCTGGCCTCCTGCACCGCAGCCCCCACCGCCCGCCTGCCTCCAGCTCGTTTGGTTGTTTATTGCCCCACAGATGTCCACTCCCTAGAGGAGTCCCTGGGTGAGCCCCCAGGAGGATGGGCTTGAGCCCCAGGACGGACCTTTCAGGAAGGGCAGTCAAGCCAGGATTCATGACCCCATTTTGCCAATAGGAGAAACTGAGGCTCAGAAATGTGATTTGTCTGATGTCACATAAGAAATAAGAGACGGTCTGCCGAAGCCCAGATCAAGCCAGCCAGCCAGCACCAGGCCCCTCAGATGTTCAGGAGCCTGGGCACGGCAGCAGGTGCCATGCTGGGCAGAGGGGGACACAGAGGAGCCGGCTCTCCCAGGAGTCTGGGGGCCCTCAGGGAAGGACAGAGTTGTCACTAACAGTGTGTGACCAGTGACTGGAGTGCAGGATCCTGGAGAAGAGCTTACAGTGGCTGAGGCCAGCCTGAGCAGAGGACACTCGAGTGGAGCCCACAGGCTGGGCAGAAATCAGCTGGCTGATGGCAGGTTGAAGGCAGCTCGTGCAAAGGCCCTGAGGGCATCTGAGGTGGGGGAGGACTCTCAGAGAGGCGGGGTCCGGAGCGGGAGAGCGGCTGGCCGTCCAGGTCGGGGCGAACTCTGCAGGGCTCTGTGGACCATGCTGGGATGCCTGGCCTTCTCCTGAGGGTGAGGGGCCCTTGGAGGTTTTGCGTGGGATGATGTGCCCAGGCCCCCAAGCTCCGGCCGGTCATTCCTGCTCTCCTGGCCGCCTGGTGGGCTCGGAAGCACTCAGGGCATTTCTCCTCCCACGTCCAAACCAGATGCCGAGGGCTGCGGTCCTGGCTGTTGGTGCGCAGCATGTTGGGAGTTCGCTTCCTGAGCTGTGCCTGGGAACCGCTGCAGACGCCCCAGTGAGGGCAGCAGCACGCACGGGGCCTCGCGGGGGTGGCCGGGTGAAGCCGCGGGTTTGGGACACAGTTTGGATCCTCAGGGGCCAGCCGTGGGCACAGCCTCCCCTGGTGGTCCTGACGCACGGCACTTCCTCTGACTCACCCAAGCACTGGCCAAGCTCCCAAATCGAGTCGATGTCCACCCCCGCCAAGCTCGTGTCCACCCCGAAGCCCAGCCTGTGGCCTGATTTTGAGACAGAGTCTTAGCAGATGTGATTCCTCAAGATGAGGATTAGGATAGGCCTTGAATCCAGTGACGGGCCCTGATGAGAGGCCACGGGAGGCACAGGGACGCACCCAGGGAAGGGCCAGTGGTGAGGGCGACGGACACGGGGCGACACAGCTGCCAATCAAATGGCAGAGGGGCCACAGCCTCCAGGGGCTGCAGGGGGCAGCAGAACCCTCCCCGGAGCCTTGGGGGACCCAGCCCTGCCCGCACCTGGACTCTGACGTTGGGGTCCCACGCTGGGGGAGAACCACTATCTGTGTCTTATGTCCCCGGCTGGTGGCCATCGTCACAGCCACCCTAGAAAGGACTTTAGCTCCGGCTCTGGCTCCCGACCGGCAGCAGACCTCAAATTCCTGTGACGAGCCCTCGGCATGGAACGTGCTGTTTCAGGGCCACCCGGCCACTTGGTGTGACTTACGAGGGTCTCCCAGCAGCCCTCAGGGAGCTTCTCATTGTCCACCTTAGGGGGACGGACGGAACCTCAGAGGAGTGAGGGGCCCCGACAGCGCCAGGCGGGAAGGGCGGAGTAGCGGGAGGGGAGGGTTGCCAGTGGCCAGTCCCCAAGGGCGGATCCACCCCTCCGGTCACCTCCTGCCTCTCCCCACCCCCTCAGGGAATGGCAGCTCTGAGCTGGCCTGCGACCAGCGCTAGGGCCTGGGGGCTGAGGGGCCTGGGGACAGGCAAGGCAGACCGCCCCCAAGGCAGACAGCTCAGGGCCACCAGGGCGTGACAGAAGTTTTGGGGGGCGGAAGGAGCCCAGGGCAGGGCCTGGGGTGGGGCAGGGGCCGCTAGGAGCGCCAGGAGCGTTGGGCGGACGGGCGAGGGCACAGGAGCGGACCCAGGGGCAACTCGCCTGCAGCCGCGCCCGGCCTCCGTGGACAGGCAGGTCCCCATCCTCAGCCAGACACTGTCATCGGCAAGGAAACGGCGGGAGACGGCGCGGGAGGGGGACCGCAGTCTCGGAGGGAGACCTTCCGGCCCGGTTCACAGGCCGGATTCCCGAGAAGGGATAACTAACTCCTCCCGACCCGGAGCCCGTGCAGTGCTGAAGAACCAGTTAGAGCCGGTCAGCGGGGCCAAGGTGACCGCGAGCGGCCATGATCACGGGGTCCTCAAAGTCCGACATCATCATAAAGCCGAGGGGTGGACTGGGCGGCACTCTCTGGGAACTTCTCGGGACCCGCGGTAAAACTGGAGTGCAGGAGCGTCACCTTGTCCCTCTGTGCTGAGAGGACCCCTCTCCCTTGAGCGTGTCCCTCCCCCTTCCCACCAGGTCAGTGAACTCCTGCTGCTGCTCTGAGGATGGTCTGTCATCTTTCTGACTCCATCACAGGCATTGGGCTGGCAGGGGGCCATGCTGCCTCAGCTTCCCAGGAGGCCCGGCCCCAAAACAGGAGGAACCAGGGTCGGCAGTCTCCTGCCCGGGCACCCACCGCCCACCCGAGCCAGGGACAGGGCGGTGAGGACGTGGCCGGCCAGGAGGGTGAGCGGCTTGGGCACAGCCGGGGGCCGCGAGTTGCCCAGGAAGAGCCCTGGGACTCATTCGGTGGCCCAGTTAAAGCTGGGTCTGTGCACGCCAGCTGCCCAGGGACAGATGGGCTGGGGCCTGGGGACGCGCAGTCTCACCACTCAGCCCTGGCCGGTGAAGCGCCGGGTCCCAGATGACTCTGGGGCCGAGGTCAGGGCTCAGCACAGCCCAGAGCTCCACGGACTCCCCCAGGAGCTGGACTGTCTCAGCGCTGGGCGCCTCCCTTGGAGAGCTCCCGGCTGGTGGGGGGCTGGACAAGGACATGGACATTGACTACGCAGAGTAACCAGGACCTCATGGGACTCGCGGGGAGGAGGCTGGGAGGAGCAGCTGGTGAGCCGTCCAGCACCTTGGGGAGACGCACTGTCACCACGTCCTCTCCTCCTTCAACTATTCCTGACGGTCGCTCTCGGCCCATCTACCTGCTGCCTCCACCGCCCTCAGTCACGGGAGGCCAGCCTCTACCTCTGCTGCCTCCTAACCAGGAGAAAGTGTGCAGAAGCCAGGAGAGGCCTGCTTGAAGGCGAGGAAGGGCTATGGAGGCAGCCAGGACGCGGCTGAGGCCCCACCCTGCTTCCCCTCCCGCGTCCACCGGTTTGTAGGTGGCCTGGCCGTGTCAAGAGGCTGAGATCAAAGCCAGCAGAAGGCGCAGCTCAGCGCACCCAGGAAGCTGGACGGTGTCTCGGGCAGGTCCTCCGGCCTGCTTCGTCTTGGCTCACCCTCGTCCTGGGAGGTGGCTGCCTGTGGGTCTGGCTGGGCTGCCAGTCCCTAGGAGCCGAGGAGCTACCTGCCAGAAGAGAAGCCCAAAGAAGGGAGCCCATGGGAAGATGCACCTGGCTACAACAGGAGCCACGCAAAGGGGCTCCTGAGGCTGGAAAGCCAGGTGGGGACCTGGTCACGGGTAAGGAAAGGAGCCAAGGACCCCAAGGAGGGCTGTGTGAACACATTGCCATCTCAGGGGGACCCAACGACAGCCACCGCCCGGGACGAGGGCAAACCCCTCGAAGCAGGCCCCGAGGACCAGGCCTTGAGACACCACCCAGGCCCTGGTGGGTGCGCTGTCCCCTCCTGAGCTAAACGGCCCCCCGGTTAGTTGCCCCGGGGTGGCCCTAGTACCCTGAAGAGGCTCCATAAGCTTTTATTCAATGTTCGCCATTGTTTAAAAATGATCAGGCAGAGCAGGAACCAGAGGTGGGAGGGCAAAGTGCAAGGGCCACGTCGGAGGCAGAGGCTCCTCAAGAGAACGGAGGACAAGACTGGACTGCGTAGGCCCGGGCGGTAGGGGGATTTGGATGCGAAACGCAGGAGGGGGAGAGCCAGAGCCAGGCAGAGCAGAGGGTCAGCGGACGCCAGCCGAGAAGGAAGGAAGGTTCCAGAAAAGATGGCCCAGCAGGGGAAGAGCACGCAGTCCAGGCAGACGTGATATTTGAAAAGATAATCTCCAGGAATTTTCCAGATTTGATGAAAGACATCAGGACAAGATCCAAGAAGCATGAAGTGCTCCTGATCACAGGTGGGCACCTCCTGGGAAAAGCCCTAAACCCAAGACAAAGAGAAGGCTCCGGGCAACCAGAGAGGAGGGACCCGCCCCAGGACCCCGCCCAGGACGCCGATGCCCGCGGGCGGGAGTCCGGGCCTGAGAGGTCACTCTGCGCCTAGAGACACACCACAGCAGAACCCCAGATAGGCCCAAGCATCTGTCAATCAGAAACGTTGAAAATAAAACAAGAAAGTAAAATAATTTCCAATCTGGAATCACATACTTCATAAAACTATCCTTCCAAAATAAAAGTGAAATACGAACATCTTCAGACCAACAAGGGCCCAGGTAATTTGCTCCTAGTGGAACTTCTAGAAAGGACAAGCTGTCGGAGAAGCCGTGCCGGCGAGGGCGAGGGGGATGCAGAGCCAGTCAGGCTGGAGGCCCGGGGCCTGTCACCGCACTCCCAGGCCATCCCTCGTCTGCGTTTTGTAGGAAGCGGTGAAGTCGCCGTTCGGATTGGACTCGGGTGTGAAGACGCGCAGGCTGGCATCTCCAGGGCAACCACTAACGAACGGGGGACGCAAAGGCTGTGTAGCCAGCAAGCTGCAGTCGACGAAATGGTAAGCGAGAAATGTCTAACCGTTCTAAAAATAGTCACAGCCCAGGCGGGACAAACAGAAAAGCTATACTTTTATCAGAAGCCAGAAATCACCTCGCTTAGCTTAATGGGCTTTTAGGCCCCAGCTGCACGGGCTGAGGGCGACAGCCTGCCCGAGCCCACTTGAGAGAGAAAAATCCCAGACTCCACCAAGAGGAGGCTTAGCTGTGTCACACCAGGCGAAATGGACTTTAAGGCAAAATCACAGAAAGAGATAAAGAGGGACTCTTGGTCACGATCAATTTTCTGATACCAAGAAGACAAACCCGTTCTAAACTCATAGGGACCCAACAGCAGCATCTCAAAATGAAGCAAAACAGACAGATCTGAAAGGAAGAAGAGACAGTGGCAGCAACCATGGAACCAGAGGAGGAAAGCTGGTCAGGATAGAGCAGATGTAGACAAAGTGATTAAGACACCTGACCCAGCAGGGCACACAGCTGCCATCCCTGAGACTCCAGAGGCTGAGGCAGGAGGATCAAAAGGTTGAGGCCAGCCTCAGCAATTTAGTGAGGCCCTGTCTCAAAATAAAATAATAAAATAAAATGAAGACTGGGAATGTGGCTCAGTGGTTAAGCACCCCTAGATTCAATTCTTGGTACCAAAAACAGAAAAACAAAACAAAAAAACTAACCTAGTTGATGTATACAGAACATTGTAAAATAACAACTGAATTTGTATTCTTAACAAGCACGCGTGGAAACGGAACACCATCATAGATTATATGCTGGACCACAGAGCAAGTATGGACAAATTTTAAATAATGAAGATCATATTCTTTGACCTCCGTGGATTTAAGCTAGAAATCAGTAACTACAAGGTGAGCAGAACATTCTCGCTGTTTCTAAATTCATGAACTAAATAACCAATGAGTTGGACCAGATGTCACAAAGAAAGTTAGGAAATATTTTGGACTGAGCAATAATAAAAATAAATCATCAAAATATGTAAGGCAGCTGAAACAGCTCTTTTTTTAGTTGCTGATGGACATTTATTTATTTTTGTTTATTTCTTTACGTGCGGTGCTGAGGATGGAACCCAGCGCCTCACCCGGGCGAGGCGAGCGCTCTACCACTGAGCCCCAGCCCAGCGCCCGAAACAGCTTTTTAAAAAATAGCCTAAAAACCTGTGTTTGAGGTGGGAAAAGGTTGAAAAGAAGTTACCTAAATATCCATCTCAAGAGGCCACCCCCTCTTCAACAAGGTGAATCACAAAAGTAGAAAGAAATGACAAAGATCTAACAAGAATAAGATCAGAAAAGAAATACGTAATTGTCAAAAATCAGGAATGTATAGTTCTGTGTTTTGCTTTTCAAACGCAAAACGATTGATAAATACCTGGTACGGCAGGTCTGGGGATAGAGAGCAGCATCGAGAGTCTCTGCAGAGCTCGCGACGCTGAGGAAGGACAGAGGACTCATGCCGAGGCCGACAAAATCAAACCTAGTTGAAATGCACGAATTCAGAGAAAAAGGAACTGGCCTAGAAGATAAAAAGGGAGACTGGTCCTGTGTCCTTAAAGCTTTGGGTGTGTAATGAACCTTCCGCGCTTTCTGGGGGCCAGGTGGCTCCTCCCAACACCCCGGGAAGCCGGGCCCTGGGCCGGGGTCACGCGCAGAGCTGGGGGCTGCTAGACCTCAGAAGGACTGGAGGTTGAAGGGAGTGCTTCCAGCCCACCTCCTCGTCTGCCCTGTGGTCCTTCCCCTGGCTGAGGAGGCCCAAGCTGCAGGGAGGCCTCCCTGCGGGTGTCCCCGAGAGTCCCTCCATGGCCCCAGCCCACTGTCAGCACCACCGCCAGGCACTTCAGTGAATGGCCGTAGGCGACTCCAGCTCCAGAGCTGAGTCTCCCAGCCAAGGCCCCGGAGAGCGCGGGCTGCCTGGGCCCTGCCTGAGTTCCTGACCCAGAGAAGCCACCGGAGATGAGAGTGTGCTCGACGCCAGCAGGCGTCGGGGCGGCTTTCTACACAGCGGTAAGTTACTGATTTAAGGCCAATTAGAGACCAAAACTGAAATACGAAAATCCTAAATAAAATACTAGCAACTAGAACCAGCTCATATGCAAAGACCACTCCATCTCAATCAAGGGGGTTTAATCTCAGAAGGCAAGATCCACAAGACCCGGACAATTAATGCAATGCATCCAGCTGTAATGACGAATGGTAGGTGTATCTCAGTAGATTGAATACTAGCATTTAGTAATATTCAACACACAGTCAAAATTGTAAGAGGTGTTCAGCAGCCTAGGAAGAGAGGAAATGTCCTGATATGGTAAAAGGTATTTATGAACCTTCAGCAAACACAATAATGGTCCCGAACACTCCCTGAGCTCAGGAGCAAGCCAGGGAGACCCACACGGTCCCCCGCTCAGTGGGAAGGTTTTGGCCGACGCCAAAGCAAGAACAGGAGGAAGCGGGAGAAAGGATGGAGAAAGAAACCTCCAGGCCAAGCGCGTTGCAGTACCGGCCGCGACTCAGCAAGGTTTAGGCGTGAGGCCAACACCCGCCAATCAATGCAGAAAGAATCAGGAAGCAGAAATGCAAAGCATCATTTGCAAGAAGAGCAGCACCCAAAATGAGTCTCATGGAAGATGTGCAAGGGCTCTACCACAGAAATCAGGACCATCGTTGAGAAAAAGACTGTAAGGCCTTTTAAAAAAGAGCGGAGAAGACTCGGTATTGTAAGGATTTTAATTCTGTCCGAATCGATCGGTAGGTCCAGCACTACGCCAGTCCTAATCCCAAAAGGCTTACGTGAGTGCACTTGCAAACCAGTAAGCTGATCTTAAAACTCGTCAGGAATGAAAGGACAGATAACATTCAGAACAATCTCAAAAGCAGGACAAAATTGGATCTCATCGATGGACATTCAAGACTTCCTCTCCAAGGTGGGCCCCATGACACAGGCATGTAAACCCAGCAACTGTGGAGGCTGAAGCAGGAGGATCGAAAATTTGAGGCCAGCCTCCTCAATTTAGTCTGTACCTCAAAATAAAATTTTAAAAGGGCTGGGGGTGTGGCTCAGCGGAAAAAGCACGTGCCCAGCAGGCATGAGGCCCTGGTTTCCATCCCCAGTACTGCAAGTTTGAAAGTTTTCCATTCAGTCAAGCACAACACTCCCAGCATCCTGAAGCGGGAGGTAGGTAGGTGTGAGTGCAGGAGAGGCAGCAGCCTCAGGGAGGAACATCCACCTGAGGACAGTGAACTCAGGTGGTAAGGCCCCTGCTGTTTGCAGGCAACAACCTGATGCTTTGTAGGTGCCCTGGGTCCTCAGTGCAGCCCTGAAGGTGCTCGTTACGATCCTATTTTACTAGCAAGAAAACTGAAGCTCAGAGAGGAAGCCCCTTGCCCAGAGTCACACGGCGTCTTCACAAACAGATGCCAGCTGTGACCTGTGCATCTGACTGACTGGCCCGGGCCCGAGCAGAGCCCGGGGAGCACACGGGGAGAGGCCACGGCGCCCAGATGACTGCTGCTCTCTGAGCTCGCTGTGCCTGGGGCGGCCTGGGAGGGAGGGCGGGGAAGGAAGGCAGGCTGCGTGCTGCCGGCAAGCGAGTGGACGCCGCGCCCCCCGCTCAGCCCCACCAGGCTCCGAGGGGCGAGAGAAGGTGCCCGCGGGGAGCGAGTGCACCCTTCACACCCTGGCCCGGCAAGTTCCAATCACACCCGAGAAAAAGGAGCAGATGTTGGTCCCAGGGCCGGGCCAGAGTCTGGGATGAGGGTGCCAGAGAGCCCAGCGGTGAGGGCAGCGGCCCATCCGAGCAGGGGGCCTGGCGTGGACCCCAGGCAGGGCTCCCGCAGGCAACAGACCCAGTGGGTCTCCATCTGGGCTGGCCCAGCGGCTCCTGGGCGGGCCGGGCTCAGTGTCCTGTGCTGCAAAACGAAGCCTCCCCACCCGCAGAACTGGGGGAGAGTCTCTGAGCCCGGCTGGCGCAGCAGAGTGGCCTCCCAGAGGTGCCAGCCCTGAACCCGCTGGGGCCGTGCTGGGGGACCGCCCAGGGCCCAGATCCTGCACCAGGAGCCGGGGCGGGAGCTGGGGCACGACCTGAACCCACCACCTTCCTGGCCCCTTTGCTGCTGGACTCCAAGGAGCAGAACAGGACCCTGTGGACACTGGAAATCCTTGGGGAACAAAGGGACTCGGGACCCCGGACCCAAGGCAGGGAGGAGAGGGAGTCTGGCTCTGCAGAAGGGGCTCAGGTCAGGAGCTCCCGTCCCCAGATGCTGGCAGCAGGAGCCGATGCCCCCACCTCAGAAGTCCCCTCCCCGGGACAGGAAGGCCCTCTGGCTCCCCCGTGCTCCCACTGGGCAAGGGCCTCAGCCTCGCTGGGCCTCAGGGATCTCAGCAGTCAAACGGCAGCATGTGGTGTGTTCTGGGCAGGAGGGCGGCGAGGACTCGAGAGCGGATCTGTGTGAGTCGGCGCCTGGCACCTGCCAGTGTGCCAGCTCTGTTGTCACCAGTGCCTTGTCACCCAGGCTTCCTGGTAGGGAGGAGCGGGGGAGGGGGAAAGGACCCGGGAGGGACACTCCGGGACAGGGGTCCAGTCGTGGGGCCCGGCCTGTCGCTCGGGCCCTCCTTGGACGGGGCTCACACCCACTCAGGGGCTGCTGCGGGGTCAGGGCTGCGAGAGGCTGGGGAGGTGGGGTGAGGGTCCTCCGCCACAGGGCCGTGGGGGTGGGGTCCTGACACAGGGCCGTGGGGGTGGGGTCCCAACACACGGCAGCCCGGGGCTGGTGTGCAGGGCTCCTGGAGGGGGCCCGGCACAGGCCTGGGACCACCATGGCCGGGTCTGCAGGCGCAGGGTGGACAGCGACTGCGTGCTCGGGCCCAGCTCCCCTCCGGGCTCTGGGCACAGCCAGGCGGAGGCAGGCAGGATGGAGGCGGGCCCAGCGGCATCAGTCCTGTTCCTGGATCCCAATTATCATTCCGAGACCACAGGCCTCTTGATGGAGTGGAAAAAATCCATTAAGGGCTTTAAAGCAGAGCTCGGGACACAATCAGCTCATTGTCAGAGGCTTCCGTATCAGAGGGCTCAGGTGGGGCTGCGCCTGGGCGGGGAGCCCGCCAGGCCAAGCCGGCCTCCAAGGGCCAACACGTGACTTCAGGGAAGCCCACTCTGGAACTTTCCACTGCAATTGATCTGGCCTCCCCTGGTCATCCAGACCCCTGGGTAACTTTCAAAGCACAGACCTGACATGGTCTCTCCTCTGCCCACAATCTCCAAGGACTCTCGGCCATTCCAGGCTCTGAGCCCACACCCCCAGCCCTGGCCGGGTACCCTGGGGCTGGAGGCCAGCTCGGCCTCCGCCCCGCCAGCCCCTGACCTCCCTGCACCTCAGTGTTCTTCTACATACGGATGCGAGAGTACCGGCCGCCTGCTGGGACCCCTTGGCCCCCACCCGGGCTTTCTCCAGGGCTGCCTTGGCCTGTAGCAGGTCGTACCTCTGGGCCCTGGCAGGTGCAGCCTCTGTCCTGGTCTGGCTGAGGAACAGGCCTAGTTCCCTGGAGCGTCTGTTGGTGGTTCAGAGCCCACTGGCTGCAGGCAATATGGACTTTTCTGCCTCTGCCGCCGTGAGCTGGCCAGGGAAGAACCGTGTCCAGGTCCCCATGGTCAGACGTAGGGTCCCACACAGAGCGCTGTCCTTGAGGCTGGCTTCTCTGGGGTGGTGTCCACCAGCTTCGGCACAGCTGTGGGCACGACCTTGAGCCTTGCTGGCCCTCGGCCAGGGCCCAGGTAGTCCCAGGGCCAGGCTAGGAATCTCTGGGCTCTGCCCGCCTCTGTCCTGCCCAGGCTGAGTCCCTGGGCACCCTGCCCGCCCACGTTCTGCCTGGGCTCAAGGAGCCTTTCCAACCCCACCTCCTCCAGAAGCCTCCGCTCCCCTGGTCACGCTTGGTCACCTCCCTCCCTTCAGTCCCTGGCCTCGGACTGAAACGCTTCAGCCCCACCTTGAGCACCTGGCTCTGCGAGTGGCCGCGGGCCACACAGCCCTAGGGGCAGGAGCAGGCTGCACTCCCAGGAGGGCCGCCCGCCCAGGCCCCTGGTGGCCCTGACTGCCCGCCTCCGGCCCTCCAGCGGCGTGGTGTGCGCAGGGTGTGGTGGGAGAGCAGCTCAGAGGCCCTGGGGAGCCGCGGAGCCAATTGCCTTGAATTAATGGGGAGGGAACCGCCTCCCTCCCTAATCGCCCAATTCCCAGTGTTTACAGACGGCTGTTTCCCAGGGCATCGGCTGGCTTGCCAGAGTGCAGAATCCCTGGTTTTTGCTATAATCCTGTTAGTGGCTGCTTCTCTGAAGGGTCAGGTGTGGAGCAGGAAGGGGACACTGGCAGCTGACCACATGGAAAGCTGCGCAGGGACCCTCGCCAGCCCAGAGTGGCCGAGACCAGGTTTAAGGAGGAGCCAGGAGGTCCTAGTGGCGGGATCCTGGGTGGAGGCAGGGGGGAGGGGGTCGGGAGTGCC
Organism: Sciurus vulgaris; assembly: GCF_902686455.1. Lineage (NCBI taxonomy): Eukaryota > Metazoa > Chordata > Mammalia > Rodentia > Sciuridae > Sciurus > Sciurus vulgaris. The sequence goes on from NC_136465.1 coordinate 176,393,924, forward strand.
ATAGAATGAAGGAGGGGCCAGAGGAGATCACTCAGGGCCTGGTGGCCTTGGTGCATGACAGGACTGTCCCCGGGCTGTAGGCTGGGGACACTCGTGGGCGTCCTGGGTGCAGGGCTCTGCCAGAGGACTCAGAGCTTCTGGGAGTCCAGGCGCTGCCGGACTTCAGGGTCCCTTCTCTGACCTCCGCTGGGGGCTCGGCAGCCCCGCAGAGCAGAGCGCAGGTTGGGCAGGGCAGCGGGGCAGCAGGGCGGGCGGGGCATGCCTGTGTCCCCTCACCTGGGGATGCAGCCGGCCCTCGCAGTGCAGCACAGGGCTGGCCAGAGGCGAGTCCCTGACCTCAGCAGGGCTCCATCCCCAAGGTTCCCCGAGGGCCAGAAGCCTGGTCCATCCTTGAGGACACTCAACAAAGACCAGTGGCCCCTACTTTCCCCTCCCTCTCCCCCTTCCCTTCCCCCCAGCTCTGCGCTGCCTGAAAACAGCACCTGCCGCTGCCTCTGCGGTACCCCAGCCGCCAGCCATTCTGGTGGCCCCACCTCCAGGGAGATTCTGAATCCCTCCCTAGTGTCCAGGGTGCCCTTGACCCCTCCCTTGGGGTCAAGTCATGTCCCCAGCAGACCCCAGACCTTCCTGTAGTGGACTCACCACAGTGTCCAGCACCCAGGCTGCTGCCCAGAACCGGGGCCCAAGGGCTGCCCGAGTCCCCCCCGAGTCCCCGCTGGCTCTGACCCCACCCTGCTCTTGTTTCCCAGCTGCCAAGGGGCACAGCGTGGTGCCAGCGCCCTGAGGGTCACCAGCACGCGAGGTCCAGTGGGCAGCAGGACGGGCCGTGCAGCAGGGGCCGGGCTGAGCAGGACAGATGTCGCGCAGTCCAGCTACTTGATGACGGGGACGCCGTAGGACGCGCGCCCCTCTGGGCGGGCTTGTCGCTGAGCACCGCGGTGTGTTCCGCGCCCACTGATGGAGCCCCAGCGTCCCCAGGCACCCCGTCCTCAGGCCGCCATGGTGCAGCTTGGCTGCGACTGCGTCTGACTCTTCTGGGCTCGGATGCCCGCAAGCCGTCAGGGCTGGACCCCCGCGATTGCCTGGGTGCCCACGTATGGACCCCTGATCTGCTGGAGCTGTGGACCCAGCAGTGCCCGCTGCAGTGTGGGCAGCCTGGCCCGGGGGGAGGCCTGGCGGGGCCCCGGGCAAGGCCCCGCCTGCTGCTCTGCTGACATGGCTGGCCTGGTGCTGAGGATGTGGCGCCCCCCCCTGCAGCAGCGTGCCCCGGAAGGACAGAGACCTCAGCCTGCAGGGCACAGTGGCCGGTCAGCCCGTGGGGCCAAGGGTCACCTGCACTGGTGGTTCTGACCTGGCCTCCGCCGGGGGCCTTCTGCTCTTGGCCTTGGGGAACAGGGAGGGTGGGTTTGGAGGCCTGGGCCTCTGCGTGTGCCCATGTGGACGTCAGTCCAAGCTAAGGCTCTGGCCAAGCGAGGAGTCCCAGGAGGGGAAGCTCTGCAGCTGCCTCCACCATCCGCAAGAGGCGCCTCCCAGGGGACAGTGTGGACGCAAGTGCCTAGTGAGGAGGACAGTGGCGGGTCCACCCGAGGTCCAGCTGCAGGCGTGGCGTGTGCCAGTGTGTCAGGAAGAACTGGGGGCAGGATGTGTCCAGAGGCCGAAGGAGCCCAGGGCCTCACTGCGTCCCACTGCCCAGTTCCGTGGGCCTCTCCCTGATGAAGAGCGTCTGGTGACCTCATCAGGAGGACAGAGGACTTTAGCAGTGGGGCAGGGGACCAACCGGAGGAAGCCATCGTGGGCAGCAACCTGATCTGGGATGCTGGCCGTCCTTTCTCATGGAGATGAGCCCGGTGGCCTGGGCAGCCCTGTCTCCATGGCCCAGAGGACACCCTCACACCCCCCAGGAGAGCTGACCAGGCCAGCCCTGTCCCCACTGCTCACTGACCAAAAACAAGCCCTGGGCTCAGGGGTCACCGGTCTCCCCATCTGTGCCCCTCAGAGTGGCTACTCCAGCCAAGACCACTGCCATGCGACCCAGGGTCCCTCCTCCTCTGCACCGGCCTGCAGGGTGCCCTGGAGCGGTGAGTGGCAGGCGGCTCCTCCTGGGTGGGGGCAGGAGGGGCCGCGCTCTCCCCCCATGGCCCCCCCTCCGCCAAGGCCTCAGCCCTCCTCTCGGCCACCAGCGGCCTGTGGCAGAGATGGGACTGCGCCAGGCTCCTGCAGTGCCAGCCCGGGGTCCTGGAGTTAGAGCCCAGCTGTGCAGAAGGACGGGGTGGGGCAGCCACAGGACCTTGGCTGCCCTGAGCGGGAAGCTTCTGGGGGCAGGTCTGTCCTCCCCAGGAGCAACCTGCCTGGGTGGTGGCGCCCCAGGCCTGAGGCCCTGCGTGCTCCTGACCTGCTGCTTCCTCTCGCCCTGATCTCGCGTGACAACTGCTGGGGACTTGTCCCTGGCCACCATGGGCTCCTGCAGCCATATCTCTCCTGCCTGTTCACAGAGCATCTACCACGAGCCAGTCTCCAGAGGCAGAGGTGGAAGACTGGGGGTCCCCGGGGAGGACACATGAATGTGTGACAGGGTGGATGGCTCCTGGGGACACAGTGGCCGGAAGGACACAGAGGGGCAGCCTGATGGCTGTGGAGTGGGAGAGGCCTGGGACTGGGTGGAAGAGTGTGCGAAGGGCTGCGTCCCCAGGGGAGGCTGCAGAGGTGAGCGGGGGCTGGGCAGGGAGCAGCCGGACCGGATTCCACAGAGGTGGCCTTTTATCCGGTGGACAGCAGCCCAGAGGGGGAGGGGCGGTCAGCCGCAGGAGGGCGGATTGCTGGTCTTTGGGAAGTTCCAGGGGCACCTGGCCTGGACCAGCACCCAGCAGGGTGCTTGCCTGAGGAGCCCAGCCAGCCCCTGAGGACGGGCGAGAGGAGGGGGACAGCCAGGGAAGACCGGCGTGGCCGGGAGCCCAGCAGCACCCCTCCCTCTGCTGCCTGCAGCCCCCGGGCCAAGCTGCCCTGTGCACATGGCCCTGCGCGGCGCCTGCTCTGCCCACCAGTCATTTGAAGTGTCCTGGGTTGAAGGCAGAGCACTTGAGGAGGAATTAGGCCGTCGATCCCTTCCTTAGCCGGATCAGCTGCCAGGAGCGTAATGACCCCATCCATGCCCAGCCTCCCTCAGCGCCGATTACGCCAGCCGTCCTCCAGCAGGGGCACAGACCTTAATCAAATCAGCGGATCACAGCCGAGAGCCAAGGGCCTGACTTCCAGCTGCCCCCAGTGGAGAGGCCCGAGGGGCGACCAGGTGCCCTCTCTCCAGGCAGGACATCTGCGTGCATGGCCGTGCTGAGCGGCCTCCCTGCAGCTGCCTCCCATTCTCAGGGTCTGTCCCCATTTGTCACCCCTTGGGCCCACACTGCAGCTTCTGGTGGCAGGACTATTATTTTCATTTTCAGATGAGTAAGAGCTATGGCTCAGAGAGGTCGGGTGACTTTCTGAAGGTCATACAGCACATTGGGAGTTAGCTGTAAAGCTGAGTTTTGGTGATCCTTGGCCAAACTTCTCCTACCTCTGTACACTGTTCTCAGGGGAGTAGGGTCAGTAAAAGTGGGTGCTGGGAGGAAAGGCCAGAGAAAGGGGGGTGGGAGGCACAGGCATCTCCCTGGCACACCCTGCCCTAGCAGGGGACATCCAACTCCAGGACTGGCCGTGCGGGAGTCTCAGGTGCTGGCTGGCACTGCCCCCTCCAAGCACAATGTCACTGGCTGCCCTCTGGACTGCAGGTGCCAATGTGCGGTGTGGCCTCTGGCTCTTGGGGCCGAGTCCTGGGCTCTGGCAAGGCTGCCTGGTCCCCAGCCCCTCCACCCTTCCTCTCTCCTCAACCTCCCAGCAGACTCCCCAGGCACGCCTCTCCGGAACTGCTGCAGCCTGCCGGGCCCCGGGACCCCTCTGGGGTTATTAGCACCCACCCCCGGGGTCACTCACAGGCTCTGAGGAGATCGGGCTCCAAACGCCGGTCCTGCCCACTGATGAGCGCAGGCCGGTGGGGGGCACAGAGCGGGCACTGGGCAGTCCTCGCCCCCCCAGGGCCTGTCAGGACACCTCCCAGGGCACAGAGGGCTCGAGCTGCGGGTCTCACCCTGGGCCTGGGCGCCTCTGTGGGCCTCCCTGCCAGTGCAGGGGTCAGAGGAGCCCCACCCAGGGTCAGTAGCCGGCGGGCCTGGGAGTGTGAGGCTGGGTTGTGTCAGAGGCCATCACCCTGAGCAGAGGTGGCAGGAGGCTGCCCGGCCCTTCCCTGGAGCTCAGGGGGCAGAGGGCCAACCCGAGCAGAGCAGCCGCTGCCGGGCGCCCAGGAGGAGCACTGCCCAGCTGAGCGATGGGCAGGAAGGCAGCTGACAGCCCGCACTGGCCACTGCCCCAGAGAAGGAATGTCCAGCCGCCCTCCCCCGCAGCTGCCCTGAGGACTGGGTGAGCCACAGACCTGGCGGATGCCTGGGGCCTGCCACCCGCAAGATGGGAGAGAGAGGCCAGTGGTGTTTCCTCGGGGGAAGAAGGGACAGGGTCATCGGCCATCCGCCAGGAGAAGCCGTCGACACCCTGGGAGGAGGCACTTCGCCTGAGATGGCACCCCGGCTTCTGGGCCTCTGCGCTCCCTCCCTGGGGCCTGTGGGAAGGAAAGAAGGATGAGCTGCGGTCTGCCCGCAGGGAGGAGGGCCAGCCGGGCAGAGCCGGGGCTCGGCCAGCCTCAGCCAGAGCGGGGGGAGCAGGTCTCCCCGCGGCTGCTGAAGGACAGGACGGGTCAGGGGCAGGGAGCCTGGGACGGGTGTCACCTGGTCCCCGCTCCTATTACCCAGAGCTGCTGGCGATGGTGACCTTTGACTTCTGGGACCCAGGGCAGCACGTCTGTGGGTGCCATGGGGGTGGGCAATGGGTACGAGCCCAGAGAGAGCAGCTGGGACACCACGAAACGGAAGGTGCCAGAACTGATGAGCAGAGCCTGGGTGGCGCCGGGTCAGAGGCCCGCCGGCCAGGCCAGCTGGCGTTCCGGGAGACGAGGCAGCACAGAGCGACCTTCGGTCAGCAGTGGGCCAAGGGACCAAGAGCCAGGACGGGGATGTGGGACCCTGCAGCAGTGGGTGAGCCGCTCGCTGGAGGGCCTGCGGGGCGGGACAGAGGGTGGTTTAGAACACAAGGGAAGGAGAGTCCCCGGCTGCAGCTGGGGCACCTGCACAGGCCGAAGGTGCTTGGTGTGCAGGGAGCGAGCGCACGCCTGGTGAGATCCAGGAGGCCAACAGGGGAGAAAGCCCAGGGACCCTGAGTGGATTCCCAGTTCCCAGCCAGCCAGGAGCTGAAGGCACGGGCAGCCCTGCCCACAGGAAGAGGTTCAAAAGCAGCCCAGGACCAGCTGACTGTCCACAGGAGGAAGGGCAAACAGGGTTGCTCCAGACAAGGGCCAGCAGTGGGTGTGTCCCCCACCCCAGTGCAGGTGCTGCGCCAGGCTGCACGCCCACCTGAGCCCAGCTGCATGCCCACCTGAGCCCAGCTGCATGCACACCTGAGCCCTGCTGCACGCACACCTGAGCCCAGCCACACGCCCATCTGAGCCCTGCTGCACACACAGCACTCCTCATAATTATGCAGGGACCAAGGAGAAGACATGATGGGGAAAGGGGTAGCGGGGACCATGCAGAGTGGCAGCGTGCCTTTCGAGGGCCAGGCCCCATGAGTTCCCTGGGGCTGTTGGCCTGGTGGGGGAGACACGGACACAGACAGAGAGAGGGGCAGAGGTGGGTGTGCCGGGTCAGGCAAGTGGCAGCAATGGTGTGTTTGAAATCACGGTGCCACTCCGGGTGGTAAGGAGGAGGAGGGGAAGGCGCACAGCTGGACCTGGGGCGCAGCCCAGGACACCACACAAGGCCTGCAGGACAAAGTGCAGGCGTGTTATTTAAAGCTGTAAAAGAAGCCATGACTGAGCGCAGCCATTGACTGGGAGAGGCTGGGCCGGGCAGCTTGCTCCTGGGCTGGCACTTCTGCGATTTGCATGTGTGTGAACTTCCTGAACCACAGAGGGGGCGGGGAACAGGCGCCGTGGGGCTTCCCCCTCCAAGAGGAGCCGCCAACTGGAGGCAGGAGGCAGGAGCTCTGTGCCAGGGGCACAGAGCCTCGGCCTTGAGGTGGGGGAAGTGGGCAGCGGGGAGGTGGAGTTGAGGTGGAGCCTGGGAGGAAGCAGAGGCGTCAGCTGGTGAATCTGGGAAGGAAAGAGGGACCGGGGCCACGTGGAGTCCAGCCAGGAGGTGAGGGAAGAGGACCCACTCAAGTCTGGGGCTGCACCCCTCCTGAGCCGTGGCCTTCCATGGCGCCAGGTCTCGGAGTCAACCACCACGACAGCCCCGGGCCACGCCCCACACTGAGCGTGCCTGGGCTGCCCACTGCTCCTCCCAGCCAGCTTGGGTAATTGTGCAGGTGGTGGAGGGGACTCAGGGCTCACCTGGGTCTGGGGGACAGGCACACGGGGAGCTGGGATTGCCACTGGCCTTCGGCACCTCTGCCGCCTGTCAGAGGACAGGGCCGTCCCCGGGCTTCCCCTCCTGCATGTGGCACCAGTACAGGGAGAGCGGTCAGGCCCAGCACCTGCAGGGCTCGGTCCTGGCACAGCTATGTCCAGGGAGCCCAAGTCAGTTCAATCACAGAGTCGTTAAAACATCACTGGAGACTCGCACAGGGGAGCGAGCGTCCCGTGGGGCAGCGGCCCGTCCATGCGGGGAGGCTCTCCAGGCACCCAGGGGAGTGCGGCCCTGGGCCTGCGGCCTCCGGGAGCCAGCTCGGGTTCCTGCCCGATCCCCTGTGAACAGGGATGCTTTACGGAGACGCCAGGGAACCCGCACGTCTGTGGGAGGGTCCGGTGCGCTCTGACACCTCGCCTCCTGGGTCTCGCTTCACTTTGTGATTGTCCCACCAATCTGGTCCCCACACCTGGCTCCTGACTGTCCCTGGAAAGCTGCTCCCAGTCGCCCCGGCCAGAGGCAGCAGGTCTCAGCCTCGCTGGCACACCCTGAGCTAGGGCGTCCCTTGCTCTCCCATCTGTGCTATGAGACTGTCCTTCCTTGCCCCCTCTACTCTCCTCTACTCCTGGGCGGCCCACCTCCTCAGGTCAGGCCCTTCCTCTCTGAGGAGGAGAGAGCAGAGGCTTTAACGCAGAAGCCCAGCCAGGTGCTGGGCCGCACAAGGTCAACTCCTCCTCCATGCCTCGAGGATATCAGATGCCAACAGGAAGGCACGGGAGAGGTGTGGCCGCTGGCCAGAGCCACCCAGGCCCAAGCAGAGGTGCGCCATTGCCCTGGGAACCCAGGGGCCAGGATACAGTCTCCTGTGGGTGGTGCTCAGCGCTGGGAATGCCGGGGCAGGAGCTAGACCTGACTGTGGGGGAGGGGCTGGGGCCAGCTTCTCAAGTGCCCAGAATGGACGCTCCATGATGGGTCCTAGTCACTTAGGTGGTGACGGGCAAGGGCAGGTGGAGCGTGGCCATCAGGCCTGCCCAGCAATTGCTGGCCTGGGGCTTGTGGTGCTGACTTGGCTCGCAGCAACCCCACCCGGCAGCCATGGATGGCAGGGCCTTGGGGGCCACCTCCCTGTGCAGCTCAGGTTTCCAGGGTACAGAGGGGTGGGTCTCACGGTCCCCAGCTCAGGCTGCCTGCGGATTCAGCTGTGTGACTGAGCCCAGGCGGGGGCTCCGGGGCGGCTGCAGAGACAGGAAGGGGCCCCGAGGTGGGAAACCCAGCAGTTGGAGAGGCCTGCGGACGCCACTGGAGTCATAAACATAGCCACGGGGACACGGGAGCAGAGAGGAAGTGCACAGGTGTGGGACCCTATCCCAGCTGTCACGCACACTTATCGGGCACTGTGGGAGCTGCGGCCAGGCTCTGTGCAGCCATCAGCTCAAGTGCAGTCACCTTGTGGCATTCCAGGTGCGCCACTTCTGGGGCAGAGAGAAGTGCAGCAACTCACATAAGGTCACACAGCCCAGGCTGTGCACATTCACGGCACACCCTCCTGACCGCAGGGTCACAGCTGCTGGGAGAGCTCTGGGAGCTACTGGAACCACCGTTTACCGAACCCCAGTGCCAGCCTGGGCCACACGCTCAGCATCATTAGGGCTTCTAGCAACGGCCCGTGACGCGTGCAGGGACTTCACGGTTTGCTAAGAATCTTGCCATCTCCCAGGACCTGTACCGTTAGTCCTGCTTCCAGGTGAGGCCAAGGGGCCTGCCCAGCTCACACAGTGAGCAGGGGCTATGGGCCCCTGGGACACCCGGCCAGGTGGGCTGCCCCCACCTGGCTTATTCGGCAGCTACTTCACGGCTGCTTCCTGAGCCTGTTCCCAGCCCCTCTCCTGCCTCCCCTCCAACCTGTCGCCCCCGCCCCCGTCAACTCCTTGTGTGGGCATCCTGCAACTGTTTATAGAAGGGGCACTTGAAGCCCAAGGAGCCCCGGTCACTTGCCCAAGATCACACGGTTACCCAGCGCTGGACTGGAGATGATTCCACTCCAGCAGGCCCCACCTGCCCCCTGCATCCTGCTGAGCAGGCCCCTCACTGGTGGGTGCCTCCTCAGCTGACCCTCAGCTCTACCCACCCACAGAGCTGGCACAGCCCCCGTCCTGGCTTCTGGGTGGCAGCCCCGCATCATCGAGGGTCCTGAGAGTGCAGAGAGACCCCTGAAGTGGCTCGAGGACATGGCTCGAGAACAGCCACGGCAGGGGCACAAGGACCCTCACTGCCTTCTGGTTCTCATGGCTGGCCACGCCCCCTCCCCACACCCGGGGAAGCCAATTGGCCGGCCGCGTTGATCTGGCCAGGAGCGGCTGGGCCCTTTACGTCACTGATCTTGGAGAGTCAGAGAGCGGGAGTTGCATCTGGCAGGCAGCTGGGAGCAGGCACTCTGGGGGAGGTGGGAAGGGACTCTGACACCTGTGCTCCTTGCCCAGAAGGGACAGGAGCCGGGCTCTGTGGTCAGCGGGCCTGGACAGAGCTACGGTTGCTGGTCCCATCGGTGCCCTGAGGGCCCGGTGCAGGCAAAGGCCTGGGTTTAACCACCACGTCATGTAGCCCAGAAGAACCAGGCCCTCGTGGCCCAGGCTCCGGAGAGGGACCACCCAGGAGGCCAGGCCAGTGACAAACTGGGCCACGGCCACTCTGTCCTCCTGCTGGTTTGACCGAAGGACAGGGAGAGAGCCCAAAGTGCCTCTTTCTCCAAGGCCCCGCTGCCCTGCCCCTGCAGCCCGGCGGCCCCTCAGGTGGCCGTGCCCTCTGTCCACTCTGCCTGCCACCAGAGCAGGTCCGCAGCCCCTTTGCCTCTCCTCCTCTGCCTGCCCGTCTGCCCACCTGGCTCCTCAGTCTGTCCCCCAGGGATCCAGGAGCCTGGGGCCCCAGGACTCTCCTCAGGGCTCGGGAGGTGAGCAGGTGAGTGGGCAGAAGAGGTGGGAGGCTGCATCCCCTGTGCTCCCCCAGGGCAGGGCCCTGTCCAGCCATGTTGGCTTGAGAATCAGGTCCCCTCCGCTCCAGGGCCCCACCTGATCGCTCCTTTGGACACTGTCCCTGCTGTAAGGGGTCCTGCCTACGGGTGAGAAGGAGGGGTGGAGCCGCAGGGACCCGCTGGTGCTCCCTCAGGGAAGTCTGTGCAGGTCAGTGGGGAAGAGGGAGGGGTCGGGGGCCCCACAGAGGAGACAGGTTTGCATGGGGAATAGGTGACTACAAGGAGGACAGTGGCCCTAGGAACAAGGGGACAGCTAGAGTCAAGGCACAGGACAAGGCTGGTGTGGGCAGGGGACAAAGAAGCACAGAGATGCTGAAAGGACACTTAGGGGCAGGCAGGGAAGGGCAGGAGGGAAGGGTGTTTCTGGCACAGGGAACAGCAGGTGCAAAGACCTCAGACTGGGACAGATCCTGGTGTGAAGATAAATCCATGCCTGGGCCTGCCTGGATCTGATGCCTGGGGAAGCTTCTGTACCCGAGACCCCTGGAGAGTCCTGGGCTCTGAGGGTCTGTCTACTGTTCCAGGCAATCACCCCAGCTCAGCCAGCTCTGGTCACGCAAGAGCCCAGGGCCCACCTGCAGGTGGCTCCTCACGCTCACCCCAAACGCAGAGCACAAACAGAGGCCCTCGGCCACCAGCTGAGTGGCTGCAGAGGCCCTTCCTCCCTTGGGGATTCATCTGCAGAGAGGGTGGGCACACGGGCTGTCTGGGAGGAAGTGGCCTGCTGGTGCTGTCTCTGCTGGACACGGACCCCATCGGTCATCTGCCTCCCAGAGCTTGGTAAACTGGAGCCCGGCTGGTCCGTGGGGAGAAGGGACAGCCACCTGGCACTGCTAGGTGGGAAGCGGTGGGAAGCAAGGACCCCGAGGGCTGAGGGAGGCCAGCCTGCACAGTCACGGTCCCCGGAGGCCAGGCTGCGGACCTTGACTCCTGCCTGTGTGCTCATGGACACAGGCCAGGGTTGGCGGCCAGACTAGCAGATGTCCAAGGCCCAGTGTCCCCTCCATCACAGGTGGCTTGGCACCTGCCCCTGACCTCCCTGAGCCTTGTGTCCTCTAGGGAATTGCTGCCAGTGTCCTGGTGTCGCGCCCCACCGAGGCCCCAAGCCACGAGGACCTCCTAAGAGCGCCACGGAGGAGCCTGGGACCAGGCGCGTGAATTCTAGAAGTGCCTCCTGCCACCAGGGGGTGGGATTGGAGGAGGTGGGGGCAGAGCCTCTGCAGGGGGACAGCGGGGGAAGGGGCTCAACTCCAGTGGGGCTCCCCTTGCACAAGGCGAGAGGCCACATCCCGCCCACCCTGACCGCTCACCGGCATTTCAGATGAAGAACAGGAAACACCTGATACAGCTGAGTGGCTGAAGAGGCCACTTGAGCCACTCAGGCTGAGGAGGGCGAGGAGGTCAGGAGGCAGAGGCGGGGGTGCAGGGCGGGTGCGGGGCCTCTCCCAGGGAGAGGCCAGGACAGCTCCTGCCCCTGGGGACTCGGAGGCAGGACCTGGAAGACCCAGGGAGCTCCCCAAGAGACCCAGTCTGACCCCAACAGGCTGGTGGCACCTGTCCTCTGTCCTGTGTCCCTGGAGTGGCCTGGGGCGCCTAGCGGGGCTGAGCTCAGGGAGTGGAAGTTGGAAGCCAGCCCCTGGCCGGCCGGCTCTCCACCAGCGGGGCCAGGGTTTGGCGGGAGGTCTGACAGCCCCTTGGGCCCGGGTTTCTCGTGGAAGAAACAGGCTGGGCGGGGGTCTGCCCAAGTCTCCAGGAGGAGGTGCCGGGGGTCCTCCCAAGGGGGGAGCCAGCCCCTCCCACCTCCTCCCAACAGCTCGGAAACCTGCCTTTCCAGGCTCAAGGTCAAGGGCTTGCCTGAGTCATTCTGAGCAAGGCCCCGAGGTCAGGCCCCTGGGGCGCTGTGAAGTAGCCTCAGGTTCCAGGGCTGGGAGGTGTCCAGAGGGGCACAGGGAGGTGTCCGAGCCCTGGACGCCTGCTCCACTCTGAGCACTCTGAGCTGAGAATCCAGTCTTCATTGTGACCCAGCGACGGCTGCTGCTGGCCCCCCCAGGTGTGGACTGGGAACTGAGAGGGACAGCTGGTTGACCAGCGGCAGGGCAGGGTCTGCACCCGCCCGCCTGGCTCCAGACCCAGCTCCTTGCACACAGAGCGGAGCTCGGCAGTGGCCCCTGGTGCGGTGGCGGGCACCGAGGCAGGAAGAGGACAGGCCTCGCTCCCCGGGGCGGCGGGACAGTCGCTAAGACCGCTTCTCCCCAGCCGGCTTCCTTTCTGAGCTGGAGATGTCGGGGAGCCTGGACCTCCGTGTGGCTGCTGCAGGGGCAGCAGGACCTGGTGCCCTGGGTGGCCCACGTGTCCTGGCGAGGTGTGCTGGGCGTCTGTGCACAGCCTGCAGGGGAACCAGGCCCCTCATCAGGCGACACCCGAGGTCCCCGTGTCTGTCTGGACGTGTCACCATGGGGTGGGGGTCACCCTTCCCGTCCTTGCTCCCCCCTCTCTGTGTCCCTGGACCCTTCTTGCTGTTCCTCCTGGCACGGACCTGGCACCTGTCCCCACGTCTGCCCTCCCATCTGCTCCCTCCTCATCCTCCTGGTCCACAGACGCAAGGCCAAGGCGGAAGGAGGAGCTGGCTGGGCTGCTCTGGAGGGGCGCGCGAGGGGGCTCCCTCCTTTCAGCCTGCGCTCTGCCCGGCTTGAGTTCTTCAGAGACAAGGGTATTTAACCAGGAAAAATCAGCCTGTGCCCCCAGGGCTGGTGCCGGCTGGTGTTTAAACACTTTCTAGCTCGAGGCCACTGGGGCTGCAGAGTCTTCATTTTGCAAATCAACGAGAAGTGAAGCGAATTTGTGAGTGACCTTTAGGCTGCCCAGCCCCCCCCCCCCCCCCCCCCACTGGCTGCCGGTGGTGATTCTCCAGAGCTGCGGTGACGGAGGCCCCAGCCATGAATTATTGAAGCACAGGACACCGGTGAGTCAGGAGTGAGATCAGAGGTCCCTGGTCACTCTTCATCTGGAGCAGGAGCCAGAGGAGCGCTGGGCCCTGAGGGAGCCGCCTGGCAGGGTCCCAAGGGCACCCATGGCCTTATCCGGGCCCAGCGAGGACGGAAGGTGGCTTAGCAGGTGGCAGCAGGGCAGCCAGCGACTGTGGCACAGACCTCCTGCCTCCAGGCCTGAGCCTGGGCAGTGCCCTCTCCTCTGCTGGCTGAAGCCCCGGCCCTGGGGCTCTGCGGCCACCTCCCCGTGAAGACGCTCCTGCGCCTCTCTGGGGCTCCCGCTCTCCATTCCAGGGCCTCTGTGCTGGGGGGCAGTAGTGACCTAGGTGCTGACGTCCTCTCTCGAGTCCACTTGACTCTCTCCCTGAGAGCCATCCCTGTCCCCAGGTTAGTGCTCAAGACACCTCTACTTCCCTCCCCCGCCCCCCAGAAGAAACTGGCCCAGGACTGTCCTCAGGGAGTCCCTGACCTGCAGGGGGACAGGCAGGTGAATAAATCAGAGGGAGGGAGGCCGCAGAGCATCAGGGAATGCTCAGAGGGGAGGACAGGGCCTGCCCATTCCCTGCCCCTCCTCCACCCATGTCTGCTCCTCCCTGAACCTGGAGTTTGTCCCTGCAGTTCGCATGGGACAATGGCCAAGGGATGTGAGCAGACAGACACAGCCAGCTCACAGGACTTGCTTTGGCCTTCTCTCCCCTGCTGCTGTCTACAGAGGACAGGCCCCATCCTGGTCCACAGCCTGGAGCCTAGGGCAGCAGCAGCAGCTGAGCCCAGCCAAACCACAGCCAAACCACAGCCAGACCACAGCCGAGGAGTGAGAAACATCCGTTTGCTGCTGTGAGCGGCTGAGGTGCAGGGGATGCTTATCACACGGCACTGTCTCTGCAAGAGCCTACAGGAGGCAGCCTCCCTCCTCAACAGAAGGTTGATCTGGTGACATGGTGAGTGGTAAAGCTCCTCAGGGCTCCCCTGGGGCAGACTTCACCCTCAGCATCCACAGCTGGCACCTACCCGGCAGGATGGGGCACCAGCCTGACGGGGGCTCAGTGGCCCTGGGCATCCGGACGCCTCCCTAGGGGCTGCACACACAGCAGGCGGGCTGGGTTCCGCACTCTTTGGACAGGGTGTCCGTATCTATGCTTTTGCTCAGTGTCCCGTCTTTACAGATGGTTAGATGTGCAAAGCTTCACGCGCGCAGCCTGGCTCCTGATCAGCGCTTGATAAATCTATTGCTATTTCAGGAACCAGCCTTGATTCCCAGGCCTCTGGTCCCGCGGCCTCTCCGTCAGGCTAGGGAAACAGCCATCGCTTCCGACTCCCTCGGCCTTCCTGGTGCTGCAGGGCCTGTGCCAGGCTGGGAATTCAGAATCTGTGGGGGCCTCTCAGGAGCAGACTTCCAAGGCACCCAGGGAAGAGGTGGTGTCCACGTGCCCACATTAGGTGGAAACCAAATTAGCCAGAGCAGAATGGTGTCCCCAGGTGAAGCCAGCACCTGATGGCTGATGGCCGTGGCCATCTGTGGCCTGTGCTTGGCCCTGGCTGCACCACTGCAAGCTGTCCCCATTGTGAGAGGTGACCCCAGTGCTGTGGACCAAAAGCTCTCTGCCTTGGTTTCAGCCAGGATCAGAGGATGCTTCCATAGCCTCACTGTCCTACCCAGATGGGGCGGTGTACAGCAGGCTGTCCGACCATGCGTGCATGTGTGCGTGTGTGCGCGTGTGTGTGCGCGTGTGTGCGTGTGTGTGTGTCCAACAGCATTGCTGCCCCGAGAGCGCCAGGCTCCCAGGCTCCATGCTGGGACGTACTGGACCTGGAGGCTCCCAGGGTAATCAGAAGACCAGATTTGATGGACAGTGTCCCCTGCCCCAAATGCCACCCTGTGCTGTGTCCTGCTCCCTCTGTGTGAGGTCTGTTACTCCTCCAGCAGCCCTTGGGCGAGGAAGGGAGCCTCAACCCACTCTACAGACGAGGAGACTGAAGTCTAGAGGCCACGAGTTTTGCTCAGGCTGCAGCCTTGGGAGGAGCCCAGCTGGAACTTCACGGAGGTCACATACAAAGGCTGTAATTGTACTGGACCTGGAGAGGGCTGGGAGGGGACGCTTGGGGGGTGGGTCTCAAGGACACATGGCAGAGAAAGCAGGGAGAGGGAACCAGCCTGCAGATGTGACTTAGAGTGGACGGCAGGCGGCAGGTGTAGCCCCAGCTCAGGGGCCTTGGCTACTCTTTGCAGGAACCACGTGCACAGTCCCAGCCCCTGTGGCTGCTCCGAGTTCCTTGAGTGGCCACTGCGAGTGCTTTCCTCCCAGGCCCGCGCTCCCTCCTGCAGCCACAATCCTGGACCAAATGTCCTGGCACAGTCCCGGCGCCTACTGCTCTGACCTGGCCAGCCTCTGCGCACAGCAGGGCCAGGATCCAGCCCAGCCTGAGGCCGAGACAAAGCCCTCAGGCCTCGTCCCCGTGCCGGTCCCACTCCACACACGGCCCCTCTGCATAAGCCAGGGAAAGGCTCTTCCCAATCCCCCAGGCCCACAGCACCTGTCCCCTCTGATGAAGGGGGACGTTCTTCAGTCCCTTAGCTCTGATCTCTGATCGCTTGGCCCTCAGGTGAGGATGAGCCCAGGGATCCGGCACAGAAAGCCCCAGAAGCCGAGTCAGACCTGCCGTCTCCCCTGAGTTCCAGGGCACAGGTGCCCCCAGCTCCGGCAGCCCACTCACGCCAGCTTGGCCCTGTGCCTGAAGCCACCCAACAGAAACCGGCTCCTCTTTGTAAACCTCGGGCTGATAGGAATTCGAGAATCGGAGACCCTGGTGGGACTCTGTGCCCACCCGCCTGGGGAGTCTCCCTCCGCCTGTCCTGGGGAGGCCCCGCCCCCTACCCGCAGGGCAGGACGGCTCTGGATGTCTCTCCCTCCCCCACTGCACCCCAAGAGCAGGAAGGGGAGGCCCTTCTCCTCCCAAAGGCTCCAGGCTCCTCTCAACCCAGCAGATGCCGCTGCTGAAACTTTCCCACCTGGCTCCCAAGACCCTCTAACGCGGGGCCGGCAACCAGGAAGCCACAGACTCTGACATTTTGGTGGTAGATAAGATTATTGAAAGACAGAAAGGGCACGCTGTCCCCACCAAACTGGGGTACAGAGAGAGAGGCGGTAAGAGGCATCTTGACCCCGTTCCCAAGCAGCTGGAAGCCCAAACCAGGATCCCGGGCATCCAGGGAGGATGCGAGAAACCACAGAAAGTCGCGCCTGCCTCCCCCAGAGCCCCTTCCCCACCCCCAGGCCATAGCCGCCCTCATCCCCGAGGGAGAGGTCCCTTACCTGTGGGGGAGGCTGGTCACTGTCCAGCAGCAGGGGAAGTGGCCCCAGGGAGCTGCTCCAGGTGTCCCGGGCCCCTGCTCGGGAATAGCCCCTGGCCTCGCTCCGTGCAGCGTGTCCCAAGCTGGAGCCCGTATGTGCGTGAGCCCGCAGGGATGGGGTGCCTCCGAGAGCCGGGGTCAAGTATTCCTGGCTGCCACCTGCCGCCCGCCCATCCCAGGGGCCAGCTGCCCGGGAGGGGCCGCAGCGGCAGCCCAGGCTCTCGGCTCCCGCGACTCTCGGGCTGAGGCGAGCAGTTTATTTTTAGAGCCGGCCCTTCCCCAGACGCCAGGATCCCAGCTGAGATTTCCAGCGGCTCAAACTAGCCCATTGCTGGGCTGAGTTGTCGCTTACCGGGAACGTTCTGGAAGAGGGAAAATGGGGTCTTACAGGGACATGGTCCCCAGAGTTACCTGGGAAATGCAGGGCCTGACGGGGGTCTCCAAGACCCCTCTGGTGAGGACAGGCCTATGGCAGCAGCCAGGCCTGGGATGAGCCGGGAGGAGTGATCCCTTCCTTGGCTTGCCGCGGTTTCCTCGTCTGGAAGACAAAGGACAGAAGGGCCACCTGTCCAGAGCAGGGCTGGGGCCAGAAACTGAGCTGGAGCGGAAAGCAGGGGCCACCGTCCACTCTGTTCCCTGCAGCCTGGAGCACAGTCCCCACTCCACGTCCACTCTGCAGAAGGCTCTTGACAAATGCTCAACCAGGCAGGAGACGGATGCTTGGGTTCTTCCTACCCCCACATCCTGCCTGGGAGACGGAGTCCTCTCTTTCCGCCCTCGGCATTGCTCACAGACCCAACACCACCCGCTTGTCCCCTGCTGGCTCCCCTGGGCTGACCCTCCTGGGGCCGGGCCCTCTGCCGACCCCTCTGCCTTTCCGAGGACTCTGGTGCCCCAGGGGCTGCACCCTGGCTCGGGCCAACCCTTCCTGGAGGCCCACATTTCTCTCAAGTCCTCTGGGCCTGCTTTCCCTGCCAGGACACCAAGTAGTGACCCCTCTCTCACTGCCAGTCTAGGGTTGGCTGTAGGACCAGGGAAGGCTCCAGGTGCGTGGCCGGCCACCAGTGCTGCTGCTGGCCTTGGTGAGCAGGGCAGCTTCGGCCTGGGGCTCTGGCCTCAGTGTGGAAGCCCATGGTCCCGGCTGCTCCCAGTGGGAACCTGAACCCAGGGGTGAAGGCCAGGCGCTCCCCCGCCCCTCCTGGCAGGTGCTCACCCCAGAGCCGGGAGCCCATGCTCCTCCCTGCCCCGCCTGGCACGAAGCCACAGAGCCTCCCAGGCCACCCCTCCTCCTCAGCACCGTGGGACAGGCCAGCCGGGAGGGCTGGGCCCGGGGACTCTGCCGCCTCTGCCTCCTGGGGTGGAGGTAACTGCCTGGATCTTGTGGCGCAGCTGCCATCATGGAGGCAGCAGGCTTCTCCCCTTCACTGGGTCTCCCCTGACCTCTGGGTGCTGCCCAGAAGCCAGGGAGCCCTCAGCCCTCAGCCCTCCACAGGACGGCTCACCCCAGGCCGGTCACAGGCCAGCTGGGGCTCCCGCTTGGCCAGGCAGACGTGCCTGGTGGGGGCTGTGCATCCTCGCCTCACTCTGGAGAAGCCAGGGCCCCACCCTCCTCAGGAGCTCAGCCTCAAGCTCTCTCCACCCAGCGCCAGGGCTCTGGGCCAGGGGAACACATGCCCCGTGCCTGGCTCACACCACTGCCACCAGGCTGGGGCAGAAACCCCGGGCAGGACCACAGTGCACTGGGCTCCAAAGGCCCACGGCTCCTGCTGGCTGGTCAGAGGACCCAACCTCCCAGGGAAGGGCTGGGGGTGGCAGCCATGGGGGGAAGTCATACCACGCAGCCATTCCAACTGTTTCCTGAAGAATATTTTGTAGCCTGGGAAGCGATGCCGGGTGGGCCAAGCGGATCACAGACTGTGAATGCCGAAGGGTCTCAGTTTCGCCTGGGGCGTAGATTTACAGTTGGATGCAGGAAGAGACCGTGGCTGATCCTCGGCCGCGCCTGGCTGGGCGGGGGTGCCGGGGGCGCCGGCGGCTCTTCTCTCCCCGTGGAGTGGGCCTTCCTGGTTTGCGCCATGTGCAGTCATGACCACGGTGCCTTGGCGTCCACCAGGAACTCAGCGTCTGCTGTCCATCTGGTGGTGTGTAAGAAGACGGGACACACAGCACGGCATCCTGGAAGGGACACGCCCCTGCCCTGCCTCCCTCCGGGTCCCCGGGGATTCTCCCACACAGGCGGGGGCTGTAGCCCCTCAGGCTCAGGCCTGCCCCTGCCCGAACCCCCGTCCCAGTCAGGGCCATCAAGCTCAGGGACAGAGACTTGAGACTGCCCACCTGGCCCCACCTGGGCTGGTCTCCCTGTTCTGGGTATGGCCTGGGGTCGGCTCCCACCCTCCCAGAGTCACTAAGCCCAGGAGCCTCTGGGGGCTTAGGCCAGCCCTGCCCCTGAGCCTGAGGAGGGGACCACCCGTCCTCCCAACTCACTCAGCATTCCGGCCACTCCCCACCAGGGGTGTGGGCCTGCGAGGGCCTCAGGTCCCTCAGAGAACAGCAGAGGGCTGACCCGGGCATCGAGTGGGCCGTGGGTGGCAGGCTGAGGCTCTTCCCCAGCGGGCTTGAGGCCCCTCCTTCCAGGCCCAGGGCTGCTCCCCTGATGCTCCCGCTCGGCTGCCCCTCCCGCAGGCCCCGGTCCAGCGAGCCCCTCCCAGTCTTGGGCTCCCTAGGCCTCTCCCTCTCCCTGCCCCGGATCTGCACTGGAGCCTTCTCCCTGGTCCACCCACCCCTCCTGTCCACTGAAGCAGGTGGCTGTGCAGCCAGGCCGGGGACCTCACCCTTGCTGACCACCTGCTCACTGTGCCGACTGCTGTTCTAAGTATCTCTCGAAGTGGACCCTGCTGTTCCGAGGCACTGGAGGCAGTCACCACTTCCAGCTAGCTTGGTGGACCCAGCCTCTCAGCTCCATCAAGTTTTTCTCTTTGGAGAGAACATTTAGACTTCCTGTTGGCGGATTCCAGGGCTAAAATACAGTATTACCTGCAGAGGTGCAGGGGGTTCCCCCACCCCTCACCCCAGCCCGCAAGCCCTCTGCTCTGCTGGGTTGCCTTCTCGAGGTCCCGCCCCTGAGTGCCATCTCGAGCGGGGTCTTTCTGTGTCCTCCAGGGTGTCCACGGGTGCAGACAGCAGGCCAGCCCTGTTTCAACAGCTGAATGAGCCCCCGTGCTGGGAACAGCGGCCAGATGTGGTGTGGACACACGCGGGCATCTCACGCCTCCTCACGCGCTCATCCGCCTGCGCCCAGGCGCCGGGCGGGCGGTTCCATTCTTGGCCGCAGTGAACGCGGAGCAGTCTCTGTTCAAGCTCTGATCTCCTTCGGTCGCTGGGTCAGGCCTCGCAAGACGCTTTAAACGCAGTTCCCCAGGGATCAGACCCCCACTTCCATTAACTTAGCTCCTTCTCTGTCGGGCTTTTGAAGACTGCTTTTACTGGCCGTGGAGCCAGTCCACAGACCGTCCTGAAAAGGATCATAAAACCTCTGTTCGTGGTTTTCCCTTCCATTGCTTCTGCTGAGAAGCCCCCAGGCCGGCGATCATCTTGTTTTCCGTGTGTGGAGTGGCTTCTTTCCTAGGGCAGCTTCTAAGGTTCCCTCTTGGGTTTGGTCCCCAGCAGCGTGGTGACTGTGTGCCAGGGCACGTGCCCCTCGGCCCACCCAGCTCCAGCTCCCGGAGCCACGTGGGCATGGACGTCCAGCCCGTGCCTCCCCAGAGGTGCCTGTCCCCAGTCTGCCCCCACGACTCCAGTTCTCGACTCAGCAGACGACTAGGGCACGGTCCCACAGATTTCTGTTTGCACTTTGAAATAATGTTCCAAGATTTGATCATTTTAGGTTCATAGAACTCCCCCCAAGGCAGTGTAGTGTTCCCGTGTGCCTGATGCCTGCCGTCCCTGTCCTTGCCGTCACCCTTCACTGGGGGACACGGGCACCTGGTTGACCAGACTTCCTGCAGGTCTCCTCATGTCCCTTTGCGTCCCAGGCTCCCCCCAGGGTCCCCTCTAAAGTGTCGTCATGCTTCTTGTGTTTTCCTGGTTGTGAACGTTCTAGACTTTCCTTGACTTTGATGGCTTTTGAGAGTTTTCAGGATCAGGCCCACATGTTTTCCCGAATACTCTTTACTTGGCATTGTTTGAGGCGTTTCCCACGGCTCGGCGGGGGTAAGCCAGAGGAGGACTGCAGAGGAGGAGCACCCTCCTGGCCCGCCCGCCCTGGGCGCAGGCTCTGTGTGACTCACCGCGGTCAACCTTGACGGTGTGACCGAGGTGGTCTTCACATCGCAAGATACACACCACAAGTCTTGAATTTTGGATTTTCTGCCCGGGTCTTTGTTTATCCAATCAGTTATTTGTATCAGCATGGACTGCAGGGTATTTATGCTTGGGTTATGATGGAATCTCAACGCACTTTATTTTGTTGTTCGTCTCGGCCAGCCCTGGCCACTGGCTTCCGTGTCTGGGAACCTCTCCTGCTTCCCAGCACTGGGAGATGCTGGGGCTCATCCTGTGGATTCCCCACCCCAATCCTGGAATCAGCGTCTCTCCCAGGAGCCCCAAGACTGTATCAGGAACTCGGATTCAGGCGCTCAGTACACGGAGCTCGGCAGCGGGTCCCGGACCTGGCTGTCTTGGGGGCCCACAGCAGGAAGACCCTTGTGTGTACAATGCCCACTGAGCCTGCACTGTCCCTACTCAACCCCGCCCCCAAACGAGCCCCTGCCAACCATGTCTGTGCGGTTTCTGCGGATTTGCCCCTCCCAGAAGGTCGGAGTGGGCCGGGGAGTAGGAGGCTTCTCCAGGTGGGCTCCTCTCGCTCAGCGGTGTGTGTGGAAGACCCGCCGTGCCTACCCGTGATGCCACAGTGCCTTTCTACCAGTGATGCTCCGTGGGGGCGGCAGCGTGGACGGTCGCCTGCTGTCGGCAGCCGGGGGTCACGGTGCTACAAACGCTGTCACGCGGGCTTTGGTGGAGGCCGTGTCCAGGTCAGCTGGCGTGTCCCTGGGGGAGCAGGTGCTGAACGTGTCTCCAGAGACCACGTTCGGCTTTGAGGGTGCAGCCAAGCTGCCTTCCACACGCGGCGTTTCCCTCCCGGCCAGCAGGAGTGCAGGCCCCCGCTGGCTCGCACCTCGCCCGGCCAGGTGCTGCGGTCAAGCAAACTCACCGCCCGGCCCAAGATCACGTGACTTTCCTGTTTTCTTCAAGAAGCCTCCACTGGTCTCTTTCCTGTCAGGGTGCGTGATATCCAGGAGCTGATCGTCCCCATGGGAGTGGGGCCTCAGCCGTCCTGTCCCACAGGGTCACGGTGCCCAGGGAGCTGCTGTGAGGCCCACGTCGCAGACTCTCCTCTCTCCACCCTTTCACTTTCTCTCTCCCGTTTCAAAATGTCCGTAATTGTTATTGATTCGGTTTTAAGATCCTGGCCTTTTTATTCCCTGTTGTTTCTAATGCGTCTTGATGTCACCCGGCGACTTTTTACTACAGTCCCGTCCTTAGTTCTCGAATGTGCGTCTGTTTCATGCAGTTTTCGTCTTTCTTCTGGGATTTCCTCCTTGTCCCCTCATCAGTACGATGTCCTCTCTCTCTCTCTCTCTCTCTCTCCTCTTTTGGTACTGGGATTGAATCCAGGGGTGCTTAACCACTAAGCTGCATCCCCAGCCCTTTTTATTTTTAATTTTGAGACCGGGTCTCACTGAGTTGCTTAGGGCCTCACTAAGTTGCTGAGGCTGGCTTTGAACTTGCCATCCTCCTGCCTCAGCCTCCCGAGTCCCTGGGATCGCAGGAGTGACCACTGCGCTTACTTTCCTTTGGTCCTTTGGTCCCTTCACTGTGGCTCCTCTAAAGGACCACAGCCCTGCCCTGCCCAGAGCCTGCCAGGAGCTGCCTTTGATTTTGTCCTCGTGACTGGGGGCGGGTCCAGCACCTTGGCCTGGCCAAACTCTGAAGCCCAAGCGCTTCCTTCCCTTCCCTTAGCCTTTCCCTGGCCTCCGGCTCCGCTCGGAACCACACTCACACTTCCGTTTCCCTCTGCAAGGCTCCTCCAGTCGGTCCTTCGGGCTCCTGCCTGAACGCTCCCCCCGCACATCTCCGTCCGGCTGGGTCGGGTCCTACCTCTCATTCAGGCCTCAGCCCCAGGCCCCCACCTCTTCCGGGAGCAGCCCCTGCCCAGGTGCTTGCTGAAGTCATCTGCTGCTCGTCTGCTTCAGTCCCCACGGGCAGAGCTCCCGGCCGCAGGAGCAGGCCTGCCTTCCTGCCTCGGTCCCCGGCCTAGCCCAGGCCTGGCTCGCACCTGGCTCCTGGTAAGTGCAGCCGCGTGCCCTAGAAAGCCGCGTGCGCAACGGTGTTGCTATCAGACGGCAACGGAGCCCAGCGACTCCTGACACCTGGCCACACACAGCCACCAGCACCTCAGGGCAAGATGCGGCCCCCTGCCTACAGGGGGGCCGGGTCAACAGACCTGTCTGCTGTGGGTCCTGGGCAGGCGCAGCCTGTGTGCCACGTGCAGGGACTCGTGCCCCCCAGGGGACAGCCATAACGAGGGGCTGTCACTGGCTGGCTACTCACGGCACACTTGGTCCTTCCCACGGTTGCTGCGGAGCCTGCACCCATGAGTGCGTGCGAGTTGGGCCGGCCGCAGCCGTCTCCTCTCACCTGTCCTCGGGGTCAGGAGGCCTCGTGGAGCCACTGACCACCCCCACCTGGGCGGGTGCCGCGCTCCAGGTGTCCACAGGACACGGAATCTCCTCGAGTACCCAGAACGTGACCCCTCTGTGGGGCAGCATGTGTCCTTGGGGCTCCCTGGGCACCTGGTGACAACCCATTTGCCTTGAGGGCTGCTCGGGACCCGCTCTGCCCCCTGCGGCACGGCCTCCCTCCATGCCCAGCCCCTCACCTGCCCGGTCTCTCTCCATCAAAAGCCTCAGCCCTGTGCCACCACCTGAGCCCAGGTCAGAGGCCGTGCAGCAGGTGGTCCCGGCAGCGGGGCCTGGAGCCCAGGAAGACCGAGAGCAGGCAGCCGGGTCCGGGGTCTCAGATCCAGAGGGGAACCAGGCCGCCGGACTGCAGCCAAGATGGGCATTGAGTCCCTGCTCTTCAGAGCCCACAGGCTGGAGACGGGAGGACGGTGGGCACCGGGCAGGTGGCCTAGCACCAGTGGGAGGCGGGTACATGCTCAGTGCCCCCCGCCCATGGTGGTTGTTGACTCCAGCTGGACAGGGAAGCACTGGCTGATGCTGGTGCCTGCCCCCACCCTGAGCCGGCACCCAACGGTCACCGGGGGCAGCCTGGCATCTGCATCTTCAAGAGCAGCCCAGGGCGTCCTAAGGTGCTCCCAGGGCTGAGAAGCGAGTGAGCCTTGGAGCCTAGAGAAGTGGCCCACGGGCCCTGCTCTGCAGGATGGTCTCTGCCTGCTGGCCCTGGGTCCCTGGAGATGCTGTGATTTGTGGCTGGCAGAGGTGTTCCTTCTCGCAGGCCTAATTAACTGTTCATGAATTCTAAGTGGAAAGTGATGGCTTTCTTCCGCCTGACAGTTCTGCCCAGAATTGCTATTTGTTTTCCTCTGTTCCTAGAGACGCCAGGGAATAAATCTCACACGCTGTTAAGCCCAATCTCAGTCAAGGACCCTCGATCCAGGAGAAGAACTGGAGACTGGGTTAGTCCTCCACTGTCCTCTGCTCTCCTCTGCTATGAGCCCTCCAAGGGAGGGAGGCGCCCAGGACCAGCCCACAGAGCCCTGGAAACAGCCCAGCCTCCAAAAACATGCCTGCTCTTCTGAGAGACCAAATGTTTCTCCTGAAAGCCATTGTCTAGAATGTTCTAGGGAGCCACTTGCTGCTGCAATGACAACCCCAGATCCTTTGTCTGCAAGGAGTGAGGTGTTGGATGGCACAGAGAGTGGAGGTGTTGGATGGCACAGAGAGTGGAGGTGTTAGATGGCACAGAGAGTGAGGTGTTGGATGGCACAGAGAGTGGAGGAGTGGGTACCAGCTGGACCTGGTTTCAAATCCCACTTCTTCAGAAAGCCACGTTCTCTCTGCGCTTGATTCCTCCTGAGGGTGAGGATGAGGCTGGTGATGGTGATGGTGATGGTGATGGTGATGGTAGTGACGATGGTGGTCTTGATGATGGTGAGTATAATGGAGATGGTGATGACTGTGGTGGTAGTGGTGGTGGTGATGGTGATTATGATGGTGATTGGCCACCATCCTCACTTCCTCCCAACCTCTTGGCTAAGTTGGCAAAGACTGAGATTTGGAGGGGCGAAGGTGATGTGGGTGATGATGGTGGTGGTTACGGTGATGCTGATGCTGATGGTAATAGTGATGGTGGTGGTGATGATGATGATGATGATGGTGATGGTGGTGGTGGTGGTGGTGATGGTGACGATGGTGGTTGTGGTGATGATGATGATGATGATGATGGTGATGATGGTGATGGTGGTGATGACGATGGTGGTGATGGTGATGGTGGTGGTGGTGATGATGATGATGGTGGTGATGGTGATGACGATGGTGGTGATGGTGATGGTGGTGGTGGTGGTGATGATGATGATGATGATGATGGTGGTGGTGGTGGTGGTGATGGTGATGGGGGTGGTGGTGGTGGTGATGGTGATGGTGGTGATGGTGATGGTGATGATGATGATGGTGGTGGTGGTGGTGGTGATGATGGTGATGATGGTGGTGGTGGTGATGATGGTGATGATGGTGGTGGTGGTGATGATGGTGATGATGGTGGTGGTGGTGATGGTGGTATTGATGGTGATGTTGGGGGTGATGCTCATCTCCTGGTGCACAGTGGGAAGTACATGAGAAAAGTTGTGTGACAGCACTAAACCCCAGCTGCACAGATGCTAACAAGCATCACTGTGACTAAGCAGTTCCCATGGTCATCTGAAGGTGACCAGGAGCTTTCAGCCACCTTAGATAAGTGGACAGCTCCCCAGGGACGACAAGGGGCTCTGTGCCTGCGGTGGGCGACTCCGAATGCGAGCCTGGCTCTTCCCCACAATGCGGCGCCCTCCGCCCACGGTGTTCTCGTCCGCAGCCGGGAACTTGAGCTCATTGTAGAGGAGAAGCCCGGGCTCGCCATGGTGCACAGTGTAAGCTGTGGACAGTGCCCACCCTCCCTGAGGACTGGAGAAGCTCGGGCTGTGGACCATTCCCGGGGCCTGACCACCGGGCGCCCTCCGTCCTCACCTCCTCCCAGCATCCTGGTTCAGCTGGCAAAGGCTGGGCTTGCGAGGGGCAGGGCACGCACGTGTGTGCTGGGGGAACATTCGACTTTCCTTGGCTGTGTCGTGGGTACAGCTGGCTGTCCTTTCATATTAAATGGAGTCCCAGCGTCCCCAGTCAGGCCTCCAGAGCCGCAGGCCCTTCTCACCTGGCCTCTGCGGTGCTCGTGGAGGCTTTGCCAGCCAGCTTTCCCACTGAGCTACGACCGAGCCTCAGGAGCCTTCCCTGCACAGTCCCCGGTGGCCTCTGCTCAGACGGAAGCTGTCTGCCAGCCCTGCCTTACCCAAGCCTGAACGGATCCAAGAGACCCTAGTTATGGGGGGAGCGGCCTGCAGCTGGACACAGGGAGCCCCACAGCAGGTCTGCACAGCTCCGTGCACGGCCGCTGGCCAGGTGGCCCGGGGCCTCATTCCCCTGCTGCCTCCTCCAGTCCGCTTCAGGCCTCTGTACCCTGCCCCACAGTCGTAACCTCTCCAGGGATCAAGCAGCAGAGGGACAGATGGCCAGGCTCGGTCCCCACTCTGCCACCAGGCCTCCGCCGTCTCGCCTGCACGGTGGCGTGACTAGGCTGCGGGTCAGCCAGGCCGTGTTTGGTGGGTGCGAACAGCGTGGCGTCCGCTGGCCGTGGTGTTTCTCTCTTACTGGTGCCCAGCACACGGGCATCTCACAACTGTGCACCTTCATGTGCTGGGTGTAGAACGGCGTCTGGCACAGGGTACGTGCCAGGACCTGTTGGCTGTCATCAGGTCTGAACATCCAGGTCCCCTCGGGTCCCCACCCCACTGGGTTCAAATGCTGTGAATAGCAGATGCTGGAAACGGAGTGTGTTCCAGGCGTTCCTGGCGTCCTGAGCGGGGAAGGGCTGCTGGAGGAGCCTCAGGGGGCGAGGAGCCCGCTCGGGGCGGCCGGTCTCTCCATCTGCGCCCTCCGGCTCACCCAGAGCTTTCCCTCCCCGCCTGAGCGCCGGGCCACGGTCCACCAGGCCGCGAATTAATAACTCCCTGGCAACACGGGCTCCGTCAGAGAAGGCAGAAAAGCAATTTTAGAAAAGAAACCTCCTTTTTCTCGCTCAGTTGCTTTCACTGGGAGAGGAAGGGAGAGTCACAAATTGCATCAGGGGCTATTCTGGGGCGCTGGGCGGGTGGGGGAGCCCCCGCTCTCGGAGCAGGTACCGGCTCCCAGGTGCCAGGGCTGGCTCCAGCCTCGGCCCATCCCACCTGGGGGCCGGCCTCACTCCCCCACGTGCTGATTGCTGAGGGGCTTCGGTTTGTGTGAGCACACCAGGTCACAGGACTCGGGGACCCCAAGGAACGTTTAGCATGGTCTTCTCATTTAAAACCGGGAAGCGGGGGCCCCCACGAAAGGAGAGGACTTTTTCAAGTTGCAGCAAGACAGACGAGGCCCGGGGCCGGAACCCTACTTTCTGAGACCTCAGTTCTGTCCCCTCAGCGAGTGTCCTTTGGTCCCCATGGGAGGGGCATTGTCTCAGGTTGATTTCCTGGAAACTGAGGTGGGATTTAGCTCAGAAGGCTGTGGTGGCCGAGGGCTCCCAGCAGCTGCTCCTGGTGGGTTGGCTGGTGGCCCCCAAAGGCCCGTCCACAGCCAACCCCTGAAACCACAAACTTGACCCTACTTGGAAACGCAGTCTTGCTGACGTGATTACACTCTGCATGTCAAGCCGAGCTCATGGTGGCTCTTATAGGGTCAGGGGAGGGGAACAGGCAGGGGACAGAAGGCCATGTGCTGACAAGAGCAGAGACTGGAGGGAGGTTCCACAGGCCAAGGGATCGGGAGCCACGGGCAACTAGCGAGCAGAAAGGACCGGCCTTGGGGCCTCAGGGCAGAGCGGCCCTGCCCACGCCGATCCCAGGCTTCCAGCCTGCAGAACCCGGAGCGTGTGTCTGCTTTTCCAAGCCGCTGGGTCTGTGGCACTTTGTTCAGCAGCCCCAGGAGGAGCCCCAGCTCCGGGCACAGAGCATCTACCTCGAAGGGGCCAGGGGAGCGATGGAGGTGCACCTGGCCTGGAGGATCTGCCAGGGACTTTGGGGCAAAGCCCAGACAGAGGCAAAGGCCTGCAGCCCTGGGCTTTGAGTCACCGCCAGTCCCTGGCTGCTGCAGGAGGACAGAGGACCAGGAGATGGCTCCCTCGTCGAGGTCCTGGGGTCCCGCCATGTCACCGTGGAAACTCAACACGTATGGACTGGGAAATGAGAGCACAAGCAGGAAGGCACATGGAACCTCCAGAGCTTTCTCCAGCCAGGAAGGTGTCCACGGGGTCCACTCAGCACAAGCCACTGGACTGTCCATCAGGGAGCTGAATTCCACGCTAGCTCCCCGCACTCTCTGTCCCAGCGTCAGCTGCAAAGGAGCCTCGCGGGCCTCCGCAGCCCCCACCGGGCCAGGTTCCCCCTGGCACAGATGTCTCAGGATGGCAGAGCCCGCAGCCTCTGCAGGGCCTACACAACAGGTGCACAGCCTGTGCGGGCTTTGTGCCCATCCACCTTTGGGAGGAGACACAGGACGGGCACCCCAGGGAAGAGCCAGGCCTCGGGGCTGTGTCCTGCCCTCGGCAGCACCGCACGGAACCTCCAGAGCTTTCTCCAGCCAGGAAGGTGTCCACGGGGTCCACTCAGCATGCAGCGTCCCCTGCAAACCTGATCACTGCCTCTGGAGGGTGGGGGCGAGAAGACCACAGGGAGGCCTTGTCCCCCACCAGGCCAACCGCCCTCTCTTGGCCTCTGAAGTCACCAGCTTTAGTCTCCACGGGAGAATGAGAGGCCACTGAGCCAGGCGGAGCCATGCCTCGGCCGCCCGGCCTGCACCCCGCACTCCTGCGTCCCTGTCGCCCTTCGCTCCTCCCTGCTGGCTGGTCCCCACGGCACATGGGGGCATGCTTGGCTTCTCCCCCCCGATGGAAAGGGGTCCCGTTAGCCGATCCCTTCTTCTGCTGCCTTCAGAGCAAAGGCTCTAGGGAGTTGTCCCCAGCAGCACCAGCTGGTGGCTGTCCCACGGAGGTCACCGCCAGCATCCCGCCCACAGCCACCTCTCTGCTCGTGTCCACCTGACCTCTGAGTGTGGAGAGCTGGCCCCTCCTCACCCCAGCCTGGCCTCCCTCACTCCCCTCGCCCCCCGGCCTGTTCTCCACCATCAGCACCTTGGCCGCCATCAGCACCTTGGCCACCGCCTCAGCGTCCAGACGCCGTGTTCCAGGCCAGGTCCCTGTGTTCCTCCCTGTCCAGGCCCTCCCGGCCATCTTGCCCCTCTTCAGGCTTAGATCCAGCTCCATGCTGATGGCTCCCTGTCCTCTCCTGAGCCTCCGCTGTCCTCTCCTGGGCCTCCACTGTCCTCAGCGCTCGTCTGCACTCACCCGGCCGCCAGACCCCATGGGCTCCCGCCCCGGCCCGGCCGTCCTCTGTGGTGTCCAAGGCACCCGGTCACCCTGCTGCTTCTCAGCCACATCCACCTGGAGGAGGCTGAGTCAGGCTCCTCCCCAGGTTCACAGGCAAAGGCTTCCTCTGCCCACAGGTGGCCTGCCCAGCTTCGTCTTGTCACTGGTGCCCGCCCTGGACCTGTGTGGCCTCCATGCCTGGGTCCTAGGTCCCACAGGGAGAAGTGTCCTCCTCGGGGGACAGCAGCTCCCTCACTGGAGGGCTGCTCTTAGTGACCAGCCATGCCCTCGACCCTGGCACCCACGGGGGAGGGAGAAGGGAGACGTACCCCCACACCCAGGGCTAAGTCTAAAAGGCCCTTTGTCCTTCTGGGCAGACTCACTGCCCACGGCCTCCTTGTGCTGGAGCACGTGACCCACGAGCGTCCTTCCCCACCTGAGCATCTAGCACCTCCTGCCAAGGTCCCGTCCAAGATCAGGTCCAGGTTCCTCTCCTGGGGCCATTCGACCACAGTGAACATGGCCTCTGACCTTCCAGAACAGATGTCAGTCACCCAGCGAGCAGGGAACCACGGACCCAGGCCACAGGCCTCCAGCCATGTCCTGGTGGGCTGCAGAGATGGCTTCGTCAGCGAAGCTGACAGCGCGTGAGGGCTGGTCAGAGGGTCCGCAGGCTTCTGCCTGTTACCAGAGCAGGCAACGGAAGTGCCCAGGGGACAGGGCTCCCTGCAAGGGAGCGAGGCACCCGAACCCAGACTGTAGGGACGTCAGAAGTCTGTCCTGCTACCAGAACTGTGGGACCTGAGACTCTAGATTTCAAATCCCTCTAGCAGACCCGGACTGTGAAGACCACAGGACACTGGCCATTACAAGATCTGCACGAGTGATTTCCTTGTCACAAGCCCTTGCACTCGCTCCAAGCCTGTCCTGGGGGGAGCCTGGTTGAGCTCGTGGCCGGGACGGACAGGTCCCTCTTCCCAGTGTGGCCTTCCCTGTGGGGTCCGCAGAGATTCCATGGGGAAGGGGGGCCACAAATACACCCTCCCCCTAGGCAGAGGCCGGGACTAGCGTGAGGGGACCTGAGGCAGACGAAGTGGCCTCCTCAGATGTGGGGGTGCAGAGGGAACAGCCCCCGAGGAAGTGGCCTCTTAGCGGAGGCCAGGCAGTGTGGGAGGAGGTAGGGAGCTGGCATGCCCTTCACCCTGACCTCTGAGTCCTTCCTGCACTGGTCTTCAATAGGGTCCCCTCTACAAGTCCAGTCTACCCGAACCTGAGAATGCCGCCTTATTTGGGAACAGGGTTCAGGTAGAGGTCAAGTTCACGTGGGACCCCATCGTGTTCATGGGTCCTGAGCCGCAGCTGGCGTCCTTATAGGAAGGGAATTTGGACACAGGATTAGAGTGGGCAGAGACCTGAGCGATGGGGCCTCCAGCGCAGGGAAGGGGCACAGGGACCCTCCCCGAGCCTCTGGAGGGAACGTGGCCAGCCCACACTGTGGTTTTGGGTTCTGGGCCTTCAGCCCGCGAGAGCGCAGTTCTGCTTTGGTCACCTGTTGGCAGCACACGGACACCAGGTGTTGGCAGCACACGGACACTTGGCTCCTGGTCCCCTTGTCCTTCGCCAGGCCTGTCCCTGCCTCTGCTTCAGTAAGCACGTGGCTTCTCCTGACCCCGTGCCTCCCAGGCCTTCGCAGGGTGGTGGGACTGCAGCTGGCCGGCCGGGTCGGCGCCCTGCCCTCCGCCCTCCCTGAGCACCCTGGCTCTGGGCAGCAGCACGCGAGCCCTTCCTAGTGTGGCTGTGGCCTTCCTTCATCTCCTGTCCTTGCCACTGGAGGCTGGGTGGTGGGGACAGCGGCAGGGGAGCTGCCGGCCTCCGTGGAACTCGCGTTCAGCTCGCGCCCGTCCCAACACACAGCTCCCCAAATCCCAGGCTCTCAGGGCGATGAGTGTCCCGTGCGCCTTTGAAGCTGAGGTGGGCTTCAGGGCTGGGCGGGTCCAGCAGGCTGAGGCAGGATGCTCAGCCCACCCAGCCTGGGGAGGGAAGAGGACTGGAGGTGGCTTGTCCAGTCCTCCAGCCTTCCTACCTGGGGAAGCCCAGCACCCCGAGGACTGGGTCCAGGGAGCTGGACCCGGGAGGGGCGGGCAGAAGCCACGAGGGCCCCGCACACCCCGCCCTGCGTGTCCGCGTGGCCGCTCAACATAGGGCTTGTAATGTGTTTTACAATACTGGCAATCTGGACAGCGTTTCTGAACTATGTGAGCCAGCCTAGCAAATGACTGGATCGCAGGCAGGCGTCAGGCTGTCCCTCCAAAAGTGATGTCCGTCCACGGGAACCGAGGATGTGGCCTGTGCGCAGCCGCTCAGTCTGACACACAGGCCAGAACCTGGGTCCTTCCACTGGTGTTCCACGTGGGGCTTTTGGGACCAACCCCCCGAGCTGCGGGATCCGGTGCTTCCTGCAGGGCAGTAGCTCAGACCCGGATTGAACTAGAGTACGCCAGCTGGGGTCCCCCGGGGCAGAGGGCTGGCTGGTGGGGGCCACACCTGAGGCCACCGGAGCATTTGGTGCTGGTTGTTAGTGAGCAACTCAGATAGGAGGAAGGGAACCAGGGACGCGGGCCACCTGCAGGGGCCGCAGTCAGAGAATCACGGAATCTGTGAAAAGCCTAGAAAACCTCTGAAGAGGGTCTGCAGAGAAAGCTGGTGGCTGAGGCCTGTCCTGGCAGGAGGCCCCGGCTGGCTTCGCCCCGTCCTCAGGGAGTCCCAGGGAAGCTCCTCCCCTGAGGCATGGCCTGGCGCCAGGGTTCACAGTGCCAGCCCCGGCCCAGCTTTGCCAGCCGCCTCTTCCCTGGGACAGAGCCTCCTACTCCAGAGACGTCACACATGGTGCTTGATCACAGCTGGGTAAGGCGACCTTTTCTGAATGTGGATTCTGTTCAGAATTTCAAATTGATAACGCGTCTTAGACACCTGCTGCCGGCGAGGCTTTGGGGATGCGGGAGGGAAAGCCAGGCGTGGGCCCGCCTGCCGCCCGCCCGCCACCAGCCTGCCTCCCTTCTCCGCTCTGGGTAAGAGAACCGAGCCCATCTGGATTCCCAGGGGCGCGGTGCGAATCCTGATCGCCATTTCTAAGTAGCCTGCCTGCCGTCCTCCCCTCCCTCCCTGAACTACTGGAGATGAAGAGAGAAGCCGCTGCTCGTTTGCTCTCAGGCCCAATTGCTGACCACGCGGTATCTGCACGGCCGTGGCCGCCGCCCTCACCCCCAGACCACTTCCCACTTGCCCTGACTGTCAGCGGTGGTGACCCCTGTGCTGAGCAGGTGCGCCCCTCCCCAGCCAGTGCCCGGCGCCCAGCAGGTGCTCAAAACGTCCTTGTTCCCTTCCTTGTCCCTGTTCAATCTGCGCCAACTTTTAAAATGTTTCCATTTCTTTTTAATTGTCACTGTATCACTGTGACCATTTTAATTCCTTTGGCCAGGTCACGTCCATCCCCAGGACTCAGCTCGTCTTGCAGAACAAACTCGGGATCATTCAGCACAGCTCCCCCACCCCCGAGGCGGCCCCTGGCGGCCTGCTCTCCCTGTCCCTGGGGACCTGCTCCTCTGGGGCCCCGCGCTGTGGAACCGTGCGTCTTGTCCCCTGGGGACGGTCGTGTTCCGCCCACAGTGTCCTCGAGGCCACCCAGGCTGCGCCAGGAGTTAGGATCTCCTTTCCTTCAAAACGGAATGCCCTTCTGTGGCTTCATCCAGTTTGTCCACCACAAGGCAGAGAGGCCACTGCCTCCCCACCCAGCCAAGCCCCGGAGGAGAGGTGGGTGCCGCACAGGGAACCCGCGGTGCCCCAAGGCAGAGCCTGTCCTGCACTGTGGATGGGGGACCGGGATGGGAGCCTCGCCACAGGCCACCACGAGGAGGGATGAGCTGACTCAGGAGGGCTCGGAACAGGTGCACACAGCAAGCGCTCCGTAAGTGTCTGTGGGCACACAGCAAGCGCTCTATAGGTGTGTGTGGTTATCCTAAACACTCTGGCAGCACCGGCACCCTGGCCTCCAGCACAGCGCCTGGTGGAGAGCAGAGCTGGCTGAGGGAGGGCACACGGGCTCCAGGGAGGACGGCCAGCAGAGGCCCCCCCAGGCCCCTCACTAACACTCCGGGGGCTGTTTTGTGCCCCATTTGCCGAGGAGGACCCCGAGGACAGGGGCGGCGTAGGCAGGGTGGTGACATGAGGGCCTGGAGACCCCTCCTGGTCTCCTTGGCAGGGCTTGGAGGAGCAGTAGGGTCCCCGCAGGACTGGACGTCCCTGTGGGAGGCTGGGTACGGGGCTGTGGGGCCTGGCCCCGCCTCGGAGGCACGCGCTTCCCCTGCAGAGGTTTCTAGTCCTTGCCCAGGCTCTTGGCTGGCCGTGGAGTGCTCCGTAGACTGGCTCCCCCGAGCCAGGGGAGGGGTGCTGGGCAGAGGCTGTCCTGGGCTCCCTGGGAGGACAGGCTCCCTGGGCCGGGAGGAGAGAGGCCCCCTCGGGCCGCTTTGCAGAGAAGAGGGCGCAGGCTCTGGAGGGTCCCTGGCCAGGGCCCTGCGACATGCGAGGAGGAGCTGCAGCCCAGACCCTGGCCTGGAGCTGCAGCCCAGACGGGGACACAAGGAGCTGGTTCCCAAGGCAGAGGCAGCCGGAGAGGGTTCTGGGCTCCTGGTGGCGGGCAGCACTGTCACCAAGGACTTGCTAACTGGAAGTGACAAGCCCTGGGAAGGGGAGCAGGTGGTGACTTATCTGCTGCTGTGACGGGAGAGCCCTGTGACGGGATTCAGCTCTGAGCGCCTCTGCAGGCCCCTGTGGACCTCGGGAGACGACGGAAAGCAAGGGGGAGGGGTTGCCTGGGGGAGGGGTGCCTGGGGGAGGGGACTGCCTGGGGGAATGGGCTGCCTGGGGGAGGGGGCTGCCTGGGGGAGGGGTTGCCTGGGGGAGGAGGCTGCCTAGGGAAGGGGGCACCTGGGGGAGGGCTGCCTGGGGGAGGGGTCTCCCTGGTGCAGGAGTGCGTTCTCTGGGAAGAGCTCGGGCAGCAGAAGGCTGGCCTTACCCTGGCACAGAGGCCAGCCCCTTGGTCAGCATTTCATCACGCTGCCCACCTGTGTCCCCCACCCACCACACTGAGGCAGCCTGGGCGGGACCCTGGTGTCAGGGCTGGTATGGAGTGGACGACGGTGAGGGCTTAAGGGCTGGTGCCTGCTGACCTCTTTGGTGGGGGCTGAAGGCCGTCCACACTGCGACTGGGCTCTGGGAGGCAGTGATGGAATCTGGGGGTGGGGGACGTGCCTGGTGGGTGTAGAGGGCCAGCCAGGGGTGAGGGAGGAATTAACCCAGAGTGACAAAGCTGAGCCCCAGGGCTCCAGAATGAAGTCTGGCCCTCAACCAGGACTGGCCTCCCTGCCCCCCTGGATCTGCCCCGGCCTGCGGCTGCCCTGGCCTCTGCCCTCTGCCCTGCCTTCCAGCTCTGCTCCCCAGCTCTGCCTGCCTCTCAGCCACAGCGCACCCCTCAGGGAGACCTTGGTGCCCCCATTTCCCTCTCCACGCTCACGAGGGACCCTCCTCGTGGATCCAGGCACTGTCCATCTGCCGATTTTCTTCCTGTCATCTGTCTCCTGCTGACCCTGGTGTGGGCACAGGAGTCCCCGAGAGGCAGGAGTTCTGTCCAGGGTGTGGCCACTCTGGCCCGGCTCAGGGCCTGGCATGCAGCAGGCACTGGGAGAGACCGGCTGAGTGAGCACAGGCTGCCCCTTAGTGTGGGTCACCCCATACGGACTTGGAAGGATTCCTTTTAGATGCTGGGCACCCCGAGTCAGAGGCCAGGTTGTGCCAGGGCTTGGATTGTGGGGGCCACTGTTCACTTGCTGCGTGACTTGAGGTCAGCCATGGAGAGCCCTCTGTCTCAGTTTCTCCAGGGGCTTGGGGCACCCCAAGGGTCCCTGAAAAAAATGTAGGAATGCTCACTCCAGAGGTCAGACCTGGGTCTTGCTGCCCATCACTGATGTGCTGTGTGGTCTTGTCAGGACAGATTCCCTCTCTGGGCTGCATCTTCCCAACGTGCATCCAAGCAGATGCACTGGGACAGCCCTGGTAGAATATGGGGACCAAATCGATGTTCCTGAATGTTGGCCTGCTGGCGTCACTACCATGGTGATGGAAGGCCCCCCGTCAGGGGGAGAAGCAGCAGGGCCAAGGCAGGTCCCCACTCCCTCAGCGGTTCACCGAGGCCACTGGGGGCTGCTGCTCCCCCTCCTGGTGGACAGGAGATCCTCCAACTTGTACCACCTAAGTCCACGCTGCAGCTCAGGACACCCCGAGGGCCCGGGCAGGGGTCCCCAGGGATCACAGGAGACGTGCCTCAAAACGAGCACCCCAGGGATTCAGCCCGTGCCTCTCCGGGGGCCCCTGTGCCCCTTGGCCACCCTCTCCCTCTGCAGTGTCCCACTCAGGAAACGGTTGTGTGGGTCACAGACTCAGGGTGACCGAGCCCCATGCCCTGTGGCCTGGCACCCCGGGGGTGTTCAGGAGACCCACCCAAGTCCCAAGGCCACAAGTAGCCCTTCCAAATTCACGTGGCCCAGCGTGCGCCTCGCAAGGAGCGTTTACCCAAAGGCTTAAACGTGCCTGTTTTGAGGGGACCTTCCAGCTGTCCCTGTCAAGATGGGCTCTCGGAACCCGGAACCCAAGCCCAGCCAGGAGGCAGAGGCCCGGCCCGGGACAGCCCTCGCTGCCTGCCCGGCACCAGGCCGAGCTGCCACGGCAAGCACAGCCACTTTCAGACATGTGAACGGGAGCCCACTGGTCCCCCGGAGGCTTGTCCATCACTCCCCCACCTCAGCCGAGTCAAGGCCCAGTGGCCAGTGCAGTGCTATCTCTGCCTGCCCGGCCCCAGCCAAACTAGTGGCACCTGGTCAGAATCACTGGTCTGGGCTCTGAGGGATGCGCAAGAGTCTGCCAGGCGGAAGAGAGTCCCCGTCCAGGCCCAGGGAAGAGCAGGAGCCCCAGCCGGAGGGGGCGTCTCTTCTCCCACTGGTAACAGGAGGCGGGAGGCCCTCCTGTGGCTGTCAGAGGGAGAAGGTGCGGGGACAGCCAGCAGCAGCCCAGGGAACAGGGGCCAGCCCAGCGCTGGGGGACACCCTGGGCCTGGCACAAACCCCGTCTCCAGCTTCTGCCAGGTGACACCTCCAAGGAAGTTCGGCTTCTTCACTGATGAAGGGGGAAGGCTCTCCCGTCCTGCCTGCCTCCCGCGATGTGGGGGCGGATAGAGTGGAGGAGAAAACTCTGGGCAAACTGTAGAGTGCGGTGCCAGGGTGGCAGCGTCTCCCAGGCACTGGGCTTTCGGGCCTTGCTCGCCAGGTGCCGGCTGTAGAGGGGCTCAGCGCTTCGGCCCCTGGCAGGCCCCTGGCCCCTGCTCTACACCTGGGCCTCCATGCCAGCGGGGTTTCAAGGCCGGGTGGGGTCAACCTGGAGGGTGAACGAGGCAGACTGGAGTTGCTGAGCCCTGGAGCTGAGAAGTCCCGGCCCGGCTCATGTCAGGAAGGTTCTGGAGTCTTCCTCCGTCTTCCCCTCCCTGCTCCGGGATGCCCGAGACACACGGTGCCTGGAGGGCCAGGCTGGACGGCGGCTGGCAGAGGTGGGCAGGGGCCTCACTCACAAGCTTCCAGGAAACAGTGGGTCCTGCTTGAGAGGCTGCTCGGGAGACCCACCTCCTCAGGGGCAGCCTGACCCAGGCCACGTGCCTGCCCCAGGAGCCTGACTCCGTCTCGGCCCCCAGAGCCCCAGAGCCCCTTCCTTCCTGTCCCACTGCCCACTGGCAGGCAGCGGATGGCCCAAGCCCAGCCCTACGTAGCCCCTCGCAGCACCCCAGCTCAGCGGGCTGCTGAGGGTCCTCGTGGCCTCCACTGGGGCCCAGGAGCAGGAGGAGACCCCCTCACAGCCTGTGCCTCAGCCTCTGCTTTGCCCACTTGAGGCCTCAGACCACCCCCAGCCCCTACCTCCCTCCAGCCTTGGCCCTGAAGGCAGGAGTCCTGGTTTCCATAGCAACCCCTGGGCCCCAGGAGGGCAGGCGGCCTCTGGCTAAGTGCTGGCTGTGCCTCCTGTCCCCTGCTCAGCTCTCGGGATGCAGGGAGGGGTTTTCATCCCCTGGGGCAAACCCCCTCCTCCACCTGACCAGGGAGCCCCGGTGGCTGTGGACCTCAGGAAGGTGCTCTGAGGGACAGTGTCCAGGGAGAACCAAGCACCCGAGTGGACCTCCCTTCTGTCCTGGGACCCCGCATGCCTGGCCACTGGCCCTGGGTGGAACTGCTGGGCATCAGGGTCAGCAGGTGCAGCCCTGACGTTGGTCGGATCCACAGATGACCCCAACACCGTGGGCTCAGGGGCCGCCAGCCAGGTGTGGTCTGGGCAGAGACCTGGCCCTCCCGGGAGGCGTTCTGGCCCCTGTGCCCCGGCCTCGGGCTCCTGCACCCTGACTTCAGCCTGCCTGACCCTGTGAGGAGGGCTGGGGCATGCCTGGAGCCCAGGGTCCTGAACACCGCAGACGGTGGAGGCTCCCCTTCCTCACCTGCCGCTCCTCTAAGAGGACCTCCTGACGCAGCCTCCCCGGCTCAGCCACGGGGAGTCAGGCGCCCTGGTCCCTGCTTGGCGGGCCCAAGGTGGGGCTCCGAGATGCTGCCAGGACCTGACCTGGCGTGGCCTCTGGCTCAGGGGACACAGCAGGAGACACCGAGGGCACCGCCTGGGGGCTCAGGGGCCTGGGGCCAAGGGAGCAAACACTGCTGAAAGCACCAGGGCGTGTCCCAGGTTCCAGGAGTCACTGTCCCTGTGACCTCGGCCACGGCTGCTCTGTGAGGGGTGGGAGCCAAGCCCTCCCCAGAGGGTAAGGCCGTGTAGACAGGGAGTGTAGACCACGCTTCCAGAGGGAGACGGTGAGATTCTGGGTGGGGATTTCCTTACTTTGGGGGCCCCTGGGCAAGATGCAGGGTAGTGGGCAGAGCGGGCACTGGACAGGACCTCTGCCCACCCGGTGTGCCCTGCCTGGTGTGCCGTCTTCTTCCTGAGGGTCCTGGCACCCTCGTTCCCACACCCCCTCCGGGTGGTTCACTCCAAAGGCTGTCGGTCCAGTTCTGCCCTCGGGCGGCCAGTGCCAGCACCTCCAGCCTGGAGCCTGCCGCGGTCAGCAGAGGTTCCCGAGAGCCGGGCTGTGTTCAGTAGCAGGAGCCCGCAGGCCTCCGCCCGACCTCCCGCCGCCGCCCTGGTTTCCACCCCAGGTTGCTCTCCCTGTGCTGCACGGAGCAGCCGCTTCCTGGGAGGCTCAGTGTCCCCTGACCAGGCCTGGCAGTGGGTGGAGGGGCTGGGCAGTTCAGCTGCAGCGCCTGCTTTACCCGAGAACGGCACGTCCTGGTCCCAGAGCCTCTGGCTGCTTCACGCCCGCCTGGGGGCCAGGCGCTCGCGCCAGCTCTGCGGCTGACAAGCCAAGAGGCCGGGTCCGGGACCAGTGATTCAGAGGCCGGGTCCTCAGCACCGAGGGCTGGGGAACAGCAACATGGAAGCAGCCTCAAGCACAGCTGGGTGCTCTGGCCGGAGCTGAGGACCAGAAGGTGGCTGCATTTCCGTCCTTGTGTCCTGCTGAGGCCCAGGCTGCACTTCACCTTGAGCCGCCTCCCGGAGAGCCTCGGGGCCAGAGCAGATCAGCCAGCGTGCCTGAGGCCACCTCAGCCTGGAGGCTGATGACAGGGTGACCCAAGGGCCCTCCGGTGGCTGGCCAGGCAGACAACCTCCTCTGCCTGTCCACACACCTGAGCTGTGCAGCAGAGGGGTTCCTGGCTGGCCCTGGGGAAGCAGAATCAAGGGCTGTCATCCTGGCTTGCAGGAGAAGGGGTGGAGAGGGGAGGGGAGGGAGGAGGAGGCCAGGGAGGGAGGGAGGGGGAGACAGGAAGGGGAGGGAGGGGGAGGGAGGCTGGGGAGGGAGGGAGGGAGGGAGGAGGAGAAGGAGGCAGGGGAGGCAGGGAGGAGGTGGCTGGGGAGGCAGGGAGGGGGAGGAAAGGAAGGGAGGGGGAGGGAGGCTGGGGAGGGAGGGAGGGAGGGAGGAGGAGGCAGGTAGGGAGGGAGGAGGTGCGGGAAGGGCTTAGCAGCGCCTTGACTGCCCTGGAGCAGGCCCTTCTCTCCTATGGTGGAGGCAGGGCAACTCCTTCCCCTGCCCATTCTTTCAGGGAAGCTGTGTCTCGCACCCTTTCCTCTATTCTTGGGACTATGAAGCAGAGCACTGGCCAACCAGGTCTCTGGAAAGGTCTAGAATCTGCCTGAAGTTGAAGTCTGTCAGGGGGTTGGGATGGTGGAGTCACTGAGCCTTGGAGCCTGTCAAGGCCCCCAGGCCCCCAGGGTTCCTGGGGCCCAGACTCCAGTCCCAGCAGGAGGAGAAAGCGCCAACTGTTAACCTCAGCCCAGACCGGTCTCCACGCAGGGGGAGGCGGTGGTGTCTGTCCCTTACACCCCGGGACTCTGTCCACGTCCTCCTGGAGACCAGGCTGCTGTCTGGCTGGTTCTGAGAGAGCACATGTGGACAGGCCTCAGGGGAAGCATCGGAGCTGGGCCCAGCCCCCTTGGCCACCACGGGCTGCGTGGCCTTGGACAAGTGACCCCTGAGTTTCTGACTCCCCGGCTGTGGATTGAAAGTCACAGAGGACGAACCACGTGGCGGCCTTAGCTGAGACCCTGGGGAGGTGTGCCTGCACAGAGCCAGGCAAGCGGCTCCTGCCCCGTGGAAGCTTCCAGTCCTCCTGCCGCAGCCCGGTTTCTGGGAGGCCTCCTTAAGAGCAGGCCGAGGATGCACGTTGACCCTCGAGGAACCTGGGCAAGGCCATCTTCCCTTCCAGGTTCTGACACCGAGAGACCCAGCAGGAGTTCACCGGGTCGGGGAGAACCTGCGCCTTCCACTCCCCTGCTCCTCCTGTTTAACACCCCCTCCAGGAAGTCCTCCAACCCTCCCCAGGCGGGGCTCCCACTCTACAGCTCCTGGCTCTGGAGCTGTGCTGGGTCCCTACCAGACTGGGCGTGGCTCCTCTGTGTCCCCAGTGCCACCCAGCTCTGGGTGTGGGGTTCACAGAGGGGCTGAGGGACAGCAGGCCCAGGCTGGCAGGGCAGAGCCGAGGGGCTCACCGGTGCCAGCTGAGGATGAGTCGCTGGGCAGCCTGTGGGCCAGGTTGCTCTGCTGTTCGGCAGAGCTTTAGGCAGGTGACCTGCCAACCCCTGCCTGGCCTCCGATGTTGCTGTGTCCAGGGGCAAGTGACCCCTCCAGCTGCCACAGGAGAGGCTGCTCCAGACAGGGCTCACAGCTGGCGGTGCTGCAGGAAGCCAGGGAGCGTGAGCTGCAGGGCACAGCTGTCTGTTCTGGAAGAGGGATTTGTCTCCCTTGCTCTGTCAGCTTCGTCCTCAGCTGGTCCCCAGGGCTCTGCTGGTGTCTCTCGGTTGGACAGGCAGCAGCTGCCTGGCTGCCAACGAGAACTGGCACGCTGCCCAAGGTGCTCCCCCTGCTCCTCCTCTCCCTGCTCTGCTCGGAGCAGGCCGGGGCGAGTACTCCACCATGGGACACTGCCTGCAGTCCAGGGACACCCTGCGGCAGTACTCAGGTCCCCACACCTCTGCGGTCAGAATAATAAAGCCATGGGAAACAGAACCAAGGCCAGCCCAAAGCTCCATGCCCAAGACCGAGAGGGCAGGAACGCCTGTCACAGGTCACCTGCCAGGGACCTGGGGCCAGGTGTGGCATTCCTTGGACCTTGGCTTCCTCATCTGTAAAGAGCCAGGTCACCCATGTGCTGACCTTATAATCAGGGTCACACGTATGGCCGTGTGGAGGTGTTTGGCACATAATGGTGCTTAATAAATGTTGAACACTATTGTTTTCATGATCTTATGCCCAGAAAGCATCATCATATCCATCCTGGACTAATCAAGGTGACCTGAGATGA
Organism: Sciurus vulgaris; assembly: GCF_902686455.1. Lineage (NCBI taxonomy): Eukaryota > Metazoa > Chordata > Mammalia > Rodentia > Sciuridae > Sciurus > Sciurus vulgaris. The sequence continues at coordinate 176,434,429 of NC_136465.1, forward strand.
GCCTCAGAAACCCACAATGGCTGGAAATGAGCGTAGCCTGCACCTCCTGAGCCATCCCATCCGGGCATCTGTGAAGACATGGGGAAATCTCCCCCAACCTTGTCCCCACAGGCCAGCCCCTCACAAACTCCCAGCCCCAATATTCACTTCCAGCCTTGTCTGCAAAAGCTCAAAGAGCTAAGAACTTGGACTAAACTGGTTTTCTCCAACCTTCTCCCAAACACATCCAAATCCCCTCTGGGACAACTAAGACAAGTTCTTAGCATGATTAGCGTCATACACATGAGTCGCTACACACACAAAGGTGCAGGGCACTGGGAGTCAGAACCAAGAACCAAACCAAACCCGGTCCCCAGGCCAGAGAATTATTAGATGAAGAACATAAAATACGTGCACAGTGAGATTCAAGAAGCACAGAACGGAGAGTGCCAGGAGGGAGGTAGGAGCAAGAGATACTGAAAACAAGCAGGGCAGATTCAAAACAGAACAGAATGGTTTCCAGACATCAGCAAGACAGTACTTGTGGAGACTGGTGTGATTACTTTGGAAAGCAATTTGTCGTTAGCCAGTAAATGTGAAGATGAGTGTCCCCAAACCTCTGAGTGTCCCAGAAGACCTGTGCCAGGTGTTTCTGGAAGTGCTATTTGTCATGCAAAAGGAGGACACAACAAAACTGAAAGAGAGAGAGAGAGAGAGAGAGAGAGAGAGAGAGAGAGAGAGAGAGAGAGAGAGAGAGAGAGGGAGAGAGAGAGAGAGAGGAGGAGGAGGAGGAAAGAGAAGCTGTCTGGTCCAGGTGGCTGGCATGGTGGTGAGCTCCCTGTTGTTGGTGGGAGTGGGCACAGGGACTCCCGAGGGCTCGGTGCCCGAGGTCCCCTATGCACTAGAGTTCTTGGAGCTGCCTGAGTACAGGCCTCTGATCTCTCTCCTGAGACCCCAGCTCTGGGCAGGGCACCAGGGTGGGATGGGGGGTGTGCTGGTGAATGAATGTTGGGTGAATGAGGGGGCTGCAGGTGGCCCTGCCATCCCAGCCCCTGCCTCTGGTCCCCAGGCGTCTGACTCCTGCCTCCCGGGATCGTGGAAGGCATCCAAGCCACGTGGCCGTCTGGCACTGCAGACAGAGCTGGCCCTCCTGAGTCAGGGAGCCCGCTGCCCCTTCCCTCACTCATACATGTCCCACACCGTCCTCACAAATTGCTGTGTCCCCTCTGCAGGGCCAGACAGGCCAGGCAGCCAGTCCTGCTTCCTCTGAGCAAGATAACCTTGGTGAATGATTCCAACTCTCAGAGCCCAAATCTGCTCATTTGCACAGGTAGAAAGGAATATGTCCCCTCGGGTTGGATCCTGCCAGGAGTGGCAAGGCCCTGCAGGGTGGTGGCCGTGTCCAGCGCCTCTGTGTGCTGCCCACTTCTCTCTCGGCTCCGACCATCAGCCTAAGCAGCCAGCTGCCTCTGCTCTACAGAGGGGCAGGCTGAGGTTCTGAGAGGTGAGGAACCAGCCACGTGGGGGGCGGGCGGCTCTGTGCAGAGGACATCTCAGACCTAAGTCAGACAGGCCTGCGAGGGCAGCTCCAGCCACTCAGACATCACCCTCTGGGACTTGAGGGTGGCCCTGCCTGAGCTGGGTGGTGACCCTGCTAAGGGATGCGGGAAGAAGAGCTGTCACAGAGAGACCCCTGGGCCTCGGCCCCCCCAACGCCCTCAGAGGAGGGGGCTTCTGAGACAGCCTAAGTTCCAGTGCCAGCTCCCATGGCCTGCGTGAGACTGAGGGGTCAGGACGTCCTGCCTGGGGCGAGGGGCACGTCCCTGCCCTGTCCACACTGCTCAGTCACTTGCTTTGGCTGGTGGAACTGAGTTAAGGCCTCACGCAGGACCCCAGGCCCCAGAGTCTCCTGTGGTCTGCGCTCTGGTGACCCCCTAGGAGCACAGGGGCCTGGGCCAGCAGCACCACGGCCTGAGGTGTCACAGTGACAGGTGGACCTGGATCCAGAGGGTCAGTGCTCACTGGGCACCTCCGTCTGGGCTCTTTAACTGACTTGTTTTGGCCACAGCTGGGCTTCGTTCTCGGAGTTTTGGGTTCTTTTCTGTAAAACGGAGTTTAGGCCACCACATTGCAGGGTTCCCAGAGGAGGACAGGTCACACCTGAGTCTGCCATGCCTCTGTTCAGTCCCCAGGGCCTCTGCTGGGCGCCACCCATGATGTCCTGGCCCACCTTGGGCTCTTCTTCTGGCCCCAGGGCCAGCAACCCACGTTTCCAAGCCCAGGGCCTGGCACGGAGCCAGGCTTGGAGAGGGCATCAGGAAATGTCCCTTCTCTCCTGACTGGAGAAGATATGATGTTGTCACAACAACCTGGCCTTTTGGAGAGCTACTGGAGGTCAGCTGTCTGGACAAAAGCCACCAGGGGCCCCAGTGCCACAGACCCATCCCTCCTCCCAGAGTGAGAGGCACAAACTCTGGAGTTCCCGCCTCCCCAGGCTGCAGAGGTCCCGAAAGTTGCCACTCAGGCTCGGGAGCCTGGGCACCGTGTGGCTCTAGTGGAGGAGGGTGGACTTTACACCCCAAAACAGGGCTGCAAGCAAGGCTGGGTGATGCTGGGCAGCCCGGGGTCTGTGTCATGGTTGGACAGGCGTCACCCAGAGGCACTGGCCAGGGGGGTGGACAGGGCACAAAGGTCAGGAGTCAGAAGCTGGGAGGTGGCCACCGTGACCCTGATCTGGCTTGAAGTGTTAGCACGACACGCCAGCCTCTGGAGACAAGGGGAGGGGACAGACAGCAAGAGCAGGAGGCTCCGGGGCCCACCTGGCTTGTGGCAGCCCTGCACTGCAGGAAGGGAAGTCCAGGAGATCGCGTGGTACCTACAGAACAGCCCAACCAGCACTGCGCCCGACAGGACCCAGGGGTGCACCTGGGCAGACGCCCCAGGCCATCATTAGGCGGACGAGTGTGACATCCCTGAGGCCAGTCTGGGCAGCCTCAGATGTGACTGTTGGATGCTGTCCTGTCCATCCTTCCTGCCCCAGTCCTGGAACCAGACCACCTGCTCGGGACGGGCTGTGACGGAGGATGACAACAGTGAGTCACCGATGCCGCTTGCGGAGGAGACGGCCTCTGCGTGACCTTTCCCAGGCTGCGGCGATGACGGAAGTGCTGCCCCAGATCGCAGGCCCTCCACGTCCAGGAGCTCCGAGGACACCGCCTGACTCCAGTCCTGGGCACATCTCAGAATGCCCTTCACGAGAGTCGCCGCCAAGCCAATCACCCAATCCGAGGGGACGTGGGGCCCTGGGGGAGAGATAAGAGCCACCGTCTATGTCCTCATGGTGGGCTGGGCATGCAGGCCAGGCTGTCCCCGTGTAGATCAGGTCCCTGACACCCCTGCCCATTCGCTCAGCCTGCTGCCCACGGGTCCTCTGCACCCACAGAAGTCCCTCAGGAGGGATCAGGGGGCACAGCCTGGCTCTGCCCTGTGGGTCCGGGCATTTGGCCAAAGCCAAGCAGGGCGGCACCCCAGCCCCCTTGTTCAGAGCCGGGGTTGGACTCAGCGTCTGTGAGCTCGGCTGCACTGCCAGGTGTCAGGCCCCATGCCGCCCTCCCCTTGGGCGCAGCCAATCCTGGTGACTTGATTTTAGTGAAGAAGCCGCAACCTGGGAGATATCCTTTCACCTTGCGTGGTGTCCCCAGCTAACAGCCAGCAAGGACCCGAGGCTGCCATCTGTCCCACGAGTGAGCTGGGAATGGAGCCTCCCCCACTCCAGCCTCCAGGTGACCACAGCCCCACCCAGCACCTCTGCTGCAGCCTAAGAGACCCAGCAGGAGCCCCCACTGAGTCCCCGGATTCCCGACCCCCAGATTCAATGACACTGAGTGCTGTGGCTCTAGGCCTGGGAGTCACTTATTCTGCGACAGTGGCTAAGACACAGAGGTCACAGGCTGGGGAGGGTCTTCCTCTGTCCTCCTGAGCAGGAAACTGGGCAAGGGCCCACTGAGCGCTCCAGACCTGCCAGATGTGTGGGCAGGCAGGGCTGGCAGCCCAGGTCTGCCCTGGGCTAGGTGTGTGACTTGGGGCAGCCACTTCTCTCTGGGTTTTGCTTCCTTACCTAGCAAAGTGGGGCAGCCCTAACCCAGGTCTGTGGAGGATAAAGGATCTGTTCTATAATGTCGGCCTCCTCTGCCCAGTGGGTGAGCGGAGAGCGTGCTCGGACCAGGCCTCTGCTCGCCGCCCCGCACCTGTGCCTGTGCCCCCGACTCAGCCTAGACAGTCCGTCCCTGCTGGATTGGTCGGAGAAGTCCCTGGGTGCTGGAGCAGTGTCCACCCTGGGCACGCTGCCTGTCCACCCTCTGAGACAAGCAGGGACCCATGCGGTCTGGGGGCACGTGACTGCTGTGCCCCATGAGGCCGTGCGCAGGAGTGAGTCTTAGAGGTCGTGAGCATCACTGCTCAGAGCAGCAGAAGTCTCGGGGACAGGGCCTGTGCCAGTCCCTCTTCTCTGGACCACAGGTGGGCGACCTGGAGAGAAAGGAGGTTCGTTTAGCCCACAGGGATAGAGATTCAGGCTCACCTGCCGGCAGGGTCCAGAGGCCACACGGGGCATCCCATGGCCAGAGACGGGCAGCAGGAGAGGCTGTGTGTTCTGCCCCCCCCCCCATTTCCCATGGGCCACCAGGGTGCAGGGTGCTCTGCCTGAGGACCCAAGGGCCCTCCTGGAAACACCAGTCTCGCCCTCTCCACGCTCACAGCAGAGACCCTGCTCAGTATGCTCCCTGCACCCAGGCCACCGCACAGCAGAGACCAAGTCCACAGCCACACAGGAGCTGAGCAATGCTGGACCACACACCAGCTGGCCTGGGGCAGAGAGGATGAGCGCTCTCCAGGACCGCTGTCTCCACTCCTTCCACACCCTCAAAGTGAGGCGTGACCGAGTGACTTGCTCTGACCCAGGAAATGTGCACAGACGCCTCTAGGAGGCAGCCTCTCTCCCTCTCCTGATGGCCCAGGTGACCTCGTGTAGCCAACAGGCAGTTCCAGGATGTTGGTGCCCCCATCAACCTGGATGCTGAGCCATCTGGGAGAGGGTGGTCCTGCACCTTTAGCAGACTTCGAATGAGCAAGAGCACACTTGGGGTTAAGCCATCGTGACTTTGGGGCTGTTTGTTACTGCCGCACCTTTGAGATTAACCTGACTACTGGTGCAAGCACGTTACTGGTGAAATGCAGGTTACAGAACAGCTTTGATTAGTTCATCGGTTAGTTATCAGGCACCTGCCTTCCCACCTCAGCTCTGCGTCCCGAGGCCATGTTTTGGGGAGGGGCTGTTTGGAGACCCTCAAGTCCAGCTCCTTCCCCTACATTCGTGGGACTACAGGGCTGAGCTGGCCCCAGGAGATGATGCCTGAGCTGGCAGTCTGACACATAGTAGGGACACACCAGATCTCCCCTCCTTTCCCATCTGTTCCCATCCACACACCCTTCCTCAGAGCCTCCTCCAGGTGACAGGAGTCAGGCACCAAGACCGTTTTAAAGGCAGAGCTCTGCAGGGACATCCTAATGGGTCTCCTCGGGCCCTGCTGGGTGAGCAGCTGTACAGGGGACCATGGCACCTTCCTGCTGTGAGCCCCGTGGCCCTCGGCTCACCTGCGAGGGCCACAGCAGGACTCAGCTCATTGGCCCGTGTGGTGTTGGGGAGCAGGCTCGGGGTTTGCTGCCTGCATTTATCAGCTTCCCACTTGCTGCCTGGCACCGCCTCTAATTGGGCTCCAAGGGAGCATGCGTGTCAGGTCCCTGCAAGCCAGGGCTGGGAAAGCACCCTTACTGGTCTGTGGCAGGGGACAGGGAGTCTAGACTTCTTCTCCCTGGGCGTCTATGTGCTGCTGCACCACAACGTGGGTTGTGGCCACCCACAGAGTCCCCTGGCTTCCAGGACTGGAGACGTCAGTGTCGACATCTCCTGGCTGAGTGGCCTCAGCTCAGTACCCACCAAAGCAGGGTGGGGGTAGACAGAGGGCGTGGTCGCCTGTTGACAGCAACAGGGCTGCCCCTTGGGACCCGGCTGAAACTGACTTGAGGCCTGTCACCCTAATTCCCCTTTTCCTGAAACTAGTTTGAGCTGTCTCTGTGGCTTGCAACCTAGGGTAGTCTGGCCCATCAGAGCGACTTGAAACGTTGACTGCATTTTTTCTACCACTGAACATGGGCATGAACACGTGTAACTCGGGAGCTGTGGGCTCTCCAGGAAAAGCCGTGGAGGAAAAGGTCCAGCTTGGAGGACAGAGCACACAGCATCACAGAGGCATCCTGGGTTCTGATGACATTAAGGCCTAGGACCTGAGCCACGCCAGAAGCTTCTTCACTGGGCATTTCGGTTTGGTGCTGACTCCCTTTATTCTTCTCTCCCTAAACCATGAGACATTCCACCCAGACTTGAGGACAGGACTCATCATGCCTGCGATCCTGACCCTGGGACCCATGCAGTACCCTAGTGGATTTGGGACGTCTCCATTTGGGGACAGAGAAGTGTGCTTATGCAGGAATGGGCGCTTAGATGTTCTTGGGAGGAAGAAGGAGCTCTATGAACCTTGGTGGCCAAAGGGGGGACAGCAGTGGATAACTGTGGCCTCCTGGCCATCACCTCCCTTTCCTGTTCCCCTGAATCCATCTGGAGTGCCAAGGAAAGGGACCCTGCTTGTTAAGGTCCCAGCACGTGGCCTGAGCTTAACCAATCAGAGCCTTCGTCCAGTGATTCAGCTCTGGGGGCGTGGCCGAGGTTAGTCCAATCAGAGTGCTCCCACGAGTTGGACCAAGGGACTCTGGAGGGACTTGCAGCCTGCTGCAGACCGCCCTGGAAGCGGCTCCCAGGTGACCCGGAATTGCGGATGAGATGGACGAAGGGCCGCGGGGGCCCGGCGCGCTGCAGCCTTCCGTTGGACCCACGAATGTGCTCTCTGTTTTAAAGCCCTGCGCGGCACGTTGTCGGGGTTGTGTCCGGCGAGGGATGTCAAATGGTGTGTCCAGGACCACCAGCACGAACATGAAGGTGGCGGCTCCGAACCCAGAGAGCACAGTGGCCGCCTGAACTCAGAGCTGTCGCCGCCACCTGCTAGCTTCTTCCACTTGGAGGAGAGAATGGCCCTCCGGTGCTCGGGAACCATGAACTCAGCGGCTTACCATGCAGGACGTTTGGACCCCTTGGTGCTTTTCTTCAGGTTTTGTGATTTTCGAGGTCACAAAGTCCTCCACCAACTGCAGTCCATTTTCTTGACCTGCCTTCTGCAAACAGGGTCATAGAATTTTCCCATTTCCCAGGGTGAGCAAACTGAGGCTCAGATGGTGGCAAAGTTAGAAGTCAGGTCCGGACACCTGCCCAGTGTTCACAGTGAGTTCTCCCCACTGTGGACCTTTAGCTCCGAGGCCCCTGTGGCCACACTCAAGATGGGAGAGAGGAAGGGGACGTAGAGTTAAGGGGGAGGACAGGTTGCAGGGGCCTGTGTTCTTCGCCCAGAGGGTGAGCCTGCGGGGCTGGAGCCCCAGAACTAGTGGGAGACATGCACCTTTGGGTTTGGGCTTAGAGGCCCTGAGGGGCGCTTAATTCCTGGGAGACAAGTCGGGTGCCTTCCTGTCCCAAAGAGGGCTGGCGTCAAGCTCCATCGGAAGGGCACGAATAACGGTCAGGACTCCAAATGTGGGTGGACGCAAGCAGGGAGGGGACGTGGTGGTGACACCAGTGGACAGAAACTCCAGGAGGGGCCTGGGAACCTGTCCTCAGGCCATCCTCGGACACTGCCGTTGTCCAGTGCTTCCCCACCAGAGTCCCTCCCTAGGGCGTATTCTCAAGGTGTCGTCACCAGAGTTTGGAGCTCCAGGTCCCCAAGGCGCCTGTTTGAAGGCTTGGTCCTAGCCTGCGGCACCACGGGGAGGAGCTCCAGACCCGGGCACCCTGGGGCGCGTGGGGCCCAGCCCTCCCGTCCTCCCGACAGCCGGCTCCATCACGTGCCCCTGCCATGGTCCCCTGCCTCATCACAGGCCCAGAAAGAATGGGGCCCAGCCACCGTGGCCTGCAGCCTCTGAAACCTCGACCAGAATAACCCTTTGGTCTCATCAGGTCGATACTCTCAGCCATTTGTGACGCAGTCACCGTGGACAAAGGTCCCTTGGCTCACTTGATTGTATTGACAGCATCCCGAATCCTAAGTTCTTCATTTAGATTTGAAACCATGTAGAAATATCGTGAATGATCTTCAGCGATCATTTTGAAGAAAATCGCTGAAGAGATTAGAATGACAATTAGACTGACAAATACGGAAAAATTCAGCAAAACAAGGGAAACTCCTTCTCTGGTCGGGAGGGTGGCTGAGGGGAGGGCGGCGCCAGGGGAACTTGCTCCCTCCCTGGCCTCACTCCCTCCCTGGCCTCACTCCTTCCCTGGCCTTGCACCCTCCCTGGCCTCACTCTCTCCCTGGCCTCACTCCCTCCCAGCCTTGCAGCCCTTCGCCTGACCTAATGAACCCCAGAAGGTGCACTGGGAGTTAACAGCTGCCTCACCTCTGGAAGCTTCCATCTGACTTTGGGGATTTTGCCTGGGGCCCCCAGCCAGGCCAGGCCTTGCTCTGAAGGGGGCATCTGGCTTCTTGGCCGCAAGGGCTCCAGGGACAGCCTTTCCCACCAGCTGACATTTAATGCTGGCCTTAGGGACTTCTAGGCAGAGGTCTGGAGGAGGCGAGGAACGTGGCTTCGGGGACACCGTCCACGTCTGGCTCGATGCCCCAGTGCGTGGCGTGTGGCTTGGGGTGCGCGGTGCAGTGTGCCTGTGAGCGCATGAGGGTCAGCACACAGGAGTGGGCCCCCACCCAGGGGGCCGGGCCACGCAGTCCAGGTGACACCAGTGCACCCTTGCTGCAGTGGGGGCCCTGGGCCGACGTGCGGGGAACTGGCTCTCTGGTGCTGTGTCCTCTCAGCTGTGTCTGTCAGAGCCTGGCAGGGGCAGAGGACGGGCCGGGCGCTGGCTGGGCCCTTGCTGTCCCCAGGCTGGAGGTCTCTCTAGACTCCTGTCCTCTTCATCGACAGGCAGCTCCAGGGGATTTGGTGTCTAAACACCAAACTCCTGTGCCTGGGACGAAGGCTGGTTCTTACTAAGTGGTGGCCTTCCCTTTGGTCGCCGACCTGGTGGCTTTCTTCCGTCTCTTAGCAACCGCCTCCTGAACCGAGGGCCTCCTCCCAGGAGGGAGCACCCCTCTTCTCTGCAGACAGGCTGTGCCTGGGGGACCTCCTGGTGGGCTTTGGGGTCGCCTCTATGCTCAGTGGGCTGCGGGGTGGGGTAGGCAGACAGCAGGGCTCCCAGTTGCCACCCTCTCTGGGCCTCTAGCAGCTCCTCTCTGCTCCTGGAGCAAGCAGGACCTCAGCCCTGCCAGGCACTGGCTTGTGGGTGCTGCCCGGCCCCAGGAGGAAAGTCTCTCTCACCCCGTTTGGGCCCGTCTCTGCAGGAGCTGGTTGACCCCGGCAGGAGCTGCGCCTGGCCCAGGCCCTGTGCTTTCCTGCCAGACCTGAAGGCCCAGCTTCACTGAGCTCCTCAGACTGGTCCACTGGCTGTTTGCCCCAGGGCCGGTGAGAGCTGTGCCCACTCCTGCCTGCCTGTCCCCACAGCTCCCAGGGGTCTGCCAGCACCGCAGGGGGGCCTTGGGCGCAGGGCAGTCTGCGGCCCTGCAGACCTTCTCCTCCGCAGCTGAGTCTGGGGAGGGAAGGACTCCTCCCTGCAACCAAAGAGGGTCTTAGGGAAGACCCTGTTGGCTCACTGGGGTCATAGGCATGGTCCTGAGCCAGCCCGAGCCATCTCCAGCACATACCCACAGCCAGCAGTAGCGGGAGCCCCCGCACGGTCCCCCAGGGGTCCCTAGCCAGCTACCCGCCCAGGCCTCCTGGAGATCACCCTGCTGCTCCTTCAGGCAGCCGACTCCAGCCTGCTATGCTGGCCGCCGCCACCCTTCCCTCTGGGCCCCCAGCCCCCGCCCTCCAGCACCTGCCCTCCTCCCTACCTGTCCAGCTGTCCTTCAGCCTGTCTGCTCCTCTCTAGGCTCCACATCCTCCTGGGCCCAGTCCAGACGTCACCTCCTGCAGGAAGCGTCCCCAGGCCCAGGTACAGGTCCTCCACCTCCACTCCAGGCTCCAAGCTTGAAATCGGGACCTCAGAGCCGCCAGGCAGACCCTGTTCCTCACTTGGCCCTGGACCAGCGAGTCCAGTCCTCCCTCTGTGCCCTTTTACCTGTTTGATTCTGGAGGGACGGCGTGGAGAGCACACGGTGTCTGTCCTGGGCGCGAGGACCCGACTGCTCCTGACCTGAGGGACTGCTGGGCACAAAGCTGGTCCCCAAGGTGGAGGCCAGGGAGGCAGAGGGGTCTGGGGGAAGCACGTGAGGGATGGAGGAGAGGGCACCAGGAGCTGCAGGGATGCGGAGGCCTCTGCCCTGTGACCTCTCCCCCAACCCCCCTGACCCTGCCTCTGGACTCGGTCCCTCAACCCGCCTCCCCAAGTGCAGACGGCCTGGCTCTCTGGCCCGTCTCCCACTCGCCCTGTGGGCTTCATGCGTGGTAGGAGTTCATCTCCTGTCTGAGGACTGCTAACCCCAGTCCACCACACTGGACATCTGGCCTGAACCCCAGAGAGAGGGGTCACCCACTGTCCCGGTGGGTACAACAGAGCTCTGAGTCCAGGATCTCAGCCAGGAAGGTCTTTCTGTGTCCCATAGGGAAGTCCAGAGGTCGGGTCCAGCTGGTGAGGTTCGGCGACCTCAGCCACGCCAGGCCCTGTCCTGGTCAGCCTGTGACTTCATCCCAATGGTTACAAAATGTCTGCTGAGACCCAGGTGCTACTTCTGCATTCCAGGCAGCAAGAAGGACACAAAGGTCAACTAAAGGAAAATGGAAGCTGCCTCTGGTTCTTTTGCAAAACTTTCCCAGAAGCCAGCCCTGGTGGCTTTCGCTCACATGCTTTTGATGAGAAAGTGCCACTAGGCCACTTCTAACCGCAAGGGACACTGGAAGAGCAGAGGTTTTCAGTGGGCAAATTGCAACTGTGACCACAACCAGGGACAGCAGCTCCCAGCTGGCAGCCGACAGCCTCACAGCCACCTCTGAGCGGGTTCAGTCCTGGACGCTCTCGGAAGACACGCTTCTCCCCCAGTGGCGGCCACGCTGGAGCTCCTGGGAGAGGCACCAGAAGCTGACGTCCAGTGCGGCCACCGACCCCTGCTCCAGTGGACTCCGCCAGGCCCTTCCACAGCCACAGACTGCCAGAGTCGCATCCGGAACCCTGGAGCCTGTCAGCAAGGTGGCGCAGTCACTTTTCCCACATCTGAGCAACAGCGCTTCCCAACACCAGCCAGGGGACCGTCTCCAGGATGGATGGCCCTTCAGACCCACAACAGCTCCTCTTATCTCTGTGCAACTGGCCTCCGCGGGGTGATGAACAGCCCTGGACGGAAGCGTCGCTTCAGCAGATTGAACTCTGTGGGCCGGAAGAGTGCCATTACCTTAATTGTGCTCCACATTTTTCCATTTATCTCTGGCCTGCCACTTGCAGGTCCCGGGTGCATCTGTGTGTGCGCATTTGAGCACTTGGTCCCTGTGCCAGCAGCGGGCGCTCGCCTGCCCACCCTGGCCTCCTGCATGAGAGGCTGTCTCTGCAGCCGGGACTGCGCTCTCTAGCCCAGCAGGCTCACTTGAAGGACAGCCCGGTCAGGGTGCAGACCCTGTCCATACCTGTGGGTTGACTCCCACCAGCTTCCAGCCTGGTCCCCTGACCTCTGAGCCAATTACTACTTATGCTGACCATGGCATTAGCATGCTACCTGTATGAAGGCTGGTCTATTTTTAAAGCCACCACAGGGATGAATTCCAGCCTGAAGCTCCCCTCCAGCTTTGTGCCCTTGAATTTGGGGTACTTCTCATGGGCTCTTCACGGGGAGGAAGGCCAGGCTGGATCCAGGCCTATGTCACCCACAGGCCCTGGGGGTCCCAAGTTGTGCACAGCAGAGCCCACCTGCTCTCCCACCTCCAGGGTTGATCCTGAGCATGTGAGCAAGGGTCACCCAGCTGGGCCCACTACTCCCCCAGAGCTCAGGGTACCCAGCCAAGGTGCCAGGACCCAAGACAGCAAAGCAGGAGGTGCCCAGGACAGCCATGCAGGGCTCCTGGACCAGCACTACCGTGCCCGCTGTCCTCTAGGCAGGGTCGCGTGGGGAAAACCAGTGACACACACGGCACTGGACTCGTACCGTCGGCCTTAGGGTTTCTGATGTGCATCTCGTAGGAGTAGCTTCCAGCTCCGAATTTGGGTCTTCTCCTGGGCTGGTGATATGCAGTCTGACCCTCCCTTGCCATGCTGGGTGGCAGCAGTGAACAGTTCCCACCAGACTCCAAGGTCTAGCCCCACAGGGAAACCCGGGTATCGAGGTGCTCGGCCCTGCAAGCCAGGACGCTCGCTGCTGGGTAGGTGGAAGGTATTAAATGCTTTTTTCTTTCAGCACTGGGATCAAACCCAGGGCCTTGTGAATACTAGGCATGTGCTCACCCCGAGCTGCACCCCAACCCTGCTAGATGCGTTTCAACCTGTGACAGTGTCAACCTAGGATGGGGTTACTGGAAGTCAAGGAGCGCCTGTGTACACACACACACACACACACACACACACACACACACACACTCACACAATGGACAGACCTGGCCGGAGAGCCCCAGGGTGTTGAGAGCACTTCCCGGCCCTTCTGCAAGCTCCCCATAGCCTGGCCCCCACTAGCTCACTGGTCCTAAACGCCTCGTCCACGTCCACGAGATTCTCTCACTCTGGCCCCTCCCTCCCTCCTCCCTCCTGACATGAGCTCGCAGAGCCGTTCCTCTGCGGGGGCGCCTCCCCCTTGACCCCTCAGGCCTCCTTCCCTCTGAAGTCTCTGTGGAAGACGGCCCCCTCCACAGTGCCGCCTGCCCGTGCCGCCCCCTTATGCTGGGGGGTGGTTTTCTTCATGGCGCTCATCCCATCCGACATGTGACACCTGTTTGTTCCTGACAAACGCCTGCTTCCCTGCCACTCCTTATCCCCCGAATGGTGAGCTCTCCAAGCCCAGAGGCTTTGTGCCGTGTGCAGCTACATCCCCAGAACCCAGGACAAAGCCATGGCAGGCGCTCACAACTATTTCTTTCATTCTCCAAGGGCACCAAGGCAATGTGGCCGGAGCAGAAGGACATTTCCTGTAAATGGTGCTGAGACAGCCAGACATGCTGGAGCCGAACCCCTACCTCACACCATATGCAAAAGCCAACTCGAGATGGATTGAAGCCCTAAATGTGAGAGCTAAGGCTGCAAAACTCTTAGGGAAGAAGAAGTCTAGGGCAAATCTTTGAGGCCTTGGATTGACCAATGGTTTCTTAGCACAAGCAACAAAAAAGAAGATAAATAAAATGGACTTAATCAGTATTAAGAACTTCGTATTTCAAAGAACACTATTAATAAAGTAAAAGATAACTTCCAGATGAGAAGGAAATTCCTTTGCAAATTATATATCTGATAAGAGAATTATGTCTAGATTATGTAACAAGTCCCACAACACAATAAAAAAGACAAACTCAATGTGAATGGGTAAAAGACTTGAATAGATGTTTCTCTAAAGAAAACACACAAATGGCCAATAAGCACATGAAAAGATGCCTGAATTATCAGCCACCACCAAAGTGCAAATCAAAACGTGGTAGTAGGATTGCTATGGTCAAAAAGACAGAGCACATATGTTAGGGTATAGAGACAGGGACCCTCACTCGCTGCTGGGATGTAACAGGGCAGCTCTGGAGGGAGCCATTTGGAGGTTCCTGGACAGGCTCAGCATAGAGGTGACCAGATGTTCCCCTCCCATGTGTGCACCCAGAGAAGAGAGAGCATCTGTCCACACTGAAGCCTGCACACAATGTTCATGGCAGCATGACTTGTGGTAGCCAGAAAGAGCCATGGCCCAAGTGTTCATCCAGGGATGAGGAGAAAAGCAAAGGTGGTGTCTCCACACAAGGAGACTTAATTTGGCAATAAAAAGGAATGAAATACACATGCCACAACATTAAACCAATGAGCCAGTAAGAGTGGTGCACACCTGCCATCCCAGTGGCTCAGGAGGCTGAGGCAGGAGAATCACAAGGGAAAGGCCAGCCTCAGCAGCTTAGTGAGGCCCTAAAAAACTTAGTGACACCCTGTCTCTAATAAAATATAAAATGGACTGGGGATGTGGCTCAGTGGTTGAACACCCCTGAGTTCAATCCCTGGTACCAAACAAACAAACAAATAGAAAGAATTGACTATAATTATGACAGATTAATTCCTGGACTTGCACTCCTACTGCATAATCCTATATGTCTACTCCTTTGCCAGTACTGCACTGTTTGGCTACTGTAGCTTTGCAGTAAGTTTTGAGTCCAGGAAGTGTGAAGCCTCTAATTATGCTCTGCATTCCCAGGAGTGTTTTGAATATTTCAGGTCCCTTGCGTGTCCAGATAAATTTTAGGGTCCGGCTGTCAATATGTTCAAAGAAGCCACCTGGATCTTAAGAGGGATTGCACTGAATCCATGGATCAGTTTTTGGAGAGTTGCCTTCTTAACAACATGAATCTTTCCGATCCATGAACATGGTATGTATTTCCATTAATTTAACTCTTTTTCAGTTTCTTTCAACAATATTTTGTGGTTTTCAAGTTATACATTTTTGCACCTCTCTTGTTAAATGTATCCATAAATATTTTATTTTTTATGCAATTTTAAAACAATTGCTTTCTGAATTTTATTTTTGTATTATTCATTGTTAATATATAGAGGGCTAGAGTTGTGACTCAGTGGTAGAGCACTTGCCTAGCATGTGTGAGGCACTGGGTTGAATTCTCAGCACTGCATATAAATAAAATAAAAGTCCTTTGACAACTAAAAAAAATTATTTTTAAATATATAGAGGCACATTAGGTTTTGTATGTTGACCTTGTATCCTAACAGCTTGCTGAATTCATTTACTATTTCTCATATTTTTTTTAGTGGATTGCTTGGGATTTTCTACAAACTACATTATATCTTCTGTGAATAGAGATAGTTTGACTTCTTGCTTTCCAACAAATGCCCCTTTTCTGGGCTAACCACTCAGGCTAGAATCTCCGGCACCATGTTGAGTGGAAGTGTGTGTGGGGGGGTGGATTCCTGTCTTACTCCTGCTTGCAGGTGGGAGGTGTCCAGGTCTTCACCATTATGTAAGATGTCAGCCATGAATTCTTCACTGGTACCTTCACTGGGTTGAGGAATTTCCCTACTAGTCCTACTTTGTTGAGTGGTTTTTTTTGTTTGTTCATTTTGTTTTGTTTTTTGAATCATGAAAGGGTGTTTAATTTTGTTAAATGCCTTTTCTGCACCTGTTGAGATGATCATGTGGATTCTGTTCATTATTTTTTTTTGATGAGGTATATTATATTATTCTGGATGTTAAACCGACCTTGCATTACGGGGATAAACTCCAGTTTTTCATGGTAGAAGTCCCTTTTTTCATGTTGCGGGCATGATTTTGCTGGTGTTTCAATGAGAATCTCTGCATTGGACTCATGAGTGGAATCAGTCTATAGTTCCCTGTGTAGTTCCAGAAGTTTCCCTGTGTAAGTCCCTATCTGGTTTCGGTGTCAGGGTGACACCTGGTCTCACAGAATGAGGGGTGAAATTTTTTTCTCTTCTTTGATTCTTCAAAAGAATTTAAAGAATTGGTATTAATTCTTTAAATATCTGACAGAATTCACTCTGAGAGCCATCTGGACAAAGATTTTCTTTGTGAGAAGTTATGGGGTTTTTTGTTTTTGTTTGTAGGTATATTACTAATTCCATCCCTTGAGTTATCAGATTTCTATTTCTTCTTCAGCCCGTTTGGAAAGTGTGTATCTTTCTAAGAATGTGTCAATTTCATCTAACTTATCTAATTTGCTAGCATAAAAGTGTTTAGAGTATTCAAATAGCACACTTTGAATCTTCATTTTTTGTTCCTGATAAATAGACATACAACTGACTGCTGTATACTGACTTGCCAAACTCCTACTGATTCTCTTAACTGGCCCACAAAAGCTCTAGAATTCACTGCGTACTAATCATCCTCTGTGCCTAATGACAGGTCTGCTTCCTCTCCAACCCCAATTTCACTTCCTTCGATCGCCTTGCTGAATGGCCGGGGCCCAGGCCAACGTGAAGGAGGACCATGGAGAGCTGGCATCTCTGCCTTGCCGCCCATCTTTAAAAAGAGAAGTTCCTTCATCTCACCCTTGATTCCAGGCCTTCCATGGGTGGTTTTGTTGGTGCCCTTCTTTAGATGAAGGGATTTTCTTGGTGTTTCTCATGTTCTCCAAGTTCCCTTTCCGTGAATGGGTTTTGAACTTTATCAAATGGTCCTTCGGAATCCATGAGAATGCTCCCATGATGTCTCTCCTTTCATTGTTAAGATGATGGTGTTGAGTTGAGAAGGTATTGAGTTGCAGTCTGGTTGCTTTTTAAACATCTTGTTTAGGATTTTTGTCTGTTTATGGCGCATTTGCTACCCTTTTTCTTTCTCAAGCTTCTCCTCTCATCAAGGTAAACAGGCCTTGTAGAATGAGGGGCATGAGTTTCCCTATTTCTTTTTCTAGAAGAGTGTGTGTAAGTATCATTTTTCCTTAAATCTAGGGCAGAATTACCTGGTAAAGCCAGGGAAATCTGGACTTGGATTTCTCTCTGTGGGAAGGATTTTAGTTACAGATTCAATGGCTACCGGATTATTCACATTTTTCCTTTCTTATTGTTTCAATTTTTGAGCATTATATTCTTCCAGAAACTTATCCATTTCATATAAAATTCTGTAATAGAGAGCTGTGATTTTTCCCATAGTATCCTCTACTTAGTTTCCTATTGTTGATGTAACAACTTATCACAGATTTTATGATTTAAAACAACACTAATTTATTTGCTTACAGTGTGTGTTAGTCAGTTTTCAATCACTGTAACAAAATACCCGAGGTAATCAACTTAAAAAGAGAAAGGGCTTATTTTGTCCCACGGCTTCGGAGACTTCAGTCTGGAGTTGATTGACCACCACTTCAGGCCCAGGGGTGAGGCTGGCATCATCCAGGAGCGCGTGGCAGAGCAGAGCTGCTCAGCTTATGGCCGGGAAGAGGAAGGGGCTGCTGAGGGCCTAACCGTGACCCCAGGCTTTCCACTGGGCCCACCTCTTAAAGGCTCCACAACCTCCCACGCACTCGGGGCTGGGAACTAAGCCTTAACAGACGGGTCTCTGGGGACACTTGAGACTCACATGAAAGCCCAGTCTGGAGGCCAGGGACCAAAATGGGTGACACTGGACTGAACGGAGGGGCCAGAAGGGTCCTGGAAAGTCCACGTCCTGGTCCTTTCTAGTTGCCAGGGCCTCCCTGGCCTCCTGAGCTTGCAGCCTCCCTCTTGTCCTCAGGGTGCCTCCCCCGGGTCCCTGTCACTCAGCCTCCTGTTCTGGGCCAACCCCTTTCTCCCTCTCTAAGGACACACGTGGTGACATTCAGGGCCTGCCAGATGATATGGGAGGTCTCCCCAAGGCAAGGGGCTTCATCTCATCTCAGGTGCAAAGTCCTCTTGCCTGTCAGGTAACCTGTGCAGCCTCGGGGGTCAGGACGAACCACTGCTCCCTCTGACCGTCTCCCTGAGGGCGCAAGACGCAGTGCCCACCGCGACCTTCTGGGGGCGTGGATGAGCGCGCTCTCTCTCTTTCTTCTGACCATTTCTTTAGAGACCTGTCCATGCATCTGGTCACGCAGACACGGTGAGTGGTGGACAACATGCTGAGCGGGCTTGCTGGAGCCATGGGGACAGGAGTGGCCACCCGCAGGAACGCGGGCTGCTCACTGTGGCAGTTCACGGCCCTCTGACCCGCAGGGACATCAGCTCCAGGATGGGGACTCAGCCCCTGGGCTGTGGGCTTGGGCGCTGTGTCAGGGAAACGCCAGTCCCTCGGTACAGCCAGGCTGGGGCCCACAGCTGTCCCACTCTACAGCGCCATGCTCTCGAGAGGTGCCGCCCTTCCAGGTGGGGGGACCCAGCCCGGCACTGCTGGGAGCACTTGTCCTGGGCCCGGCTCCTTCTGCTCCCACAGGCACGTGCCCGAGGCCAGCTCTGCACTGGGAGGCCAGTCTCCAGGGACACGGGCGCCGTTAACCTTCGTCCCTTCAGTACTTTTGGATAATTAATTTTGGATTCCATGAACACTCCTGTGCTCTTTCCTATTGTGGTGATTTCCAGTCGCCTTTCCACGCCCCTCTCCATGGGGACCTCTGTCTGCCTGTTTGCCTGGTCACCTCTGAAGTGGGCCCTGCTCCTCAGCCTCCCGCCACTGTTCCTTCCCAGCTCATGGCTGTGGCTTTCCAGGTGCTGTTGAGCTGCCCCCACGTTCTGATGTACCTGGCTTTTATTTTTATTCACATCAGGATATGTTCTGATTTGCATGATTCCCCCGACCCATGCGCTGTCTGGACTAGTGTTTCCCAATTCATGGCCGAAGTTTGTTCCTGAGCTTCAACTGGAGGCCTTGGGTGAAGTCTCACATGTGACTTCGAGCCTTCGAAATTGAGCAGGACTTCCTTTCCCGCCCTGAGAGGGTCAATTTGGAAACATGGCTTCCTGTGCTTGAGAATGACGTGCCTCCTGCCCTGGTGCGGGTCCACCATGGGGGTGGGTCAGGTGTGCCGACGGCAGTTCCATGTGCCGCTGAGACCTGGCATTGGGACGGAAGACGCCCTCTTCCTCCTGTTGGTCTCTTCTGCCTGAGCTCTGCTGGATTGTGCCGCTAGGCCACCATGCCTTTCGGAAGCTGTAACATACAGCTGAGTGGCCGCCTGGCTCTGCCGGACAGAGCCTGCCTCACCAGGAAGTGTCCGCCTCCAGTGATGGCTCCCTCTGCTACCTTGCTTGTCAGGGACAGGGCCACACAACTCCCAGGGAGTGTTTGCAGGACACATGCTTTTCCATGTGGCTTTATTTTCCACCTCTCTGCGTCCTCAACTTTCAGACATATCTTCCTTGTGAGCAACCTGTAGGGTTTTGGAAAGTAAGTCTTTGCTGTTGACCTGGAGAATTTGGCCCATTTACGTTTAGTCTAACTTCTGGTCAGCTCTCTGGCTTGGATCTGTTGCCTTCGTTGGTGTGGCTTGTCTAACATCTTCCCTGTTCCTGCTTTGGGGGCCTGAGGACTCTTCCATTATCCCCTCTCTGTCCCGTCTTAGTTTGCCTCTGTTCTGTCCATTCCGTGGAGTCTTCAGTATCCTTCCTTCACGTATTGGAGGGACCTGCATGGCTGCTTTCCCAACAAGGAAACGAGGCGAGGAAGGTCTTTCTAACTACACTGACCACCTTCTTCTTCAGATATTGCTTAACTTCTTTTAAAAAATGCACACACTGCGTGCGCGTGTGTGTTTGCTGGAGGTCGAACCCAGGACCTCAAGAATGTCAGGCCAGTGCTCCGTCTCTGAGCTCCGCCCATGTAGTTCTTAACAATTTTATCGAGACAGAATTCACATGCCATAAAGTTCTCCCACTTAAGTACGATTCAGTGTTTAGAAGCACATCTGCAGAGTGGCGCGACCACCACCAAGACAGAGTTCGGGGCCCTGCTGGCAGTCCCTCCCAGTGCCCACCCACCCCTGCTTCCTGTCTACAGCTTTGCTTGTTTGGACCTGGCACAGAAACGGGCAGGCACTGTGTGGCCTTCTGAGTCCTTCACTTCGCGCGTCCTCAAGGGCGCACACGTCCTAGTTGGAATCCATGCTTGATTCCCTTTGCTGGAGGGTTAGTAGAGCGTTCAAGGACACGCCCCCGTGTGTGATGGGCATTTGGGTGGTCGGGGTTTGACTTTTACGAACAATGCTGCTGCGAACATCGCGTGGAAGCTTCCGCGCAGACCTGCCCTCAGCTCTCCAGGGCGGTTCCCAGAAGCAGGATCAGTGGCCACTTAGTTCTTCCACGCGCCGCTCCTTTCCCTGGCTTCTGCTTCCTTGCTTACTCTCAAGTCCCACTCTCGTTCCTCAGAGCACACGCAGCCAGCAGGTTGCTTGGAGACGGTCTCATGGTGGCGCTGTCTGGGACACCTGGGGTCCTTGGCGGCTGGTCTCACTCCTGCTGACCTGCTCCCTGGTGTGAGGGTGAACTTCGTGTGTTGGCTGCTGCATTTGAACATTCTTTGTAGATATAATTTGAGGCTCGGATGACTTCATCTTTCAAGAGACCTTCCTTTACTTCTCCAGTTGCTTGGGGACATCAGCATTCTAGGGTTACCTCAATTCAATTTTGGGGACCGAGACTTTAGCACCAATTTGATTCAGTGGCCCTGGCTCCCCCACAAGGGGCAGCTCCCAGGACACTTAACCAGGCCTCGCATGGTGCTCCTCCCATGGAGGCTGAAGGCAGGAGGCTTCCACGGCCTCCTGGGCTTGCCTGGCCTCGGGCGTGGGTGCTGGGCAAGGCTGCCCGCTGATCCCTTCCTGCTCCCCAGCTCCCCGCTTCCTGTGCCTGTGCCCAGCCCAATTCCCAGGGTGAGCCCCTCGTCCCCCAGCACAGCATGAACTGCGGCCCCTCCTCTTGGACTGGACACTGACTAGGTGCCCATCCCAGCTGCCAACCAAATGTGAGAGTCAAGCAAAGATGTCCAGTGTCCCGAAAATCAGGCCCTGGTGGGCTCAACTGATGGGTGTTCCATCAAGATAAGGCAGAAACTTCTAGAAAGGGGTTGAGAAGAGACGAGGACACAGACATGCACCACAGGAAGGAGGAGCCTTCCCGATGCCAGGTTGCACCAAGGCACAGGGACAAGTGGCCAGCTGCACGCACCCGAGGCTCTGGGAGAGCCGTGGGCGGCCCAGGCATCCCTGGGCTGGTGGACAGTGGGAGTTTGGCAACAGGGACTTGGAACCAGGCTGACAGAAAACTAAGCAAGTCAAGCAGCTCACGCTGACCTCAGGAAGAGGGACGCTGTGCAGGGAAGGGCACGCCACTGCAGCTGACGCGGCCACTGTGGTTGCGACGGGCCTGTGCTCCATCCTGGTTCAGATCAGAACAGGACAACCTCAGGACGCTGGGTGGCAGGGAAGAGGACAAGGAGAGCGGGAGCTTGAGGAGGTGTGACCAAGCCAACCTTCCTCTTCCCTGGCAGCAGCCAGGGAACAACCGACTAAAGCCAAACTGAAAGGCCTGCCAGGGCGGCAATGCAGGCCTGTAATCCCAGCGACGCGGGAGGCTGAGACAGGAGGATCACAAGTTTCAGGCCAGCCTCTGCAACTTAGTGAGAGCCTCAGCAGCTTAGCAAATTTTTTAAAAGGGCTGGGGACATGGCCCAGTGGCAGAGTGCTCCTGGGTTCAACCCCTAGTCCTGCAAAGAAGGAGAAAGGAGAAGACACACCTGGTCCTCCTGGGAAGCCCATCTGTCCAGTCCTCAGCGCAGCGGAGCACGTTCTCAGAGCCTCACCAGCCCGGCCCCCTGCGCTGAGACAGGCTGAGGAGGCGTTTTCTCCACTGACCGCCCCTGGTGGACCCTCCCAACTTGTCACACTCTGTCCACCGTGCGCGGCCTGAGGGCGCGGAGCCCATGGACCCTGGTGGCAACAGACGCAGGGTGGTCCTCTGCCTGGGCCCCCACCTCCTGCACCTGTTGGACCTGCCACTGTGAAACAGGGGGCTGTGGGTGAAGAGAGGGAGGCAGCCTGAAGTCCCAGCGAGGCCGAGACCTGGCTCTAACCCCACAGAAGAACGGGGTGGGCGTCGGGTGTGAGGGCTGCGCTGGCGGCTCTGGCGGCTCTGTGCTCCGTTCTTCAGCGAGAAACCCAGACCGAGATACAGACCATGCGCCGGGCCTGAGGTTTTGTAACAAGTATGCCAAGAAACGCCAGAGGCGAGGCTGACCTCCAACGCCAGTCAGAGGCCAGGCCGACATCGAACGCCAAGGTCCCGCATGGAAAGATGAGGGGAGAGTCAGCGAGATATCCTCAATTTGAAATAAGACGCCGAGGGACATGGACCACGTTTCAGGAGCACATTAACAATTTGAGGGACAATTTGCACAGTCTGCTACCGTCGAGCATTTGAAAGTCACGGTGAAGTGGCGTTTAGTGAGTTCACCGTGTTGCATAACCAGCACCTCTTGGGGTCCCCACATTTTTATCATTCCAGAAGAATGTACGAATCCCTTAAGAACGGTCCTTTTCTTTGAATTGCTTGTTTGAATAACAGGCACACGTCTCACGCTGGCGATGTTGGTGAGGAGGTGTATTGGACAGCTTTCTGTCACTACTCACTGTAACAAAATACCTGAGGCAATCAGCTTATAAAAGGAAGGGTGCCAAGCACAGCAGTGCACACTTGAATCCCAGCAGCTCGGGAGGCTGAGGCAGGAGGATCGCTCAAGTTTAAAACCAGACTCAGAAATTTGGTGAGACCCCATGCAACTCAGCGAGAGCCTGTCTCTAAGAAAGACACACTGAGGGGCGGGGGTGGCTTGTGGCTGAGCCCCCTGGGCTCCGTCCCTGGCTCACCGTTCTTGGGGCTGCCCAAGCTCGGGCAGCCCCGCTGCTTTGGGCGGGGTGGCCAGGCGGGAGCAGACTGCGCACATCAAGAGCCCAGTGAGGGAGGGCCTCCCGCCGGCTGCGCCCCTTGACGGCCCACAGTGCTCCCAGTAGTGCCGCCCTGGGGATCGAGGTTTCAGCCCGCTGCCCTTTGGGGGCCATACTCCATATTGGAACCACGGCTGGACTGGGAGCTGGGGAAGGGAGGCGTGTGACCGGGGCGGGAGGCCCTGGGCTTCTGCTTCTCCCTCCTCTTGAGGAGAACTTTCTGAACAGGAAGCCTCCAGACCCTGGTGTGGTTTGGAAGTGGGAGGAGGGGCAAACCCTGTCCTCGTCCTGTGGACACCTGGATCAAGCTAGGCCTGAAACCAGGGGCTTCTGCCCCTTAGGAGCCAGAAAGTGCTCCTTTTCACTCAGGTCAGTCTGAGTTCGGTCTGACCTGACCTGACCGGTAGCACTTAATCCCCACAGGGGCTCTGTGACCAGCCACCTGACCTCTGGTTTGTGATGTGGACCGTGCAGGTTGGGGAGGAGGGCTTAGATGCTGGTCCTGCCTCCTCTTGCTCCCGCTGTCTCTGTGACCCCTGCAGGCTCTCGCTGCCGCAGGGTTGTGGTCCTCTGTTGCTCTTCCTTGCATGAGGAAGCCCTCAGGGAGGGAAGCCATGCTGGCCGTGGGGTGGGACGCCTGTACTGTCCTTGGTCTCAACTGCGCGGTCCACAGATGCCCCCACTCGACGGTTTCTTTCCCTGGAGAGGGACTTCAGATTTTCTGTTAGCTGGTGAGACAGCTCAGCTCCACAAAGAACTTCCAACTCTTGTGCCTCTGTGTGACCTCGAGCAAGTCCATTAACCTCTCTGTGCCTCACTTTTCCCCTTTATAAGATTAAGTGGTGCGGCATCCGATGGAAATGGGCTCTGGCCTCCCCGCCCCTTCTCCCTCTGCCCTCTGGCTGCCCTGGCTGAGCAGTTCCCCTGGGCCAGGCCCTCCCGCCCTGATGTGCCCCTCACAGGCCGGAGCAGCAGAGCCAGCCAGCTGCAGCGGGACCAGCTGACCCTTCCCCCCAAGCTGCTCTTGTGGGGTGGCGGTTCCCCTCCCCAGCTCCACTCTGGGGTCAGGGAAGCTCAGGCAGTCCGTGTCCACCGTTCCTTCCTTGACCTGCGTTGGCAAAGCTGCAGTGGCAAACGGATCCTGGAATCTCAGCAGCTTAGCACCTTTATTCTCCCTGGTGAAGAGCTGGGGCCAGCCAGCCGCCCTCCTGGTGACATGCTCCACACGGTGACTCTGGGGCACAGCGGGGCCAGGTTTGTCCAGAACACATGTTCTGCTGGGCCATGGCAGAGGAGGACGAGAGTGGACCCAGCCTGGGCGTCGGCCACCCCATTCCACTAGCAGGACGCAGAGCGTGGCCCGACCCAGCGTGCAGCTCGGCTTCCCCAGGAGCTCCGCCCCAGCCACCCCAGGGCCTTGCCACCTGCCTCTGCTGGAAGTGCTCAGTTCCCCGTGTTCAGGTGACACTTGCTCAAGGAGGGCGGAGACACAGGGCCTGGGGAGCAGAGAGGGGCTGGGAGCGAGGAGGCCTGTCCTGCAGGCAAAGTCCCCCGGGCTCGGGCCATCTTCTGACCCCAGGAGAGGAAAGCAAGGGCTTCCAGCTCAGCCAGAGGATGCGATTTGCATTTGAAAACCTCCTCCTCCGATGCCTCCCAGATGGAGAGGCGGTAATGACATTTCTATTTTTAAGAAAGGCCAACTCCCCTGGTGGCACCCAGAGGAAAGGGCAGCTCTGCGTGACTCAAACGTCCATGAACCATCTCGACTGCTCCACGTGAGGGCTCCTTAGTGATTCCGCCCCACAGCTCGGCAGAGCCACGCTGGCGGACCCAGCAGGTGCCTCCGGGGAGGCTGGGGAGGCCCGAGGTTAGAGCCCAGACGAGAGCCTTTGATGAGTCCGCTGCTTCTGAGAACAAACCACCTCTTTCTAGGCCTGACCCTCCTGGAGCGAGGCCCTGGGCCACCCTGCCTGTGCCGGCCTCGGGGCACAGAGCTGAGCTAACCCCTGTGGTGGGGGGTGGAGCCCACAGAGCAGGGCGACCCTCAGTCCTGGGACAGAGAGCCTGGTGACACTGGGCAGGGGCTGTCCCAGCGGGGCTCACAGGGGGCGGGGGGCTGCGGGCAGAGCTCAGAGGGCGAGAAGTCAGGGCTCAGGCACGAGCCGGGCAGGGTGTGGGGTTGCAGGTTCACACAGGGAACAAGACGCGGGGAGCTCGAAGGCCAGCCGACGAGGAGTGTGCACTGAGGGGCTAGGAAGACAGGGGACATGGCGCTCACTCACGAGTGACCCTGCATTGGAAGTCAGAGCTGAAAACCACACGGCCTGCCCCGGGGAGCCCGTCCAGGGCAAGGGCCCTGTGGTCTGCGCGCTCTGGCAGAGAGGTGGCATCGCCCCAGTTATAGACAAGGAGCCGAGGCTCAGGCAGGTGACGGGCTTTGGCCAGGCTCCCACAGCCTTTGGCAGGGCGCCTGGAGGTCCCCGTGGCCCCTGGCTGCTGGCCTTCACAGCCCAGGAGACCCCTCCCCAACCAGATCCGGTCTGTGGCCATCCGTACTCCACAGAGTGAGGCCATGTGCAGGAGAGGCCGTGAGATCACTGCACCCATTGGGGAACCGAAGCCCCTGCAAACAGCCACAGGCTGAGCCCGAATGAGAGTCCCCAGCCTGAGACACCTGAGACAGAGCCACCCTGCTCAGTCACCCCAGATCCGGGACCCTCAGGAGCTGGGAGAGGTTTACCTTTCCACGTCCCCAGATCCGGGGCCACTTGTTACGCGGCAGTGCGTAGCTGATGCACACGGTGCTCCGTGTGGACCCGGGCCTCCCGTCCCCCGCCTGGCTCTCTCCGCCACTCACTTGCGGTGGTCTCCACCCCTTGCTTTGTGCCTCTTTCCTCAGACCGCTGGTCCCTGTCCGTCCCCTTTTCCCTTCTGGTGACAGGCCCTGGGGCTGGGCTCAGGTGGGTCCTCCATGCCACTCCCGTCCAATCACTGCACCTGTAGCCAGACCCATTGGCCCTGCCAGGCTCCAGCCTGGCCTGGAAGCACCTGAAGCCCACCCTGTGTCCCGGGGGGCAGGCCTCCTGCCTGGCCCCATGTCCTCCCACGCTCCCTCCCCTTCCACTGCCCTGTCTCAGGGCCACGTCCCTGCACATGCTACGGCCATCACCACGCCCTCTCTGCAGAAGAGGAAGCCGAGGTCCAGGGTTGGGAGTGGACAGAGCGGGAACCCCTGCATCCCAGCCCCGAGTCAGGCCCCAGATCGCCACTGCGTGTGCCTGATTTCATAACCCTCGCAGGGACCCCTGGGTGGAGATGGGAATCCGGTGTCTGCTTTACCCAAGCCTCAGTCTGTGTTGCTGTAACAAAATACCTGAGGCTGTGTAGCTTAGAAAGCACTGGGATTTGTTTCCACAGTTCTGGAGGCTGGGAAGTCTGAGACCGTAATGGCGGGCCTGCTTCTGGGGAGGGCTGCTCTCTGCCCTGATGACACCTGGTCGCTGTGTCCTCCAGAGGGGCAAAACTATGTTCCTCCTGGGGGGCATGGTGGGAGGGCAGAAGGACCCCTGAAGAAGAGCACCTGGCCTTCCACGCATGTGAGCAGAGGCCGGCCCACCAGGCCAGTCTGGCTGCTGGCCAGTGGCCACAGCTACCCAGGGCTCCCGCATGTTGAGACAGTGGACTGAGGCTCCGGAGGTGAGGTGACTTGCCCAAGTCACGTGGCTGGCGAGAGGCAGGGGGTGTCTGCTGCCAGGGGCCCGGGGGCAAGTGCAGGGGCTTCTCAGCCAGGCGGCCCACACCGCTTCCACCAGGCCCTCCGGGCTCACAGCAGGAGCCAAGGCCCAGGCTGTGGGCAAGGCGAGGCTAGAAGCTTCTAGAGCCAGATGGGCAGGCGCGTCCTGTGGACAGAGCTGGGGGAGGGGCACGGGCGCGCCATCTCGGGAGCCGTCACCCCGCACACTGAGAGCAGCTGGCCCCTTGCTCGGCGGCCACTACTGGGGGTCCGTGTCTCCATGCCCCCACAGCGAGGTTTGAACTTTCTACAAACGGGCACATTCGAGCCCTTGTCTGAGCACCCAGGCCCAGGAGCCGAGACTAACTGGGCACCCCAGTTCAGGCACAGCCCTCCTTGGGTGGCCGGCATCCCTGGGCCGCCTGCAGAACAGAGTCCCGTGAGGCCCCGGCGGGTGAAGCCACCGCCTGGTGTTCCGGGAGTCCCGGTCCTCCACACGCCGCCTGCCTGGTCAGCCGTCTGCTGGGCGGCAGTGCCATGGCCTCCGGGGACCCCACGCCTGCCGCCTGAAACTTGCTGGAGAAACCCCGGGCTGCTGTCACCCCGCCAGCTCTCCCTTCTCTGCCCCGCGTCTCTCCTGCTTCTCTGCCCCCGCTTCCGTTCTGACACTGGGACCCTGCAGTCTCCCTCTTGGGCAGGCCACCTCCTCCACGTCCTTCAGACCCACAAACCCTCTCCCTCGCGAAGCCTTCCCAGGCCCCTCGAGCAGGCACCCCTGGAAGCGCTCCTGCAGGGAGGGCCTGGCACTGCCCCTGGGGTTCTTCTGTCCTGAAGGTGCATTTCCAGGTGCTGTCCCCAGAGGTGGCATGAACAGAGACCCAGCAAGTGAGGGTTCTGGCTCTGCTCACCTACAAGAACAGCAAGTGCAAAGGCCCTGAGGTTGCAGCCTGCTTGGCAAAATTGAGAAGCAGCCAGGAGGCCCAGGAGCTGAACCAGTAGCGTAGAGAGAGGCTGGGGAGGAGAAGGACGGACCCAGGAGAGCTGAACTGCTCGCCAACATACCACCCCGACTCACGGCAAAGAGGCCCAGGGCCTTGGGTGGCACACTGAGTCACATGACCCCCCCATGGCAGAGTCAGCATTTAAACCGGGACCCTCTGCCCTGAAGTCCCTGTCCTGTCCCCTTGAAGCCTCCCCAGGAGTGGAGCAGGAGCTGAGCCCGGCCGGCTGCTCACCCCAGCAGGCTGACGCAGCTGCGCCCGGGCTGGGGTGGGCGCGTGCTCGGGAGGCCTCTCCTGGGGCGGCGGCACGGGCAGCTCCAGACGGCGAGGCGGCGAGGGTCGGCGTGCTTTACTCGCTCACGTCTCCGCTGGTCCCAGGCCAATGGGGCTCCCAGGGTGCCGGTGCGCGGTGCAGGCTGCCTCCCTGGGAGGGCTCCATGTGGGCGCCCCAGGTACCACCTCAGCTGTCACCGCACCCCCAGCACCTGCCACTCAAGGATGGGTCCTGCCGCGTGAGGGTCCCTGTGTCTGGGCGGCCTGTCAGCTGGGCCCAGGCACAGATGGCCCCCGCCCTGGGCCCCCTGCGCTACACGCGCAGAGCCACGCAGGCCTGGGGCCTCCCTTGGTGTCTCAGGAGCGGGTCTCGGGCACAGCTGCAGCCCCGGGCGACCCACCACACTCAGGGCTGTGGGGCAGGGCACTCAGGAGGGAGGGGAGCCCAGAGACGGCGGCCAGGGTGTGGGGAATGGGCGTGGGTCAGCCTGCGTGGGAGAAGGAGAGCTTGCTCTGTGTTAAGACACAGGGTGCCACTTCTGCTCCTGCCATCTCTCCGTCCACCCACCCTCCCACTCACCTACCCAGTCCACCTATCCATCCACCCACTCATCCATCCCTCCATCCACGCACCCACCCACCCTCCATCCACCTATCCACCCATCCACCCACCCACCCACCCGCCTACCATCCCTCAATCCATTCATTCAACCACCCACTCATCCATCCATCCACCTGCCCATCTACTTACCCATCCACCCATCCATCTACTTATCCATCCATCCCTCCACCCATCCATCTACCCATCTTATCCATCCACCCATCCTCCTACCCACCCACCTGCCTACCATCCCTCCATCCATCCATCCACCCGCCCACCCTCCACCCCCGCCCGCCCCCTCCCTGCAGTGCTCCCTGGGCTGGGCCGGTGCTCGGCACACCACGTGAGGTCAAAGCCAGTCCCTGGCCTTGGCCCTTGCAGACTTCAGGCCCTGGAACTTTGTGCTCTTTTTTGCATCTTCACTGGTCTTGCTGGCAGGTGGACAGGTGGTGACGGTCAGTGAACTGGGCACATGCTGGACAGCGGGAAGAAGGACAGAGACTGTGGGGCCCAGAGGTGTGCCTGAGGGCCAAGGCAGGGCCAGGGGGGACATCTGAGATGAATGTGGTCCACTCTGCAGGACATGGGGCGCCAGGGCAGGAGAGGGACCAGGCCCAGCAGGCGCAGGACGCTGCAGGAGCCAGGTCAAGGGGGCGGGGCAGGCGTGCTGCCAGGAGCCGGCCAGGGCGGAGCGGCCCACAGGCTGCGGGACTGGAGGCCGCTCTGGCGGCTGGTGCCTGGTCTGGGTCTGCCCTTGGTTCGGTGCTGCCTCTGGGCTCCACGCGGCCGGTTTAGCTCAGAAGGGAGCATGCCGGCCCCGAGGCTGTCCAGACCCCCGAGTGCCCTGTGGGAGAGCTGCTCCCCCTCTGGTCCACTGACCGCTGGCGCCCTGTCCCGCCCGCCTGCTGCCCCCACCAAGGCCTCCTCAGACCTCCCTTCCCTCCACCCGGGGAGACCCCAGTGGCTGCAGCTGGCCCATCCTCACTAAGCCTCCAGGAAATGCAGGGCCGGGTGGGCAAAAGGCCACCAAGGAGTGTCCAGAACAGGGAGGGACGAGGGTCATGGCTGTCAGCCAGCAGAGGGCCCCACCTTGCCTGAGGTGCCTCCTCAGACCAGCAGGTCGATGCCCTGGCCTAGGACCCAGGTGTCCTGGGACTTGAGTCCTGGCTGTGTGACCCTGAGAGAGTGACTTAACCTCTCTGTGCCTCTACTGCGTCTGTGACACAGGGACATGGTTCTGCCCACCACATCAGAAACAGAGTGGCGTATGCCACAGCAGGTGGTCCATCAAGGTCCACAGAGTCATAACTGCCATCATTCTGCAGGGGACAGTCCTGCCTGAGTTGGGCTGCCAGGCCAAGCGTGCTCGGGACGTGGGCTGAGGGGGACGTAGCCAATGACGTGCAGCTCTCAGGACGACCCCCTCAGATGGGCGGGGGGCTGGCCTGGGAGGAGGTGAGGCCCTGGGGTCAAGGGCGTGTGAGCAGCAGCAGGCCTGTGCCTGAGCCTCCCAAAGCCCCTCCGGGAGGGGCAGGTGTGGGCTGGGCCCGAGGTGGGGAAGGCAGGCCCGGCAGGCGCAGTTTGGGTATGGACAACAGGGCAGAAGAAAAGGCCCTGGGGCAGGGACTGGCTGACGTTGGGCTCCGGCGGCGTCCCAGGCACAAGTCCCTGCTCTGCACTCAGATGTGCAGCTCTGGGCACCGCCCCCCACGTGCCTCGTGTCCCCAGAGTCACGGCGGGACAGCAGCAGCATTTCCTTCACGGTTTGTCAGGAGGTAAGCGAGAGCAGATGGAAGCTCTTTGCCAGCCTGCGGAGACTTGGATCCCCTCCGTCCCGTGGGGACCTGCTGGAGGAAACAGGCCTGGCGCAGATGCTCGGCAGCAAACAGCCCTCCAGTCCTGCCGCTGCCGACCTCCTAATTGGCGTGGGAAAGGCGCCTTTGAGTGCGCGCAGCGACCGCAGCTTCCCTGACAGCCGCTGTCAGAGGCTTCTAACAAGCCGGCCTGCAGCGGGCACGGAGCCACCTGGGCCAGAACTGGGATAACTGGGTCCTTCAAAAAGCCACCGAAGGGGGCGATGCAGCCCTTCCAGCTGTCGCCAGCCTCTGCACAGGCGCGGACAGCGGTCCAGCTAGATCCCCGTCAGCACAGAAAATCCCGGTCCTGCCCCCCTGACGCCCCTCCTGGCGCAGCCCCTGGGCGGGAGCCGCCTCCCTGGCGCTGAGGCCCCGCTGTACTTAGACTTCTGCCAATCAGTCAAGTTCTGACACTTGGGCTTTTGCTGGAGTCGGGAGTTGACGCTCGGCCATCAGCGGAGGATGGAGGCCTGGGGGCTTTTCCTAAGCTCGGGCCTTAGCTGGGCGTCCTCACGCTTCTGTTCATCTGTCCCGCACAGCTGCTCTAGTTCTCACTGACCAGCTGCGTGTCCTCAAGCCAGTGCTTCGCCTCTCTGGACCTGTGTCCTTATCTGTCCCCTGGGGCACTTAGTGTCTTTGTGGCACGTCTCCTGTTTAACAGGTGCTTCCAAACCAGGCCGTTGAGATGGTGCTTGGAGCGAGAGCCACACAGTGACCCAAAGAAAGGAGCGGGCGGGGCCCAGCCTCCCGCGCTGCCAGCTCCCACCCCTCCGTGCCTGGCAGGGACGTCCAGGGCGCTGGAGGCAGAGACAGAGGCAGAGCCTGCTGGCCCGGCAGTGCTGGCCATGTTCCTGGAGGGGCGTGCAGAGCAGAGGCCCCAAGAGCACGAGGAGCCCGGCCTCGGCTTCCAGATGACCCTCGGCCTCCCCGGGCGTCCTGCTCAGGTGGTTTGGGGTGAAAGGTCCTGATGCAGAGAGAAGGCAGCCTCGCTCGCTCGGGGGGCTGCTGGCCCAGGGAGCCTGGCTCCCCACATTGACGCGGCCCAGGCAGAAGGCTGGCCCCGGAGAGGGAGGCCCTGGCCCAGAGCTGTTCCTGAACCACACGTAAGACCGTGTCCTCCTGAGGAGCTTCGTGTGGGGTCCACACAACCACCTGGACGGGGTCTCAGCAAGGTCACTGTGGCAAAGACAGGGCCACCTGGTCTCTGTGACCCCATGTGAGAGACCTCAGAATCCGAAGGCAGGCACAGCTTCAGAACGTCCCTGGGGAAGGGCTATTTCCAGGACGGGCCCAGCGCACCCGAGGAGCCAGGCAGGAGGTGACAGACAGGCTGGGCAGGGACAGGCTGGGCTGGAGAGCTGCCCACTGCCCCCTCTTCCACCTGCAGAGCTGACCCAGGGCTGAGCCTCCTCAGCCCCTGCTCTCCGCTGGCACCCTGATGCTCGGTGGCTCCCAGCACAGCCGCCGAGGGTCCCATTCCACGGGTGGGTCTGCAGCCTGTGTGACACCTGGGACAGCTCACTGAGAGGCATCCAAGTCCTCATGGCCCTCTAGCCTGGCCAGCTGCCCTCCAGGCCCGCTGCCCGCTCCCCAAGCCCTCGACCCAGGGCCTCACCTCCTCCCCAGGCCTCCCTCCTGCCCTCTGTGGCTGGGCCTCCGCAGACCTCCTTGCTGCCCACCTGGGCTTTCCTGGGCTCACCTGCTGGCAGTCAGGATCCTGAGGACAGAGACCCCTGAGGACATGTCTCTGAGGTCCAGGACATCACCTGGCCCGTCCCTGTGAGGACGGGGTGGCCGAGGGCCTGATCCTGCCTGAGCGAAGCTGGGAAGCCTGTGTCCCTCCTGAGCTGTGGGGTGAGATGGGTGCTGAGCCTGCCGGGGTCCCCACCGTGCTGAGCTTTAACCCCCTGCGTCAGTGAGGAGGGTGAGGTGCCCAAGTTCAGAAAGCAAAGCTCATCAATTCTGCATTAATGGGTAACGGGCAACAGGCTCCTGGGCGCTCCTGTTAGGAAGCCATGTGGTCAGCTCACCCCCATAGAGGACGTGACCCCGCACGTCCGCGCCCCCTCCATCTTCCAGGGGCCTATGCCTGTGACCCTGGCCAGCATTCAGGGCAGGCTGGGCAGGACCCTGCAGGAGAGACAGGGCCTGAATGGCATTGTAGAGGGGACACGTCATGCCACTCTGCTGCTAGACACTTGGTGGGCCTGTGGGCTCCCTGAACCCCACCCTCCTCATTCCTGGTTCCCTGTCTGCTTGCCTTTCGGGGTCAGGACTCCCTGCTGGGCTGTGAATGTCCCAGGATCTTCAGCTACTGCTCGGGACACTAGCCGCCCTCCTCTTCCTCCTCACCCAGGTCTCCCTGGCTGTGCAGGGACAGCTCTTTCTGATGCCCGGGCCGAGGGCAGCTGCTCCTCCATCCCTCCCTGCGCCCCTGTCCCTTCAGGACATACGTCACACTGGTCACCAGATAAGCTCTCTGGCCACTTGTTTGTGACTTTTCTCTGCCCGTGGCATGCATGCCCTGTGGGCACAGGCGACCTGGCACACGGGAGGCCGTGCACAGAGGTCTGCACGTGGGGGAAAGTTGACAGTGTCCGGAGGACACAGGGACATGGTTCCACATGTTCTGTTGAAGTGTGATGTGCCGGAGGAACTGCCACCAGTCACGCCCATGACCCCGGGGACACCAGAGACGCCTCGAGGTCCCCCGGCCCCTCCCAGGCACTGTCCCCAGGGCCGCCAACTTCCTGCTGGAGAAGAAAGGAAAGCGGGGCTGGGAACCGGCCAGGCTGTGGTGGACGCGGCTGGCCACACCTCCCCGACTGAGCCTCAGCCCCACACGGCCCGCAGTCCTGCTCGGAGGTTTTGACATGGCGGAAGTGCCCACAGACACTCCCTGAGGTACGGGCCACACTGCGACGCCCGCGCTTGCTGCAGACCAAAGGTCACCCACACGTGTGTGGCAGAGGACGGACCCCCGGACCCTCTCCATAGCATCTTTGTGACAAGAGCACCGGCCAACAGCCAGGCAGCAGCAGGGACATCGCACTGTGTGGAGTGGACAGTGCCAGGCAGGTAAGAGACTTGCCAGGCTGGCATTGGTGTGCGAGGCCCAGGCAAGAAAGAATCGCGGGCACTCTGTGCGCAGAGTCTCCTCAGAGACTGTGTCTCCTCTGTGCACAGAGGTCCTCAGAGGCCACCTTGTCCCAGGCCGGGTCAGGGCGAGGCAAGCAAGGCCACGTCCTCAGCTGCTGAGACCAAGTGGTGCCAGTGGGGAGGTGAGTGGGGTGAGGCGGTCCTGAGGGGGCCCAGGGTCACTGCAGGACTGGCCGGCTCTCACCTCTCAGAAGATCTGAGGGCTGGCCCGTGCCACGTGGTGGCTGGCCTCCGGGCTACAGACTGACGCCTTCCTTTGCATGTGAGTGTGTGTGTGCGCGACCAGCGCTCACGAGACTGAGAGGAAAGCAATTTAGAGCTGATTCGGCAGACAGTTGGCAGCGTCTCCTTGGAGAGAGGATTTGGAGGATGCTCCTCACGCTTGGAATCCATCTGCCTGGAGTTCCAGCTCTGCCCTGGCCCCCTTCCCACCCAGCTCTGGTCCTGGGACATCACTGTCCCCCTGCTCCAGGGGAGCCGTCATGGGGTCCCTCCTGTGCAGGGGTGAAGCAAGGTGGTGGACTTGTGGATGGGGAGGTTCTGCCTGGGTCAGGGTGCTGCTCCAGGGGACAAGGCAGTGACCTAAGGGAGGTCACAGCTGGTGGGAAACTAGCTGGTGACCAAGGCCCACAGGGCTGCCAGGTGTGCCTGCAGGGAGGGAGGGAGGGAGCCACGCGGGAGCCGGGTCTCACCTGGCCAGGAGGGGTGGCCCAGAGTCCACAGTGCGTCGGGAAGGCTGAGCGGAGAGCCCGGGCTGTCGAACCCCCGACTGACTTGGATTCTCAGGAGGCAGGTGGTGAGGCTGGACCAGAGGCCCCAGGATGGTGGACCCCGCCCTGTCCAGGGCCCGGCCCTCATTAGAGCTTCCAGAAAGAGGAGTGGCCTCTGCAAGGCTGGGGAGCACGGGGACACTTGTTGAGAACTTCTGGTGCATAAGTGACAAGAGCCAAGGGCTTGAGTGACAAGGCCCAGGCCATGCAGAGGGTCCCACGAGCCATGCACAGATCAAGGTCCCGTGGTGACCACTCAGACAGGGGGGCACGTCGTCACGATGGACAATGGGGATGGACGGGGTGGGGGAGCCCACCTCCACCGTTCCTTGCCCGAGAGGCTGTCCCAAGGGGCCGTGTGCAGTGCAGGTCACTTACTCATTCAACAAACGTTCACAGAGGGTCGACGGTTGCCAAGCAACATCCAAGCAGAGCAGGTGCAGCCCCTGCCCCTTTGGAGCCCGTGATTCGGGGGAAGGTAGACAGGTCGCGTGAAAGGCGCGAGGCATGTGAGTGCGGCTGACCCTCCAGTGTCAGGAGGACAGCAGCGGGATGAGCAGGGCCAGGGTAGGTGGGCCAGTCCAGGTGGGATCAGACGCCTCCTGGACATGAGCAGCACAGCCGTGCTGTCAGGCTCAGGCCTGGGCAGGTCAGAGAAGCAGCATGACCCTCACAACAAGGATGCACACTGTTTCCCCACTTCACAGGAGACACAAACCCAGGGCCAGGAAGGTCACGTCAACTGTGCAAGATCATGCGGTCCAGGAATGACCAGGACAAGCTGTGGGCCCAGCAGGCTCTTAGCCACTCCGCCATCTTGCAGGAAACCTCCCAGGAGCCAAGGGTGGGTGTGGGGAGAGAGAAAGAGAGGGTCTCTGGTGAAGGAAGGACAGAGGAAAGGGTCCTGGGTGGAACTGCTCCTGCTCAGAACCCCTGCCAGTTCTTCCACATGCTCACCAGGCCTGTTTCATTCTGATCGTGTGGGAGTGGGGGACATAATGCTTTGTTGTGTCTGGGATAATATTTTAAATATTCATTTCTGTTAGTTTGGGTATCAGTAATTATCTCCTTTTCATTGCTGAGTAGTGTTCCATTGTATGAATAGGCTGACATTTGTCTGTTCTCCTATTGATGATCCTTTGTGGTCGTTCTAGTTTTTCATCGTGAATTAAAGCTGCTGTGAACATCAGGTACAGATCCACGCAGGGCACATCTTATTTCTTCTGAGACAAATCCCTAGGAGTGTAACTGCTGTATCATCTGGTAGGTGCACGTTTAATGCCACAAGAAACTCTGAACACATTGGTTGTGCTGCTTTCGTTCCCATGGGAAATGGATCTGTTTCATCTCTGGGTCTATTTCTTTCAGCTGTTTTTTCTCCTACTTACGGGTCAGAGCATCTGGCTTTGTCACTGACTTGTGGTTCTTGGATCCAGAGCTGTAGAGATGAACGCTGGACCCAGAAAGAGCTTGAACACAGGGAACATGTTTTATTAGGGACTTC
Organism: Sciurus vulgaris; assembly: GCF_902686455.1. Lineage (NCBI taxonomy): Eukaryota > Metazoa > Chordata > Mammalia > Rodentia > Sciuridae > Sciurus > Sciurus vulgaris. The sequence continues at coordinate 176,469,979 of NC_136465.1, forward strand.
TGCTTGAGCCAGAAGGGAGGCAGCACTTGGAGACAGAGACCCAGGCTGGCTCGGTGGAGGACAGAGGGAAACGGCTTTGATGGCGCCTCTGGGCCAGGTAGGAACTCAGACTCTCCAAGTGGTCACAGGCAGAGGTGGCGTCCAGTGGCCCCCTGCCTCATGCTTCCCGGTGCGTGGCCTGTCTCGTCACTGCCTTGGGCTCACTTGGCACTGTGTGTGTGACTGTGCTGGCACGGTGACCGAGGGGGCTTGGGTGCCCACACGTCTGCCCCTCACCCCCGGGATGGCCCTGTCCTCTGGAAGTCTCTAACACGATTATTTTTCAGGTGCTCACACGTGACCTGGGAAGGCTGAGCAGCTTTCCAGCTCCTGGCGAGTAATCTCACACCCACAGCCTCAGGGAGCGGCTGTAACTCCTGTGAACCCCATAAGATGGAGCGCGGGCGTGTCTCACTTCCCCTGAGAGGCTGGACCCCCTGGTCCCACAGGGTCCTGTTTCCCGTGGGGCCCCCAACCGTGGCGGCTTCTCTTTATGTCTAGTGATTTTTTTGTTACATGCTGGACATCATGATTGCTACGCTGTTGAGAGTCTGGATAATTTTCTCTTCCCTGAAAAAGCGTGGAGTTTTGTTCTGAGCAGAATATTGATCAGCTGGGAAGAAACTGAGGGAATATTATGGGTAGTGAAATTTTTTTCCAGTATTTTTTTTCATCGTGGTAAAGCACACCTAGCATAAAACGTATCATCTTAATCGTTTTCAGATCCAGTGGAGTTATACATATTCACAATGTCATGCAACCATCCTCGAAATCCATCACTGCAAATCCTTTCATCTTGTAAAACTCGAACTTGACACACACCAGACAACAACTCTCCACTCTTCCTCCTCCTGGGCCACTGACCATCTGCATTCCATTGTCCCCATGACTCTGGCCTCTGTACTTCACGTAAGTAGACTCTTAATTTTTTTGTGTGCTTGTGACTGGTTTACTGCCCTGAGCATAATGTCCTCAAGTTGATCTAGGTTGTAGCATATGGAAACGTTTTACGTAGAATAAACATGTGAGTTACACAATGCTAAGTTGTCAGTACTAGTTAAGCCACGGACGCTTGAGACGTGTGCTTTGGGTGTATGTAATTATATCTCTGCGACACACACACACACAACACTGAGATACCATCACCCGCCCCAGAGGATGGCTAAAATTAACTCCCCAAACGTCGGAAAATGTGTGAAGCGAACTTCTCATGCACCGCTGGTGGGAGTGGAGATGCACGGCTGCTTTGCAAAACCGTGGTTGCTTCTCACCAAGTGAAATGTGCTCCCGCTTCAGCCTGGTGACTCCAGCCTCAAGTCCTCAGATAAATGGAGGCTACAGGGGCTTCCGTCACGGTAACTCACACTGGAAAAAACCCAGGTGCCCATCAGGGTGGAAGGACACGCAACCATGGTCTTTTCATGGTGCAATTCAAATCAGCACACAAAATAACTCACTCTTGGTGCAGTCAGAATCTCACAGATTGGGCCAGACTAGAGGCTCAGACACGAAGACTTCATTACGTGACATTTGAGGACAGGCAGACGAGTCTCTGGGTAGAGGTCAAGGTGAGTCTCTGGGGTAGAGGTCAAGGCCATGGTCACCTGTGGAGCAGGTGGGCAGGGGCTGACCGACTGGTGGCAAGAGGGAACATCTGGGGAGGGTGTTTTCTGCCACCTCCAGAGGGATTTGGTCCAACAGGTACATGTATTTGTTAAAGTGAATTGGGTTTCAGATCTTGCTTCACACTGTAAAAAATTATACGTCAATGCTGAAATAAAGTGGGAGTATCAGGTTCCTCGAAGGTGGAGGTCAAGGAGGTGTGCTCAGTGGAGGCTGGGCTAGCTCACTGGGCCGGAGTTTTAAGGAACTTGTAGGGATTGAATTTGGGGGGTCCTGTGCCCCCAAATTCATATCCGAAAACCTAATCTGGGCCCGACAGTATGTGCAGATGATGGAAGTCTCCAACCCAGGAAGGGAGCCCTCGGCAGACCCAGAGACGCTGGGGTTGGGGTCAGACTCCAGCCTCCAGAACAGTGGCAAGTGCTGTTGTTTGAGTGGTTCAGTTCGTGGCCTCTGTTTGGCCAGCCTAGACCAGAGCCCGGGTCAGTCAACTGGTCAGAATCCTGGTTTGCTGCTGAGTCAGCGGATCAGGGGCGCCGGCCTGTCCACCGCGGAGTGCTTTGCCGGAGGCAGCGCTGGGACTCCAAGTAGGTGGCCTTCCACCAGCTCCCCGTGCGTGTGTGTGGGGGAGGCGCTGGCAGGGATTCCACCGGCGGGTCTGCCAAGGGAAGAGGGACTCGCTAGGGCGCGTCCATGCAGCCAGACGCCCCCACCGTGGGAAAATAGCTCTTAAACCCAAGTTTCGCCCCCAGAGGACACACCTGCCGTGGCGGGGAGGACGTTCTCGTCCTGCAGCTGTGACAGCAGGTAACTGGGGGGTACAGGGGCTGTGGGGCAGGTTGGGGTTTTAGCCCTGGTTCTTGAGGCCTCTGCCCTGGGGCACCTTCCACCAGGAGAGTCCCGTGGGTGTCAGGCAGCAGGGGAGTTCGGGTCCAGACCAAGACCCCGCCCTGACCCTCCGCCCGGGGCGTCGCTCCCCAGCCTCCCCCCAAGAGCGCGGCCCACTTCCTGTAGTTCCTCCTCCAGGGCGCTTGTTCCCTGAAGATCCTTGTCGCTTAAGTGCTTATCATTCCCACTGGAACACAGTCCAGGAAGAAGGGCCTCACCTGTCCAGTGTCCACCTGTGCCTGTGGAACAGACCGTGACGCATGCTGACCAGGAAGCACACAGCCCCGGGAATGGACGCCACGGTCACTGACCTTGCTCCCCGCGCACTTCCACAGCCCCGCTTTCTGGCCCTAGCGCTTTCCTGGCATGGGGGGGTTGGTCTCAGTTCTGTGCTGTCTCACATGCGTCACTGCCATAAGGGTCTTGCGTGTGCACTTTTGAAAGACCACAGTGTGTGCCCAGGGATAATGAGGCTACAAACTTGCTGGAATAGAAACCCCCTTCTGACGTCCCGGGCCAGCCCTCTTGGGCCTTGTTTTGTCCTCAGCCTCCTCTTCCGGCCTCATTTGTCCTCAGCCTCCTCTTCCGGCCTCATTTGTTCTCAGCCTCCCCGAATCAGTCTTACGTGTGAAGACAACGCAGTTTCGCAGGGAGACTTAGAAGAGCCTCACACTCTGCATCTAAATTCATTCCTGCTGCACCGGAAAGAGCCACTCAGCTCTTCTGAATCAAGAGCCCGGAGGCCACTCTCTGTGCCTGGACGTGAGCCACTGTCCCTGGTGACCAGTGAGGTGGTGCCCAGCAAGGATGTGACCGGCCTCTTAGGAGTAGGGGTGGCTGAGCCAGTCCCTCCCCTTCTGTGCCTCCGTCTCCTCATTGGTAAATGGGGGTGATGATGGGGCCAGTTTGGGGGCTCGAGGGCCGTGACACCCCTGGTGGCCTCACCTCTGGCTCACCCACTGTCCGAGCTCCTGCAGTGACACACCCGGGTCCCTGGAGCACCTGCCCCCATGCTGCCCACAGGGCCCTTGCACATGCCCTGTTTTCTGAGCCCACTCACAAAGTTCTTGAGACTGCAGAGCCCTTGGGATTTCACCTGACGATCCTTAGAAGGGTCGATGGCACCGAGTGGCTGTCATGCTGGACGATGTGCACCCTTCATTCAGGAAACTCTGTGCTGGTGGTCATCAGTTCCTGGGAGAGGCAAAGGACACCTGGACTTCAGGTGCCGTCCCCGGACTCCTGAGCAGCCCAGGGACACTCCACTGCCAGGGGGCGGTTTGTGGTTTGCCGCCCGCCGCGTCCTGAGTCGTTATAGCCGCGGCTCAGGGTTTCGTTCCTAATCACAAATGCACCAAGGTCCAGGGCGGCCCAGGAGCAGAGGCAAGCGGCTGAGGACCCCGGGGCGTGCACGGGCCATGCACAGGGCAGGCTGTGGCCATGGGAGCCACAGCGACACTGCTCTGCACACACAGCCCAGATGCAAACACAGGGTGCAACACAGTAAGTCGACCCGAATTCCCGAGAACCGGGTCCATGCAGCGGTGATGCTGGCCCTGGCCTCAGCCTTCCTGACCACGCCTCCTTCTCAAGTCCATTCCAGGGACCTCCAGCAAGGCCGTGGCCAGGATGAACACAAAACTGGGCTTGCCAGTGCCACAGCTGAACAGTGTCACAAATAATGAGTGAAATGAGACGGAAATGACATCGTCCGGGCCAGCCACGATGTAGCGAGACGCAGAAACACCCAAGTCACGGAGCCAGAGGCCGGTTCTGAGCCCCAGGGGAGGAGGCACGGGCCGCGAAGCTCCGCCGTGGGGCTCGGGGACACTGCTGGACGGCGAGGGCTCTGTCCTGTGTGTGAGCGCGGCCAAGGCCCCTTCGTCCCCGGAAGCCCTGCTGCAGAGAGCGGCATGGGTCTGGCCACCTGAAGGCCGGGGTTTTGAGGACCAGCAGGTGGTAAGCACGTGCCCCCCGAGGTGCGAGGGGCGCGTAGCCCAGTGGGGTCCCCACCGCCTACTTGTTTAGTGTCCGTTATTTTCCTTTTCATCTCGTTTGGAAAAGGCCCGTGGCACCGGCGCCTGTGTACGGGAGGCCTGTGGACGCACGTGTGCAGCGGACAGTGACCAGAGCAGGGAGACCAGCAGGACGGCCACCCGCCCGTCACCACTGCCATTTCAAAATCGCCGTTCACTGCTCACTCACTCGGTAAACGGTGTCTTTACCACCCACATTGTACAGCTGAGAAGCCCACGGAGGTGAGCCGCCTCACGGGGTGGCGGGCAGCGGGCGATGGGAGGGACGTGCCTGCGGCTCTGTCCACTGGTGCTCCTGCCCCCGCCTGAGCGAGCAGCGGCGGCTCCTCCTGTGGCTGGCAGCCCGCGTTCCAGAATAGAGCTCCTCACGGTTGCGGTCAGCTCGAGGCAGGAAGAGGAGCTGGGTGGGCAGACAGGCAGCCTACCGAGCTAGGTCGACGCCTGCGCAAGCAGAGAAACTGGTGGGGAGGTGCCCAGACCCTCGCCAAAGGGACAAGCTGAAATGGGCAGCCTGGCTGGGCAGGGCCCCCGTGGACAGCAGGCCGCTGTGGCGGGACTCCAGGCCACCGTGTGGGAATAACTAGCCTGTGGTCTGCAAGGCTGCCTAGCCCCCACCCCATCCCACACACCCGTGGGCCAGCCTCCCGCAGGGCCAGCCTCCCATGGGCCAGCCTCCTGTGGGGCCCTCCGTGGGAGCCCACTCTCGTCCTGTCACTCTGACAGGACCTGCCATGTGGCGCTCACTCTCACCGTGGATTTCATTCTTCAGATTCACGAAACCTTGGGCCCACCTGGCCCCAGGCTCCATGCTACAGTGTGACTTTCTGGTGGCCACGGCGTGGTCTAGGAAAGGCGCATGGAACTGATTCCCACACAAACAGCAAGAAAGGACGTTGCTGGGTAAACGAGTGTCTCGGTCTGTTTTCCGTTGCTGTAAGAGAATGCCATGAGCCGAGTAATTTGTGAAGAAAAGGAGTTTCCTGGGCTCACAACCTGGGAAGCTGTGAAACCCACGGTTTCTGCCGAGGACTTTGGGGGCATTACCCCAGTGGCTGAGGCTGGCCATCTCCCACGTCCCCCCACCAAACCCCCATCCCATCCCCACGTCTCAGCCGCGCTGTCCAAACGGCATCGTCCCGCGTCGGGCCTGCTCGGAACTCCTCTGAAGCCATTCCACTCATCCCACCGAGCGGCCATCACACAGCTCAGGTGGCCACACTCCTCTTCCGGCCTCTGCTCTGTGGAGCTCTTGACCCCTCTTGACCCCAGCTCCCGCTCCCGTCGTGAACCCCTGGCGGAGTCTTCGCTGACGCACTGACTCCCACAGCTGGCCCACGAGGACAGCGATCCGTGGGACTGCCCCACGGGCCCGGCCAGTGCAGGAGGGTCCCCGCAGGCAGGCCAGGCAGGAGGGCAGCCGCAGGGGACTCAGAGCCGGTTCCACTGCAGGCAGTGAAGGCTCATCCCCACTGGGGCCCCTGGGAACAGTGTGCTTTCTGTGTAAGTCGCCAGGGCCAAAAGGAGCCACTGTGTCAAACCCTAGCAAAAAAATAAGCTGGGAGGCTGTGAAGGGAGGCCCTGTGTCCATGTGCCTGCGGTGAGGGTCATTGCCAAGACCAGCCTTGAAGGCTCCTGGGCACAAAGGCCACCCATGGGAACTCCCCAAGACAGCCTCTAAGGAGTCAGAGGCTAGCGGCAGGTACGGGAACAACGGCCTGGCACAGGGTCCCTCTAAGGCCCGAGGCCGGCTCCTCGCACGAGCCCTGTGAGCCACATCCTCTTCCAACCTGTGCTTCCCCTTCGCCTTCCCCTTGCCGAGCCCCCCAGGCACACAGCTGGTCCGCCAGGGCGCGACTGTGCCACGGAGCGACGCTTCTGCACGTTCCCAGGGAACCTGTCCTCTCCTCTGTTGTTATTTAGTTTGATGAGACGTGGAGCCGTCCTCCCTGGCTCTTGTCCCCGCAGGAGGGTGGCAGGAAGGCTGAGTAGCTGGGCACAGGACTGAGGCCCCTTGAACCTCTGTCTTGCAGCTGGGGAAACTGAGGCCCAGGGGAGGTCAGGGCTTGTTCAAGGTCGTGCAAGGTTACAAGGATAAAGACCAACACGGTTTAGCTGGCTGGCCACAGGAGCTGAACCCAGCAGAAGCAGCCTCACCGGGTGAGCAATGGAGGGGGGCCAGGTGCCCGCCTCCCTTGTGCCTCTCATGAGGTCAGGTAGGTCCCCTCGATGTCCCCCGGAGTCCCCAGGAGCTCTGGAGCTTTCTGCCCACGTTCATTTGTAGAAGCCCATGTGCGGGGCTGTGGGCCCAGTCAGGCTCCTCCACCGAGCCCCCGCCCCAGGCCTCTCATTTCTGTGTGGTCCTTTGTGGTGTGTGTGACAATGAATCAGGCACTGGTACTGTCACCTGGAACTGTCTGAATCAGCTCGGCCACACACGGGCTTCCCAGGGCCTTGGTGCCCCACGGCCACCAGCACGTCACCCCTGTGAGAGCGCACCCAGGGTCTCCAGCCGTGGCGGCTGCTGGCCGGTCTCTGTTGCAGGGACCCTAACTGGGCTGGAAGGCTTCTGCCCGCAGCCACCCCTGCCCATTTGCCCAGGGCAGCTTTGTCAGGTGGCCCAACCTGGCCCCTTCCTGCAGTGGAAGTCGCCCTGAACCATCCTGAGTGGCTGTTGCCCTCCCTCGCCAGCCCCTCCCCCAGCCCACTTGCTGGGTCCTAGGCACCTGGCCGGGCCTGCTCAGTCTCAGAGGGCGTCCCGGTTACTGGCCTCTCCATCCCCACCTGCCCACAGCCTTCTTCCCCCGCCAGAATCCAGGCAGCAAACAGAATCTCATCCCCGTGACTGAGACGGCCCAGGCAGGAGGCTCCCCACCAAGTCCGCGCCAGTCCAGCCGGACGCCGATGAACAGCCACAGCCACAAGACCAGCATGAACCTGGCCTCCATTCTTCCTGGTGACTGCCATCAAAATCAGGGTCTAAAATTCCTCCCGACCCCACCCACCCCCCGCCCGGGCTGCTGCACTGGCACAGGGTCGCCCGCCAGCAGCCGTCCCGGAACCCTGAGCTGCAGGAGTCCGGCCGGTCTGGGAGCCGAGTTCCGTTTCCTCGCCTAATTGAATTACTTATCTCTGGAAGGTGAGCGGCTGCTTCTGAAAAGCCGCCAGAACCCGCTTTTCACAGAGGCTGTCGGCTCCTGAGTGACAGGAACAAGTGCGTCGTCGCCGAGCCTCTGCGGCCTCGGACGGCCTGGATCCACTCTGAGACGTGGAGCTCCCTGCTTTGGCAGGTGGGTGACCAGGACGGGTCTCCGCACACAGCGACTCATTCCTTCCGTCTGTCATTGTAGGACAGGAATAAACCTGCAGAATTTGAAAAGTGGGACAGGGGCACAGACGAGGAAGTCCCTGCAAGTCCACTGTGTGTCTGTGTGCGTGGTGGGGCGGGGCAGGGCAGTGCCCCAAAGAGAAGGGCCGCAGGGTCCTGCACAGCTGGGCGACTGCAGTAGTGAGAGTAAGACATGGGCATTGGTCCTTGTCCCCGGCTCCTGCCCGGTGCTCCTGACACCTCTGTGGTCTCCTGGGCGGTGAAGGAGCGAGGACCAGCTCTGTGCTGATATGGGGCTTTGGCCCTGGTTCCCCGCCCAGAGCTCCTAAGCCCCTGGGATGTCCTGGAGGCAGGAGCGTCTTCAGCATCCTGGGTGGGGGCCGGTCAGCGGAAAGACCAGCCAAGATTAGAAGCTCGGAATTTCCAGCTCCACCCCCGCCCTCTGGGGTCGAGGGCTGCCGACGATGCCGTTTGGATCCCTGAACTCTGGGACTTGGGGAGCCTCCTGGCTGGTGCAGCGTCCTCGTGCCGGGAGGGTGGCCCACCCAGACCCACAGGGACAGGGCTCCAGGACACAGGTCCCTCCAGATATCACCTGCACACTTCATCCGGCTGCTAATGTCTTCCTTGTGACGTCCTTTGTAATAAACTGGCAAACATGTTCATCTGGGTTCTGTCAGCCATGATGCAGATATTCAAAACCGGGGAGGGGTCATGGGAACCCCAATTTTTAGCCACGTTGGACAGAAATGGGCAGCAGGAAGCAAGACAGGTGATAACCGACCTGGCAGCCCTGAGAAAGACGGATGGGAACAGTGTGGGGATGCCAAGAGCCCTGACCTGCCTGCGCGTCCTCAGGGGCGGCTGCGCCTCGGGAGAGGGATGAAGGACACCTGCTGGAGCCACTTAGACCCCATTACCTTCCGGTGCCAAGCGTGGGCACTGCCTTCTGCATCCTGAGGTTTACGTTGGCAAAGAAAACCCAGCTTTGCACGTGGTAAGAGACTTTATTTAAAGGGATTCCGGCAGGTGGGCGTGGGGCTGCTGTGGCAGGAGCCCCCGCCGCACTCTACCAGCCCCTCCAGCCTCAGGCAGAGGAGCCTTCTTCCCAGATAGGAGGAGACCGAGCCAGGGGAACCAGGTGTGCCAAGTGGGCCGGGTGGGAATGTGAGCAGAGAGCATCTTAGGGTGCAGCTGGCTCCTCAGGAAGGGCTGCGAGTCATCCAAGGATCAGGTGTGGGCAGGGGGAGGTCCCTCAGCCCTGAGCCCCCCCAGGAGGAAGAGACGCTCCAGCCAAGTATGTTTGACTAGCATTGTGTTCTGATTAATCGGTGGGGACAAGAGGTTCTGCTTGTCAAGCTGGAAAGGAACAGAAGAGAAAAGACAGAGGAAGTCATCTAGCAAATCAGAACCCGAGGACTTGTCTCCGGCTGGAGGGGCTCACTGAATGTTCAGCACAAGAGGCGAAAAGAAACCTACGTTTGGAATTTCACATAAATTTCCCAAGAGCAAACAGACCTCGAGGCAGATGACTTCTCCTCAATGGCAACATTGCTAGGAGATGATAATAGAGAAATGTCCCTAAAATTCTGAAGGAAAATGATTTCCAATTTCAATTTTGAAGGCAGCCAAGGCTTACATTAGAGAGTAAATAAGACAAAAAACCAAAATTTTTAATGCGTCATCCCTGAGAAAGCTACTAAAGGGTGTTTGCGACCAAACAAGGACATAAACCAAGAGAATGAGGGCAGAGGAAAAGGAAGCAGGGGACTGGGCTCAAAGGAGAAATCAAGAGAGTCCTCAGAGGAGGCGTGAAGGCAGACCTCCGGCTGTAGAGGCGGTTCACACTGAGGCAGATTAAGGTCCTGTGGGAGGTGATCCCAAGATGAAAGTGACAGCATTCTGTCGATGTGCATATACTGAGAGGCCCTTAGATCATCAGAGGCAGATAGGAGACTAAACTAGTGATATGTAATAGAAAGCTAAGCAAATAAAACGACACGCAAAACAACAACAAAAAAGTCACAGAAAAGGAAAAGAAGACATAGACTACTGCATGGTTTGGCTGAAATCTATGTGCAGAGTCATAATAATGACTGGGCATTGATCTAGCCAGGACCACAGACTGAACGTCACGGGAGGAGGGAAAGGTGGGGGCGGGGAGAGAGAGACATGCTCTCACTAGCAAAAACGGTAGCCTAAAAATGGCGAAAAATATCATCAATATGCAGGAATAAGATAACTGTCTACCCAGCAAGAGTACCTTTTAAGAATGAGGGTGAAAGAGGAACTTAAGCTGTCACTATTTGCTGATGACATGATTCTATATTTAGAGGATCCAAAAAACTCCTCCAGAAAACTTCTAGACCTCATCAATGAAGTCAGCAAAATAGCAGGCTATAAAATCAACACGCATAAATCTAAAGCATTTTTATATGCAAGCGATGAAACAGCTGAAAGGGAAATGAGGAAAACAACTCCATTTGCAATAGCCTCAAAAAAAATAAAATACTTGGGCATCAATCTAACCAAAGAGGTAAAAGATCTCTACAATGAAAACTACAAAACATTGAAGAAAGAAATTGAGGAAGACCTTAGAAGATGGAAAGATCTCCCATGTTCTTGGATAGGCAGAATTAATATTGTCAAAATGGCCATACTACCAAAAGTGCTATACAGATTTGATGCAATTCCAATTAAAATCCCAATGATGTACCTTACAGAAGTAGAGCCAAGCAATCACGAAATTCATCTGAAAGAGTAAGAAACCCAGAATAGCTAAAGCAATCCTTAGCAGGAAGAATGAAGCAGGGGATATCGCAATACCAGAACTTCAACTATACTACAAAGCAACAGTAACAAAAATGGCATGGTATTGGTACCAAAATAGACAGGTAAATCAATGGTACAGAATACAGGACACGGACACAAACCCAAATAAATACAATTTTCTCATATTAGACAAAGGTGCCAAAAATATGCAATGGAGAAAAGATAGCCTCTTCAACAAATGGTGCTGGGAAAACTGGAGATCCATATGCAACAGAATGAAACTAAACCCCTATCTCTCACCCTGCACAAAAATCAACTCACAATGGATCAAGGACCTTGAAATCAGACCAGAGACCTTGCATCTTATAGAAGAAAAAGTAGGTCCACATCTTCACCTTGTTGGCTTAGGATCAGACTTCCTTAACAGGACTCCCATAGCACAAGAAATAAAAGCAAGAATCAATAACTGGGATACATTCAAACTAAATAGCTTTCTCTCAGCAAAGGAAACTATCAGCAATGCGAAGAGAGAGCCTACAGAGTGGGAGAATATCTTTGCCACTCATACTTCAGATAGAGCACTAATTTCCACAATATATAAAGAACTCAAAAAACTCTACACCAAGAATACAAATAACCCAATCAATAAATGGGCTAAGGATATGAACAGACGCTTCACAGAAGAAGATCTACAAGTAATCAACAAACATATGAAAAAATGTCCACCATTTTTAGAAATAAGAGAAATGCAAATCAAAACTACACTAAGATTCCATCTCACCCCAATTATAATGGTGATTATCAAGAATACAAGCAACAATAGGTGTTGGAGAGGATGTGGGGAAAAAGGTACACTCACACATTGCTGGTGGGGCTGCAAATTAGTGCAGCCACTCTGGAAAGCAGTGTGGAGATTCCTTAGAAAACTTGGAATAGACCCACCATTTGACCCAACTATCCCACTTCTTGGCCTATCCCCAAAGGACTTAAAATCAGCACACTACAGAGATACAGCCACATCACTGTTCATAGCTGCTCAATTCACAGTAGCCAGACTGTGGAACCAACCTAGATGTCCTTCAATTGATGAATGGATAAAGAAACTGTGGTATATATATACAATGGAATATTACTCAGCTATAAAGAATAATAAAATTATGGCATTTGCAGGCAAATGGATGAAATTGGAGAATATCATGCTAAATGAGATAAGCCAATCTCAAAAATCCAAAAGGTGAATGATCTCACTGATAAACGGATGATGACACATAATGGGGGGTGGGAGGGGGGCAAGAATGGAGGAAGGAGGGACTGTGTAGAGGGAAAAGAGGGGTGGGAGGGGTGGGGGGGAAGGAAAAAATAACAGAATGAATCAAACCTCATTACCCTGTGTAAATGTATGACTACGCAAATGGGATGCTGTTACTCCATGTACAAACAGAAACAACACGTATCCCATTTGTTTACAATAAAAATAAATGAAAATTTAAAAAAAAGAATGAGGATGAAATAAAGGCATCTTCAAACATTAAAAGACAATGATAAAAGAACTGTAAGAATCTGCCCTAGTGGAGAGTCACTAGAGAGAATTCTAAGTAAATATGAAAATAATAATAAAATCAGATCCGTAAGAAATAACAATGAACACAGGCAGGGTATCTAGAGAAGACTGTGGGCTAGAAAGACGTGCATTGACCTTATTCATCAATAATATGCAGCAGGAGGGGAGAGATCAGAAGTAAAGAGCAAAGGCTCTTGTGTTGTTCAGAGAGTCGAGATTACTAATGGATCTCAGAATTTCTTATTAAAATCACTACGGTAACCACTGAAGGAATGATAATGGAGTTTATAACTTCAAATTAATAGAGGGAGAAAATGGCATGAGGTAAAAAGAACTTTACTCAAAAGAAGTCAACGTATTGGCATCAGATCTGCTATTTTGCTGCCGCCATTGTTCTCCCTCCCCCACATCACTTTACAACCCAGATTGTTAGCCCAGGAACTTCCTCTCCAGCCATTGGTCCGTTGTTATTAGCCCAAGAAATTCCACTACTTAAGAATGCCCCCCGCCCCACCCCCAGCCATTCTCTCTCTCTCCTCCTCACTCTTGGGCGCTCTCTCTCTCTCTCTCTCTCTCTCTCTCTCTCTCTCTCTCTCTCTCACCCTGTGGGCAGACACTCTGCCTGTCTGCTTAATAAAGTCTCTTACGCGAGTTCCCACGCCCAGAGTGGTTTCTGGGTGCTTTCACAAGAAAGGACAGGAAAGAACAGAATTGGTGGGATAATTCAAAAGCACCAAAGTAGTATTCTAACTACCATAAATATAAATGAAGCACACCTACTGTTAAAAGACAAAGATCATCATACTGGATTTTATAAAAATCTAGCTGCAACCTGTTCATAATTGACACACCTAAAACCTAAGGCCACAGAAAAATTAGATGCCGCTTACTAAAAGCTCTATCAATACCAGACCAAGTGATTTCTTCGTAAAACACCTTACTGGAGATTAAAATCCTATTCATAATGACAAACAGTTCCATTAACTAAGAATTTTGTATGTACCTAATAAGATAGCATCGAAACATGCAACAAGAACCGACCGAATCACAAAGAGTTAAATCCACCACCACATTGGGAACTTTCACTACCTCTCTCTCAGCAACTGACAGATGGAGATGAGAGTTTGGGAGAGACAGAGAACAGCTCATTAACAAAATCACTAAGCTTAATCTAAATGACAGATACAAAATCCAACACCAGACAACTGTAGAGTACAAATTCTTTTCAAACACACATGAACCCTTGTGAAAATGGATCAAAAACCAGATCGTTCTCTGATCACAATGTTTGTAATCTTGAATAAATAATATTTACATTATGAGAAAAGCCCAGGTTTGGAAAAAATATGCTTTCATATAAATTATAAGTTAAAGATTAAACTATCATGGAATCTAGAAAATAATTGAATGGTGACACAAATATTAAATATGGAAACCTGGTGGAAGCAGCTGAAGTCACCGAGGCAAACTGACAGCTTCCAATCCTCATTCAGGTGGAGGGGAAGCAGGGTGCCTGGGAGCGACCCTGCACGCTTGAGTTCCATAGGGGTGTTCCAGGAGAAAGGGGTCCCCTTCTCCCAGCACAAGCCCCGCGCTTTGCTTGCCCCCAGATTATCATCGTGGCACCCTGGACAATTCCCTAGGCAGCGAGTATTCCTTCACTCAGGTCCACCCATCACCGGCAACCCGAGTGCACTCCCTGCACCCAAGGGTCTTCACGGTAACCCTGCGATGGCAAGCAGCAGGCCAGCAACGTCCCTGCTCCGAAGGGTGACCCTGAGACAGGTGGGCAGTGTGGCTCGGGCTGGCCCTGCCCAGGGTGGAGGAGCACGGGCACCCTGAATCACCTCGAGTGTGTGTGAGATTCCTGAGGAAAACAGGTGAAGACCCAGGAGAACACCGACAGAAGGCAGGCCCTGCAGCCTCCTTGGCAGTCTCCCCCACTTACTGCCACTGTCCCTTGCTGTCCCAGAGAATGATGGCATGCCCTCCTGTCTCTCAGTCCTCCAGGGCCCCCTCTCACCTCATTCGCTCACCCCCTCCCCCACAATGGGCTGCACAATGCCTGTCCCCATCTTCCTGTTGAAGTCCCAACTCCCGGAACCTCGGAATGTAACACTGCATTAGGAGGTGGTCATTAAAGCAGTCATTAGGTGGACCCTAATCCAACGACTGGGGTCCTGAGATCAGGACTCAGATGCACAGAGGGACAACCCTGTGAGGACACAGGAGAAGATGGCGCTGCAAGCCCAGGCAGAGGCCTCGGGAGGAGCTGGCCCTACAGACACTCTGGCTTGGCCTTCAGCCTCCAGAGCCCATCTGCAGGGCTGGCTTGCTGTGACACTACCTGGGTTGTCCTGGTTGCATGGTTACGGTAGCTTGATAGGGATAGGGTGCAAACCACCAGCTGAACGTCCCTAATCCAACGTCTGAACTCTGAAATGCTCCAGAATCCAAAACCTTCTGATCACCAACCTGATGTCAAAAGTGGAAGATCCTACACCTGCCCTCGTGGGTGGGTTTCTGTCAAAATGCAGCCACACTAAAAATATCCTATAAAATTATTTTCAGGCTATATGCATAAGGTGCATATAAAACATGGTAGGTTTTGTGTTCAAACTTGCATTTCCTCCCCAAGATATCTCATTATGTATATGCAAATATTTCAGAATTCACCATCCCCCCTGAAAAAAAAAATTGAAATCCAGAATACTTCTGGTCCCAGGCATTTTGGATAGGAGACATGCAACACGTAGCACACTCCATTTTGGGGAAGATGGATGCAATCTAGAGATCCAGACCCAGTGTCCCCTCCAGTTACTGCCCAGGCCATCCTTCCGCAGGACAAGGAAGTCCCTCTGCCCCAGCCTCTGCAAGAGTCCCTGAGAACCGACCTACGCTCTTTCTGTCGCTGTGCCTGCTTCCCCGAGCCCTGTCTGCACAGCCACCCCCTGCGCTCAGCAGGGCAACTGGTGTTCTAGTTTATGGAATGCAGTGGTGCCAGATTCTAGAGCCCCAAAGAAAAATCAATTAAGGTCTTCGGATTTGTTGAAATTTTGTCTTTTAACACCGGCATCACAAATAAGCCTACCCACTCTTCCAGGGTGATCTGGGGGTGATCTGGGGGTGGGCCTTCCATTTTCACCTTTACAAACTTGTGCCTTTACGAATGGTTTTCCAGAAGGATTGGTACCAGCCTGGGTCCAAATAGGGAACAAAAGACACACTGGACGCAGGGGAAGGAATGAGGAGAGTGGATACCAGACACCATTCACACTTGCATCCCAATAAAAAGCAATGCTCTCTCTCAAACAGGAAGCAGGAAAAGCAGGATGTTTGCAGGGATTGGTGAAGGTGAGCACATAATGTGTATTTGTATCCAAGGCACCTCTGATATTCTATTAATCGAAGCAGAAGCTGTGGTGTCCATGTGCAGAAATATTTTTATCGATGGTTAGAGGGATGGGGCTCTGGACCTTTTTGTGACTAAGTTAAGTGTTGAATAGAAAAATGGGTTTCAGCCTCATGGAGTTTTGCTCCAGTCATTAATCAGCCCCTGCAAACACTGGAACCTGTGGGGAACGGCTCTGTATGTCAACCCCAAGTCCTAGTGCGGGGCTGGAGTTTCATAAAGAAGTCCTCAGAATTTTCACTGTGTCCAAATCTGCAGGAAATCTTTTAATCAACGCAGTCAACAAATGAGTGCCAAGGACTTTGAGCCCCGAAGCTTCAGCGAAGCGTCATGATTAGACAGGCTGCTTGCCAACAGAGAAACAACGAGATCCCTTCCTGCAGAAGCCAAGGGTGGAGATGAAGAGATTAAGTGCTGGGAGCGCTGCTGGTGTCTGAGGACTAGTTTTTAAATTCCATCGCTGTTTCTGGAATATGTCAACACGTGGGCAGGGTCTTTCCCTGAGAGTCCCAGTTCTAACTGGAATAATCCACATCTGGCATTGGAAGGGGAAGGAATCCGGAGGGTTTACTATTCTGCAGCATCGAAATCTGATGAAATGTTCAGAAGAATAATGACCTTTTTTTTAAAGGGGGGGCGATAAGCTTTGGCTTGTAGAAATATTCACAGAAGAAAATTACCCTGAACAGAGGCAAAAAGGCCAGGGACATCCGAGTTGGGCTGTGTACTCATTTCTGTACAAAGAGTAGAACCAAGAATACCCTCCTCTTAGTCTCATTTTTCTGAGCTTACCTGGCACCTCTGCCTGGAGATAGAGAATTTTCTCAGTTAAAATCTGGTCTACAGAGAAGAATCAATTAAAGATGGCAACAGATCTAAATTTATGTTCACAGAATGCAAGTGTAGTAAGATGGAAAGCAATTCTGTCACCAAATTAAGAGTAAAAAAGACCATACTGAAGGAAAAAAAATCACACTTCACTTACAGGTCTACTCTTATCATAATCTAATGTGCTATATGATAATATTTCAGAAAATGCACGTTTTTAATGATCTTCAGCCTCTTCCTCACCTGGAGAGCACCCACCACCCCAACAGACACCATGTTCCGTTCCCACCAGCAGCGAGGTTCCGATTTCCCACTGTCACCAATGCGGCACAACCTTTTACGTGACCTGGAGTGAGGGGACAGTGAGGGGACACTGTGGCTTTGATCTGCGTTTCCATGATGACTGCTGATGCTGAGCATCTTTTCATGTTTATCTTCTTCAGAGGAGTGCCTGTTGAAATCGCTTGGTCATTTAAAAATTGGGTAATTTGCCTTTTTATTATTGAGTTGGGAGAGTCCTTTCTGTAGTCTGGATACCTAGTCCCTCATCAAATACATAGCACACAAACATTTTCTCTGCTGTCTTTTCCCCGACTTGATGAGTCATCGGAAACATACGCGTTTTCTATTTTGGTGAAATCCAGTTTATCTGTCCTTTCTCGTGCTTCAGCATAACGTGCAGGAAACCATCTCAATCCCAGGCCACAAAGCCTTGCCCCAGGTTTCCTTCCAGAGTTGGACAGCTCTGCGTCTCACACAGGTCTCAGTCTGTTCTCTGGCCAGTTCTGTGTTTGGCGTGAGGTCGGGGTCTCCCGGACACACACGCCTCTGCTGTGGGCACGAGTTTCAGAAGACGCTCTCCGTGGCTTGCTGAATGGTGGTGGCCCCCTTTTTGAAAGTGGAGCGACCGTAGGTTAGGGTTTATTTCTGGACTTCTGGTTCTAGTTCATTCCTCTTTCCAGCTCCACACAGTCTCGGTCACTACCGCTTTGGATCAGTTCTGCAGCTGCCCAGCTCGAACCTCCCACCTCCTTCTCCCCAACGACTGTCTTGCCCGTGTAGCGCCTTTGAATTCCCCTGTGTGTGAAGTGTAGATTCAGCACATACTGCAAAAGGCAGCTGGGCGTCTGACAGGGACTGTGCTAGATCTGTAGATGAATTTGAGGAGCACTGCTAGTGTCTGGCAGGAGTAGGGCAGAGGTGGTTTTTGTCTGCCTGCCACCCACCGCCCCCTGGGGCTTCCCTTAGGGAGTGCAGACTGCGCTTGCGTGAGCTTTCTTCTTCTGCACCTGTTGGCTTGGCTGGGTTGCCAGCTTCTTCCATCCAAGACTGCGACAAGTGAGGTCAAAGAAGATCCTCTGAGCTTCCCAACCAGCCCCGCTTCTTCTCCCCACTCTTAGAGTCTCCTGAGGCTTCTTTTTGTTTGTTTGTTTGTTTTTAAAGTAGTTTTGGTTGAGCTTTGAGGAAAGAATAGAGAGAGCAATTTCCTCCATCTTTCTGGAAATGGAATTCAGCCCTATTTCTTTTAAAAGCCTTCTAAGCTCATGCCTCCCCCCACAATCTCTGTTCTTTTTACAGACAGTGTTAGTCTTTATTCCCATTGAGCGCCCCAAATACACTTACCTTAAAGTCCCTTTTTCAGACCATTCCACTATTTTAAATTCATCTGAAGTTAATTTATGTTGCGATTGATTTGCGTTTGTCAGCCATTATTCTTTTCTTTTCAGATATTCAAAACTATTTTTAAAATTGCCTTCATTACAAATTTAAATCAGGGAAGCCCCTTTTTCTCCACATAAAGAGCGCATAAATATGTACAGTAGAGAACATCATTTCTAAAAGAACATCAATAGAAAGGTGAACAATAATATTCACAGGCACTGATCCATCTTCTAAGGGGCAGAGCAATCCTGGGTTCACCAAGTACCAAGGTTTATAGGGTTGACTTAAAACCAGAATCTATGGCTTAATTCCTCTACTTCACATCAAGCAATAAAAACTAGAAATTCCGCGAAGGGAAAAACTCCTCCCATCTGACCCTCCTGGAATGTCCCCAAATTTTCCACTTGAGAGAACGAACGTTGAGTTTTGTTTCCCACTGACCCTTGAGTTGTTGTCCCAGATGCAGTTCTATGATTCTGTACCTCTTTTTGTGCAAAGGTGAATGAAAAGTTTCTTTGAACACAGGATATTGGAGTGTAACCTCTGATATATAAAACCAGTGGTTTGCAGGTGACGGAATGGGCACTGAGAACACCCCATGGTGTTGGGATTTCAAAGTGCCACAGGAGGTGAGATACAAATGAATCTGAAGAAGCCTGGCAGCACTGTGCCCAAGAACAACCCACTCTAGACAGAGCTCAAAAGACCTTTGTCTCATTCTGACCAGGAGCCAGAAAACAGGACAGGTTACAGGCAAGTCATCAAGGCCCTGGATGGACACAAAGAGCAGGAGGCACCCTCCTCGCCCACCAGAGATGTCACTGCTTCAGACTGCAAATCAGGGATTACAGAGAACAGGGTCCTTGTCGACCGCATTCTTAGATAAAATATCTTCCCGGGCTTCGGAGAGCTGCTTCCCAGTCTCGTTCTGGAAGGCTTCCCTTTCCCTTCTCTCTCTCACCCTCCTTTCCCAGCTTCAGCAGTTTGGGGGTGCCTCGCTCATTGCCTGGTCTGCAGTACAGAAACATGGTTTTCTTAGCCATGACCCAGGGGACATGAGATTCATGAAATCATGGCTGCGTTCTTCTTTGTTCCACGGTCACCCCTTGAAATGACTTAATTGGACTTCCTAGACTCCTTTCTCACATGGGGGGTGAAGCCCCTGACTTCAAGCAGAAAGCCTGGCTCCGTTTCTGCCCTTGTGCCCTATCATGCCTTGGGACCCAGAGGCCAGCAGGCCTGTGGCTTTTCCAACACTCAGTCGTCCATCTCTAGACCACAGGGAGCTCACTTTGTCTCTGAGTCCAGCCAGGACCTTTCACTGGTTTCTTGTAGTCTGTTGTTCTGTGGTCACAGCAGAGAACTGTGCTACATCAGAACACCAGTCATAGCAACATCTGGATCAGATCCAAATATCCTTTCTCTATTTTTCTTATTTTAAAAATCTATTAATTTAATTTCGGGATACTTTATAGGCTGCAACCTTCTATCCTGTTTGAAATAAAGCAAAATCCAAATCAATGAAATAATTCTTCAATTTCATGTTTTATTCATTTCTGAAATGAGGGTGCAACACATACTCGATGCCCCTGGGAATTTAAGGTGTATGGTGTCAACCACACCTGGAATTCCACTCCTGGAATTCCAGCAGATAACTCATTTAGATGCACAGCAACCCTGACGCCCTGGAAGAGAGACTGATGGAGGACTCACGGGAGAGGCCAGGATTCCTCCGTGTGTTTGGCCAGAGGGAACCAGGTCAGTTTCTGTTTTCAAAGTTACTGTCCTTGGTCAAGTTTAGTGCAGCTCCTGCCCCCTTCTCATGTGGAAGGTCTCACCAAGTCGTTTAAGGACACAGCTCCTTCTTTCTTCCTTTGCTTTGTGCCCTAGAGGTTTTCAGCTGGTCACACTGCCATAGAGCATCCTATCTAAGTACTAACACCTCACACCCTATTCCCATCTTGGAGTGAAAGCCAGAGGTCTGAATGAGTTCAATCCTGTGCCAGGTCCTGTGCCAGCTCCAGCCCCCTCTCAGACTGTGTCCTGGGAAGACTGGTCCAGAGGGTCCTCTTTCTTCAGTCAGGCCCTGGCTTGGAACTCCCACTCAGGAGCAGCTCAGCGAGGTCAAGTTGGGAAAGCATCTGGATACCCAGTCAAGGAGTTGGTCCTTTGCTCTACTTTCACTCCTCAGCATTTGTTCTGGGGAACCTGGTGGAGAAAGGGGATAGGATTTATGTCCAAGTGTGGTTTATAAAATCCAGAGTGGAAGATAAGACAGGGATCTGTCAAAGGGGGCACGGTTGAATAAACTGGTACACAATTTCCATAGACGGTAACTGAAACTCACGCTTTCCAACTATCTTCAGTGGGAAAAATCTCAAAATTCAATGTGCTACTAAGGTCACAAAGCAGTTCATCTGGTACAGATATCAGTGCTTTGTAATAGGATATATCATAGAAGGATGACAGGATGGAACTACAGAAGTGTGACTATTTGCTGGGTGGGTGTAAAAGGTTAAGGTTTCTCTGACTTCTCAAGATTTGCTACAAAGAATATACGCTACTGAATTTATATGCAAGTTACAATAAGAAAAGTCGACTTCATTTTAAAAATAATTGCGACACCTACAAAAGGACCTTTATAAGCGCGAAAAGAACCTGAGGCACCACCATCAGTACTGGAATAACAGCAGCCACGGTCGCCGCCGATTGGCTGCCGAGGAGGGTCAGGGCCCTTGCCCCAGGAGGCGGGGCTTCGCGCCACTTCCGGGGGCGGGGCCTCGGCCGCCGCCGCGCGCTCGGGAGCTCGGCGGTCTCCATGACAACCGGCTGGGCCTAAGCGCGGCCCCCGCGTCCTCGCCGCCGTCGCCGCCGCCGGCCCCGCCCGCACAAAGGCCGCGCGGTGACCGCCCTCGGCCGCCGCCCCGCCCGGCCCCGCCCGGCCCCGCCCGGCCGGCGCCTGCACCTGCCGGAGGCCGCGCGCCGCCCGCGCCCCGCGCTGACCGGGAAGCAGTTCCGCGCGGGCGCCGCGGTGACTCATCCGCCTGGTCGCGTCCCCGAGCGGGCCATCTTGGTCGCGGCCGGCGCGGCGGACCCTGCGCGGAGGAAGCCGCGGAGACCCAGGTAGGCGCGCCGGCCGCCCCGGGTCGCGGCGCCGCAGCCCCGCGGCCGCAGGTGCACCCTTTGTTCTCCCCCAGGTGGGCACGGGGCTCCCCCGGCCGCGCCGCCCCGCGCCGCCCCCGCGCAGGCGGAGCCGCGGAACAACCTCTGCTTGTCCCCTAGGCCCGGAGCCCGCCCGCCTCGCCCGCCGCCGGGGCCGCGAGGTCTGCCGCATCCGGACCCCGAGGCCTGCCCGCGCCCCTGGGCCTGCGCCGCCCCGCCCGCCCTCGCTCCTGACCCGAGGCCTCAGGTTCTGGTTCCCGGAGCTTCTGCGCCCACCCGTGGGCCTGAGCCCGCGGCTGACCCCGGCCAGCATGGTCCAGCCGCAGACCTCCAAAGCCGAAAGCACGGCCTCGGCAGCTCCTGCAAACGCCCAGATGGATGACGTGATCGACACCCTGACCTCCCTGCGCCTCACCAACTCTGCGCTGAGGCGGGAGGCCTCCACGCTGCGGGCCGAGAAGGCCAACCTCACCAACATGCTGGAGAGCGTGATGGCCGAGCTGACCTTGCTGCGCACCAGGGCTCGCATCCCGGGGGCTCTGCAGATCACCCCACCCATCTCTGCAATCAGCTCCAATGGGACCCGACCCATGACCACACCTCCAACTTCTCTGCCCGAGCCCTTTTCTGGAGACCCAGGCCAGTTGGCAGGGTTCCTGATGCAGATGGACAGATTCATGATCTTCCAGGCCTCCCGCTTTCCAGGTGAGGCCGAGCGAGTGGCTTTCCTTGTGTCCCGACTGACAGGGGAGGCAGAGAAGTGGGCCATTCCCCACATGCAGCCAGACAGCCCCTTGCGGAACAACTACCAGGGCTTCCTGGCGGAGTTGCGCAGAACCTACAAGTCCCCTCTGAGGCATGCGCGGCGCGCCCAGATCAGGAAGACTTCTGCCTCCAATAGGGCAGTGCGCGAGCGGCAGATGCTGTGCCGCCAACTAGCTGCGGCGGGAACGGGGCCCTGCCCTGTGCATCCGGCCTCCAACGGGACCAGTCCAGCGCCAACCCTGCCCACCAGAGCCCGGAACCTTTAGGGATCCGACACCCCCTGTAGCATCTGCAGCCACCAGGTAGCGTAGGCTCCTTGCTGCCGAGAAGAAATGTCCGTACAACCGACTCACCCCACTTGAAGACATCCTCCCTGCCTCCCGGTCCACTGGAGGTCTTCCTTCCATCCCTCTTGGTGGTCTCCCACCTCCTTGTGCTTCCTGTCACGTGCTGGCTCTGCCTGCTGCCCACCGCATGTTTCCGTCTTGCTTGCAACCCTCTACTCTAGTGACCACAACCCTGCCACCCTGGCACCCTGACCCCACAGTGCACCCAGGGACTCTCTGGGCTGGCTCTCCAGCTCCTCTGTTCATGGATGCCCCTACTGAACCCCTCTCCAAGTGCCCTCAGCAGCGCCCTGCCTGGCCATCCTCCTCTTGGCAGTGAGCTCTGGATGGAAAGAAACAAATTTAGCCAAGCTGGTGGCCTGTGCGTACCTGGAGAGGGTTCGGCCGCCTGCCTGCCACAGATCACCAGCCTTGCCAGGACCAGCATTGCCAGGCTTTGTCGGTGGCCAAGCGAGCATTCTGCTAGGCCTATGGTTCTGGCAAGTCATGGAGGGCAGCCCTCGCTGTGTAGTGGACACAGCCCAGTGTGTCTGATTGCCACACGAAGCAGGACAACATTGCAGCTGGAGGAGAATCTTCTGGAAGGTGCCCTCCAGCATTCCAATGGCACCAGGGATTGGGGAGTTGGCACTTGCACGCTGAGAAAGGCCAGGCTGCCGCAGGCTCCGGCAGAGCCAGGCAGGCTGGGGGGGGGGGGGGCACTGGTGACTCTGTGTGCTGCCCTGGATCTCCAGGGGGAGCTCACAAGCTGCTAGCATACAGTCACCCCTCTGCCCATGTCACCTTGTGGGGGGCCTTGCCTCGGCTGAAGCCATTCCCTTCTCGACTCAGGTGCCACGTGGCCTTCACCTCAGCCTTTCAGCCATCCGCACCACCTCCAGGTCTCCAAAGATGCCATGTAGCCTGCCCTCCCCACAGCTGGGCCATTTGTCTGAGAACATAGACTCCCTCTTTTAACAAGACCCAGCTCCTCTGGGAAGCGTCAGTAAGCACTTGACACCCAGTGTCCTGTCTCTGGCCGCCATAGCCAGAGTCCAGGTGATGTTTATACAGGTGAAGAGCTGCAGATCACCTTGACCCTAATCAGTGACGGTGCAGAACCTGGCATGCATGTCCTGATTGTGAGGGACAAAACTGCACGTACCTCTGCAGACCGCCTTGGCCTGCTCTCTGCGGTACAACTGGAACATAGTGTTCTAAGTGAGCCTTGGCCAGCCCTTCAGACTCTGATGCCTCCCACATTTCAGTGCCAAGCAAACTGCCCTTCAGGACCACCTGGACCTCGGCAGGGAGATGGGCGTCTTCCCCTGCGTTAGTCTGCCCCTGTCTGCGTGGTCCTCACTTGACCACAGGAGGACTGCCTCTGCGTATACCCAGAGTCATCTGTATCGGGATCCCAGAAGTACCTGGGCCCGTCCCCTCTTCTGGAGAGCTTTGACGAGGCTGGAAAAGTAACTGTGAGTCCAGGCACCACCACCGAGCCAGGTCGGGGTCTGCAGGGCTCTGGGGTTCACAGACCATGGCCACCGCTCGTGATGAGCTCTGTTAGCCCAGATGCCCTGCCGAACAGCTACCTGCACGCAGGCTTTGGCCTCCCTGGGAGCAGCCCAGGCCGCTCAGGTGGGACCATGGTGCTCAGCGAGAGTGGGGAGGATCCCAGCACGCAGGCAGACCCGCCCTGCGCAGCACGCTGTCACTTCCTGTGTGCTCATGCCCTTCCATCCAGCAGCTGTGTGTGAGAACTGCACCTGCCAGATAGAGGTGTCTCCAGGTGGCCGGCACAGTGGCACCTGGGGACTAGGGGCCTGCAGGGGACCAGACACCTGGAAGGCTCCTCCAGGCCCAGCCCAGCCGGGGGAGGAGACCCGGCATGGACACTGGCGAGTCTGCCATCTCACCAGCCCTGGCTCTGCCTGGTGGCTCCGTGAGAGGGACCATCTGCATTGGCCGCTGCTGGGCCCTTAGTGCCGGGGCTGGTGGGCCTGCAGCTTGCTGCCGCTCTGGCTGCCTTTGGTGATCTGGTGGCGTCCATCTCTTGGTGCTCATGTTGGGGCCTGGGGGCTGTTGGCCATCATTGGCCCTCTTGATGGCTCCCTGCAGCTTGGGACCTGGAGCAGATGAGAGAGGGTCAAGGGCTCTCGCTCCATGCTGGACTTGGAAGAAGCCCACACCAAAGGTGCTGAGGGACCCGCTGTGGCTCCAGTGTAGGACGTTTTAGTCCCCAGCCCAAAGGGCTAAGACCCAAGCCCCACACAGCCCTGAGGGAGACCCTGCAACAGGGGCGGGTCAAGCTGAAGAAGATGGGGAAGCAGGTGCTTTGTACATACTTTGGGGTTATTTCTTTTAATTTTAAAAAAACAAGTAACCATTTACACACGGGACAGGAGTGGAGGTAACGGTGCATGTGAGGGGTTTTTGTGTCTTATGTGTTGGCACTTTGGGGATGACGTTGTGGCTGCTGTCTGGCTGCGTGTTGCCCATCTGGTGAGTAGGCTTCGCTGCGTTCTAGGCAGTCAGAGGTGAGGTTTGGGGGGGCGTCTTCCTGGCCTGGTGTGTCGTGTGACCATGGGATCAACATCGTGCCCTGACATGTTTTGGTGGCTTCTAGGAGCCAGCTCTGGCCCGGGTGCGTATCTGTCGAGGTGTGCCGAACACATGTGACGGCGTGGGAGGGCCAGCCCCACCAGAGCCCGTGGCCAGCGAGAGCAGCCTCCGCTGGGTGAGCTGACCTGGACACTCGGCCTACAGGAGAGGGAGGGCCCAGGGGACGCTGACCCCAGCTGGTTAACTCGGGGAGCGAGCCTGGGGCAGGGTGTTGGGTGATGGGGAGACCCTGGCGAGCTCCCATCTTGTGACCTGAGCATGACTTGCCCCCTGCTTGGGAAGCAGTTGCTTAGTGGCTTGGGGAGGAAGGGGGCACGGGCTCCTGGGTGAGGGATGGAACCGACTGCTGGGCCAGCAGGACCACTGTCCCCCACAGGACTGGGCAGGGCGACCCTGTTCTGGGGCCAGAGTGCTCTGAACTGAGCTCTCCGGGGCAGCGTGTCAGTGTCTTGTCTCACTGGGGACCACATGGGGCGTGGCTGGCCCAGCTCAGGGCGTTAGTGGAGCAGGGAGACCCAGCTGCTCACAGAGTGTCACCGTCACCTGGCAGACCAGCCACACTGTTCTCCACGCAGGTTGCGCAGGACGGGGTTTTGGGAAATCCACAGGGGGAGAGAAGCGCAGTGTGACATCCGTGTCCCTCCAGCCCCCACGCCCGCCGCGTAGGTGCTTTGCATTTTATGTGGTGAAGACACTGCCGCCTCCGTGTGACACCATTCCGTGCAGCTGTTGTCACTGACGTGTCCGGGTGTTTCCATCACTGCTCATCTGTGAAGAGGCTGTGGGGGGACAGCAGTGCCCAGTGCGGAGCTGCAGGGCCTTCGCTGTCAGGAGCTGACGAAGGTCTGCACAGGTGTCCCAGGTGGTCACTTCCTTGTGACCAACTGGGGGTGGGGGCTACTGAGTTAGAAGGTGGAGACCCTGAGGCTTCCTCTACTGCTGACAGTGGTTTCCAGTTTCTGAATCCATTTACACTGCCACCAGCAAGGCTCAGTGTGCCTGTCGTGCCAGTACTGGGTGTTGTCACCACGCTACACAAATATTTGCTAATTTGATGATGAGAAAAGGCGTTGTTAGTTTGCTTTCTTTGGTTTCCAGCTCAGCTGAACACCTTTTCATGCCACGCAGCTGTGTCTCCTCTCGTGGGTCCTCAATGTCCTTTGCTCTCCCGACTGGGATCTGACATGTTTGTATGAATCCATTATCTATTAAAGACACTAACCTGGCGTGTGTGCTCTCTGCTCAGTTGTCTTCCTGGAATTTGGACACTGCGCTGCCCACCAGGCTACGGCACGAGGCTGCCCTGGCTGTTCTGTGAGCACCTGTAACAGGTGTCCTGGGTGCGTGGGCTCGCCTGTCGCGTCAGCTGCAAGAGTGGACAGCTGGGCCCTGAGGTCCACCATGGCCCCGGGCGGCCTCACATTCTGGTCTCCACCAGAGATCACTGAGGACCCCAAAGAGCATTTTCTTTTATAGGTTTTTTTTCCTATCAAAACTTACCCATTATCAATTAAAACCTCGTTTTAAAACATTATTCGAAAGGTAAGTGAAGCTCATGATCAGTGAAAACTGTTTTCCAAAGCAGGTTTAGTGGGGAAGGACGGCTGGGAGGTGCTTCTGAGCTTGGCCTGCAGGACACCTGCCAGGATGGGGGCATAGCGTGGTCAACCATGAGGATGTTTGCCCAGAGACCCCAGAAGGGTGGGCCCCGCTTTGAGAAGCCCTGGAAGCGAAGGAGGTGGTCCTGCCACTTCCCGGTGTCCCTTCTGAGGGACTCGTCTGGCATGGAGCATGGATGGGGCTCTGACCACTGCCCTGCGGTGGGCTCAGGCGCCCCCACCCAGGCATCCCCCGCGGGGCAGTCGCACTGCCGCAGGCCCCCCCTCGCCCACCTCGGCGGTTCCCATGTCCCGCCCTGCGCTGCCTGCGTGACCTGCATCTGGATCTCGAGGGCTCTCGTGTTCTCAGCCACCTTCCCCAGCCTCCCTCATGTCCCCACAGAGCACGGAGGGCCAGCCGGCCTTGGTGAGCGTGTGCAGGGTGGAGCGCGGGCCCTGTGCAGGAACCCCGCCGTCCCAGCCAGCAGGGCCTGTGCCTGCTGCCGGGTGGAATGGGGTAGGACTCCACGTCCGGCTGGCTGGCCTGGTGCCTGCCACTGTCCTCTGCCACGCTCAAGGTGAGCTTGGTGCCCTGCTGCTGCCCCGCCCTGGCCTGACAGTGGAGCCGCAGGGCCAGCCCTCCTCACCCTGCCAGCTGGCCCAGGCTGAGGCTGAGACCAGGAGGGGCTGGGGCTGGGCCTCCACCCCAGGGACTGTGTGGCGCTTACTCCTCTGGGCTCGCATCTGTCCCGTGGCCTGGAGGCACATGAAATGCAGTAAGCAAGCTGTGTTGGCACTTGGAGGGCAGCCTGCGGGCCACCAGCCACCACTCTTGAAGGGGCTTCAGAGACGTTGTCCAGCACAGTCCAGCTGGTTCTTCACCAAGGCCATTTTGTTCTTCAGGGCAGAACACTGGCCTATGGTTCCCAGCCCCCTGTGCATCTAGGTGTGGCTGAACAGCCAGATCCTAGCCAAGAGGGAGGGGCGCAGGGTCCCCTGTGCCCTTCCCCCTCCCATCAATTTGATTAATGCCCATGGCATCTGGCCTGTCCCATGAGCAGGGGTCAAGGAGTCAGGGGCCACCAGCTTCCACCATCTGCTTGCAGTTCCCAGATGAATGGACATGAGACCCCCACACTCAGTGCAGTTGCTCCAACAAAGGCCAATGAGACTGGGGCCACCGTGTGTAGGACCCTCAGGGTGGACAAGAAAGCATGTGTCCGAGCACTGTGCTATGACCCCCACCAGCTGCAGGGCACCAGGAGAGGGGGGCGGGCAGAGGTCGGGGGCTGTGGCGCCTGGCGGGGCCCGAGGTGCAGCGGGGATGGCAGCAGAACCCTCGCTGTGGCTGAACTGCCCAACTCATGGGCAAACGTGGCCGGGAAATGAGGGCCTCCCTGCCGCCAGCTTCTCCAGGGCCGCAGCCACCGACCATGTTGGAGCTGAACGTTCTTCAAAAAAAGACAGGAATTGATGTAAAGCACCAAAGCCATCCCAGCGTCGAAAGTGACAGGGAACCCTGGACTCTGGTCCCAAAGGCAGAAAGGGCTCCCCTGCCTGGCGGACAGGGACTCCCACCCATCACAACTGGGGTTTGGAAGGCGGAGCTGCTTCTGTTTCTGCTCCCACAAGTGGACACTGGACACTGTGGACACTGTGGACAGAAACGTCGAAGGCGAAAACCTGAAGTGCAGCTCCCAGGCTGTGTCGGGGCAGAAGCCCAGGAGACGCGGTTGGTTTGCTGGACGCCGGTGGGGCCCTCAGGGCCTGAGGTTCAAGCCCAGCCTCAGCAACTTAAGGAGGCCCTGTCTCAAAAAACGAAAAACAATAGAAAGGGCTGGGGATGTGGCTGTGTTCAGCACCTCGGTTCAATCCCTGGTACCAAAAACAAAAAAAATTTAAAAAGATGGTAGTGATTTCATTGTATTTTGTTAGATGGAGGTGTTTTAGCCATTTTATTTTTCTGCTGTGACCAAAAGACTGACGAGAACAAGGAATAGAGGAAAGCTTACTGGGGCTCATGGTGTCAGAGTCTCGGTCCACAGATGGCAGACGCCGCTGCTCCAGGTCTGAGGCGAGGCAGGACCATGGCGGCAGTGCCTGGCAGAGGACCGCAGCTCAGGAGGCCGCCGCAGGAAGCAGAGCTCTGCTCTCCAGGGACAACCCAGGGCACACCCCCAGAGACACACCTCCTCCAGCCACACCCCGCCCGCCCAGTTAGGCCCAGTTAATCCCTATCAGTGTCTTAATCCACTTACTAGCCTACACCTCCTAAAACCCAATCACTTCACCTCTGAAAATTCTTAGTTGTCTTCCACATGAGCTTTTGGGGGAGACCTCTCATCTAAACCAGCACAGGAGGTATGTAACTACTTTGTTGTTCCTCCCTGGTTGGCAGTCTATCTGTATCTATCTATCTATCTATGTCTATATCTATATCTATATCTATATCTAAATCTATCTACATCTATACCTATCTATATCTTTCTATCTATGTCTATTTTTATTCCCTAAAATTCCAGATGTAACTTTGCACTGTGAAATACTCAGGGCTCGTGTATGGTTACTGTGCTGTAGCATGTACGTGCATGGTGATTCGGGACATTTCCCTGGCTCAGAAAGTCCCCTGTGCCTCCTCACTCTCTCCCTACCCTGGTCAGGTGTCTCTGTGTCCAGAGTCAGTTTTGATGGTTCTAGAACTTCAGTGAATGGGAGGAGGAGCCTGGGCTGTGTCGTCTGGGCTGCTTTGCTCAGCATAAGGCTTCTGGGATGAGATGCGTCCACACTGCTGCTCTCTGGGCAGGGGTGGCTCTTGGTTGCCAAGGGTCCTCCACGGATACGCCACCCTGGTCTACCCATCCCTCGAAGCCTTCACTGGCGGGTGGAGGTCTCCATTAGAGGTCGTGTGCCCCAGGCGCTGTGAGCTCCCTGCAAGAGTCTTATCCCACTCACGTTTGCAGCCTTCTCGGGGTAACAGCCTGGAGGGGGACAGCCGCCCCCATGGGAGGGTGAGTTTGGCTCTATAAGAAATAGCAAAGCCCCAGGACCTGGAAGTGACAGAGAGGGCTCAAGAGGGGCAGCTCTGCCTTTGTGGTCACTGCCACGAGGGTCCTGGGACGCCCCTCCTTGCCCTCACTGGGTGTCTCCAGTCGTGCTAGCTCCAGCCGTGTGGGGTGTGCACATCTCATGGTGGCCGTGTTACTCATTTTCTTGACTTCCCATGAGTCCGAGCATGCTTCTGCTAGCCATTGAGGAATCTGCTTTCTTCCCCAACATTTTATGAAAAACTCAAACATACATAAAAGTTGGGAAAAACTGTAGGCACCCTCACGTCCCCCAGTTAGAGCCCACAGGGCCACTCTGCTACATTTTCTTTATTGCGTGTTAGTCCATCCTTCTATCCAACCTTAATACATTGTACTCTACGCTTTGCAAAGTAAGTCTGCGACATCGGGATACTCCATTCAGACATTTCAGCCTGCCTTTTGCTCACCAGAGTCGGACCTCTGTTTTCTGGCCGCCAGGGGTGTTGACACACAGTGACTCCATGCGCTGCAAGTGTGCTGCCTTGCCCACAGCCCCTGCTGGCGGAGGGAGCATCGCCTCACCCACAAGTGTGCCCAGAGCCCCTCCCCCGTTCCAAGCCTTTGCCAGCGCCCAGGAGACGAGGGTCCTCTGAATTCTTCCGTAAAAAGTTAAACGTTTACTTCCATATGTGGATCCACGGCAAATGGATGTGCTGTGCACACCGTGGGTGTGTGTGGACGTTGGTTTTCTCCATGAGGATACAGCCACTGCTTCAAGATGGCCCTGTGGCGCCGTCTGAGGTCAAGTCACGGAGGGCAGCTGGTCTCCTGGTCCGGCTGACTCCGAGATCCTGTCTGTCCTTGAGCCTCACGAGGCTGCCCGATCCCGCGGCTCTGGGGGCCTTGAACTCAGGGAGTGCCGTTCCCGCCGTTCCTTCCCAGACAGCCGTGGGGTGTCGGAGCCTGTGCTAGCCACACGGCAGTCACCGAGCACACCTGGGGCCTGACTTTATCACAGGCGAGCAAAGTTAAAGCTTGGGTTCCTCACGTAAAATGCTCAGCGGAACGTTTCTGTTCCCAGAGAAAGTTCCATGGCGCTGTGCTGTTTTTAGGTCCTTTGCCATTCCACACGCGTTGTAGACTCATTTCATCCCTTTCTACAGAAAGAGCCCGCGGGACTGACCGGGAAGACCGGGATGCAGAGTCAGTAAGACGCGCCGCTGAGCGGGCGGGCGCGTCTCCAGCGCCCCCAGGACTCGGGCTCCTGGCAGTTCCTGCAGCTTGCGGCAGGGCCCTGGCACCCTGTGTAAACTAATCCCAAGGAGCTCGTTTTTCTTGATGCTGTGGGTTGGAGTGTCTTATTTTCGCCCTCTTCCGTTGCTCTGGCGTTTGCTCCCGTGCGCAGCCTGCGGGCCCCCTTGCTAGTGCTCGGCCATTCCCCTTCCTCAGGCACTTCGCCTGCGCAGGGCCTCTGCAAGCAGCTTCACGCCTGCCTTCCATTCTGCGCCACTTTTGCTTCCCTCCCTCGGGCTCGTGGTGTGGGGTGATGCCAGGTCCTGAGTGGTCCTGTGGCTGGCTGCTGACCTGAGGGGAGGTGCTGGGCACCTCACTGTGGGGACCGGGTGAAGCGGCAGACGGCCTTCGTCGCCATCAGGAAATGTCACTCTACCCCTAATTGCTAAGATGTCTTTTTTTCGATCATGAATGAAGCTTGGATTTTGTTAGAGGCCTTTTGTGTCTATGGCCATTTTATTTGGTCGTATGGTTACTATGGAGAATCATGCTGATTGGTTTTCAGATGCCGAGCCAACCGGCACCTTTGGGTGCACACAGCTTGGTGCCCAGCTCCCCTCCTTTTGCAGACTGCTGCACCGGACTTGCAGGTAGTTTGTGTTCACTGTCTGCAGGAAGCGGCCCAGGCTCCTCCCTGCGGTGACTGAGTCAGGGTCAAGCTCGCTGCTGAGGCCGCCGGAGCGCTTCCCTCCTCTGTTTCTGGAGTGTTGAATTATTTCTTCCATCAATGTCCGGTGGGAAATCTGAGTGAAAGCAACTGCATCTGGAAGTTTCTTCACGCAGAAAGGCGTCTCTGGTGGTCTCCTTCCTCCTAGGTGAGCTGCGGGAGTCTGTCCGTCCAGAATGCGTACGTTTTAGCGAAGCCACCAGTTTGGGGCCGTGCTTTCTAATGTTCTGAGGTGGGAGTCTGGCACCTCTCTCAATCATGACACTGGCGTCGGCGAATTCCTCCCTTCCTGTCGTCCTTCTGGCCAGAGTTCCTGGATCCCGTGGGCCGCAGCAGGGACCCTGTTCTACTGCGCTGCCTTCTTCTGTGTCCCTTCCCGTGTGGCTCTCTGCCCTTTCGAGTCCTCCCTCCCTCCCTCCCTTCCTTCTGCTCCTTTATTCGTTCTTCATTTTTGAGTCTCCTCAGACGGGCTGCCTGGAGCCTCGACCTCCTAGAGCAGTGGACTTGGGGACCGTGGCTGGGAGGACTCCCAGCAGCTCCACTCGAGAGTCTCTGGAGCTGCAGCCAGGGCCTGCTGGAGCACTGCACGCCCAGGCGGGCAGCTCTGGTCTCGGGCCTGGCCTGCTCTTCCTGCCAGCACGGAGCGGCCACATGATGGACTGACTGAGGGCAACCGAAGGCAGGAGGGTGCGGCTGGAGGAGGTGGGTCCCTGGCCCTGCCCTGGAAGGACGTCTGCCCTGCAGCCCTTCCTCTCTTCCTCTCCCTCCCCCTCTCTCCCCCTCCCCTTCCACCCCTCCTTCCCCCTCTCCCTCCCTCTCCCTCCCTCTCCCTCCCCCTCCCTCCCCCTCTCCCCCTCCCCCTCCCTCTCTCTCTCCCTCTCCTTCCTGATCCTGCCATGAGCAGGGTCTCCTCCGCCATGCCCTTCTGCCATGATGCTCTGCCTCACCTGGGACCTAGGGCCATGGAGTCGCTGGCTGCAGACTGACGCCTCTGAAACCCTGAGCCCCAGGTAAACTTCCCCTCCCCCACACTGTGCTTGCCAGGTACTTGGTCACAGCTGTTGTGGGGCAACTTAAGAACAGCTCGATCACCACTGAAAAGTCCAAATTTGAGAGTCTTCATTAGCCAGCCGACTGACCATCTCACACAACGCCCCAAGAATGGCTACTGGGAGAACAGCCCCGGCCATAGGGCTGCAGGGGTTTTATACCGTAAGTCAGTACATCAATCATAAGTGTCTGTGTCTATGATTCAAAATTACAGACTAACGTCATGGGATCTGAAATCATCAGCAGAGGGGAAAGTGGGTCAAGATGACCTCACTTAGGTGCACACTGAAGCATGGTTACTGACATCTGGACAATCACTGTTGACGTCACGGTTAAGGAGGTACATTGTTTAGGAAACCAGGAATCAAAAAGAGAACGATTTTTCATTATACAAGAATTGCCATCTCGTCATTGTATTGCCAAACAAGTCAGCTAAGCAACTGTTGATGGGTACAGAGGCGGGTTCCCACGAGAGAAGCTTTCCTACGTGACGTGGAGTCTCAGGGTAAAATGGAGTCTGTGTAGTCATTGTCATAGAGCCTGGCATACAGCATTTCCACCACAGCATCCTGGCCACAGCCGGCCCTCAGAGGCCCGAGGCCATGGTGTCCCCACACATGGGACTCCTTCCCTTCCTTATGCTCTTCCCCTGGTGGACTCAGGAAAAGGTGGCCTCGTAGATTCTGCAGCTTTTCCTCCTGCGCAGAGAGGTGTTCTTTTGTGGCTTTCTACATCCCGAGCCTCAACAGTTAAGGAAAAATAATTCATCCTGCTCCGGACCCGCAGTGCTCCCGGCCTTAGATATCTGCAGATTGCCCTTCGGTACTGTTGGTTCGCAAACCCGCCCCGGCTAGGCAGACCGCTCACTATTTCTCCCACCTTAACTTTTCATAATGTTCATTGATTTGCGCTGTTTACAAAAGTAGCACATGTTCACTACTGAGAATTTAGAAAATAGTCTAAAGAAAGCAATAAGATCAACGCAGTTTTCCCGCCTACCTAGAGAAAGAGCTCTTGACATTTTAAAACAGATTCCTCCCCTTTCGGTTTTAAATACAATAATCTAGGTACAAAATAATCCATACTTATAAAAATTAATGCAATACAGAGAAATACAGAGTAAGACATGTAAATAACCCTTTGTCCCTTGAGTGCCCTGCAATTTGAATGTGGCTTGTCGCAGCCAACACTCAGGTTGAGATTTGGTCACCAATGCCATGGTGTTCAGAGGCACTGGAACCTTGGGAGGACATGGGGTCATCAGGAGGGACCATGCGGCTCTCTTAGGGCTGGGCTGGTTGCCAGGAGAGCAGGTGACTGTGAAGATCACCTCTTGAGTTTTGTCCCCCACCCCACACCTGCCCCTGCTGGCCCCTCTGTGTGCTGCCATGAGTGGAAACAGCACAGAGCCCCCACTGGGCCCATGCTCTCAGACGTCCTGGCTCTAGAACCATGAGCCCAAATAGAGTTCTTTCTTTTAAATTAGCCAGTCTCAGGTATTTTGTTATAGCAACAGAACACAGACTGGAACTCCCTGATCCCACCCCAGGATGCGCCCACTGTCTGCCTCTGAGGGTCCCTTCCAGCCTGGTCCCATGTGAATAATGCCCACCACACACGTTGGCACCTCAGCTAGGCAGAGCCCAGTCACCTGGCCCAGCCCGAGTGGCATCACCCCGGGAGGGAGAAGAGGGAGTCACTGGACCGGTCTCCTGCCCGCTCCACAATCAGGTCTGCCTTGTTTCCCCTTAAGCGAGCCTGCCCATTTCTGGTTACAGTCACCTTATTTAATTGCATCTGATTTGCTTTTACTCTCTTGCTGATGATTTGCTGGGGTTGTCCCTCCTTTTCCGGTGACCACAGCTCTCAAGTTTTCACATTTCAGAAGTTTCCAGCTTCCCGCTGGCTAAACCTCCCCCTGGCAGAGGAGGGTCTCTCCCCGCAGGAGACAGGGCCTCCCGAACCGGCTCCTTTCTCATTAGGTCTAATGGACTGGGCTTCTGGCCCCAGGTGAGGGAGATGTCCTCGTCCCAGATCAGCCACTTGGCCCTTAATCGTTTGGCACTTCAAAGGAAAATTGTTCCTTTCGTGGAGGTTTTAAAATTCAGCATGAAATCATGCCGAAGTGTTCTCGTGGGCTTTGGAAGTGCCTGTCAGGGCCGGTCCCCTCTGTGGCTTCCTCTGGTCTATTTCTTTTTATTGATTAGATTTATTAGAGATCGGCTACTGTGTCGTCTGTGTTCAGAGGATGAGCTGTCGGTTGGGACCCTGCCACCGGCCTCTTTCTTCTTCATGGCCTTCATCACGTGGCCCAAGCCCCTCCCCCCAGGCCAGCGGGGAGGACCCTTCCCGCAGCCTCGACAGAGCCCCCCGCATCCAGGCCCGGAGGAGCGGGTCAGGCGGAGGACAGTCCTTTCCTCTTCCAGAGACTTTTCTCACATCCTGAAAGTGCCAGCGGCAATTCAGTGTCCAGGGCCATTTAGGTGAAGTCCCCGGACACATTCCCACAGCGTAGAACCTCTGCTGCCTCAGAACCCACGCCGGAAACGCTGCTCCGCAGGACCGGGCGCCCTTGCTGCACAGCCCCCGCCCCCGAGGTCATCCAGGTTCCGATTCTGTCACCTCCAGGTGTCAAGCAGATGTTCAAGAACATCTGACCTGACGGGCACGGTGACGGTGACGTGCCGGGCAGCCTCCCGGTCCTGCAGAGCATCTCACACCCCAGGTCTCTTTCCCACGGGGTGTCAGGATGGAGGTCCTTACGGCCCTGTCTGGGCAGCGCCCCTGAGGAGCAGTAATGCCAGGCTGGACACCTCAGGGCGCCATGTGGGACTGCAGTGCCCAGGTCACGGGCCTCCTGCAAAAGTTCTCAAAGCGCTGGCCTCAGTGTCAAGGACACACCAGGTCACGCGAGAAGAGAATGACACAGAGGGGCCCAGGCCAAACCCGGCAGGTCAGCTCCAAAGCTCTGCCTTCATTATTAAAACCAAGCAAGCAAACACAGTGTCCTCTTCTGCCCTTGATCCCAGCGATGCCCCAGGGCTGCTCAGGGGGACACCGACTTTCGTCCCCTCCTCCTCTCCTCAGGGCCCCCCGGCTGTCGGCTCCCCTCTGGCCCTGGGGTGGGGCCGCTGTCGTCTACAGGGAGCAGGAATGTGCGGCGATGACTTCCGGCCCTGGCTCCCGGTCCAGCTGCAGAAGAGGCCTCCGTGCGAGGCAGGACTCGGAGGAGCGTGAGGTGCGACCGGGCTCTGGAGGGCGCCCTGCCACCGCAGAGCCTCGGCAGGGTCGGATCTAAGGAGGCCGGGATGCAGGGTTGTTTCGGTCAGCTTTTTCACTGCTGGGACTAAAGGACCCGTCCAGAACAACGGTAGAGGAGGAAAGTTCATTCGAAAGCTCACGGTTTCAGAGGTCTGTCCATAACTAGCCAGCTCCATTCCTGGGGGCTCGAGGAGAGGCAGGACATCATGGCGGAGAGAGTAGCAGAGGGAAGCAGCTGGCATGGTGGTCAGGGAGCAGAGAGACTCCCCGCTCCAGATACAAACATATACCCACAGCCACGCCCAGTGACCCACCTCCAGCCACACCCCACCTGCCTCCGGTCACCCGGGTTAATCCCCTCAGGGATCAATTCACTGATTAGTTTACGGCTCTCACAACCCAATCATTTCCCCTCTGAACCCTCTCACATTGTCTTACACATGGGTTTTGGGGGATACCTCACATCCAAAACATAACATTCTACCCCGGCCCCCAAAAACTCACACTCCTCTGACAATGCAAAATACATCTAGTCCATTCCCAAGAGTCACACAGTCTCAACAGTTCCAAGGTCGCTCAAAGTTCAGGTCCAAGGTCTTCTCTGAGGCTCAAGGCAATCTCACATTGTGAGCTCCTGTAAAATTAAAAGCAATTTACAAGTATCCAATATGTAATGGTACAGAGTAAACATTTCCATTCACAAAATTAGGGGCATAGAAAGAAGGGATGGGACCAAAGCAAGGCCAAAATCCAGCGGGGCAAAAAAGTCTTATAGCTCCATGTCTGGCATCTGGGGCACTTGGCAAGATGTCCTCTCCAAAGGGCTTGCCTAGGTCCACCCCTGTGGTCTTGTTGGTTGCAGCCCAAGTGGCCTTCCTGCTGGCTTGTCTCTGCTCCATTCGCAGCTTTCCTAGGACAGTGGCCCATGTTACTGGCATTTCTTAGTCTCCTCTGCAGCTTCGGCTTCCTCCTCCCGTCTCCACGCGTTTGACTTCTCTGGGGGTGCCCACAGGGTCTCCAACCCTGTTGTACTTTGCCTGGCCTCCCAGATCTTCCTTTGAAAACCTCCGTGGGAACCTCCATGACCCCTCACTCCAGCATCCTGCATTCCTGCACCATGTACTGAGGCCAAGGTCTGCCGCCATCTTGAGCTGCAAGCAGCCTCCAAGGGTCTGGGTGGCTGAGCATGTTGAGGAAACTTCCTACGCCCCACGTGCAAGAGGGGTATCCCACTGGCCTCTTCTCAAGAGAATTCTCACCTTTACTCCCTGGAGCTTGAGAGGGGTGCGGCCTTGCCCGCTCCCGAGCTGCCCTCGAGCCCTCTCTGGTGCGGTGAGTCTTTAACAACTGCAACTTCTTTGCCCGAGTTTTACTCCCAACTCTCAAGTCCAAGTTTTTCAAATCTTTCTACTCTTCTTTCTGCTCCTGATTATCACAATAAATTTGGCTAAAAGCCACCAGCAATATCTATGCCACCTCCTGAATGTTATGCTGCCTACACATTTCTTCCGCCAGATTAAGAAGTCCATGGCTTTTAAAGTCAGCCTGACAGAATTCTGTTCTTAGCCAGAGCATAACAGGATTGGCCTCTATTCCAAATTGTTTGTTTGGTTTTTTGTTTGTTTGTTTTGTTTTTGTGGTGATGGGAATTGAACCCAGGGCCTTGTGCTTGCGAGGCAAGCACTCTACCAACTGAGCTTTAGCCCCAGCCCTCCAAATTCTAATAGAGTCTTCCTTTTCTGAACACTCTTGAGTCCTCTCGTCACTGTCCGTGGTTCTATTGGCATTCTGGTCTTCTGAGCTCCCACCAGAATCAGCCATTAATCTTTGCTTGCAACAGTCTAAAGCATTTCCAGCTTGCACTGCTAAACATCTCGAAATTCCTCCCACCAATTCCAAAAAGTTTCAAAAAAAATTCAGAACAACTGGGTCAGGTTAGCCACAGCAACGACCCCACATCTTGGTACCAATATCTGCTTTAGCCAGCTTTTTTGCTACTATGACTAAAAGATTTGACCAGAATAATTTTAGGGGAGGAAAAGTTTATTTGGAGGCTCATGGTTTTAGAGGTATCTATCCATAGGTAGCAGGCTCCTTTCCTCAGGGCCTCAAGGTGGTGGAAGAGTGAGGCAGAGGGAAGCAGCACACATGGTAATTAGAAAGCAGAGACTCCACTCGCCAGATAAAAATATACATACCCCAAAGCGACACCCCAATGCCCATCTTCTCCAACCACACCCCTCCTGCCTTCCGTTACCACTCAGTTAATCCCAGCAAGTGATCAGCTTGCTGACTGGGTCAAGGCTTTCAAAACCCCATCATTCCTCCTCCAAACCTTGCATTGCCTCACGCATGAGCTTCTGGGGACACCTCAACAATGGTCCTCCAAGCAAGACACACTGCGTAATTCAGGCCACTGTTCCTGTGAAGTATGGAAAAAGTTGGACAGATTTTGTTTAAATTTTCCCAGAAATAACAAGATGTACACAAAGGAAATCCAGGAAGGCAGGACCTGCCTGAGGAGTCTTGCTCCCCCAGAGACACTGTCCGGTCTGGAAGGGGAGAACCAGAAGTATTTTGGCAGACTTACAGCGTGAGGGGGACCATGACTGACACCAATGACCGGCCACAGCTGGGACTCTGACAAATACCCTCACCCTAGATTTAGGGTTGGACTCCAAAACTAAGGCATGAAGAGTAAATTGTGAGTAGACCAGTTCTTTTGTCTTATAGCTTAGGTGGGGTCAGAGGTCAGGGAGAGAGGGCCAAGCCAGACCCCACTGGGCACCTTTGCAGGAGCTGTCTCATTATCTGATCACCCGGAGGCTGGCGGGGGAGTGGCCCCTGCCCGGTCTGGCTGGCCAACATCCCACACGTCGTCACTTAACATCCAGACAAACCTCTCAAACTCCACTGACTTCCAAATAAAAACAATCGCAAAATCAGGTTCTTCTGAACACCGCGCATCTGCTCCTCCAACACCAAACAGGGAGGCCTCCTCCCCTGCAGAGGGTGCTCGCCCCTGCCGCGGAGTCCCCGCTCCCTCTTCGACATCCTGCAGCAGAAACACAGGCCAGTCACTGTGGACGTGACCTGAGCAGAGAGCAGGGCAGAGCAGAGAAGGGAAAGGAGGAGAACCAGGTTTAAAGAGTATGGTGATAGCCAGGAGGCGACAGCGTCCTCGCGGGCTCGCTGAAGCTGGCGTCCACAGGCCTCCCCGGCTGCCCAGCCCTGGGGGCCTGAACCAGGCGTCCCTCTGGGACAGCCAGAGTCCGTGCTGCTGGCTTTGGTTTTCTACTAACTTTGATCAAGGATGGGAGCACTCCACATGCTGCCCAGAGGGTCCCGGCGCCCTCGCCAGGGTCCCGCACCCGCCCTGCAGTCACAGGCCTGCGCCCTGAGCAGCCAGCAGCCCTGGCCAGGGAAGCAAGGGCTGAGGTGGCCGGGGGCATTCTCAGATGCCAAGTCAGTGCGGCCACGTCACCTCCTGGTGGAAGCCGCCCTCTCTCCCGCAACCTGTCAGCTCTCGACCAGAGCGCCCTGGTGCAGGGGAAGGAGGACCCTCACAAAGGATGGCTCCTGGGGTCACTAGGGGAGAAGCCCCTCCACCTGCGCTGTGGCACCCGCCCACCCCCAGGGCCTCCTAGGGAGGAGCTGCGCCCTGGTGGGTCACTGAATCCTGAGGACCTCTGCGGGGAGAGGGGTTTGGGGGTGGACCTGGAGCCTCAGACCGCTGGGCGAGCACGCTGTTACTGAGCTGCAGCCCAGCCCGGCATAACTGGATCTTTAAAAGGCCGTCCCAGTGTTTGACGTGGCCAAGTGGCCAAGGCCACAGGAAGCCAGTGAATTCTACGAACAGGAACCCTCACCCTCTAACTGCTGCGCAAGGAGAGCTTTCTCAGGGCAACACTGGGGGGTGCGGGACACGGCAACCATCAGACTGCGGGTGGGGGGTCCCAGCACTGTGATCCGGAAGACAGTGAATCCTCCCAGAGAGAGCGAGCAATGGCCCCAGCCGTCCCCAGCCACCAGGTGCCTGGCTGGTCTCTTGGGAGCCCCGTGTTGGCCATTGGCAGGTAGGTCACTCTCAGGGGCTGAAGCCGGTCAGCCTCCGTGCATGGATGTCTACGTTGCTGAGCCCAGTGCACAAGGACAGGGATGTCTGGGTAAAGAGGGGGCTGAGCTCCGGGGAGTGGGTCGTCTTGTCCCCCGGGTTGTGGAAAGCTTGGTCAGCGAGGGAGCTTGGGCTGCCCAAGCTCAGGTTGGCCCGAGTGTCCCCAGAGGCCCCCAGGGTGGTGGTGTGGAGGTGTGGGGCCTGGGCAGGCCGTGACGTCATTCAGTGGCTCCCGCTCTCCGGCATCGCCCTCTCCCTCCTGGCTTGGGCTCAGCCTGCTCTCCCCAACACAGGCTTCGGCCACGCTGTGCCACCTTACATGGACCCAGCCAGTGGAGCCCCTGGGTCTTGGGCTTGGCCTTCCAGACGGAGCCAAGGTAGACAGCCCCCTCCCGCAGGCACGGCCCGGGTCAGGCACATCGTCCCGTGACGTGGGGCTGACGGGCGCCTGAGCTTGCCTGCGCCCTCGGCCTGGGTGGCCGCACCTGCTCCCCACAGTCCTGCTCCCCAGGGCTCCACCGTCCCGCCAGCCGCCCACCCACACCTGGTCCAGCTGCTCCACAGCTCCATGGGCCCGTGAGCACCAAACTCCCACCCTCTCTCCTTCCGCCCGCCCTTGGCCCTGGGGGCTACAGTGCCACGGCTGCCCACTTTTGAGTGGTGCCCGCCTGCAGTTCAGGACCTGGACGGGGAGCTGGCCACGAGGGCACAGGTGCCCGGAGAGAAAGCCAGCCATGTGCAGAGCAGGCTCCGCGGGAGTCAGTCCGGATCCCCTGGCGCATGCCTCAGAACCCCTCCACCCAGCCCACGGCGGTGGGTGGACTGTGCACACCCAGCTCCTGGCCTGGTCCCTCGATGGCACCCTCGCAGGGCAGCTGGGTGGCCCCAGCAAGCCTGAAGCTATTTCTCGGGAGCACAGCTGTCTGCAGAGGAGCATCCAGCCTGACTCCCAGATCCTGAAGGTCCGTAGGGCAATTTACCTGTAGCGGCTGCCGCACGGCCCTGCTGACAGCCACAGCCACCTGCTGCAGACGCACGTGAGTGGGCAGCAGCCAGGGTCCCAAACCAGTTCCCAGGCCATGGCCACAGCGGCAAAGTCTATGTGTAAATTTCTGTCCCTGTTACAGGAGGTGACCAAGCGTACCACCTTTATTCAAAGGACGCTGGGTCCTTGGGATCAGGCTTGAGAATCGAGTCTGACTTTCCATTTTCAGGTCAGACACAGAGCTGTCTGTATACACACACCAAAAGAGGCTTCTGTAGGCTGGCTGTCGCCTTCTGCCCCGAGGGGACTGAGGGACACAGGGAGGACGGCCAGGAGTGAGGACCCCTGTTCACACTGCGGCTAGGCCCACCACAGAGCTATGCCTGAGCTGGACACCTTCCTCTGGGGATCCGACGGGAGTCCCCAGGGTTTGGTGTCCCTGAAGCTACCTGTGGGAGCCACCCCCAGCCTCATGAAGTGACACCTGGCCCCGAATCAGGTCTCATGCCCCCACATCAGCAAGGCCAGGCGACCAACCTGCAGCCTCCTGCCTGACCCAACCCAGAGTCGCTCTCCAGCACCTTCCCAGGCTCCTGGAGCTGCTCGCGGGCAAAGACCTAACTAGGCGCTCAGTGTATCCGGCACTTCCTCTAGAGCCCCTCGGTAACCCAGCGGCCCAGGTCTGCAGGACGTGAGACCCGTGACATGTCCCAGAGAAGCGAGAAGCGGCAGGAAGGGTAGGGAGGAGCTCTGGCCTGGAGCTCTGGCAGGGGCACTGCAGGCTGGGGATTCAGGTCCTGACTCCTCCCTCACTTTCCCTGGAACACTCTGGCCTCACAAGCAAACCCACAGCCTCTGCTCCTCGGGCTGCCAGTGTCCTGGAGACCGCGCCTCGGTCCCCGGAGGTTTTGCCTTCTGCAGGCCCTGGGTGGGGACCCCAGCTGATGGTTGAGGTGACTGCTTGGTCAGTGTGTGCCAAGCAATGACAGCAGGCCTCCCACTGACCTCTGGCCAGGGGGCCATTGGTCCCTTTAAATCCGTTCAGATCTGTGACCCAGTTCAGATGCCCTGTGTGAGCTTCTGTTCCCCGGAGCCATTTCAGGGCCAAACACCGCATCAGACAGGCCAGGGGCTTCACCAGCACAGGGAGGGGCTGGCGGGCGTCACTCACTGCTCCGCAAGCAGGACGAGGGCGACAGGGGTGTCCCTGAGCTGAACCAGCCACAGGGGCCCAGGGGGCCAACCCCTGGGGTGGGCCTGGGCAGCTGGCGCCAGGGGGCTGCAGAAGGACAGGAGAGCGTGTGTGAGGACAGTCTGGGTGGCCTGGAGCCCCGGGCACCTCCACGGCTCCTGCTGGCTACAGAGACCTTCAGGCCACATGGTCACTGCTGCCCCGTTGCCCCCACGTCCCCAAGTCCAGCGACTCATCCTCTTGGACCGATTCTGATCCGGACGTCACGGGCGAGGGGCTTCCCACAGCCACGCCGTCAGCAGGACGGTTCCAGGGGCTCCCTGGGCCCCCCAGGAGCTGCCCTGGGTCCTCGTGCTCCAATGCTGTTCCCAAGACGTGGAGGCTCCTCCCTCCAGCCTTGGAGCCTCGCCCCTCTGGGCTCCTCCTCGGCCCCTAGCGCTCCAGGTCATGTCTTGGTGCTGCCATTCCATCCGATTCTCCTGCCCACCGTGGTCTTGGCGAGTGGGTGGCTTTCTAATGGATTCTTGGATCATCTCCCCTACTGCCCCTCCGTCCTGTCCCCACGGGACTCAGTGCTGGGTGTTGGCCTCCTGGACGTTTCTCTGGCTCAACCTTTTCTATTTCCTCTGTTTGGCTCTGCTTCCTACAACATTGGGCTCTTCTACTGAGCTCTTCGTTTCTGCCGCTGTGTTTTGCTTTCCGAGAGCTCCTGTCCCAGCTGGTGGCCTCTGGTTCCCCTACAAGGACCTCACGTGCCTTGGAGCTCACGGCCAGAGCGTTGGTATTGGTCCATCTCTGTGGCTACTGACCTGGCCCCACTCGCTGGGTCAGCAATACAGAAAAGAGGGTTATTGGGGCTCACGATTCTGTCAAGGTCGAGGGGTCACATCCAGTAGTGGCCTTCTTGCTGGCCGAGGCCTGAGGTGGCTCAGGGCATCACGTGGTGAGAGACAGGGAGTGTGCGTGTGTGTGCGCATACGTGTGTGTCCTGGCCTCTCTCCCTCTTATAAAGCCGCCAGCGTTCAGTCGTGAGGCTACCCCTTGTCTAATCCTAGCGGCTGCCTGTTTCAACTTGTTCACTGCTGTGACCAAATGACCTGACAAGAGCAATCAGAGGAGGAAATGCTCATTTGGGGCTCACGGTTTCTGAGGTCTCAGTCCACAGACAGCCGACTCCATTGCTCTGGGCCCGAACTGAGGCAGCGCATCATGGCAGAAGGGTGTGGAGGAGGAAACGGCTCAGGACCTGGCCACCAGGAAGCAGAGAGAGAGCTCAGCTCGCCAGGGGCAAAATACAAGCCCCACAGGCACCGCCGAGGACCCTGCTCCTCCAGCCCCGCTCCCGCCTGCCCGCAGTTAGCACCCATTAGTCCAAGTCGCGGATGCAGATTCGCCCACGGATGAGGTCAGGCTCACAATCCAACCATTTCACCCCGAGAATCCTGCGTGGTCTCACATGAGCTTCGGGGGTCACCTCACGTTTAAATCCTAACACCCCAAGACCCCCTCTAAACACTGAGGTCAGCTTGTTCCCACCCGAGTCCTCACCATGGGAATTCAATTCCAGCACCTGCGGCCTGCGGGTGGGCGCCTCGAACCGCAGCCGGGGCG
Source organism: Sciurus vulgaris (assembly GCF_902686455.1). Taxonomy (NCBI): domain Eukaryota; kingdom Metazoa; phylum Chordata; class Mammalia; order Rodentia; family Sciuridae; genus Sciurus; species Sciurus vulgaris. Next base: position 176,513,800 of record NC_136465.1, read on the forward strand.
GAACAGCGTCTTAATTTCTTTCTTTTCCCAAGAGTCCCTTCCCCCGGGTCTCTTGGTGTTTGTTTGGGTCGCTGTCTTCATCTGGGGACCTGGTTGCTGCCTCTGTTCTGGAGCACTCAGCTCCGGGCAAGCTGGTCTGGAACGGCTGCTCTGGGTCCAACAGGCCAGGCTTGACCCCCCACCAGTTGTTGCTCCCTGTCAAGCACCAGGGTCCCGTGTATCTCCGCAGGGCCGCGGAGAATCCGGGGTGAGCCGGATGATGAGTGTCGGTGGCAGTGGAAACCCACCAGAGCCGGGAGGCCTGTCAGGGCACGAAGCACAGCAGGAACTCGTTTATTGAGGAAGTCACACAGCTTTTATGTAGGGTGGGGGCTGGGTGGGAACCAATCAGGTTCAAGGTCAGCAAGGCACAGGGAATTCACGAGGGCGAGAGCCCCATAGGATGATATGGCAAGCACGAGCTGTCACGTTCGCGGAACTGCTGCTGACCAGCCGACGGTAGCAGGTGGAGATGAGCGGGCCAGTCAGGGTGTTGCTGGGCAAGAACACATTTTTCAGTTTCTGGGGGAGAGTGGCAGTACAAAGAAGTCCGGGTAAACTGTTGGTGGATCAGGCAGTGCCACGTAGGAGGAAGAGGTTGCCACGAGGGTGCAGCCGCCATTAGGGTGCGTCCCCTACAATTCCCCCTTTTTGTTTTATCAGCCCCCCCTGGGGCCAGTTGGAAGGTGGCGCTTCTGTCTTCGGTTGTCCCCTCTTTAGAGATCTTCCCCATCTCTGAATACTCCACAGCGCCTCAACCGCTCAGGGGGAGGGAAGCCTCATCAAGAGCCCGTCTTAGGTTGTCCCAGTGCACCTGGGGTCTCACCCGTCATTAGCTCAAGGGGTCTCCGGGGGTTAACCTTGCATTATCATTATATGCTTCCTCATAACGAGTGGCTAGCCGTTGGTACTGTACTTGGACATTCATTAATTGTACTGCCTCCAAACGTTTCTGTATGAACCGTAGAAGGGAAGTAAGCAAGGGAGCCAGCCATGTAAGCCCGTCCAGAAGAAGCGAGATTGAAGCTCGGCACGCTGTTTTTTCAGATTTTCTTGCAGTTGCTTGATCTTGTTATGGACAATTCTGGACTGATCCGCATAAAAGCAGCATTCCTCCTAAGAAACAAGTAAAGCCCTCCTTCCCTGGCAGTTAGTAAATTAAACTCTCTCCCAAGTTGTAGGACTACCGCTGCAAGGGAATCTAATTGTGCCTGGAGGTCTACGATTGCACTAGCCACTTATTGCATGTCATCTATTAATTGTTGTGAAGGTTTATTATATAAGGTAAGAGAGGTGCCTAGTCCGGCAATTTTGGCTCCCGCTTTAGTAGCTACCTTGTTCTTAACATGTTGCTCATAAAGAGGAATCGTGCTCATTTGGATATTGTGAGTATCCATCCTCTGGGGCCGGTGCTCTCCCGTATTGTTGCCTTATCATCATTAGTTGGACTGTGCTTACATGGTCCTTGATAAAAGCTATTAACCTATTTAGAATGCAGGGGCCGAAGGTTAGGAGTAAGAATAAAATAAGTGGTCCCAGTAAGGTAGAAATCAAGGTGGTCAACCAAGGGGAGGAATTAAACCATGATTCAAACCAGCCTTGCTGTGCTTCTTGCTCCTTCTTCCGTTTGGCTAGTCCTTCTCTAACTTTAGTCATAGATTCTTCAATTACTCCTGAATGGTCAACATAAAAGCAACATTCTTCACCTAGGGCCACACACAATCCTCCTTGCTGTAGGAAAATCAAATCTAATCCCCTCCTGTTTTGCATTACTACTTCAGCTAGGGAAATGAGGGATTCTTGAAGGTGGGAAATGGAGTGTTCTAGCTTCTCAATATCCAGGTCAATAGCTGCTCTTAAATCAGAGTAATATTGGTTCTGAGTTATCAAGGAAGCTGCTCCTGTTCTGGCTCCTATGAGTCCCATACCCAGAATCATACTTAGGGTTAGGGCCATAAGAGGTTCCCTCTTAGTCCGCGGGGGATCCCTCTTAGTCGTAGATAGAAGTCTTCACCTGAATGATATAATAGCCTGGGAACTAGCCTAACAAGCACACAAAAGCCTTGGGAGTTACTGATCACTTCTGTATGAGCACATGGTGAGAGTCCTGTAGAACAGGCCCACCAAGTGTCCTGCTGGGGATTAGATATTGACCTGAGTTGCTCAGTGTCACGGTTTGCTTGGATAAAGACTGATGAGCTGCAGGGATACAGCCCATACAGAGCCCTTGTCCAGTGACTTGTTGTAAGGTTAGGGAACCTTTTGATTGCCAGCGACATTCGTTAGAGTTGTGAGAAGAGGTATAGTTTCCTAGAGTTGCTATGCCTTCATATATTGGGATTAGAGCTGTTTAGGACTAAGTAGGATTGTTTTAGAAGCGCTAACAGGGCGTCTTTGAGAGTCCCCGTTGGGAGAGTGGTAGACTTTAGTAGCAAGGTCTTGGTGCTAGGAGATGAGGTCGAGAAATGTGTCAGGCTTGGTTTTGGGGTACTAGTTTGCTGAATGGATTGTGTGCTCGGGTTAAGTACCTGGTTGGGGCCCAGTGCTGTTTTGCTCAGGGGTCTCTGGACTACCTTGATTGTGAAGATTAGTCCAGGATTGTACCCACCGCGGTAAAGCCTTAGTCCCCAGGTTTTTCCAGCCTCCCAGTTTGCCTTTTTTCCCGCGGGGGTGAACTTTATGACTAATGGGTTGCAGCGTCCCCCTGGGGTAGCTAATGGGAAGGCAGAATATTCTGATTGGTTTTTGTCATTACATGACCCACAGTTCACCCTTTTACCTTGCTGGTGGCAATAACCTCGTCCCACTTCTTGCACGTTTTTACCCCTTTCCACAGAGATTAGGTCTCCAGTGATGGGGGGGTCCACGTGATCCACCCAGTAGATTCACAACCCCATGCTTTACAGTAGGCGCTTTCAGGACCTCCGCACTTGGCAATTTGCCTTCTGTCTCTCGAGTGAGCGGGGCAGACGTAGAACCCTAGGCTTCTGGTATTGCTGCGACCCCTGGGAGTTAGACACCCATACCCCGGGAAGGGTTCCTGGTCTGAGGGGTCCCATGCATTTCCCACAAGGTCACACAAGTCCACAAGGAGGTCAGGGAACCAAGTTCCTAGAGGGGCTAAATTTGAGGAGGTGACATTGGCTATTTCGCCAGTTTCCACACTGATGACCATCCAGGTTTGGTTCCACGGGAGGTGGGGTTTCCTTGAACTAGTACAGTACTTACAGTTAGGAAGCAAAGGGCGACTAAAGGTCCCATGGAAAGCAGAGGGACTTAGGGCTTAGTGTGGCTTTGATACTTATGGTACAGCTCCGGGTGCTCCAAGAAAGCTTGGATGATGGTGGCACTGATGAGCACCAACAGGGAGATGATGAGCAGTCCTGCGATGACCAGGCAGAGCCCACCAAGGTCCTTGCACACCTGTCAAAGACGAGAGAATACCATCCCTCAAGAGGCCGAGCTCCCTGGGTCAGTGTTATCATTTTGTGAGGGGAGGGCATCATTTGGAGGGGGTGATATTTAATGTTCTTTGCAGGGACCCAAATGGGCTTGTCCTCACCAATAGGAAATACACATCCGAATCCCCTTCCGACAGTTAGGAGAGGGTCAGGACCTCTCCAGGCTCCTGTGAGAGGGTCTTGCCATTGGACTTTGATGTTGTGATATTTTATCATGGTTGCCCAATACTTTTGGAAAGGGGAGAGATGATCATTTTTGGAAAAATTTAAAATATTTAGAGTGCATAGTGCCATCCTTAATTGATCATGGGGGTTGATACTCCCCTTTTTTGTTTTAATAGCTGGGTCTTTAGGGTTCTGTTTTGTCGTTCGACAATTGCTTGACCAGTGGGATTGTAGGGCATGCCCGTATTATGCTGGATGCTCCAGCATTCTACAAATGTGGAGAATGATCTACTGGTCAAGCAAGGGCCATTGTCAGTTTTGAGTTGTTTGGGTAGGAGGACTGCAAAACATTGTAGCAAATGATTGATAGCATGTTTTGCCTTTTCTCTGGTACGGGCTGTGACCCAGCAGGCATGTGAGAAAGTATCAATGGTTACAAAGATGTATTTGAGGTTTCCAAAAGGAACATAATGGGTGACATCTGTTTGCCACAGATGGTTAGGTGTTAACCCCCCCGGGGATTGACTCCAGCTTCTTGCAAAGGAGGTACTTGTAGAAAAGGCGAACAAGATTTACAGGTCTGGGTTTAGCTTCTTAATAGGGACCTGGGGATACCTGTGGTGTAAGCCCCGCCAATTAACATGAGTAAGCTCACGAAAGGAGGCAGCCTCCTCTTGGAAAGAATAGCTTTGCAGAGAACATGCTAAGGAGTCAGCAATTGTATTGCCCTGAGATAAAATACCTGGGAGGCGTTGGTGCCCCCAGAGGTGCTGCAGGAATATAGGTTTAGTCCTCAACTTTAACAGGTTTCTTGCCTGGAGCATTAAAGGGGTGATGGGATTATCATCAAGCTTAGTGTATGACCAGGGGAGGTTAGGGAGCAGATTGGCAACATAGAGGCTATTAGTGAACAGGTTGAAAGGCTCTTGTATCTTGCTGAAGGCTAGAACAATGGCATAGAGCTCTTTGAATTGTGCTGAACCTTGGATGTCATGGACTAATGTCCTGGAGGTTTCTTCACTCTGCATAGAAGGTGGAAAAATAACTATTGCTGCTCCTCTTTTTCCCCCATCTGAGAACACCATGAGAAAGGAAGGATTAGCCTCAGGTAAAAACAATCTTGGTGTAAAAGGTAACAAATTTTACATATACCCTATTGATAACAGGTCCTGTAATAGAATATTAAATGATAGAAATAAATCCCCAACAAAATTTACTCTTTATAATTACCATTACAGACAAGTTTAGTTTGGAGAATAGCAACTTGATAAATTCCCTACTTTAAAACTTGTATACCTGGAAAATATGAACACATTTAATATACAAAGAGTGACCATTTCACAATTACCTTGACACTTTTATATTACCCAATTTAGTTTTTAAAGAAAAATTTAGACTCTAATGTAGTACAATACTCTAACAGTTGTTTAACTATAATTGTATAAACCTCAATTTTCAAGACTAATTGTCCTAAAGAATGAAATTTAACAGATATAATGTTAAGAGTAAATTAGTGTCTGTAAGAAATCCTTGTCAATTTAACATATAAATTAAACTTTGGTTTATATCAGTACAGTAGTATTTGACTTTAAGAAAAACCTTAAACAGCTTTAACTGATTGTCTCACATACTTGTAACCAACTTAGTTACATGCAAACTTGTTGACATTTGCCCTTTACTTACAGACTTTCTTAGCACTTACTTAGACCCTCATATATTTCATCATATAAACACTTTCTTATCCAGAAAGATTTTGTTCTTCACTAAATATAGTTCCATTTCTAGAGCCTTTTATTTTCTTAATGCTCAGCCTCTGGGTTGGGGTTTTACCTGTTAGGACATAACTCTTAGTAACCTTGTTTTTAGTCAAGATATCAGACAAGTGTCCTGAACAGTATTTGCCATCTCTTTCTTGTTGAAGAAGAGTCCTAGAAACAATTGATCTTAGACATTGTTTAACATCAACATTTCATTAGTTTGACCACCTAGAGACTTGTGAGTTAATTTTAAAGACATTTTACTTCTATCAGTTTACCCAATTTAAATTGAACCTTTTTAAATCACGTAAATTAAAAAATATCTGGATCCATTTTTAAATTTTAGTTTTAGGAGCGCTCAGTTTTGATACAGACAAAACATGACATCAGACAGCACGACATACAAATAACACAAAATCAAAGGCCTTGTAACTTTATAGGTGAATCTCCATTGCAATGTAACAGATGTTTAAAAACTCTAGTCGAATAAAAAAATAGAACTGATCAAAAAAAAGTCATGAGCTCAAAAGTACAGCATAAAGAAAAACAAAACAAAACAAGAATCCTGGAAGATGAGTTAGCTCTGTGTAGCAGCCCAGGAGTTTAAGTCTCAGGTCGCTCCCCTGCTGAGACTGCTGCAGTTGACATTCCAATGCAGGCTTCAGCAAGGCCAGGCAGGGGAATTGCCTAGGACCTTTTAACCCCTTTTTCCTGGTGGAGAAATCAGGTTAGGTTTGAATGCAGAAAATCATCAAACATTATTTCCCACTACTAACATTTTCACAAATTGATCTCTCAGTGGGCCTGCAGGGAACTTTCTCTGTAAGCTTTTTTCCACTCTGTCTAAAAATGTGGCTAAATCCTCAGAGGCCTTTTGTGTGATACCTGAGATTGGGGGCTCTGAGGGGCCCTCCTCAAGTTTCTTCCAGGCCGTCAAGCCTAAAGCGCGTACCTGTTCCTGATAAGGAGGAGCGGGTATGGCCGCCTGCAGTGGGCCCGTAGAGAATAGATCATTAGACCCTGAGAGCATTCCAAAGGTGATAGGGATAGGTGAATTAGCGGCTTGGTTTCTCTCTGCCTGAGTATGACACTCATTGAAAAAGGCACACCACCTAATACACATTGGACCTGGAAGAACGGCCTTAGTCAGGTTTCTCCAGTCCTGTGTGGTGCAATTTTGGTGGGCAAGACCTTGAAGGATAGTTTCCACCCAGGGGGAGTTTGGGCCGTCCTCAGCGATGGCTTTCTTTATTTCTTTTAAATCTTGGGCCTCCCATGGGTACCAGATAGCAGGCCTATTACCTCCTGGGTTAGCATTCACCGGAAAGAGGTGACATGCTTCAGAGGTGGGGCAGGGAGTGGCCCTGTGCTCAAGATAAGTTTTGTATCCTGATAGGGTGGAGGAGGGGCTGAAGAAGCCTGGAAAGGGTTAGAAGAGGGAGTGGACTTGGGAGAGGACCGCTTCAAGGACACAGGTGTTTCCTCCCAAGGTGGCCATGGGGCTGCATCAAAGGGATCAAGAGGGGGCCTGTTCCTGTCTCTTGTGAGAGTTTTTCTTGACCCTTGTGTGGGAGGACCTCAGAACGGTCCTTTGGAGAGTCGGCGCCTTTGGGGAGGCCCCTATCTTTATCTGGGTGTGGGTAGGATACGGTGGGAAACAGCTTTTAAGAGCTGCGATAGTGGGGAAGGCCCCAAGAGGGGGGATGTCTCCCTTATTAACTCGCACCTTACGAAAAAGTTGTTCAATTCTGTCCCATGTTTCCCAGTCAAACAAGTTTGCTTCAGGCAGCCAAGGGGCTGCCTTAATGAGACTTCCAGGTCTGAAACGCCTGGCTATCTGAGAGTTCCAATCCTCTCCTTCTAAGGAGACTCCTAAGGGAACATCACACATAATGACAGAGAAGGAATTCTTTTCCCCTAAGATCCTAAACAAGGTGAAGACACCCGCTTTCTGTTCAACAGCATGGTGGAGATCCTGGCCAGTGAAATCGAGCAAGAAAAAGAAATTAAAGGCACAGAGAATGGATAGGAGGGGAGAGCCATCTTTAGTCATAGATGATATGATGGTGTGCATAGAAAATACTAAGAAATCCTTTTTAATTTTTGCTTTACTAGTGAGCAGATTCCTCAAGATCCCAGGACCCAGAGGCAAGGCAGTAGGCCAGCTGAACATCTGTGCCTATGACACCTAGTACTGAGAGTAAGGCCTCTGCTGTCCAACAAAAACACAAAAGACTTAAGAATCAATTTAACAAAATATGTATAAAGCCTGCATATTGAAAATTGTAAAATAACAGTGAGAGCAAATAAAGAAATAGAGAGGTATACCATGATCATGGAGTGGAAGACTCGATATTGGTTGGGTGCCAACTCTCCTTAAACTCATCTATTGATTCAAGCACTCCCAATCCAAATCTCAGTAAAACAATGGATAATGGCAGAAAGCAGATCAGCAGGGGACCAGGCAGGGGGCATGGGGACTGAGACCAAGGGAGTCAGCAGAGAACCTTGGACTGATGATTGGGTCATTGTCTTGACTGTGACATGGCTCACACATGGCACAGATTCTATGACTTACCAGGTTGTGCCCTGTGAAACAATCATACTACAACAAAACTGCTCTTTAAAACCATTTCCATTTTTAAGTTAACAAGTTGGCTCTAAAATTTATACAGAAATTGAAAAACCTTGAATATCCCCCAAAAATCTTGATGAAGAAAAACAAAATGGAAGACTTGTACTATAAGATTTCATGACATCCTATACAGTGTTGGCAATGAACACAGTGTTCAATGGCATAAACAGGGATCGCCAGGACAGAAGAGAGCCCCAAAAGAAACCCATGCTGATTGGCTCGTTACCTAGGCACTAAAGCAAGTCAGCATAAAAGTCTCAAAAAATGGTGCAAAAACCCCTGACCATCTACATCTGTTGGCCTGAGAGGTAGCCTTGAATTCTGCGGAATTCTGACCAGCACGTGTGCGAGAGGAAACCACCGATGGTTAGAAAAGAAACTGGAACAAACCTTAAAATGACTCACACATTTGCCCCTTGCCATATGGAATTTGCCTTTATCACACCGCATACAAAAAGTCACTGGAAACTCATCCTCCACATAAACCTAAAAGCCGAAGACACAAAACTTCTCGAAGAAAATACAGGAGAAAACCCTTGTGACCTTGAGTCTGGAAAAAAGTGTGTTAGACAAGACATAAAATTCATAAGGTATGAAAGAAAAATTGAGTAATTTGAACTGCTTCAAAATTAAAAGTATTTGGGGCTGGGGTTGTAGCTCAGTGGTAGAGCACTTGCCTCGCATGTGTGAGGCACGGGGTTCAATCCTCAGCACCACATAAAAATAAATAAATAAAGGTATTGTGCCCATCTACCACTAAAAAATATTTTTTAAAATGTGGAAAAAAATTAAAAGTCTCAAAAATAGAAAGGCAAGTCACACTGACTGTGAGAAAATACACAAAAAACATATATTGAACAAAAACGTTTTATCTACAATATGTAAGGAACTCTTACAATCCAGTCATCTAAAGAAAGCACACATCACCCCAAAATGGGCAGAAGATTTGAACACTTCATCACGGAAGACACAGGGCACGAGTAAGTACTTAAGAGATGCCCAAGGGGGTTCGTCACCGTGAGTTGTTGTCACCAAGCAACATCCCACAACACCACACCACTGTGGCTAAAACGGAAGGCCAATCATAGTAAGTGTGGTCAGATGTGCAGCAACTGGACTCTCGTGGGGCATCGTGGGTAGGATGGGACTACTTGGAAAGTCCACGTGGCAATGCTCCAAAGATGAACAGATCCCATCCTGTGACCCCAGCTCACTACATGTGGCTTGTCCACTAAAAAAGTGACTGCCCTTGTCTGCCCACCAACGAGAACCTGTGTCCAGAGCTGCTTCTTCAGCCATCCAGAAGCCCAGCAACGAGCAGGAGGACGGAGAGAAAGTGTCGTGTCTAGGCGACACCGTGCCACCCAGGCTGCTGGCCCCCGCCACACCTGCATGCTTTCAGGAGCGTCGTGCTACGTGGAAGCAGCCCGGCACAGAGGAACCCAGAACTTCCCTTCCAGGGGCTTCTGGAACCGCTCTGGTGATAAGGATCAGGACTGGTGGCCAGGGTGGGAGAGGCGGGGCCAGAGCAGGGTCATCTGCAGGGGGCGCTAGTGAGCCAGCCCAGGTCCAGGGAAGCCCGAGGCCTTGAGAGCGAGCGCCACCGGAGGGAGCTTGGGTCAGCGGTCGTGCGCTGCTCTCAAGATCTGTGCCTTCCTGGGGGCGGCTTCATGGAACACACGCCGCATCTGAGAAGCAAAGAAGGCCTGGCAGCGCTGAGCCCTGGGCACACTTGCTGACTCCCGTCTTCCCCGCGGCGACCGGCTGAGCGTTTCCTGGGGTCACACAGGGTCAGAGGCTTCCAAAATGACCTGTGTCCCCCAGCTGCTGGGAGTAAGGTCCAGCTGCCCCTGCTCGGAGGAGGAAGAGGGCCGGAGCCCTCAATCAGCATGTCCCTGGCTTCCAGTGTGGCCCCTGTCAAGTGACCCTGGTGGCCCCAGCCCAAGGGCTCTGCTTTGCTCTGACTTGAAAATAAACCTGATGTTCTTCTGGGCTCAGGAGGCCCCCGCCCCCGGCCAGGCCTACAGAGCGAGAGGCCGACTAGCTGACCTCCTTTGAAAGAAGCCACCTCACTCCCACTTCTGGGGCCCTGGGTGCCGCTGAGCCCTCGGGTGCTCCAGGTTGTCTCCGCGCCCTCCAGCCCGCCTAGTGGGCTAGCGCTCGCTCAGCCGCCAGTTTCCCAGCTTCCAAAAGCTATTGCTTGGCCTTCTTTCCTTTTCTCTTTGCACTTGAGGATAATGTCTTTAGAGCATCTAGACCATCACCCCAGTGGGGTCAGGAAGACACGGGGGGCGTGTGTGTGTCTGAGCCACCATCCCTTCCAGAAGGCGCAGGCTTCGCACATTCTTATCCCTGTGGCGACAAGGCGGCTGCTCCTGCCCGGGACATCAAACCCATGTCCCAGTAGGAAGAAGGGTCTGAGTCACTGAGAGCACCCCCTTGATGGAACCGCGAGCCTGCAGACGCACTCACGTGGCCACTCCTCACTGAGGGGAGCCTGGTGACACCTACCTTTAAGGGGTCCACTGCCGCTCCCACCAAACAGCTCTTTGAGGCGGGGAATGGCTGCCCGGCATCCTGCTTGGGCCGCTCGCAGAACCCAGAGGGAGCGCAGGGGGCTCATCTGGTCCAGGGGAAGGCGGCAGCGTGGGGTGGGGTCCACGGCAGGCGAGAGGAGACCACGGGAAAGCCGCACAGGAAGGGCAGCTGGTGGGCCCGAGCAGGTGCCTATCCCCCGTCCACTCCTGGTCCTCCTCCTGCCTGGGCCGGTGCGGGGCCGGCAGGGAGGGGCGCTCTGAGAGCCTCGTGGAAGGTGTGGTGGACCTGGGAGGATGGCCCCTCCCCTGCAGCGGGAGGCGAGCAGGGTGCTAACGGGAGGATCGGCCCCTGGGGCGCCGAACGAGGCAGCCCCTCCACAGCCGCCTCAGAGGAGAAGAGGTCCGGGGGTGGTCTGCAGGCACCTGGGGACAGGAGAGACGCAGCGTCCGGACTGAGGGGCCGAGCCCGGAACAGCTGTGGCCTGGCCTGCCTGTGTGTCCAGAGTCAGTAGGTCTGCGTGGACCCCGGGCACGGAGCCACGGGGCAGGGACCAGCCAGCCGCCCTCCACACCCTCTCCTCCCTGCAGGGTTAGTCCTCTGACCCTGGGAGAGGAGGGGGACACGGCCATCTCCTGAGGCCCCCCTGCACATCAGCTGGCCACACACCCCAGGCCCAGCGCCAATGCAGATGAGGAAACCGAGGCCCGGGAGGTGAGGAACTTCCCCAGCCTCCTCCCCAGAGCAGGCGGGGCTGGCGAGGCCCTCTGTCCCACTGCTAGGACCAGGTGCCCTGGCCGAAGTTCAGCCCCTGTCCTCCCCAGGGACTGGGCCCCTCTGGGCTGCAGCTGGCTCCCTGGCATCTGTGCCCTCCCCAAGCCCCACGGCAGCTGGTTGGGATGGCCCGGGTCTGAGGGAGGCTGCTGACCACAGGTAGAGGCTCCTCCCATCCGTCAGGGTGGGTCCAGCGTGTGGGGCTGCACGGGTCAGGGTGCGGATCTCGCCACGCAATTCCCGTGGAGCGCACCTGCTGAGCGCTGTGTGAGGCCTGCTGAGATGCCTCCCTGGCACTGGCAACCCTGGCACACGGGGGCAGGCGTCCAGCAGACATCCCTGCAGTGTCTGCACCTAGCAACAGCTGTCCCCAGACGGAGTCTTCCTGGGACCTGCGTCTCCCTTGCTGGTTGGGAACTGGAACCCCTGGGAGTCGGGCAGGGCGGGTGCCAGGCTGGGGACCCTGGGCACTCCTGCAGCGGGGCCTGGGGCGTGGTCAGGGGCAGGTCTGTGAGTGCTCGAGGGCCACCCAGGCCCCGACCCTGAGCCCCCACCAGCACCCCTCAACTCCACGGCGGTACAGGGGCTCCTAGTGCAGCGGCAGGCCACTGGGGCTGGCAGCAGTGCTGCACCGTGACCCCACCCGGCTCAGGCCCAGCCTCCGGGGTCCATGTGCAGCCCCGTCCCCCTCGACCCAGGGGGATGCGACCAGGCCTGAGCCGACCGTCCCCAGCACCCAGCCGGGGTCTGCATGGCTGGACTCCCACACTGATGTCACAGAGTCTCGGAAGGTGAGGATGGAGTCCAGGCTGGGGGGGGGGGGACACCGCAGGCTCAGAGCCCCAGGCTGCAGCAGGCCAGCAGGTGCGCCCCCTCCTCCCCCTCAGCGCCTTGGAGGCGGGTCTGCCGTCAGCCTGCAGGGAGCAGGAGGCCGGAGCAGGAGGCTGGAGCAGGAGGCCACTGAGCAGCCTGGACAGCTTCAAGCCTGGGGGTGGCAAACACAGCTGCCTGGCCACCTGTCACAAATGCCACTGCGTTCCCCTGGGCCCACAGCACTTCCCTGTCACCACCTCTCAGGACGACCTGAGCACGGGCCCACCCCAACTCGCGTGAGCCCCGACGCTCAGGGAGACTTCTGCTGAGCCCTGGTGTCACACCCACAGCATCCGCCCCCAGCCTCCGGCTCTCCAGGGCGCCTGCTCCTTCCAAAGCACGATTCTGAGCAGGCCTCTCCGGGGATGACCACAGCTCCCAGCTGCGGCCGACCTCAGAGACCCGCCGGGTGGCTGCCTCTCAGGCTTCGGCCGGCTCCTTCATCATCCCTCAGAGCAACGCCAGCAGCACCTGACCTGGGTTCTTTCCTGCCCCAGGATCTTGGCACAGGATGTTTCCGGGGTCTGGAATGTCTGCTCTGGAAAGTTATTTCTTCCCACCGCTCGCAGGCAGCCTTCCTTGGCCCTCCCCGCAGGCCTGGAGCATCCCCGTGCCTGGCCCTGGGCACACTGTGGAGTTGCCGCCCCGACGGGGGAACACTAGGCCTCCGTCAGATTCGCCTGCAGCTCCTGCTGCCCTGACAGAGGACCTGGCACACTGTTGTGTCTAAAACGTGTCCCCCGCCCCCCCTGTTGACCTTCAGTCTGGGGGAAGCCGAGGCAGCAGGAGGGCTCACAGACGGTCAGATCTCCTCCTTCACCCCATCAGGGACCCCGAGGCCTGCAGAGGAGGGGAGCTCGCTGGCCGAGGGGCACGCCTTCCTTGCAGCCCAGTGGCCAGTGGACCTTGTTGAATATGGCTTCCAGGAGCTGCTGTCAAAGGGGCTGGTTCACCCCGGAAAGGTGCCACCCTTGTCCCCATCCCTTCTCTTCCTGCCTGGCACCTAGATGATAGGGGTCTCCTGCAGCCATTTTGTGATTTTGAGGTAACCTTGAGAATGGAGGCCATGGGGAAAGGCGGAAGGAGCCTGTGAGCCTCCCCGCTTTGGACCCCACGCCAGCTGGGGGCTTCTTCCATGGGAGACAGCAAACCCCGGTTTGCTCGGCCCCTGTGCCTGAGTCTGGGCTCCAGCAGCTGAGGTCATTTCCTAGCAATGCAGGAAGAGGATTTGGCCTTGCTGAGGACGTGGGCACTGAGTTGACTTAACACAGCGTCCCTCTCATCCTCGAGGACGCATCTCGAGACTCCAGAGGACGCCTGCGGCCCCAGCTATGCCGAAACCTGTGCAGGCCGCGGGTCTCCTCCGCACCCCAGGCTAAAGCTTGATCCACGAGTGAGGCCCAGGAAGAGGCCATCCCAAGACAGAACTCCGGACACCGTGCTGTGACGGGCACGTGTGGCCCTCCCACCCATGGGACCGTGCTGCCCCCAGGCCCCTGCCACGGCCACCAACAGCCAGGGCCGCGGGATGGTTCCCTCTCCTGCCGCTCGAGGGCCCCCAGTGCCTTCCAGGCAGTTTAGAGGAGCAGGCATCCGACTAATGAGAGGGTGCTGGGTCCTTTGTTCCAGAGTCGTCTTTGGACAAGAGCATCTATCAAGTTTAATTACGGTGTCGGCACTCGGCAAGGGGCTCTGAGCACGCCCTGAGGAGGCTAATTTTTCTACATTAATGCCAACCTGGCACGGAGCTCCGAGCAGGAAATAGACCATCAGCACGAACATCACCCAGAGATGTGAGCCTCCCTCCCTAAATCAGATCACACGTCCTGGAGCCTGGCGGAGGCGGAGCGGAGCGCTGTGCCCCCCAGGCCGAGGCAGCAGACTCCAGGCTCAGGCGGCTCCAGCCGATGCCTCCTCAGCTGGCGGAACCGTATGGTGGGCTTCACTCCCAGGGAGGCCCCGGGACTGGGCCCTGACACACGGCTGAGCCCAGGAGTCTGACCCTGTGACCTCAATGCAGGAAAGAGCGGCAGGCTTGGGAGGCGTCCCGTTGATGGGGACTCGGGGACGTGGGTGCGACAGCATAGGAGAGAGCCCCTCAGTCCCGCGGATGACAGGCGGCTCTCCTGGGGCTCCGCATCCCGGTCACAGCTCCAGCAGGAACGAGCACAGGGGACTCTAGCGGCCTGGGGTCCAGGCACCAGAGTCTCCCCCAGACAGACGGGGACCGGAGGCCCAGGGAGGGCCAGTCCAGCTACCCCATCAATCAGAGCAGCGGTGACAGTTTCAAAGGCGCCCACCAGAGAATCAGCAGTGAGCGGAGCGGCGGTCAGGCCGGGGCAGCTCCAGGCACCAGGACTTGACCGGTGCCTCTGCCATGACGCACCGGGGACCCCGGGGCACCACCAAGGCGAGGAGGAGCCTGGCTGGCCAGCTGGGGCGCGGGCGGTCTCCCCCGGAGCAGCCTCAGCAGTCAGAGGAGGCTGGGCTCTGAGCAGGGGGAGGGTGCCTAGGCGGGGGCAGCGGAGCCGGAGCCCCAGCAGACGCAGGCTCCTGAGGACTTGCCCGAGGACTTGCCCGGATGGACGTGGCACCCTGAGTGCCCCGCTCGCGAGGCTGGGCGGAGCCCTGGAGTGTGCGTGTCCGGCAAGCTCCCAGCCGACGCCGGTGGCCAGGAGCCCCACTGGGGTGACGAGGCAGGGCTGCCCCCGTGGCAGGCGGGAAGGTGGCCGGCGATCCCCTGGCTGTTCATGAAACACGACGGCAGCACTCAGCACGGTCACCGCTTTCCGGTCTCGTGCCAGCTCGGCGGCCCTGCCGTCACCACCCCCGCGTCCCATGCTGGCCGAGACCTTGCGGCCTGTGCAGGGCAGCCAGCCTCAGGGGACCCAGCCCCCCACGCCTCCGGCCCCTCCTCCCTCAGTCGCACTTCTGCCACTTTTCCTGAGCACCTACTATGTGCCAGGCCCTGGCCCACACGGCACACAGGCCGCCCCACTGGCCTCCGGGCTGGCCATCCTCGATGCTCACGCTGTCCCTCCTACAGGGGAGGACCCTGAGGTCCTCTGCCCAGTAGGTGCCAAGGTCCACACTGCCCACCCAGCCCAGGCCCCCGGAGCGTCCCGGAAGTGGACTGCAGAGCAGAGCCAAGCCGCCCGGGAAGCTGTCGACTCGGCGGGCGGCAGGACTGCCAGGTAATTGGGCGCCTGTGGCCGCCGCGCGCCGACGTGCCTCGCTGGGGGCCAGGCGCTCCTCCTGCTCAGAGGATCATTCACCCTTCAAACGGCCTCCGGCCTCCAGCCGCCACGTCCCCCACACGGGCTGAACCCAGGCCCTGGAGCTAATCATTCCCAGACCGAAAGCGACTTCCGCACAGAAACAGGTCATCTGGGGCGCGTCCACCACCACCACGGCCTCGGGAGAGCCTGGAGGGTTTCCTGGGCTGGGAACCTGACCAAGGGTAACCTGAGAGCCGCGCTGTGGTCGGCACCAGCGTCAGCGCGCGGTGGCTGCTGGCGGGTGAGCCCAGACGGCAGGCCAGCCCTGGGCTCGGGGCCACACCTGACCCAAGCCCCGTTCCCATGGCGGGCTCATCGCCCGCCCCAAAACTCAGGTCCACTGCAAGGTCAGACTGTGACCTCACTTGGAAATGAGGTCCTGCCCACATGCTTAGTCCAGGGCCAGAGGACGAGGTCAGCCTGTGTCAGGGCTGCTCCAAACCCAGGCCCAAGCTTGTGGGAGGAGGAAAGAAGGCAGAGACGGCCTGAGGCTGAGGCTGAGGCTGAGGATGGCACGAAGCTCTGAGGATGAGGATGAGGCTGAGGCTGAGGCTGGCATGAAGCTCTGAGGCTGAGGCTGAGGCTGGCATGAGGCGCTGAGGCTGAGGCTGAGGCAGGCATGAAGCACTGAGGCTGAGGCTGAGGCTGGCATGAGGCGCTGAGGCTGAGGCTGAGGCTGAGGCTGGCCTGAGGCACTGAGGCTGAGGCTGAGGCTGGCATGAAGCGCTGGCCCTGGATTGCCCTGGAGCTCCGGAACCCAGGCGGGCAGCAGGACCTCCAGAGCCTGGGCACACACTGGGCCGCAGGAGGCCAGAGACGACCTGCAGCCCAGGCCCCTGGGCGTGGGTCGGGTTTCCCTGCAGCTGTGGATGCCGTAGCCCCCCCAGTGCAGGTCCTGCAGAGGGACACTCACCCCTGGGCCCCCGTGGCGGTAGCCTACTCCTGTCTCCTTCCTGAGCCCCCACTCGGGCTGCCCATCTGCTCATGGACCCTAGCGCCCACCCCAGCCCCAACCCCGGTGTCCAGGCCCCTGGGCCCGAGCTCAGCCTCCCCAGTACCTCGCTCTGCTGTGCCGCTCCAGGCCCCCATCCTGCCAGGCCACCTTGCTCCCCTGGTACAGCAGAGACATGCCCACACCGCCCTGAGCCAGCACCCAGGATGCCCAGGGAGCAAGAGGCAGGCCCAGGAGGGGCAGCATGCATCACCGGAGGCTTGAAGTCTGGCAGAACCCTATGCAGCCTTCGGAGATGCCCCTCTCAAAAGCCTCACTGCCGCCAGACTGGGCTGGGGTTCTCGGCGCCCACCAGGCTCTGTGCCAGCTCATCTGCAGTGACTCGAGGCCTGTGCGGGGCAGAGCTGGCGGGTGTCAGGAGCCTGGCACCAGGTTCCTTATCAGTTTCCTGCTCCAGTAATTCAGCATATGCCTCTCTCCTCAAGTCACAAAATAACTGCTGTGCATCCAGGCCTCACATCCACATTCCAGGCAGAGAACAGAAAAAAGTTAAAGGCTAAATCACACGCTATCACTCCTTACAAGGCTCCACCTTTTTAATAGAAGAAGGGAGTTCTCCCCGGGAGCTCTGCCCTCCTGTCATTGGCCAAAGCTCAGTTACACGCATTTCTAGCTGAAAGGGAGCTTGAGAACATGAAGGTTTTGCGTTTTAATCTGGACAGCAGAGAAAAATAAGGGGGAATGGGTTAGACTAGGTCCTTTGAGGCTGACCCTCTGACTGGCCTCCTGTCCTGGCCGACTGGGCTCCGTCCACAGCACCTGCCCAGCACTGCCCGGTGAGCACCCACCGACCAGAGCCACTGGAAGCCAATGGTCCAGCTTCTGCCAGTGCCCAGGGAGGCCGGAGGGGGATGCCAGGGAGGTTGGCCTGCACTTCCATCTTGGAAACAAACGGGAATGGACGGTCACCCCTCAGAGGGGAGGGGACAAACACCCAGCAATAGCAGGAGGCAGTGCTGATGGCCGGGCCACCTGGGACTCGCAGCTCTGGGGCCCTGCAGCAAGGGGACTCCCCACAGAGGGACAAAGCAAGACTGAGGCTGGACCCCCGGCCACACCACCACTAGGGCCCCGGCCAGGCCACCAGCCGCTCTCCCCTTCTCCAACCCAGCTGTCCTCTGCCACGGCAGCCGAAGGACCCGGGACCCGTCCCACCACGCCCCACGCCGGCCTCCACTCCCGACCCCCGAGGCAGCCCCAGCGGGGACCCCCGGTTGCCCTCAGCTCCAGACTCCCGGGCCTCCCTCTCTCCACTCCCTGCCCGGGCGCCGCTCCACGGGCCCCCCCACCCCCGCCTAAGAGCCCCGAGCGGGCGGAGCCTGGGAGGGAAGCCTGCCTGGGCTCCGGGTCGCAGACGGCCGCTCGTTCTCGGACTCCAGGGAGGCAGGACATCAGGGAGGAAGAGTGTGGCAGGGAGCCGCTCCCCCATGATGAAATCTGTACCCCAGGGCACCACCCGGGGGCCAGCACCTGCGCCGCAGCCCGCCTGCCTGCAGCTGCCCCTGGTGACGCCCGAGGACACCAGCGCTCTGACAGGTGGTGGGCACAGCCCAGTCGCGGCACCTTGGAGCCCCCCCACATTGTGCCACGCACAAGCTTTTGGGGACACCTCAGGCCTGACCGTAACATGACCCCTCGGCTCCCTGGTGGCCTGCGTCTCTGAGGACACATGGCCGTGCTTGTGCACTTTGCATCCGTGTGCAGCTGGTGCCCCTGGCACACCTGGCTGTGCCCAGGGGACAGGGGCGGGGCCTGCAGAGGGATAGGGGGTGTCTGAGTGCCATTGATGCTGGCTGCCAGGCCCTCCAGCAGCCTGGCCAGCAAGCCCGCCTGTCCACAGGGCCAAGCCCCATCCATGTCCAGCAGGGACGGCTGCCCAAGGAAGGGAGGAGCCCGCCTCCACAGGGAGGCCGAGGGATGAGGAGACCAGGCCCAGACCGGGGCCAGAAAGCCACCAGCCGCGGGGCCACCAGAGGCAGAGGTGGGCGGGGCAGAGGCCGGGGACGCAACCCAGCTCACTCCACAGCCCAGTGAGGGGAGAATGCAGGGCTCGGAGGGCAGGAGCCCGGCTCAGAGGGCCGCACTCCCCGGGCACCTGCCGCCAGGGCAGAGCCGAGACCCAACTGCAGCCGGGCCTCTTCCCAGGGAGGTGGGCGGAAGTCCAAGCCCAGGGCTGAGTGCAGGAGCCCCCTAGGCCCAGTTGGCCAGTGTCCCGGTCCTGTGTCCTCCCGGGAGGCCTCGCAGTGTGTGGAGCCGGCACGTGGCAGGGCGTGACCCTGGGTGACCACCAGCCAGCAGCCCGACCTCCCCTGAGCACCCATGCAGAGCAGGAGGGAGGTCAGCAGCCCAGCCCCCTAGTGAGACTGCTCAGCGGGGCCTCGGGTTACAGCCTCGCCCGCCCCCGCTGCCCTTGACCTCCACGACCTGGGAAATAAGAACCTCCGCTTTCACGTCCCGCACTCTGCCCTGTCCTTGGTCACCCTGGCACCAGCCCTGATGGCAGAGCCCCCAGTCCTCCTAACCCTGTCCCCCACTCCCGGTTCTCAACCCCCAGAAAGCCTGAGACCCCCGGCAGGGCTGCAAGGAGCGAGGCTGGTGGGCGCAGGTGAGAGCAGCACCCTCCTGGGAACAGGCTCCACCCGGCAGCCACGGACCCCTGGGGCTCGGGGGGGCAGGCGGGGAGGGAAGGGCCCAGGGCCGCGGCTCAGCCCCCATCAGGACAGCCGGGGGCAGCTCCTCCAGGCCGGCCTCTTCGGGGGCAGCTGGTTCTAGGCATTCGCTCAGGCAGCTGCAGGGGTGCGGGGTAGCCACCCGCCAAGGCAGGCGTTCACCGTACCCAGACCCCAGCCAGCACAGGGACAGAACCGGGCTCCGGGCTTGGGAGAGTCTGGTCACCAGAAGCTGCCCTCGTTCCCGGCTGCTTCGCAGGAGGGAGCTGTGCGCAGAGGCTTGGAGCCAAGGTACCGGCCTCGCAGGCTGAAAGCAGGCGTGGGCTGGGCCAGGTCCTCCCGGAGACCAGGAGACCAGGGAGGCACCTTTCCAGCTCTGGGGGCCCCGGCACGCCCTGGCTGCTGGCCTCCCTGGCTCCAGCCTCACACCTTGGGACTCTGACCTCCGGCCTCCTTCCTGTGGGGGCCCCTGCCCTCACCCCGCCACCCACAGGCACAGCCAGGACCAGCCCCACCCGCAGGCCTGTGGCTTCACTGCCGCCAAGTCCCTTTGACAACACACGGTCCCGGGCGTTGGCTACGGGGACGGGGTGGTAGTCTGGCCGCCTCTACTTGCTGAAGGGAGGAGAGGGAAAGGCCAGAACTGATCTTCATGGGGCTGGGGGACTGTGCCAGGCACTGCCCACACCAGCTACCCCTGCCACCGGCCAGACTGTGGGAGAGGAGGACCTGCTGCCCGCGCCCCCAGGAAAGAGTGTGGCTCTCCAGGAAGTGACCCCGAAGGCAGTGTGACCCTGCCCACTGCAGTCAGCTCTCAGGCCACTAAACCAGGGATGGAAACAGCTCCTGCCTCAGGACCAGCAGGAGGAGGGAGCAGACAGGCGAGGGCTCGGTGGCCCTCAGCACCACGGGCGCCCCACAGGCCACCCTGGGAAGGGACCTCCCTGCAGACCCTGGGGACACACACGCTGTCCTCCTGCAGGAGGGGAGGGGTCACGAGCGTGGCCCCAGGTGTGCCACCGTCAGCCGCGGCCCCTCTTTATCCCTAACCAGCTCTGGAGATCCAAGCACACCCAAGGACTGCGTGGGCACCCAGGTAGTCCAGACGCCAGCTCTGCCCACAGCCCCTGGTCTCCTCCAGGGACCCTCCCAAGAGCCTCTTCAGAGGGGAGCTGCAGGGCGGGGCCAGGCCCTCCTCTGGCGCTTCTCCATGAGTGGGGGCACGGAAGGTTCCAGAACCCACGGAGGCCAGCATGGTTGGCACAGGAGGGGAGGGACGTGAGCAGAGGCTCCTGAGGCCGCTCGGGTGTGTCTGGTGTCCTCTGAGAGGGTCCTGGACGTGTGAGGACAGAGGCCCGGGAGCCTCCCCATCTCGACATGGCCCAGCCCTGGGGAGGAGGGAGGAGCGCCCCGCAACCCCATGGCTTCCTGCCGCCTCAGGGGGTTCTGGCGGCCACGCTAGGTCCTGGAGCCGCAGGGAGCAGGATCCCGGGCTCCCGGTTCTGGGTTCCGGGCAGCCCAGGAGCACCGCAGAGGGCCAACCGGACCCGGGTCCCCGGGGCTGCACGTCCCATGGACAGGCGGAGGAGAGGTGACGGGGGAGGCTGGGCTGAGTGACCAGGTCTGGGGAAGGCCCGTGCCGCCCACCCCCGCCTCCAATGGCCACAGTTGCATGTCCCCGTCACCCCCGGCTCTCACTGGCAGCTTCTCCTAGGAGGCCACCAAGTTATGACACAAACGTCACTGGCTCCGTGGGCGGACGCAGTCCCCCGGCTGCTTGTTTGTCTGCAAGCTGAGCGTGACTCCAGCCTCCGCCTGGGGAGCAGGCCTCTCCCCGGCCTTGGCCTCCACTCACCTCCGCGAGGCCACAGCGAGTGGCGAGGACTGAGCTCCTCCCCGCAGCGTGGGCCCCGCTGGGTGCTCCCGACCTCTCCTCCCAGCAGCGGGAGCCACGGCGTCCCACAGAGCCGCACCCTGGTCTGAAGATGCTCCCTCGCATCGTCCCTTCCCCAGCAGGACCCGGGAGGCACCGCGGGCACTGGCCGTGGGGCTGGGGGCTGCAGCTGCACAGGCACCCCGCCGTCCCTCCCCGTGCTGCCTGTCCACCCTGCTCCCAGGACCCTGGATGGCAAGGGCTGGGGACCAGCCAGAATGGACCGACTTCCCTCTGCCCCGTCTGCCCCGGGAGGAGCTGGGGCTGGGCTGGGGGCCAGACCACCTAGAAGGGTCGGCTGGGTCAGCTGCCTCAGCCAGCTCCCTCTCCAGCCACCTAGGGGCCATCTGCCCCGGAGGTAGTGGGCATGGCCCTGGGCACAGGGGCAGGACGGGGCTGGCTCAAAGGGCCACTCAGGACATGGTGATGTGGGAAGGGGACATGCGGCTGGCGTGGTCAGAAGCCTAAAGGGCCCCAGGGGAACACCTGCTTGTGTCCCCGTGATCGTCACACCAGCCCATGTCCCAGAGGTGGAAGGGACAGTGTCTGGCCCAATGCCACAAGCCCAAGCCCAGCTCTGAGCAAGTGACCAGCCCCGACCGGCACACCTGCCCCTCTCTGGTGGCCTTTGGCTCCACCTGGAACCCTGGTGGGCCCCCCTCCAGCCCCTCTGGGTCCTCAGGACGGCAAGCAGAGGCCTCTTTCCCAACTGGGCAGGGGGCTTCCAGCCACAGGGTCACTCGGGCCCCAGGCACCCCCTGTCGGGAAGTCTGTGCTGTGGACGTCCTTGCTGGGAGCCAGGAGACCGCTCCCCACTCTGAGGCCCGGGGTCCCCTCCCGCCTCGGTTTCCCCTCCTGCGGGTGGGGGTGATTGCTGAACCGATCCCCAGGGTGCATGAGAGCGCACCAAGGAATGCCAGGTGCCGCAGATGTGGAGACCGCTGGGGACGGGCGGTTGCCATGGCGACGGGCGCTCCTGTTTCGTGGGTAAACATTCCCAACCCTCCGGAGCAGCTGTTCCTGCCCCATCCCACACCCCAGAGATGGCGCGGCCACGGCACAGCCACGTGCCAAGGGAGTCCACGCGGCCGAGGGAGGGCACAGCCCCTGTCCTGGGAGGGCATGGCCCCTGTCCAGGGAGAGCATGGTCCCTGTCCCCCAACACCTGTCAGCCCTTCCAGAACCTTCCCCAGGACCAGGCCACCTGGTTCCTGGCAGTTTGGATCCAGCAACCCCCATCTGTCTCCAGAGCCCACGTGTCTCTGTGTCTGGGGCCACAGCCACGCAGGGTTGGGCAGAAAGGCCATGGCAGGGGGGCAGGGGCAGGGCTGGTGTGGACAGGGTTATTTGGGGTCACAGTTTAGAAGTTTCAATCCATGGACCATTGGCCCCGTTGCTTTGGGCAGAGGTAAGGGGCACATCGTGGTGAGAGCACTGGCCACATGAAGCCACCCACATCCTCACAGGACAGGGAACAGAGGGGAACAGGAAGTGACCCCCATGACCTCGTTTCACCTCATTCACAGTCTGAGGTCCTCGGGTTGGACAACCTGGACGGGTGGCACAATGCAGACTTGACAGGTGTCAGGCAGCCCTCGTCACCGTGGAGGTCTGTCAGTGGTTGCCATGGAGAGACCAGCATCAGGCCCCAGGTGAGGAGAAGCGTCCCCGCTGCAGACGGCCTCAGAGAAGAGAGGACCGTCTCTCTCAGGAGACGAGCCCGTGTCTCGCGTGGTGTGTGAGCAGGAGAGCCCCCAGCCTGCCCCTACAACCTGACCGTGAGCGGAAGGAAGCAGCCCAGAAAGAGGGAGGCCAGAGAGACCCAGGCCCTCCAGGGCCACTGCCTGCCGGCCACCAGCCTCACTCCCAGGCGACTTGACTCCCTGCCATGTGCAAATAGGACGACCCGGCCCAGCCTCCAACCGTGCTGGCAAAGACAGGGCAAGCGTCCCTCACGCCCGAGACCAGGACAGGCCAGCAACCCGGCAATGCAGAGCCTGGGACCCAGTGACTCGGTGGTGGCTGTCCCTAAGGCCAGAAGATGGCAGAATCCCTGAGGCCAATGGCCAAATGAAAGGAAGAAACAAAAGAGGTAACGGAAGTCTTTGCCACCAAGAGCCGGTGGGGCCACCAACTCCGGCTTCACCACCGAAGCCCTTGACACACGGCCAGGCCCCAGCCCGCAGCAGAGCGGGTCAGAAGCACACCGGCCAGCAGCAGGGCCGCCCTTGGCCCGTCCACAGTGGAGGGACGAGTGCCAGGCACAGGGAGCCAGGAGCTGCCCTACCCCAGCCCCGCAAGCCACCTGCCATGTCCGTCCGTCCAGAGGTGTGCGAACGCGGGTGTCCAGGCTGAGGCAGGAGGACTCGTCAAACCAGCCCCACTGCAGGCGTCGGGCAAAGAGCAGTCCCACGGTCACCAAGCCTGCTGAGCTCCCACTGGCTCTCCCGTGACTAGGGAGCCGCCTGGAGCCCCAGCCCCTCGGCAGTGCTGGGGTGAGGCCGAGTCAGGAGACTAGCGGCCTCCAAAAGAGGCTCCGACCTCCTTTACTCAGGATTAGAACTGGACAGCCAGCTCTCTGTGACAGCAACTGCTTTTCCCTCCCTCCTGGGTGGATGCGATGACCATGCTCACTGTGGCCGGAGGCCTTTTGGACTCGTGAGGATGGAGGAAGAGCAGCTCTGGGCACCCCGAGGGCTGGGCATGGCGGGGGACAGTGTTCCACACACCATGGCAGTCGCTGGACTCAGGGCCTGGGGTGCAACTGGGGGCCAGTGCAGAGTGGCTGCCCTGGAGCCCACGCTGTCGGTGGACAGTAGCCAAGCACCCAGCGAGAGTGGGCTCAGCAGCTGCCCCAGGCGCCGGGCTCGCCTCCCGGGTTTGCCAATGTCAGGACGCCAGATGTGGGTTCAACATCTTTGAGATGGACCCAGAAACTTCCAGCTGCCTCCTAGGCTGCAGAGTGGGCGGAGCCCTTAGAGGCCATCTCAGTGCACATTGTCACTGTTTATTTGGGAAACAGAGGCCCAGGAGAGGGAGGCCATGTGTCCCCATCATAGGGGAGGTGGCCGTGGACCCCAGCAGCCACTGTCCAGCCTGGCCCACTGGCCGCTGCCGCCGGGCCTCTCCGATCAGTGCCCCGTCCCCCGGGCCGGCAGCAACCCCTCCCCCCCAGGGAGTGGAAGAGCTGAGGTCTCACTTCGCAGCAGGGTGCCACCCGGCCTGATTACGATGATGCAAATTAATATTTATTATGCAATTATTCATCTTTGTAATTGCTAGTATTTCAAAGGGAGCACAGAGCTTTAATTAGCACACTTCAAATGTTCTTAAAATGGGACGTCAGGAGAGTACCCGCTCCCCTCCGCTGCCGCCAAGCTGCCTCCGGAAGGTTCTCGGGTCCACTTGAGCCCGGCCCCCATTGGGAGCTGGCCGGCCTGAAACTTTCTCTTTCTCCCCTTTGTTTCCATCTCAGTGTCTGTACGTGTGACCTCAGGGACACGTGACGCCAGAAGAGTCAGGGCTCAGAGGGCTCCTGGTCACAGAGGCGGCAGGACGTCCTGTTCTGGGGCACAGAGGCCATCGCACTTGTGCCCTGTGAGAGGACAGAGACATCGGGGACCTGCGGCCCCCTGCCTTGCCCCAGCCTGGCCGGCCTGGGGACTCTCCCAGCCCTGCTGAGGGACCCCGCCACTCTGCCCTCCTCCCCGCCCTCCTGCTGCCAGGCCCAAACATCCGTGCGACATTCCGAGTTCCCAGAGCAGTGTCCCGTCAAGGGCTGTCTGTCCACCTGTGTCTGTCTGTCCTGGCGACCTCAGGTGATCAGGGGTGGATGGCAATGTGAGGGAGTGAGCTTTGGAAACCGAAGCAGCCCTTCCAGCGATACTGGCCTCGGAGATCAGGAACAGGTCCTTGTCCCCGTGGAGAGGACCAAGCACCCGGCGCCCCAGGCACAGGAGAAAGCAAGTTTTATTTAGGGGAAGGGTCAGGGACAGACTGGGGGCCCAGAGCTGGGTGTCCATGGGAGCGGGTGTGTCTTGCTCTTCTGGAGACCCCACAGCCCCCGCCGCCTTCTCCTCCTCCATGGGGGTGCCTGGGGCAGGAGGGAGGGGCCGGGCGGCCTCGAAGCCCAGGTCCCGCACAGTCAGGGTCACGGTCACAGAGGAGGTTCTGTCCTTCCTCGCCTGAGCAGAAGCCATGGCACGGTGGGAGGCTGAGGGGGGTGGGGACATAGTGAGACCTGGGCTGGGGGCGCAGAGGGGCGGCAGGGTGAGGGAGACTGGCAGGTGGAGGGCGAGGGGCCAGCGGGGTTCCCAGGAGAGGCTGTGGCCTGAGTGACAGATTTGGGTCACAAGGGCACAGGGAGGGCCCGGCTTAGAGTCAGTGTCACAGAGTCACCAGGAGCCATGGGGACCTGGCTGACTGGGGAGGCCCAGGACAGGCCCTGAGCCCTGTGGCTGAGGGGAGGCTGGAAGGATCCCCGAGGCAAGGGAGGGAGTGTCCAGGCAGCGGAGCAGCGGGCAGGGGCCGTAGGTCCACACGGGACCTGGGACGCTGGAGCGAGGCCTCACCCTACCGAACAGAGAGCAGCTCACATGACCGCCGCCTCCAAGCCTCTTTGGGTCCTGACCGCCCTCTCTGGGGACGTCTCCCTTCCCCAGGCAGCTCCCGGGTGTGTGACAGCAATCGGGAGCGTGGGGCTGGGGAGGACCTGCCCTGCAGCGGAGGAGCCAGGCAGAGGCTGGGCCAGGCAGGCCTGGACCCTAAGCCTAGGCCTCCCCAGCCACTGGGGGTGCTGGAGCCAGAGCGGAAAGCGGCCCCGGAGGCCAGCCTCTCTGCCCCCAGGCAGCCCCGGTCTCCCGCTGGGCTCTCGGACCTTCATCCCTGTGCATGCAGTGGAGCAGGTCCCTGCCTCTGCACCTTTCCGTCCCCTCTGGGCCCCTGCCTGGGCAGCCCAAGCCCTGCAGGGCCCTTCCCCGGGGAGCTTAGGCAGGGCCAGACAAAGGCAGGCCTGCTCCAGCCAAGCAGCCTCCTGCCGTGAGCCCAGGCCACCTGTCTGCTGCCTGCAATTGACTTGATGGACATGCGTGCGACACAGCAGCTAGCAAAGCC
This sequence comes from Sciurus vulgaris, assembly GCF_902686455.1. Taxonomy (NCBI): domain Eukaryota; kingdom Metazoa; phylum Chordata; class Mammalia; order Rodentia; family Sciuridae; genus Sciurus; species Sciurus vulgaris. Next base: position 176,540,043 of record NC_136465.1, read on the forward strand.
TGCCATTTGCATGACAATCACAAAGACCAGCTCTCCTCCTTCCAAAGGCAGCTCTGCCCTGCCTCCCTGAGGGCCAGCGGGAGGCACAGGGGCTCCCAGGCGTGGCCTGGTGTGATGAGATGAGGAAGTAACAGGAACAGCCGCAGCTGTGTGCTGTGGAGTAATAATGAGCTGTATTTGGTATTTGCCTGGACTTGTAAAACTGAAATCATAAAAGGTGCCTGGTGACAAACTTGCTGTGTGGCAGATGACACTCCTGAACAATGCGATGTGAACCCTTATCTATGATTTGAGTGGGGGCTCCTAGTCTAGTCGTGTTCTGGTCTCTATCAACGAAGACCAGAGCATGGCTGGGCTGAAAATCACTACTTAGACCCCTGGACTTCTGTCAGCAGCACCGTGACCAGAGGATTCCACATCGCTCTGTCTCTGACTGCCCCGGCTGCTGTCCACTCCATCACTGATTGCTGATCGACCAATGTCACCGAGGCCAGACGACTGACCGCCTCTCCCATGTCGACGACTGCCACCCAGGAGCTGAGAGAGGCTACGGCTGAGACGAGTCCCCTCGGTCTTGCTGACTAAGAGACGTTGCGTTGAGTAAGTCCATGGGGACTGGACTCGAGGCGAACAAGGGAGCGAATCTTCCATGTGACTAGGACTGTCGAGTGTGCAGTGCTTGAATAAATCCACTTGCTGGAACCAAACTCGATTCCTCTCTTACTCTCTGCTCGCGACACCTGGCCCCACCCTCAAATCCTCCACCTAGAGAGAGACCCCAGTGTCCCAGGCAGAGTGAAGAAGTTAGGAGATGCTCACCCGCCTGTCCCCAGAACTGCCCCTCCCCACCAGGAGCTGCCCTGCCCCTGAAGGCCCTGCGGGGAAGCCTGGGGTGCTGCCCACCCCTGAGCCGTAAGGTGGGGAACAAGCCATCTGCCAGGCCTTGGCCGCTGCCCTGGTCTCCACCCTCCATGGGGCTCTGCCAGCATGTCCAGCCCAACCCCGGGCCCAGCATCTGGGCAGCGCTGCAGATTTGTCCTCCCTGGTCCCAGCCACTTCCTTTGGGCAGGGGTGCTTGGCAGCTCAGCAGGGCAGAGGCCTGGAAAGGCTGGGCTCTGCTCGCCAACGCTGTCCACAGCCGTGACCACGGTGATACTGCACACTGCCAGCACGCGGCCCTTTCTCGCCCTCTGAGAGACCCAGCATGGGCAGAGGGACAGAAGGCATTTGCCCCCTTCTCTCCATCTTAAGGCACAGCAACGGGACAGCCCAGGGCTCATGCAACCAGCCCAGGCTCTGTCCAGGTCCACGACCAGCCTCCACAGACCCAATGTCCAGCTTCCCAAGGGGACGTGGGCCTGGGGGTGTCTTGGGGGCTCCCGAGGGGTGCCAGGCAGGCAGGATGGAAGGGCCTTGGGCAGTGCCAGGTCTGGGGGCTCAGCACAGATGGTGCCAGGTGAGGAACTGGCAGTCCCCTGACATCGGCCCACTCAGTGACCAGATGGATCTTCCAACTCCTCCTCAGCTGACCTCACTGGACAACAGCTGGCTGACGACTCAGCTGGTGTGGAAGCCCTCCCTCCAAGCGAGGGGGAGCCAGCCGGGGGTGAAGCTGGGGGAACACGGGCCCTGCACCTCAGCTCAGCAGAAGTGTGTCCCCTGACCATTATGGTGTCAGAACGGACCACATAAAATTGCCATTTTCGGGGCAAAAATGATCCCATAACGGCAATTTCGTACAGTTAAGCCTGATTGCAGTGATTGAGGGTCTGAGCGCCCTCAGGCGCCAGGCAGCGAGGCAAGTTCCCCACGTGCACCTACCTTCCAGCCTTTACGACAACCCATCAGATGGCTGAGGAGCTTGTGATGTCGAGAGCGGGTCCAGGGAAGCCAAGTCACCCACTCAGTGTGGCACAGCTCGGCTTCGCCTCTGGGGTGACTGCAACGGAACTGAGGCACCACGTGTCCCCGGACGTGCAGAAGCTGGCAAGATGCACGCACGGCCATTCCGAGCAGCGGCCCAGCACTTCCTGCATCTGGGCGTGCAGCTACCCAGGGCCAGCCTTGCCCGCAGGCTCCGGTCGCAGAGAAACGGGAACCTGTCCACACAAAGCCCCTCGCCAATGCCCCCCGCAGCTGTCCTCGTAACAGACACACTGGAACCGCCTGCCGCCCTCATGGAGGGGAGGGTGGCCAGGCGAGGGGGCACCCGTGACACGGAACGAGATGCAGCAGGGACAGGAAGAAGCACGCACCCTGGCCGGCCCCGCAAGCTCTCCAGGGAATGAGAGGAGCGAGTGAGTGGCCTCCCAAGAGTGACCGCCGGCCCGCCCCGCGGACACCACTCTCCTGCAAGGAGAAGCCGCAGAGCTGGAGTAGGAGGGCATGGCCACGGCAGCAGGACAGGGTGTCCTCACGGTGCCAGAGCCGGTCAGTGTCTGACTGTGGTGGTGCAGACCTGGTACCAGTGCCAAAGCCGCAGTGTTCACACACACGCACACACACATACACACGCGCACACACGTGCACACATACGCATGCACACACATACACATGTGCATACACATATGCAAGCACATGCATACACACACTAACACACATGCACGCACACATGCACACACGCGCACACGTGCACACACATGGACACACATGAGCACGCACACGTATGCATACACACATATGCAAGCACATGCATACACACACTAACACACATGCACGCACACATACACACGTGCACACACACATGCACACATATGCATGCACACACATACACACGTACATACACATATGCAAGCACATGCATACACACAGTAACACACATGCACGCACACACGCACGCACACACGAGCACACACACGTGCACACACACGTGCACACGTATGCATGCACACACATATGCAAGCACATGCATGCACACACTAACACACATGCATGCACACACATGCACACGCGCACACATGTGCACACATACGCACGCACACACATACACACGTACATACACATATGCAAGCACATGCATGCACACACTAACACACATGCGTGCACACATACATGCACACACATGCACACGCGCACACATGTGCACACATACGCATGCACACATACACACGTGCATACACATATGCAAGCACATGCATACACACACTAACACACATGCACGCCAAAACTCGGACATGGACGCCACGACCACCAAGGGCAGAAAAGGCCAGCAAATCAGGCAGCAGAAAGCGAGGGACGAAAGGGAAGGAAGAATCTGCATGGAGGAGGGATGGGGCCCGGGGCACAGCTGCCAAGCAGGACAGGTGGACGGCTCCAGCCTGTCAAGGGTGGGCGGAAGGCTCTGTGGGGCCCGAGCCAGGAGGACGGCCCCTGGGGAAGCCCCCAACCTGACCATGTGCGCTGGGCACAGGCCTTTGGCGCGGCCCTTCAGATTTGGGCACCAAGTAAAGCAGGCGCGGCGGCACCTCCCTCAGCCCAGCCACGCGAGAGGCTGGGCGGGAGGACCTGCAGCCCAGCCAGGCCGCAGAGTGAGACCCTGTCTCAAAGAAACCAACGAACGTTTTCTAAAAAATCATAAAGCTGGATGTTGGGTGCAGCTCCAGGTCTCCAGGGCCCCCCAAAACACTGGGAAGCATGCGTGGGACGGTCTGAACTTTCGTTCCCCATAGGTCCCACCTGAACTTGGAGGCCCAGGGCCGGTCCAGTGGCCGACAAGCTTCCGTCTGAGCTTGCTGACACCCGAGCGCTGGTGACTAACGACAGCTAGTCAGAAGGGCCTCGTGCCCCGCATGATGCCCCAGGGCAGCTGTGCCACGTCCTTTGTCAGGAGCCTCTCCAGCATCCCAGGGAGGGCCCGTCCAGTGCCGCTGAAAAGGCAGTGGGCCGCTGGCAGGAGGTGGGACACCACTGCCAGGGAGGGAGACCTGAGAGGCTGCAGGAGCCGGACGAACACAGGACGAGCCGGGAGCACCCCCGGGGACACCCTGCCACCCGCTGCCTGGCCTCTCGCAGTGGGTGCTCAGTCTCTGGGCCAACGTCCCTCAGTAGCCTTTCCTGGGCAGCCTCATCTGGGGATCCTGGGATGGGTGCCAGCCAGGCTCGGGAGGGGCCCTGAGCCCCATGCTGACGGCCACAGGGCAGCACCTGCCCCTCAGGCAGGAAGGGCCGACCAGCCCAGCCCCTGCGTCCCCAAGCCCAGACAGGCGTCACCCCCATCCTGAGTCCCCACGAATCCACCCAGCTCCACCCACACACCACACAGCACGTCACAAACACGCAGCAGGTCACACACACAGCATGTCACACACACACACAGCACGTCACACACATAGCACGTCACACACACCATGCGACTGTGCACAGGCGCACCTTCCACATGTATACGTAGATTGGTGCCAAAGTGCACAGGCACCACCACAAGCGGTGTGGACAGGGGACAATGACCCCTGGGCTACTCCCCAGAAAGGGAAAGGGAGCCATGGCCCAGGCCCACCGGGCAGCCCCAGCCAGGAGCCCCTGCAGACCCGCCCAGCTGCCCCAGTTCCTTAGAGGGTCTGGGGGTCCCCCTGCCAGGCTCTAGGCCCCTTCTTCATAGCAGCCAGTGGGGCAGCAGAGGGCCAGGTCTGGGGGTGGCTGGCCCCAGATGGGCGTGGGGAGCGGCAGGCCAGCGAGGGGCTCTGGTGGATTCTGGGGACTGTGCCCCTCCCACAGGGCCGGCTGAGCGGGGTGCCCAGTGGCTTTCACGCAGAGGGCTGTGGGAACGGGGTGCAGCGGGGTGTCTGTGCGTCTGGGGTCTGAGTGCCCCTGGGCCGTGCAGCGTACCTGCCGCGTGGTGAGCCTGAGTGGGGTCCTGGGACGCCGGAGGACAGGGGTGGATGGGCCGCGTCTCAGCCACATCCCTCTCTCAAGCCCACGGTGTGCACTTAAGGCCGAAGGGCAGGACACAGGCTTGACCTCGCCCAGCAGAGTCACGTAGCACGGGGGTCACATCCTGCCGAAATGAAGGAGTCTCCATGACCCTCAGATCCCCAGAGAGGGTCCCTCGGTGCACTGGGACAGGCCGGGTCCAGATGTGCTGTGGACGACACCCTTGTCACTGGAAATGAGGTGGGTGGACCCGCTGGCTCCCAGCTCCCCGTCCCCAGCCCATGGCACCCCTGGCCCTGGAGACCCCAGGGAGGGCCCACCCCCCACAGCTGTGCCCGGCCGGCTGAGCACATCCGGTTTGTGTGGTTGCTAGGAGGTTTCCATGGCAACTGAGGGATGAGGGATGAGGGATGAGGGGACCCTGGAAGCGGGCCACCCCTCCAATGTCCACACGGGACGCTGTAGCCTCCAGCACGGGGCCCAGGCAGCTGGGCAGCCCCAGACCCTCCAGAAATGGACGGAGCTGCAGGGTGACCTGGACCACAGTGGGGAGAGGACGGAGAACACACGAAACGAGATGGGGCAGCCAGGGGTCCGGGGCAGGCGGGGTGAGGGTGCAGAGGCCCGGGGGTGATCTGCTCCGGGACTGGCGGGGTGCCACATGGGCCAGCGCTGAGCAGGGCCTCCTGAGAATGCTTCGATCGAGCCCCAGATCAGGAAACAGAGCGGTGGGAGGTCAAGTGACCTCGCCCCGAGCAGAGCCCCTTGCTTGTCCAGCAGAGCCGGGCCACTGGACGTGGCTCACCCTGACACCCGTCCGCCAGACCTGCACTCCCAGCCTCCATCTGAGACCCAGCACAGAGAGGCCCAGGGTGTGCTCCTGGCTCCCACAACACCCAGAGTCAGCCGAGCGTGAAGCCCAGGGTACTGGCACAGTCGCTGCAGTGTCCAGAGCAGGAGAGAAGAGCGCAAGCCAGGCAAGCTGACCCGTGGGGAGGGCGTGTGGTTGCACTCCCGCTGTGGAGGAGCAGCGTGGAGGTGGGTGGGGAGACCGCGCCTGCTGCCCACTCAGCCCCCGGGGCCTCCGAGGTCCTGGCCCTGGCCCCTCTGCTGTCTTGAGGCAGCCTTCGAGGGCACAGGCAAGGCCGGCCACAGATCAGGAAACTGAGGCCCAGAGAGGCCAAGGCCACCGGCTTCTGAGCAGCTGGCCCAGGCCCTGGCTCTGCAGCATCCTGGCCCTCACTGTCCGGTGTCCACCTGCTACTGGCTGCCCACCCACACAAGCCCTGGCGCCATGGCGTGCTAGTAGCACCCACACAGGACAGACGTGCGTCAGCACTGCCAGCGGGGAAGGAGGCCAGAGACCGGCACCTGCGATTCGCAGAGGAGGAAGCCAAAACCCTCCAAGGGCCGGGGCCCAGGAGAGCCAGGAGCAGGTCCCAGGGCTCTGCCCCCCGCCCTGCTGGCCCAGTCCACCGCCCACCCCTGAGCCTGAAGCAGGCAGGAGAGAGTGAGGCCAGCAGCCCGGGAGATGGGCGAGCGGTCAGGGCCCAGCCCACCCCAGCGTCTCCATCCCTGGTCCTCAGGGTGGGGGGCCAGGAGGCTTATGCTGCCTCCAAGGAGGCAGCTGTTGCTATGGTGACCCGCGTTACCTGGCAACGGAGCTGCATCATCCGGAGCACCTGCTGTCTCTCCTCCAGAGCCAATGGCTGGCTCTGGGGACAGACCTGCGTCCAAAGGCCCCCGTCTCAGAAAACCCACCTGTGGAGACAAGCCAGGGGTGCCTGGGCACAGGGGACGGGCAGAGGCCCCCCAGGGTCCATGGGAGTCAGACGGGAGTCCTCTCTGATGCTTTCTTTTCTCAAAACTAAGAACGATCGTATTGACTCATGGGGTAATAAAAACAACACCAGAAAGGCATTTTTCAAGTGACCCAGAAGGTGTGCAGCTGAAGCGGAGCTGGCATCTGCTTCGTGGCACCGCCCAACCTCACACGTGCCGAACCAGGACACGGGTCTGAAGGAAGGGGTCGCACACCCCACAGCGCCCTGCTGCCCCCAGCACCATGCGGAGACAGTTCCCGGCTCAGTGACTTCCGACACTTCCCCCTGTCACACAGCAACAGGGGCAGGTCAGCTGGCTGACCTGGTCCACAGCTCCTGCTCAGAGCAGGGCTGGGCAGTGGGCCTCTGAGACCCGAGCCTCCATACCGGGTCTCCCGAGGGTGGGGCTGCAGGCTGCTGGGCAGGGAGATGAAGGCCCACACCCCAGGGTGGTGCACCCCACTTCAGGAGTAAGGGGCAGCTCCCAGGGTGCAAGGAAAGAGGGGCCCTGCAGCAGCAGCCACAGGCCCTTCTCAGCTGAGGTCAGGACATGAGGACGAGGGAAGGGAAATGGAGGCAGCGAGCAAGGAGGAGGAGCCCACGTGGGGAGCCTGGGCATTGGCAGCGGGTACACCAGGCTGGGCTCGAGTAGGAGCGTCGGGGCAGCACCGTGACCAGCCCCTCTGGAAGGCTGGCAGGGGGTCCTGAGGGCCTGGGGCCACGGAAGGAGGGAAGATGTGTGCGAAGGTGAGATTCGGGGACCGCAGCTCGTTCCAGAGGTCGACACATCAGGCCTGAGGACAACGGCCCAGCTGGAGGCCCGGCCGTCAGCAGGTGCCCAGCCACCGGAGGCAGGCCCAGTCTTCGGGGTAAAAGAAAAGGAAGGGCATCGGGAGGCAAGGTTGCAGGCCCCTGGAGGCATTGCCCACCAGTGGGAAGGGGCTCTTCCAGCAGCTGTGGCTGAGGGATAGGCCCGGGGACCCTGCCTAGGGGAGCAGCCGGTCCGAGACCCACAGCCAGGTGAGCCAGGCTGGAGAGGCAGGCAAGCCCAACTCACCTGGGGGCCCAGGAGGGCTTCTAGGAGGAAGTGTGCCCTGGGGCACCTGGGATGCCAACACGGGGCACCGGCTGACCGTCCTCAGCCCTGTGGGGGTCCCTGTGCAGACTGCCCCTTGGCTGTGGGTTTGACCCGTGGAGTCAAATCTGACCTTACGTGAAGACAGGGGTCCTTGGGGGAAGTAGGAGAGGATGGGGAGAAGCAGCCATGCAGGCGGAGGCAGAGACAGGAGTGCCAGCCGAGAGCCAGGGTGCCTGGGGCCCCAGGAGGGGCAGAGCAGGGAGGGCTCGCCTGGAGCCTTTGAAGGGACACAGCTCTGCCAACATCTTGAGTTTGGATTTCTGGCCTCTGAAACTTCGAGGGAATGAACTGCTGTGGATTTTAAGCATCCCCACCCCTAGCTTCTGGTCCTCTGTTAAGCCAGCCCCGGGAGACTGGCAGGGGACAGGCAGCAGCAGCCTCTGTACAGACCAGCTGGCCGGCACCTGCCCAGGCTCCGGCAGTCCAAAGGGACAGGACCGGTGAGGGAGGGCAGGCTGAGGCAGCCCCGCCCCCTCCAGGCGTAACAAGGAAACACCCTACGGGCTGGCCCCTCATGCCCACTGCCAGGGCCCCACTCACTTGAGCCCTGGCAAAGAGGAGCAAGCTGGACTACCCACCGCCAAGGGCCATTTCAGGTAGACCTTGGGCAGGAGGAGGATCGGAGTGTTGGGGCCCAGCGGGATGTGGGCCCTCGAGGGACCTTTCCCCCAAGGGCAGAAGACCTTTGCTGTCATGGAGCCCCCAGCAGAGGAGTGCCCTGCCCAAGACTGCAGCCTGGAGCCGGGACCACGAGGCTCAGAGCCCTCGGATGGGGTGACCGCGCCCCCTGCCGGCCCCAGCGCCTTCCTGAGCCCTGGCTGGGTGTAGGGAGGAGGCAGAGGGGCCCCAGGAAGGCTCGGAAGGAGGCCGCCTGTTTGGCAGTTGGGAAATTCTGTGGGCTGGAATCTGGGGGTCCACAAGCGGCTACGGTTTGTGTGAACAAGGGCATCATGGTCTGATCTTCATCACCCGCCGGACGCTCCCCACCTGGGGCTTACTGGCCTCTCAGGGGTCTCCTCACCCCCTGCCAGAAGAGGTCCAGATCCAAGCAGGGGGGTATCCAGGGTCTGGCTGGTGAGCTGAGACCCAGCCTGACCCAGGCACTTAAGGCTGCAATAGACCATCCTGAGCAGAAGCCCTCGGGGGTGGGAGAGGTGGCAGCTTCCCTCCCTGGGCCTCAGCTTCCTCCTCTGTAGAATGGGCATCTGGACAGCCCTGTCCCCAACTCAGGGCCACAGGGAGGCTTCTGAGGGCAGTGACCAAGGGCTCTGCACACAGTGGCTATGCACCTGACCAGTCCACAGGCACACTCGGAAGGGCCCTGCCTTTGACACGATGCTCTGCTCTTGTCTCAATCATTTATTTCTGGGCGGAAGCCCTGAGTCCTGCACTCATTCAAGCAGGGAAGCCCTGTGTGCAGCCCTGGATCAGCCCTGCACCCCAGCCGGGGCCGCACCCCACCAGCCCCGTGGGAGTGGCTGGCTCCCTTCGCCTCCCCTCCACAGGCCTCGCTCCTGGGAAACATCCCTGACCCCTGGGCTGGTAAGACTCCTCCAGAGGCACCTCCACTCCAGGTCTCCCTCCCACGGCCGGCTGAGTCCCAGCGTGGGGCCTGGGCCCAGGTCCAGTCCCACTAAGCTCTGCCCAGCACAGATGCAAGTGTGGCATGCTAGGTGGTGACTGTGTAGGAACACTGAGAGGGTGTAGGTGTGGCTGCTCCAGTCTCTCCAGCAGGACCACACTGGGCCTGCCCTGGACTGCAACACCCACAGGGACCAGGCCTACCTAGTGGCAAGCTGGACCTTCCGCTTTCCAAGCACAGGCCACGTGGGCTCAGAGTGGGATCTGTGGGGCGCTGCTACCATCTAGTGGCTGACGGGGAGATGGCAGCACGCCCACCTGGGAGAGCCTGCGCCGGGAGGCAGGGCGTCCAGGTGGGATGGTGGGGGTGGACACGGAAGACAGCCCCTGCTCTCCCCACCCCCCGCTGCCATTCTCCAATGAACTCTTCCATGTGGTCACCTGTGGATGAGAGGAGTGTTGCTGGGGTGTGGCAGGGACCCCCGAGACCTTCAAGACTTCCAGGACCCCCAGGTGAGCATCCAAAAGCCAAGGGTCCTCCTGAGCCCCTAAATCAAGCTCAGACAAGAACAGCCCCTTCTCAGGTGACCGCAGTGGGACAGGCCATCTCCATCTGACTCTGTCCAGGATTTGCAGACGCAGCTTCCAGTCCCCTGAGCAGACAGAGGGGCCACGGGGCAGAGGCCCATCCTGCTGTCAGGGACGCCCTCCACCAACCGCCTTCAGAAGCGAAATGCACCAAGGGTCCCACCTCCTCCATGTGCAGAGGGCAAGGGTTGGGGAAGGGGGGTGGGCCATGCCAAGGGGGCATTCTGCAGCCCAGCCCTGCCCCTGCTCCGCCTTGGCCCCATCCTCCTCCCCCCTCCAGTCTCCTTCCCTCACCTGAAGATGAGGAGCTGGGACCTGCACCCTGGGGCCACCTCGAGGATTAAACAGGAAACATTTGCCCAGCGCTTGGCTCATGTCAAAGGCAAGACAGTCCCTGCAGATCCCCCACTGCCTACCTGGGGCAGGCGGCCTGTGCTACAGAGGGAGCGGGGAAGACGGCCACTGTCTCGACAGTGCGACCAAACTCTCGGGTCAGGCGAGGGGCGAGGGGAGTGGGAAAATAAAGATCCACAGACTCAGCTCTGAAAGATGAAGCCGGGATCAGGTGGAGTCTGCTCTAATGGAGACGCAGATCTTAAGTTCCGCCAGCAACTTCATTAGTGTATGTCTCCTGATCAGGTTAAAGACGAGGCAGCCGTTATTCTTTGTATGCAGGGAAGTTACAGAAACCAGGGCATCTATGCAGCTTCTCCACAGTTGCAATCCACAGTTGCAAAGTGCAACCTTAGGAGCTCTGTGTGGCTCTCAAGAAAGTCCACTGTTATGAGTTACTGTAAAGTGGGCAGGACCAGGAGAAGCAGAGCTGGTGAAACACTGTGGTTTGTAAGAATTCCTTCCTCCCCAGGAGCTGTGTGCCTGAGATCAAGAGCTGCAGGACTCTTGCACAGCCTCCTCATGCAGGGCCTTGCCACAGCAGCTACATCCTGTGCCCTTGCACAGCAACACTCCCAGGCACCGGGCATACCACACCCTGAGGGCATCAGAGACCCCCAGTCTCAGTCACTGCTCTCCCATCCTCCATCACCGTTCTCAACAGGCCTCTGTGTCACACTGCCCCGGGGGCAAGAGGGGCATGGGCACCAGGAAGCCTTGGAGTGGGAGAGCAGGGCCTGGGAGGGAGGGGTAGAGGCTGTAGGCAGGGTGGAAGGGCAGAACCCACCTGGAGATAAGAAAGGACACCAGTGCCCAGCGTGGCTGAGCCTGGGCTTTCTCCTGCCTCTGTCCTGGAGGATCTGCAAGTCCCCACAACTGGGAGTCCCCCCGAGCCCCTCCCCACTGCCTGTCACACACACACACACACACACACACACACCAGAGCCCCTGTCCCAGGCCAGGCAGCCAGGGTCTCTGGCCTGCGTCTTAAGCCATGCTGCTCCTCCCCCTGGACACCCTCTGGGTCCTGGTACCACCTGAGCTCCTGGGTGCTGGGGCCCTGGCAGTCTGGGCTGCCCTGCCCTGGCCTTCCTCCCGTGCCAGGGAAGTTCTCTGCTCCAGACACATGGACAAGAGGCTCTGCTGGATTGGGCCCTCTGTCACCCTGCCCAGTGGGGAGAAAGGACCTGACCAGGTGAACGGAGGTGGACTGCTGGGACGCAGACAGGACGTGCTTCAGGGCATGATGGACAAACCGCCTGTGGCATCCAGAGGTGGACCGTTCTGCAGCATTCAAAAGCACACCACCAAGACACAGAGAAACGCGGACGCAGAAGGAAGCCAGTCCACCAAGGCCACAGGCTGTGGGATTCCAACCACAGGACCCTGGAAAAGGTGAAGTGGTGGAGCAGGAAGGAGCTCAGGGCTGCCGGGGCTGGGGGCAGGAGGAAGCGGGGAGCAGAGGACACTCGGGCAGTGACACTGTCCTGCACCGCATAGGACAGCAGAGGCACATGTACAGGGGTCCAGTCCCACAGAGGGCCACACGCCAAGAGGGACCCTGAAGTAAGCTGCGGACCTGGGGTGTCAACAGTGTGCTGAGCCGGCCCTCTGGGCGCTCAGGGTGGGGAGGCCCTCGGGGGCCAGCAGCACGCGGGCACTCTGGGCTTCTGCTCGGCACCGCTGGGACCTGGGCCTCTCTAGAAACAAGGCGACGGCTTTTTAAAAGGCAGATCAGTAAGTGTGAAAAAGGGGCCAGTGGGGCCAGGAGCCAGTCAGGGTCCCGCCCCACCCGAGGGACCGGCCATCCCACGTGAGCATCTGCGTCGGCCAGGAGGCCGCCCCTGGACAGCCCTGGGATGACCTGGAGAGAGGCGGCCAGGGCGAGTTCTGGGTCAGGTCTGGGTGGTGTCAGGCAACTTCAATGCAGAGACTGGCCGGGTCGGGAGTCCACGCAAGGACTAAGCGTCCTGCTGCCCTGTGTGCGTCAGCTGTGGCTGCCCCCAACGGGACGCTGGCAGCGAGAAGAGAAGGAAGGACTCCCTGGGCCCTGGTTTCAGAGCTGCAGTCCAGCTGGCTGACCCAGGGCGGAGACATGGGCGGAAGGGCCCAGCTCAGGCAGCTGGGGAGCGGAGCCAGGGCGCCTGGAGGATGGCGACTCCCCCGGGCTGGCTCCCGCCTCCCAGTCGTCCATCCAGCAGTCGGTGTGTTAATCCGTCTACCCGTTTGACTGATGGACCCACTGATGAGGTCAGAGCCTCAGGACTCAGTCACTGTAAAGCCCGCCTCCGAGCCTCGCCGCGTGGGGACCGACCTCGCAGCACCCAGGCCTCCAGGGGATGTTCCAGACCCAAACCGCAACAAAGCCAATGGTCACCTCATGGGTGAGCGGCTCGCCCAGTGGTGACTGGCCTTCACCCTGTTCAGGTAAGTGGGTGGCTAGGAAGCTCCTGAAACAAGTAGGTCCCTTGCCATTTTATCTTCTCAGGCAAGAACTTTCTGGAAGGTCAAGTCATATAAAGTATGCCACAGGTCCAGGGGGCTTTGGGCTTGTGGGCAGCCTGTTCTCAGGCCTTGGGTAACGGGTCACAGGGGCCAACCAGAGTGGAACCTGAGGCTGCAGCGGACAGAACTCGAGGCTGGAGACGTGAGCCCGATGAGGCCCGTTTCCTGTCTAAGCTGAAGCCTGGCCTGTGTCCACTCTCAAGGCCTGTCCAGCTCTCTGGGTGAGTCTCACAGAGGCTGAGGTCTACACGGGGGCAGCTGAGAAACTGCCCAAAAAGAGGAGAGAATACGTGTGAATCACATATCTAACAAAAAGTCGAGTTTCCAGAATTTAAAAAAAACTACAATTCAACAACTAAAACAAAATTCAAATATCCCAGTGAGAAAGGACCAAAGGATTTGCAGGAACACTTCCCAAGACAAGACGCCGAGGCAACAAGCAGGTGAAAACGTGCTCGGCATCCGTCGTCAGGAAAGCTGAAGGAAGGTCCAGTGAGGTGATGCTCCGTGATTCCCAGGACGTTACACTAGATCCCTACCCAGCAAGGCAGCCGTGCGGGCCTGTAGTCCCAGCAGCTCAGGAGGCTGAGGCAGGAGGATCGCAGTCTCAGCAGTTTATTGAGGCCCTAAGCAACTTAGTGAGACCCTGTCTCAAATTTAAAAAAAAAAAAAAAAAAAACAGGAAGGGCTGGGGGTGGGACTCAACAGTTGAGCACCCCTAGGTTCAATCCCTGGTACCAGAAAATAAAAATTAAAATTAAATTTAGAAATTTTTAAATTAGCCAGGCACAGTGGAGCATGCCTGTAATCCCAGTGGCTCAGGAGGCTGAGGCAGGAGGATGGTGAGTTCAAAGCCAGCCTCAGCAAAAGCGAGGCACTAAGCAGCTCAGTGAGACCCTGTCTCTAAGTAAAATACAAAATAGGGCTGGGGATGTGGCTCAGTGGTAGAGCACCCCAGGGTTCAGTCCCCAGACCAAAAGAAAAATTTTAATAAAAATTTTAATAAATTTTAATAAATTTTAATAAAAAAATTTTTAATTTTTTTAATTAAAAAAATTTTTAAATAATCCACAGTGTGGGTGAGGTGCACATTGCCAAGTGAGAGTGGAAAGCAGGCAATCGTTCTGAAGGTGGCTGGCGTGTCCTCGGAAGTGAGCCTAGAGTCCCTGCGTGGCCGAGCCACTTCACGCCCCCTGTGTACTCAGGGAGCAGGAAACACGTGTCCACACAAAAAGCTGTGCATGAATGTTCATGGCCGCCAAAATGGGAGGCCCGCTCACCAACGTGGGAACAACCCGTCCCTAAACAGAGAAGGAAGAGCAGGCCGCGCGTGTGCGCCAGGAAGGCAGACAGGGAGCTTCCGCGTCTACTCGACCACGGACAGGAAGGACCTGTTGACACTGGCCGCATCAGGACCAGCCCTGGAAACCTGAGGCTGAGTGGAAGAAGTGGAGGCCAAGGCCACAGGAGGCTCGTTCCCTCATCTGAAATGTCCAAACAGGCAACTGCACAGGGCAGGGTGACCAGGCACTGGGGGGCTGGGGGGTGGCCCAGCAGACACAGGGCGGTCTGGGGGACTCGGGTGTTCTAGTTAGGCAAGTAAGTTGCCCTTCAACCCTGTGAGCGCACAGCACACCGTAAGAGGGTGAGCGTCGCCGCTCCTGATCTACTGTTTCTGAAAGGCCTATGGTTTCCTCAGCTGGGGTTTGAGACCTGCCCAGCAGATTCTGAGGTCTCTCAAAACTTGTCCCCACTCAGAACCTCCACCACATCCTCCAGCACCTGAGGAAGCCAGGAGATCACTTTCCACCCTACTGGGCACCCCCTTTACAGCGCATATCCCTGTCCACCTGTGTTCTCCAACCCATCAGGAGCCAGGCAGGCTGCCCCTGTGTTCACACCCAGGAGGGCCCTCACGGAGCAGACACCAGACAGCAGGAGTGGCGGATGGACAGAGGATGATGCATAGACAGAGGATGGATGGGCAAGTGATGGGTAGACAGAGGGATGGGTGGGTGCATGGGTGGATGGGTGGGTGGATGGATGGGTGGGTAGGTGAATGGATGAGTGGATGAATGGATGGGTGGGTGGATGGATGGATAGATGGATGGGATGGATGGATGGATGGATGGACGAATAAATGGGTGGGTAGATAGGTGGGTGGAAGGATGGGTGGGTGGATGGATGGATGGATGGATGGATGGATGGATGGATGGATGGATGGATGGATGGGTAGATGGAGGGGTGGATGAATGGATGGATGGGATGGATGGATGAATGAATAAATGGGTGGGTAGATGCATGGGTGGAAGGATGGATGGATGGGATAAATGGATAGATTGATGGATGGATGAATGGATGGATGGATGAATGAATGAAGGGATAGGTAGATGGATGGGTGGATGGTTGGGTGGGTGGATGAATAGATGGATGGGTAGATGAATGGATGGACAGATGAATGGATGGGTGGACGGATGGGATGAATGGGTGGGTGGTAGATGGATGGATGGGTGGGTAGGTGGATGGATGAGAGGGATGGATGGGTAGATGGATGGTAGGTGGATGGATGGGAGGGGTGGGTGGGTAGATGGATGGGTGGATGAACAGATAGGACAGATAGATAGATAAAGGGATGGATGGATGACAGATAAAGGGATGGATGGATGAATGTGTGGGTGGGTGGGTGGGTGGGTAGGTCGATGGATGGTTGGAGCATGAATGGATGGATGAATGGCTTTCAGGAGGCTGGAAAGTCATCCAGTGCCCCCATTTGTGGCCAGGGGAATGACCACCATCTACTCCTGCATCCTCTCTGCTCCTGCTGCCTTAAATGGCCACAGACTGACAAGGCTGGTGCGGGGGAGGCCAGGCCAAGTTGGCTGGGTTGGAGGGTGAGAGCCGGTGCTGCTCTCTGCCCTGGATTTCACAGCCCAGCCCCGCCTCCCTTGCTGGGGGCACAAGCAGCGAGAGCACAGCCCAGGGAACACCCCAGAGCAGAAGGGCCAACCGGGCCCCAATCCAAGTGGTACCAAGGTCCCCAGCCTAGGGAGAGAGATGGAGGGACAGCCCAGCTGGGCCTCTCTGCTGAACCAAGGGAAGGTAAGGACTCAAAGAGGAACAGGCAGGAGAGAAGGCAGACACACTCAGGCTGGGCCTGGCAGGCTGGAACCTTCCGACACACAGCGCCCCCTCTGCATGTGTGAACATGCGCACATGCACACACACAAGGGTGTGCTGGCTGCCACACACCACAGCCACCAGCCCATTCCCAGAGTGGACCCCACCACCATTGCTGAGGCAGGAGACAGAGTTGGTCATGCCCACTTCACAGAAAGGCAGACTGAGGTCTCACAAACAGGGGCTCTTTCTGGAGCCTGGTCCCTCGACCAGGAGTCCCACTCACTCTACAAAAGCCAAGTGTCCTTCAAAGGGTGCCCTGCCAGCATTGCCCCCACTGGGGGCCCCTCTCAGGGTCAGGGGTCGAGGTCACCGTCTGGTCTGCTCTCCACGCTCATCGGCAGAGCTGCGCCGAGCTCCCAAGCGCCCTGCACCAGAAGCACCTTGCGGAGGGAGACTGGGCTGCTCAGAGGACCTGCGGCAAGTCACCAAGTTTGTCAGGAGGGCCGTCCCCTCCCACCTGAAGCCCCTGCAGGCAGGGCTGGGGAGCCCTCTCGGCGGAGGCGATGTTGAGCCTGCAGCCAGGCAGGGCGGAAGGGGAGCATCCCAGCAGCCAGGCCAGATGGGCACCCTGGGGGAGGCAGGTGGCGCAGGGCAGGGCCAGCCGCTAACACGTAGGGGACGCCCCTGCACACCCTCGAGAGCCCAGCCCGCATCCGGACTCACCAGGTGCTGGCGGGACCAGAGCAGCAGCAAGGCGCACTGGTCGCTGGAGGGAATGCCACGTGGCCCAGCCACGGCCAGTGGCTCAGTGGCTTCTCCCACGGCCAAACATGCTCTGGGCACACGATGCAGCAGTCGGACCTTGGTGTTCACCCAGAGGGGCTAAAATCTCAAGTCCACACAAAAGCCTGCACCAGACAGCAGAGCAGAGCGGCTTTATCCGTGACTGGCCAGAGGTGGACTTAACCAAGGTGTCCCTGCAGAGGCGGACGGATGGCCTGGGCACATCCAACGGCAGAACAGCATCCAGGGCTGGAAGCAAACGAGCCGCTGAGCCTGAAAACACCTGAGGGAAACTTAAGTGGACTTCACGGAAGGCAAGAAGCCAATTCGAAGATGCTATGGTCACCATCCCAACCATGTGACAGTCTGGAAAAGGCCAGGTGAGCAGTGGCTGGCTGGTCCCCAGGGCAGAAGGGCCAAGAAGTGCAGCACGGGGGACGTCCGAGCAGTGGAACCATGGTGCAGGACACTGTCACCACGGACACCACAGGGCACCTTGGTGCAGTGGCCTGCGGGTGACAGTGTCAACACAGGTCCACCCTCAGGGACAATGCACCCCCTGGGGGAGGGCATGGGAAGCAGGAGGGGTCACAGGGGAACCGAAGCCAGAAGATGGAGCTGGGAAGAGGGCAGCGCCCAGGGGCCTAGAGCAGCAGACCGGTGTGGGGGAGCTGGGAGCAAGGGACAGAGGCTCAGGGCCCCAGGAGGGGGTGGACTGTGAGCCCAGGAGCCATGAGGAAACCGCTTCCCTCTAGGCTGGGGCTTGGACCATCTGTCTACACTGTGGAGTGTTCCCAAGAGACTGCAGTGGACACAGGACTCAGGTCCCCGTCATGCCGGATCTGGCTCAAGATGATCCTCTTAATGGTTCTTTTATGGACGGTTCTTTTAATCCAATGTGAGGCTGCTCTTGGCCCCTGGGGTGGGTGCACTCACGTGTTCTTCCACTGTAAAAATAGAACGCGCTGTTACTGGATGTTTGGAAAACGCTAATTCAGAAAACCAACAACAACCAAAAAAAAGGCAGAAAGCGTTCCACTTGGGAACTGTTAACCGAGTGCCCAGCCTGGATCTGACCTCTGCATTTACATCATCTCGTATTTTGAATTTTTTTTAGCTAATGTGATTGCAGAGGCATGTCCCACATCCTGTGAAGCCTGGCGTGGACTTGATGCGCCTGCTTCATCACATCCCAGAGACAGGATGTCTGCTCACGTCACCGAGCACTTTTGTGGACACGTACAGCTTCTGCTACTCCAAACAACGCTCTGCAAACAGGGCGAAGCTTTTCCTAAATTTCCAAAGACTTCCCGCGTGTGGGCTTCCAGGGAGAATGGACCCGTCAGCTCACTTCCTGGAAGGTGAAGTCAACCAGACTCCTGAAGCATGGATGTACATTCCCACAGAGGCGCCCAGGCCTGGGGACCTGTGCCACTCTTCACCTTCACCATGCCATGACTTGAGAGGTGGGCGTCTCTGCCCACAGGATAAGCAGTTGTCCCTGTGTCCCTTGGCCAGGGTTCCTGCCACCTCTGCATGGTCACCTCCAAGCTTGGCTGGGGCTGGTGTGCTATGGAGTGGACCCTGTTCAGTCCAAGGGCCCCACTCTGAACCCAGCCCCAGTCCCTGGACTTTGGCCAGTGGCTTCCTCAACTTTAAATGGGGACAGGACGACAGTGGGCAGTGGGTGAGTGGCCCCCGTGTTACCCTCACTCACAGCCTGAGTGCCCAGCTGGCCTGCAGGCCAGGCCCCTCGGAGCCCCCGCTCTCGCCTGGGCCAGACACTCCTGCCTCTTCCCAGGATGGCAGAAGATCAAACGCTCTGGGCTGCTGGACCTCGTTAACAACTTATTTCTCCCTCTTTAACCAGCAGAAAATTCCATTTAACAAGGAAAATCTTTTTCAAATTACATGTCCCGTCCATCAGCCACGTGGTTTGGAGGCTGAGAGGCGATGGGGTCACGTCCAGGTCCACGTGTCCTGGAGTCTCCTCCTACTGGGGAGCCAGGGCCATCAGGGACTCTCGGCTTGCCTCCAGATGGGCTGGGACGCCGCTCGGGAGGAGGGCCTGTGCAGCAGGCCAGCAGGGAATTGGGCAGCACCAGGGGCCGAGGGCTTCGGCCAGCCCTGCCGGGCAGCGGAGCCTGGGGGTCCCTGTTGCCCATTCCCGCACTCATCCCCCATTCAGGGCTCAGACCCCTCGTGTCCGCACACGCTGAGGCCCCAGGCTGGGCCTGGGGACAGGGAGATCAATCGCACGGACCCCCTCGCCAGGTCCCGGCAGCTCTGGAGAGCCGGCCCCAGGAACACGCCCTCACATCCGGGGCTGTGCAGGGCGTTTCCTGAGCTCCACCTGTGGTCCCAATCCGCGCTGGGAGGTTCACCTTACAAAATTCTGTGAGCGGGACTGAGTATGTCCAGGCCCTTGCTGGCCGAGGCAAACAGAAGCCCAGCAAGGGCCAGGGCCCACCCGGGGCCACCCCGGACCACAGCAGGAGCAGAACCAGGGCCTGGGCACCCACCGCTGGCTCACCCGGTGCCCCATGGAGGGCTGCAGGGAGGCCAGGACATCCCTCGGGACCACACACAAAGGGCCCCTGAGCCCCAGGCAGGGTCAGCTGGAACGTGGGCACATGCCTGTCCTGCAGGTGGGCAGGGCGGGTTCTGCAGGCAGCAGCACAGGAAGCAGCTGTGGGAAGTGGGGAGGAGGGGCCCTGGTCACCTCCACAGCCTGTCCTTTCACGGGGGTCGGGCGGGCACTGTGTCAGTAAGTCCAACACCGTCTCCTGTGGAGCAGGGATGTGGATTCCTGACCGGAGGTTCAAGTTCAGAGACCAGTGGTCCCAGCGGGAACACAACAGGCGGATTAACTCTTCCCCAAAGCAGGGCGACTGGGGCGCAGGACCCGGAGCAGAGTTAGCTCCGCCCACCTGCCCAGGGGGACCGTGGTCAGCACCTGGACAAGTCAGCGAGTGAGTGAACGAGAACCGGGCAGGTCCCCACCCCCCATCCGGAGCTGAGTCCTCCCATTTCACAGTCAAGAAGAGTGAGACTCAGAGAGGTCGGGCCACCTGGAGACCCAGAGAACATCGGTCAGCCTTCCAGTTCAGGTGCCGCCTCCCAACCTGGGGCCACATGGCCGGGGGCCTCCTTCTGCTCCAGCCTGTTCAACAGAGCCCGCTCATAACCTGCGCCAACCCCAGGACCACGGCCATGGGGCAGATGGTGGGTAGGGAGGCAGGAGAGGCCCCGGGCGGCTGTGCGCCACGGCTGGCTCAGAGGGCGCGAGGGGAGCGCAGGAGGAAGGGGCGCGCTGTCCACAACGCCACACTTGCCATGAAACACCAAGGCCAGCCTTCAAGGAAAACGGAGTCAGAACTGCCAGGGCTTCTTCCGAACCCGTTCCTGTGGGCTCTGGATCCACCTTCCGCCATGTTTCTGTCCCACACTGAGGCCCGATGCTGTGGGGATCCCGATGAGGCCTGGGCGTGGGAAAGCTCTCGAACGACAACTCCACGAGAGGAGCCCAGTGGCTGCTGGGAGCAGTGAGCCCACCACCCAGCAGCAACCACGCTGCTTCTGGACTCCCAGCCACCAAGGAGCCAGGGAGAGGTCGCAAAGGGGAGGGAGGGAGGAACACCGGGCATGCGGAGGCCCTGTGGGCAGTGGGGCACACGGGACCCGGGGCCACACAAGTCCTCCAAACAGACCTGGGGAGCACCCGGGGCCTCCAGGCACTGGGCACCAGATGAGCACTGAGGGGCGGACCCGGTGGACCGGGCACCACACAGCGGGAGCTTCACTCTCCTGCCCTCACGTCGTCCCAACGCCCTGCAGAGCGTTCTCACCTCTCAGCAGAGGAGGAGACAGGACCAGACGCTGAAGAACTGGCTCAAAACCACACGGCTCCCTGGGGCTGCAGGGCAGGCTGGCCAGGACACTCCCTCCTCCGCAGTCGTCACTGGTCTAGACACAGGTCCCCAGAGCATAGACGGACCTGCCCCCACGAGCGCCCTGGCCCCGCTCTGCCTCATAGGCTGGCTTCCGAGAGCCCCGCCCCGCCCACTGCTTGCGGCTTTACACTGTTTTATTCAACATGCTTCAACCAAAATCGTGGCTCCTGGCCCTCCTCCCGAATCGCCTGCGTGCACTCGCTGGCCCAGGCCTGGGGCTGGGGCTGGGGGCTGCTCAGAGTTAAGTAAGGTCAGGAGAGAGAGGACACTCCAGTGAGGAGGGAGGAGGGAGGAGAGGCTGCTGGCAGGGGCCCAGGCCAGGCTCACCGCGCCTCATGCAAACCTGGCACTTTGTGAGGGCTCCAGGCCTGTGGGGGGCATTGTCGGCCCGTTTTATAGCCTAGACCAGCAAGGTCCAGCAAGGTCAGCCCACCTGGAGACCCAGAGAACGCCAGGCAGCCCTCAGGCTCCGAAGCTGCCTCCCTGCCCCTGTGGCCCACAACCAGGACTCCATCTGCTCGGCATTCCAGGGTCCATCCCGAGCCCTGCTGCCTCTGCTCACCCATTTCAAAGATGTGGTCACTGAGGTTTGCAGAGGCAGCACCAGAACTCGTGGCTCTGACTGTGAAACACTCGCTCTTTGCAAAGGGTTCATTCCTGGAGTGAATGTTCTGTGTCTACATTGTCACGCCTATCAGCCTGTTTAGGGATAAGCTCAGCAACTCTATGGAGCCGATGAGGAAGTGAGGGGGGTCTCAGGTAGGGCTGGCTCCAGAGCGGGCATCCTTTCAGCCCACTGGAAGGGTTGTGGAAGAACCCCAAACAGCAGGGTTGGAAGGGGGCCATGGGGTCCAGATGCTGCAGGCCAGGTCCATCCTAGTGCAGAGGCAGCTTCTGCTACACAGGGGCACAGGGTGGACGCCAGCTCCTCCCTAGGCCTCCAGCTTGTGGGGTCTCCCCTGCTTCCCCTCAGGCCCACATGAACCTGGAGGCAGATCCCAGCCCACCCTCCACCCCACCTGGTCTACCTGCATGCTACTGAAACAGGGCTTTGCTGCTGGCCAGCCAGGGACGTTGCCTGGCCCCCCACGCTGCAGCTCCCTCAGCTCCCTTGGCCCCTTCCTCAGCAGAGCCTCACCAGGGCACCCTCTTCTCCCCCGGATGCCAGGCTGCCTGCCTCTTCTCTTTCCTCCCTGGTTTCCAGTCCCACGATCCTCACACCCTTGTCCACTCAGCTGTAGGTCCCACCCCCACTAAGGGCTGTGACAGGTCCAGAGTTTACCCTGCTTGCAAGCTACCAGCTGAGCCTGGCACAGGCCCACAGATGCTGGCAGGAGATATGAACTCCAGGGGCAGAAACAAAGGCCAGTTGATGACTCGTGACAGGAACCAGAACATCACCATTTTCCCAAGGCAACACCAAAGGGGCCCGAGGGCGCCTGCGTGGTGTGTGTAGGCGAGGGACCCTGAGGGGAGGGAACTGGAACCTCTAACAGCAGGCAGTAGGGATGCCCGTCATTTGCCGTGGGGGACGGAGTAGATCTAAATTTCCAGGCTGCTCCATTAGAGCATATTGACTAGCACCCTCCAAAGCTTTGTGTCCATCTGGAACCTATGAACGTGGCCTTTCTTTGGAAATGGGGTCTTTGCAGATGTAATAGCAGATCAATACGGCCGCTCTCGTTATAAGAGGGGAATCGGGCACCGACACACACAGAGGCGAGAGGCCATGTGGTAATGGAGGCAGGGTGCAGTGGTGCCAGGCTGCTCGAGGACCGGAGGCTGCTCCCGCGGAGTCCTCCGAGCCTGCCCTGCCCACACCTCCATTTCAGACTCCGGCCTCCAGAACACACTGCGTTTCTGTTGTTTAAGCTCCCAGTTCTGGAAACCACATTCATCCCTGTACAAAATCCTCGAAAAGACTGTCTAGGTCAGAGGGCACCGGGCCTCGTGCACACACACACAGAGCCTGGGAAGGCGCGAGCCTCGTCCCCAACATTCCCACCACGACCGCTCCTCAGGACGGAGGACTCAGCAGGTGTGTCCATCCCCCCCCATCCTGTCTTCTGGGGGCCTCATCCTTGCTGTGAATGGCTCGTCATGCCATCCCCACCCCATAAGGGAAGTTTTTACACCAACTGGTAAGAAAATTTTAAAGGGCTTCCCTATCTTTGTCCCATGATGGATTTCCACCCAAGAGCATTTGGGAAAGGGCGGCACGTATGTCAAAACATGGAAAGCTGGGATATCGGGCTGGGTTGTGGCCCAGTGGTAGATACTTGCCTGGCCTGCGTTGAGGCACTGGGTTCAATTCTCAGCACGTAAAAAAGTTAGTTTAAAAAAAGTCAGAATATCTAGCCCCCACTCTCCCAGCTGGTAGGGTAGGGGCTTGTCAAGGCCAAGAGCAAATCGGAAGCAGTTGCTCGGTGCTGGCTCCTGCCCTGAGAGCTGCCTCCTGCGTTGGTCACCAGTGTCTCCCAAAGTAGGTCAGATCCGAGGGGTGGGCTCTGCGGCTGGGAGCGGAGCATGGCTGGGGTCCACAGAGGCAGGCCCACGCCTTCACTGGCAGACACCCAAGCAGATTTTAAACAAGAACATTCTTTGACCACCTCCTCCCTCGTCTCCTCTCTGTGGCACCCGACCCTCACATCCGCGTGCCTAGGCTTTCCTCACGTCCCAAGTGCCGTCAGGCCAACACATTGCCTTAGCCTGTTGAAAGGTGGCCACCTACTCACCCGCCAGGGCAGGACCTTCTCTGTCCTGCTCCCCAGGCCAGCACGTGCCACCTGTGCATACGCATGACCTGCGCTAGGGTCAGGGCCTGCCGTCTGCTCAGCCAACACGCCTCTTATTCCACATTTACGCCCCACGCCCCTGCCAGCTGCAGACTCCACAGCTCTGTGGTCACAGTCCGATTTAACCCTGGTGGCAAATGTTCAGAGTAGATAACATCAGTCTGTTTTACAGGTAAGGAGCCCAAGGCTGAGAGAGGCAGGTCTACAGCTAGAACGTGGCCATGCAGGTAAGAAGAGGAAAGAAGGAGGGAGGAGCCACAACACCTTTGAAAGGAACACAAGGTATCCTGGCCCAGGAGCTGGTTCTGTCAGGGTTTTTGCTTTTCCTTGCCGTGAGCAGTCCTACAACTTGGTAAGTTGCAGACAACTCAGAAGACAGTGAAGATTCTATCCACAGCGGCTCCGGCGAATCTCTCTGGTGGAAGGCAATGGCTGCACCTCCGTGGAAAGAGGCCGTTCTGCATCTGTGAACAGGTTCGTTCGGCTTCCCTGGTCGCTTGCGTGTGTGTCTGCTCCTTCCTTTTCAGGGACTGCAACAGATTCTGGTCCCCTCATCAATGGATGAACTTTTAAAAATCTTTATTATTTATTCATTTTGTGTTACATAACAGTGGTGTGTTCACCCTTCTAAAACCGTGTCATTGAACCCAGGAATGTGTCCTGTGCAGATCTGGCTGAGCTTAAGTCCAGGAGCACGTCAGAGCCACGTAGGGGCCTTGGGAAAGCTCAGGCTACTGGCCACACCCCAGCCTCTGACAGAGAATTCACATGCTGATGAAGTGCCAGGTGAGGGGAGCCCCCTTCCCTGAGCTGACCTGCCTCATCCTGCTCTCTCCTCTGGGATATGGCAGAGGCAGGGGGGTATTTCAAAAGAGAATGAAAACCTGAAGCAAAAAGGGGACCTGGCTGCCCTGGCTCATCACAGAGGGCCGTGCACAGGTGAGTGTGCTGGGACCCATACCCTCATGTGCAAGAAGACTCGTTAAGGAAATGATCCTCGTCTGTGGTTCGACGTGGGCTTTGGGCTGGTTGTTGATGTGATTGTGTTTGTGCGCTCATCTATTCTTTTTTTAAAAGTGCACCTGGAATCCAACCCTCTGGGACAAGAGTCAGCAGCATGGATGTGCGCCACCAACATGAAGTCAGCAGGGGCCCCTCACAACTCGCAAAGAGAATCGCCTGCGTGGCGGGAGAAATGTTCCAGAGCCTTTGAGTGGTGAACCCACACCAGCCCTTTCGCTCCTGGCCCGGGGTTGGGAAACCCCTGAAGGCAGCGGGAAGAGGCAAGACACAGAGCAAGGAGACCGTTTGGGTAACGCAGGACTCTTCTGGGCTGGTGGTAGGAGGGGACAGTTACCAAGGGATGCCAGCACCAGGGACAATGGGCCTTACCAGCCAGTCACAGAAGGCAGGCTTTATCTTGGGGGCAATGGAAGCCACTGATGGACCTTGAGCTTGGGAGTGATAAGTCATGCTTAAGGAGATCACGATGGCAGCCTGGAGGAGCTGAGGTTGGAAGGAGAAGGGGCGTGAGAAGACAAGAGACGTCCTGGGAAAGGGTGGGAACTGGATGAAGTCACGGCAGAGGCCAGGGGCTGAGAAGTGGCCCTGCTGTAGAAGCCGATGAGAAAGTTCTCCTCCGGGTCAGACAGAAGGACTTCCTGTGGTAATGACGGGAAAAATAGGGATAAGAATTAAATGCCACATTCCTCTGGCTGTTAAGAGGAATGGCTGGGTCAGCTGAGCAGAGAGCCACCGCAGCTTCCACTTCTGGGGTAAGCTCCTGACCTGTGCAGGAGGCACAATCAGAGACGGAGAGAAATGGGCAGAGCTGCTGCTGGGGTGGGGGGCAGTGGCCCAGGAGGGTCCCAAGGCAAAATCAAGGTGCTCAGCCTATGAGCCTCCCCCTTACCTACCACCCCCAGCTTTTGCTAGAAGCCACAGTGATTAACAATAGGAATAGCGGAGGGGGTCACAGTACAGGGACTTCCACAGGGTCTTCATGGTGCTTGGACTCCAGGAATCTGCTGAGCCGAGTCTAAAGGTGAATTATAATGACCTGAACGGCCCGTGCGGTGCCCTCCCGGCCCATTGGAACCACTGAAGAGCTCAACCCCGCTGCCAAGGCAGTGGCCCTGGGGTGGGAGGGCTGGCTGGGGGGAGCCCAGTCCAAGGAAAGCCTTGGCTCAGCCCAAACAGCCTAGCTGAGCCCACCCACCAGAAAGTGGGTATCACATCCTACCTCAGTAAATGACAGAAAAACTGAGTAATGTTCACACTCCATTTTTCACTGGGAATGCAATGAGTGAGGAGACGTACAGAGAGCAGGAAGCAGCAGCCACAATCAGGAGGAAAGACAGGCAATGGAAACAGACCCACACGTGCCCCGGACACTGAAATTATCCTACAAGGACTTTAAAATGACTCTTGTAAATGCATTAAACTCTTTACCTGCACGCCCCAAATGATATTGTGGATAACACTTGGGGTAATTTCATGGAAGAAATAAAACCTCTAAAAAAGAACAAAATGTGCAGTGTACAACTGAAAAACATGACAGCTGAAATTAACAGAGTAGATGGCCTTAAAAACAGATTGGAAATGGCTAAAGAATCAAAGAATTTGAAGAGTTCAATAGAAACTATCCAAATGGAAGCACATTAAAAAAAAAAAAAAAAGTTCCTTTTTTGAATAGAAGAGCATCAGTCAATATCATTAGCCATCAGGGAAATGAAAATCAAGAGTACAGTGAGGCACCAGTCTGGGTATTTATCCAAAAACACACCTGCACATCATATCTATTGCAGCAACCCCCACAATAGCCAAGACATGGCATTAGCCTAGGTGTCGATCAGCAAATGAATGGATAAAAGAAATATAGCCTATGTACACAGTGAAGCATTACTCAGTCCTGAAGAGTGAAGTTCTGTCATTTGCAGCAAAATGGATGGAACTGGAGGACATTATGTTAGGTAAGCCAGACACAGTATGGCCAGTCCTGCACACTCTTTCTCATATGTGGAAACTAAAAAGGTCAACCTGAAAGTAGAAAAGCAATTGCTAGGGACTGAGAAGGGTGGATGGAGGAAAGTGCATGCACATTGCAGGTATGCACGGAAATATCACATCGAACCCCACTGACATGTGCAGTTAATACATGTTATTATGAAAATAACAAGTAAGTGTTCTGAAAAATCCAGAGCACGAGTGACCTATGGGAAAATGTCAACAGTCTAGTATATAACTGAGGCTTAGAAAGACGGAAAACAGAAAATCAGATGGAAAAAATGTAAAAATAATGGCTGAAAATTTTTCAAATGCAATTATCCACAGGTGCAAGTTCAGAGGCAAAGCATCATCCTACAGATGCAAGAAGTCTTTAAAAATTCAGACAATAAACACAAACCAGTCAGTGCAGACATGTCATTAAAGAAAATGTCTTACACAGAGAGAGAAACGCGCACTGTGTTCTGAAGGACCAACACAGGACTCGTCCGAGACGAGAATCCAGACGGCGTTTCTGTTTTAGTCAGCTCTTGCACTGCTGTGACTCCTGACCAAATTAATTTTAGGAGAGGAAAAGTTTATTTGGGGACTCACAGTTTCAGAGGTCTCAATCCATAGGCAGCAGGCTCCATTCCTTGGGGCTCAAGGGGAGGCTGAAGATCATGGCAAAGGGAAGCTGCTCTCGTGATCAGGAAACAGAGAGAGACTCCACACTAGACACAAGATATAGACCCCATAACCACACCCCCAAAGCCCACGTCCTCCAGCCAGACCCACCCGCCTTCAGTTACCACTCAGTTAATCCCATCAGGTGATCGAGTCACTGATTGGTCGGAGGCTCTCATAACCCAATCGTTTCTTCTCTGAACCTCCTCACATGGTCTCACAAGTGAGCTTTTGGGGCCACCTCACATCCAAACACCAACACAGTGGAACCTTATCTTCAGAGTGCTGTGGAGGGTGGAGGCAGGGGAACTGTCAAACTGGAATTCTAGTTCCAGAAAAAAAATATTCTTCAAAAACAAATGTAAAGATAGTGGCGGTTAAATACAAGCTGAATGATTCACGACTAGACCCTGAACTACAAGAGGTGCTAACCGAAGGTTTTTAGGCCAAAGGGAAATTGTAGCAGGTGGAAACTCAGATCTAGAAGAAGGAATGAAGGTCGGTTGAAAGGGCAGGACTGGAAATACAAAAGACTATTTTTTTCTTTCTCAGATTATTTAAAAGATAGTCAACTGTTCAAAGTAAAGGAGTAATGATGTGCATGTGATCCATGCTATCTGTCCAAGGGAAGTAAATGACAAAAATAACACAGGAGGGGAATGGGTGGTGACGTTGTGAACTCCCATGGTTTAGGTCAATCCAAGGCAGACGGTGATGGTGACGTGTTGAGAATGCACATTGCACTTTCTAGAACCACTTCTGAGAACCCTAAAATGAAGTAGAGTCGACTAGGGCTGGGGTCTGGGGCTCAGTGGTACAGCACATGCTTAGCACATCCTAGGCCTTGGTTTCAATCACCAGCACCACCAAAAACAAAAAACAAAAAAGAGCAAATTAAAAGGAATAAAGAAAAGCATTCAACCCAAAAGATGGCAAGAAAGGAAGAGTAATAGAACAAAGCGCAGTTGGGACAAATGTTAAACAAATAACAAATGGCAGGCTCAGACTTAACTATATCAATAATCACATTAGACATAATGGGAATAAATTCTCCAATTAAAAGGCTGTGGGGTGTAGTGCAGCTCAGTGGTAGAGCCCTTGCCCGATATCAAGGCCCTAGGATCAATCCCCAGCTCTAAACAAAACAAAGCACCCTCAGTGATGGTGGGGCAGAGTGAAAAGCCACATGCAGTTTAAAAGAAACATATTTAGGGCTGGGTCTGTGGCTCAGTGGTAGTGTGCTTGCCTGGCACACATGAGGCCCTAGGTTCGATCCTCAGCACCACTAAAAATAAAATAAAGGTATTTTGTCCACCTACAACTAAAAAAATATATAAATAAAAAAGATTTAAAAAAAGAAATGTGTTTAAATATGAAGAGAAGGGTTGAAAATTAATGATGGAGACATACTGCAGGAACATGTCTCACAAGGTAACGAACATGACTATGTAAACCTCAGATGAAACAGGCTTTAAGACAGTGGCCAATAGAGGCTTGTAGGGCTGGGGAGATGGCTCAGGCAATAGAGTGCTCGCCTTGCAAGCACAAGGCCCTGGGTTCCATCCCCAGTACCGCAAAAACAAAACAAAACAAAAAAATAACAATAGCATATCATGAAGGACTTTAAAATATATTAAATGAGCTCGTTAACCAAGGATCCATAGCAGCACCAACCATGCAAAGAACAGCAAAAAATGTCCAGCAAGCCCTGGAGAAACCAGGGAAGACACAGGTGAACCCATATCACAGCTGGAGATGATGACATCCAGTTTTCAGTAACTGATAGAAGAAGTCAAGACCGAGGTCAGTAAGGATATTGAAGACTGTCAATTTGCCTTTACTGTAACTTACTGAGTAGTTCATACAAGAACGTCAGAATACACGTGGGACATTCACCAACATGGGTCATATCTTGGGCCATAAAACAAGTCCCATACATTCCAAACAACAAAAAGTATGCAAATATCTCTCTTGTCTTGCTATAGAACAATGAACAAATAATTTAGAAAATCCCTCCAAATGTTTAGAAATTAAATAAAAGAGAATTCACACTGTGAGTCAAAGAAGAAATCCAAGGGAAATAAATCATTTTGAATTAAAAGAAATGAAAATATAACACATCAAAATTTACAGAAAGCAGGTAGATCAAGACTTTTTAAATTTTTGTTGTTGTTGTAGATGGATACAATACCTTTGTATTATTTATTTATTATGTGGTGCTGAGGATCGAACCCAGGGCCTCACACGTGCTAAGCAAGCACTCTACCACTGAGCCACAACCCCTGCCCCAGACTTAGAGAACATTTTATAACTTGAAACATTTATGTTTAAAAAGAACACTGGCACATGCTTGTAATCCCTGCTACTCTGGAGCCTCAGGTGGGATGATTGTAAGTTCAAGTTCATCCTGGGCAACCTAGGAAGACCCTATCTCAGAAACGGAAATTTTAAAAAGAGCTGAGAATGTAGATCAGTGGTAGAGCAATTGCCCATCATGCCGTACCTTGGGTTCAACCCCTAGCACCACAAAAAAAAAAAAAAAAAGAAAAAAATTTAAATAAAATTTGAAAAGAAGAATATTAAAATGGTGCACACATGTCTTCCCAGGTATTCAGGAGACAGAGACAGAGGATCACTGAACCCAGGAGGCCAGACTGGTCAAAATAGCAAGACTCTGTTTCAAAATAAATAAACAAATAAATAAAACAATAATAAATAAGTAAATAAGAGAAAAAGTTTTAAAGCAACAATTTAAAGAAACCATAAAAGTAAAATCAAGAAAAACCCAATATAGACACAAGGTTGGAAATAACAAAGCGAGAAAATGAATAAAGCGGAAAACATGTATTAGCACAAAATACCAGAGAAAAACAACTCCAAAGGAGGAAAGGTTCGTTCTGGCTCATGGTTTCAGAGGTTTCCGGCCATTGTCAGCTGGCTCTGTCGTTTCTGGGCCTGGGGTGAGAAGGTGCCCCATGGAGGGTGTAAGGGCATGTCAGAGCAAGCTGCTCGCCTCCTAGCAGCAGGGACGCAGGGGGACAAGAGATACCTCTCCAGGGAACACCCCAGGGACCTGCTTCCTCTAATTAGGCCCCTCCTCCTAGTTTCCACCACCTTCCAACAGTTCATTCAATTATGAATTCATCGATGATGGATCAATCCACTGATGAGGCCCCGACCTCGTGACCCAACTCCTTCCCAAAAGCCCCACCTCTGAACATGGCCCATACCTGAGCTGCTGGGGACATTCCAGATACAAACCATGGAATTAGAGAGAATGGGACCCAAGAGGCCCCTCAAAGATGTTCGCATCCTGACTCCTAAAGTCCACGACGATGTTACCGGACTAGGCCAAGCGTTTTCCACCTTCAGGTTAAATGAAAGGTGCTGATATAGGACATCGTCCCGTATCAACCCAACATAATCACAAGCACCCTTAAAAAGTGGAAGCGGAGGCAGAAGAGAGCAGAGCAGGGTGAGGAGACATGAGCCAAGAAGGTGGGCTGTCCCTGGAAGCTGGGAAGGCGGGGGGCCTCCTCCCCGACAGCCTCCAGAAGGGGCCAGGACGCCCTGTCAGACTCCGACCTTCTGAACTGTGAGACAATCCGTTTGAATTGCTTTGAGACACTAAGTTTACTATAGCAAAAATAGGAAGATGGTCTTTTAAAAATGAATATTTGGTTCTTTGAAAAAATTAACCAAATAGCTAATACCCTGGTAAGACTAACCAGAGGGAGAAAAAGAGATGGAACACAAATTAGCAATGCCAGGAAAAAAAGAGGGGACACCATCACAGGACCTGCAGGTGCTAAAAACTCAAGGAAACGTGTCACGGACAACTTCACACCAGTAAACTGGACAATATTCACGGAACTGATAAATTCCTTGAAAAACTTGAGTTACCAAATGTGACAGAGGGAAAAAAAAAGACAGAAAATCTGAAGAGCCTTATATCTATTAAGGACATTTAAATTCATAATTAAAACTTGCACACAAAGAAAATCCCAGGTTCTGATGGCCTCGCTAATGAATTCTACCAAACATTTAAGGAGGAAATAACACCCATCTCATAGAGACCGGTTCAGAGAGTACAGGAGGCAGAACACACCCCAATGTGTTGGCCAGAATCAAGGCCAGAATCACCTTGATATTAAAACTTAAGGAAATAAAGGGAAAGAAGGGAAGGAGAGCGGGCGGGAGGAGGAGTGGGAGACCGGTGCTCCTCATGAACACGGTCGTGACGCTCCCACACTCTCAGCATCTGGAATCCAGCAGTGTATACGAAGGGCGACAAATCATGACCACGTGGGCTTTCCCCAGGAAGGCCGGTTTGCTTCAAATTCAAAACCAATCGATGGGATTCACTCCATTCATAGAATAAAGAATCTTAAACATACGATTTCAATAGATACAAAAAATTATTTTTGATCTTTCGGCAAGTGAAGAACAGAAGGGAACTTTGCTCACTTTGAAACCCCGTGAAAATTTACAGCTCGTTTCACAGTGCAGGTGGGAGACTGAAGACTCCCCAGGGACAGGAACAAGGCCCGCAGGTCAGCCTGCCCGCTCCGTCCAGCCGCATCCTGGAGTCCTCTCCAGTCTGTGCCCGCAGCACGGTTGTCCATGTAGAAGCCCCAAAGGAAGCTCACAACGCCACACAGGGCCTGGCTCCAGGGCGGGGCGCTGGGTGGAGGGCAGCGTCCAGGGCAGCCCTGGGAGCCCAGCATGCTGAAGTGGTGGGGGCTTAGGACTTCCCGCAGAGGGCCACTGAGGATGCCCAGTTAGCTTACGCAAACTGGGCCTCCTGGGTTTCCTGCAGAGGCCAGGCTCATCCTGGTTGGGAAACCTAAAGGCAGTGATTGAAGGCAGATTGCTGGGGGACTGTCCGGCTGCCGGCCCCATGGCTGACCCCAGTCCCTGGCTTGGGGCGTGTGGCTGAGCGCAGGGGCTGCCTGCCAGGTTCTCGGGGGCACAGGCGGTGCTGGCTGCAAGCAAAAGGCCTCAGGCCAGGCTCCTTTATGCCCAGTGATGCCCCAGGGCTGGGGGAGGAGCAGTTACCCTGCCAGGGCTGTTCCCACGGGGAGGGGCGACTGGGCCAGGGTCCCAGGAAACAGAATCTGGCCCACGCGGCCTGCAGGTGGGTTCTGCCCAGTGTCCCCTCTCAGACTCTGCTGTGGTGGCCAGGGTCCTCACAGGCAGCCATGTGCCCCTAGCACTTCACCAAAGAGGACCAGAGGTGCTGGGGGCTGTGGGCTGAGAACTGTCGCGGGAGTCCCAAGCCTGGGAAGTGCTCTTATGGGCGCTTCTACTGAATCCCAGGAGGACAAGGGGGACCCCAACTCCAGAACTCCTCTGGGCATTCAGTAATCGTCACACCAAGTGGCCAAGTTGATTTCCAGACCTGGTAGCTCCCCAGGGTGGCTCTGACCCCTGTCTGTGACCCAACCCCAGACTCAGATTCTGTGGAACAGATGAGGCATGTGGTCAGTGCCCCTCAGATTGTACCAGAAACTCAGCCCCCTGTGTCCAGTGGGCCCAGGGCCTGGGCCAGCCCTGAGACAGAGGGAGCCTGGATTTCTGCCGGACGTGAGCTGGAAGCAGAGGGGCCCACACCGAAGTCGGAAGCAGGGGTGGGGGCAGGAGGCTGGCAGCTCTCTGCATAGCCCCTGCTCTCCAGCCAGCCTGGAGGCTAGTCACTGTTTGCTGTGGGCCACCTCCCCCTTCCAACTGGCCAGCCCCGTGCTCAGGAAGCAGCAGACAGTGAGAGTCAGCAGGCAGATGGCAGCTGCTCAGGCAGCTCCCTTCTCTCCTGCTCTCTCCCTCTCAGTCTGAGAGTCTGGCGGGGGAGGCTGCCACTTAGTGGCCTGTTAACAGGCTGCTCGTGGCCACACCCTCCCCCAGAGACGGCCAGGAGCAGCCCTGGGTGGACAGGTCGGCTCACGGCCGGCTGCAGTAGATCGAGGGCTCCGAGGGAAGGCAGGGCGCCTGGGGTGGGGAAGGGCTTTCCAGAGGGCTGGGCTCCTGTTAGGATGGGGCTCAAGCTGTGGAGGGTAAAGCAGCGGGGTCGCTAGTTCAGCCCAGGTGTGGGGGACATTCCGTGGCTTGGACAAGGCTCCCACTGTTGCCAGCCTGAAAATGTTATCACAATGGTCTCATTTGGTCCCAGCCCTCCAGGGTTCCATGGGGCCTTGTCTGGGGATGGTACTCTTACAGCAGAGGACAGGTCCCCAGGGCAGGGGTAGACTATGGGGGGTACGGCATGACCTCCCTATGGCCCCTCTAACGTTCAGGAAAATTCCCAACACACCTGGTGCTCAGGTGGTAGGGTTCAGGTGTGGCCGGCACAGGGCCAACTCTGCACCCAGCTCCCTGGGCTCTGGAGCTCCTGCAGGCTGGGAGCCGAGCAGAGGAATCTCGGCGGTGTGGGGGTTGTCAGAAGCACCAGGAAGTGTGGGGGATGGACGAGGGGCCTCCTCAAGATTTGAGGTTTGGTTGGGGTCACGAGGAAAGAGCCTCTGGTATAAATTCTTCAGGGGGGTCCACTGGAGAGTCCCCAAGGTGGAACTGGCACCTTCAGAACCTCCTAAGAGAAGCATAGCCCAGGGGGCAGCTCCCCCACCCAGCCCAGGCCCGGGAGCAGCGTGGGGTCCTCAGGCCTGGTTGGGGCCCAAGTCCCTTCTGGGTCCACATGCCAGCCTGGACCTGGCCCACAGGTATGGAGCACAGGTGCTACTTATACTCTCTGCAAGGTCTGCCCATCCTTTACCAGGGGTTCTGAGCACCTCCGGTGCCCAGCCCCGTGCTGTACCCAGGGGACACTGCAGAAAGCAGGCTGTCTGCTCTCAAGGACTTCCCCACACCAGGAGGGAGGAGCGGGCGGGAGGGAGGCGCATGCCCAGCTGCTCCTGTTCATTGTGCTGCATGATTAACACAGAAGATGGAGTGGGGGCAGGGAAGGAGGCCTGAGCTGGCCTCACAGAATGGACAGAGTCCAGGCAGAGGCCGAGAGCTGCTCCCTGTCCTGTCTGTCATCAGAGACTGATTTCTAGGGTCACGTTGGCCTCTCCAGAGATGCTGTGAGTGACAGCTCTGGAGGAATGGAGGCGCCTCCACCTGGGGAGGGCACGTGGGGCCTCCTGTCTTTCTCTGGGTCCTGGGGCGCTGGCCTGGTCAGGTGAGCTTTCCCATTAATACCAAGTTCTTATATGTGTAATATTTTCATGATATTTTAGCATGACAGGGAAGGAAACTAAAGCTTCAAATGCTGGGGCAATCTCATGGGCTGGGAGCCCTGCATGGGAGGGGTGGGTCAAGCATCCAGCTGGGGCACAGGAGAGCCAGCGCCTGGTCCTGGCCAGGCTGTTGTCTGGGTTCTCGTGGCTACTCCTACAGATGGCTGCCCATGGACCCCCTTGCTGTTTGGGGGCATGGCATTGACAGGCCGCATTCCCCCTGGGTCCTCTGAGGGCACTGTCTCTGGTCACCTTTCTCGGCTCCTGGAGGCACCTGCACGCCTTGGCTTGTGGCCCCACATCCACCTTTAACGCCATCAGCCTAGCCTCTTCCAGTTTCTCTCTGCTCGGGGACCCCTGCCCCCTGTCACGAGGCCCGTGTGGCTGCTTCAGGCCTGCTGGGATGATCCAAGCTAATCATTCCATCTCAAGGTTTCATGCACATCCACCATCAGGAGAAGGGATCAGGACAGGAACAACTCTGAGGCTGGGACATTATTCAGCCTAGCACAAAGTGTGGCCCTGAGCGCGTCCCCACAGGTGGCAAGGCCTGTCTCCCTGACCTCAGTGTCTTCATCTGGGCCCCAGAGTCCTTCCAATGCACAGAGCCAATGGTCTGCAGGCTTTCTCCCTGCCCCACAGTGGCACCAAGGGCCCTCTGGGTCCACTGGGGTC
The DNA here is from genome assembly GCF_902686455.1 of Sciurus vulgaris. Taxonomy (NCBI): domain Eukaryota; kingdom Metazoa; phylum Chordata; class Mammalia; order Rodentia; family Sciuridae; genus Sciurus; species Sciurus vulgaris. The sequence continues at coordinate 176,575,167 of NC_136465.1, forward strand.
TTAGAAGGCCCCCCAGAAGGGCCAAGGCTCTGCAGAGGTGGGGGGTGGGTAAAGAGAACTAAATTTTGCAAAGGGCTTTACTTTTTTCCCCCCTGGAACCAGGGATTGAACCCAGGAGCACTTAACCACTAAGCCACATCCCCAGATCTTTTTAATATTTTATTTAGAGACAGGGTCTTTCTGAGTTGCTTAGGGCCTCACTAAAGGGCTGAGGCTGGCTTTGAGCTCGTGATCCTCCTGCCTCAGCCTCTGGAGCTGCTGGGATTGTTAGCGTGCGCCACTGAACCTGACCTGCGCAGGGCTCTGGCTTACAGAACACCTTTCCTCCATGCAGGCAGTGAGCACTAGCTATCTTTCAGGGGCTCAGTCAACCAATGAATAGACAAATGAACAAAAAGACAAACCTGTGGGGTTTCTGGGCGTGGTCATCCCCATTGCAGGGGCAGGTAGCCCAAAGCTCAGGGTGGACAGGTCACCCAATGCAGGTGACTCTACCCTGGTCTCCTAGCTGTGCAGCCTGTGCCCTCTCCTCCTCCCATGCTCCATGGCACCCCCATCAGCCCTGTGGCATCAGGACAGTCCAGCACGTGGTGGACGTCTGCTCATTCAGAAAGGAAGGGGTGGAAACAGGAGCTTCTGATGCCACCATGGCCAGGGCAGGGGCCTCACCTGAGCCTTCCCGTGGCTTCTCACAGCTTCACGTGACCACAAGCAGCTCTGACTGGACAGACACAAACCAGGTTTCCTGCTAAGCCTGGGGCACACCCAGCTGTCACCCTTGGCTGGGAGGAAGAGGCAGATAGGCTTGTGGGTCACCCCCAAGGTGTGACAGCCACCGGCATCCTCTCCAGGGCCTCCTGGGCCAGCGGCCATCTGGCTCAGTTTCAGGTGTGCCCTGTCCTGGTCCCCGCAAGGAGAAGAGCCCAGCCCGCAGGCCGAGAGCCCGGGGGTCCTGGGCTCACGCCTCCCTCCGGCATCACAGCCCTGGCTGCGACTCAAACCTCGCTGAGCCTCCTTTTCCAGCCAAAGTGACATCTTTCAGGCAGTGTAATGTGCCCCAGACTTAAATAAGGGCTTACAGAGGGGTGGCCAGGTCAAGGAGTGCCAGAGCCCTGTGGCAGGAAGCTGCTGCCACCCCTGGGTGGGGCGTGGGAGGAAAGGTGCTTTCTGCAGAAGCCTGCAGCGGGAGGCCTGAGGAGCCCCGCCAGGCTGTGCTCCAGCTGGCCGTGGCAGCCCTGGAGCTGCTGGAGATGCCCTTCTCCTCCACCCCCCACGTCTCCAGTACCGCCCATCATGGTTCAAGCGGCAGACAGCAGAGGGGTGCAGCTCCCCAGGGTCAGCCTCGGGGCACAGAGTAGGCAGCCAGTGGCTCTGGAGGCTAAGGGGTGCCGCAAGTGAAAAGTGACGGGGGGGACCGCTCCTTCTGAGGTCACTCACTCACTCACTGACACACCCTGCCAGCAAATACCTATGAAGCTCCTTCTAAATGCCACTGCTCCAAGCTCCAGAGGTGCTTGGGGGAAGGAGAGGGACCGGCTTTCACTCCCAGGGAGCTTACGTCTGGGATGCAACGTCAAGGCCAAGTTAGGGAGCTGGAAGAACTACAGCCCAGCGAGTCCATGGATGGTGCCTGGAGGGCGACGACACAATCAAGGCAGCAGCCTCTCTGGAAAGCATTCGCATTTGCTCAAGCCAGAATCCTGGTTCCTGGCAATGCTTCCCAGAAAGGAAGAAGGAGAAGGAAAGGGGGTGGGGAGGAGCAGGAGGAGGAGCAGGAGGAGGAGGAGCAGGAGGAGCAGAAGGAGGAGGAGCAGGAGGAGGAGGAGCAGAAGGAGGAGGAGGAGGAGCAGGAGGAGCAGGAACAGGAGGAGGAGGAGGAGCAGGAGGAGGAGGAGGAGCAGAAGGAGGAGGAGGAGGAGGAGCAGGAGGAGGAGGAGGAGGAGGAGAAATTAGCCAGGCACAATGATGCACGCCTGTAATCCCAGCGACTGGGGAGGCTGAGGCAGGAGGCTTTTAAGCCTGTGCAATGTGGCAAAACTGTCTCAAAGTAAAATAAAAAGACCTAGAGCCGTGGCTCAGTGGTAGAGCAATTGCCAAGCACCTGGGCGGGCCTGGGTTCAATCCCCAGTACCGAGAAGGAAAAAAAAAAAAAAAAAAAAGAGCTCATCTCCAAAGTAAGAATGAGGCAAGAAGTGAAAGTGGTCCCGCCCTGGTGGCAGTGCCAGCATTGACCAAAGCTCTTCCTGGGTTTGGCGGGAACCTTAATCCTTGGAATTCCTTAAAAGCCCCCCTTAAATGCACAGAGGCATGTATACCCACTCAGAATGCCCAGATGTCCTGCTGCTTTGCCCCCTTCCCTCTTGAAGTGTCACCACTTGGACAATAAACTGGATGGTCACCCTGAATAGCCTCTTAGTAGTGGGAACAGCCCAGTTCCCACTACTGACTCCACCACCTATGAACTGTGTGACCTTGGACAAGTTACTTCACCTCTCTGTGCCCCAGATGTCCGAGCTCTTAGACGAGGAGAATGAGAGCACCTATCTCAAAGGCCCTTAGGGGTCACACAGAACAATGCATTCAAGGCACAGAGCCCCTGGCACACGCGAGCATTGTCACTGTCACTGAGCACGCCCTAGGCCCAGGACTGGAACCCTGAAGGAAAGTGTCCCTCTACTCCTAGCAGCAAATGGGAGGTTGCAGGGGTGCCCGGCCACTTGGTACTTACGCTCTGCAGAGTTGCCCAAGCCCACTGGGGTCCTCAAGGCAAGCGGGGCAGATGCTCGGCCCCACCGACTTCAGTTGCTGCCCTTGCAGGCCAGGCCCCGATTATGTCCAGGCCCGGGGGCTGGTCCACATTGCTTCTGTTCCCTGCAGGGTAAGAGGTCAGCAGACACAGCCTGCATGGCCAGGTGGGGTGGCCTGAGATGCCAGGTGTGGGCAAGGGCCCATGCAACAGTCAGTCACAGAGTGCCACCCACCCCCGGCCAGCACAACTGCATGTTCTGGCAGGAAGTGGGATCCAGGCTTGTTCCACAGAAGGAAAAATGGATACATTGAACTTTATCAAAATTAAAAAGTTTTGCTCTGCCAAAGATCCATCAAGAGGATGAGAGACAAACTATGAATCATGAGAAAATCTTTGCAAACCATATATCAACAAAGGACAGTATCTAGAACACAGAAAGTTCTCTTGAAAATCAACATTTTAAAAAAATCCAATTAGAAAATGGGTAAAATACATGAACAGACATTTCACTGAAAAAAAAAATTTACAGACAGCTAATAAGCTCATCATGAGATCTTTTCAGATCCTCATCATCATCAGCCATTAGAGGAAGGCACATGAGGTTCGTGATCACTGCTCCTATCAGAATGGTAAAAAAATCAAACAGCAGCAACGCCACGTGCTGGGGAGGATGTGGTGAATCCCGTCTCTGGACACTGACATCGGATGGAAAGTGGTGGCACTCTGGAAAACAGTCTCCAGTTTCTTAAAAGTCTAAATATGACCCAGTAACTACATTCCTGGGCATTTTTCCCAGACAAACAAAAACGTATGTTCGCCCAAGGAAACTATCCACAGTGTTTATAGCAGCGTTGTTTTTAACAGCCCCAAACTGGAAACAACCCAGATGTCCTTCAACATGCGAGTGGTTAAACAAACTGTGATACAGCCCTGCCACCGTCCACTAAGCTTCCCTGCGAGGATGGAACTATTGATACGCCAAGACACTTGGAAGGATCTCCAAGAATGAGTGGAAAAGGCACCTCAAATACACAGCTGCCTTCACATAGCATCCTTAACATGACGAAAATGTAGACATGGAGACTGGAGGAGGGGGTGCAGGAGGTGGCAGGAAGGGAGGAAGAGCATCACCCCCTTGGGCCTTGGGGGTGGGGGTCCTGCGGTCACAGAAGTTCTACATGGTGTTGGTATTGATGTCAATATCCTGTGCTATCAGACTTCAGTTTTGCAAATACCAATGGGGAAATTGGGTCCAAGAGATTGTTCTGTATTATTTTTTATAACTACAAGTCAAACACGAACGTTTAATTTAAAAAAAAAAAAGTGTAGGTCCTTGCGAGCACAAGCCAAGAGGCTAGATTGGATGACTCAAAGATGCCTCTAAGGCTGGGATTACTTTTTTGCAGCAAACAGCTCAAAAGAGCTCCCACTTTCCTCTGGCACCTCAAGGAGCCCACCCCCAGGCCCACTCCGGCACCCCTCCAGGTTCCATTGACCCAGACCCGACACGTCCCTGACACTCTCAGCCCCAGGGTTGCTCCAGCTGGCTTCTGTCCAGAGTCCTCTCCTCTCTCCGGGACTCCTAGCCTGCCCTCAGGCAGACCTGCTCATTCCCAGGGCCCTGTGGACCCCACTAACCCCATGGGTACCTGGCTGGGCCACCCATTGTCTGGAGTGTGGTCACCAGGAAGGCTCATACCTCGTCTGTCCCATGTTAACACTGCTTCTGGGATTGGGAGTCTTAGCTCAAATAAGCACACCCAGGGGAGGGTTAATATGTTCTAGTACTGACTGTAGACACAAATATTTGCAGAATTGTATTCTGAAATTTGAAAACGATCTTTATATGTGAAAGCACATAATAATCACCAACCATCACCACCGAATGTCCCCACACAGGCGGCCTGGTCTCTGGCTAGGCTTCTCGGCTTCCATCCAGTGTGGGGGTCAGTACTGCCAAGGAATTCCTGGTCCAGGAGCCACCGCCCCTCCCCCACCTCACCACATTACAACGGAGAGGCGGTAAAACAGGGGAACCTTTTCAAGACTCCTGGGGTGTGGGTACAGGATGCGGGGTGTTGGATCTGATATGGGTGCTGGATGTGGGGTGCAGGGTGAAGGGTGTCGACATTTGCATCAGGGCAGTTTTCAAACTTCACATAACTATGGGATGCACGCAGCCCTGGGCCATTCGGTAGCTTGGGGGCGGGACCCGAGAATGGGCGCTTCTAACAAGGGCGATGCTGCCGGGGCAGGGCACAGCCACACTTCCAGAACCACGACCCTGGCCTGTGTTCAGATGGGAATCGGACGTTTGTCCTATCTCCACTCCCCCTGCTGGACCCTGGGACCGAGGGCAAGGATTCAGTCTGTCGGATTTTTCCTCCTGGCTGCAGCTCCAGGCGCCCGGCTCTGGCGGGGCCTGGGGATGCGCGATCCGGCGTTCCTGCACCGAGAGCCGACCGCAGACGGCCCACAGCCTGCGCGGCGCGCGGGGCGGGGTACAGAGGAGGGCTCCCGAGGCGGGGTGGGTGGGCGCGGCCCGGCGGGTGGGTGTGTCCGCGGCCCCCTCGCCATCTCCCCAGCTGCGCCCAGGCTTTCTGGGGATGGAGGCGGGGCTTCGCTGGACTGGGGCGGGGCCTCGCTGGGCTGGGGCGGGGCCTCGGCCACGCTGGAGCCGCTAGGGACGGGTCCGGGGCGGGGCCTCGGACGGACGGGGCGGGGCCTCTGCGGGGCGGGGCCTCTGCGGCCCCTCCCCCGGCCCGGCTCTGCTCTGCGCGGTGGCGGCGGCGGCGGTGGTGGCGGCGGTGGCGGTGGCGGAGGCGGCGCGGGGACCGAGGTGAGCGGCGGCGGGGCCGAGGCCCGCCTGGGAGGGGATGGGGGGCACGCGCGCCCGCGGAAGGCGAGGCCCGCGGGAGTGGCGTGCGTGTGCGTGTGTGTGCGCGCGTGTGTCGCGCCGAGAGCCGCCGCGGGGCGGGGTAGGGGTCGGGCGGGACCCGGCGGCAGGCGCGGCCCCCGGGGTCCAGCTGCTCCCACCGTCTCCGCGGACCTTCGGAGCTCGGCCCCGACGCCCCGCCCCTTCTCTCTGTCTCTGAGTTTCTCTGGGTCTCCGCGGGTGGGTCTCTGGGGCCGTCCAGACCCCTGTCCTGCCGCCTCGTCATCCGGTCTCCCTGCCACTCCGCCCCTCGGCTCCGCGGCTTTCCCCTCCCTCGCCACTGCCCCCTAATAGAGCGAACAAAGATGGTAGAGGAAGGGGACCCTTCCCTTAAGAGCCCTGGCCCGACTCAGGCTGCAGCCCCCACTCTAGCCTCTGGCCTGGGCCTCCAGCCACTTTCCTGGCAGGGAGCTGGCCCTGCAGAGAGGATGGAGGCAGGTCTGAGTCCGCAGGCAGTTCCCCAGGCAAAGGCCTAGGGCTTAAGCACCTAGGGGTCTGTGTGGTCAGGACCAGGAGACCCCCTCCTCACCCCTTCACAGGTGGGGACGGATCTGCCTGACCAGGGGTCTAAGCCTCTGGCCAAATGGGATCTATCACTCGATCCTATTCCCATGAGCAGTCCTGACGCTTTCTAAGATTTTTTTTCCACCAGAGCCAAGGTGAGGGAGAGGCACAGGACTGGGGGAGGGTCCCTGGCCTACGGGTCACAGGGTTTGGTCCCTGACTACTAGGCCACTTCCCCATCTGTGGCATGGCTGGGAGTGATGTCTACGATGGGGACAGTGTGGCATGACATCACTGTGGAGGTGGTCAGCCATGCTCTTGGTGAGAGTGCAGCTATATTTGAGTGCCCAGGATGCTGAAAGCCCAAGGCCCATTCCCAGGACTGGATATGGAGGGTCAGCTATCTTCCCCACGCCCCTGCACAGGGCCCAACTCAGAGAATCCTTCATGGGGTTGAGCTCTGGGCTCCCCAGGGAGAGGTCCCAGACCACCCAGTTATCCTCCTTAAAGACACTACTTGATAAAATGGAGATTTTATCAGTCTGGGGCCCTGTCCTGAGCTGCTGATGAGGGCACCAAAAATCTGCATTACAAGTCCCTCGCTCCCTTCTGAAGCACTCGGGTTGGGCACCACTGGGTGGTAGCGTCAGATAAGAGGGACAAGGTCATCTACCTGCCTTAACTGGCAGGCATGGGGGCAGACCCAGGTAGAAGGACCCACCCTAGGGACCAAGGCTTTGCTGTGTCCCTGGGGGAGCCCCTGGCCCTCTCTGAGCTCACATTTCCCAGCAGGAAGAGAAGGGTTTGACCTCCCACAGGATAGTTCCTGTCCATTGTCTGGTATTCCAAGCCCTTGGTTTAAATCTCGGGGGTGGGGGTTGCTGTGGCGCCAGGCCACCTGAGTCAGCATGCTAGGTCCACCACTGGCCAGCTGGGCCCAGACAAGTCACTTTGTTCCTCTGGTCCTCAGGGTCCTCATCTGAAAAGTCATCCTCCTCCACGCTGGGGTAGTTGGGCGGTTCCAGCAGTGTGAGATGCCAGGCCCCGCAGGAGCACTTGTGATGTGGGTGTGACAGTCCCAAGACATTTGGCACTTGGTGCAAGGCAGCTGTTCTGATGGTCTGATGATGGGGACCGGCCATGGCTTGTTCCTCTTGGGCAGGGAAGGCGTTCGTGCGGAAGTGCTCCCGGCCCTCGGCCCTTTTCTTTCTAATGGATAGCTTAAAAGGCCTGGGCTGTAGAGGAGCTGTGGCTGGTGGCGTGGTGTGCTGCCAGTTTCCTGGCTCACAGCAGGCCTGAGGGACAGGGAAAGGTGCCCGCTGCTTCCCTTACCAAGACCTGCGGGCCTGGCAGATGGCAAGGAGGCCCCCAGTCACCTCGCAGGAGGGAACCATGTGGCTTCGGAGCTGGACAGGTCAGATGGTGGTGATAGTGGCCCCCAGGGTCAAGCAATAGGGTCAGGCATGCCACTCCTGACCCCAGGCTGGCCACAGGGGTCCTGTGCTGAGCAGGACCAACCATCTCCCAAGTTGGAGAAGGGAATGTGAATCAGAAGCTTGGGCCACTATGAGGACAGTGTTTAGTAGAGCAATGAGGTGGCATCTTGGTGACAATAGAATACCCCCTTTTGCTTTTGGCCATGCCCCTCTTGGTGGGCCCACCTAGAGGGGTAGTGGGATGGGGACTTCTTTCTTTCCGGAGGGGTCTCTCGGGTTGCCCAGGCTGGCCTCAAACTCTGGGCTCAAGTGATTCCTCTGCCTCCGTCTGCCTGGAGCCAGGACCGTGGGCGTGCACCCTCCCTGGCTGGCCTGGGGTCTCTGGACTCTGTGGAGAGTGGATTTCTTGGTGACTTTGGAAACCCCAAACCCTGGAGAACAGCCAGCGCGGGTGCTGCCCTCAGCCTTGGATTCGGCCTTGGACCCTCAGCCAGGTGGCCCAGAGCTGGGAGCTTTGGGAGCTGGGGAGGGACAAGGGCACCACCCTGGAGCCAAGCCCACCTGCCCCCTGCTGTGGAGGCCACTGTTCCCCCCTGTAGAACTCTGTTTGGAAAAGGCGGCCCCTGTGACTGAAGGCACAAGTCCTGGACCAGGCCGCCCAAGTTCAGGTCTACCCCACCTCTCTGCTGGGTGGCCTTGACAAGATCTCCATCCTTGGCCTCCTTTCTTGTCTACAAAATGACAATGGTGGTGGCAGCTACCTCATAGGGTGGTCATGAGAATCAGGTGGCGATGGGTCAGGTGCTGGGACGGCCCAGGCAGGAGCGTCTGTTGGTGAAGCAGTGGGGGGCGGTGGGGCCGGGGTCTGGCGGTACCGTCAGCAGTGACACGGTGTTGCAGCCCTGAGTCTTGTGCCCAGCACAGTGGCACACACCTGTAACCCAGTACTGGCGGGGAGGCAGCGGGATAGCAGATTCGAGGCCAGCCTGAACAGCACAGTGAGACCCCGTCTCAAAATAAAATAGAAAGAGCTGGGGACACAGCCCAGCGCAAGCACCGAGTTCCATCCCAGTACTGGAAAAAAATGAGAGCGAGAGAAATCGCCTCCTGCAGCGTTGTGCCCCTGCAGTGCCAGGGGAGGGCACAGACTCTGGGGAGGCTGTGGTGGCAGAAGCCGCTGTGCTGCTGTGGTCAGGGTCCGTGTTAGTGCCAGGACCCGTCTTCTGGGCAGGGACGATGGTTCAGGGCACGCAGCAGCCCTTGATGGGTGCGCAAGCTTCTGCACCTTGCCCAGCGCTGTGGGGACACAGGTGGGTGTGCGCTTGTGTCCTGAGGAGCTCTCCATGCTGGGGCACGCAGGAGGGCACAGGGCAGGGTCCCTTTTTAAAGACAGCACAGAGGGCATCCACTCGGTTCTGACCCCAAACTGTGGGCTCCCCCCAGAAGTGGGGCTGCTGTCTGAGTGGCTGCTGCGGGCCCGGCCCAGGGGAGGCTGCTTGTGGGGCCCCGTCTCGCTCCTGCTGGCCAGCCTGGGGGTGTCATGGCCATGCCCACTTAAAAGAGGGACAGACAGAAGCCCAGAGAGGCCAAGTGGCTGTGTAGAGGTAGACGAGGGGCAAGGGCAGGACTGGCACCTGGGTCTCCCTGGCAACAGGTGTGCAGGCGGCCGTTCCCCCCGCCGAGCACTGTCGAGGACAAGGACACATTGCCAAGAAGCCACCATTCGGGCACACGTGGGCTCCTCAGACCCCAGCGAAAGTCCTGCTCATTTTCTGGAAGGTTCTTAAGGCTGTGCCTGTCCTGCCATCAGCTGGCTGGCTGAGGCCATCATTAGGTTGCAAAAGCAGTTTCTCCAGAAAAATTCATCTGTCTGCCCTGGTGCCCACCAGAGAACCCAGGCCTGAGACGCGGGCAGAGTGGCCCAGCCCTGGAGTGCAGCCCCTGTGCAGCACAGGAGACCCGAGTCCTGTCCCAGGTCCCGCTGGGAGCTCACTGCCACGGCTGCTGGTCTAGGGCTGGAGCAGGTGGTGGTGACGGTGCCCGTGCAGTAGGCACAGTGGGGAGGCAGGAGAGGAGCGCGGCTCAGCTGCCCCTGTGCATGGGAGGGGCGCAGTCCTCACGTCTGTCACAGCTGTGCCCATCTGTCCCCGCAGGCCAGGCCTAAGGGTGAGGGGCAAGCAGGGTGCACAGAGGGTGCTCAGTGAATCCTGGGGGACCCTTCCTGTGTCTAGGGAGAAAGGAACTGGAGGCCAACGTGGCCCCATTGTGTGAAGCCCGGGAAGGACTCCAGCCTCGGGGACGCTGTGAACTTGCTCCAGGGACGGTGACATTTGGTCACTTGTTGCGGTCTCTCTTAGTGGACGGGAGCTGAAGTGGGGCTTCTGCCTGGCGGCAGCTCCTCCCAAGAACCCATAGCCTGCGGTTTTCACTGTGGCTTGAGCGTCTCCCTGCCGGGCTTCTCAATCGCAGCCATGCGGTCCTCTGCCCCTCTTGAGGGCCCTAGGTGGACAGTGAAGAGCTGGGTGGCCTCAGGCAGGACCCCGCCCTCTGCCCGCTCCTTCTACTCTGCTGTCAAATGGGAGCAAGAATGTGGCATTTAGGGTCCTGGGAGGGGTTAGCGCGGGCCCTGGACATAGCAGGACGCGTCTGGCCCCTGTTCTGGTGGGTGGTGGTTATTTGAGTCCCACATGCAGCAGCCAGGACCCTGTGTCCACTCCTGGACATGCAGGTGATGCCTGTTGACCTGACGCCCACCCTCTGCCAGTTCCCCACCTGTGTGGACCCTGGTGCACAGAGGTGCTGGGGCTCCCTCGTTAACAGCCTCCCTCAGTCCCAGGAATCGGCCCTGAGCTCCATCATAGAGCCGGGCTCTGCGGGGTGGGGACTTGCCCAAGGTCACACAGGAGGGGGACAGCCAGGAAGGCTTCCTGGAGGAGGGAGGATGGGGGAGTCCAGCGGGCCAGGGACAGAGGGCTGATGCCTTGGGAGGGATGAAGAGGAGAGGGCTGTCCACAGGCACGGCCAGGTCCACACCCAGCACAGGCCCGGGCGTTGCCTGAAGTCACTGGGCAGGACTGGGCTGCCGGGTCCTGGCCCCTCGCACCTCCTGGCATGTCCTGTCCAGACAGGAAGGGGTGCTCTGCGGCTGGGAGGCCACCAGCACCTGTCTGGGGACCGCTGTGTGAGCAGCAATAAAACACTCATCAGGAGCTCCGGCAGCTGGGCTCCCCTCACAGACACGGCTGGGCAGCCTGCACCCGCGCCTGCGGCCCCCCGAGTTCTGCTGAGTCACGGGGTGCCCAGGAGCAACCGGCCTCGCCTCCGGGACCCCTCTGCCCTTTGGACATGTGGATGCCTCATAATATGTAAGCCACTGGGCCTCCCTCCAGGCCAGGCCGGGCTTTGGACCTCACCAGGGGACGCTTCGGCCTTTGGCTGAGGCCGCAGAGCAGAGGGCGTCCCACCATCTGGGCACGTCCCCTGCGTCTGTGTTCGGCTGGGAACACCAAGGCTCCTGGGCTGCTACGTGTGCAGGTCTCAGGCTCTTAGGGGTCAAGCAGAGATTCGAGGGGTGTCTGTCTGACCAAGACCTGTCCCTAGGGAGCCCAGAACCAGGGCCCGGTTGCCCGCCTGCCCCAGTGTGACAGTGCTGTGACTTCAGGTTTGTGCTTTTGATTCTTAGAGTAGCACCAACAACAAAAAACCCTGGCAGATGGCTGCTTCCCACGGCCGTGGTGGGAAGAGCAGCAGGCCGCCGGTCTTGCGATCATCATTCATAAAACACATTCTGGGTGCCTTGGCCACGGGCCAGAGCTCGAGGGCCTGGGGACTGGTGAGGGAGCTGATGCCATGCAGGGCAGGAGGGAGCCCCCCGACCCGAGAGGGTACGTTCAGCAATGGCGCCTGCATGCTGTTTGTCCTCAGGCAGGTCGCTCTGCCTCTCTGAGCCTATTCTCAGATTTGTGACTTGGGGGTAAACTCTGCTTCTTGATCTCTGTCCTGTCCTCACATCCACTGATGCTTGACAGGCACGGATCAACCTTTGGACTGGCTCTGGTTTTCAGAGGCACTGGCAGCCGTAGCCGGCGCACCAGGAAATAACCAGGAGCTGGTGCCTGAGGACCTAGAGAGCGGGCGGGGCTCTGAAGGGAAGCTCTGTCCCTGGAGCCACTGGCACAGCGGCTGTGGGAATGAGAGGTGCTGGCCACACACCAGCCATGACTGGACCTGATTTCCAAGCCCCAGCTGGGGGCCAGGCCTGCGTCATGCCACTGCTGCCTGCCAGGGCACACGAGCCTGCCACCCCTGCCAGTCTCAGACTGCCACCCCCGTCCTCTCTCCTGTGCCGGTCAGCTTTCCGTCACTGTGACAGAATGCCTGAGACTGATCAACTTAAAGAGGAAAGACTTGTTTGGCTCACATTTCAGAGGTTTCAGTCCGTGGCTGGCCCAGTTGCTGTGGCATCTGAGGTGAGGCAGAACATCTTGATGGCAGGAACATGTGGCAGAGGCCACTCACCTCATGGTGACCAAGCAGCAAAGAGAGAGGGGTAGTGGCCAGGGACACATACCCTCTTCAAGGGCACCCCCCAGTGACCATCTTCCTCTGACAAGAACCCACCTCTGAACACTGCTGTGCTGGGGGCCACACTTGAACGCACAAGCTCTTGGGGCTGTTTCAGAGGGGACCATGATCCTCCCACTGCTGCTGCCTGGAGTCCTCCCCCCTCCTCCTCCTCCCCCTCCCCCTCCTCCTCCTCCTGCTCCTCCTCCTGGCTGCTGTGGGTTTGAGCCCTATGGGCAGGCGCCCTCCTCCAGGAAGTTTTCCTGGCTGCCCATGTCCACTGCACAGGACAGCAACCCTCCCTGTGTTAGACCCCCACCCAGAGTCTGCTGCTGCCTCTGAGGGGTTCTCGCCACCAAGCAGTGTCCCAGTGGCCCGGGCTCCAAGGACCACATGCTACAGTTCATCCCCTGGCTCCTGGGCTCAGCTGGGGCTGGCACAGAGTGGGAACCCAGGAGACGGAAGGTGGGAGGATGGATGCAGGCACCTGGTGCAGGTGTGACCCCTGCGGTGTTCCTGGGGGAGGGAACCCGGGATCCCCTGCCTCTCTGTGAACGGCCTCTGCAGCAGAGCATCCTGTTGCCTGGCCTTCAGAGGCCATGGGCCTTCAGCTGGGCAGGAAGGTAACGCCTGGGGTTAGGAGACACCCCACATCCACTCTGCACATCCAGCCTCTGTCCATAGCAGGGTAGCGGAGACCCCAGCCCTTTCTGAGGGCTGGCAAAGGTGCTGGGAAGGTGGTTTTGCTAGGGAGGCAGGTGTCCTGGGCCAGGTGCATGCTACTGGTGAGGCTGGATCCCTGGAGGAGGAAGAGGGACGGCATGGGACCCTGCAGGGGCTGCTGGGCCACGTGTCCACGCCCTTCCTGGAATCTGCTGTGACCAGGGCTTGCTGCTTCATCGCTGACCCACTCATGAACTCAGCACGTGTAGCCTGGACTTCACAGCGCTGGGTGTTGGGGTGTAGATGCTGACACCAACCCACCCAAGAGTCACAAGGTCCAGGGTCCAGCCCCGGCTCTCCAGGGTCCAGCCACGTGGCTCTGGGCAGCTCAGATGCCTTGTCTTTGGAAAGGGCAGAGTGGGGCTTGCTTTGTGGCTTCCTGTGAGGAGGTGGGGGAGGTGCCAGGCCTGGCCCTGCAGTGTCACGGTGTGGACCAGGCGTGCCCCTTCCCTCATTAGCAAGTGTCCACTCACTAGGAAGAACAGGGATCAGGGGAGAGTGGGTGATGTGGGCAGCGTGGGGGTCTAAAACCAAGCACTTCTGCCCAGTCCAGCCAGGAAGAAGCATTCCACAGCCATGGAGACGACTGGCTTCCCCCATGGTGGGGCCCGCGGGCCTGTGTCCTCCCTCCCGCCCACATGCCCGCAGGGACCTGCCATGTGTTCCCAGGACTGCCCATCTCACAAGCCCAGCTGGTGCTGCTCTGAGCCAGATGAATGGGGTGTTAGGGGGTCCAGGAGACAGACCCCTGGCCTCAGCTGCTGCTCACTGGCCTGACTGGCTCTGAGAGGCTCGACGTCCCCAGTACGCACGGTGACCTCGCAGTCGCAGCATGTAACGAGAGGAGGAGCCAGGCTGGGGTCTGAGGGCCCGGGTGGGGCAGGGCTGGGGCCCAGGCTGTGGGGGTGCAGCGGCGGTCAGGCCTACAGTCTCCACATTCACGCAGAGTCACTCACTGGACCCTGGCACTCCAGGGCCACAGATGTGTGCCAGGCCAGAGTGCCCACAGTCAGCAACCCTGACCCACTGTGCCACCAGGGGTGGGTGCCACCAGGGGTGGAACGCGCGGGACTCTGCTGCTCCTGGACGGAGATGCCTCCCCCTCCTGTCTGCAGGTGGTGGTGATGGCCCTATCCCAGCTCAGTGTGAGGCTCAGAGGACAGGAACCTGGCCCAGCGCTGCGCAGGCACCTGCTGGAGGTGGTCGCTCTCCCGATGGCCAGCCCTCCACACACGGGGTTCCCAGGAACCCTGGGAGGCACTCAGCAAACTAAGGTGACCAAACTGACCCTTCCGGAGAGTCCAGCAGACGTGGGTGCAGCCCTGGCTCCTGGAGGTGAGGACACCCTTGCAGCTCCGTCGACCTGTCTTCCCCAACATGGGACCAGGACCTGTCACTGAGTCCCACAGGACACTGCTGCATGCAGCCCGTCTGGACCGCGTGGTGGAGCTGTGCGGCCCCCTGTACCAGGTGGGAGAAGACTGGTCCAGGTGCCCTTCTCAGAAGCCCCGGCTCCATGTGTGGAGGTGGAAGCCCGCAGGGGCCACCACGGCCAGGGTGAGAACCAGCAAGAGGGCGGAGCTGGGAGACACAGGGACAGCGCAGCCTGACCCTTGGATTTGACCTGCTTCCCTGCTGAGCGCTCCTCTGTCCCTGGCACAGAGCAGTGTGGCCAGCACTGTGAGGCGTCCTCTGCTCTACCTGGAGCAGGACAAGAGCCAGCCCAACCAAGGGACAGGCTGGTGAAGGTGAGGTCAAGGTCGGAGCACCGCCCTGGCCTGCTGGCCCCGAAGCCAAGAGGTCCCTCCAGGGAGGCTGTGGGGACGGGAAGGGCTCTGTCCCCCTAGTGTGGGAGGTGCTGAGGGGCCCTGTCCAGAGGGCAGCAGAAGTGGGGGGAGAAAGAGGACAGGCCCCAGGCCCACCAAGGCCTCAGCCTGCTTCCACGCAGGCCTCTGTGTGCCATGGGTGAGTGGGGCCCCTCTGCCTTCCTCACTGAGCTGTTGTGAAGGCCCAGGAAGGACACTGAAGGGGCGGATTCAGGCACAGGAGGGTCAGGAGGCAGAGCGCTGCCCCACTGCCCGCTCCTTCAGTGAGGGACTGCCAACCGGGACCAGCTCAGTGGGGTGCCGGTGGGAGCAAGTAGCCTCTAGCCAGACTGACTGCAGAAGCCAGCTAGGGAGGGACAGCTCCCGCTCTGCAGAGTTCCAGGGTCTTCTCAGCAACGTGCCCGCCAGGGGGTGGCCTGGGCAGGATCGTCCCCCAGCATGTGTGTGTGTACAGAAGGCTTCAGTGTGTAAGAGAACCCCAGGCAGGGTTTTGCAGGATGAATAGGAGTTGGCGATCACATCAGGCTTGGGAAAGTTTATGCCAGGCAGGTGAAGGGCGAGCGTGGACACGGACTGGGCCCGGCCTCCAAGGACATTCCTTTCACCGGGAAGTCATCCTCTGGGGGCTCCTGGTTACCCTGCCTCTCCCCTCATGCCTGGGGAGCTGCTGTTCTGGGGTTCCTGTAAGGGGCTGGAGCTTGCAGTCACACGGCCACCTCTTGCCTGACCTCTGCAGCGTAGCCCTGGAGAGCGTCTTCCTGTCACCTGCCCCTCAGGTCTGGGGTGATCTCTGTGGGCTGCACAGTCTGGGAGACACAGGAGCCAAGGCCCCACCCCAGCTGCCACCAGCACTCCGAGCCACAGACCTGATGACCAGGCCTCGGGTACGCAGAGGCTGGCAGTGGGGAGCCCCTTGGCGGCCTGGCCACGTGTGGGTAAAGCCATCCCCCAACCTAGCACCTGGGAGAAGGGCCAGGTGCTGTGTCACTCCACCTCCTGCTGTGGCCCAGCTCACCTGTGTGTCACCTCAGGCCCCGTCACTGGGACACCTGTGGCCTTGGGAACCCTGCAGGCGACGTCCTCCCAGCCTCAGTCCTCCACCTGGGAGATGGGCAGCCTCACTCCAGGGCCACTCTGTGTCTGGACTTGGGCTCTGGCCACCCGCTGTTGAGCTTGTCCCCAAGTGAAGGGCTTGTCCCATCTGTGACTGGAGCCGGAGCTCGGAACCCGTGCTGGGCCCTCTGCAGCTCCCTGTCTTCTGCTCCGACCACGGCGGCTGGTGGATCCTGGGTGCGGCTCCCTGACCTGCCAGCCACTGGGTGCCCCACCACTGAACTCCACATACAGCATTTTTATTTATTTTGAAGTAGGGTCTTACTAGTTAGCTGAGGCTGGACTCAAACTCCCTATCCTCCTGTCTCAGCCTCCCCATCTGCTGGGTTATAGGCCTGTGCCACTGCACCCCGCCCAGACACATGTGCAAGGCAGGGAGGTCCAGGAGGGCTGGAGGGGCTGGCACAGGGGCATGGGAGGCGCACCCCTCCCTGCCTGCCTGCCCTGTCACTCCAGGTCCCTGGGTTGCAGTCCTGCACGCCCCACCTTTGGCCGGGGATGTGCCGTGTGCCGCCCAGCTGCCGGGCCCCACTCCTGTGTGTCCCAGGAGCCTCACTCCCTGCAGCTGCACCACTCCTCTGCGAAGCAGGAACGGTGGCACCTGCCACCGGTACAGCAGTCGCGACCTGTCGTGCCGTGGGGATGCTTGCCTGTGTTGCTCGGCCATTTACACAAAGGGCAGGACACCCAGGGAGGGACAGGGAGTGGACCAGGGAAGTGGCCCAAGGGCCGGGGGAGGCGCCCTCCACCCTGGTGGCCCCCTGCAGTGTGCTAGTCCCTGGAGCTGGTGCTGCAGGCCCCAGGCCAGGGCCCAGTCCTGACTGCCAGCCTCTCTCCTTGAGGGGCACCCTGAGGCCAGCTGCAGAAGCTCCCCTACGCACCGGCTTCCATGGGGCCTCGTTCTGTTTTGGGTCCCAGCTGCCATCGGGGGACCCGGTCCTGGTGCTCCGGCACCCGTCTCCCCCGTGGGGGCTGCTGCCTTATGGCTGGGTGAGTGGCGTTCATCTCGCAGGGCCGTCCCGGGATCCTTCCCAGGCCTTCCCAGGACTTGCTTTTGATCTGTGTGTTGATGCTGGGGATCCAACGCGGTGGGCACGGCGCCCGCAGCCGGCCAGCCCGGCGCACTTAGGATATCGCTCTGTGCGCTCCGAGGCCTGGTGCCCGCCGGCCGCCCATCAGTGGGCTCAGGCCGAGGCAGACCGGCTTTTCCGTGTCGCTGGTAACCACTTTCCTGGCTGCCACTGTCCGAGGCCGGGCTCAGGCCGGCGATCCGCACCGAGCAGGGGCGGGCCCAGTGCCCCTCCGCCGCGCCCCGCTCTTGGAGCCAAGTGCGCGGGTTCTCAGGTGGCATCGTTTCCCGGCAGCTTCGCTCCTACACCAGTTAGAGTGAACCAGGAGGCAGAGTTGAGATGTGGACCCTGCCCAATTGGAGGAAAACAACAGGCTCTGGACAGACTAAGGACGGAACCCAGCTCGGCAGGGAGCGCCCGCTGTGCCCGGGCAGAAGCAGCAGGGTCCACGGAGGGCGGGGCTGCGCAGGGTCGCAGGAAGGGCTCCTCCCCCTGGCCCCGGATGGAGACTCCGCCCCTGTGCCTGCCCATGTCAGCCGACGCTGGCTGGGCTGTACTTAGTGTTTAGTGTTAGGTCACGCGTGCTGGAAGCATCTTGGGATATTTTGGCCTTGGCAACAATATTAACCCCCTGGTGGAGAGTGGTATAGTCTTAACGGTGACATTGCTCTGATCCTGCTGGACCCTGGTGACACCCTCGCTTTCCTACAAGCAGGTGGTCATCTTGCATTTGCAAGTACAGGATGTAGGCGGGAGCTTTCAGGTTATTTGATTCTCTTGATTTTTTTTCCCCCAGTACCACTGAGCTACATCCCCAGTCCTTTTAGTTTTTATTTTGAGACAGGGTCTCACTAAGTTGTCGAGGCTGGCCTGGAACTTGTGATCCTCCTGCCTCAGCCTCCCGAGTATCTGGGATCATGGGTGTGGGCCACTGGCTGTTCTCCTGATCTTCCCAAGGCCAACATGGTACTGTATAAGAACACCCCTCTTGTTGCGCCTTGCCAGGCACTGTCCAGAGCTGGCCTGCCAGTCATCTCTGGAGTGCCTGGAACCCAGCGCCATCCACCCCCTGCCACCAATAGCCTGGTGACTCATCCTGTATCTGTGGATCTTCCAGCCCTTATCAGAAACCCTGATGTGCTTTTGGAATTCCTGTTGGACCTTGGAGTAATAATACAGGACCTGTCCCTTGATGTCCCCTTCAGGCATCTGGCAGCATGTGACCGTCACTCCCAGGGAAGTTCCTGCATGGAGAAGTGGGGTAAACAAAGACTCCAAGGAGCAGCTGCAGGTTTGGGTGTGTCCAGGGACTGAGCTCAGTGCAGACTGGGACCTGGCCACTGGTGACCGGGACAACAACACTGCAGGGGAGTGGGGGACACAATCTTTTCCTGGAGTTTTGCTCCAAGAGGAGACAGGAGAAGGTGGTGCCGGCTCAGGGCATCAGGGACTGGGAGCAGAGCACATCCAGAGGGCGAGGGGTGAGGCTGAGGGTGGGGGCAGGGAAGCAGGCTGCAGGTGGCAGGAAGGAGACACAGGTGCCCAGCTGGCCAGGATGGCAGGGAGGCAGCTCAGGCGTGGAGGAAGGCCCTGCGGAGGCAGGCAGGTGGCGAGCTGTGTCCCCATCTGATGGGGCAGGCAAGCACAAAGTCCTGCCACCCGGTGGAGGGACAGAGGAGTGGGCGGGGGCTGCTTCCTACTCAGGGGCCCAGGGCAAGTTGGCACCTGGGCATGGAGGACCAGAGGCCACCCTGGAAGAGTGGGTAGGCTTATTTGTGATGCCGGTGTTAAAAGACAAAATTTCAACAAATCCGAAGACCTTAATTGGTTTTTCTTTGGGGCTCTAGAATCTGGCAGCACTGCATTCCATAAACTAGAACACCCGTTGCCCTGCTGAGCGCAGGGGGTGGCTGTGCAGACAGGGCTCGGGGAAGCAGGCACAGCGACAGAAAGAGCATAGGTCGGTTCTCAGGGACTCTTGCAGAGGCTGGGGCAGAGGGACTTCCTTGTCCTGTGGCTGGAACTGGCTCGTCGGGGAAGCTGGTTGTCGCCTGTCTCTCCTGAGCTCAGTGAACAGGGCTCAGCTTGGAGCCTGGGTGGCTGGAACCTCAGCTCGTGACCCCACTTTGGTTCCCACTGTTGTGCCTGGTACGGGAGCTCAGTCCACACCAGAAGCTTCCCGTGGGTCTTCTTGAGCACCTGCCTGGTGAACACAGGCACTGCCTGGCCAGCACTGGGGGCAGGGGGTAACTGGGACTCCCATCCTGCAGATGGGGAAACCGAGGCACAGCTAAACAGAAGTCATCAGCCCAAGGCTGATGGCGATGCATGGCAAGGTCACAGCAGTTCTCTGGACGCCACTCCACACTGCCATTTATGTGGTTACCGACAAAGGACTAAATGCCAGCTGGGTGGGCAGGGCAGAGCCTGGGCCAAGCCTGGAGGCGGGAAGCAGGCAGAGGGTGAAGGGGCAAGGGACCTGGAGAGTCAGTGGCAGAGGACACAGGGGAGGCTAATGCTGCAGGCGGAGGGCCTGGCCCAAAGCCCGTGAGTAGGCAGGGCAGGATCACACCCGGGATCTGAGCAAGGTGGCTTCCAGCAGGCAGCCAGGGAGGCCGGGTCGGAGGAGTCCTGAGCCAGGCCTGCGGGATGGAGGGGCACGCCGCTGCAGAGGTCCGGGAAGGCAGCAGCAGAGTCCAACCCCCAGGTGTCAGGCAGGCAAGGCCTGGCCCCCTTCAGGATTGGGGTCTGCACCTGCCATGCGGGAAGCCGGGGAATGGAACTGGGACTCTGGAGCCAATCCTGACCCTGCCTCTCCCTAGCCTGTGACTCTGTGGGGACCTCAGAATTCAGACCCTCAGCATCTGCCTCCATGGCTTGGGGACGAGACTGCGGCCTGGGCTGGGCACAGGCAGGACCTCAGCAAGGGGCATTCTTCCCCTGGACTTCGGTCAGGCACGCTGGGGTGGCTGCCACCCCTCCAGGAAATCCAGCCGCAGCTCCTGCTCACAGGAGAGTTAGAAGGAGCCCCTCACACAGGCACAGGGTCCTCCTGGGACTGTCTCAGCCTCCCCACCCGTGACACGGCCCACTCCCGCAGCCCAGGGGCCTGGCAGGCATGCTAAATGTCATCTTGGGGAGCCTCCATCTAGGGACTGGCAGGTCCAGATGACCCAGCAGCAGCCCCACGACAACATGGAGCTTGATGTGTGAAGTCAAGGGTGCAGACAGGTCTTGGCACGGCTCTTCGCGGCTGAATCCCTGGCTGGGAGCAGCAGTTCCTACCTCACAGGGGTGTTTGGAATGGTAATGAAACAATGGCTTTGAAACATGCACTTCCCAAGGCCCCAGACCCACAGCAAGCAGGGCGCAAGGGGTGTCCGGCTCCTCGTCCGGGGCAGTGTCAGCTGAGGTCTGATTTCCTAAGCAGCGTCCTTCTTTCCAAGGATTCTTCTGAGAAAGGCTGCTGGCAGGGAAGGCGCGTGGAGGTAGAGCGGGAAGGCAAGCCAGCCGCGCCTGCCCGGTGCAGCTTTCCTACTGGGGCATGAGGCCAGGCCAGGCCAGGCTGGGTGCAGGGGCACGTGATCCCAGTGACTGCAGAGGCTCAGGCAGGAGGATCGTGAGTTCAAGGCCAGCCTGGGCAAGTTAGTGAGACCCTATCTGAGAATCAAACGGGCTGGGGATGTGGCTCAGTGGGTTCAGTCCCCCTGAAAAACAGGGATGGGGCCTGGCTGCCACAGCCGCTGGCGATTGCAGGTCACGTTCCTTGGCCAGTGTTCAGAGCTCAGGTGGCAGAGTGAGCGCTCCCTCCCCACACCCCGGAGTTGTGTTTCCCTGCTGCAGAAAGCAGGTGTGGGGACAAGAGGGGTCTCCAGTGTGTGGATGGGGTGGCTGCAGGTTTCCCGGGGGCCACAGCCAGGGCCGGGCAGGCGTGTGGCCCTGTTGGAGGACAGCGGCGTACTCGCGTCCCAGCGCCCTGACAGGACCAGGACTGCTGGCCTGGCAGAAGCTGGGTTTCTCCCTTCTGGAAGCGAGGAGTCTGAGAGCAGGGTGTCCACGGCCGGGCATCTCCCCGCCTCCAGCTCCGGCCGCCGCGCTTTGGTGTCCCTCAGCTTGTCGCTGTGGCTCTCACGTGTCTGCCCCATCGTCGGGCCTGACCTCTGGTCCTGCGCCCGGTGCCTTTCTGTGAGGACATCGTCCCTGCGTTAGGACCTGCCTCGCTCCAGCACGACCTCCTCTTAGCCTAGGGCGTCTGCAAAGACCCTCCACCAAGAAAGTGGCATGCCAGCACCGGAGGGCAGGACGTCAGCTTGTCTTCTTTTGGGGGTCTCGGTGCGCCCTCTGCAGGTCCGTGGTCTGATGCCCCAGGTCCAGCTGGCCAGGAAGACCATTTTGTCTGGCTTCAGTTTTATGGGGATTGCCAGGCAGGCTGGCAGGGTGGTTCTCAGGACGAGAGGCTGCAGGGGTCAGGCCCTGGGTGGGGCTGGCCTGGATGTCCCACCAGCTCTCTGCCAGCATCACCTCTGTCCCTGATGCTGGTTAAGTGAACATGGCTGCTCTTCATGCTGGACCCGCCCTGCCTGGGTCCCTGGCAGACAGGGAGGCAGCTGAGTGCTGAGCGCAGCTTTGCTGAAGCCAGACCTCCTGGGACGAGGACCCAGGAGGACCAGGCTGGCCCAAGCCTGGTGACCGTGGAGGACACTTAGCCCTGCAGGGCCCACTGACTCACCTGCAAGCTCCAATGATGGGGGGGGAGCAGCTGCCTCCTGGGACCGTGTGGAGTTTGAGGGGGACACTGCCCCTTGCTGGCCATGAGGAGCCCAGGGTGCTGGGAGGTGCCCCTTTCAACTCCCTAGTCAGGATGCCAAGACAGGGCTCAGGGGAGGGGCTTGTGGGGCAGGGTACTGCAGGCAGGTGTGGGGCTGGAGCAAACCTGGTTGGTGGGATGCACGCTCCAGCTCTGACAGGAGCCCTGCTGGACCTGGGGCGCCTGTTGATCAGCCAGCATCAGGTTTGTGGAACACCTGCCCCAGAGAACCTTAGGAAACTTGTGCTCCCGCTGGGTGCAGTGGTGCACACCTGTCACCTCAGCAGCTCAAGAGGCCAGGCAGGAGGATCACAAGCTTGAGGCCAGCCTCAGCAACTGAGCAAGTCCCTGTCTCTAAATCATAACAAGGGCTGGGGATGTGGCTCAGTGGTTGAGCACCCCCAAGTTCAATCCCTGGTACCACAAAAAAGAAAAGAAAGAAATTGGTTGTTCTCAACCTTATTTACAGATGGGAAACAAGGCTTGAGTCTTGGCTGCACTTATGAGGTTAGGCGGTCCTCTCTGCAGATGAGGGCCCCTCACTTGCCCCACCCGGGGCCAGGCACAGAACGGAGGGAGGTCAGCGTGGGAGGGCCGAGCTCAGGCCTGCTGGGCTGAGGGGGAGCGGGGATCCTGGGACTCAGCTGGGAAAGGGAAGACCTGAGAGAAGCCATCTGTCCCCAAACCTCCGGGCTGCCAAGGGTTTGAGGAGGACGTGGACAAGGTAGAGACCGTAGGGAGGCTGGGGCAGTGAGCCCAGTCACAGCCACGGGAACCCTGTCTTTCTGTCCCCCACTGTTTGCCTGATACCTACAACAGGGCCTGCATAGAGTAAGTGATCGATGAAAGTGCCAGCAAGGGCTGGGGGTACAGCTCAGGGGCGGGGCGCTGGCTGGCATGCAGTGCTGGGGAGGCGCCATCGTCACCAAGAGCAGTTGGCCAGCTCGTCCGCTTTCTGCCGCCAGCCGGCAGCCCGAGCAGCAGCTTTCCTCCCGGCCTCAGTCTCCATTCACACAGTGCGTGAGAAGAGCTGGTGCCCGCTGGGGGCCCTGGAGGGACAGTCCTGCAGAGCAGCCTGAGCGCTGGCACTGGCCCCCCCGCCTGTCACTTCTGACGGGCCTGACTGGCACCCGTCTGCCCTGTGCGCTGGCCCTGAGACCCAGGCTGAGAATCAGTGCACAGAGCAGGACCTGTGGGGCTGCCAGCCCGGGTCACCAGTGCTGGGGTCCCTGAGGGGCTCCGGGCTCACCTCCACCAGCAGCCTGGCTCAGGGCTCCCTTTCCGATGCTTAGCCACAGTGGCAGCCGTTTCCAAGCCCAAGCCCACTCCATGTGCATGAGTTGCCCACTCCACCCTGCCCCTCACAAGGCAGTGGGGTCACTGTCCCCATCCAGGGACGCTGGCACAGACCCTCCCTGTGGCTCCCCGTGTCGGCCCCTCCCCAGGTGTCTAGATCCCCAGGGTGCAGAGACTACCAGCCCACCACAAGGTGCAGGAGGGACGTGGGGAATCGGCTTTGAGGAAGCACCAGTTTTTGCCACCGGGGGGCAGAAGTGCCTCCTGGGAGCAGGCAGTGCCTGGGAGGAGGGCAGGGCGCCCGTTGAGGTCGGTGATGATGACAGAGCCCGGCTGCCTCTTCCCACTTGCTGTCGGGCTCCAGCTCAGCTCTGCCACTTGCCGACTGTGACTTGGAGCTCAGGCCTCTGCCCTCCTGTGCCTGAGCTGATCTGTCGGTAACCCGCGGCCTGTCACCTGGGGCAGCAGCCCTGGGAGGACTCAGGAGGTCTTGTGTGTAAGTGCCACCCTGCCCTGTCTCAGGGGTCCCTCCTGAGCTGGCCCCTGAAGGATAGGCTGTCTGCCCCCTCTGATCACACAGAAAAAGGAGCTGGTGACATGGAGACCATGAACTTGGCCCAGGGGACTAGAAGTCCAGGGGTCTACGTGTGAGATCTGCCACTGACTTCCTGTGGTCCCTTCCTGTCCCCAGATGCCAGGCTACCCATCTGTAAAGTGAGGGGCCAGGACAGGCTTGGGGTCAGAGGCCCCCGGGCACCACCAGAGCTTCCCAGGTGCTTTTTGGCAGTTGTTGGCAATCCCCAGCTGCCCCCCAAATTCTGAGTTCAGGGTTCAGGCAGGGGCTGGGAAGGGCATTCTGGGCCAGCCCTGGGGACTTCTGATGCCAAGTCCTGGAGCAGAGTCCGTCCATGTGTCCAGGCCTGTTTTTAGGGTCAGTGCCAGGATGGATCATCCTGGAGGTGAACCTTAGCCAGCCCCTCAGCTGAGGCTCACCAGAGTCAGTCTTTTGTCTGAGGCCCTAGAGGTCACCCGACTCGGTGACAGGGCTGAGTGTTTTCATTTCCAGTCACCCCCTGAGGCTTCCTCTCCATCAGAAGGACACATCTGGACTCTTAGGGTTCCCTCTGGTCATCGGGGTCCTACCCCAGCTCCCTGCACCCTACTGGGCAGGGGGGGCAGGATGAAGTTTGGGTCTGGGGGAGGAGAGGATGTGGCTCTGGAGTGGGGTGACTGGTGGCTTTGGGGATGTGTGAATGTGTCTCCTACCTCCCATGCCCTCAGAGGGGCATTTACCTTCCCTGAGTCTCAGACACAGAGGGACCCTGCCCAGAGCCACCCCCAATACGACTGCTCAATCCCCAACCCCTCTCTTGGGCTTAGAGGGCCCTGCAGGGGCATGGAGGGCCCAGTGGCCACCAGAGCCTTCCTGCCTGCTGGCAGGGCAACAGCCCAGCCTAGAGCGGTGGCAGGGCTGGCCCAGAAGGCGTCCTCAGACAGTCCCGGGAGCCAGAGCAGGTGCTGTTGGCCACGCCACTGTAGCGAGGGGCGGGGGGCGGGCTGAGCTGGCACCTAGCTCCCCAGTTGCCCCCTGCTCTGGGTTCATGATGGCCTCTGTCTCAGATCTCCAAGCCCAGGAGCTAAGCCTGTCACGAGCCAAATGCAGGGACACATCACCTCTGTACCTGCCCTGCACTCCTGACACAGGCTGTGGGTGTGGACTCACGGCAACCCCCGCCTCCGCCTGGAGGTGGCCTTTTTTCAGTCGTCCTGGGGACGGAACCAGGGCCTTGCCCGTGTTAGGCAAATGGGCACATCCCAGCCCCCTCAAAAGTTTGTTTTGATAGAGGGTCTCACAAAGTTGAACTTTGAACCCTCATGCCTCGGCTTCCTAAGTGGCTGGAAGACGGGCGTGTGACGCCCCCTTCATGAGAGAGCCTTCTGGGTGGATTACTGGCTGTGGATCCTCCCCCAGACCCCCGAGAGCCCTCCTCCCACTCCTCCTCCTGCTCCTGCTCCTCCTCCTCCTCCTGCTCCTCCTCCTGCTCCTTCTCCTCCCTCCTCCTGCTCCTCCTCCTCCTCCTGCTCCTCCTCCTGCTCCTCCTCCTGCTCCTGCTCCTCCTCCTCCCTCCTCCTGCTCCTCTTCCCTCCTCCCGCTCCTCCTCCTGCTCTCCCTCCTCCCTCCTCCCTCCTCCTGCTCCTCCTCCTCCTCCTGCTCCTCCTCCTGCTCCTTCTCCTCCCTCCTCCTGCTCCTCCTCCTCCTCCTGCTCCTCCTCCTGCTCCTTCTCCTCCCTCCTCCTGCTCCTCCTCCTCCTCCTGCTCCTCCTCCTGCTCCTTCTCCTCCCTCCTCCTGCTCCTCCTCCTCCTCCTGCTCCTCCTCCTGCTCCTCCTCCTGCTCCTGCTCCTCCTCCTCCCTCCTCCTGCTCCTCTTCCCTCCTCCCGCTCCTCCTCCTGCTCTCCTCCTCCCTCCTCCTGCTCCTCCTCCTCCTCCTGCTCCTCCTCCTGCTCCTCCTCCTGCTCCTGCTCCTCCTCCTCCCTCCTCCTGCTCCTCTTCCCTCCTCCCGCTCCTCCTCCTGCTCCCCCTCCTCCCTCCTCCCTCCTCCCACTCCTCCTCCTGCTCCTCCTCCTGCTCCTCCTCCTCCCTCCTCCCGCTCCTCCTCCTGCTCCCCCTCCTCCCTCCTCCCTCCTCCCGCTCCTCCTCCTGCTCCTCCTCCTCCCTCCTCCTGCTCCTCTTCCCTCCTCCCACTCTCCCTCCTCCCTCCTCTCTCCTCCCGCTCCTCCTCCTGCTCCTCCTCCTGCTCCTCCTCCTGCTCCCTCCTCCTGCTTCTCCTACTCCCTAAGATTCACATCCTCAGCAGTCCCACCTCCCCCGCAGCCCAGCTCCTCCCACCCCAATGTGCTGAGCACACAAGCAGCCCTCCCGGCAGAGCCTACCCCAGGCCCGGCGTGGGCACCGGTCGTCCTGGTCGTCCCGAGGTCCTGGGGGCTCAGCTGCATCATCCCCAGTGGCAGCGATGTGACAGTCTCATGTCTGGGTGTGGGGCTTCTCCTCAGCCCTTCCACAGGACGGTCTAATGTGATCCTCGTCCTCCTGTGAGATGCATGTGTACCCAGCCATTCACCCGAGTGCCGCTGAGCGGCTGTGTGGGCTGGCTTGGCACCAGAGCCTGGTGGTGAACCAGTCCTAGACCCTGCCCACGAGTCCCAGTGGCTCACGGCAAAGGATGGAAAAAGGCATCGACTGTCAGGAGGGCCAGCCGAGCCTCACTGAGGACGCAGCCAGTCAGGGAGGAGGACAGGAGCTTCGGCCGTGGCCAAGGCAGTGCTGGGGCCTGGGAGCAGGCAGGTCCTGAGGGTCCCTCAAGGCTTGGAGGCGGGGCTTCTCATCCAGTGCGGTGTCAGGGCAGCACTGGGGGCTCACCACTGAGAGAGGGGCCTGTGGTCCAGGCTGAGATGCCAGGAGCTGGGGCGGGGAGGCGGGCAGTGGACGGGACACAAGGTACATCTTAAGGGGGAGAGACCACTGGGGCTTTGCCTGGTGCCATCAGGGACAGGAGGAGTCCCAGCTGTGTCCACCCTCCCCACACTAGGAACAGGCTCAAGGTACACGGTGGGCCCAGGGCACCACAAGGCCAGTGCAGCGGATGTGGCCCTGTTAGGGACCCTGGGGACCCCAGCCACCCTGACTGCACCCCACCCGTGGGCTGCTGGTCTCCGGGTGGCTAAGTCTTCACAGGCGTACTCTCTTCCAACGTGGACCAATGATCCAGCACTTCTGCGTACTGCTGTGACGACAGCCAGGGAGAAAGCCCTCGTCCAGCTGGGACCTGTGGCCACCTGAACGTGGAAGGGTGTGAGGAAGGGGTCGGGGCAGGCCCCCTCCGCCCCTGAGCAGAGGTTCCCGGGGACAGGTCTGAGCATGCGCACACCTGCTGAGGGAGCCCCCATCCCGCACCTCAACCTTCCAGCCCTGACTGGCTGGTCACCCTCATGGGGTCCTTGGCACCCACTGTTCCCTTCCATCCCAGCAGAAGCCATCAGCACCTCCTCTGTCGACCCCAGCTGCTCCTCCCTGGTCCTGGCTGAGGCATGCTGGGCACCCGAGCCCAGGGCCCTTGACTGTGGACAGGGGAGCCTGACCCCTCCTGGCAGCTCAAGTGGCTCATTAGGGCCTCAGTCTCAGTGTGATAGGCTCTGTGGAGGTTCTTGGGGAGGAGGAGTCGGCCCTCTGGCTCTGCCTCCCTAGGACAGGTGATGTCTGGCACATAGCAGGTGCTCAGGAATGTGAGTTGGGTTGAACTGCACAGTGACTCCTTGCAAGGTTCTATTCCATTCCAGGTGGGGCTCCCCCAGCAGGGGGACAAGAGCCTGTCAGTACCCTATGGAGCAGGCAGGTGAGCCCTGTGGGAATCCCAGGAGCTGGGGCAGGGGAGGCCCTGTGCCAGACACTGGCCTGCTTCGCCACTTGGTAATTGCTCAGCTTTGGGGCATGTTTACCGTGAGCCTCAGTCTCCCCGGCTGGGGAATGGGGAGATTCGTGAGCTCAGGCATCCAAGAGTGCTCTGCACACCGGAAGCACCTAGGTTGTGCCCTTCCTTGGCTGCAATCACTGCCCCAGACACAGGGACTTCGGAGAACCCACTCGCT
The DNA here is from genome assembly GCF_902686455.1 of Sciurus vulgaris. NCBI lineage: Eukaryota > Metazoa > Chordata > Mammalia > Rodentia > Sciuridae > Sciurus > Sciurus vulgaris. The sequence goes on from NC_136465.1 coordinate 176,602,833, forward strand.
TCCACCATCCTGGGGGACAGGTCGTCACAGTGTGGCAGGTCTCTGCCCTGGAATGACAACTAATATTCCTTCAAACCCCAGTCCAGCAACTCCTCTGGGTGGCCAGACAAGACTACCCGCCTCCCTGAGCTGCGGGTCTAGGTCCGCGGGACCCACGGTGGGGGCTCAGGGCCGGAGGCTCGTCTGGGGCCGAAAGCCTTGACCCCAAACTGAGTGAAAACCGCAGAGGAATCTGTCAAGCAAAACGATCTCGAGGGGCTCTGTGTGGGCCCAACCTTCTGGAGGACGGGAGAGAAGGAATGACTGCGGGAGGCTTGTCTGGGGGGTCTCAGGCTGCGGTCCTGTGCGCGGTGTGGGTGTGACTGCGGCGTGGGGTGGGGCTGTACGTCCTGTGTGCGCTGGCTTCCCGTGGGCACATGTGGCCCTCAGAAGAGGGGAGGGGGCGGTGTGCGACCCCCGCGACCACGCACAGAGGGACGCATTGGTCGCCTCGGCCGCGCCCAGCTCGTAGCCACGCCCCATGTCCGCCCCTCGCGGAGGCCCCGCCCCTCGGCCCGGGCCCCGCCCCCGGCTTGCGTTTGCGCGGGGCCGGAGCCCGCGGCGCTCCCGGCTCTGCACGCTGCAGCCGCTGGGAGCAATGATTAACCCGGCGGGGCGGCCGGCGCGCGGCCCGGGGCGGAGGCGCGGGGCTGGGGCGGGACCCCGCAGGGCCGCTCGGCTTCCTGCTCTCGCCCAAGTTTCCTTGTAGAGGGCGCAGCGCCGGCGGGGCCCGCGGCGTGGCGCAGCGCAGGGCGCGCGTGGGCGCCGAGCGGGCCGCCGGGTCACCATGAGGACTCTCCGCAGGTTGAAGTTCATGAGTTCGCCCAGCCTCAGTGACCTGGGCAAGAGAGAGCCGGCGGCCGCCGCCGCGGACGAGCGGGTCACGCAGCAGCGCCGGGCCTGCGCCAACGCCACCTGGAACAGGTAAGGCCGCGCCCTCCCGCCCCTGCGCCAGCCCCGGGCCCGGGCGCCTGGGAGGGGGCCTCGGAGCCCGACCGCGGGCGAGGGGCCGCCCCGCGCGGGGAACGGCGCCGGGGCACCGCGCTCGGCAGTTTGCGAAGAACTTGCTCCGCCCGCCGGAGTGGCGCGGGCCGGAGGGAAGTTTAGTGCAACGTGTTCCTGGAGCAGAGACCGAGGCCCGCGAGGACCCGGGGTGGGTCGGAGCGCCCCGCCGGGGGCCCGGGGCGCTTCCAGGTCTGCGCCCGGTGGGCGTGGCGGCCGGGAGGTGAGCAGCAGGAAGCGTTTTCCCCATTTTCAGATGAGCTCTGAGCCTCGCGGCTGCCCGGTGGGGTGCCGCCGCACTTCCTGTGTCTGCGTGTAAAGTCCGGCGAGGGTGGGCGGTGACTCTCCTCGAGTGGCCCCCTGCGCCGCCGGCTGTCGGCAGGGGTGCGGCAGCTGCCTCGCATTCCTTACAGACCCTCCCCGGGATGCGCGACCCCAGCCCAGCGGGGGCGTGGGAAGCCCCTCCCGCAGCCGTTCGCAGGCGTGCTGGGATCTGCGGAGAGCGCTCATCTGCTCCGGAGCGCTTTCAGAAATAGGAACTTCCACCAGAAAGACACCGGGGGCTGAAGGGGTGAGGCAGGCTGTTCGGGGGTTCTGCGGACCCCACCTCCACCGTGCCATCCTGCCAGATGCTCCTCCCAAGCTCTGGGCTCAGCCACAAGAACCTGGCTGTCACTTAGACACATGTCTGTTCATTCTGTCCTTCATGGGCACCCTGGTGGGCATGGGGCTGCCAGGTGGGACCCTGTCTGAACACGGGGCAGGACCTGGTTTATCTTGTGTCCTCTACTACATCGCAAGCTGCTTGAAGGCTGGGGCATGGCTGCCTTGGTTTCCCTTTCTGGGGGGCATGCACAGTCCTCACAGGGTGGGTGGCACAGAGGGGAAGGAAGATTCCTGTTGGGGAGTCTCACTGGCCCTGTGACTCCTACTGCTGGCCTCAAGCCTGGTTTCCTCCTCTGCACTACTGTGGATGGAGAGTCTCCTTGTTTCTTGCCTTGGTTTAGTGGAAGGAGCCGGGCAGACCTTTAGTTCAGATCCCAACTCTGCCCTTGCCCTGCTGTGTGACCTTGAGCAAGTCACTTAACATCTCTGCTCAGATTTATCTATACAGTGGGCAAATAATGGCACCCACCTGTCAGGGCAGTTGTTGGAACTGAACATGAAAATGGATAGTGAAGCCCCCGGCATGGTGCTTGGCACATGGAAGGTTCTGACTTGGAACTCAAGCCCAGCCCCACACAGTGCATGCCTGTAATCCCAACCACTTGGGAAGCTGAGGCAGGAGGGTACAGGTTCAAGCCTGGGCAACTTAGGGAGGCCTTGCCTCAAAAAATAAAAGGATGGGGATGTGGCTTAGTGGTAGAGAGCCCCTGGGTCCAATCCCCAGCCCCCCCCCCAAAAGAAAAATCCCAGGCCCAGAGTCGCTCAGGGCAGCATCTGGGGAGCTCCTTGGGAGCCAGCCACTTGCTGAACCTTCCGTGACAGCAACTTTGCGAGCCCCCCACTTGCCAGTCTCCTGCGATTTCCAGGTGGGAGCCCTGGCTGGGCCCCTGCTTGGAAGACTAGGAATCCCCTCCCTGACCTGTGTGACCCTGGGGGACTGGGTCTCAGGTGTCTGCAGGAGCCCCAGTCACTTCGCTGGTGTGTCACTGGGTGGCCCTGCACACTGCAGAGAAATGCCAGCCCTTTCCCAGGGCTCCTGCCCCGCCAGCCCCTCGCCTTGCAGCCTGGGATCCCATCAGCTCTCTCCTGACTGGGCAGCAGGGCCTGCCGTGTCCTTGCTTCCGCTGTGTGCCAGGCCCGTAAACACCCGTGCTTCCCTCTGCCCAGCCTGGGTCACAGCCCGCCCACATGGGCCCGTGCTGCCCTCAGTGGGCAGGTGTGTGCTGAGCTCAGGAGAGTGAAAGTGCCTTCCCTGTCAGGGTGGAAGCAGTGGCGTCCAAGGTCCCCTTCAGGTCCCTGACCTCATCTGCCTGCCCCCTCTCCTGGCCCGTCCCTGGTGTAGGGTCAGGGAGCTGGACACCCCCTTCTGTCCGTATGGCCACCATAGTTTTCCTGGGACTACCGGCATCAATGACCACAAGCTGGGTGACTTTAAGCCAACAGGAGTCCTCTTGTAGTTATGCAGGCCAGAAGTCCATCAGGGTGTGGCTGGCTGTGCCCATGCTGGCGGTTCTGGGGCAGTGTCCTTGGCAGGCTCGCTGGCTTCAGCCCTGCCTCGTCTCCTCGGGGCCTCCTCCTCTTACTGCCCCAAACCCGGCACGGCTCCACCTCGGGCCCCTTCCCCTTCCCACCTGCCCAGAGCCCACTTCCCAGGCACAGCTGAGGTTGTGGATGCACGGGAACAGGTTGGGCGTTGTTCGCTACTACAGCGACCCCAGGCCCCCCACCTCCAGCTGGCACACCTGTGTCTCCTCTGGCAGGAGGCCACCCAGAGCCCCACCGGTCCCTCCTTCTGTCCTGCGCTTGGTTCCCTGCTGGCGCTCGGCTGCCCGAGCCAGAGGAGGAGCCAGGAAATAAGCAGGGAGACAGGCCACGGCCAGGTAATTGCAGGTGGCGCCTCACTCAGGAAGGTGACGGCGGCCTGGGCCTGACCGCACTGCTGGCCGGTGCCCCTGGAGCCCGGCGTGTTGGGGCTGCCGCTGGGCCTCCTGCGCAGACCGTGAACGAGACACCCGAGGCCGCCTCCTGACGCTGCTGCCTCGCTGGGCAGATGTGGCCCTTTCCCAGCCTGGGCTGAGCCACAGACCACGGGGCACTCCTGGGGTTGGGGCACCAGGCGAGGACAGGAGTCCACGAGGGTGCCCGAAGGTGCCCCAATCTACGTCACCGCAGCCCCAGTTCCCTCCTCACTGCCTGTTGGCCCCTTGCTTGCTCGGAGCTCTAGTTCCCTGAAGTTCGTGCCCTTGAACCAAGGGGCCTCCTGTGTTTTCAGGTCTTCCCTGGTGGAGCAGGAGATGCAGGGGGTGGCAGCTGGGTGTACCCTGAGGGGCAAGGACCACAGGCCTCTGGGGCCAGGGCCTGGTGGGGATGCCCAGCAGCCCTCTGACTCTCTGGCCAGGCCTGCGGGCATGCCACAGGCCCCTGGCAGGGGAGCACCTCCCATGCCCCCCACCTCCCCCATCCTCAGGGCCCCCAGAGACACTCCTGGAAGATGCCCAAGATCCACAGAGGTCCCAAGGTGCTAGGCTGTCTCAGCCAACGCCTAGACAGGGTCCCCACCTTTGTCTGGGAAGCCCCATTTGGGGTGGGAGGGGCCTCCCCAAGCCCACCTGCAGGCACACCCATCAGGAAGTGCCTCCTCCTTGCCAGCCCCGCTCTGCCTAGAGGCTGGGGCCTTGGAGAGCAGGTGCTCACCTGCTCTAAGCAGAGGCCCTGCAGGCAGGAGCAGGGTCGGGCAGGTGCCCGAAGCAGGCCCAACTCCCAGGCTGGCCAGCTGTCCTCAGCTTACACGCAGTGAAACAAGGCCAGAGTGGAAAGGGATGGAATCGGGGTCCCCATTCTGAAGGGCCATCCTCCAGGGACACATGGGTATAGGCCAGGGTGAGGTGGGTGTGAGGGGCAGAGCCGTATTCCACAGCTAGTGGCAGGCAAGGGGCGTGGTCAGCTCCTCCGCTGGTCTGGACGGGAGCCGACTGGCCCCATCCTCCAAGCATGGCTGAGCACCCTATTCCCTCCCAGCAGCTGACCCCAGCCTGTGCTGGGACCTGGGCCTGGTGCCCTCCCCTCATCCCCACGGCCCTTGAGGTGAGGTGGGGTTTGCAGATGAGCAAACAGGGCTCAGAGAGGTGCACACGTGGGTCAGGGCAGAGGCTAGCGTCCCACTGGGTCCACCTCCACCAGCAGCCTGGAGGCAGGCAGTGAATCTCTTCTTTTTCTAGTAGGTTCTAGGAGGTTGAACCGGCCACTTTACCACTGGGCCCACCCCGGCGCACCTTGTTTTTTATTTTGAGACAGGGTCTTGCTTTGGCCTCAGCTTCCTGGCCTCTGGGACGACAGGCATGCACCAGGCCCAGGAAGGTCCTAAAGGGCCAAAGCTCATGAGCCGAAGCTTCCAGCCTGGCTGGGGTAGGCAGAGCTGCCTGGGGCCCCACGCTTGCTGGGCACACTGGTCCTGAGCCCACCCCCAGAAGCAGTGGGTGTGGTCAGCAGGGCAGCGGCCCCACTGAAGGTGTCCACGCCTGGTCCTCAGCACCTGTGAACGTGAGGTTGTGCAGGACAGAAAGGACTTGGCAGCTGTCACCCAGTTAAGAATCTTAGGTGGCCCTGGACTAGCTGGCGGGCTCTGCATAATCATAGGGTCAGAATCAGAGGAGGAAATGACGGAAGCAAAGAGGGACTTGAAATTGTCACACTGCTGTCCTTGAAGGCAAAGTAAGGAGCCAGCAGCCAATTAATAGGGGGCTTGTGGAAGCTGGAAAAGGCAAAGAGTGTCCTCCCAGAGCCCCTAGCCCAAGGTCACCAACCCACCTGGAGCCGAGCCAGCCAGGCTGAGCACAAACCTGTGTGCTCTGAACCATGAGAGAATAAATTTGGGTCATTTTAGGAAATTCGTGGCAGTTTGTCTGTCTATACCAGGGGTTGAACCCAGGGGTGCTCACCCACAGAGCTATCCCCGTCCCTTTTCGTTTTTTGTTCTGAGACAGGGTTCCACCAAGTCGCTGAGGGTCTTGCTTAGCTGCTGAGGCTGAACTCAGGTTTGCAATCCTCCTGCCTCAGCCTTCTGTTGCTGGGATCTCAGGTGTGTGTCACTGTGCCAGCACCTGTGGCCATTTGTTACAGTGCCTAAGGACACTCACATACCAGGCTTCTGTCCCTCCCCAGCCCCAGCCAGTCAGAACCTGGCCTCAGCGGGTGGAAGACAGGAGGGATGGAAGGCAGAGGTGGCTTGGGACAGGCAGGCAGCAGGGGGAGTATACAGGCACACCTCAGTGTCCCTGCAGCCTGACTGTGGCAGGGGGACCAGGTGCCTGCCTGCCAGCCTGGACCCAGGACCTCCCGGAGGACCCAGTGGGCCCACACCTGCCCAGTGGGGTGCTGTGTGTCCCTGGGGCGTGCAGCTTTGTGCCAGTACTCACCTAGCATCGCAAGGCCCTCTGCTCTGTCCCCAGCACCAGAAAACCTGCGGTGACATGCAGGTCCTAAGAGGAGCAGAGCCAGGCTGCTGCTGGCAGGAGGCCTCAGCGGGCGCAGTGAGGAGGGGGCCTAGCAGGCGCTGAGTCTCCTCTCCGAGCCCTCTGGGGCCTAGGACGGATGGGACCCTGCCTCCTGGGGACCCCTGAGTAGGCAGGTGCGCCTCCCACCTGCCAGCCCCAGCCCACCTGCCTCGTGGCCCCCAGGACCCGCCTCCATCTCAGCAAGAGCCTCCCCCGAGGCCCCCCGTCCAGCCTGGTGGCCGCTGACCCACACTTGGAGTGGGTCACAGCCTCGCGTGTGAGAGGCTGCCCCATGGGGGGACACAGGGCCCAGAGGGGCTCCCGGAGGAGGGGGTCGTGGATAGTTTCCTCCTGCCCCACCCGGAGTCCCCTCAGGGTCCTGTGGGTGCCACCAGACTGTCTGCAGATGTGCAGACTGGCCCTGCCCCACCCTGGGCGAGGTGGCCGGGCGGGACAGCTGGGGTTTCACTTCTGTTTTGGGGGTGACAGTCACGTGAGGCCCTCCCCACCCTTCCTCAGCCTCCGAGTGGCCCACAGGGCTCTTTTGTTCACCCAGCTTGGATTTTGCAGAGAACGGGGAGCCTCCTGGCGCTCGGGAGGGAGTGGAGGGGTCTGACCTGCGCACCCGAGGGTTCTGTGGGGCGTGGGCGGGGACCTGGGCCAGGGTCCGGCTCAACTCTGGCTCTGCTGGGTCCGGCGGTGGGACCCCAGCCAGGTCCGCGGCCTCTGCGCCTGGGGTTGTCTTCTGTGGCCTGGGCTAATGTCCCCACTGCCTGCTGGTGGTGAGCAGGAGACAGACGCCGGGCGCACAGGGCTTAGGTGGCCTGGCCGTCCAGGAGGCTGGAGGAGGCCCAGGGTCCACCGCGGGGTCGGGGTGAGGGGCGAGGATGGCGGAGCCCCGGGCGTGCCCTGGAGCCCTGGAGCCTGCTGGGAATTCCCAGGCATTGTGCATCTCGTGTCCTGGCCTCCCTCAGCCTGCGGGGCTGACAGCCAGAGAGCCGCCTCCTGGCCCAGGGAGACCACTGCCAGGCTAGCCGTCCACACAGCACCGGGGAGGAGGACCCTGGTCCTGTGGGCTGGGACACTTCCCTGGGACAGGGAGGGGACCCTCCAGGGAGAGGGAACAGCACAGGCGGGCCCGAGGCAGCAGGGAGGACCTTGTCCACTCACCTCTGAGCAGGGGACCACAGCAGGCCGGGTTCTCCAGAGGTGTCATGGGGAGGAGGAAGGGCAGGCTGGCAAGGTGGGTCCCTGAAGACAGTGGGCAGAACCAGGCCACCTGAGCCAGCAGGCCCCTCGGTCCTCCCACCCTGGAGCCTTTGGGCTCCTTCCCCTCCCCCCGCCTGGGGGCTTGGCCTGACTTAAGTCCATGGCAGTGGGGGCCTGCCCCCAGGGGACAGCCTCGGCCAGGGGCCAGGAAGGCTGCCCCTGCCACACGTAAGCTCCGCCCTCCCCTGCCTGAGGTGGGCAGAGAGCTTCCTGCCCTGGGGTTCCAGGGTGGCAGCTGGACTTCCCGTGGACTGGCATCTGTGTCTAGTCTGTTCGGGGAGCAGCTTTACATGGGCCTGGGGCCGCTACCAGAGATGGTGGCCAGAAGGAGCGCACTGGGTCAGGTTTAGACACTGAATGCAGCCTGGGCACAGGGTCTGTGACCCTGTTTCACAGACGGCACGAGTCAGGGGGCTTTGCGCCAGACACATGAAGGGGGTTGTCAGCCAGGGTAGTCAGCAGCCAGGTCAGTGGCACGTGTCCAGCGTGGTCTTGGCCAGCAGCTGCTGAGAGGCCAGCAGTACCTCCTGGCAGGGTGGGGCCTCGGCCTCTGGCCTGGCACCAGCTGTGGAGCCCCATTGGCACATCTGGGACATGAGGCCTGGGGCCCACCTGCCCCCCCAGGGCCTGGAGATGGGACACCTTACCAGGCTTGGCTCCACGCAGGGACACTGCTAGGGAGAGGGTGTGACACGGGACACCAGACTGCTAGCTCTGTGGCGTCTGTCATGGGATCCAATCTCTCTGGGCCTTGCTGTTCTCGCCACCAGAAGCAGGGAAGGGTTGATGAGCGGATCCCAGGGGCACAGGGCCTCTGCTGCTTCCTGTGTGGGTGGCAGCGCGTGACCAGCTGTCCCTCCAGGCTGAGAAGAGTGGCAGCTGGTGTAGTGCTGAGCTTTAGTGACACCCAGCCCTGCTGGGAAAGCCATAGGCCCGGCCCTGGATTCCTACCACGGGACTCTGGGTGGTGGCAGGACTAGCGGGCATGAGGGTCAGCACACGCTGGTATGTGACTGGGCATGGGGAGGGGAGGGCAGGAGGGCTTCCTGGAGACAGTGGACACCAAGACCCAGAGGTGTGACCTGGCCTGGGGCCCTGTGCTTTGTGGGGCTTGAGCCCAGGATGCCTAGGTGGCCAGGAGGGAATGCCACTCTCAGGACCTTGGGCAGGGGACAGCTGGCCACAGCAGGGGGGGGGGCAGGAGAGGTCCAGGAGCAGGCAGGGAGTCAAGGGACAGCAGCCTGAGCAGGTGCGGCGCACTGGCTGATGCAGGGCAGGCACAGAGCCGCGCAGGAGCCAGGCCTGGACGGAACCGCATGGCCAGGCACAGCGAACATGGACACAGGCCGGGCTCAGCAGGGTTCCACTCGGGTCCTAGACCGGCCTGTGGGCCATGGCCAGGCTGCCACCTGCTTGTCCAGACCCGGCTTTACTGGGACACAGCCCCTCGTGCACACCTGTCTGTACCCACCTTCCACCACCTTGGCGAAGGCTGGATGGTCACCAGCGTCTGGTGGTCAGTAAGGCTGGAAGAGCCCCCTCCGGCCTTCACAGAGGGCGCGTGTGGATGCTACTCTAACAGGCTGGGGCTGAAGCTCTGCTGGCTGTGCTCCCTGGGGCCACTTGGAAGCTGGCCCTGGTGGGCTGGGGAGCCAGGGTCGCCTGGGGCAGGGAGTGGCCATGGAGGTGGAGACGGGTCCCAGGCAACAGGCCTTGAGCAGGCAAGTCAGTGGGACATGGACACCCTGGGGGCAGGGGAGGCCAGTGGAGGGTCCCCCTCCCGTTTCCAGCCCAACGAAGGGGTTAGGAGCCTGGGAAGGAAGTGAAGCTGGACAAGGTTTGACCATGAGGGTGCAGGGTGGCCAGGAGGCACCTGGTGACACCGGCCGGTGCTCCGAGGAGGCCAGGGCTGAAGTCTGGGTGTGCGGCAGATCCTGAGGGACCCGCCAGCCTGCTGTCCCTGCCGGGAGGGGCTGAGCAGGAGAGGGAGGGCCAGGCCTCGGGGTGACGCGCCCCCTGCCTCCCACAGCATCCACAACGGGGTGATCGCGGTCTTCCAGCGCAGGGGCCTGCCCGACCAGGAGCTCTTCAGCCTCAACGAGGGCGTCCGGTGAGTGCCCACCTCCTCCTGGGCCCCAGTCCAAGTGGCCAGGACCTGGACCCCCGTGACCTCGGCCAGCCACTCTAGCCGTGGGGGCCTGGGTCTCCCGCCTCCCGGGACGTCCTTCAAGAGGAAGCGGGTGGAACTCCAACCGTGGCGTGAGAGGACACCCACGTTGCCTGCCAGTGTGGGGCATCATGAAGGGCATTCACTGTCAGAGAGGAAGGGCCCACCTGCCTGATGACCAGGGAAAAGCACCCACGCCAGGAACGCCCCTCATTTCCTGTGGCCAGCTGGGAAGTGAGGGGAGGGAAGCAGCCAGGGACTGACGAGCACCCTGGGGGCCACTGCTGCAAAGCAGGCAGCTGCAGCTAGAGACGTGTGGCAGAGGAAGCCAGAGCTCAGAGTGGTCAAGCCACTTGCCCAGGGTCACACAGCACTGACCCATGCTGCCCTGTCCCCATGTCAAAAGCATATATAGAAAAATAGGCAGTAAACCTCGGCCTTGCTATCCAGGGCGGGGTGGAAGGTAAGCCCGGGTGTTTCTTAGCAGGTGCCCAGGACATAAGGTTAGCGGAGCCCAGGGAGGGAAGAAGGCGTCATGGAGAACTGAAGCTCCAGTCTCCCAGGCCCTTGTGGTTCTGCTTTTCTGGTTACCCAGGCGCCACTTGCTTTTCTGCTCAGGGAATCGGGTTCGTAACAGGCCTCGGGAGCCTGCCTGGTATTGAAGCAGCGAGCAGGGGCAGCGCCCCCGCCGAGCCCCCAGGCCTGGTGCACCTCCCGCAGCCCTGGCCTTGGCGCTCACCTTGGCCGCAACCTGGCCTGCCCCCTCCCTCAGGAGGGTGCACAGGGCTGGGCACAGAGAAGCTGCCCAGCACCACGATCTGGGGCAAGTTGGTTTTAGCCAGTTGGAGATGAAACGTCAGGAACCTTCAGTAGTAGCCACGGGGTCTTTCCGCGGAGCCTCAGGGGCGCCAGCCTTATGCCAAGAGCTTTCTGTCCCCTTGCCCAGTCTGTGCTGCAGCCCTGGGGGCCTGTTGTCTCATTTGACAGATGGGGAAACTGAGGCACGGCAGTGGAGTGGCTTGCCTGCAGTCAGAACTGGCGAGCTGGAACTCAGCCCCGGGGTCATTCAGAACTGCCCGCCCCCTACCAGCTCCTGACCACGCGCCCACCTCAAGGTCAGTGGGCCTGGTTGTGCATTGACGCCACAGCAGCTGATTAGCTGTGGTCCTGCGAGTCCAGCTGGAGCCATGAGTGCTGTGTCCAGATGTTCCCAGAGCTGCTCAGTGAGGCGGCCCCTTGGCCAGGCAGGCGCAGTGGCCAAGGGCCCTGAGGGGGCACCACTCACCCCTGTGGTCCACGCAGCTCCTCACCAGTCCATGTTCCAGAAATGTGCCCTTAGGTGACTTTGTCCTCCTGCTGACATCACAGAGGGCCGTCCAGCTGAGGCTGCGTGGCAGAGCCTGGCACTCCTAGCCCCCGAGCTGGCGTCTGAGGATCTGGACACGGGAGGGCGCGGCAGGAATGGCGGGCAGTCGCGCACCATACCCTGGCGGTCGTCTCATGAGGCCGTCGCAGTCGGGGCCCCCTCGTGTCCGTGGGTGTGACTCCCTACCGTGGAAGACCCCGAAGCTGCTCTAGCACGTCCACAGTGGCTGCCAGGCCCCTGCCTCCTGGCCACGTCCACCAGCCCCAGAAGAGCCCCCAGCGTCAGTGCGCACTGCCCACCGCCTGCCCCTGCCCTCTCTGGAGCTGCGCGTGCCTGGCGCCCCTCACTTGGCCGGCCAGCCCTCACTCGAGCTGGCGCGTGTCGGGGCTTCATGTCCACTCACCAGAATGGGGACACAGCTGTCCCTGCCCCGGCCGTGATGGTGCTGCTGCTCACGTCTGTGCACAGGATTTGGTGGCATGTGTGACCTCGTTCCTCCCTGTCAGCGTCCAGGGCGGGAGCTGCTGGGCTCTGTGGGAACCGGGTGGGTTTGGGGGTCAGCAGCTGCCCCACTTGCTGGCCCCTGACGCTGACCACGCGGAGCCCCTTCCCAGGTGCTGTCTTGGGGCAGCCTGTCCACCCCCTCCTGCTGTCCTCACTGTGACCGGCCTGGGTCTAGACCCTGTCGGTGCCGCATGGCGAGTGTCCCTCTGCCGGCTTGTCCTCTCACCTTCCTGTGGGTCCTTTGAGGCACGAAGGATCTTTGGGTTATGAGGAAGGCCTGTGGTCCGGCCGTGTGCCTTGTCCCCTCCTTGGCTAGCGTCCTTCCAAGGTGCAAAGATGGACACTCTTGTCAGTCATCCGGACGGATGGAGAAAGGTCCCAGGCAACAGGTCCTGCTGGTCATCATGGCACCATGTGCTCACCCCCCCTGTCCCACCTCTGTGGCCTTGTGTGGGGTCATGCCCCGCTGGCCAGCTTCCCCTGGGCTTGGTGGCCCACCTGCTCTGTGCTGCACGTCCTGGTGCCTGGCTTGTCCCCTCGGGTTGCTGTCAGGGCTTTTGTCCCAGGCAGCCTCTCTGCGGTGCCCAGGGGCTGCTGCTGGTCTGCCTGGGGCAGGACCGGCGCTCACTGCTTCGGTCACCATGACAGCCCTCCCTCCTGGGCTCCAGCCGAGCATCGGGTCATCCATCCCTGCCCAGCTGCAGCGCGAGGTGCCGCGGCCCGGCACACACCGGTGGCGCCCTGTGTTCCCAGGTGCCCTGGGAGGGCTTGGGGCTTCCTGGGGGTGGTACCCCTTCCCCTGCGGTGAGCAGACCCTGCTGGGAGCGGAGGTGGCCGTGTGGCTGTGGTCGGCACCGCCTCCACTGTGAGTTTCCCACAAGCCTGGCTGTCCCCCGCGGGGCGGGCCCCTTCCTAAGGTCCTAGCAGGGGTGCAGGGGAGGAGCCTGTTGCTTTGTTTCCTGAGCGGGGTCCGGACTCCAGCTCCTGGGCTCCAGCACTCCTCCTGCCTCGGCCTCCCGAGGAGGAACTGGGGGCCCGGCTGCATTCGCCCAGCTGGGACGTGGGTTGTGACCTGCAGGACTAGGGAGTGGGGTGGCTCCCTGCCCCGAGCCTTCCCAGAGCCCCGTTCCCCATCTGAGGGGGGCAGGGCCCTGGTGAGGCTGGGGTCCTTGTGGGTGACCCGCGCCTATCTGGAACGTGTCCCCGGAGTCCTGCGGTGCTGCGGGCTGCTGGGTGGCAGTCAGCTCCATCCTCCTGGCCGAGTTCCTGCTACGCCAGCCTCTGGAGGTCCACCAGGAGGCTGCTGGCCACATCCCCAGGCAGAGGCAGGGGGCTGACCCTTCACCACCAGCCACGGTCAGCACAGGCCTAAGGCCACTCTGGGTAGCCGCTTGGCCTTCTGTCTTACGGACTGCTAGGCGGAGCTGGTGAGAAGGTCTCAGGCACCTGTAGGCAGCTTGGGGTGCTGTCCCCGCACTAACCACCCTGTGGGCTGGAGCTGATTTCAGTTGTGCAGGGGGGCGCTGGGCCTCTAAGCTGCTGAGAAACTGTCCAGGGGAGGCTGGACTCAGGGCTGCCACAGCTGACTTGCAGCTTCCTCTCCCTGAGTTGGGTGCCATGGGCCATGTCAGGCCATGGGCCAAGGTCAGTGCCTGGCCAGCCCAGCTGTGGGAGCTGCACCTTCCTCCCCATGCCCACACAGGTGCTGTCCGAAGCCCTGAGCACCTGTGACAGCAGGTGGCCAGGATGCAAGGGCCACTCCATCCCAGTGACCTGTGTGCTGGTTCCATGGCCCAGGCCTCTGGACCTCTCTGGGCTTCGCCGAGGTCTCAGAGCCCCCAGGACTGGTGGGATGAACTGGGGTCCAGCTTACATCTGCCCCAGGATGGGTAGCCACCCCCAAGGGGCCTTTGAAGGCCCCAGCACCCACTTTCTCCAAAGGGGGAACAGTTCATTGCCGCCTGCCCCACCCCAGCCCAAAGTTGCCACAACTGATTGGCAGCAGGGACGGTGGGCTTTGCCACCCTCTGTCTCCTGAGGGCCAGAGTCACAGCAGGAAGTGCCCCTCCTGCAGAGAGCAAGCATCTAGGGCTTTTCCACATGTTGCTTTTGAAAAATCAACAGATCAGACCCTAGAAATGTCTGCGTGCGGAAGCTGCAGAGTGACCTTAGTGATCTGCGTGCACTTCTGTGACTGCTCTGTCTTTAAAAACGTTTCTCAAAATAGTAGCACCTCATACTACTGGTTAAGATGTTTTGAGGAATAAGAAAAATCCCAACGACTGGGAGGCTGAGGCAGGAGGATCGCAAGTTCATGGCCAGCCTCTGCAACTTAGGCCCTGCCTCAGAAAATCAAAAGGACTGGACATAGAGCTTGGTGGCAAAGCACCCTGGGTTCAATCCCCAGCACCAAAAAGAAAAAATAAAGTGGATCTTTGTTGAACATTAGGAACTTTGAGAAGTATTTTATTTCTTGGTTAAAAAAAGCAAACACCAAAACTTACCAAGCTGGGTGCAGTCACGTGCATGTGGAGGCTGAGACAGGAGGATTGCAAATTTGAGGCCAGCCTGGGCAACTCCGTGAGACCCTGTCTCAAATTTTAAAAATAAATTTTAAAAAAATGTTCCCAGCATAGTTGGAGTGGCGTTTGCCCGCCCAGCACCACCCCTTCACTGACAGACCATCCCCGGCTGGCGGTGACTCAGTGTAGATGGCGTTTTGACTTGACCATGGTGCAAAGCCACAGGCAACCGCTGCTGTTCAGGTCGAGGGTGGTGTTCAGCAGCTGTTCACCTGCGTGTTCTGCAGCCTTTGTTGGGTTTTGCCTGGCTGTGGGCGAGGTGAGGCCAGGATGTGGGTGGGGGTGTGAGATGTATTTCCACCTGAACCTTCAACAGTGAGATTTGGGAACATCGCCCTGCCGTAAGGCGAGGAGCGTTGTATCTGCTGCACCTCCTTGGGCCAGTTCCCCTTTCTCCCCATTTCTGTAAACATCACCTGGATCTACCACGGGAGGCGAGTAGATAGCACAGCTACACACTTTGCTGTCTGTGCTTGAGCTGAATAACAGGTGCTCAGGGACCAATCATGGTGACCTTGAATATTACTGGTCACTGATCACGAGGCACCTCCGTTGTCTGTATTGTGGTTGGTGACCTGGGAACTGGCAGGAGAGACTGCTTTATGTAGTTGCTCAGTTAATGCCGAGGGAACTAAAACTTGAACTGAGTTGTTGGGTGACTGGTGGTGACTGAAACCCGTTGCTGGAATTCCCACGAAGTATAACCATGCAAAATGAGGGGTGCCTCTAATTCAGAGCTGGCTTATTTGACTTATTTGCTTTTGGTAGTGGAGATTGAACCCAGGGGTGCTCTACCACTGAGCCACATCCCCAGCCTTTTTATTTTAGACAGGGTCTCGCTTAGTCACCCACGCGGGCCTTGAACTTGTGATCTTCCCGCCTCGGCCTCCTGAGTTGCTGGGATTGCAGGCCTGCGCCCCTGCACCCGGACCAGGACTAGTTTAAAAGTTTCTCTAACAGCAGCTTTTTAAGTCAGGATTTCTGTTGAGTTTGTTTCAGAGCATAAAAGACTGTTGCTGGGGGTGAGTTGGTGACTGAGTTTCCAGCCTGTGACGGGGGGGTGGGATGACTCCATTTTGGCCCTGGAGCTTTCAGTGGAAGCAGTTGTCAGCATCGCGTAAAAGACGAGATTCAGACCCTGAGGCTGCCATGTGCCGTGTGGCCTTGGACCGGTCACTTGACCTCTCTGAGCCTTCCTGCTTCACCTGCAGTAAGGGGACCCCAGTCAGGACCTGCCGTTGGTCCCTGAAGACTGCACGAGCTGCTGTGGAGTAAGGGGAGGACGCTTGGGGCTCTGTCAGCTCTGGGGTTTGGGCTGAGGCCAGGCTGCCAGGCGTCTGCTTGAGAAAGCAGGAGGAGCCGCACTCCGTGCTGTCCTCTGGGGACCCTGCAGCTCCCCTCTGAAGCAGGTGGCACCATGCTTGGTGCATGGGCTCCAAGGGCCCGAGCGCAGCAGGCCCAGCCCTGCCTGCCCCCCTGCTGCCAGCTGCAGTTTGGTCTGCTGCCCAGGTGGCCCCGTCCCTATCCCGCCCCACCCGCTGGCACCACCGTGCGGTCTCGCGCTCACCCTCGCCTTCCCTCCCGTCCACAGGCAGCTGCTGAAGACAGAGCTGGGGTCCTTCTTCACCGAGTACCTGCAGGTGGGTGGGCCTTGCTGGCCAGGCAGGACGGGGCACCTGCTGCTGGTGGGCGTGTGGCTCTAGCTGTGCGTGGGGCCATGAGGGGTCACGAGGACTCACCTCGCGGTGACGAGCTCCCGTGTGGCCTTCGTGGGTTGCTGTGGAGGTGGACGCAGTGAGAGGACTCGCAATTCTGCTGATCACCCACCTGCCACACGACCAGCGCAGGACCCCGCTGTGCTGCATGGGTCATCTGTGCACCCCGGCCTTCAGCCCAGGGTGCCCGCGGCAGCGAGGTGTGGGCATGCCTGAGCCTCTCCCCCGGCTCTGCGCTACGGCTCCTCGGCTGGCCGGCCAGCCCACAGTCTCCGAGCACTCGGGCCCCGGGGGCTCAGAGAGGTGGCTGCACTGGCCCGAGATCACACAGCCAGGAGGGGCCGAGGGCAGTGCCTGGCCGGTGCCCAGGGCCCCTGCAGGTGTCCCATACGGGCTCGGCAGGGCGTTTCCTGGGACGAGGACGGGTTGCGGTTCTGGCTCTCGGGTTGGGGCTTGGGTGTCACTCGTCCCTGGTTTACGCCCTGGCTCTGCCCCACCTCACTGAGCGCTGAGCGCGCCTGGCGGACAGCGTCTGGTGTGGAGCGGCCGTGCAGGCGTCGCCTATCTGTGGAAGGCCCTCGGCTCCTCAGGAGGAAGCCCGGCCTGCCTCTGCACACGCCACACGTGCCCCCTCCTGGGGACACCGCTCCATCGTAGGACACAGCACGCACAGGGAGTCCGTGGGGCACGGAGCCGTTCACCTTGGGCTGCTGTGGAGGTGCAGTCGGGGCCTCACTCTTGGCCAAGCTGCCCGCCGTGTGCCTGGGTCCCCCTCGAGTGGTGGCCATGGGCCAGGTGTCAGGAGAGTGTGCCCCGGGGCCCAGCTGCCCAGCCCAGCACAGAGGGCTCCTGTTCCCTGTGTCTTGAAGGGTGTCCCTGTGGCCACCTGCCTCGTGATGGCCCGAGGTGCAGGCTCTGCGTGGTGGGCGCGGTGGGCGTGGCTGGGGCAGTCACTGCCTCTGAGCCCCAGCTGCCCGTTGCTGGACCGAGGTCCCGG
This sequence comes from Sciurus vulgaris, assembly GCF_902686455.1. NCBI lineage: Eukaryota > Metazoa > Chordata > Mammalia > Rodentia > Sciuridae > Sciurus > Sciurus vulgaris. The sequence goes on from NC_136465.1 coordinate 176,619,633, forward strand.
GGGCCTGCCCAGCAGACACCATGGCAGTGACAGCCCTTCTGCCTCCAGAACCAGCTGCTGACGAAAGGCATGGTCATCCTCCGGGACAAGATCCGCTTCTACGAGGGTGAGTGGTGGCCGGTGCAGGGACCCCGCCTGCGGGCCTGGCCCTCGGGGCCATGGGACGGCAGCCCGGCAGGTGTGCCCTCCAGGGTGGCGGCCTGCTGGGCTCTGCCTGGTCCCTGGGGCTGTGGGCAGGAGGTGTTGCTCTCTGGTCAGAGGGGCCTGGAGAACAGAGTGGCCTCGGGCAGGGGACCTTAGGGAGAGTCCCTCCTCCACACATGCAGCCAGGAGGACCTGGCCACCAGGGTAGACCCTGCCCCACCCCACTGCCCACAGGGACTCACGCCCCTGGCGAACCCGTCCTGAGTCCTGGGAGGAGCTGGGTGAGGGTCTTGGCGGATGGGGGGGCAGGAGCCGCTGAGCTGAGTGTCCCAAGAGCCTTGGGTGGGCTTCTTCTCCGAGCTCACTCCCACCACGGGAGGACTTGAGGTCCTTGTTCCCAAATGAGGCCAGTGCAGCGGTGCTGGGCAGGCCACGCCGCAGAGATGGGTGGCCATGGTCCCAGGGGCCTCCCTGCCCGGCCAGGCCCTCAGTGGGGGCGGAGGCCTCGGGGCAGCAGCCCGCGTGGGCGCCTCGAGTGGGCGCCTTCAGTAGGCCGTGGCCCAGGCAGGGCAGTGGCCGGAGGAACCCCTGCGGAGCCCCACCTGCCCGGGCTCGTTGGCCCCTCTGACACCTGTGCATCCACCTGCCAGCTCGGCCCCTGGGACAGCTCCTGAGCCGCAGGGCCGAGGCGGGAGCCCTGGGCTCCCAAAGAGGAGCCCCCAGCCCCCTGCACCCCACCTCCCACTGGCTCCAGCCAGCACAACCAGGTCCTCAGAGGGCAGCTCTGCGGCTTGGTGAGCTGGGCCCCTGTGTCCTGCAGGCCTCCCAGCCGGCACCTCCTGGCTGGCGGAAGAGACAGAGCAGCCTGGGAGGCCGTGGCCAACCTCCCGAGGCCCCTGGGACAGGCTATGCACTCTCAGTTCCCGGCTGACCAGACGCATTGTGTCCTGCCCGGCCTCAGTGTTCCCATCTTAGCTCTGTGGGTGGACCAGCCTGCCAGGGCTCCTCAGGGGTGCTTACTGCCTGCCAGTCCCAGGAGGTCTTTGGGGACCTGCAGATGTAGGAGACACAGGAACGCACAGCTGGGGACAGGCATGGGGAGAGTGTGGTGGGACGTAGGGAGAGGGTGGCCCTGGGAAGGAAGGGTTGCTCTCCCTCGGCAGGGCTGCACGGAGGGGTGGACATCTGGCCCCTGCCGCCCCGCCCTCCTCCCTGCCAGGTTTCACCTCGAGGAATTGGGGGGCAGTGGTGGGCGGGCCCCCAGCCGGGGAGGGGAGGGCAGCCTTCTCTCTGGCCTCTAGCCAGGCCTTGGACGTCAGCCAAGCAGGGCGATTCCTGGACAGGAGAGGAGTCAGGTTCCCTTCTGGCGGGGCAGCCTGGGGGGCTCCCAGGACCCCAGGCAGCAGCGGGTCTCCTGTCCTGCCGCGGGGCTGCCCTCTGCAGCAGAGGCCAGGGCTCAGGTCGCCTGTGCCCACGAGCGCCACTAGCAGCCCTGCTCCCTCCTATCTCCGCCACACTCCCACCGGGCGCCCTCAGTTCTGCGGTCTCCCACTTGGGGCCTCGGTCACTGCCCTGTGGTCTTCATCATCCCTGCGGTCTCCCCGGCATGGCTGTGAGCCATGAGCTGACCAGCCAGGTCCACCCCTGTCCCTGGGCTGCACGGCAGGGCCCAGGTTCGGCTCAAGCCGCACACGTCCTGCCACAGCAGAGGGCACCTCCCTGGGGCCTCGGCTCGTGCAGAGCGGGGCTGACCCCAGCCCCTGACAGCCGCTCAGCCCCAGCGAGAACCCGGCCCGGCCCAGGCTCTCTTCCCTGGCCCCGGTCAGCTGGGCTCTGGCGGGGGCTGGACTCTGCATTTTACAACATCTGCTTTCCGCAGTGTTTCCGCCCTGTGGGCTGGAGAATGGCCTGAGCTCAGCGGGACACTGACCTGGCTGGCGCCCAGGGCCACCCCACGGCCAGCCTCGGGGACTGAGCGGCCTTTCTTCCTGCACAACAGCAGGGAACTGAAGGACTTTGTGTGCGGGCAGTGTTCTGCAGCGGAGCCGGCATCCGCCTGGCCAGCCTTCCTGCTGACCGCTTGGCCCTTGCGGCCAGGTGTGACCACTAGGAAGGCAGGCGCTGGCCTCCCACAGAGAGCAGCCCACACAGGAAGTAGGGCCTGCCCCATGGGGCTGCTGCCCCTGGTGCCTTGCACCTCCACAGACCTGGGGGCTTGGAGTGGGCACACAGGGCCCCAGGGAAGTGAGCGCGCTGGACGAAGGCCTTGGGCTGGCCGCCGCATTCCCATGGAAACCTGGAGCTGGACAGCCTGGCAATGCAGCCTGGGAGGCCAGCTGGCCGGCATTCAGGCACTCTCCCCAGTTCGTTTAGACCCCAAACGCAGAGTTCCTGCAAGCGGCAGAGGCCTGGGGGACACGTGCTGGGGCTGCTCCTTCCTGGACTCAGCGGCCCTTCATTCCAGCTGTCTGCTCACTCCAGGCCAAGAGGCCTAGGTCCCGCACGCCGCGTCTCCTACAGGTGCCCAGAGCCAGCTTGGGGCGTCTCCGCTGCCCTGTTCCTGAAGAGCCACCCATTGGACAGCAAAATGCCCACAGGGCTTGTGCAAATGTCCACTGTGCACATACCTGCTTTGGGAGTTCACATACCAAGGCAGGCCCCCTCGGCATGCTACACTCTGAACCTGGCCTGGACGTCACCTCAGACCCTCCCTGCAGACCACCCTGCTCCTGCTGGGCACACGGCTGCTGGTGAAGTGGGCTTCCTGGCTCCACAGACCTCCCCGCAGGCAGGCAGGCAGCATGCCAGGCCATGGGGCAAACCTGTCCCTGGGTGCCCGGTGCCCAGCATCAGGCCCGGCTGTATGTGTGCGTTGGGCAGATGAGAGGCTGGAGCAGGAGGAGGACTGCTTAGCCGCCCGGCAGAGTCCTCAACAGGAGCTGAGGAGACAGACCTGAGCTCGCTCCCGCAGGCACACCGTGTGGAGGACAGGGGCTAGCCGCCTGGCACCGGGCTGCCGAGCACCAGGGCCTACTCTTATCTGTCCTGTGGGCTCTGGGAAGTGGCCTCCTAGGTGGGCAGGCTGGGCATGGAGTTCTGCAGGTGATGTCGCTGGGGCAGGCTCCTCGCGCCGGGCGGGCAGAAGGGCTGTCCGGGCAGTGACCGCTTCTCATGCCCACAGGACAGAAGCTGCTGGACTCTCTGGCAGAGACCTGGGACTTCTTCTTCAGCGATGTGCTGCCCACGCTGCAGGCCATCTTCTACCCAGTGCAGGTGCCTGTGCCAGGCCACGTGGGGCCAGGGTGCCGCCCGGCTGGCCTCGCCCGGGAGGGAGGCTGCCAGGCTGGCTGGGCTTGGGGAGGACCCCCAGGAGAGCCTGGGCTCCGAGTGGCAGGACCCTTTCCCCTCTGGGCGAGGCTGGAGGGGCCCCTGGGCTCCGTGGGAGGGTCGGAGGCCCGTTCCTGTGTCCGGTCGCTGTGGGGGGACAGCCCTGCAGGAGGGGCAGGTGGGTGCAGCGCTCTCTGTCCACAGGGCAAGGAGCCGTCCGTGCGCCAGTTGGCCCTGCTGCTCTTCCGGAACACCATCACCCTCAGCGTGAAGCTGGAGGATGCGCTGGGCCGCGCCCACGCCCGCGTGCCACCCGCCATTGTGCAGATGCTGCTGGTGCTGCAGGTGGGGGTGGGGCCACGGCTGGGGTGCTGCGCAGGGGCCCTGGTGGGCACCAGCCAGGCGCAGTACCAGAGGTGGAGCCCGAGGCCAGGGCTTGGGGCCTGCAACCTAGGGATGGAGGGTCTGTAAGGGAGAGAGGAGGCCAGGCCGGGGTGTGAGTGGGTGGGGGGTCCCTTGCCTCCCATCGTCCCATCCCGTGCGGAGCCCCTCACGTGCAAGACTCCAGACATCCTTCAGCACAGCCTGGCCCCAGCAGCAAGGCGAGGGCACCGTGCAGAGGGAGATGCTGGGCGGCCCTGGTGCCCTTGCACCCTGCAGGGGCCACAGCGCTGTTGGTGAACCACCTGCTGTTGCCACAGGAGGGAGAAGAGCGCTGTCCTGCCTGGAGCGGGGCCTCACCCCTGGCCTCACTCCTGACCTCACCCCTGGTCTCAGGCTCCAAAGTCCTGGTCCTTCTTTGGAATTCCTCCTGGTGTGTGGAGGTCCCTTTAAAGCTGAGGTCCGTGGGGTTGGCCTGGAGGCAGAGGGGAGCCATTGGATTCCAGAGCGAGGCAGGGGCTGCACTGGGCAGGGGGCCGGGGAGCTGGATGCTCCCTGGGGTGGCATTTCCAGGGCTTTCAGGTCTGGCCAGTCTGGGTGGATTCTGGGGCCTCTGGGCCAGTTTCCTCAGCTGTAATGGAGAAAGGCGTCCTGCCTGGCAGGGCAGGTGTGAGGGTCGGGGGAGAGATGGAAGGTCAGGAGCTGCAGGGCAGCGGGCAGCGGGCAGCGTGGGGCTGGATCGGATACCCCAGGTTTTGCAAGAACACGGGGAGGCGGCCACGGCTGCGCGGTGCTGCCCCCTGGTGGCTGCCGTGCCTCCTGCGGCTCTCCAGGTGGTCTCGCTCCCCCAGACTGCCACCACTCTCCCCTAGCTTAGAGGGACCTGGTCCTGGTCTCCTGGCGAACATGCCCTGACCCCGTCCTGGCCCCAAGCTGGACCTGCCCCTGCTGTTTCAAGCCTTGGCTGGATCTGAGGTCACAGCTGCTGGCCAGCATGAGTTGGGGGCCTGCTTGCTGTGTGTCCCCCGGGGTCCCAGGGGAGGGGTCTGGCACGTGCGAGCCCCCAGCCCGCAGCCCCCACTCCCTCCTGTGCTGTGGGCAGCAGCGCGCACAGGACACCTGCCCTGGCTCAGGAGGCAGAAGTCCAGCCATCGTCCCACATGGGCACCAGGCCCTGCCACCTGTCCCCGGGTGACGCTCACGCTCTTACAGGGTGTGCACGAGCCCAGGGGCGTGACAGAGGACTACCTGCATCTGGAGGCGCTGATCCAGAAGGTGGTGTCGCCCTACCTGGGCACCTGTGGCCTCTTCTCCAGCGAGGGCACCTCCGCCCACTCCTGCATCCTGGGTAGGGGCCGCCTGGGCCCAGGGCCGGGGCTGGGGTTGGGATGACCACAGTCCCCATCCTCCCGTGGACAGGAAAATGGGCCCCAGCAGACCTGTCCCCAGCCCCGTCTGACCCTGCTGTGTGCTGGCAGGAGCACATGGAGGCGGGGCGGTGGGAAGTGCCCCCAGGCAGCATGGTGGCAGGGCTCCCAGGGTCCCCTGCTCTTGGAATGGGAGGCCACAGGCGTCTGCACGGCTCGTGTGCCCAGACCCTGGGGAAGCACGGGGCGGACACCTGGGGAGGAGGGGAGGGTGCTGAGGCCACCTGGTGTGCGGCGGGAGCAGGCCACCACGCTCCTGGCCCGCCCAGCAGCGTCACGTGGACACCTACTGTGCGCCAGCCCACAGTCAAGTCTCACGGGCTCCGGTCCAACAGGACAGGGAGACCAGTGAGTTCCCCAGAGACTGCTGGGCTGACGGGTGACGAGCGTCCTGGGCAGAGGGGCCAGTGGTACAAGGACCACTGGGGGTCCCTTCGTATCTGCCCACTGCTGGTTTAAAACCTGCCCATCAGCTGTGTCTCAGCTCGGGCAGAGGCCCTTCAGCCTCCGTGTCCACACAAGGTGCCTGGACCACTCAGCCTGCTGCCAGGGGGTCACTGGGGGCCTGCAAGCTGAGACCTGCCCCCACCGGTCCACCTTCTGCCCAGAAGGACAAGTGGTCCCGCTCTGCCCGTCTACGACAGCTTCTCCAGCTCCAGAGCCCAGCCCTGGCCCCCTGCCCAACAGCACCGCCACCACCTGTGACCCTGGTGTGCCAGCCTCAGGGCAGGAGCCAGGTCGGCCAGGGACAGAGGGCGTGTGCCTGAGAGGGTCTTGACGCAGGTCACTGGCCAGGTGCAGACCCGAAGCTGGGTGGCTGCCTTGAGGTCCCCTGACCACCCGGGCAGAGGCTGGGAATGGTCCTGTCCACCGGGGTGAAGTCCCATGTCCCTCCTGGCTTGGGGGCCGGGGGAATGCAGCCCAGCTGCGTGACCCTTCCTGCAGAGTTGGGTGCTTGGCGGGCAGCGTCTGTCCAGCGTGCCCGGTGCCGGTGGCCAGGCCCGTGACCCTGTGTCTCCCTGCAGAGAAGCGTCTGCTGCGCGGCTCGCGCTCGGGGGACGTGCTGGCCAAGAACCCGGTGGTGCGCTCCAAGAGCTACAACACGCCCCTGCTGAACCCAGTGGCCGAGCACGAGGCGGAGGCCGCGGCGGGCGGCCCGGGCATTCGCCGGCACTCGGTCTCAGAGATGACGTCCTGCACGGAGCCCCAGGGCTGCGCCGGCTCCCCTGGCCAGGGCCCCGTGGGGGCCTTCCGGTCCTCCCCGACGCCCCACGCGGGGCCCTGGCCCAGCGGACTCTACCCTGCGGCCCAGCCCCCCGCGCAGGGCCCGGCCCACGGCTCCCCGCCCCCCTCCAGCCCCGAGACCCTGGTGGACCTGACTCTGGAGTCCGCAGACTCCGACTCCGAGGGGATTTTCATTGACTTCGGCCGGGGCGGGGGCTCAGGGGTGTCTGGCTCCGAGGGGGCGGGGGGCCGGCAGAGCGTGGTGTGAGGGTGGGCCGCTGTGTGCGTGTCGCGTGACGTGTGTGACTTTTTTACTGTCCCAGCCTCACCAGCCCCAGCCAACCGTGTCACTGCCTCAGTCACTTTACACCCCCATTGGGAAAGCCTTCCTGCCCACTCAGCCAGGTCCTCTGGGGCATCCGCCTGGGCGCCACCCAGGTGCACAGCCAGCCTTGCCATTGAAGGGACAGGACCGCGGCTCCTCCCTGCCTACCCAGCCCCCACACCCACCTGCCCACCCAGAATGTGAACCTGGTGGGTCCCGCCTGTGCCGCCCAGGAGCCCAGAGTGACAGGGATGCAGCATACCCTCCCCCACACATCAGGGCCCCAGCCAGGCCCCCTGGTGACCATGGGGACGGGGAAGGGCGGAATAAACTTGTCTACCCACCCCAGGCTCCTGTCTGCCCCTGATGGCCTCCCAGGATCCTGGGCCTCGGCCCTCCTTCAGGGCGTCCCTGGCTGCAGCTGTGGCCCTGTCTTGCCAGGCCTTGTCTGTCTGCCCCAGTTTCTGTCCATCCTGATGGAAAGGCCATCCAGGCGCGGGGCCTGGGCAACTGCCCGTGGGGTAGCTGGGGCGGCACTGCAGCCTGGAGGGAGGGCAGCCCCTCTTCTCCCCTGAGCTGTGCTGGAGGTCACCTGGCCTGAGGGACTCGTCCCTGCCCACCATCCCGGCAGGTTCTCTCCAGCCCTCCGGTGTCCAGGGCCTCCCCTGCTGGCAGAAGCTGCACAGGGCCACTTGCTGAGAGCCGGTGGGTGGGGCAGAAGCTATGACCGACTAGGCTTCTCTGGGCCCCTGACCCACCCAGCACCCCTCCGAGCACACCCGGGGTACCTTTCTGGGGTGAGGGAGGAGTGGCTCTGAGGTGAGGGCAGCCCAGGGCAGAGTGACCACGTGGTGGGACAGGCGATGCAGTGGGCCTCAAGGTCTGCTGGGGCATCTGGTCACAGATATGACTGGTCCGCTGGTCACAGGCGGGGTGCAGGGGCCCAGGTGGGCTCTGCATTGTCACTGGTGATGGGTGCATGCTAACCTCGGGCTCTGGGATCAGGTGGGGCGGGGCCCACGCCTGGCCCGGGAAGCCCTCGGCCCAGCGGCGGTCTCCACACCACCCTGCCTGCCTAGCCTGGGGACCTGCTCAGTGGCCAGTGTCCTCGCTGAGCTCAGAGATGACGAGGACTTTCAGGCTGGAGACTCAGGCCAGGGGGGCTCTAGGGCAGAATGGAGAGACCCCCAGGGGGGAGCCAGCACTTGAGCACATGCTAGGGTCCCCTCCGGCCTGAGACCAGAGCCAAGCGGGGCAGGTTTGGACGGGGACCTGCCACAGCAGACGTGAGCCATCTGGTAGCTGGTCTCCAGCCCCAGGAGGCGCCTATGTCCCTCTCCCACCGCATCCCAGCCCTAGACCCACCTGACCCCTTGGCTCGTCCCGCATTGCAGTGACGGGTTGGTTGGTTGGTGTCATGTGCCTGCCAGCATCGCCCAGGCAGGGCCAGCGGGTGGTTTGCTCGGTGTCTCCAGGGAGGGGGGTTCCAGGAACTCATTGCTTTTGCCTTCTGTGTGTTGGGGTGCTACAGGGGTCTCAGGAACCCCTGCCCCAGCTGCACCCTATCTTATATCAGCCAGGGGCTGGGGAGCCACAGGAAGCCACCATCACACCAGCCAGCCACCCCCTAGCTTTGGGGGCAGATGTGCCAACAGTTATCTAAAAATGAAAAGTTGTCTAAACAGGTCAACAGCACGGGGAGGCCCTGGGGGCTCCCTCCAGCGTGCGGGTTGCTGGCGCCTCCTAGGAGGACGCTCGTCCTGCAGTGCACCCCCTCCGCCTCCGACCGGGGTCAGCTTCCTGACTTCAAGATCCTGCCTCCAAACAGCCCCACGGGTAGGGCTTCAAGGTCAGAACTGGGGACTCAGCTTAGTCCACTGCACTTGGGGTGGTGGCCCTTCTAGGCCTACCCTTGGAGCCAGAGGAGGCTCAGCATGGAGACCAGTAACCAGTCCAGGTCACGTGAGCCTTAGCCCCAGATGGCAGGGGCTGCCAGGGAGGGCATTTGGGGAACTGGGTGGGGCCTCACCTGCCAACCCACTGAGTGGACATCTGCTCCAAGCATGTGGGGACTGTGGGGAGCCAGTGGGGTGGAGATGCCCACACCAAAAGCCCCTGGGGGAGTCCAAAGAGAGCAAGGCCAGGACGTGCCGTGCCGGGAGGGGTGCCCCATTGGTGATTTTCCGTTCGACTGTAATATTCGGCTTCTAATTAAAGAACAACTGGGCTCAGGGGTGCTCACCTGTAATCCTAGCAACACTGGAGACCAAGGCAGGAGGACTCCAAGTTCGAGGTCAGCCTCAGCAACTTAGCAACATCTGGTCTCAAAATAGAATATAAAGTGGGCTAGGGGTGTACATAGCTCAGTGGATAAAGACCCAGGGTTCTGTGGAAGGGAGGGAGGACAGAACCTGGGTGTGCTCCCAAAGGAATTGAAGCAGGGCCACAGAGGCATTTATACTTTTCATAACATCATTCACTAGAGTCAAAGGCAGAAAACCCTGAGACAATGACAGGTGAGTGGATAAACAGAAGGTAGTATGTCTATGCAATGGAATATTATTTGGCCTGAAAAAGGAAGGAAATTCTGATTATGCAAAAACTTGGATAAACCTTGAGGACATTACTCCAAGTGAAATGAGCCAGTCACAAAAACACAATACCATGTGCTTTCACTGATATGAGGCACCAAGAGGAGGCAGATTCATAGAGACCATGTAGTGTGGTGATCGCTGTTGAGAACTGTAGAATGGGATTAGAGTTTTAGTTTTGCAAGATGAAAAGAGTTCTGGAGATTGGTTGGTCACTGAGCCACGTCCCCAGCCCTTTTTATTTTGAGGCAGGGTCTTGTAAATTGTTTAGACCCTCCCTAAGTTGCTGAGGCTGGCCTAAACTTGCGATCTTCCTGCCTCAGCCTCCCCAGTTGCTGGGATTACAGGGGTGGGCCACTGCACCCAGCAACAATGCAGTCTGTTTAACACTACCGAACTGTGCAAATGGAGGAGGAGACAGGTCTCACTGTACTGCCAAGGATGGTCTCCAACTCCTGGGCTCGAGCCACCCTCCTGCCCCAGCCTCCCAAGTAGCGGGAGCTCTAGGTGGGCCACCTGGTGGGCTGAGCTGTGTGCTTTAAATTGGTTACAAAGGTAAGTTCTATGTTTATCACAAATTCTTTTTTAAAAACACGGAAGAGAGGGGAAGAGAGAGACCTTCCGGGCAGTTCTCCAGGGCTGCTTCCTGTGGGCTGTGGGCTGCCCTGACCCCCTGGCCCTGTGCTGAGGCCCTGGGGGGGGGGGGGGGGTGTGCCAGTGTGGTGCCGCCCCCGACGTCCTGCAGGCACCCACAGAGATGAGCCCCTCGCATGCACTTCCAGCAGTGGACCCTGCCATCCATCTGTACCTCCGACAGATGCTTCTCCGACAGATCTGTGCTTCCCGGTCCCCTCCTAGGGGGTGGGGTGACCAGTGTGTTCCTGGGGAAGGGACATGGGCCCTGGAGCCACAGCATTCTCTGCCGATCCCGAAGGAGCCCTTCTTGGGCTCTTCCCTCCGTGCGGGGCGTGGGGACTGGCCGGCCCCGGGCTCTGTGGGTGGAAGTCCCAAGCTGGGGTGCCTCAGGCCACCGGCCGGCCTGAGCTATGTCCTCTTCTGGTGCTCCAGAGGCAGGTGGGCCTGGGACAGGGAAGGGCTGCTGTTGTGCCCCCTGGGCAGAGCCAGGGCTGCCAGCACAGATCTGCCTGGTCACTGTGTGAGATCGAGCGGGTCCTACCCCGGTTCCTCAGCCCGCAGCAAGGATCTTTCCAGATGCAAACTTCTGTGCTGGTGAGCGGCCCTGCCCTGCCCTGTGCCAGGGGTACCCTGCATGCCCCAAGGATGGTGGTGCACCCAGCAGACCTGTGCCCCGTGGGTTCTGCCCTGAAGGCCACGGCGTGACAGTGACTGCTGGCCGGCTCTCCTGATGGCCACTGTCTGCAGAGCTCAGAACTGCTACGATGGCTAGGCGGCTGGAGACGTGGGGTGTGGCATTGTCGGCCAGAGGACATGCCGGGGCCTCCGCCCCCTCACAGGTGCGCCCATCAGCCCGTGTTTGGCAGGTGGCAGGACACAAGGGGCAGGGCCAGCCAGCTGCTGGGCAGACAGGCTGCTGGTGCAGAGGAGCTTATTAAACAGTGCTGGGAAGTCCCTGGGGCGCAGCCCGGGCAGCTTCCAGGAACAGTGCCCCACAGCACCCCACGCCAGGGGACAGCCCTAGGGAACAGCAGCCACCGCTGGACAGAAGCACTCGGGCTGCTTCCGCTGCCCAGGCAGCCTCCACCACACAGGATGACCAAGTCACAGGACAGATTCACAACAGCCACCAGCACTGGTGCCTGTCTGTGTGTCCTCAACCTCGTAGTGCCTGTGGCCTCCCCGCCTCTCAAGCCAGACCTTCCAGCACAGGGCACCCAGGATGGCCTCCTCCCTTAGGGTGACATCACAGTGGTGGGTGAAGGCCCTGGTGGCAAAGGAGTCTGGACAAGCCATTGGCCACCTGGGGACAGTGACATTAGTAAGGTGGGGACTTCTAATTACACAGGGCATCTGAAAGTTGGCAGACACCACTGGTGCCCAGTCCTGATGTCGAAGGGGCATCGATTGCAGGGCCTGCTCAGTTGCCAATCAAAAGGGATTCCATCACCAGGTCAAGGGGCCAGAACATTCAATGGAGAGACACCTGTGCGCACGCACGCACGCTCGCACACTTCAGCCCTCTGCCATCGGCCCTCGCAACTAAGTGCCTTTGCTCTAGGATCATGGCCAGGGAGCGGGTCTGAGCTTGGCCACCCAGCAGCAAAGCCAGCCCTGACCCCCATCTCCGGACCCGCATCCTGGCACACAGGCAGGGGCTAGAAGAAGGTCGATGTCACCCATGCGTCGCGGGGAGATTTTGGCTCCATGGTTTATAAGGCAGGCCACGTTGGTTGGAGCAGCTGGGGCCCAGCTATTTGGGGGAAAATAAATGGATAAATGGGTTGCCCAGGACCTCGGACGGCGGCGGGTCTCTCCTTCCCGCCTCGGACGCCTCGCCCCGGCGCTTATGAACGTGACTGCTGCTGGGGAGGCCGACCAACCTCACAAACACTCGAAGAGCAAATTTAATAAAGCTGGGATGACGCCCTTCAGACGGATTCCTCCGTTTGGCATTACTGTTCTTTCTTTTCTATCGCAAAGCGTTTGAAACGCAAGGAGTTGTTGTTAGGGCGACAAAGGAACCGACTCCTTGGCTGATAGCTGGTGCGGCAGCGCCGGGGGAGAGAGCAAGCGCCCACGGGGAGCCTCGGCTCCCTGCTTTCCCGGCCTCCCTTCTCCGGGGCGGCGGGCCCCCGCCTGACCACCTTACCGCGGATCTTGAAATCGCCAAGCGGCGGTTGTGGGATCGGCAGGAGGGGCGTGGCCTGGCGTCTCGTCCCGAGGTGACGCTGCCGCCCGGCTGACCCGGTGCGGCAGGGCGCGCTTACTCTTGCCCAAAGTCGACATCTAAAACACGAAACCTGTAAAATAGAAAATATTTCAATAAAAAAATCTGAAGATTGTCCCTCTTCCCCAAAGGACTGATCTGGCGGTAGTGATTTCTAAAATGAATGTGTACAGGGCTGGGCTGCAGCTCAGTGGTAGCTGAGCCAGGCAGGCACAAGGCCCAGGTGGAGCCCCAGCACCGCAAAGAAAAAAAGTTTACATACCAAGAAAGGAAAAGAAAACGAGCACAAAGCCCAGGCTGGTGGTGCCCCTCCGAGGTGGACGTCCCCTCAGTTTCCGCGTCATGCTTTGAGAGGAACCAAGTGCCCACCCAACTGGAGGCTCAGACCCACGTGCACTGTAGCACAGCAGTGGCGCACACCTATGACCCCAGCAGCTTTGAGGCTGAGGCAGGAGGATCGCAAGTTGAAGGCCAGCCTCAGCAGCTTAAAGAGGCCCTAAGCTGACTTCCACATTATGTCATAACCTTGGGCTCTCTGGTCACATTTTCCACCACCACCTGCTCTGCTTCCAACCTGAGCGTAAAACACATGTCTGTGTCTTTTGGTCTTCGCTTCTTAGAAAGGTTCCCAAGTCACAAAACGCATCAGTTTGTACACTGTTCCTGTTAATCTGTCTTTTGTTATAGGGGATCTCAGCCGTGATCCCAGAGAAGGATGAGTAGAAGATTCCTACCCCAGTGCCAGCTCCCTTAGTGTGCCAAACTTCCTTATCTAGGTTTGGGGACAGAGGCCATGAGTAGGGTCTTCTCTTTCCCTACCCACACAGGCCATGTCCAGCAGGACACTCTGGGCTAGCTGGCACTGCCACTGCGGCCAGGGGAAGGCCCGTGCTGGTGGGCTTAGCCCTGTTGCTTCTGGAAACTGAAGCAGTGGCTGTGGCGGGGGCTATTTATGCCAGTTGTCCCCTGCATTCAGATCACCCTACTAGAGGTGCCACAGGGCCAGTCCCCCAATGGTCTCTACTGCTGTGCACTGACTCCCAGGGAACATGGAACCCTGGAGCTCTGCAGCCATGCTGAGCCACGTGGGACGGCAGGGGACTGCAGAGCTGCGCCAGCAGCAGGAGGGGTGGGGAGGAGGTGGACACCGCAGGGACCCCCAGGAGAGGGCCCCCAGCTGCTGTACTGAAACAGGTGACGGGGGCAGAAGCTGGAAGCGGGGCCTGGACCAGGCTGGTGGGGGGGTGGTGCCCCAGAGGCCTCTGTTAGGAGGAGCCATGGGGCTTCACCACGGACCACGTGTGGGCGCCAAGGGTTTGGATGGGCCCATGGAAGATGGGATGGGAAGGCAGGAGAGGGGCCCTGTGGACCCTGGAGCCCCTGAGTTGCTGGCCAAGACCTCCAGGCCCAGGTGTCCTGTGGCCTGGTAGAAGCAGGAGCGGGCTGGGGAGTCAGGCCTGTGGGCAGTTGGAGGTGAGCTGGGCGAGACAGCGCCCCTGGTGGAGGAGCGTAGCTGGAAAGAGGCCGGGCCCTGGATGCTTGTGGGTCTGCAGAAGTAGGGAGACCCGGAGCAGGCGCCAGGGGGCAAAGCGGGGAGGCCAGGGAGGTGGGCAACGGACAGGGCCCTGGTCCACCCACCCTCCAAGCACCACCCTGTGGAAACATGGCAGGACATCCGCGAGGCCTGGAGAGACAAAGCACTTCCAAGGATGCTGAGTCCCCAGCTGGGGCCTCCAGATTAAGCCTCCCTAATCATGAGCAGGCCCAGCGTGCATCCCTCAGGGCAGGGGCAGGGACAGTGACGTGCCCGTGGCAGGAGGCAGTCCTGCCCCTCAGCCTGGTTTAGGACCGCCTAGCCCCTGTCACCACAGGGACCCCTTGGCACCCGGGGGAAGTGCGCTGGGCACCTGGCCCAGAAGGCGCTTGGGGGCCTCGTGGAGTCGGTTTCCTCACCTGCGAGCACACCCTACCCTTCGTTCCTCCGAGGGCACATCCTTGAACTGGGTGGCGAGAAAGAGCGCGGGTGCGATGCGGGAGGGACGCGCGGGGCGCCGGAGCTCGCTGGGCGGAGCCACCTGCGGCGGTGGGAGGCGGTGGGAGGCGGGTGCCCGCCCCAGGGCGCGCGGCCAGCAGGGACCCAGCTCCTGGTGGCGCGGAGGGAGAGGGGCGGGGCGGGGCCGGGAGCGGCGTCCGGGGCGGGGCCAGGTGAGCCAGGGGCGCGCCCGCGGGCACCCTCTGGGGACCCGGCCCGCGTGGGCACGTCCTGGCGCGCACGGCCCTCGCTCCCGGCCCCCCACGCCTCCCTCCCGCCGTTCTGACCCGGCCGTGTCCCCCAGAGTTTTGCCACCTCTTTTCCGCTGCCGAGTGGGCTTTCGATGCGCGGTTAGCGCGCTGCCCAGGCCCCTCCGCTCCGCACCCCAAACCTGCCAGCTGGGTGTCACCGTTCCCGCCTCTCAGACGGGAGAGCTGAGGACAGAGCTGCGCGGCTTGGCGCCTAGGGGCCGGGGCTGCAGGCCGGGGCGGGACCCCGAGAGTTACGCGTCCAAACCAAGTCGGTCGGCCTCGGAAGTCGCCGCCCAGGGAAGCGAGCGCCCGCTTCTTCACTTTTCCTAACCCTGGCGCGGCGTCCCTGGGAATCCGGAGGAGTCACTGTCAACATCGCTGACCTGGGAGTGTCTGGCCGGCCTCGCGCGAGCCCTAGGGCCCCTGCAGGAGGGGCTGCGGAGTGCACAGGGGGAGGGGCGGCATTCCTGAGTCCTTGTTTGGCACCGGTGGGGACAAGGGCCTTGGCTGTCTGGTGGCTGCCGACTTAGGGTCTGTGGCAGAGGCTGTGGCCCTTCCTCCTGTCTCTGAGATGCAGTGTCCAAGTGAGAACTCAGAACTTCCCTTGACACAGCGGTTGGGAAACAGGTCCTTCCCGGCCTGTGCTGGGTTTCAGGGCCTGCTGGGATTCCTTGTTTACTGCCTGGGCTAACCCTTCCTCCTACCTGCGCCAGGGCAGGGGAGGGGGGCCTGGTCTGAGCCCGGCTGGGCCTGTGGTCTCAGGCTCAGGGCCTGATCCCGGTGTGAGAGCCACCAGAGGCTGGGGAGGCCAGGGGGCGCTTCCTGCAGGAGGAGGCCTGGGAGCTGGAAGCCATCGCGAGCAGGTGGTGATATCTAGGTGGCCAGGAGTGGCTCACAGGTGTGGCGGGGCCAGAAGTGTCGTCACATGCCCCACAGGTGGGGTGGTGTACTTGGAAAAGGCCATAGAGTCTCTGAAACGCCACTGCAGGGAGATGCTAAGGCCTAAGGCCCGAGACCTTAACTGAATATCCCCCAAGTCCCTATGCTCTGGCTGCTGCCGCTGCTAGTGCAGTTCAGCGGGTCCGGGGTGCAGTTCAAGAGGGGGCAGCAGAGAGCTCTGGTCACCCGGAGGTGCGTGTTGTCATCTCTCACCACACTGGAAGCACACCCCGTCCCTGATTTTACCTCATCCTCTGGTGGGGAAGCTGACGCACAGGCAGCTGCAGGTGGGAGCCTCAGAGGAAGCCCCTGCTGGCCAGCCTGGTGACTGGAGAGGCCTGCGAGCTGGGCAGCCTCTTCCTCCCTCACACCAGCCTCCCGAGGCTGTCCTGTGACTCTCCGCTGTCCCAGACGAGGAGACTGAGGCTGGTCACACTGTAGCTGAGTGGAGGCCAGGCTTGGAAGCCGGCTGTGCTGGGGCAGCAGTGTCCCACCCTCCCGCTGCCCCCAGGTGGTGTCCGTTGGAGCCACCTGAGGCCTACAGGCGCCTGCCCTTCAAGTCCATGTGAAATTATCACCAGGCAGAAAAATGATGTTTCCATTTCCTCCCAGATAAATTGTTTAGCTTCCCCCTCGATGGTCAGATTGACCCTGATGCCTCATGGGTGGCCAGAGGCGGCGCCCGCGCCGTGGGCAGGGCCGCAGAGGACACACAGAGCCCCTGTCCCCTCGTAACACAAGTCTCCCTGTCCTGGCAGCCAGTACTGTTCAGGTTTCTGGGTTCCCTGAGGGCAGAGGACCTGGCCGAGTGACTTTCCCTAAGCCACTTCTCTGGGCCTGTGTTCTCCCCTCTCTTGGGAGCATCCTAAGCCAGCAGGCTCCGGAGCACCGGCTGTGTGATCCGCGTGAGTCGCTGCCGCCATGCCCTCTCCTGTAATGCGGGGCGGTGCTCCCACCTACTCACAGGGCTATGGAGAGGCCATGCCTTGATAGCCCATGGCGCCTGCCAGGGCATATCCCATCCTGAGTCTGCGTCGTGGGCATCTGCTCCACCTGCTGTCCATGGGGCAGCTCTTAGGGAGACAAGGAGCGGAGCTGTGGCAGCTGGTCCCTCGATCACCGTTCTGTCTGCAGGGGGCAGAGCTGGGTGGCAGGGGAAGGAACTGGTCTGGCCAGTGGGGATTCCAGAAGCTCCTGGGACCTGCCCTCCCTTCCCCCATCTGGTCACAAAACTGGACCGAGCCAGGGAACCCTGAAGGGCCCTGGGCCGCCTGGGCCTGGCTGCTGGGTTTCTTACCTGCAGGAGAACCGAGCCTGGGCCCTGGGCTGTCCGGGGACCTCTGCAGCCCTGCCGCTGGCTCCTGCTGCTGGCTCCCACCACCCCTCCAGCCCTGGTGCCCACCTCTGAGGATACTCTGCCTTTATGCAGAAGGTTTATTCCTTCAGGCTTTTCTTTTAATTTTTGGAGGAGTTCCGGCCCTCAGAGGACAGCAGGATGAATGAGGGCCCTGGGCTGGGCGTCCGTTCCGTCCCTGGGTCATTTCCGAGCACTTCCCAGGCCTCAGGCTCCATAAATCCTGCAGTGTGAATGGTCGTTGTTAACAAACCATTGCTCCCGCCTTGAATGAGGTGCGATGGGTGAGTGGGAATGGTTTCCGTCCACAGGGTGAATCGCAGCCTGATGGCTGCAGCCGTGCGCGCATTCGCAATGGCTGAAGTCGGACTTCAAGAGCAACGGCGACACTTCTGTGGTTAAGACAGTCGGCAGGAGATCCTGAAGTCCTCCGAGCCCACTCCGTATTCAAACTCCCAGTCACTCCAAACGTCACTATTTCTTTTAGTTCTTTGTAAAATCAGGGTCCAGACGACCCTGACTGCACATTGCAGAGGGTCACTCTGTCTTTTAAACCCTCCGCGCCAAAGCCTCTGGGAACGTCCCTGGGAATGTCCTCCGCGTCGCATCCCCGTGGGGGCAGCGCTGCCTGCGGACGGATGGACGAGCACCCTGACCGGCTCGTCCAGCCTCAGGGCAGCCGCCTGGTGTGTGCAGGCGGGGCAGGTGCTACAGGCGAGGGGTAGGGTCTGGGCAGGTGCCACCATCGGGGGGACCTGGGCGCTACTCTGACACTCTCACAGCAGTCAGCGCAGGATGGTGGGCACGGAGTCGCAGAGGGACTCAGAGCTGCCTTGAACCGCCCCTGGGACCCGCTGCCTGAGGGAAGGCATTTGGCCTGGCCCAGTTAGCCAGATCTTTCTGTGAGGAGGCATCTGCAGGTCAGGTGGGGCTACTGAGGCCCGAGGACCCCCCCTTCAGTTTCTAAGGAGGCCAGTGACAGCCGTTTTTGAATTCAGACAGAATGAACTGCACCTCGGTCACTTCCAGATCACTTCCTCTGTGCAGGGGCTGTATATTTAAGCCCTGGGGCAGGGACAGCTCAGTGTGTTCGAGGAGCAGCTGGAGGCATGTGGCTAGAGCGGAGGAGTTGGGTGGAGGAAGTGTGACAGGGCCAGGTGACAGGGTCTTTCAGCCTCTGGTGGGAGTTTTATTCCAAGAGCTTTAGGAAGCCCTTGACCAAAAGAGAGCCGTGTGAGAGAACTTCAGTGGGCGTTGGGATAGTAAGTCTGAAGTCAGGGGAGAGGTGGGGCCTGAGATCTGGCTTTGGTATGGAGAACACAGGATTCAGCGTCCCGTAGGGCAGAGGATCGGAGCCAACAGGGCGGAGGTGGGGGTGGCCCTGCAACGGGCAGGAGCAGCCCAGGCAGGCCCTGGAGCCCTGGGCTCCGTCCTAGGCCTGCTCCTCTCCTTATTGAGCCCACGTTCCCCAGCTTGTGGCCCCCACCCTGGGCTGGCTGAGTGCTGGGGCTCAGACTCGAGTCGGGCAAGACCCTCTGCAGGGCACACACCACATCGGCTCAAGAAAGATGCACAGAAGCCTGGACGGTGCCCCACGTCTGCAATCCTAGCTGCCTGGACTGAGGCAGGAGGATCACAAGTCCTGGACAACGTAGTGCAACCCTGTCTCAAATTTAAGAAAGGGCTGGGGGTGTGGCTCAGTGGTAGAGCACCTGCCTGGCATGTGTGAGGCCCTGGGTTCCATCTCAGTGCTATTTAAATAGGAAAAGGACACAGACACATGGTGTAGACGGGTGAGGGATCTCATGGAACGGAGGGCTGCTGGGGCCCCAGGAAGCCCCTTACCCAGCCTGGGGTGGGCAAAGCACCTGGATGCTTTTGTCTATAGTCAACAGAAAACCCAGCTCTGAAATGGCCTGAGAGTCAAGGGGGATGTACTGTCCATATAGCTGGAAGGGTCTGGGGATAGTATGGAGGTCAGATATGGCTTGATGTGGGCTTGGTTATTCCCTGCCTTCTTTGAAGGCCCAGAATCTTTAGAGGGGCAAAGAGCTGCAGCCATCTAGGCCTTGACTTCAGACATCGTGGAGAGATTCCTCCAGCCATCCACTCTCATGGACGAGAATCTTTCCCAGAGCGCCCCGAACGGCCCTCCTTGCTCTGACTGGGAACAGGAGAAGCTGCTTGTGCCGTTGGGCTCCGCTCGCTTCCCGCAGGACTTTGAAAGGGCCTTGGGTTATTCTTGGCCTTATCAGACAGACCCAGGAGGGGCGGCCCAGCGCCCTGCGGCTGAAGCACCCGTGTCAGGCACACCGGGAGCACCTGGGCGCCCTGGGCAGGGCCACAGGGTGCAGGGACAGTGGTGTCTGCTGTTCCAAGGCTGGTGCAGGAGCCCAGAGTCTGGGCATGGGTCTCCCCAGAGCCGCAGGAGGGTGTGGGAGGTCCCAGGGGCCCTGGTGTCACACGCAGATGTCCTGCCCCTCACCTGGACGGGTGGTCGCACTGGTGGCCTGCCAGCAGCAGGGGAAGCCTCCAGGTGTTTGTGGTGAGGAGTGGTCAGATAGGGTGTGGATCCACAAATTAGCCGCACATCAAGACAAAAGGGTGAGAATTGCTTGTCTTGGTCTGTGGGGACTCCCGCCAGGCTCCTTGCCTCCCAGGAGTCCCATGTCAGCACCAGAGGCTGCTCTGACCATGTGGCTCTTTCCCCGGGGCCTTGGCTGGTGGGGCCTGATGGCCTCGGCCCTTCCCTCCTCCCTCCAGAGTCCTTTGTCAGACTCCAACTCCCAGATGGGTGCGGACCCCGCAAGCTCTCCTCTGCTCGCCCCTACCGCGGATGCCACTCAAATTAAATTGGGTGCTAATTTGCCCGAGGTAAGTAGGTGTTAATTTGTAGCTACAGCATTAAGATAATTGCTCCAAGGGTCTATTTGTGTAATGTGCAAATATATTTTTACAGCAACAAACCGTTTTGCTATGAATTATAAATAGAACACTTGGGTGATTTGAAATCTATTTTGCATAACATGCTCCGGCAGGTCTGCAGCTCTGCACAGGGCTGATGGTCCTCTGTGCCCAAGTCCCCACCTGGCAGAGGCCCTGGGCCCACCCTGGGCTCAGAGGGATGGGTGAGGTGGTGAGGGCTGGGAGTGAGTGTGGGCAGGGGTCTCAGCCCCTGAGGCGGGCCGCAGTGTGGGGCTTCTGCCCAGAAGCCCTCGGCCCAGGACCAGGAGCCCATTTGCAGCGTCTGGTTGCTTTTACTTTTTAATTTAGGGGGCCGTGCACTTGCCAGGTGCTGCACCAGGTCCTCCAGGTCCTGTTTGAGCCCAGGCTCAGGAGACCCATGGGAACATTAGCCAGAGGGTCCTGAGATAAGCATCCCCTCGCCCCTGGTTGAGAGCCACGAGCCATGGATGTGGCTGCCAAGGGCGTGGTGTGGGGTCAGAATGGGCGGACAGAGTGGACCCACAGGCGGGGCTGCATGAGCAAAAGAAAAGGGGTCTGAATTTGGAGGCAGGGAGTGTAGTTCAGCGGCAGAGCCTGCCTGGCATGCCCAGGACCCTGGATCTGTCTCCCTCTGGAAAACCTGGAACTGCCTGAGCAACGTCTTTTGATACTCATGACGGCTCAGCCACGGCTGAGTTTATGTCCGTCAGGCGACTCGAGGGGCAGTTACCTTCAGAACGGGGGCTCCTTCCAGAAACGACCGAGCATGATTGGTTTGAGATTTCTTCTCTCCCTCCCTCCCTTCCTTTGGCAGTGCTGGGGGTTGAACCCAGGGCTTCTCACAGCCAGGCAGGTGCTCCACCACTGAGCCACACCTGCAGACAGGGTCTCACGAAGTTGTTGAGGCTGGCCTCCAACTTGCCTCAGCCTCCTGAGTAGCTGAGACTGCAGGAGGAGCCGGGATCATAGGTGTGCCACCAGGTCCTGTGGGCTGGGACTTTCTGAAGGTCCTGGCTGATGGGTTGGGGCCCGCCCACATCAGGGAGGGCCATGCTTCATTGAAAGTCACCTGATTCAGATTTGAACGTCACCACAAACGCCTTCACAGCTCCAGAGACTGGTGTTGACCTGATGCCCAGGCACCCAGGTTGGCACATGGAAGAGCCTACTCACCTGCTGCAGGGGCTGCTCCCCAGGGCCCTCCGGCCAGGCTGCACCCTGCCCCCCTGGCTTCTGAGCCAGAGACAGGCTCCAGGGGCACAGGACACAGCCTCCTGCCACTCCCAGGCCCTCAGCAGTAGTGCTGGATGGGCTTGCGTCTAGGGCCCTGGACAGCACCCACGGCAGTGGGCACTGGGACCCGTCCACACACATAAGGGGCAGGGGGAGGCTGGCGGCCACTGGTCCAAGCCCACAGGGCATTGTGGGACGCCCGGAAACCTCCCCTTCTCCCGCCATGGGACTGTGGGGGCGCCTATGGGGAGCAGCCCCTGCAAGGCTTTGAAGCAGGAATGTGCAGAAGTGGCCCCTCCTGGGACAGCGCCCTGCCCTTGGGGAGGGGTGTGTTCACGCAGGCCAGGGCCCCCAGAGTCTGCTGTGGCGCTGTTTGCTTGGCTTGTAGCAGGTTTGCACTGGGACTGGGCCGGGTCCCAGGCAAGCCCACGGAAGGGGCACTGGAGGGCTCTGGAAGCGGTGGGGGAAGGGCACCTGAGGCTGCACAGGGTCCAGAAGGAGTGGGAGCGGAGACAGGGAGGTCCTGGGCTGGCGCCTGCTCCTCCTCCCTCTGTGGAACGTGGGGCGCCCCCCACCTGTCATGGGTTTATGTGGACTGACAGGGTGACAGGAGTGTCCCCTGAGGGCAGGGGCGGCCTCGTCAACCCTGGGCCCAGCAGCCAGGGCTTGCGAGGGCCAAGGGACGCGTGGCCTTCCTGCCGAGTCCTGCCCAGTGCTTCTCCCCACCGGCTGCCTTGGGCCGTGTCCGGCGGTGGTGCAGACCCAGTTCCTTTGCTGGGCAGGTCGGGCGGCTCCCCTCAGAGTTGCAGGTCCCAGCTCTGGCTGTTGCCCCACGGCCCCGGGTCCCCAGCGGCTGCTCCCAACTTGGGGGAAGCTGAATTTGGAGGAGGTGCTGGGTCTCAACCTGGAGAAAGGCCAGCAGGGCCCACACTGCCTGGCCCTCAGGTACACCCCGCCAGGGAGGAATCCGAGCCTGAGCTGGCTCCGGGGCCCTGCCCACGACTTCATGCCTCTGTCTACCTGCCCGCCCCAGAAGCCGAGGCCCAGGGTCAGGCAGTGGTGGGAACCCAGAGGTCCAGGCCCAGGAAGGCTGCGGGGCCCAGGCTGCAGGCCAAGGTCCTGGTGTGGGTGTGTGTCTTTGGGACTGATGTGGAGCCTGTGGTCCGCTGCCCTGGAGCGGGAAGGATGTACTGCAGCGGGCTTGCTGGAGCTGTACGGTCAGACTGCAGGTGGCAGTGGGCATTCCGCCCGGCTCCCTGCTGGCCAGCCTCTCTGCCCCGCCTCCCTCCTGGCTCCCTCCTGCTCGGCGAGGGATCCCCTGCCAGCAGTGCCCTGGCAGCCCTGGGGGCTTGGCAGCAAGTCAGCGAGCAGCAGGGCAGGGTTCTTGCTCCGTCTCACAGCCCAGATGGCCAAGGGGACAGCAGTGTGGCAGCAGAGTCCAGCCCCGGGAGAGCTGATGGCTGGGGCTCCCAGCAACACCAGTGGGCAGAGGGAAGAGGCTGGTGGACGCCAGACAAGGAGCCCGGGAATGGAGCTGAAGACATGGCCAGGGTGGCGCTGCCCCTGTGCCCCACCTGAGCGCCCCCGCAGGCAATTCCATTTAATGACGCGAGTCCAGCATGAGCGTGGCGGGGACAACCCGGCAGCGGGGAGCGCTGTGGGCAGCGGAAGGCCTGCCCAAGGCGGGGGAGGTGTGGGCTTGCTGCGGACCTGGAGCCAGTGCGGGCACTTCCGCAGCCTCAGGGTGGCGTTGGTGGACGCACAGCCTGGACTTCGTTAGGGCAGGGGTGCAGCCAGGGCTGCCTCCTCCATCCCTGTCCCTCCACCTCTGCTGTTATGAAAATCGGTGAGACCACAGGAACGTTGAAGACACACGTTTATTCCTCAGTTTGGAAAGAGTAGGGTTCCTCACATCTGCTCGCTCGCTCCCTCTGACCCCGGGCTCCTGGGGCATGAGTGGCAGCGTGTTTTAGCACACACACACCTCCTGGACACAAAGCCATCTCCCGTATAGCCCGATGCCAGTATTGCACCTGAGAGAGTTGGCGGCAATTCCTTAATATCACCCACCACGCAGGCCATCTGCAGGTTGCCCCGTGTCCAGGAGCATTTGGGCTGGGGAGGCTGAGGCAGGAGGGCTGCAAGTTCAAGGCTAGCCTCCACAACTTAGAAGGCCCTGTTTCAACATTCGAAAAGAGGGCTGGGGATGCAGCTCAGTGGCGAAGCAGCCCTGGGTTCAATCCCCAGCACGATGAAGAAATAGATAAATATGTTAAAAGCGTGTAAACTGGAGCCCCTCCTGTCCTGCGCTGCATTTGACCTTCTGCAGGGTTTTCCCATAAAACAGCCCCGAATTCCCCCTGCTTTTTCTTAAATGGTGTCGGCTTTTCGAGAGGCCAGGCTGCCTGTGTCGTAGAAAGTCTCTCATTCTAGTCTGATCTGTTCCTGCTCACGCTGCCGTCCCTCCTCCTGGGTCCCGTAGAGGACCCGCATCACTGAACGCTGGCGCTGGAGGCTTAGATAGAGTCAGGCTCGGCCTCTCGCAGGAATCTTCCCGGGTGTGGGCCTTGCTGTTGGAGTGCGCGGGCGGGCGGCCTGGGAGCCGGTCGTCCCCCTCTCTGGATGCTGGGTTTGCTGGCTTGGCTGAGCCCGTGACCTCCAGAGTCTCCACCACCGAGCTGCATTTTTTCCTGCCCTGTGAATGAACCAAGGTGGGGATGGGCTTTGGCTCTTGATTGGATAGCCTGTACCTCTCATCTCACCTGATGGGTCTGAAGGCGGCCCAGGTCTTTGCCTAAAACTATCCTCCCTCCCTCCCTCCCTCCCTCCCTTCCTTCCTTCCTTCCTTCTTCTTTCTTTGTTTCTCTTCCTTTCTTTCTTTCTTTCGTTCCTTCCTTCCTTCTTTCTTTCTCCTTCCTTCCTTCCCTTCCTCCCTTCCTCCCTCCCTCCTTTCCTTCCTTCCTTCCTTCCTTCCTTCCTTCCTCCCTCCCTCCCTCCTTTCCTTCCTCCTTCCTTCCTTCCTTCCTTCCTTCCTTCCTTCCTTCCTTCCTTCCTCCTTCCTCCCTCCCTCCTTTCCTTCCTTCCTTCCTTCCTTCCTTCCTTCCTTCCTTCCTCCCTCCCTCCTTTCCTTCCTTCCTTCCTTCCTTCCTTCCTTCCTTCCTCCCTCCCTTCCTTTCCTTCCTTCCTTCCTTCCTTCCTCCCTCCTTCCTTCCGCCCTCCTCCCTTCCTTCTTCATTCCTTCCTTCCTTTCCTCCTTCCCTCCTTCCTCCTTTCCTTTCCCCCTACCTCCCTCCTTTCTTCCTTCCTTCCTTCCTTCCTTCCTTCCTTTCTTCCTCCCTTCCTCCCTCCCTCCTTACCTTCCTTCCTTCCTTCCTTCCTTCCTTCCTTCCTTCCTTCCTTCCCTTCCTCCCTTCCTCCCTCCTTTCCTTCCTTCCTTCCTTCCTTCCTTCCTTCCTTCCTTCCTTCCTCCCTCCCTCCCTCCCTCCCTTCCTCCCTCCCTCCTTTCCTTCCTTCCTTCCTTCCTTCCTTCCTCCCTCCCTCCTTTCCTTCCTTCCTTCCTTCCTTCCTTCCTTCCTTCCTTCCTTCCTTCCTCCCTCCCTCCTTTCCTTCCTTCCTTCCTTCCTTCCTTCCTTCCTCCCTCCCTCCTTTCCTTCCTTCCTTCCTTCCTTCCTTCCTTCCTTCCTCCCTCCCTCCCTCCCTTCCTTCCTTCCTTCCTTCCTTCCTTCCTTCCTTCCTTCCTCCCTCCCTCCATCCCTCCCTCCCTCCCTCCCTCTCTCTCTCTTTCTTTCTTTACAAGGGATGAGCCTAGGGTCCTTTACCACTGAACCACATCCCAGCCCTTTTTATTTCTTATTTTGAGGTAGGGTCTCTCTGAGTTGCTGAGGTTTGCTTCAAACTTGCAATCCCCCTGCCTCAGCCTTCCAAGTCACCAGGATTACAGATGAGCACCAGCACCTCCAGCCTTGGGAAGTGTTTGACCTTAAATGTGTGGAACTACTTCTGGACTCTCCGTTGTGCCCCACTGATACGCATGCCTCTCTTTATGACAACACCACACTGTTCTGATTATTGTAACTTTATAATAGGTTTGAAATGGAAGTCTTTTGGATCTCTGCCTTTCTAAACTTATTTTTGCTCTTGTAGGTTCTTTTCAGTTGCATGTAAAGTCCGAAGTCAGTTTATTAATTTCTATGAAAATTCTACTAGGAATTTCTTGAGGATTGTGTTGATTCTACAGATTGGTTTGAGGAGAACTGACATCTTTACCATACTGTGTCTTTTATTCCATGAACATAGTATACTTTCCCATTTATTTAGACCTCTTTGATTTTTTTAACAATATTTTGTAGTTTTTTTGTATTCAGATTATGTACTTGTTTGTGTCTCTATCCCTAAGTATTTTGAAAATTTTTATACTATTGTTAGTGAATTTTTTTATTTTAATTCCCAATGTGTTCATTGCTTGCACCTAGAAATATAATGAATTTTTACATATTGACTTTTTTTCTGATCTTTTTTGTTCCCCTTATTTATTGATTCAAGTAGATCTTTTGTAGATTCTTCAGTATTTTCTGCTTAGACGTCATGTAATCTGTAAGGAAAAGTTTTATTTATCTTTCTTTCCAATTTATGTGCCTTTTACTTCCTTTTCTTGTTGCAGTGGGTGGGGCCTTGCATATATCAGGAGCAGAAGTGGTGAGTGGGGTCACCATTGTCCTGGAAGTTTCAGCCTTTCACCATTGTGTGTGATGTTAACTGTAGGTTTTTTGTAATTATTCTTTTTCAAGTTTAAAAAGATCTTAATTTTGCTAGTTTTCATTATTGAACATGTCTTAAAACACCTTTGCATAGCTGAAATAAACTTCACTTAGAAATGATAGATTGTACTTTTTACATATTGCTGGCTTTGATTTGTCAATATTTTGTTTATGATTTTCATGTCTATGTTCATGAGTGACATTGGGCTGTGTTTTTTTATTGTCTTTGGTTTTAGCGTTGGGGTAATGCTGGCCACATAAAACAAGTTTGTGGGTATTTCCTTTTCTTCTCTTTTCTGGGAGAGTTATGCATCTCTTTTGTCTGGGTTGTCCCATGTATTGGCATAGGCCATTTATAGTTTTCTTGTCTGTAGTATCTGTAGTGTTGTCTCCTGTCTCCAGCTCTAGTTCTGGTTGCACGTCTGTATTTGAAGACCTTTACTTTGTAAACTCTGTGTTCTAGTCATTGAATTTAAGTACCCAAGTGCTTTTATAGAGAAATAGTACCCTTCCCACAAGACTCTAAAAGCTCCAGACATCTCATTACACTGTCAGCCGGAGTGTTTCACAGAGTGCTTTCCTGGACAGTTGTTTACGACACCAGGGTGGCCTGGCCTTAGTGAAGCTGTGTGAAATGTTGAATAGTTAGCCAGGCTTTTAAACAGTAATGATCGTGGTCGTGAGAACATCCACTGCATTCCAGCCAGTGACAGGCAATTTGCTGCATTATCTCACTAAGTCCTGATACCGTCTCTGTGAGGAAGTACTGTTATCATCTCCATTGTCTTTCCTAAACCAGGAAATGGAGGCAGAGAGGTTGTGATAGTTGCTAAAGCTCACCCAGGTGGTCTGCCTGCTGGCCCACACTCATTCTGCTTTAGGGACTTACAGGTCTGCTGTCTGGACTCCAAATTCCATGCTTGTCCTTTCCCACTAGGTTGTTTTTCCCCGGTCATGGGTTCAGTTTAAGGCTAGACACTGCTGATGAAGATGGATTTCCATCTTGGTGAGAGGAAGAATGTTTTAGCAGTCAGAACGGAGCCATGATGGAGTGAGTTTCAGGGAGGTGGTGAGGGTCTGGTCCCTGGAGTGTGCATGCTTACCACGGCTGGCAAGAGGAGATCAGGAAGCTTTTGCCCCACTAGTATGACAGGGGCTTGATGACAGTGTTTCTGACAGCAGTCTGCTTGCCGTTGCTTGTTTTCCTTAGTGCTGTTTCTTGATCCGTCAGGAAGGGCACTCTTTAGTAGGCACTCCAAGGGAACGAGGGCTCTGGGGCAGCAGCATGCCTCAACGGAAAGGAAATGAGCACTCAACACGTCGCAGCTTCACCCCAGCATCTTACGTGCCGGGCGAGCTGGCCTGTGTTTATGGCTCAGCAGAGATGGTGAGGGTCCAGCTGCCTGCACGTCTGCCTCTGGTGGACCTGGCCACCTCCCCCTCAAACCTGCCTGACCATGATGTGGGGACAAACACCCCAAGCAGTATCAGAGCCCCGAGGGACATAACTCTTTCCTGGAGGGAAACATTTAGAACTTGAATCATTTTCTACCACAGATCGTATTTAAACAAGTCTGTTTGTCCATATGACGTAGCTACTTTGGATTTGGGGAATCAGCTTCCTTGGCAACCCACACCCTCCTCCGCTGCTCCGACTGGGCCACAGTTCCTGACCTGCTCTCATTTGAACCTGCGCCTTGTCCCACCAGAGGCTGGTAGCCTCCTTCATCCTGGGAGAGTCATCTGCTCCCGTCGTGTAAATCAGGGTGAAGGAGTCACCTCAAGGGTCCCAGTGTGAGCTGCCATGTTTGAGTCTGAAACAGCCCATCTCCTGAAGCTGTCCCAAGAGCAAGCTGCTTCCAGAGACTTCCATGGTCCCACGATCCTGAAGGCATCAGTATGCTGATTATTCCTCTCTCCGATGTGCTGGGGCCGCTCAGGCCACGTTCCCCCATGGTTGGTGCCGTGGCTGTCTGTGAAAGTCATGCAGTGAGGTGTCTGCAGTCTCTTCTGTCTCACATTCCTCATTAATGTGAATGGGCCTTCATCCTTTTATTCTGAATTATTGAGGCTTTACTGTCCATTCCTCGCTCTGGGCCCTGGGAGACTTGTGGAGTAAGCCAGGTCTGGCTGCAGCAGGCATCAGGCAGAGCAGAATCCTGACACCGTCCTCTGAAGGTGGAGGGCAATGGAGCACCTTTGGGAAGAGGGGTGTGCTGGTTGCTTTGTGACTCTCCTCCTGCAAGCCCCTCCCTCAGCCTGCCAAGTGCCCCCGGCCGCCCCACGTCACCTCTGCCCTGCAGCCTGCTCTGCATGCTGTGCTCCTGCTGTGCTGGTGACCACCCATCCTTGCTCCCAAGGCTGAGTCCTTGCTGTCCCAGGCACGGGGTCCCAGGCAAGCATGGCAGGGCGGCTCCCTACGCAGTGGGGAGTTGTGTGTGACGGTGGCATCGGCCACCAGGTCACAGGATGGCCAGCTGGAGGCAGGGAAGGAAGTCATGGTCTGCTGGCTGTGGACGGGATCACCGATCTCCTCTGGCCTCATGGCCGCCCCTGGGTGGAGACCATTACTATTCTACTAGCCAGTGGGCCCCGTGGCACCTTCAGGCTGGGGTCCCCTCCTGCTCCTGGAGGCACTAGAGGGCCTGGGCCACTGCAGGTCCCCTCAGCCCAGCCTGTCCTGCTCAGGGACCCGCCGCTCTCCCACCACGCATCCCCAGGTCTGCGTCCCCTGCCCCGGCTGCCGGCCTTCGTCGGGAACGTCTCCCGCGGGGCCAGGCCCGTCCCCTGGTGCTCGCCCAGGTAGGGGACCTGCCTGTGCCACACCCTGGCACAGTTCCGTGCTTGACCCTCACCTTGACATGACTCCTTCTCTTGTCAGTCGAGCAAGAGCCCTGGGCTCCTCTGTTTGGGGAAAGTCCTGAGGATTAGTCCCCAGGAAGCACGCCCCGGTCAGACCGAGCCCTGTGCCATGGCCAGCTACGCCCATTTAACTAAAGCCTCCCCATCCTCTTCCTCTCCACACAGCTTCACAGACCCAGGTCCCTGAAGAGGGTCACCCGCTCGGGCCTGAGCGCTCACGGCCGCTCCACCCGTGTCTCTTTCCTTTTGGAAGGTCGTCAGTGGTCAGGTGAGAATCAGGGGTCCAGAGTCAGTCTTCCTCCCCTCCCCCTCCCCCCTTCTCTCTGGTCCCCTCCCCCACTCTTCCTCCCCCTCCCCAGGTGGAACCAGGGCCACCTGTACTCCAGGCAAACGCTCTCGTCCTCTGCCCAGGCTGTTTTCTGTGCCCCAGGAAAGATGGCAAGGCGGAAATAGGAGCTCAATCCCATCTTGGCTCCCAGTTTCAGCTCCTTGCCAGTCTCTTCCCCTCTTTTTGACCCTTGTCAAGGTAATTTTCCGGGCTGGACTGGGGCTCCATGGGTAAGCGCTTGCCCTGCATGTGCAAGGCCCTGATCTTGATCCCCGGCCCTGAGACAAACGGCAAATTTCAGAAAAAGGTAAAGTCATGACTTCCACGCAGATGTGAAAGTAAATGTGTTAGGGATTTTATTTTATTCAAAATGAGCAGACCAGGCAGACGATATCTGTTCGAAGGACCGTCTGTACCAGACCCGTGAGCGGCCCAGGAGCCCAGTGGATGTGCAGAGAGGGAGAACTGGTTTGCCAAGGAGCAGGCAGAAGGGCAGACTGCAGGTCAGGGGCGTTACCCTGATGCACAGCCTGAGTTGTGAAGCACCCCCAGCTTCAAGGAGGCAGGGGCCGTGCCACACCCACGGGGCTCTCAGCAGCCTGGCTTGGGTTTTTTGTACTGGGGCTTGAACTCAGGGTGCTCCACCCCAGCCACACCCCCAGCCCTGTTTTGTAGCACTGAGTTGCTTAGTGCCTCCCCATTGCTGAGGCTGTCTTTGAACTTGGGATCCTCCTGCCTCAGCCTCCCGAGCCACTGGGATTACAAGTGTGCACCCCCGCACCTGGCAAGGTTTGAACCCAGAGAGTTGAGAGTCCACCGTTCCCTCCCTTCTGTCCACCCCCTCCCAGGGAAGCTTCCTCGACCTGCCACCATGCCCTGGATGTCCCTCCACCAAGGCGTCGGTGCTCAGTGGCCGTGTCATGCTGGTCAGCTCCTGGTCTGTCCACTCCCCTAGGGATAACCCCGAGGGACACTGCTTCCTTCTGTCCCAGGGTGGGCAGAACCTGCAGTTGCAGGGGTCTTCTGTAGCACCTTCCAGAAGGTGGTGTCAGCCGTGACCTTGTGCCAGGGACTGGTTTAGAGCCCGCCTTCCCCACGTTGGCTGAGTTCACCTGGAGCCTCTTCAGCTGCTCTCTGGTCCTGCGAGGAGTTCCGTGCCCAGCAGGGGCATCAGCATTACCAAGGGGGCACGGCCCTCTCTGTCTTCCATGGTGGGTCACACACGACCTGATGTCACCAGGCAGAATGTGGCCTAACATGTCTACTGAGCCCAGGGACCCCAAGGTCACTCCTGCACTGGGGCCTGACGGGGCAGAGGGTAGAGGCCCGGAGGAGACCTGGGCGGATCTGAGGCTGTGGCAGACGGTGACTCCTTCCATAAGTCAGGCCTAATGGTAAGTCAGGAAGAGAAAAGACTGCAAGAGAGGCCAAGGCCCAGCAGCTGGACCAGATGGGTCTGGAAAAACCTGTTGTAACAGACATTTGGGGTCACCTGGGGAAATCTGCGCGTGCCTGGGTATTTGAAAGACTCACAGTTAAACATGACTCATGGCAGAGGTGTTGAGTGGGACACAGGAAACACAACAGCAGCTGTAGGGGGATCTCGCTTCCATTGACAAAAATCTGTCTGTGAGCCGGGCGAGGTGGCACCACGTTTGAGAGGCTGAGGCAGGAGGATCGACGATTTAGTGAGGCCTTAAGCAATTTAGTGAGACCCTGTCTCTAAATAAATAAATAAATAAATAAATGGACTGGCATGTGGTTCAGTGGTCAAGCACCTCTGGATTCAATCCCCAACCAACAAACAAATATATATATCTTCAATGAAGCCTTCAGATTGAGGATTGGATGGCGGGGTTTTAAAATTATTTTTCTTCATTGTCTGATTTTCTATAATCGACATCATAGAAAACATCAATACATAACACAGCTGTCCATTAGCCATGCCCGTTAAGAACATGTGGCGTGATCCTTCCTTACCTGCCGTCTGTTATCACCTGGCAGATTATCGAGAGTATGATTTTCTGCTTGTCTGCGGGTTGTTTCCGGGCACCTCTCCCCAAGCATGTCTGCAGCCACACTAAGGAGGGTCCCTGCTTGTCACCCGTGCCCCCAGGGCCGGTGGGCAGCTGTTGGGAGGGAGTGGGATTGAGGACTTCGGGTCAGCAGGAGATGAAGACCTGAAGCAGTGACCCGGGAGCCCCACACCCACCCTGGTCTGGAGAGGTGGGGGTCTCTCCAGAGCAGGGGACAGCAGTGTGCCAGGACAGGAGGTGTCCTGGGGACAGCCCCAGCCTGCCTCCCTGCTGTGTCCCACTGGCCAGAGCTGCAGGAGCTGAGAGCGGGCAGGGCAGCGGCTGGGCTCCTGGGCCCCTGGGTGGCCCACACACCTTCCCTGCTGCCCCCAGCCTGCCTCCTCCCGCAGCAAGGGACGCAAGGCCCCCGGCTGCTGCAGATGGTGCTCCTGGTGGTGGGGCCTCAGGTTGCATGTGGGGTGTGGGATGCCCCGGGTCCACATGGGCTGAGAGGACGGTCAGTGGCAGAGTGTCCACGAATCTGATCACAACTCCATGAAGGGTGTGCCGGGGGACAGGGACTGAGAGGCGCGGCAGATTAGCCTCCATCGCCTGGGGTGGCCGGCCTTTCCCCCACACGCACTTCCTTTCTTGTCGTCTTGTTTGGCATTTGGACTCGCACCGTCTCCGGGCAGATCCTCATGCCACGCCTGCAAGGCGGCCCTTGTCCCGCATGGCCGTGGCTCCCGCGAGTGTGCACGTGTGTGTGACAGTGGGATTGTGAATCCTGGGGACAAGGAGTTCGAATTTTTTTCACTAAAAACTTTTAATGAGATCCCAGCGTTTAAACATCGAGCTCGTTCCCATTTTAAGGGGAGAATGGAGACGGCAGCGAGGCCCCGGGACAGCATTTCCTTTTCCTCCCAACCCCGCGGGCTCCGTGGGTGCCTCTGTGACAGTGCTGGACAGACACCCTGCTGGGCCCCTGGTGGGGGCAGCCTTGGGACGTCCAGCCCAGCCTCCTGTGAGGCTGTGTCTAGACTGGACTTCTAGGAGTTGGTGAGGGGGCAGGGGAGGTGCGAACCCGCCTCGGAGAGAACCCGCCATGCCTCACGCTTCCAAGAGGTGACAGATACAGGGGCTCAAATACCCAGCCCGAGCAGGGCAGGCAGGAGGCCTTCCTTGGGGTGAGGTGCAGAGGGGCAATGCCCTCACTTGCTGCCCTCAGCAGCCCTGAAAGATGCCAGGTCTGCGCCCCCATTTTACAGACAAGGAAACTGAGGCTCAGAGGGCGAGGAGCCGGGCTGAGCGCACGGGGAGTCGCCCTCCTGGGCTGCGGCCTGGGCGACTGGGGGTCAGGCCCTGAGTGTTCACGCCAGGCGCATCCAGGCGCAGAGAGGGGAACTGCACTACTGAGCTCTCCCCTCCGGGCAGATTTCTCCTCGGGATTTGAAACAGCAGGAGGCACCCTCGAGCTCGTCTGCTGCCCAGGACTTGGGATTTTCCTCCGGGTTTACTGTCACCACTTCCGGCGAGTAGCCTCTGTAATGGCTCACGTGATGGGCAGTGGCAGGACCGGCGTTTGGGCTGTTTCTGAGCTGAGGCTGGAAGGGTCCAGGGCCCGCCTTCCGTCAGTTTCTCTGGCTGTGACCTGTCTCCTGTGGCGTTTCTTTCTCTCCGCTCCCCACCCCAGTCCTGGGCTGAACCCCAGAGCTCTCTACCACTGAGCCACGTCTCCAGCCCTTTTTATTTTTTATTCTGGGACAGGGTCTCACTAAGTTGTCCAGGCTGGCCATCCTCCTGCCTCAGCCTCTGAGTAGCTGCGATGACAGGTGTGGCCATGGGGCCTGGCTCTTTTAATCACCATGAAATCCGCATAACCAAGGTTCGTCCTCCTAAGCACTCGATTCGGTGGGGTTTTGTCCATGGTGTTATGTGCCTGCTGTCCCATCCGTCTGGGCTGGCAGCCACTCCCCTGTCCTGGATGCCACCCCCCGCTGTCCACCCCTGAGGACCTGGGCTTTTGTGCATGTCCTGGCAATGGGATCAGCCCCGGCAGCCTCGTCTAGCCTCGTGTCTGGCTTCGTTCCCTGGCACCGGGTTCCAGGTCATCCCTGTTGTGACAGGTGCAGAGTGGCCAGGTGACACTCTGCTTCCACCCCACACTCACTGGCTGCTCACCTGCTCCTGGGCCCCTGGGCTCCTGGTCCCTGGCCCTGACCCCTGGACTCCTGGGCTGTCTCCCTCTCCTGGGACCGTCACCAGTGGCCTGTGTGCATGTTCTTGTCTGAGTCCATTTCCGGTTTTCTGGGGCATGCGTGCACCTGGGAGTGGAACAGGAGACTGGAGGGTTGCTCGCTCAGATTCCGGGGGCTCCCCAGGCCTCCCGAGAGGGCTGGAGCAAGAGCACCAGGGACAGCTGCTTTCCTCGAAGACCCCGTGGCCTTTGGTCAGGGCTCTGCCACCTGCCAGCCTCTGAGCCTAAGCTTTCAGCACACGGACTTCGGTTTCACATTCCATCCGCAGCCCTGGGCCGAAGGGCAGCTTGCGTTCAGCTTTCTGAGGGTCCACGGAACCATCAAGCGTCAGACACACTCCCTCTCTCCTGGCAGTGCTGCCCCCACCCCCATCTTCCTGCTGAGACCCCAGGGGCCTTCTGGCCCCCTGGAGTACAGCCCAGCTCCTCGCCATGGCTCCCAGGGCTGCTGTGACACATGACCACAAATTGGTGACATAGAAGTTACTCTTGGACAATCCCAGGGGCCAGAGTCCAAAATCCAGGCGAGGGTCTTACAGCTCCTGGTGGCTCCAGACGTCCCCTGAACGGTCGGCCACCTCGCCTCAGTCTGTGCCTCGGCCACACCTGGGAGGCCCTGTGGACTGGACGGCAGACAGCACCAGCTTCCCCAGCGGTCAGGCGGGCAGCATCCTTCAGACCTGGGTCAGGGCGCTGGGGCTCAGGTCCAGACCCGTCACTGTGTAGCCTCGGGCAAGTCGCTCTCTGGGCCTTAGGTCCCGCTCCAGTCAGTGTGGACAGAAGTCACTCTGGGCCTTAGGTCCCGCTCCCGTTGATGTGGACAGAATTCAACTTGGGTCCTCGTTTTCCTCCCTCCACGCCCTGCTCACTGGGGGAGCATGTGGTGGGTGTCCGGCTGAGTCAGAGTGCAGAACGGGCGCCCACAGAGGCGGGCACGTGGTGGGTTTGCACAGCAGCAGGTGCAGAGCAGAGGCTGGTGACTGTCTCATAAAAGGACCTCAGAAGGGTCCCCGCCCCTATGTGAGAGCACGATTGACTTCCTTCCCCCCACCGTCCACCGTAGAGCTGCAGAGACCAGGGGGCAGCTGGGCTGGGTGCTGTGAGGAGGCCCTTGGGGTTGCCCCTGGCAGGCCAGGACCCTGCACTGAGCAGGAGCCACACGGTCTATGATGCAGACACTGCATCCTGCAAGTGGAGGCTAAGTCCCCAGCTGGGTGGTCCCCAGGTCACGGCAATACTGGGGGCCCTGTGGGATGGAGTGGGCCGCCTGGCCTCCCTCCGGCTGTGCCCAGAATGGAGTCTGATTGGCACAAGCTGGCCAGCGGTGCCTGAGGAGGCAGTGACGCCTGTCGGAGCGTCGCCGCTGGAGTCTGGAAGCCGAGGACCGTGCTGCGCCACTCCGGGAGCTGAAGGGAGCGGGTCCTCACCCGAGGACCCTCTGCCAGGCCCCGCGCCCCGCCCCTGGCATGGCCCCGCCCCCCACGCGGCCGCATGGAGGGGCACACACCAGCTCTCCAGCCTAGGCCTGGTGCGGACCCTCCGTGCTTCTCAGGGGGCAGTGACCGTGACCCCGCCTCTGGGTCTCCTGTGCTCACCCCGTCACCCTGTCACCTCCAAGGAGATCAAGTCCTAGAGAAGAGGCAGAAAGAGACCCAGCTCTCACTCAGTGGGAGGCCCCAGAATCATGAAGGGGAAATGTTTTGGCACCCACTGGATACAGGAGGGCGGACAAGAGGGTGGGTGTTGGGGTGCACACGGTAACTCGAAGACCCAAAGGTCCTTTCTAGGAAATGCTCAGGGCTTAGGGAGAAGGGACAGAATGGGGGGCTCAGACCCGCAGATCAGGGGCCAGCTAAAGGTGGGTAGGAGACCGAGTTATTTTTCTAAGGCATAAAAATGTGTCTATTTATACGATGGGTTTATTATTTTTGAATGAATAAATACTTTCAGATTTTGGGGGGCTAGCTGGGCAGGTGTCTGCGGAAGGGACGCGCATGTTCTTAAAACGCTCCTCGAGGTTGTTGACAACACCCCTGGAGGAGGCCGGTTCCGAGCCTGGAAGTCGGAGAGGCAGGAGCCTGGCACACCACCCCGCGGGACACCGTGTGCTTGGAAAGGGTGTTTGCACGGTGACCCCCAGGCCTTTGAGTTAAGCCGCTGGACTCGGTGGCCTTGCCCGCTGCCCGCTTCCATCACCAGCAGGAACGGAGGCTGCGCACAGCTCCCCAGCTGGCCTTCATTGAGGTCCCCTTTGGCTCCGCCCACCTGGCTCCTTGTGCTTGGAGCTGTGCTGGGCTGTGGGGTCTGGTGTTGTCCTGCGTGTTCCCCGATACTCCCTGTCCTGAAGTCTGACTTTTGGGTGATGTTCACATGACCACAATAGCTGCGTGGCTTTCGGTCCTTGGAGCGGGCAGGGCATGGCCCTCCCCAGCCACCTGGGTCTCCACTGTGACTAGCATCTCCCACGCTCAGCTGGTCATCGGGATGTTAAGTCCAAAGGTGGCCACGGAGCACCCCTGAAACTGCCACGCGGTGGCTCTGGGTGCGTTGAACAGAGGACAGACGTGCATTTGTTCCAGGCTCACTTGCTCTCAGTGAGGGGCTGTGGACCCCTGGGGCTGTGCCCAGGCTCCTCCCAGAGGAGGAGGAGGTGACCTTCACCAAGCGAGGTCCAGCGCTGCAGGTTTCTTTGGGAGCTGCTGATGTGGCTGTGATCTTCAGATTCCAGATCGTTCTTTTGTTTTGGAGCAAAGTTTTTAAAAGGAGCATCTTGAGAAATGGAGCCACCCTCAGTGAACACGTGACGGCTTCAGGCCACTCTGAAAAGACCTGACTTTGGCAGGAAGTCCCAGGAGCCGCAGGAAGGAGACAGAGAAGCCCACAGAACCAGCTCCACGCTCCGAGAAGGGGCCTGCGTGGGGGAGAATCCCTCACCGGAGAAGCGGAGCCCAGCCGGGCTGGGCAGGTGGCTGAGGTTGGGGCAAAGTGTGAGAGGGAGAGTCAGGGTCCCCAGGCCGCCTGTGGCTGCTCCCTCAGGCCCACCCAGAGGGGAGCATGCCTGGCCCCTCCCTGCCGGCCCCGCCTCCGGCCTCACCTCCTTCCCTCCTCTCTAATTCTGGATCCTGCTCCTGAGTTTCCAGTGCCCCTGGGGACAGTTCAGAACCACGGTCCCCTTTCCTCTGGAGCTCTTTCAGCAAGGGCTTGACCGTGTCCTCAGGTCCAGCCAGCTCTTGCCCCCTTGATGAACGGGTTCCCTAACTCCCCTGTCCCTGGCATGGCTGCTCTGATTCACATCCAAGACTTGTCACGAACAGTTCTGCGGGCTGGGCTGTGGCTCAGAGGTGAGCCTGCGTGCATGAGGCTCCGGGCTCGACCCTCAGCACCACGTACAAACAAATAAATAAATACAGTAAAGATGAGTCCACCTGCAACTAAAAGCTTTTTTAAAGGGTTTTTTGAAAAACAGTTCTGAACAATCCCTCAAAAACCTTAGTGTTATGCATTTGGCTAAACAGCTTTGTAAATTGTTGCCCCTCGAGTGGTGTTTCACAAATAACATTGACTTCAGTATTTTACAGAAGCGATCATGGTGGGGCTGTGTGTGTTGGCACACGGCTGGGTTCCCAGCCACTCAGAAGGCTGAGGCAGCAGGATCACAGGTTCAAGGCCAGCCTCAGCAAATTATCAAGACCCTGTCTCGAAATAAAAAATAAAAAGAGCTGGGGACGAGGTGCAGGGGTAAATAAAGCACCCCTGTGTTCCTTCTCTAGGAAAAAGGAGGAAAAGGAGTGGTCTCAGTGGGAAATGCATGTTTGGGGATCTGAAGCCTGGATCTGGGGCCCAGGCTCAGAGTGAAGGGCAGATGGCGGGCAGCAGGTGGGAGATGGAAGGTTCTAGGCCCACAGCCCAGAGGAGGCAGGAG
Organism: Sciurus vulgaris; assembly: GCF_902686455.1. Taxonomy (NCBI): domain Eukaryota; kingdom Metazoa; phylum Chordata; class Mammalia; order Rodentia; family Sciuridae; genus Sciurus; species Sciurus vulgaris. The sequence goes on from NC_136465.1 coordinate 176,656,814, forward strand.
GCAGAAGCTCCAGATGCGGAGGGGCAACTGGCAGGGAGGAGAACAGAGGACATGGGATCCCGAACGGGTCGACAGAAGTGCACCCTCCTGACAGCCTCCTGCAGGTCGCAGGCCAAGGACAGCCTTCGATGGTGCCCACTTCTGCAGAAACGGTCAGCAACCTTAGACAAGAGCTGGAAACAGACACAGACCGCCCACGTGAACCAGCACCTGCTTGGAGAAGAGGCCCCAGGAACCTGGGGGCGGCTGGGGGTCCTCTTCGTTCACAGCCCCTCTCCCGAGCCCGCGAGGGAGGCCACACTGTGAACAGCGAGAGGAGAAGTCAACGCGTCCACCCCGGCCTGGCGCATCCCGTTTCCTTCCGTGGTGCCACATTCTGAAGCCTCCCCTGGACTCGCTGGCCTGTGATCCCAGGGCACAGCCCAGGGGCGTGTCTCACGTCCACTGATGTCTTTAATGCTGGTGCTGCGCTGCCGGTGTCTGGGCCCCTGGGGGGTGGACCCTCAGTGCGGAGGAGGATGTCCGGGAGGTGGAGCAGCCTCAGAGGCAGCGCTGCAGGCGCGGGCGGGCCTGGCCTCTGGTCCTGTTTCCTCCTGTGAGGTGACCGACGCAGCAGTCCTGAGTTTCCTCCCGTACTGGGCACTGTGCACGGCTTCGTCCAGGCAGTCCAGCTGATCGATTCGCCCCTCCTGCAGCCCCTCGCGGTCAGCTTTATTATTGTCCCTATTGTGCCAGATTCCGAGAGGCCAGCCCAGTGAGGGGGCGGGTCCTGCAGCGTGGGGCCACCCCTCGGCCTTCCCCCTCCTCCACTCTGGGTGTTTGAACGCAGAGGCGCAGCCGTGCCCACCGCCTGGCCTGCGCCAGGCTTCAGCACCTCGCCAGTCCGAGTTGTGCCGAGACGTGACTCTGGAAGGGTATTTAGAAACCTGTCGACGTGCCCGTGGTTATTGCGTCTGTCATCCCAGCAGCCCTGGTGGCTGAGGAGGAGGCGCCAAGGTCAAGGCCAGGCTGGGCAGCTTAGCGAGACCCCTGTCTTAAAATACAAGCTTTGTTTTTAAGGGCTGGGTATGGCTTGGCGGGAGAGCTCTTGCCTGGCATGTGACCCGAGGACCACACACACGTCTGTTGATTTGAAAGTAAGGTGCCACGTTAGTTCCCTTTGGGGTTTTGGGGGGTGGGGTTCAAAAGTTCCAACAGCAGCTCGTCTTCACAGTTCTGTGTCATGGGGTCCTCGGGCCCTGCACATAGTGGGTGCTCAGTGAGCGTTTATGAAATGAATGCAGGAGCGACGCCGGATGCAGGGGGACGGGGGGCCGTCCTGCCCGGGCCCGGGCTCAGTCCACTCCTGCCCAGCACCTTTGCCCTGCTCTGCCCAGGAGCCCCCTTGCTGGCTGAGCTTCGTCCAGGGTCCTCAGGTGGGAACACATCCTTACCTGAACCTCTCGTCCCCTTCCTCTGGCCAGGCATGGGCACCGAGTGCTCCCCTCCTGACCATTTCACCTGCAGGAGCCATGGACATTTGCCTTCCTGCCTGCTGTCCCCCAAGCAGGGGCCACTGGACCCTGCTTCCCCGTCAGGCCTGGAGCGTGCCCGGCCCATCTCCCTGGGCCTCTGCTCCTCACACTCCAAGCCTTCCTGGCCCCTGGTTTATCCCCAGTTGTCACTCCGGGGACACTCGGTCTTCATTTGTCACCCGGCCCTTCTCAGCCCCACATGGTGCCCTGCAAAGCCCACCGCCCCCACGCGGGCATGCACCCTGCTCCTCTGCACTGGAAACCCTGCTGCAGACCTTCTGAGCCAGGCATGGGGCCTCCTCACCTGGCCTTCCCGTCCCCGTCACTGATCTAGGTCTGGGGTTCCTTCTGTCCCCACCTCACAGTCTCCACCCAGTAGGCCCTGCCTCCTGGCTAGAGGCCTTCAAACGACCTGGCAGATCTGTCCAACCTCCCCCAGACTCCTGGTGTCCTCAGGACGAAGTCCACTCTCAGCCCTCCCGGTCCAGCCCCGGACTCTGTTAGCCACAGTGCTGGTCCCTCAAGTGCTGACCAGGTCCCTGGAGTTGCTGCTGCCCACAGCCCTGCTCTGCAGCCTCCTGGGGCTGCTCTGTGTGGCCCTGCAGTCCCCTGCGGGCTGGGCGCCAGGCCCCTGCCCGGTGATACAACCTGCCTGGCCTGCCCAGTCCCTCAGCCGTTGTTCCCGCAGGGCTTAGCCAGTTTATGCTAATGAGGTCGCTGGGGGCGCTGCTGCCAGGAAGGACAGCCCAGGCTCCAGTGGCTGGGGTCAGTCTCCAGGAAGGAAAGCTGCGGCCCAGGCTCCAGCGCCTCCCTGGTGGGCGGTGTGGTGCGTCCTGTGCAGGGAGGGCGACCCCCTGCACTCCCTGGCCTCTCCCATGGCCCCTGCCAAGTTGTGACCTGTCATCGGGGGTGGTGGCCCCTGACTTAGGATGGTTCTGCTTAATGTTGTTTTTTGAACTGGGGACTGAACCCAGGGGCACTTAACCACCGAGTCACATCCATAGCCGCCCTTGCTTTCTTATTTTTGAGACAGAGTCTCACTAAGTTTCTTAAGGTCTCACTAAGTTGCTGAGGCTGGCTTTGAACCTGCAGAGGCAGAAAGGAGGGAGGACATCCAGGTGGTAGGAGGACACTCTCAGGACAGGAGGGAGCCTGTGGGAGCTGGTGGGGCCCGACCCTGCGACCTGGGACCTCCCTGGGGTGGCCCTCCCTGCCCTGCTGCCCCGTGGCTTGGCACTCGTCCCAGATGGTGCTGGCCTGTGTCCCTGGTGTGTAATTATAAGAGAAGCTGTGTGTGCCTGCCACTAGGGGGTCTGCTCTGTCCCTTTCCTTCTCTCGTCCCCAAGCCAGGGCAGTGAAGTGAGGCCTGGTCCAGGAAGCGGGGCTGCGCCTGAGCCATCCTGAGCCCGGGAATCCTCCCACTCGGGGTCAAGGGCGCAGAGAGAGGAAGACCAGGCTGTGGGGCTCCTGCCCCTCCCTCCCTTGAGGTCATCTGGCTGGTTTTATCTCACTAAGGCCCTGCCCCGTGGACGGCCCTGAGTCCAGGTTCGGGGACGCGGCTCTCCAGGTGCACCCTGTGTGGCTGTCTTGTGTGGGACCCGCACAGATGTGTCAAGAGGGTGACCTGGCCATGCAGGAGGACAGGGCTGAGCTTGGGGCTTCTGAGGGGGCCTGTCCTGGACCATCCTGCCGCCCCGGGCCCAGGCCGAGGGAAACCTGTGTCTGCTCCTGCAGGGGTCAACTGCTTCGGGAGGCCATCGTCACCTTCTGCTGCTGCTGATGCCCCCCTCACGCCAGGGACCACTGGAGGTGTCTAGAGTGAGTGTGGCACTGTCCCCGCCGCCTGTCCCTCCATCACCTGCTCTCTCATCTCCCTTCATAGAATTGTGGGCACATTGAGCTCCGATCCTCCAGAGCCGCCCCCGAGGGCCATCCGTGGACACTCTGGTCACCAGGGCCACTGTGATCATCACCAGCACCGTCTGCACAGTGGGGGACTGGTTTGACTTCCTTTGGGCCAGCAGAGGGCTAGGTGCCCTCCCTGTGATCTGGGGATAGTTCCTGGTCCTGGTGTGGAGGGGGCCATGCCACCCTGCTCTCTCGAGCCCCACAGGTCCCCTCAGGAGCCGTGCAAGCCCCGTGGCTGCCTGGCCAAGGGACTGCACCTCTACCGACTCGCCGAGCCACTTCCTGCTGGAATGGCTTCCGCGCCTGTCGTGCTTATGAAGACCTGGTGCCTCCCACAGGAAGCAGCTGGGGTGGCCAGGGGCCGGGAGGAGGACAGGGGGATGCTCAGTGGGTCCAGGGCATCCTTTCAGGGTGACAGACGGTTTGGGAACTGAATACAGAGGCAACGCCACACTGTGGGCACTCAGTGCCTCTGGAGTGCCCCCGTTAAAGTGGTGGCTTTAGGTGAACGTCACCTCAGCTGGGAAGAAGTGCCTGTGGCAGTAACTGCTTGGTAGGCAGGGCCCTTCCATGTGCCCATCCAGAAGCTGCTGCCCCCGGGCGGCAGTGCAGCAGGAGCCCAGCACAGTTGTGCAGGTTGCTCCCTGCACACGGCACCCCCGGGGCGGCCACCTGCTGCGCTCTCCTCAGCCAGTGCTGGACACACGCCCAGAGGACGTGTCCACACAAAGGGCCCCGTTGGTGTGGCGGGAAGGCCCAAGGCCGGTCCTTCCTCATGGTCGTCATGGAGAGGCAGGTGCCTCTCGGCCTCCTGCCCGGCGCCCGGCTTCCTGCAGCCAGATGCGCGCTCCTGTTTTTGAAATGGGTGAAGCAGCAAGTCCGTGTCTTTGAAGCCCAGCAGTAATTTCGCCAATGACTTCCTGTGCTGCGCTGGGCGTGCTGGCCAAGGCCGCCTGAGCAGAGGGAACTGGGGCCGGACGGCACAGGCCAGGCAGCGGCCGCTCTTCAGGGAGGGCCACAGGGGATAGGACGTTGTGCGGGTGGCTCCTGCGTCCCCCCTGGAAAAGGCGTCCAGGACTGCAGAGTGCCATGCTTAGGCCCGGGTGGCGCCCTGTGTGGGACCTTCTGCCCTTGGTGCTGGGTGGGGGCTCCAGGGTCACTCTGAAGGATGGTCTCGGTGGCTCACACCTCGATGGCTTCCTGAAGGGCACTGGAGGCTCGTGCTGGGGAGCAGAGTCTGGACGAGGGGCTTCCTCACTCGGAGCAGAAACCGGCACCACGGGAGGTCAGCTCTGCGCCCTCTCACCCGGGGCGAGCGGGGTGGGAGCTGGCGCAGGTGGCAGCAGGTGGCCCTTGGGCATGACAGTGTGGACTTGAGCCTGCTCGGTTCAGACCCCTGGCACTGACCCTGACCAGTGCCCCTCCCGGAGCCTGAGTTGGCCTGTCTGTAAGTGGGGACAGTAGCCGAGCCCACAGGACCATGGGAGGATCAACGCGCCGACGTGGGTGGTTCACGTCTCTGAAGGGGCCAGAAGCTGCTCAGGACTCGGCCCGCTGAGGAAGGGCAGAGCCCCTTGGTCCCCACGGCATCTGGGCCAGGAATGGCCACTGGGGCCTCAGACAGGCGGAAGCTGACCTCGGGCTCCAGCCTTCTCAGGCACAGATCAAGGGCCGGGCAGCCCTGACCAATGGGAGGGAGGTCTGATCAGGGACAAGGGCTGCAGAGGCAGGATGCTCCCTGAGAGGACAGATGCTAGGGCCCCTCTGGAAAGGACAGCGTGCTCCAGCCGCCCAGTGGCACAGCTGGGGAGGCCAGGGAGCCAGACAGGGTTCGAACCTTGGCTCATCCTCCACTGTAGTCTCTGTGGCTGTTGTGACAAATGACCACAAACTCAGTGGCATGAAACAACCGTGATTTGTTCTCCTACAGTCCTGGAGGCCAGAAGGCCGAACTGAGGTTTCTGCAGGGCCCACCCCTCAGCGCCCCTCCAGAGTGTGACTGGTCCCCTGCCTCCCGCTTCCCAGGGCTGTGGGCAAGTCCTTGGCTCCCTGGGCGGGGATCCCCTCACCACCCCCAGGGGGCTTCCTCCCCTCCACGTCGTCCCCTAGTGTCTGTCTGCTGAGCGTGAGCGACCGCGTGGAGAGTTCACCCCGCTAATCCAGGACAAGCGCCGCCTCCATTGACCTCGATTCAGTCACATCTGTAAAGACCTTTCTTCCAGGTGAGTCACATGCTCAGGTTCTGGGGACTTGACATGGGGCATTTGGGGGCATCACGCTTGGCCTCCCATGCCCCACTACTAGCTGTGAGACCTGGTAAGTGACTTCATGCCTCTGAGCCTCAGGTGTCATGTGGCAGTCAGAGCTGGGCGCTGGCATGCCGTCCCCACTAGCTCTGGATGTGACAGCGGGAGGCCTGGTGCCCCCTCTGCTGGGTGCCCACAGACGCGCCCCCACAGTGAGGGAGCCTCTCACGCCCACATCTTTTTGCGCAGGTACCTGAAGCTCACGCTGGACCGGCAGGTGAACAGGGCCTACACCATTGTCCACTTCCACTACGGCCTGAGCAGCCAGAGCAAGCTGTCCCTGGGCTGGCTACAGGGCGCCTACCAGGAGTTTGACAGGAAGTGCGTGCCAGGGCCTCTGGGGACGCTCTCTGGGCAAGAGGGGCGGGCTGTGGCTGTGCCATGGGAGAGGCAGCTGCTGGTGGCTTTAGGGGTGGACAGCTTCCACCTGGGGAGGCGGCAGATCCCTGGGTATTTAAGTCGGGTGTCGGTGGCCAGGCAGCAGCTGTGGCTCTGGAGAACAATTCAAAGCAAAAGGTCATGTCGCGAGGTGCAGCTGAGGGCTGCCCACCGTGTGGGGGACATCCATACTCACACAAAGGGCCCAAGAGGTGGCACCCCTGGTCAGGGAGACCTGAAGTGCTGACCCCTGGCCGGCCATGGTGGGCCAGGGCCAGGGCCGGGAGGAAGGCCCTGTCCAATTCACTCTGTCAGATGGAAGCCGCTGGCCTGGTCCTGCTGTGGGTCCCACTCAGGAAGGTGGATGGGCTGAGGACTCACACCTTGGCTCAGCAGAAGCAGAACGCTGGGCCACTAGCGCCAACACTGTCAGCAGTGTGTTCAGGCGGTGAGTCCCCTGTCACCAGGGGCGTGCAGGTGGGGCCCCGGCCCCGGCCCCGCCAGCAGGGTCCGGGCGCTGGGGCTTTTGGCTGGCCTTCCCTCCGCCCAGCTTTCCTGCAGCCCTCTGACCCTCGGCCATCGCTTCTCCTCCTGCCAGGCCACTCCTGTTGAAGATGAGCTCCTGACCCCCTTGCCCAAGAGCTGCCACAGGTGGCACCTGACAAAGCCACTGTCCCTGAGGGCAGACATGGCGGAGCTGGCTCCTGCCAATGGCCGTCCCACCAGCCCTTGGAAACAGCCGTGGGCATTCCTCAGACTCCCGGGCTGCTGCACCTCCCGCTGCTCACCCACACCTCAGATGCCAGCTCTTACCTATGGCCGTTTCTGGGCCCAGCTGCCTGCCATGGTGGCCACTCGGTGACCTGAGGGGTCGGCCTCTCTTCCCGCCTGTGCCGTGGTCCCCGTGGACACTCCCTGGCTCACTCAGCTTTCCTTCTGGAACGGGCTGCGGGCTCCTCTTCTCTTCTTGCCCCAGCTCTGGAACCCACCTCCCCAGAGAGCCCGGCTCCTTCTGGTGCTGGAGACCCAGCGTCCAGGGTGCTTGCTGCCTGGGGGAGCTCCTGGTCCCCGCTGCCCACGGCGGGGGTCACAGCAGCACGTAAGACCCAGCCCACCTCCAGCAGGGGTGGCGTAGGACCATGCGCGTGGGCCACGAGCTCACCTGCTCCCACGCCAGCTCCCGGCTCCTCCTGGCCTCTGTCTCCTTGGTCCCTGGTGGGGTCCCCTCCCCGGCCTGGCCTGATGGTGCGGCTTTCTGAGGGGGGCGGTGGCTAGTGGCATCTGCAGGATGGGGGGTCTGAGTCCTGCCGTGGTGGCCAGTTTCAAGCTACCAACAGCTCGTCACTGGACACAGAGTCTGAGAGATGGGCCGTGGCCCCTTTGCACTGACACGCAGACAGGAACAGCCTCTGGCACAGAGCCGGCTCCGGGCAGCGGAGGACTTGGTGCTCACTCCCCTTGTCACTAGTGTAATTGCCTGAGGCTGGTGGCCCGCCATGTCTAGTGACACGGTGTCCGCAGCCGCCTCCAGCGTTCCTGCGAGAAAGCTTGGCTCTGACCATCCACCTGCGGACGCCCTCCTCCCGCCGGGGCCCGCCTGCTGGCCCTCTCCTCCCTCAGGGATGCTTGACTGCTTTGAACGGAATATCCCAGGAGGGACGGAGCAGGGGAAGGGGACAGGGAACCAGCTAAGAAGCCCCTGGTGGCATCGGGTGGGGTTGCTGGGCGTTGTCACAGGCAGGAGTTTCCCCAGCCCGGTCTCTTCCTAGTGGATTCATCCTGGCCAGGCGGGTCTGTGCTGTTCCCAGATCACCCTCCAGCGGTCTCCAGGCCCAGCCACCCCCAGGGGGAGCCTGCAGGAGCGACCTCGCCTCGCGCGCCTGCCCTGGTGGCCAGCAAGGGGTCTCGAGGCCCCTGCTGGGTCAGCGTTCTGAAACTGACCTCGTGGAGGCAGGATGCCTGGGACGCAGGTCGCGGGCATGGCCCCCCGGTGCTTCAGCGGGGGCGTCTCTGAGTCCGGGCCCCAAAGCATCCCATGCCCACCGGGTACAGGAAGGACTCGAAGGTGCTCTGCGTGCTGCGCCCGCCAGCTTCATCGGGCTGCTCTGGAGCCTCTCCAGCCACTCATGTGCTGAGCGTCACTCCTGCTGGGGTCGCGGGTCGCCGTCCCTGCCAGGCACCAGGGGGGTCCTGTCTCTAGGGTGATCCTGCGTCTGGGCCCCCTGCCTGCCCTGGGGTCTGTGCCACGGCCCTCTGGACAAGACTGGAGCCCGGCCCCAGGCGTCTGAAGCTTGTGCTTGCGTTTTTAATCCCCCGGGACCTGCGCGCCCACACCACGCAGCTGGGTCGGGGTCCCGAGACCCCACTCAAGTCCAGTCTTTGCCAGAGAGCTCGAGGACTCAAGAGAGGCTGTTTTCCTCTCCATGCAACCTGTCACAGAGGTCACAGTCAGCAGAGGGACAGGGGCACAGCTCCAGCCAGGGGAATCCCCGACAGTGTGTAACTCTCCTGGCAGTGACCCGAGCTGCACGGAGCGCGTGCTGCTCCTCGGGGAGCTCGGCCGATCCTGGGGCCCAGGGGTTTCCTTGGGGTTGTCCCATAGGCTGGAGTGACCACATGGCTGACCTCAGTGACTCAGTCCCCTCTGGGGTCAGATGAACACAGCCCAAGTCCCCACCCAGGTCACATCGCTAGCGTCAGCCGTGTGGTGTGGTCAGGTCCCGGATGCAAAGATACCATTATCAGGCAGATGTTCCAAGAGCCAGAGCCCCTCCCAGGAGCAGGGCAAGGGCAGGTTAGGACACCGGGCCTGTGGTCAGCCCCTCCTGCCCAGCAGCCGAGCCGCCAGCCTGAAGAGGTGCAGCTGTGAAGAGATGAGAGGAACCCGCTGCCTCCCGGGCCTGCTCCGTGATTCGGCTCTTCCCGCGTGACGCCCTCAGTGCGGGGAGCGAGCGCCCCCGGGTGGCGAGGCTCGGGCTCGGCCAGGGCCACCGCGGCATCCGGCTCTGCCTGGAGCCACAGGTGCAGCTTCCGCGTGTGGCTCCAGCCCGGCCTGGATGGGCCAGTCCAGGGGGGCTCAGGTGTGCCTCCTGGCCACAGGGGCACAGATCCCATGGCCTCCCTGCCTCCGCGTGCCCCTCACTGCCTCCCTCCACCGACCTGCCTGCAGTGACCCAGAGGCTCGTTCCTGATAGCGTTGCTCCCCGCATGCTGTTGTGGTGGGCAGGTGTGGTGCTCTGTGCCCAGGTGAGGAGCCCAGGTGGGGCTGGTGGGCACCTCCCATCTCCCCAGCCAACTTCCAGGAAGCAACCATCCCCAGAGACCTGGGCCCCTGACCCAGCACCTGCCCACCTGCCAGCCATATCCCCAAAGGCTGAGCTGCTGCATCTCGTCCTGCCCCTGTGGCCGTGCCTCTGTGTGTCACACATGCTGCAGTGGCCAGCTGAATAATGGCCCCACCGTGTGGCTTGCAGAGGTGATTGAGGATTGCCCAGCCGGGCCTGCGGAGGTCACAGGTCACAAGGTCCCGTCCCAGCTGAGGTCAGAGGGGGCAATGTGCCGTGGAAGGGCTCGGAGCTACGGCACCCCAGGTTCTGGGGCTGGAGAGCTGTGGACACCGCTAGAAGCTACAAGGGACAGGAAGTGGATTCTGCCTCGGGGGAGCCCACCCTGTGCCCCTTGATGCCACCCAAGGCCTGCATGGGCTTCTGGCCCACACACCTCCTGGGAATGTGTGGGTGGTGTAGGCTGAAGCTTGAGGTCTTGGTTCCCACGGCCACCAGGCCCTGGCACAGCTCCCCTGGCTGCTGACCAGCCCCCACAACTGTCATCCACATTTTGAAACCTCAAAGTCCCGCCTGCCCCTCACTCGCCCATGGCACGTGGGAACAGGAGCACCCAGGCCTTGCACCCCTCGAGGCTCCTGGATGGCCGGCTCGTGGGACCTCGTAGCCCCCGCTGGCCCGCTGCCTGCCTTCTCCACGGGCCCTGTGTTCTGCAGAACGTGGCCTTGCTGATCCTGCAAACGTGGGCACCTTGGCACCTGCTTGTGCCAGGCCCCTGCAAGGCCCCGGGACATGGCGCCAGGTGAGAGGCCTATAGATGTGAGCAGTGTTCTGGCTGGACAGTCTCAGGATGTGGGGGACAGAGGTCTTCAGGGTCCCTGCTCTGAGTCCCCCGCTGGCCTGCAGGGGCTGATTGGGCCTGCACTGTGGTTAGGGGTCATGGACACGCTGCCGGCCTGAGCTGCTGGGCCAGGTGGGTGGGCGTCTCCTCTCCCCAGTGGAGGGAGCCACATGGCTCTGGGCACCTGCGCGTGGCCCAAGTCAGCTCCTGCGCAACACGGGGCTTCAAGGCCACCGCTGGCTTGGTTCGCCTCGTGGTTCTGCGGCCTCCTCGCCTGGCCGCCCGAGCTGCAGGCACCTACCTGTTGGCAGGTGGGATCCTTGTGGGTTTGGGATGGGCCAGGAGCGGTGCCCTACGGGCCACCGGACACATTAACAGCAAGACAGCCCATCCCGTCACCCTGCGATTCAAGGACAGCACCAGGCATCCGTCCCCAGGAGCTGCCGCATGCCTAGGGAGGCCCAGAGGGTCTAGAGACCTTGACGTTCTTGGAAGGATGGGGCAAGGTCCCCTGTGCCTGCAGTTGGCCACCACCACCTGGGGTAGTTTTGGAGCCAAACTGTCTGGGCTCACCTGTCCTGGTGGCCACCTGCTGCCTTGGACAGGTGACCCCGTGGCTCTACCTCGGCTTCCTGGCTTTGCTCCTGAAGTCATTTTGCTGTTTTAACAGTGACTTCCCATGGAACCTTTGGAGCAGGACCTACTGGGTGCCAGCCATTGTTCATTGTTAGTGCTGAAATTGTTTACTCTCTTAATTATCCATTTGTTACTGATTTGATTATGACATCTTAGATACCTTATGGGCCAGGTGCCCCCAAATATCCTCTGAAGTTAACCATATTTTTTGTAATTCAAACAAGAGGAGGTTGATGCTCAGAGAGGTTAAGCAAACTGCCCTAGGTCACACAGTAAGGGCTGGGGCTGGGATTCTAACTCTAGCCTGGGTGCTTCCATCCCTCCTGCCTAAGAAATCAGGGTTGGGGGCCCTGGAGTCAGGACTGGGCTCTGCTGCCTGTTGGCTGTGTGTCACTGGGCCGTCATGCGACCTCTCTGAGCCCTGGAGTCATATGAAGATGGAAGAATTGGATGACTTTGGCAGCTCTTGAACGCCGCCCCCAGCAGAGCCCCCGGGTCCTGCCCAGACCTCTCGCCTCCGGCTGGAGGCAGGGCCGGGCGGTGCAGCCTAACCAAGCCTGGGATTCCTCCTCACACGGTGCTGGATCCCGGGACGAGCTGGGCGAGGCCCTTCCGAGGGTGTGAGAGACGAGACGCAGGCCCACCTGCACCACCCACCAGAGCCTGGGCTCCAGCAGATGCCTGGCAGGCCGGAGGGGGGTGCGGGGGGTTCCCTGGGCCTGCGGCCAACAGCTGTCTCTGGATAGCTCTGCAGGGCAGCCAGGTGCCAGTGGCCCCGAGGGCTCCTGTCCGTCATGCAGGATGTCAACAGCACCTCCAATCAGGGGAACCTCTGCTCTCCCAGCAGAGGCCAGACTGCCCCTGAGTCCTGTGGAATCTGAGTGGCAGGTGGCAGGACACTCCATGGGACCTCACCACCCCTTCCCAGCTGGGACCCAGACAAGGCCTTGTCCTTTGGGTGCAGGACACACAGCATTTGGTGGCTCTTCAGCCACCCAGCCTTCAGTCAAGGTCCCCTAGCCTCCTACAGAACAGCAACCTCCAGTCCAGGGCCCTAGACCTGGTTCTCCCTCCTCCACTAGGGGGCGTCCCCGCACGCAGATGGGTCTCCTCGGGCCCCAGCAGGTGGACACAGGCTCAGGCCACCAGCCAGGGAGCCAGGGGGACCAAGCTGCTCACTCCTGCTCTTATTTAATTTCCTGCCGTGATCCCCCTGCTTTCTGGTTTGCTTTTGCAGTGGTAAATTGGGTTATTTTAATTTCACAGTATCTACAGCCTTGAAAACACACAAATACTTATTTCAAGACTTGCAAATTGTCATAATGGTAACAAATGTGGTTTTGCTGACTCCGTGATTCCTTTCCTGGTAACTGTGCAAATTCCTCACCCACATCCGTGGCTTCACCTCTGAAATGCTCACAATAAGGAGGCAGCGCAGCTCCTGAAATCAACAAGATGAAGCCACAATGGGTTTTGCAGTCGAGGAACCTGAACTTCATTAGCAACGATCGTCATGGGGAGCGGGCGTCTCCCAGTGCCAGGGGTTGGACTAGTTTGTGCAAATAGCCTCACCCTCTCTGGCTGCGGGGAGCCCTGTCCTCACAGGGACTGGGGAGGCGGAGGGCGTGGGCCACACGGGGAGGGGGTGAGGCGCGGACGCAGCAGGCTCCTCTGGGCTGGTGTCTGCGCTGGCGCCCCGGGTGTCTGAAGCAAGACTGGAGACGATCTCGGTGCCAGTCCTCAGGGACTCTCGGGAGATGTCAAACTCAGAGCCATCTCCCACCAGGGCGGGACTGGCCGGGTTCCCCGGGGCACAGGCCGGTGCCCCCGCCCCGCACCTAGGAGCTGCCTGCTCTCCTCCACCTGTGCAGATCCCGGTGGGTTCAAATTGGAGCCATGCATTTCCATGCAGAGGGGACCCTGGCACTTCTGCTGGGCGCAGGCAGGCCTGAGAGGCGCACGGGCTGCTGCTTCCACTCTGCATTTCCCTCAGGAGAAGCGCCGCCGCCCCCAGACCCCGGACCCCCGCAGTCCTCCTCGCCCTGCTGCCGCCTGACCAGTTTTGTCTCCTGCTTTCCTAGTCACTAGTTTGGGAAAGAAGTCGCCTACTGCAGCTCCCTGAGTGAGCTCCGTGGGCACCTCTGGTGTGGCCAGCTGCTCGTCCCGCCCCCCAGGGGCTGCGGTGAGTGCCGCAGGCGCTGGGGGCAGGGAGCGGGCGCCCCATCTCCCAAGGTCCCACATGTGTCCAGGGCGTCCTTTCCAGATGCGTCTAGCCAGATTCAGCTCAGACGTTGGCCATGTCGGCCGAGCTGCGCGAGGTAAAGGCTGCTGGCTGCCCAGGCGGGAGCGGGTGCCCCAGCCCCAGTACAGCACGCTGGCTGCCCCCTCCTCTGCCTTCTGCTTCTGAGCAGGAACTCGGGGAAGTTCTCCGTGCCTGGGTAGCGCCCTGTGCAGCATGGGATGTTCCCAGGAGCACCTTAGGTTTCTGGAAAACAGCTTCGGCTCCGTGGGAAGTGTGACTGGTCAAGGCCAAAGTGCACAAGCAATCGCAGGAGGTGACCCTGACCACATAGCCAGCAGGTAGGCCCAGGCCGCGGGCCCTGAGCCCACACCTGGCCCCTCTGCCCCCTGTGCTCTCTCCATAGGGAGCAGGGCCCTGGTCAGGAGGTGAGGGCTGTGGCTTTGCATGGCCGGTGGGCAGGTCAAGTCCCCTGTGGGTGCTATGTCACATGCTGTAGTCCCAGAGATGGGTAGGAGCATGGCCCCTGCCTCAGGACACTACCAGGCCAATGCAGGCCATCGGTCAGTGCTGACAGGGCCTGGAGGAGGCCCTGGACCCAGCCAGGGAGGGACAGATGGTGGGAGGGCAGAAATCTGGGAAGACTTCCAGGACGAGGTGACTTGAAGTGAGCTTTGTCACCACCAGATTCTTGGGTCTGGTGAGGGGCAGAGGGGGTTGGAAAATAAAGATCCACAGACACAGGTCTCGAAGATGAAGCCGGGATCAGGTGGAGCCTGCTCTGATGGAGACGCAGATCTAGAGTTCCGCCAGCAACTTCACTAGTGTATGTCTCCTGATCAGGTTAAAGACAGGCAGCCGTTACTCTTTGTATGCAGGAAAGTTACAGAAACCAGGGCATCTATGCAGCTTCTCCACAGTTGCAATCCACAGTTGCAAAGTGCAGTGTTAGGAGCTCTGTGTGGCTCTCAAGAAAGTCCACTGTTATGAGTTACTGTAAAGTGGGCAGGACCAGGAGAAGCAGAGCTGGTGAAACACTGTGGTTTCCAGCATGAGAATTCCTCCCTCCCCAGGAGCTGTGTGCCTGAGATCAAGGTCAGAGCTGCAGGACTCTTGCACAGCCCCCTCATGCAGGGCCTTGCCACAGCAGCTACATCCTGTGCCCTTGCACAGCAACACTCCCAGGCACCGGGCATGCCACACCCTGAGGGCATCAGAGACCCCAGTCTCAGTCACTGCTCTCAACAGAGCTTCAAAGGGACAGTCAGCTGCACTGAAGCCAGGAAGGTAGGCTTCCATTCAGCGCATGCACACATAGGCGGGCGAAGGATTGGACACAGTCAGGGCAGTGAGGAGTCCCACGTGAACAGCGGGGCCGGGCATGAAACTGGAGGTCATCGGGGGCAGGGACAGGGGGTCCCGGGAGGAGCGTGACTGGCCCCAGAGGCCGTGGGGGCCAACAGTGACCATGGTCCATGGGCTTGGGCAAGACCAGGCTGCACTAGGTCACCCGGGGTCACCCGATGAGGCTCAGGACATGAATTTCCTGCAGCTTTGTGGGGAGACCCTGGCCTGAGGACAAGGGTGATTTCACCTCCCAGCTGCAGCTTCTTGGGGTCCTTCACGTGGTCTGGGGTGTCCAGGACTATGTGGGCAGCCAGCAGCATCAAAGGTGTGGCTCCTGTGGGAGATGGGGCTTGGGAGGGAGTGGATCGGACTCCCGAACTTGCTCAGGGCAGCCGGGGCCCCTGAGAGTGACCCAGGGCCGCTGCACCAGGAGCCCCCGGGCCACATGAAGCCTGGGCTCGGGCGGAGGCTGTGAATCTGGGTTTTACCCCCATCCCAGATGGGGGGGTCTGAGACCCCTGCCAAGGGGCTCAACAGAGGTTTGCAACCCTGGATCTGGGCCATGTCCCAGTGAGGACCCAAGGCACGTCACTAGGCCTGATCCCCACCCGGCACCTGGGGGCGGCCTCCGCGGCTGTGGGCAGCCCCCTGCAACGTGTGACCTGCCTCTATGGTGCCCGCAGGTATGACGAGAGGCTCCGTGACCTGCACAAGGGGCTGGCTTCCCCTCCCGCCCACCCAGCAGTTCACCTCGTCCGCAATAGTAAGAGAGCCCACGGCCTGCTCCTGCTGCCTCCAGCACCGAGGCTCCCGTGGCCAGGGATGCTCCCTGGACCCCTGCCTCCAGTGACTGAAGCCCCCCTCAGGGGGAGATGCCGCCCGAGACCACCACTGGGGCTGGCGCTCACAGCTGTCTGTGCCCTGCCTTCGCCCGCTGTGGGACCCAGCAGGGGGCAGAGCGCCAGGGACCTGGGGACCTGCGCAGCTCACCCAGGAGCTCTGGCTCCTGCCCCAAAGGCTGTGCCCGGGACCTTCTCGTGTGGCTGGCTTTGGCCAATGAAATCAGAGCAGTCGGGGGGCCATCAGGAAGGCACAGTAAGAGCTGGGGTGCCCCTGGGCACCCTGCCCACCCAGGCCCCACAGGGCAGGAAGGAGAAATAAGCTGTTGGACTAGACTGCCGAAGTCCCCGATTGTCCCCTCAGCACGGCCTTTCCTTCCTGACCAATGACCTTATTAGCCATGACCTTGATCTCACCTCTCCGCTCAGCTTACCTCCTCGTTTCTGGAATGAACGGCTGGATTATGCAGTCTGTAATCCCCTTTTTTTGGTGCTGGGGCGGAACCCAGGGGTGCTTGACCACTGAGCCACCCCCCAGCCCTGTTTTGTATTGGAGATGGGGTCTCCCTGAGTTGCTTAGGGCCTTGCTAACTTGCTGAGGCTGCCTTTGAGCTTGTGATCCTCCTGCCTCAGCCTCCTGAGCCGCCGGGGTGACGGTATGGCCACTGCCCGGCTTGCAATCTGCCATCTTCAAGGGCTCCCTGTGAACCTGCAGTGCCCACCCCATCCTCACCCTGCTGCCCTCAGCCCAGTTTCATCTTGTACCATCAGTCTCCGTGGCGCCTCCTCCAGGAAGCCTTGGCCTCCCCGGGTGCAGCCCCATCCCAGCAGCTGGGCTTCGTGCTGAGCCAGGAAGGCCATGGGCTTGTCCCTCCTGTGCCTGCTTCTCTGGCCATAGCCCTTCCTGGCGGGAGGCGAAGATGTCACCCCACAGCTCTGGGCCATCGGGTCAGATCTGCAGGAAGGCCGGGAAGCCCCGGGCTGGGGAACCTGGCCTCGCCAGAGCACAGGGAGCTCCCTCCTTTCCCTAGAGTCCCCCTTTCTGGTTGGAAGCTCAGTACCTGGTGATCTTTTGGGCCCGCCATGGACTTGGCGAGCAGGGGCCTTCCCCCCAGCCCTCCGCAGCTCCAGACGGGCAGAGCTGGCCCTGAGCACCTGCCCGCTTCCCTTCTTGGCCTGAAGCAGTGGAGGGTGGGAGGGCAACCTGGGAAGCATTGTGACGCCCCCAAAGACGTCCATGCCCTAGTCGCCAGAATCTGGATATGTCACGGAACATGTCCCTTTTGCTGACAAGCAAAGGGAATCCGCAGGGTGGCTGGGTTAAGAATCTCCGGGTGGGGCATTCTCCTGGATCACCAGGGCCCCTGAGGGGCCTCTCAGCTCCCGGGGCCTCGGGGCCGCCTGGCCCTGTTCGGAGCGCTTCCTGGCCAGCTGGGCAGAGCGGATGGCAGGCGTCTGCTTTAGCGGTCTGTGCCCTGCTCCTTGCCGCCCCCAGGGCCTGTTGGAACTGTTCAAAACCCGTTCATGGAACAAAGAGAGCTGGGCACAGCTGGTGGCAGAGCACTGGGTTCAGTTCCCAAAACCAAACGTGCAGAGAAAAAGTCAGCTCGTTGTCTCCAGGGATCGAGGAGTGGCGCTGGGCAACCTCGGGGAACGTCCTGCGCCACCCGAGACACGGCTGCCTCTTTAAATTAATATTTTATGCGGTTTCATTGCCAACGACTATAATAAAATGGCAATAAACATATTAAATAAAGCACCAGATATGTAATTTGTTTGGACTGAGGATGAATGAAAGTCATTAAAATTCATAACCAGATCCTGTTCGCAAGCGCTAATTTGCTGAGTTAAGTTCAAAAGCGAACGGGAAGCTGTGCCTGGAACGAGCCAGCTCCCCAGGGGCGGGAGGCCCCGCTCGCAGCCTGGACAGGGCTGGAGGGAGCGGGCCTGCCAGCTGGGGTGCTGTCCAGCTTTGGGAGGTCCAGCTGACCATAGCTTCTCATCCCTGTGTCTTTCCTCTGCCTGGGTGAAGCCCTGCCCTGCCCCCCAGGGACCACTGCTGCCCAGGGCTCTGCCACCCTCGGCCATCCTTCACCATCCTCTCTTCCGGAAGCCTTCCCTGATGGCTCCACAGACTGGGAAGCCAGCTGCCTGTGATACTCGTGTGACAGGCCCCCCGCATCCTCGCCCGAGCACAGCAGTGTCCAGTGACTGGACGAAGGACTAAAAGTGGGTCCAGGAACTGTCCAGCCCAGGATCATCTTTTGTACACGCACAATCTGGCGTTGACACGGGCGGCCCTCATTCTCTGATCCCATCGCCTGGGACAGAGCCCTGAATCCATCAGCTGTCACTCCCTGTCCCTCCCCACCAACCCCCGGCACGTATGGATCCACCTTCTGTCTCTGGAGTTGCCTTTTAGGGTTAGGTCAGGGTAGGGTTTAGGGTCAGGGTCAGGGTCAGGGTCAGGGTCAGGGTTTAGGGTTTAGGGTTTAGGGTCAGGGTCAGGATTTGGGGTTAGGTCAGGGTCAGGGTCAGGGTTTGGGATTAGGTCAGGGTCAGGGTTTGGGATTAGGTCAGGGTCAGGGTTTGGGGTTAGGGTCAGGTCCAGGGTCAGGGTCAGGGCTTAGGGTCAGGGTTTAGGGTCAGGGTTTAGGGTTTAGGGTCATGGTCAGAGTTTAGGGTCAGGGTTTAGGGTTAGGGTTAGGGTCAGGGTCAGGGTCAGGGTTTGGGATTAGGTCAGGGTCAGGGTTTGGGATTAGGTCAGGGTCAGGGTTTGGGGTTAGGGTCAGGCCCAGGGTCAGGGTCAGGGCTTAAGGTCAGGGTTTAGGGTCAGGGTTTAGGGTTTAGGGTCATGGTCAGAGTTTAGGGTCAGGGTTTAGGGTCAGGGTTAGGGTCAGGGTCAGGGTTTAGGGTCAGGGTCAGGGTCAGCGGTAATCTCACATAAATAGAGCCACACAATCCGGGCGTGGTGGGTGCACCTGTGGTCCCAACTCCCGGGAGGCTGAGGCAGGAGGATCCCTGGAGCCCAGGAGTTCGAGGCCAGCCTGGGCAATGCAGTGAGAGCCCAGGTGTGGCCTTTTCTGCCTGTGCTCTTACCAGCGTTGTATTTCCAAGGTCTGAACAGGACGTACTCCGCAGACATACCCTGGGTACTTTCGTGTATCGGGTCGTGAACGTGGGGGTCGCTTTCGCCTGTGGCTGGTTTGGATGAGGGGCTGACGATCCGCACACAGGGCTTTCTGTCTCTGGGCGGGTGAGGTAGCCCAGGAGGGGCTTTGCTGGGCCCCGTGGGAACTCTGCGTAACTGCTCCCAAGTGCTGCACCACGTCCCCCAGCAATGCCGAGTCCCAGCCTCTCCACAGAGCCCGACCCTGGCCACCCCGAAGACCTCTACTGGGCTGTTCTGGGGGCTGAGGCAGCTCCTGCAGCTCCCCGCTCCCTCAAGTCTTTCTCGGGAGCTTACCGGTCATTTGCATGTCTCCGTGGAGACGCGTCTGTCAAAGCCTCTGCCATTTACCGGCTATTTGCCTTTTCCTTGTTAGTGAACTTTGTTTCCTGTGTCGTGGTTACTAGCTCCGAGTAAGGTAAGTTTGCAAATGTTTTCTGTGGGTTGTCTTTACACATTCTTAGGACATCTGTCAGATATAGGCCCAGGGACGCTTCACACCCCCCCCCCCCCCCCCCCCCCCCCGCCGCCCCGATCTCTTTTTTTAATTGTAAATTTTGAGACAGGTCTTACTAAGTCGTCCAAGCTGGCCTTGAACTTACAATCCTCCTGCCTCAGCCTCCTGAGTCGCTGGGACCACAGGCGTGCGCCACCGCACCTGGCGACAGGCCGATTCATTTTGAGACTTTTCTATGGCATGGAGGTTGAACCCAGAGGCGCTCCACGTTCTCAGCCCTTTTCATTTTTTTATTTTGAGACAGGGCCTCACTAAGTTGCTGAGGCTGGCCTGGAACTCCTCATCCTCCTGCCTCAGCCTCTGCGTCCCTGGGGTTGCTGGCGTGCACCAGCACACCTGGCTCATGGTGTGTACTATGTTATACACTGCTGGATTTGCTTTGCTGGCGTTTTTGCGTCTTTATTTATAAGAGCTGTTTGTCTCTGGTTCCCTTGCCTTGCGATGTCTTTGGTTTGGTGATGATACCCTCAGGATGATCGGGGCGTGCTCCTTGGGTTAGGAGAGCTCTGGAACAGCATTAGAGGGATCCTGCTTTGAACCCTTGGTGGAATGCAACGGCGAAACCCAGTGATCTCGGCTTTTCTTTGAGGATGTCTTCCGATTACTGGTTCGGGCTCCACGTTTCCTCCTGAGTGTGTCTTGGTCATTTTTTAATTTACATCTTTCCAGGACTTTGCCGGGTCCTCTGATTGGCTGGCACATGATGGTTCCGGTCACATCCTTATACGCCCTTTATTTCTGTAGTGGAACCAGTAAGGTCTCTGCTTTTACTCCCGATTTTAGTAACTTGAATCTCCTACCTTGTGGTTAGTTTAGCTGACAGGGGATCCTTCCATGACCTTGGCAAGGGACCAGCTTCCGGTTTTGTGGACCATTGTTTCTGTGCTCGCTCGTCTTGACGGCTCCCTCCCTCCTGCTTGTGCTGAGTTGAGTTTGCTCCTGTTTTCCTAGTTTCTCCAGGTGGACTATTTGGTCCCTGATTTCAGATCGCCCTCCTTTCCCATCTGTAAATGCCCAAGTCCTGCTCTCCGTATAGCTCTGAGTCCCAGTGCCTTGTTCTTCCATTTTCATCATTTTTAAAGTCCTTTGTGATTGCTGCCTGCGGTCCTCTGGGTTTTGGCACTCCATGGGTAAATTTCCACACTTGTTATTGATTTCTAATTTTGTTCTGTTGTGACTGGAGACTTACTTTGTATGATTTAATTCCTTTTAAAATAGCAGGCTTGTTGTGTAGTCTGCCATGTGATCTATCCTGGTGATTATTCCATACTTGAGAAGAGTGCAACTTCTGTTGTTGGGTAGAGTGTTGTAAAGAGTCTCTGGGTCTAGTTGGTTTTCAGTGTTGCTCAGTCTTTTGTTTCTTTGTTGATCGTCCTCGTAGTTGTTATATTGATTATTGAGAGAGAGAGACTGAAGTGAACTATTATTGTCAGCTTGTTTATTTTTCCTTCCATTTTCTCTGTTTTGGCTTTATGCTTTGGGACTCTGTTGTTAGGTGCATAGATGTTTATAATTCTTATACTTTCTTTATGAACTGACCCTTTCTACCTTTATAAAATGTCCTTCTTTGTCACTTGAAACCATTTTTGTGCTGAAGCGTGATACTAGATAGTCCCTCCAGCTTTTTAGTTATAATTGGATGGTATATATTTTTTTATCCTTTTTAAAGATTTTTTTAAATTTTTAATTTTTAAAAATTTTTTACAGCCTCTATTTTAATTCATTGTGCACAAATGGGATACATCATTTCATTTCTATGGTTGTGCATGATGTAGATTCATACCATTTGTGTAATCATACATGTACACAGGGTAATGATGTGTCTCATTCCACACTTTTTCACACCCTACTCCCTCTCATTTCCCTGTATGTAATCTAAAGTTCCTCCATTCTTCTCTCACCCCCCCCCCAATTATATATCATCATCACTTATCAGGGAAAACATTCAGCCTTTGGTTTTTTTGGGCTTGGCCTATTTCACTTAGTATGATATTCTCCAATTCCATCCATTTATCTGCAAATGCCATAGTATTATTCTTCTTTATGACTGAATAATATTCCATTGTGTATATATACCACAGTTTCTTTATCCATTTATCTGTTGAAGGGCATCTATGTTGGTTCCACAATCTAGCTATTGTGAACTGAGTTGTAATAAACATTGATGTGACTGCGATATTGTAGTACGTTAATTTTAAGTCCTTTGGGTATAAACCAAGGAGTGGGATAACTGGGTCAAAAGGTGGGTCCATTTCAAGTTTCCTGAGGAATCTCCGCACTGCTTTCCAGAGTGGCTACACCAATTTGCAACTCCACCATCAATGTAAAAGTGTGCCTTTTTCCCCACATCCACGCCAACATCTGTTATTGTTTGTGTTCTTGATAATAGCCATTCTAATTGGAGTAAGATGAAATATTAGAGTTGTTTTAATTTGCATTTCTCTAATTACTAGAGATGTTGAACACTTTTTCATATATTTATTAATTGCCTATATGTCTTCTGCAAATTGTCTCTCCAGTTCCTTAGTCCATTTATTGATTGGGTTCTTTGTATTTTTGATGTAAAGTTTTGTAAGTCCTTTATAAATTTTGGAGATTTGTGCTCTATCTGAAATGTGTGTGGAAAAGATTTTCTCCCACTCTGTAGGCTCTCTCTTCAAATTCTTGATTGTATTCTTTGCTGAGAAAAAGCTTCTTAGTTTGAATCCATCCCATTTATTGATTCTTGCTTTGATTTCTTGTGGCTTTGGCAGTCTTGATAAGGAAGTCTGATCCTAAACCAACATGATGAAGATTTAGGCCTACTTTGTCTTCTATTAGGTGCAGGGTCTCTAGTCTAATTCCTAAGTCCTTGATCCATTTTAAGATGAGTTTTGTGCAGGGTGAGAGATAGAGGTTTAATTTCATTTTGCTGCATATGGATTTCCAGTTTTCCCAGCAGCATTTGTTCAACAGGCTATCTTTCCTCTATTGTAAGTTTTTGGCTCCTTTGTCTAATATAAGGTAACTGTATTTATGTGGGTTCATCTCTGTGTCTTCTATTCTGGTCTGCCTGTCTGTTTTGGTTCCAACACCATGCCGTTTTTGTTACTATTGCTCTGTAGTATAGTTGAAGGTCTGGTATTGATACCTCCTGCTTCACTCTTCCTGCTCAGGAATGCTTTGGCTATTCTGGGTTTCTTATTCTTCCAGATGAATTTCATGATTGCTTGGCTCTATTTCTGTGAGGTACGTCATTGGGATTTTAATTGGATTTGCATTGAATCTGTATAGCACTTTTGGTAGTATGGCCATTTTGACAATATTAATTCTGCCTATCTAAGAACATGGGAGATCTTTGCATCTTCTAAGGTTTTCCTCAGTTTCTTTCTTTAGTGTTCTGTAGTTTTCATTGTAGAGGTCTTTCACCTCTTTTGTTAGATTGATTTCCAAGTATTTTATTTTGGGGGGGCTATTGTGAATGGAGTGGTTTTCCTAACTTCTCTTTCAGAGAATTAATCGCTTATGAATAGAAATGCATTAGATTTATGTGTATTGATTTTGTATCCTGCTACTTTGCTGAATTCATTTGTTAGTTCTAGAAGTTTTCTAGTGGAATTTTGTGGATCCTCTAAATATAGAATCATGTCATTGGCAAATAGTGGCAACTTGAGTTCTTCTTTTCCTATTTGTATCCCTTTAATTTCTTTGGTCTGTCTGATTGCTCTGGCTAGTGTTTCAAGGATGATGTTAATAGAAGTAATGAAAGAGGGCATCCCTGTCTTGTTCCAGTTTTTAAAGGGAATGCTTTCAGTTATTCTCTGTTTAGAATGATGTTGCCCATGGGCTTAGCATAAATAGCCTTTGCAATGTTGAGGTATGTTCCTACTATCCCTATTTTTTCTAGTGTTTTGAGCATGAAGGGGTGCTGTATTTTATCAAACACTTACTCAGCACCTATTGAAATAATCATATGATTCTTAACTTTAAGTCTACTGATGTGATGAATTACACTTATTGATTTCCAGATGTTGATCCAACTTTGCATCCCTGGCATAAACCCCACTTGATCGTGGTGCACTATCTTTTTAATATGTTTTTGTATGTGATTTGCCAGAATTTTGTTAAGGATTTTGCATTTATGTTCATCAGGGATATGGGTCTAAAGTTTTCTTTCCTTGATGTGTCTTTGTCTGGTTTTGGTATCAGAGTGATACTAGTTTCATAAAATGAGTTTGGAAGGGTTCCCTCCTTTTCTATTTCCTGGAATACTTTGAGGAGTATTGGTATTAGTTCTTCTTTGAAGGTCTTGTAGAACTCAGCTGAGAATCCATCTTGTCCTGGGCTTTTCTTGGCTGGTAGGCTTTTGATGGCTTCTTCTATTTCATTGCTTTAAATTAATCTGTTTAAATTGTATGTCTTCCTGATTCCGTTTGGGAGGATCATATGGCTCTAAAAATTTGTGAATGTCTTTGATATTTTCTATTTTGTTGGAGAATATATTCTCAAAGTAGCTTCTAATTATGTTAGTATTTCAACGGTGTCTGTGGTGATCTTTCCTTTTTCATCATGAATTCTAGTAACTTGAGTTTTCTCTCTCCTCTTCGTTAGTGTGGTTAAGGGTTTATCAATTTTGTTTACTTTTTCAAAGAACCAACTTTTGGTTTTGTCAACTTTTTGAATTGTTTCTCTTGTTTCAATTTCATTGATTTCAGCTCTGATTTTAATTATTTCCTGTCTTCTACTATTTTTGGTATTGATCCTTTCTTGTTTTTCTAGGGCTTTGAGATGTAATGTTAGGTCATTTAGTTGTTGACTTTTTATTTTTTTAATGTATGAGCTCAATGAACTTTCCTCTTAGTACTGCTTTCAGAGTGTCCCAGAGACTTTGATATGTGGTGTCATTGTTCTCATTTAACTCTAAGAATTTTTTTATTTCTTCCCTGACATTGCATCATTCAATAGCATATTATTTAGTCTCCAGGTGTAGGAGTAGTTTTTGTTTTTTATTTTGTCATTGATCTCTAATTGCATTCCATTATGATCTAATAGAATACAAGGTAGTATCTGTTTTTTTTTTTTATTTACTAATGGCTTCTTTGTGGCATAGCATATAGTCTATTTTAGAGAAGAATCCATGAGCGGCTGAGAAGAAAGTATATTTGCTTGATGATGGATGAAATATTCTGTATATGTCCATTAATTCTGTATCATTGATTGTATTATTTAGTTCTATAGTTTCTTTGTTCAGTTTTTGTTTGGAGGATCTGTCCAGTGGTGAGAGCAGTGTGTTAAAGTCCCCCACTATTATTGTGTTTTGGTTTATTTGATTCTTAAAATTGTGAAGGGTTTGTTTGATGTACATAGATGCTCCATCATTTGGGGCATAAATATTTAAAATCATTATGTCTTGCTGGCTTATGTTTCCCTGGAGCAGTATGAAATGTCCTTCTTTATCCCTTATGACTAACTTTGGCTTGAAGTCCACTTTATCTGATATAAGGATGGAAACTCCTGTTTTTTTTTTTTTTACTGGGTCCATGTGCGTGGTAGGTTTTTTTCTCATCCTTTCACCTTTAGTCTGTGGATGTCTTTTTCTATGAGATGAGTCTCTTGAAGGCAGCATATTGTTGGGTCTTTCTTTTTAATCCATTTTGCCAGTCTATGTCTTTTGATTGATGAGTTTAGGCCATTAACATTCAGGGTTATTACTGAGATATGATTTGTATTCCCAGTCATTTGGGCTTATTTTTAGTTTTTAACTTGACTTGGTTTCTCTTTGATTGGCTTTTCCTTAGGGTAGTTCCTCCCTTTGCTGACCTACATTGTTGTTTTTCATTTCCTCCTCATGGAATATTTTGCTGAGAATGTTCTGTAGTGTAGTCTATTTGTAAATTCTTTGAACTTTTGTTTATCATGGAAGGATTTTATTTCATCATCAAATCCGAAGGTTAGTTTTGCTGGGTATAGGATTCTTGGTTGGCAACCATGTTCTTTCAGAGCTTGAAATATGTTGTTCCAGGCCCTTCTAGCTTTTAGGGTCTGAGAAATATGTTGATATCCATATTGTTTCCCCCTATATGTAGTCTGATGCTTTTCTCTCTTAGCCTTGAAAATTCTATCTTTATTTTGTATGTGAGGTATTTTCATTATAATGTGCCTTGGTGTGGGTTTGTTGTAATTTTGTGCATTTGGTGTTTTATAAGCCTCTTGTAGTTGATTTTCCATTTTATTCTTCAGGTTTGGGTGTCACTGGCTCTTTGCGGTTCCAAAATCCATGGATATTTGTCACCGCCTGCAGCAACAACTTGCACGGGTCTTATGGGTGGTGGAGTGGAAACTGAGACACTTCTATCTTTCTCTTTAGTGCACTGCTTTCTTGCTTATTTATAGAAAATAGAGGAAATGAGGTTTACTTGCTTTGAGAGGAGAGAGAGAGAAACTTTGCTTATCAGAGAGAGAGACTTTGCTTAAGAGAGACCTGGAGAGAAGGACAGGCTTTGCTTAGAGCTTAGAGGAAGAGACTTGCTACGCCTTAAAGTCCTGCATCTCAGTTCTCCCTTCCGCGATCTGCCTTCTGCTGCTGCCCCTACTTGCTGCTTTGTTCTTTCTTCTGGCTTTTCTGCTAATGGCTGCTGTTGCGTATGTCCCTACTAGCTCCTGCCACGTGTTTTTCCCTCTGGCTGCTGCCGCGCGTCTAGCTGCTTTTCTGCTAATGGCTGCTGTGGCGTGTTTTTCCCTCTGGCTGCTTCTAATGGCTGCTGTGTCTCTGTCTCGCTCCACGTACACTTATATCACCTCCAGGACGCAGAGAGCAGGGCCACGCCTCTTACGCAAAGATTAGGCAAGACGCTCGGAGCAGGCAATTAGTGCTGGAGAACACATGCGCATACATTGTGTGTGTGGACGGGAAAATCACCTGAGTGTGCTTATGTCAATCAACCTCCTCGCTGCCGATGTGATCAGGCGCCATCCCGGCGCCGCCAACATGGCACAGCCCCCAACATTTGGGAACTTTTCTGATATTATTTCATTGACCAGGTTGTTCATTCCTTTGGTTTGTTTCTCTGTGCCTTCCTCAATCCCAGTAATTCTTAAATTTGATCTTTTCATGATATTCCATAATTCTTACAGGTTCCATTCATGATTTCTTATCATCTTCTCAGTTTGGTCAACTTTATTTTCAAGATCAAATATTATGTCTTCATTGTCTGACATTCTGTCTTCCATGAGATCTATTCTGTTGGTGATGCTTTCTATTCAGTTTTTAGTTTGGTTTATTGTTTTTCATTTCATGTATTTGTTTGGTTTTTTTCCCCCCAGAATCCCTATCTCTTTATTGAAATGCTTTTTGGCTTCCTGCATTTGCTCTTTTAACTGTTTATTGGAGTGATCATGCATTGCCTGCATTTGCTCTCTTATCTCATCTTTTGCTTCACGGATCATTTTAATTATGCAGATTCTAAACTTTTTCTGTCATTTCTACTGCCATGCTGTCATTGGATTCTATCAAAATAGCATCTTGGTTTGTTAGGGACACTTTCTTCCCCTATTGTTTCATATTGTTCTTTCTGTATTTCCCCTCTAGCAGTGAAGATGTGAGATTGAAGTTTCCCCTCTGCATGCCTATTGTGACCCTGCAGGTTTCCAGTACCTCTCCTTTGAGGGGGGGATCAATATTAGCACTTTGAGGGGGAGATCGATATTAGCAGCACCCAGTACAAGCCACATGCAGCCAGATAGCCCCTATAAAAGACTTTAACAGTATCGTAATAAACAGGATGCGTTCGATTATGATCTGCAGTATTTCTAATGGTGGATGAAGAGATTGGGGAGGGGCGTAGGATGTAAGTGAGTTACAGAGGTACCTGCTCAAGGGATCAAAAGAGGTTGGGGTCAAAAAAAAGCTGGTCTTTACCATGAGAAACGGGAGAAAGAGCCTCCAAGGGAATAGGTAAATAAAAGGGAAATAGAGTCAGAAAAAAGAAGAAGAAGAAATAAAAAATTAAAAGTCAAAAACAAAACAAAAAAAGAATCTATGGTTCACAGTCATCCACCACTCAAACCTCCCAGCCCTGGGTCTTTCGATGTGAGTGTGGTACCTGTCCAAGGACCTCCAGCCTCCTGCAGGCGTCTCAGGAAGGGAGCCGCCCCTCCAGTGACAGTGGCCACGCCCTCAGGAATAGTTGGAAATGTCTGCGCCAGCCTCCAGAGAAGCTGGGGGCCGGGCTGCCTGGTCTCCAGTGTCCGGCTGCCCTGGTGGGGGCCGGGCGGTGCTTTTGTATCCTTCTATTTTTAACCTATTTCTGTCTCTTAATTGAAAGTGTCTCTCTTTAGACAGCATATAATCCGATCATGTTTCTCTTTCTTTTCTTTTCTTTTCTTTGCCAGGGTCTCACTCTGTTGCCCAGGCTGGTCTTCAACTCCTGGGCTCCGGGGATCTCCTGCCGCAGCTTCCTGAGTAGCTGGGAGGACAGGCTGGGAGGACAGGCCCCTGCCACCGTGCAGTTCCACCTTTTAGATTGGAGCATTTAATCCACTGACGCTACTCTGATTGCTGACGAGGAGGGAGTTACGCCTGCATTTTTCCGTTTGCCCCTGTGTGTCTGAGGTCTTCGTTCCTTGATTCCTCCAGGCCTTCCTTCTGTGTGTTGGATATCTCCATTTTAATTTTATTGTGTTTCACTATTTATTTTTTAAAGCTTCTTCTTGGTAGTTGCCCTGAGGGTTAGAATTAACACTTATTTGTAACAATGGGGTCCTGGTTCATAACCACGTCATCTCAGTGAAGGCAGAAGCCGGGCCCTGTCCCTCTCTCCCTAGTCTTGTGCTGTGATCGTTTTGTAAACTCATCTTTTTCTTGACTCAGTTTTATAGTTCTTACTCTACGCGTGGCCTCTTAAATCGGGGAACACGGCTGTGCTCACCTGTGCGGCTACCTTTACCTGTGCTGGTCCTGTGTAGCGGTGGCGACCCTGCGGCTGGGAGGACAGAGGACTGTGGGCCTCGCATCTCCAGGCAGCAGGAAGCTCCGGGGCGCTGTCCCTGTCCCCTTCCCCACTGGAGGCGCATGTCCCGATGGTGAGATTTGGGACTGCTGGACTGCTCACTAGAGGGCAGGACCCTGCGGCCCTTCTGGCTCCTGCTTCTGCCCAGAGTCCAGGTTCTGGCTGACCAGGGCCGCCCTTGCGGCAAAGAGAGGCCGGCCCTGGCTCTGCCTCCCTGGGCCCCGGGCGCCCGGCACATGCTCATCTTTGGTCTCCTGCGCCCTGAGGCTGCAGCAAGGTGTGGCTCTGCTCTTCCTGACCAGCCTCCGGGTGGGCAGCAGCCTTCGCTGGGTGCAGGTGCTAGGCCACATGTGCCAGCTGACGTTCTGGAAGCCCCACACCGTGATCCGAGGGCTCAGTTTGTGTGCTGGAACCTCGGTGCTCAGCGCGGCCGAGTTGGGAGGTCTGTCGGTGGACACCACTGGGCGTGGGGAGCATGGCTTGATGCTGTCCCCCCCGAGGGACATCCTCGTGGGGAGAGCGCTTTCTCCCCTCCCTTCCACCTTCTCCCCGCCTGACAAAGCAGCGAATGCGCTCACAGAAGCTGAGCAGATGCCAGCCCCAGGCATTTGGCACCCAGCCTCTAGAACTGCGAGACGGTTTACTACTTCTTTATAAATGACCCCGTCCGAGGGGTTCTGTTAGAGCAACAGGACGTGGACGCACGCCCCGTTAGAGTCTGGGGGCCTGGCCTCGCTCGCGGACCAAGCCATTTGTTTCTGGTTCCCCATTCGCCTCCAAAGAGGCCCAGCTCCGTGGGTATGGGACCGGCATTCTCGACCTCACTGTGCCGCCAGCCCCGCCCCCCCCCAGTGTTTTCCAGCCCTCAGTGGTAAGGATGTTCCCTGCGTGTCTTTCATGGTCCCCGGAAGCTCTCCAACGTATTGACGGGAAGAGCATTTTGCCACGAGGCTCCAGACCCCTGGGTGAGGGGGTCTCGCAAATCTCTGTGTTCTGGGGAAAGTCACAGAAATTCGGGGGAAGAGGAATGTTTTTCAAATGCCAGGGAACTTGTTCATTATCAGAACAGAAGTTACCTCAGTTTTGTGGCTGTGCCTTTTGAATCTGGTACAAGGACTTCAGAGTCAAGTTTTTACTTGAACACTGGCTTCAGTCAACCCTGAACTGTGCGTCTTCCGTTAAAATAATTTGCCTCTCTGAGCCTCCATTTGTCCTCAACAAAAATGAGGGCACAGGGATGCAGTGCGGCTGGGAGCCTGCGACCTGGGCGGGCCCAGCTGCCTGGGGAGGCGGGACGGGTGGCCTGCAGGATTCCCACTCTGGACGACTCTTAGATAGAAATAGCAGGCACGGGAGGCCACAGGCGGAGTCTGGCGAGCTTCTCCTAACTCACGCTGCTGGGCGTCCCCAGGAACAGTGGAATCTGCAGAACCACCTCTGGAGGGTGAGGCCCTGGGCATGTTGCTGCTGCTCTCTGGGCCCACTTCCATCTGGGAGATGGGCCACCCTGTCGTTGGGAGGAGCTGCTCAGCCCCTGGCATTGGAGTGACTCAGGGGCCGGCCCGTGGGCTCGCGGCTTGTCTCCCTGCGTCCTCGCCAGCGCGACCTCACCCCGGAGGGCGTGGCCTGCAGCTCCGCTTTCCAAAGGCGGGCGGCGAGGCTCGGGCCGGCCGGGATCCAGCTCCAAGGCTGGGCCACACCTGAGGGGCCGCCTGGCTCCCTAGGAGGCAGCGGAGAGGAAACAGCCAGCAGCTCTGGAGCCTCAGCCCACCGTCCAGGGCGCCAGCGGGACTGCGCGCGGCTGTGTGGGCTGCAGGCCCCCGCTGGCCCCGAGGAGCAGAAGGGAGGCTGAGCGAGGAGGCTGAGGGGCGGAGTGTCGGCTGGATCCCCGCTGCTGTGACGAAGCGCCGAAGGAGAGCGACTCAGGCGGGAAGGTGCACTCTTCACCGTGTCAGAGGATCATCCCCCGGTCGCCGGCGCGCTGGCTGGGAGCGGAGGCCAGGCGGACCGTCGTGGGGGTGCAGCACGGCCGCGGAGGCCACCCCCTCCGCAAGGTGCCGCCTCCCTCCATCTCCGCCACCCTCCCGCGGTCCATCGGAATCATGAGGCCGCGGTGGGTCGATCCCCGTGCGGTGGAGCCCTCGCGGTCCCTTGCCCTCCCGGGACCCCGCCTCTAGCCGCGCTGAGCGGCCTACGGCGTTCCAGGTCCCCGTGCCGGGCGAGGGCGCCCGCGGCCTATTGCACCCCGAGCCAGCCCCGCGCAGGAGGAATCACGGACCCCGAACTGGCTGAGGTCGGGATGCACCGGGCCCAGGCGCTTGAGCGACGCTGTCCGTCTTAGAGTGGAAGCAGAATTGAGAGCACGTCCACCTGATTAACCGTCCTGCCGAGCCCGGGCCACTGCGGTAGGAGCCCATCGGCCAGCCCAGGAGGCCAGGAGGGCAAGTAGAGGCACAGAGGCCCGTCTTGGGTCTGGGTCTCCCTGGCTTTGATGGCAGTCAGGGCGCAGGCTCAGGAGGCGCCAGGACTTGGTTGCTCTCTGTCTCTCTCTGTCTCTGTCTCTCTGTCTCTGTCTCTCCCTCTTTGGCTTCGGTATCAGGGATGGAACCCAGGGCCTCGCACAGGCTAGACAAGTGCTCCACCCCTGAGCCACATCCCAACCCTTTTTATTCTTTTTTTTTTAGACGGGGTCTTGCCAAATTGCTCAGGCTGGCCTCCAATTTGTAGTCCTCCTGCCTCAGCCTCCTTCCCCAGTCACTGGGATTTCAAGTGTGGGTCACCACCTGGGCTTAAAACTCACTCTTGATCTTTTTGTTCTGCTGCCTGTTTCTCTCTGTGCAGAAGCTGTGCTGTTAGTGGATCCTGTTGCTGTGACGTGTGTGTGTGGGGGGGGGGGGGCGCTGGAGACTGAACTCCAGAGTGCTCCGCTGAGTCACACCCCCAGCCCTCGTTATAATTCCTTTTGAGACAGAGTCTCAGGAAGTTGCTGAGGCTGGTCTTGAGCTTGCAAGCCCCCTGCCTCAGCCTCCTGTGTGGTAGAATTACAGGCATGGGTCACTGCGCCCAGCAGGTTGACTTGTGTGAACAGGAGACTTTGACGTGGGGCCTGTCCACGCTCACTGTGCCTCGGTTTCCGTCTGAGTCCCAGCCAGGCTGCGAGGTCTCCCGTTCACCACGCGGGCTCTGCTCCCGTCTCACGTCTGCTCTGCAGTCCAGGTGTGCTCTTGTCTCCACGTGTCCAGTCCACCCTCTTCTCCAGGGTGACCCTGAAGTGCCTTCCGCTGCCCTGGACCTGTGGTCCCTCAAGCAGTGTCTTTCTGCCCACGCGTCTCAGTCAGCTCTCGCTAGCAATGCTGTGTGACAAATTACCTCAGAGCAAGAGCAACAGGGGTCTTCCTGCCAGGTTCCATGAGCCGTCCAGTCCAGCGGGGACCGCGCTCAGCTGTGTCTTGTTCCCTGACCCCTAGGCCAAAGGCTCAGCCTCCGTCTCGGACATGCCGTGCCCTGGGGCAGGGGCTGGGAGGAGAGTGGCTAGCCCCAGTCTCTGGGGACGTGGCTGTGGTCACGTCTGCTCACAGCTCCGCAGGTCCTGACGCCCAGCCAGCGACTCCCCTCCAGGAAACCGAGGCAAAGCTGGGAGCTCTGTCATGGGGTGTTGCGAGTGTGGCACTCACGGTCTTTTCCTCGTCCCCCAGATGCCCACCTCCCAGGCCCCATGTTCCTCCAGGGTGCTTTTTAACTGAATCCAGACCCAGCCCAGGTCTCCAGGGCCCCCCTCCAGCCTCCCGAGGCTGGCCTCCCCTGTGGCCCCCCATCTGGAATGCCCTCTCTTGTCTCTGGGGGCTCCTACTCGTCCCTCACAGCCCAGCTCGGAGGTGCCCCAGGGAAGCCGTCCACACCCGCTTTCCCTGTCCCTTCTCCCCTCCTGCCTCGGGGGCTCCTCAGGGCCTGGGAACGGGAGTGCTGGGCGTGGGGGTGGAGTCTGATGCTGTCCACCTGGCCCGTCCAGCTCAGGCATAGACTGTCCCCTTCCTTTCTCTCCCTCAGCCTCAAGGACAGAAATCAAGAACTCATCCCGTGCTGAGGCTCACGGCGTCCTACCTGAGAGAGAAAGGTGAAAGCGAGCCGGCTTCGGCCAGGGGCGCGAGCGCTGGGTGCCCTCAGGGAGGTGACAGGGATCCTGAGCATCTGCAGGCCAGGGGCTGGAGAGCTGGAACCTGCGCAGGGGCATGGCCAGGAACAGAAGGGCGCAGGCCTGGGGCTCCAGGCGTGGCCTCAGACAGGCTGGCCTCCAGTCCTGGTTCCCCTGTGTGCTAGCTGTGTGACCCTCGGCCAGTGGCTCAACATTTCTGGGCCTTGGTACCCTCTCCTGTCAGTGGGGTTCGTAGCTCCTGACTCAAGGGCCCGCTGTGAACTTGGCTGAGATGATGTGTGTGAGGCTCGCCCAGGGCTGGCCTGCAGGACGCCGTCCTAGCTGGGGCTGTGGGGACTGGACGCTCCTGGTTTGCAGGTGCCATTGCCACGTTGCCAGGGGATGCGCGTGGTCAGGACCTGGGCGGGGAGAGCCTGGCGGTCTGTGCGGAAGGCATGCGGAGGCCACGCACGGCTGCAGGGGCAGGTCGCTGGGGAGCCCGCGGTTTG
Source organism: Sciurus vulgaris (assembly GCF_902686455.1). Classification (NCBI taxonomy): domain Eukaryota; kingdom Metazoa; phylum Chordata; class Mammalia; order Rodentia; family Sciuridae; genus Sciurus; species Sciurus vulgaris. The sequence continues at coordinate 176,689,420 of NC_136465.1, forward strand.
CAGCAGGACCCGCCCGGGCTGCCGCTGGGGCCTGAGTCTGCGGCGGAGCCCCGGGGGCGGGGGCGTGCCCTGCTCACAGAAGCCCCTCCTGACGGGGCTCTGGTGGCCATTTGGGGTCGGTCTACTTCCGGGGCCTCCTGGCGCTGACGGGTGGTGGTCTGCGTGCGGTTCTGCCGGCGCCTGGCCTGCGGGTCAGAGCCGGCGGACTCCCCTCCCCACAGCGTTTCAGCTCCTTTATTAGAAAGAATCCGCCCAGGCGGGGACTCACCTGTGCCCCGCCCTGATCCCCCCTCGTTGCCATGGTGACCACACACAGCAGAGGGAGTCCTCCCCTCTGGGGACGGCCCAATACTGAGGGTCCCCACTGTGCTTTCCTCTGCAAGGCTGCGCCAGGACAGCTGTGTCCCCAGCACAGAACGAAGCTGGCCACAGACGCCCGGAGACCCAGGGCCTGCCCCGCGGTGGGAGGCGGTCACTGCATTGGGCCCCGTGGCTTAGAATGGCTGGGCTCATCATCCAGGCGTGGCCTCCTGGAGGCTGAGAGAAGCCAGGTCGTGGGCTGCAGAGCCCGAGGTGCGAGTGCAGGAACAGCCGAGCGAGCAGGCCGCCAGGGCACCCTGAGTGGGCACGGTGAGGCAGTGGCAGCCTGTCCTCGACAGACTCAGGCTCAGCGAGGGCCTGTGACTGGCCAGGCCTCAGAGGCATGGTGACCTGCACCTGTAGGCCCAGCTCCTGGGGAGGCCAAGGCTGGAGGACTAAGTTCCAGGTCAGCCCCGGCACCGTCGCGAGACTTCATCTCCAAGACAGCTGGGCAGCGGGCTGGGCCTAGCTCAGTGGCAGGGCAGGCACTGAGCAGCACCAGCCCCTGGCTCCATGTCCTGCTGGCCCCGCAGCGTTGGTGTCACTGCTTCCCCGAAGAACCTGCTCTGATGGGCGGGGCCTGGAGGGTCCATGCCGGCGGCGTGTGCCAGGGCCCTGGGGCATGCCAAGGGGGCCCCTGAGGGGCAGATGTGGCGACGCCACCGCACCCCGAGCCCTGGCGGTGCCCTGGTCATAAAGGGTGGTGGTGGGGCCTGTAGCCCATGGCCCACCTCGCCTTCTCTGCCGTTCACGAAAGGTCCAGCCCTGGGACCTGGCCTAGCCTGGTCAGGCCTGGGACCTGGCCTCGCTCGCCCTGCCCCGGGCAGAGCTGCCCCACCACTCCCAGGTCGCCCTGTGTCACTCAAGACCCGGCTGCCTGCCTCCCACCTCAGACCCTGGTGACGCCGCAGGAGCAGAAAGGGCCATGGGGGACGCTGTGGCTGCCCAGGGCATGTGCAGTCTCCCGAGTACCTGGGGGGGAGCCTCCAGACAGCGGGGTCCCCGGTGCTGGAGGAGGGGCCGTGGGCCTGAGTCTGGAGGAGGGAGGGGCCTGCAGGCCTGGCGGGAGCCTGACCTGTCTCTGCTTTCCTAATCCCTGGGTTACGAGGCCTGAAAGTCCCCTGGTACACTGAGGCCTGTTGCTGTCAGTCCACCCTCAAGTCTACCTTGACTCCACCAGCAGGTCTGGGAGCTCTTGGAAGCGTGTCTGCAGCACCCACGTGGTACCTGCAGCGGTGGCCCCAGCGGACATCACTTGTGGCTCATGCAGTTGAGCAACTGGGCCTTTTACTTCATTCAGTTGTGACCAGTTAGTTCACATCTCAGTCACGGTGTGGGGCCAGCGTTGAGCGGCTCAGCTCTGGGCCACAGGGAAGCCGCTGGCTGGAGGTCTCCCCAGTGCCAGGCATGTAATAAAGAAAGATATAAACCCCCCCCAAAAATACAAAAGAAGTAATAGAAAACAAGGGCATTCTAGGAAAGCAAATACAGCATCTGTTTTTTTTTTTTTTTTAAAGACATTGGGATTGAGAGAGAGGGGAAGTGACAGACGAAAGGGTCAGGGAGTGATCTTGAAGCTGGACCACAGAGATTGCCCAGTCTGAAAGAAAAAGAGGAAAGTTTTGAAGAATGTAGATGGAAAGACCTGCAAGGCAACATCGAAAAGTCTCACCCATGTGTCACTGGAGCTGAGGCAGAAGAGAGGACACTGAAGAAACTGTATGAAAACTGGTGGCTCCAATATCCCGGGTTCAGTGAAACACACATTTTCAGATTCAGTTATCTCAGCAAACCTCAAACTGGATGAAAGAAAAACCCAGCTCATTGCCCTAGTGGAGCTTCTGAAAACCACAGGTAAAGATAAGTGTGTAAAAGTATCCAGAGGAGAAGCAGAGGGCTGGGGATACAGCTCAGTTGGTAGAGCACTTGCCTCGCAAGCACAAGGCCCTGGGTTCAATCCCCAGCACCGTCAGGGGAAAAAAAAAGAGAGAGAGAAGCAGACCAATCCAGACAACCAACAATCCCAACCGCTGACTTTTCAGCCAGAACCATGGTGGTCGAGAGACAGTGGAACAGCATGTTGCTATGGTTACTACACAGTAAAGGGACCACAAAGTCCCCAAAGGGGACAGAGTCCAACCAGCAAATATGTTCTTCAGGAAGGAGGCCAGAGGCCAGCGCTTCAGATAAAAGAGAACCAAGGAACCCCGGCACTGGGGCGCGTGCAGCCGACTCTTTTCAAGCTGAGGGAACGTGATAACCGTTGGAGCCCAATATTCAGTAAGTAAAGAAGTAAGGAAGAACATTTGCTTCTAAATATCTGGCTTATATAATGGACTACCATTCCTCTTAATTTTTGGGAAACAAACAAGAATGCTTTAAACAAATAGTTCAGTTAGTCGTGTGGGGTTTGCAGGACGTGTGGGCATGAGGACTGCAGTGTGCTGGGGGTGACGCAGGTTTCAAGTGTTCCACCTTCTGTGTGACGTGGCTCAACATTACCCTGAGTCAACTCTCAGGAAAGGCGGTGGCCTGTTTCCCTAGGCAACTACTGGAAGCAGCACAAAAAGGTTGAAACCTCTTTCCTCAAGCCCCCAAAAGAATACAAAATCTACAAGGTGGCAAGAAAGGGAACAAGAAGCCAGAGGGGACCCCAAGGAAGCAAAGCCACCAGCCACATGGGCAGTTGCCTCTGATGTCAGTGGACTCCACCTGCAGGGGAGAGGCAGATGGTATTAAAACGAACATTAGAAAAGCAAAACCTAAGGACAGGTGCTAAGATCGCAGAGGCAGGTGGGAGGTGAATGGATTTGAAGAGACGTGCCCCCCACACAGACTGCACCCAAGGCTGGGCAGCTGTGTCAACCCTGGACAAGGCGGACTTCAGACAGGGCACCGCCACCAGGGCACTGGGCAGTGAGGAAACGGTCGGCGTATTAGAAGACCTGGTGGCCATCATTAACGTGATGTCCTGACAACAGGAATTTCACATACAAGAAGGGAAAACAGGCCGCGGAATCAAAGGGCAAGCAGACATTTCTATAATCGGAGCTGGAGAGCTTAATGGCTCTCTGTCAAAACTGAGACCCACAGGGCTGGGGCTGGGGCTCAGAGACAGAGCACCCGTGAGACTCTGGGATCCATCCCAGCACCACGAGAAGACAGACAGACAGGAAGGGAGGGATAACAAAGGAAAGAAAAGAAAAAAAAAAAAAAAAAAAAAAAAACCAGGAAGATCAGCTGGGCAGAGTGAAGTCATACATAACCTGAACCCGCCATCCGCCCCTGGACTTAACAGGCATTTCTAGGATGCTACACCAACAACAGAAGGACGCACCCTTTCCATGTGCACATAATAAAGTCACCAATCTAGACCATGTTCTGGGACATAAAATATATCCCAGTCAATTTAAAGGATTTGAAGTCAAACCACATGGGAAAAAATTGAGGAAAAAATCATGAATGTGCAGGAAAAAACCTAAGTGTATAAGGATTTTTGGAAGAGGGACAAGAACCACAGAGATCCAGGTATCAAAGAAGAAATTATAATGAAGTGAGATGATTTGAATTCAAATTGAAAATAACCTTAGTCTACGCAAAGAAAACACACATAGGCGTTAGTGGAACAGAATCAAAGCAGTCCCTGGAGGGACCCCAGGTGCTTGCGGGGAAAAGGAAGAGACAGAAAACCAGTGGCCACTGTTCTACCTTAAGAACACAGAGGTCTTGCTGGGCATGGTGGTGCACACCTGTAATCCCAGCAGCTCTGGAGGCCGAGGGGGGAGGATTGAGAGTTCAAAGCCCGCCTCAGCATAAGCGAGGCCCTAAGCAACTCAGTGAGACCCTGTCTCTAAATAAAATATTTTTAAAAAGGGCTGGGGATGTGGCTCAGTGGTAAAGCACCCCTGGGTTCAATTCCTGGTACCAAAAACAAACAAAAAATATCCATATGTCTCAAAGTCAACCCCGGGGCTGGGTGTGGCTCAGAGGTGGAGTGCAGGTCTGGCATGCGTGAGCCCAGCACCACAGAAAGCAGACCACACACCCCAGAAACCAGCCACAGCGGACGGCAGAGAAAACCAACGGAGCCCAGTCAGAGCCACCCAGAGCCTGCAGGGGAGCAGGGTGCGCCGTCGGCCACGCGGCAGGGCTGGGCCCTGGGGAGGAGCCACCCCTGAAAAGCACCCCCTGCGTGGGGTACCGGCTCTGAAGGGGGCCTCCCCACAGCTGGGACGCTCTGGAGAAGCTGCAGCTGCTGCCCTCTGCACGGCCAGGCCACCCCAGCCACGTGGGCCACAGGTGGGCCCAGCTGGCGGGCGGGCAGCTGAGCAGGGGACGGGGACTTTAAACAGTCCCCAGGGTGTCCAGGTGCTCTGGCTGCTGGCGGCTCCGCACCGGGAGCCGTTCCTGGAGGGGCCTGAGATTCCAGGGCTGGGCTCGCGGCTCATTCCTAGTAAGTCCGTCCAGCCGGGCGCCTGCGCGGTCCTGTCTCCAGCCTTGGCCACCCGAGAACTTACGGGTGCACACAGGCGTGACGGGTGACGTACTACTTCTAGGCCTACCTCCAGGTCTTTCCGAGGAGACTGGCCCATGAGCTAAGAAGACCTCCCTCTCCTTTATGGGTGGGCGCGCCCCACGCGACCCGCTGAGGAAAGCGCGCAGGCTGGAGGAAAGGCGAGGGGTCAGCAGCAGGGTCGCGTCGCTTGGCCTGGCTGAGCCTGGGCTCCTCAGTGCACGGGGTGGAGCTGGGGTCCAGGCGGCCCTGACCCCAGCAGCGAGCCACGCCCAGCCCGGGGCGGTGTGCCCTGCCCATCGCCTGGGGCACTGAGCGAGGGGCCTTGGGGGTCAAAGGTCACAGGAGGAGTGGGATCGGTCTGTTCCGTGGCCCTGCCCTTCTGCCACCTGAGGTGCAGCAAGGAAGCCCTCGCACCAGGCCACCTGCTGGCGCCTGGGCTTGTCCGGAGCTGTCCACAAAGGCAACGGCCACGGGCGCCTGGGCAGTGAGCTTGGCGGCCGCTCCCTCCCCTCCCCCTCGGCCTCAGCAGCCCCGGGGGCAGGGGGGGCGGGGCAGTCCTCAACAGAGGCCAGGAGCAGCGGCTCAGAGCGGCTGGGGCGTATTCACCTCCCGGCTGTGGCCTTGGTGTGTGTCCTGAGGTCTCTGCTTCGATTCCCTGTGAGGAGCCGAGAAGCTCCAGGGCAGGTCGAGGAAGGACCGGGTGGGGTGCACACAGGGCTCACTGGGGCGGGTCAGCAGCACCTCGGGGTCTCTCCCCACTGCTGGCTACGGAGGGCAGAGGAGGCAAACGGGCTCCTCCCCAGGGCAGAAGCCGAGCGGCAGGTTTCAGGGCACCGAGGGAGGGGTCGATGGGTTTGTCCTGGTCCGTCTGTGCTGTCACCAACGGCACCAGCTGGGCCACTTGTAAAGAACAGAAGTGTTTCTCTCGTGGTTCTGGAGGCCGAAGCTCGAGGTCAGGACAGACAGGCTCGGAAGCCACCCTGCATCTAAGGCGCCTCCTCCAGGAGGGAAACCGCGATGGGAGGCAGAGGGCGTGAGGGGATGAGCCCCTCTCCCAGCCTGGACCCCACTCGGGGAGCAGCCTCGTGGGCATCTGGGAGTTCTGAGTTCTGAGTTTTGTTTGGACTTCTTTGTACCAGGGGTTGAGCCCGGAGCGCCCCACTACTGAGCCGCCTCCCAGCCCTTGTTGCACTTTTAAAGTTTAGAGACAGGCCTCACTCGCTGATTAGGGCCTTGCCAAGTTGCTGAGGATGGCCTTGAACTTGCGATCCTCCTACCCTAGCCTCCCGAGTGCTGGGGTGACAGGCGTCGCCACTGTGCCCAATCCCATCAGCTCCTGAGGGTCCCCCTTCCCAACGCTGCCATCTGGCCACCCCCACCCAAAATAATGGCACCCTAGTCCCCAGGCCCCGTGTGCGAGCCCCACTCAGGGTCGTCACAAGATGGCCTAGAAGAGACCCTCGGTGGCCCTGTTTCAATGTGACGATGTCTTCGCAAGGAGAGGTCTGGAGAGAACCCGCGCGGGGACGAGGCAGAGACCGTGCTGCTGCAGCTCCAAGGGACAAGGGTGGCCAGGGGCCAGCGGAAGCCCTGACGGGCCCAGGGCAGAGTGTCCTTCACGGCCTCAGGAGGGACCAGCCCTGCTGACCCCTGACCTTGGACTCCGCCTCCAGACTGGGAAAGGCGTCTGTGGAGCCGCCCAGTCTGGACTTGGTTTCAGCATCCAGGACACTCAGCCAGTGTCACGGCGTCCGCTGCCCACGTGGTGGACAGAGCACCCCAGGGTGGCCACCCCACCTGCCCGGGCAGCCTTCCTCCCTGGCTGCTCTGCAGAGCTGGTCAGATGTGACTGTAGGATGGGCGTCCAGGGCCCTGGCACAGCGTCACCTGGGCACCAGGCCGAGGTGGCAGTGCTGCCCAGTGCTGGGGGCTGGTTGCTGGCCGTAGCTGGCGGGAGGCTGCTTCCCAGGCGCTCCTGGCGTGGTTGCGGTTGGGGTCTGGGCCGCGGGCTCTGCCCTGCAGTGGGGCGAGGCAGGCGGGTGGAACGCAGTGGCTCTGAGGACACGCGTGGGTGCAGCCAGCAGGGGTGCCCACCCAGCCCTGCAGGGTCCCAGGCGGGCCCCTCGCCCTCCTGGCTTGCTTTCTTGTCCACGTGGCCAGCCTCCCCTGGCTGCTGGACTGCCCCCAGGACTAGGGGGCCAGCCCTGACCCAGGAGTGGGGCAGCCTGGGCCTGCGGCCATGCCTCCAAGGCGCCTGCCTTCCACAGCCGCTTTCGCTGGGCACAGCCGCCACCCGGGTGCCCTCAGATGCTGGGATTCAGGGAGCTCCGCCCACAGACTCCTGCCCCCACTGACGCAGACAAAAGCATGAAGTAGGTGGTGCAGTCTGAGACTCAAACAGCAGGACAGGGCAGGCCTCCTGATGGCTCTGCAGGTGGCTGGGAAAGCCGCACAGAGAGGGGACAATGGTCAAGGCCAAGTATTGAAGCAGGTCAGGGAGCCAATGAGGAAGCAGCCAATGGGGAAGAGCATGAATGGACCAGGGCACAGCAGGTGCAAAGGCCCTGTGGTGGGACACTGCCCAGAGGTTTGAGGTAGAGCAAGGAGGCTGGAGACCAGTGGGTGCAGGGCCTTGTGCCCTGGAGGCCACAGTAAGGCAAGTGAAGCAGGGGCTTCAGCTTTGGCTATGGGAGCAGCCACTGGCTTTAACAGCTGCCATCACACTGGGTTGAGGAGACTGTCTGCTGGGTGGGGGACAGGGAGGGGGCAGGGGCAGCGGGGACCTGGGCGAGGAGCAGAGGTCCAGGTGACGCTGGAGTGGTGTTGGAACACGTCCCATCTTACTTAAAATCCAACAGCAGAGCTGATGGGCTTGCCAACGGCAGGCGTGGCAGTGAGGGAGGGGTCGAGGGTGGCCCCGAGGGCCGGCCCAGTCAGGAGGCCTGCAGTGCCCCGGGTGGCTAGGAGGTGGAGGTCGGCCACGGAGTCTGGGAGAACCGAGGCTGGTGCTGACCTGGGGCCTCCAGCGTTCTGTGACTAGCAGGAAAAGCCTGGCACAGACCGAGCAGCAGTGGCGGGGAGTGGGGTCCCGGAGCTCCTTTGAGGGGGATGCTGTCAAGGCGTCACTGTGGCCCGGAGAGTCCCCGGGATCTGGCCAGGGGAGTCTCCCGACCTGGAGTTGGGCAGTTCCAGGGAGCAGGGAGGGGGCGGGGGCTGCCTGGCGAGGCTCAGAACAGGAGTGAACTGGAGACCTCAAGTGTGACCAGGGATGAGCCCCTCACGGCAACCTGGACGGAGCGTGGGGACCGTCGGGGAGGGCACTGTGGTGGGTGGGCAGGCAGAGCCCGCCTGGGACCCCATGCCCAGTCAGCGGGCCTGCAGTGGACGTGCTGTGGGCGGCCAGCCCTGCCGGACCCTCCTGCCTCTTGAGTGCCTGTATTCCCCGGGCCCCTGCAGGTGGTCACTTTGGCATGTCTCAGCCTCTGGCCACAGTTACTGACCCAGGCATGGGCCCTGACCCTCAGGGCCAGCTGAGCTCTGCCCAGGGCCTGGAGCTTGGACCAGGGGGTGTTACCAGGTCCCAGGCCTGTGGAGGGGGCCTGGGTGTGCTGCAGCGGGGAGCCCGAGTGATGGGGAGGAGCTGGGCAGCAGCAGCGGGCAGGGAGCAGCCCCTGGGCTCCACAGCGACTGGCCCGAGCTTTCCCCACAGGCCCTGGCCTGACAGGTGCCCCTGCTGTCCAGGGGGCTGGGGTGGGGACACCAGAGCCCTCTCCCACCACCCTCTCCCAGGGGATATGGGAGACCCCAGTGCAGGACCCCAGTGCCTGGCTTTGCCAAGGCCGCCTGGCAGTGCCAGGCAAGGACACCAGGACCACAGGGCTTGAAATCATCGAGTTTAATGCACTGCTCGAGGGAAACTACAGGCATATGAAGACACACACTGCTCTCTACCCTCACTACCCCCTGGCCGGGGCTCCCTGGTCCAAATCTACGTCTCAAGACACGGCGGCAGCTACCCTCCCGGTCCAGCCTCTCACGTCCTCCCATCAGGTTCTGAAAAACTGAGCTCAATCCAACCAAGAAAGCGAACCAAGGGAAGAGAACCTGGCCACATTCACACCACAGGCCGCGGGCGCGGACGGCGGAGCAGCCGCCTCGATGGCGAGCCGCGCGGCTCACTGTTCAGCGATAAAAGAATATAAAAATCTTGTTCACCCAGCGTTGAGTATTAAAATAGATCTGTATCGTACAGCACAGTTTCTCCCGGAGTCGTGGAGTGGCAGGAGGGCGGCGGGGCCGGCCCTGGCTCTGCACCTGTCTGCGTGTGCGGTGCGGGTCTGTGGCCAGCCTGCACTCGAGCGGCACCGGGTGACTTGCCGGGCAGAGCCCTGTGGCTCCCGGACCCTGGGCCTGCCGTGCAGAGTCCCTCAGGCCAGGGAAGCTGGTGGGCGCCAGGGCTGGCAAGGCCCAACGGGACGCAGGAGCCCTTGAGATGCCGGCCTCTAGGCTCGGCTGGTGAGGAGGCGCGGGAGGCCGGGCCTCTCCAGTCTCCAAGGGGCACTGCCCCTCGCTCCTCCACAGGGTCACCCAGTTCTCTAACAGCCCTCTGGGTGGCTCCGATCCGGCCAGCCTCCCCGGGGCGGGTTCCCATTCGAACCTGGAAGCACAGACTACCAGACGCAGGAAACGAAGCGAGCTGGCGCCCCCGCACGTTAAGTTCCCTACCACAGAAACGCCACCCAAAACGTAAGGTTATTTTTTGGCATAGTGTCTGCACTGGCAAGAAGGGACAGTGGCATTATCTGCTCTTTGAAAGGAGAAAAGAGGCTTCAATCCAAACCCGAGACCTGCCAAATGCCACCCCTGCGTGGCTCCGTCCCATCTTGCCCAAAAAACTCCATGAGAAAAATACATCGGTAGCAAAAGAGTCCAGAAGGTGGGCTGGAACGGAGGGGGTGCGGCCGGAGCTGCGGGTGGCGGCCCTGGCGAGGGCGCCCCACCCCTGGGGAAGCACACCCCGCAGCTTCTCAAGTCAAACAGCTGCACCTCTGAACCTAGTAACACTGACACCCAGCTGCGCGCCGGGAGGCGCAGGGAGCGCCGGCTGATGCCCTGCTGGCGCCGGAGAACTACCTAGATCTGCTACCACGTCTCGCCCGAGGGCTCAACCCAACTACCTACTACTCAGCTAACTGCGTCCTGGCTTTCTTCCCCGAGGACCGGTGCCACCCTCCGTGGCCAAGGGCTGGCTAGCCTCTCCCTGGGGGCAGCGTGAGGTCATGGAGAGGGCTGAGCCTCAGCCGGGGACGGCTGAGGATGGGGGCTGCCTGTGCCCCAGCCTGTCACCCCCACCTGACCTCCAGGCATCCCCTCTGACCGGGGAGGGTGGGACTCAGCCTCCACCCCATCTGGCTCTGGGATGGCGGCCTGGTCTGGTTCCTCCCTTCTCTCCGTGGTCTTTCTGTCTGGTTTTATTTTCGTCTGAAATTCATAGTGTTTATGAATTAAGGCCGACAGAACCCCCAGGTCATGTGAGCAGGGTCCCAATGACTTTCCATGGGCATGAAGACAGGTTCCTGGGGTCAGTTGTGGCCCTGGGGGTGCTGGAGGGCAGAGCGCATGGTGGCTGCTGGGGTCTTGGTCCAGGGCCCAGCCAGCAGCTGGGCAGGGCTGGTGGCTGTCACGGCGACCTGGAGCATCTGCTCGCCCCGTATCAGTCTCAGGAGGGCCCGCAGGCGGTCCAGTGATGACTGGGTGCCCCTCTGGCGGGCCAGCAGGCTGGTCTTGAGCTCCAAGCACTTCTGTCAGGGGAGGGGATCAGAAAGAGGGTCTCAGAACTACTCCACAGGTGTCCTGTGGCAACTGCCCTGCCACCCTCCCAAAGCCCCTCCTCCCACTGCACAGTCCTGGAACAGAGGCAGAGGGCCCCACAAGAGCCAGCCAGGCAGTGGGGACAGGAGGTAAGACCCAGCCAGACCCACAGCACGGGGCCTTCCAGCCTGCCAGCCTCCTGGCCTCACTAGCCTTCTCTTGTACCATGGCAACGCAGCGGGAGCGAGGCCTACAGGACGTCCATCTGCTCTGGGTCAGGCTGCTAGCGTAAGTAATGACATCCCGTTTCCAGGAACAACGGAGCCACTGAGAGGAGCAGAGAGTCTGCATTGAAGGGACTTCTCTAGGGCCAGGCACTGCTGTTACCACCAGCACCTCCATTATCACCAGCACCAACACCACCACCACCACCAGCATCTCCACTGCCACCACTACCACCTCCACTATCACCAGCACCTCCACCACCAGCACCACCACCAGCATCACCAGCACCAGCACCACCACCAGCATCTCCGCTGCCACCACTACCACCTCCACTATTACCACCACCTCCACCACCAGCACCACCACCAGCATCACCAGCACCAGCACCACCACCAGCATCTCCACTGCCACCACTACAACCTCCACTACCACTACTAGCACCAGCACCAGCGCCACCACTACCTCCACTATCACCAGCACCACCACCAGCACCACCATCAACACCACCACCACAATCACCATCGCCACCAATACCACCAGCATCACCACCATCACCATCAGCATCTCCACTGCTACCACCACCACCTCCACTATCACCACCAGCACCAGCACAAGCACCACCATCACCATCACCATGACCACCACCATCACCACTACCATCACCACCACCAGCATCACCATAATACCAATACTGTACCATCACCATCATACCATTATCACTACCCACCACCACATCACCACCATCACAACTATGACCGTCACCATTGTTACCACCGTGCTCACCATCCCTACCACCATCACCACCACCACCAGGACCACCAACAATCACACCAGGCTTGCTCATCACCACCACCGTCTCGTCACCTTGTCCATCACACGCCACAGAGGAGATGTTTACACGGAGGGACAATGAGGTCAGGGCAGGGTGGGGCCAGGGCAAGAGCAGAGAGCTGAGAAGGGCAGAGCCAGGGTGTCCTCAGCCGCTCGACCACTGTTCGTCGAGCACGTCCAGAGCTGCGTCCACACCCCCAGGCTGGTGGGCTGATGGGTCTCTTCCTCCTGGGCTCACAAGTGGGCGGCGAGGGTCCAGCTCTACTCGGGGCTCCAGGGCAGCAGCGCCCGCCCACACGCACCTGCACGGCGCACGCCAGCTGCCGGTCCCGCTCCTCCAGCTGCTGGCGCTCGCTCTGCAGCTCGCTGCCCCGCTGCAGCAGCTTCTGCTTCTCCTCTTCTTTCACTAGGGGAGAGGGCGGCAGCCGCTGGGCCAGCGCCAGGCGGGAGGCGGAGCCCGAGCCCAGCCCTCCTCTGGCGGACCAGGGACTGCAGGTGCTCTGCCAGGACCAGCCCCAGGGCTCCCTCCTCAGAGCTCTGGCCCCACCGGCTGCTCGGGGCTCCCGGGGAGCCCAGCGCCCTTCCCCCGGCCACCCTACCTGTCTTGTGGGTGACGCAGGAGTGCACGATGGCCAGCATCCCAGTCCAGGGCACGCCCTCGTCTTTCTTTAAGGCCTGGAGAGCAGACGCAGAGATGAGGAGGCGGACCAGCCCCAGCTGTGTGGCTCGGGGGGTGGGCCCCGAGCTCCCCAGCGGTGCCCAGGGGACAGTGACCACACTGGCCTGGTTCAGACAAATTGCAGGGGGAGAAGCTGCACGGGGCCAGGGCCTTCTGGGTCTCTCTGTGAAACACCCCACAATTAACTCACAGGACAAAACCCTGTGACAAAGGCCACAGGTCCCCGACGCCAGCTGTGCCAGGTTCCAGAAGGCAAGACACCCAGGCCCTCCTGTGCCCCCCGGCCTCTGCCTACAGCAGTGCCCAGAGCACCGGCGGACGGTGTGCGCCGTACCTTCTGCTGGCACCTGGGGCACACCCACACGCCCTTGGGTGCCGTCTTGAGGGGTGGGTCCAGGCAGCTGAGGTGGTAGGCCCCCGGGCAGGTGCCGCAGGGCTGCAGGCTGGCCCCTCGCTTGCAGATGGCGCAGTGCTCATCCTGGGTGACCTCGCTCTGAAAGAGAAGGAGCACAAGGCGGCTCAGGGGGAGCAGGGACAGGCCCCTGCAGGTGACTGTGCAGGGACACCCCTGGACCCCAGCAGGAGGCGCAGCAGCCTGATGGGAAGGATCAGGGCACCCACTGCACCAAGCTGACCAAGGGCAGGGGTTCTGGAGCGGTGCCTCCTGGCTCCAGCAGTGACTTCTTCCAGGTGTGGCACCAGAAGGGTCCCCTTTCCTGGGAGGGGCCTGGGGTGGCTGCAGCTGAAGCCCTCGCAGCAGCGCGACCCTCCAGTCGGGGACACAGACACTGGGGGAGTCACACACATTTCCACATCTGTGTGGGGGACACTGCTGCCCCACGGTCCCTGGAGGCCTGAGCAGGACAGCACACAATGGCTCTGCCAGTGCCAGACCCATGGTAGGAGAAGAGGCCACTTCAGACGACCTTCCCACAGTGGCTGTCCCGCCCCGCAGAAACAGGAGCCCCTTCCCCGCTGGCCGGCTACCGCACGGAGGCTCTGACTGCAGCGGTGGCAGGGGCTTCGCAACCCAGCTCCCGCCACCTGCAAAATCTGACGCCTGCCACACACAGGGCCCTTCCCCCAGAGTCCCGCAACAATGGAGCTTCCAGCCTTAGGACGCTGGGCTGGGCCAGCCCACGCTACCAGGGCCCTGGATACCAGAGAGGTCTAAGGGTCTGGTACCCTCAGACAAGGTCCCCTCTATGCCCAGAGGGAGCGAGACACCTGCCTGGAGTCCCGCAGTGAACTGGAGGCAGAGCTGGGACAGCATCCCCCTCCTGCCTCAAAGCCAAGGCCCTTCCAGGCCAGGGCTTCTCGGGCTGGGCTCCAGCTCAGAGGCCTCTTGTCCTGTGTCTGCCTGGGCTGGGCACCAAGTGTCCAGACACACTGCCAGACCCACAGGTACCCGTGTGCTCTGTCGCAGGGCCACCATGGAAACCACCGCCCTCCAGTCAGAACCAGCTGGAACCAGCCCGCGGGCGCTCCTCGTTGCCGGTCCAGCACAGCGTGGAGGGGCCAGGGGGCTCATCTGGAATTAGGCCACGTGTTGTGTACAGAGTCCCCGGCCGGCCAACGTCCTGGGAAGCAGGGACATGGTGTGTGTGTCAGGGGTGGTCTCAGGACCAGAGGTGTGGGCACGGAAGGTGAGACCCTGGGGATTCCAAAGCCCTCGGAAAGACTCTGTCCAGGGCCACACGGCAAGGCAGGCGGAGCCACGGCAGAGGCCAGCTGGCACCCAGCCTGGCTCTTCCTGGGGCCTGTGTGGCTCCCAGGGTCCCTGCACTCTCAGGACCAGGCAGGGAGAGTTCCTGTTTGAGTCTGGCCACCCAGCGCTGTGTCAATGCCCAGGTTCACCTGGCAGGAGGAACGCGGGCTGGGTGCTGTGCAGGATCCTGGCCACTGAGGGCAGAGGTGGGGCCTCTGCTCCACTCCAGGGCTGCCCCCTTCCCAGGAGTGCTGCCCCTGGAGGGTCCGGAACACGCCCACCCCCAGGTGTGAATGTGTGGGCACGTACCTTCCAGCAGGGCTCCTCATTGGCTGGCACAGGGAGGAAGGGCGGAGAACAGGTTAGTGGGTACTGGAGGAGCAGTCGGGGCTGGGATCTCTGAGGCAGGGAGCGGCAGGGCTCTTGCCGGTGTCCTCCCCTGGGGCATGAGGAGGAAGGGTCTCTGCCCTGGTCAAGCCAGGACCTGCCATGGCCACAGAGGGATGTGGTGGCAGTGAGCAGCCGGGCGGGGGTGGGATGGGGGTCTTAGTTCTTTATTGACAGTTTCCCATTCCAATAGGCGGGGTCCATTTGCACTTTAATGAACATAAAAAAGGTTTTCCTTTCTGCAAATGTTGCCGTGGAATGAACAGCCTGTCTGTGCTCTTGGAGGAGCAGGGAGTTAGGGGCCCATTTTATAGATAAGAAAACCAAGGCCCAGGGAGGTGACCAGATGGGCTCAAAGCATACACAATCCCAGGCACAGGCAGACACTTCCTGCTCTTAGGACCAGTCTGTTTTCTAACTGCTGGCAGGCTCGTGGGTTGTGGCTCTCCGGGCTCGTGCTGTGGGCGAGGTGGCTGAGGACGCCAGGGTCCACTGGACACTGGGAGTGAGGCTCAGGTTGGGCCATCAAAGCCAGGCGAGCCCGAGGCAGAGCTGGGCAGGGGACCAGGTCTCCTACGCCAGCCTGGGCTCTCGCTGCCAGGTGGGAAAGCTGTGGGCTGAGCACCCCGCCCAGCCTGGGTCATCGGCTTTGTCTGCGGCAGGAGTCCCTAAGCTGGCCACGTGGACACAGCGTGGCACTGGCTTGTGCACAGGCTGTAGATGGCAGTGCCGGGTGGGGCGGCACCGGGTGCCCTGGTTCTCTGCTCAGGGCACCTGATGGCGGGCAGAGACCTGCACGACTCCGGCTGCTGCCTGTCCCAGCCTCGGTCTCTGCTCCTGTCAGGTGGAGCCCACTCCTGAGCTTCCTTCTTTCCCAGGAGCCGGAGGACAGCGGCCACAGCCTGGGGCCTTCAGCTGTGAGGTGTGCCCGCCCCATCCACCAGGGGCGACCTCAGCCACTCTGCCACCCACTGGTCCACAGGTCAAGGCCACAGGAGGAGGGCGGACACTGCCTGGTCCAGCCCCAGGTCCCGCAGAGGCCGCGGCCCCCGGCTGCCACTCACCGCGTGCTGCGAGGAACAGTGGGTTGTTGAGATAGCTGGAGGCCAGTCGCTTCCTCTGCAGGGACAGAAAACAAATCCAACAACCCCCTCGTCTGGAGCCCTCCTGGGCCCGCTGCCCACCACAGGACACTCCAGGCCCAGTTTTCCACCAGAGGCCCAGATACTGGTGGACACCCCATGCCAGAGGCAGAGACTGGCCAGGATGGGAGCTGATGGCAGTCAGCGGAGAGGGGACTTCACCAGGCTCTGCTCTGTGGGGCCGGGCACCTCTGCTGCCAGGTGCGTCTAACTCAGGAAGGACATGGTGGAGTCCCAGGGAGGGGCTCCCCATCTGTCCCCCAGGGTATCCCTCAGCCAACTCTGGGGTCGGGCAGGGAAGGGGGGCATCGACTAGCCCCCTGAAATGCCCCTTCCTGGTGCGTGGCCCAAGGCCTCACAGCTGTGGGGATGGCTGCCCGTCCAGAAGGGTGGCCCGAGTCCTGGCTTTAGCAGCCCCAGAGGCCATGCAGGCCCAGACCTCCGTGGTCCCGAGTGGTTTTGGCTATGGCAGGAAGACAGTTCTAGAACTGAGTGAGTGGCTGAGTCTGCCTCTCTCCACATGGCCAGGCTGTCCTGGGGCTGCATCCTAGTCCAAGGCCAAGGGGCTTCGAGCCTGCTGACTGGCTAACAGGTTGCTCGGGCACTGGCCAGACTTGGGAGCCCAGGGCCAGGCTCTGCCCCCAGGGCACAGGGTGGCTGCGTTAACCAGCGAATCGAAGGGAATGGGGCCCAGATCACGCAGAACTGGCAGAGGTCAGCAACAATGGCATTCTAAAGAAAGACCCATGTCTGGGGACAGGGCTGGCCCAGGAGACCCAGGAGGAAGTAAATGGGTGGAAGCTGCACGCATGGGCACGTCCTGGGAACAGAAGCAGAGGGAAGGTGTGGGAGCAGCAGGGCCAGAACTGACCCTCCCCATGGAGAGCCCTCCCTGCAGGTCACGTCCACACACTCAGGACCTCTGGCCAGAGTGACCCACTGCCTGGAGAGCTGCGGGGCTTTTCTTTTCTCCTTCCATGTGCCACACGCCTCAGGTCCCTCAGTACACCAGCCCCAAGCCTGGACTCTGCACAGCTGGCCTTTGGAGAGACCACATGTAGATCTGAACCTGAGAATTCTGGACTTCAGTTCAGACGGGAGAGCGGAACTCATTCTGGATTCAGCTTCTCCCTGGGCACGTGCCATGGGCAGGTTGAGTGCTCTGGGGACCTCTGGCCTGCCAGGTCTCTCTGTTCCACCTTGTCCAGCCGCTGTGGACATCCAGACCGTGCTGAGTTTGGGATGGATTTGGAAGAGGCGGGCATTTCTTGCCTGGAAGTTAGGCTTCAACGTCCTGTTCGCCTGGTGGGGCCAGGAGTGGGCAGGTGGGGACTGACTGGGGCCTCCTGCGTCTTTCCCTTAGACGACTTGGCCAGGAGTTGGAGGGTGTGGGCATGGCCACCCTGTGTCCCCTGGGAGCACAGGTGAGGGGCAGTGGGAAGGTGGCCTGAGGCGGCCTCACCTCAGTCTCCAGGAGGCCGCTGTAGGCGGGGTTGGCCGTGCTCCTCCTCTTCCGCTCCTGCCTCTTGCTCTGGATTTCTGGAGACACAGTGGCCACTGGGTCCTCTGCGCCTGGGGGACTCACACGCCTCCCCACCAAACCCTGGGCACGCTGTCCCCTCCTGCTCTGCGACTCTGTCCACCCAGCACCAGGCCCCACAGTGGTCCACACAGGAATAAGAAGTGCCACACAGGTCCCCACAGCCTTGGGACACGGGGACCTAGCGCATCTCTCCTGGCTTGTCTCTGGTGACAGACGCCCACCTTGGGGTGGACCCCCAGAGGGAGGTGCACCCCGGACAGCTGCTCCCCAGGACGCCCACCCCCCGCCCGCTGCCCCTACCTTCTAGGTGCTCCGTGGTCACCAGGCCGAGCGCGACCATGAAGGCGATTTTCTGTGGGAAGGAAAGCCACGGGCGGCGTCAACCTGGCCTTCCGCCTCCAGCCAAGGACCCGAGCACCCGGTCTACGCGGCCAGGGAAGCTCCTCCCGGAGACCACCACAGATGGACTTAGAGGGGCTTCTTGGGGGCAGCAGAGGGAGCCCTGAACACCAGGCTCAAGTCCACCCAAAGGCCCACGATGCCGACGGGCGCGGACAGCCACTGCCAGACGAGCACCCCCCCCACCCCGGCTCCATGGCAGTTCGCGTACCCTGCGTATCGATCACCCTGCGTCCCCTGCGCCCCCGCGTCCCCTCTGTCTTCTGCACACGTGCAGATGCTCTCATTGCTCATCTGCACATCTCTACAGGACGGGGCTGTCTGGCCTGCTGACCGTCTTGAGGGGACTTCGGAGGAGCAGCACGCTGAGTTTGGCCCGCTGTCCCACTGTGCTTCTGTGGTGGTGGGCAGGGGCCAAGACCCCGGCCCCACTGCAGCCTTCCTGTCCCCTGCTGTGTGGGCAGGACTGGGTCCGTGGTGAGGAGAGGGAGCCAGTGCTCAAGGCCTCAGGGCAAGCAGGCCCTCGCAGCTGCCCGGCCGTGGGACCGCCCTGCACCCAGCAGTGCCTGGCACAGAGCAGGCGCTCAGCGCATGCTTGCCGACTTGACAGGTGCAGGTCTCCTTGTCATCACGTGACTCACACTTGTACTTTCCCCATGTCCCACTTTCACCCTTTGACTTGACTTTGGGGCTGGCTTATTGGTCAGTGTCGGGTTCTTCAGATGGACACGCGGCTACTAGAGGAACCAGAGTACCCGCCTCCCACGCCTGCCCACGGCTGGCGCAGCACGTGGCCGGCCAGTCTCGGTGGTGCTGCTTATTAACTGAGGCCCTCAGCTCACGGGCCACCTGCTTCCACTCTGGTTTTCTGCAAGGTGCTGGGGACGGAGCCTGGGCCAGCGCTCTGCCACCAAGCCACACCCCAGCCGGGACCCCAGAGGACAATGGGTCATTGCATCTCCCTCCTCTGGGCTGTGACAGTTTCTCAGACTTTCCTCGTTTCTGATGACCTGGGAGGATCTAAGGAGCGGTCAGGCATCTTGTGGAAAGTCCCCCTGTGGGGACTGGTCGTGGGGTGAGTGGGGTGATGGGGTCAGGGGAACATCACGAGGGAAAGCCACTGCCCACCCTGACCGCTGGCTGAGGGCTCCACGGATGTCCCGCGGCCCCTGCCTCTCCCCATGCCAGGGCCCTCTGCACAGCCCCCCGTAAGGAGGGGGCTCCCGCACTGCTTTTGTTGTGATGTGTTAATTTATAAAAATTCATATGCAGTGGAGTTCACTGTCTTTTGCAGTGTTTGGATCTCGGTAGGGACTCAGGGGTCATAAAGCAAATTTTGGTTCTAAATCTTGAGACAGGGTCTCTCTTGCCGAGTTGCTAAGGCTAGACTTGAACCTGCCCTCCTCTTTGGCCTCCCTCTTTGGGATCCCTGGGTGGTCGCCGCACCTTGACCACCTCGGTGCCCATGGTTCACGGTGACAACCTGGGTGCCTCTGGAGCTCACGCGGCCCCGGAGGCCTCACATATGGATTGTCCATGTCCCCGACGGCTACCCACTTCTTCCCATCCTACCTCCTGGACTCTGCCTCTCCGCTCTTCTGACTTAAGGAGCCTCTCGACCAGATACTAAATGCCAGGTGTGCCTGTTTCTGGGCTGACTTCGTCCCCAGCCTCCGCGTCTCTGTGGGCCGCTGCTGTGCTCTTGGTAACCGGGCTGCACAGGGTCTTTCAGTTGCGGGGCACTCGAGTCCCTTCCGTGTTCAGGGCTTCCTTGCCTCTTCTTCTTAACTGGCGCGTGCCGATCTTGCTTACTCTTTCATGAAAAATTGAGACGCCATCTCTGGCGGTTCTGAGGAGGGAGGCGGCTGGTGTATTTACCAGATGACGCTGAGATGACAAGTAACTGAGTGATAAGTTCTCGTTACCCAGTGCCCTACCCAGCGCCGTGTGCACCTCTGTTCTTTCTTTTTGGAGCTTCAGGGGTTTTGAGCCTTGGATATTTTGCTTACGCTTCCTCCTGGGCACTTCGTCCTTTGTTGCTGTCCTAACGCTGCTGTTCCGGGAGGGCAGGCGAAGGTGTACGCAACGCCTGCCCCCAGCAGGTGGTATTCCCGCCTGCAGGGCTTTCTGGACATCTCTTGGCTTCTGCCCCTGCATCTCAAACAGCAGCTCTTCTGTGCTGCAGAAACAGCCCCCTGCACCCCACCCAAAGTGACCCCCGACCCCCCAGCGCCCGGCTGCGATGGAGACCCGGCGCTGCTCCCCCGCCTTCCTTCCCGGTCTCCTGTTTCACCTGGGTGAGTGTCGCCCCCGCTGCTGTTCTGGCTCCGGGCCCTGCACGGCTCTCCTCTCTAGCTGGACACCTCTGGCCTGGTGCCAAGGTGCCAAGGTTCCTGGTGTCTCCAGGTGCCTGGGGTGGACCTGCGCAGCTTCCCACCGGAGGCTCAGGGAAGCAACGTGCCCCAAGCTCCGGGTGCACTGATTACCTTTTCTGTGGCCCTAACGGTGGAGGACAGTTGGCGGGTGGAACGCTGGCGCTTGCCTCTTGCCCCCACCTCCGGTGGAAGGTGCCGGGCTGCATTCTTGAGCTGGCCTCCGTCACGGAAAGTCAGAGCCAGCCTCGCGGCTTCCCCCGCGAAGCAACTGGGCCCTTCTCCACCTGGAGACCTACAGCATGTTTCCTCCTCCGTCGAAAGCCAGGGCTTTCCAGGTGTGCCCTGCTCACCTCAGCCCCCCGGGCCACACGCAGACCAACCCCCGTACTTGGGCTTCCTTTCAAGCTGCAGAGTAGTCTTCTACTCCAGTAAAATTTTCTAGAATTACATTTTGTAGATGAGGTTATCAGCACATCACGAGAGGCAGACTGTAGGTCAGGTCTGGAGGGGTGTGTTCATGTGACTGAGGCCACTGAGGCGCTTGGGTCCTTACAGGGACCAGGGTCAGGCAGCTCAGTGGTCAGCTCTGGCTCAGGTGCAGCTCGGTGCCGCCTGGCTTATATCTGTAAGATCCCTCTGGGCTCCATGGCCACCGCTCAGGGCAGGGTCTAGATTCCCTGGGCAGCCAGTGTGGTCCCACAGCCAGGTGCAGTGCAACACACGCCAGCAACTCGGGAGGCTGGGGCAGGAGGCTCACAAGTTTGAGGCTAGCCTCGGCAAGGCCCTAAGCAACTTAGTGAGGCCCTGTCTCAAAATAAAACATATAAAGAGTGTGGAGGGCTGGGCTGGGGCTCAGTGGTGGAGCACTTGCCTGGCATGTGTGAGGCACTGGGTTCCATCCTCAGCACCACATAGAAGTAAATAAAATGTAAAAAAAAAAAAAAACCTAAGGGAGAAAAAAAGTGTTGAGGACCAGGCTGGGTGGGTGAGCACCCTGGGCTCAATCCCTGGTACCAGCTGAGGACCAGGCTGGGTGGGTGAGCACCCTGGGCTCAATCCCTGGTACCAGCCGAGGACCAGGCTGGGTGGGTGAGCACCCTGGGCTCAATCCCTGGTACCGGCCGAGGACCAGGCTGGGTGGGTGAGCACCCTGGGCTCAATCCCTGGTACCGGCCGAGGACCAGGCTGGGTGGGTGAGCACCCTGGGCTCAATCCCTGGTACCGGCCGAGGACCAGGCTGGGTGGGTGAGCACCCTGGGCTCAATCCCTGGTACCGGCCGAGGACCAGGCGGGGTGGGTGAGCACCCTGGGCTCAATCCCTGGTACCGGCCGAGGACCAGGCTGGGTGGGTGAGCACCCTGGGCTCAATCCCTGGTACCGGCCGAGGACCAGGCTGGGTGGGTGAGCACCCTGGGCTCAATCCCTGGTACCGGCCGAGGACGAGGCTGGGTGGGTGAGCACCCTGGGCTCAATCCCTGGTACCGGCCGAGGACCAGGCTGGGTGGGTGAGCACCCTGGGCTCAATCCCTGGTACCGGCCGAGGACCAGGCTGGGTGGGTGAGCACCCTGGGCTCAATCCCTGGTACCGGCCGAGGACGAGGCTGGGTGGGTGAGCACCCTGGGCTCAATCCCTGGTACCAGAAACAAAAAAGCCAAAAGGAAACGAAAAGCATCACGGAGCCTCTGTGAGGCCGGGTCGGCTTCTCCTCCCTGCAGTTCTACTGCAGCTTTGCTCCCCTGGTCGCCTCAGCCCCTCCCCTTATCTTGGTTGAACGAAACCAAGAGCTGAGCCTCCCGGATGCGGATGCAGATGCAGCCGCGTGATGGGGTGGGGAAGGGGCCACAGCAGCTCCAGGGCAGCCAGAGGCCCCTCCTCGGCGGCTGGCGATGCACTCGGGCCCTGCTAACCGCCCCGGGGCCTCCAAGAGGTGGGCAGGGCCGCGCCCACCTTCCCTTCCTGCCACGGCCCACTGCACCTGAGCCCCTTCAGGGGACCAGGACAGAGCGCCGGCTGCTCCTCTGCAGGGAAGGCCGCAGTGCTGCCCGTGGGACAGGCAGGACCGCTGGGAGCCAGGGTCCAGGAGCCCGGGTCTGAACGGCCAGCTGAGCTGCACCCACGCTGCCCCCAGCTTGCTCCCTCCTCTGCAAAATGACCCTGGCACTCTCGCCCCACGGAGTTCCGAGCAAGTGAAGACAGAGACAAGGGGACACACGGCCAGCCAGGAACGGGCAGAGACCTGGGCACCGTCACTCCGTGTCCCTGAGCTCAGGTGACACTGTGTCTATGAACGCAAGTGACAGACCACAGCGTGTCACAGACACGAGGAGCCCCTCCACGGTGGCTGTGGGTTTAAAGGACTGTGCATATGAATGCGGCCTGCCTGTCCCGGGCAGGGGGGAGTGACGCTACGTGGCCAGGAGCTTCCCAGCTGTGACCGGGAGAGGACGGGGGTCAAACATGCCACTACCAGAGGCGGTCACAGACAGGGCTGTGAGCTCCCTGGTGGCCACGGCAAAGGCGGCTTCAGGGCCAGTAATGGGGTCCCAGGTTGCTGATTCCAGAAGGGCTTACGAGTGCCGTGGGGCAGGGGTGAGTCCAGGCTGCGGGTCCCTGAGAAGGCACGTAATGGGGACTCCACTCCGTGATCCTCAGAGGAAGGACTGGGAAGCTCAGGGCAGGAGGAAGCAGGCAGCAGTCTGCCTCTGGGCGACTGTCCCGAGCAGCTGAGCCGCGGCCCCGCCCTAGCCCCACTCAGCATGACCAAAGACAGAGAGGGCCTCTCCAAGGCTGCACAGCAGGCGACCACCTCCTGGGGGGGCCTGCCTGGGTGGGGCGTCCAGCTCGGATGGTCCCTCCATTGGCCCATGCCCCATCTGGCCTCAGGCGGCTCCCTGTGAGGATGGCAGCTCCCCGTGGCCCAGGATCTGCGGGGTGATCGCTCCTCTGCGGCCGCCTGCTCCCTAAGGCTGCTCCGGGTTGAGGGTTCCTGACGCGTCTCTGACGAATCCAGGCACCATTTTGGCGCCCGGGGGCCCCCAGGTCCCTTCTGCTGCTTTTCCTGGGCCCTGCCGCTGCTCTGGCGACCCTGGCAGGTGAGCAGGGCCAGCCATGCCTGGGCAGCTTCACCAGCAGCAACACCTGCTTCTTTGCAAAGCCCGGCCCCACCCGGCTCACGGGGGCTCGGGGCTGCTGCTCAGTTTCAAGTGCTCCTCAGGCAGGCGCTTCGCGGTCGGGCCCCACGCCCGGTGGATCCACGAGGCACCACGCTCCGTGGCCCTCTGACCTTCGCAAGCCTCCTGGGGAGCTCGCGCCCTTCACGCCCCGCGGTGGCAGGTGCAGTCCCCATCACGGAAAAGCTCCATGGCCGGCGCTTAAGAACCAGAGGACCTGCCCGGAGAGCCCCCCCAATCATTGCGGGAGCCCCAGAGCCTGGGGAGCCCAGGCGGCAAGGCAGCCAGGGCCTCGCCACGCACCCAGGAGGGCCTCAGATGCTTCCCGGGCAGGAGCTGACCATCTCGCTTGCTACCACCAGGGCTGGGGACGCAGGAGAGCTGGTTCCCGCTGTGGCCGCACTGAGCAGTCAACCTGGTGGGCTCTCTGTGCATGTCAAATCACCTCCCCTGCTCAAAGACTCTCCATGGCTCCCCATTACCTGAGGAATAACGTCGCCCCTTGGCAGCCTGCAGGCAGGTCTTCCAGGATTAGGTTCTGATGCGTCCTAAGACCCCAGACCCTCAGCCCAGCCATGGTCAGAGAACAGGCAGGGGCTGAGCTAGGGCCACATACTGCCCAGAGCAGCTGCCCCTCCTGGGCTGAAGGTCCCAAGGACAGCAGGGCCACAGTGGGGCTCTGGGGACAGCAGGCAACTCCCCTGATCTGGGGGCTTGTCGGGCAACTCAGAATCCTCCAGCCCCCTGGGGAAGGGGCCTTAATGCTCCCCCTGACAGATGGAGGACACACGTGATCTGCCTGCAGTCCTGGGGGGGTGCTGGCGGTGCTGGGACCAAGCAGAACCCATGCCGACCACAGCCCGGCACCACCACACACCAGCGCAGCCCAGGACGGGCGGCTGAGACCAGGGTGCCCGCTGGGTGGCAACCCCCGACCCCACCGTGGAGGGCTGCATCGGGGCAGGTAGGGACCATCCCCAAGGGATGCCGTCCCACTGTGGCTGGGCCCCTGCAGGGCGGTCCTACCTCGGGGCTCTCCTGGCTTGGGGGCTGGTCCTCCTTCTTCTTCCTGGTGGCCTGAGCTCCCTGAGATGGCTCCTCTGAGGGCGGCCGTGGCTCCGCTGAGCTCTCGGGCTGCGTCTGTACTTGAGGCTGAATGATAATGACCTACAAGACGTGGGCAGGGTGAGAGCTGAGGGACCTGAGAGCGGAGGAGGGCCCAGGGCAGCCTGAGCAGCAAGTCACCGAGGAGCAGGGGACCAGCCTCCGCCCAGAAGCAAGGGCGCTGCCGAGGAGCGCCCAGGTCTCGACAGCAGGAGGCTCCAGGTCCAAGTCCTGCTCGACCACTCCTAGTGGCCTCCACCCTAGCTCACGGTCATGACCTGAGGCCAAGCGGGCTCGGACGTGCTCCCTCCCAAGACCCTGGAGACCCGCAGAGGAGGCAGAGGGCGGGGAGGCCTCCTGTGCAGTTGGCTGCACTGCTGGCCACGGCTCCCTGGGCCCCTCCTCAGAGGGAGGCAGGTGGGAACAAGGACCTGGCTCTGCCCTGAGAGACCTGGCCAAGCCCCTGGGGCTGGGAGAGGGGTATGGGGTCATCACTGCCTGGGCACCAGGTGGGCCAGCCTAGGCAGCGCGCTGCCTCCCGCCTGGCGGCTGTTGGGCGTATTCGCTTTGGACAGGGATGGGAAGCACTGTAACCTCCACGATCGCGGGCAGGGAAGAGGAATCCACCTGGAGCAGCCGGCCGGCCCGGCGCAAGCCAGGAAATCACTTAAATTGCTTTTGCTTTTATTTCCCCGAGAACAGGTGATGCTTAGGAATCTGAGGCTCCTGTGCAGGAAGAGGAATGTATTCCGTTTCCCTGCGGGCTCAGGGCTCTTTGTTCTGCAAGCCAGCCACGGCGGACACAGGACGACCTTCCGGCTCAAAGATCAGAGCACTCGGCACTCACAGCAAGGCTCCTGCTGGTGCCCATTAAATGAGCAGGTGCTTAGACCCAGCGCTGATGCTAGCCCAGCTGCAGCCTCACAGAATGGCATCGACAACGTCCACCAAGCACCCGTGTGCACTGGGCCCATCCTGGGGACACTGGCCATCCGGCCACCGCAACCAGGACTCCAGGCTCTGAGAGTCCCTCCCGTCGGGAGAGGCCCTGGAAGCAGAACGTGCTCAGAAATCAATGCGGGCCCACTGCACAGCACCACCTTGCAGGCAGGGGACGCCAAGGGCATCGGCCCAGGCAGAAGCGCAGCCTGGCAACGGGATCAGAGGTCCAGAGGCCCAGAGGCCCAGGCCTCCAAGAGCGTGGCCACCGGAGAGCTCTGAGCAGGAACCGGAAAGGATCTTAGGCTGTTTCAAACCTTGGCAGGAACTCGCAGACGTCCCATAGAGGCACTGGGTGTGCAAGGCTCCCCGTCAGAACCCACAGCAGGGCCGGTGCCCGTGGACAGGCGTCTCCGGCTCTCACTGGCTATTCTGGTGAGCACAGTGATGGGCCGGGGACCGTCACTCTGCACTGGTACTGAGTCACGCAGCCGCGCGTCCTTGGATGGTTCACTGCCTGTCGGGTGGGCTTCTTCCTGCCACCACGCACCGGCCGCTCAGTCCCCGCGTCACCTGCGTGCCCACTCACACCTCCACACCCATCCATTCACCCACTGGCCATCTGGCCGCCCACCAGCCAGCACTCCTGCCCAGGCCTCATGCGTGTGGCCAGTGTCCCCAGGCCTCGTGCGAGCAGGCAGATCCGTGGCCTGCGGGTAGCGCTCACCTTGCTGTCGGCACTGATGAGGAGGGGCTGCACCTGGAGGCTCTCGCTGACCACGGGCACGGTGGTGCTGGGGGCGATGGCGGCGGCATTGCTGGGGGAGGTGGAGATGATGGCGTAGGCCACCCCAGCGCTGCTCAGGGGCGAGGTGATGGCGGTGGGCTCGGCGAGGGCCTGGGACTGGCCGCCGGGCGTTGGCACATGGCTGACAGTGTTGTTGGCGGTGGGGAGGGCTGGGCTGGGGTTCTTGATGCTGACCACAGTGGCCTTCTGGAATGCTGGGGGCTGCTTGGGTGGCCGGTCCCTGCCCGGGGTGATGGGGAGGCTGTCTGGAATCAGAGTCTTTGGCCTAACCTGGGAGAGAGGGACAGGTACGTGGTCAGACAGATGGACACAGCAGTGATGAAGGCTCAGCAGCAGCCTGCAGCCCTGGCTTAGGGACTTCCCACGTCAGAGGTGAGTGGAGGCCGTGGGAACCGCCCAGACCTGCCCGGGGTCTCCCAGGAGACGAGACCCCAGCCCTGCGGTACCAGGTGCTCTCTGGCCACTGCCTGCCTTGCCTGGGCATGCAGTGACCACTGTGGAGGCCTCTCTGGGCCCAGCAGGCTCCTTCCAGTCCAACTAGAGAAAACACTGAGGGACAGAGGGCATCAGCACTGGGCGGGCCAGTGGGAGAGGCGTGTGCAGTGTAGCCCCACACATGAGTCCCCTCTGGGGTCCGAGGAGCAGGGGCGGGAGGGCCTGCAGCAGTGCCCTGCCCAGTTCTGCCCCTCAGCCAGGGTGACTGCCGTGTTCCTGTGACCACTGAGCCGAGCAGCAGCCTGGCCCCTCGGTCACCCTCCGAGGAGTCAGGACAGGAGGGACGACAGTGAGCAGCAGGAGGCTGCACGTGGCTCAGGGAAGGGCTGCAGGCAGGTTCTCGCCAGCCAGCTGCAGCCCCTGCAGGACCTGGGGCACTAGAGGACACTCTGGATGTCCCTGGCGAGTCCCTTACCTGTGCCTTAGAGTAGTGAGCCCCCAGCAGCAGACCCCATCCCGCCCCCATCCCGCCGCTGTCCACCCAGGAGGGCCACACTGGCATCGCCTCCTTGGAGAGGCAGAGAAGGGCCTGGGGCAGGCTGCCTATGGTGCCCGGAGCCCCGCCACAGCCATGCTGCAGGAGGGCATCCTTCCCGCTCCCCGGGGAGCAGCCGAGGCAGACGGAGAGGCAGGCCTGGCTGGGGGAACAGGGCAGGTGGTGCTGTGAGCCAGGACTGGGGGGCCGTGGGACGCCAACTTCCACAGGGAGGGTGGGCATGGAGTGAACCTTCCTGAGAGAACACCACCAGCCTTGCCAGAGGCCCGTCCCCGGAGCCCCTGTCCAGCCTCCCCCGCTGAGGGGCCTTGCGCAGTTCTGCAGCGCCGAGAGGCCCTACAGGGCAGCCCCGGGCCTGTCCCAAGCCCCCCATGGCCCCCATGAGCCTCCCCTCTGGGTGCCAGGAAGACCAACTCGACCTCCCCGCCAGCCGGCCGGGCCTCCCCTGTGCCTCCTCCTGGGTGCCGCCCAGGACCTGCTCCCTTCCACCTGCTCCCCGCGAGGCCTGGCTCACCCCGCCACCTTCAGGGAGTGCTCCCTGATCCCCCGGCAGGCACGGGCCGCCTCAGGGCCCCCAGTCTGTGCGTCCTCCTCGGAGCTGACCGCCTGGTCCAGACAGCCCGGTCCCTTGAGGCTCCAGGCTCTTGGGCAGGGTCCTGTGGGACCCGGCACGAGGGCACGCGGGGACTCTGCCATGGGGACGAGAGCTGGGGCAGGCCGCCTCCACCTCCTTGAGCAGGGGCATCTCTCCAGCACCGCAGCCCCAGAACAGGCGGGGCCGAGGTCATCTCTGGGGCCTGTGGCCCCTGGAGGGTATGATGTATTCGGCAAGTGCTCAGCAAGGCTGGGCCAGAGTGTGACAATGCTTCTCAAACTCTTCTGACTGAGACCCGCAGCCAAAACCGCATTTCGCTGCGTCCCAGGACAGAAGCCACTGCTCAAGAAGCAGTGCTTGGGACACATCTGCGGATCTTCCAGACCATTCTGGCCAGCCTAGCTGATTCCATGACAGAGAATTCTGGTCACAACCACCAAGTTATCTTGTTAAGGTCTCTGAAAAACTGGGCCCCACACTGTGAAGCCTGGTCCCAAGTGTCCTTTAACGAACAGGCAGAGGAGGCAGGAGACAGAAGGGACAGCCAGCCGGCCGGGGGCCGCCTGGGGGACGCTTACCTGAGGTAGCACTGCCGCTCCTTGCCCAGCCAACCTCTGCAAGGAGCTGACCTGAGGACCCGTGACAGGCACTGCAGTGGTGGTTCCCAAAGTCTGGAAGAGAAGAGGGCGCTGGGCTGGGCATGAGCCCGGCCGGCCCGCCTGGGCGGCCCAGCAGCAAGACCTAGCTTTCCTTTTCTTTTAAAAAATTTTTGATCACAAAAGTCGTCTCTCTTCGTTCAACAAATTTTGGAAAATGGAGGAAGGACGAGAGCAGCATGGTCCCAAACAGGACCACCCTCGGCTGCCCTCGCCCCTCCAGAAGCCTACATCCAGCGGGGACGGCGGGACTGCTGCCCCACGTTGGCGCAGGGACACCGCGGGATTTCCTAGAGTCCCCTGTCTTTCTGATCGCTCCTGGGATGGCTGTGGGGTCCCCGTGCCCTCGGCCCGCCCTCCCCTCCTCAGGTCAGCCAGCCAACGGGTGAGGGTGAAGCCATCGCCACACAAGTCTCTCCCCAGGAGACCCTGGACAGGGGCGATGGCTCACACCAGGCATGGTTTCCAGGCCGCTCAGCAGGCAGGTGGCCTGGGCGGGCCCTGACCCCCTCACGGTGCAGCCAAGCGCATGGGATGGCACAGCAGCCGGGTGGACGTGGGGTGGGCTGACAGGAGCTGAACCGCCCATGTGTAAGTCAGAGAGGAAGGTCCCCTGGGGTGGGCGGATGACAGGTGGGCAGGCTGAGGCTGTGCACTGAAATCTTCCAAACACCGCAGAGAGAAATCTAAGACCCCAGTAATGAAAGAAATATACCGTGACCATGGGCCAGAAGACCTACGGATGTAACACGAGCCCAACCAGAGTCTCAGCAACCGTTTTTTATTTTTGGCAGATGATCAATGAGATGATTTGAAAATATATGTGGAATTATAAGAGACCCAGAATATTCCAAACGATTCTGAAACAAGAACTGCCAAGGGAAGGACTGACACTCGACTCTGAGACCCACCAAGAAGCCACAGCGTCACAACATTTGGATGCACGAGCAGACAAGTGGCCGAGAACAAGCCCCACCAGGCTCTCCCACAGACCTGAATTCACTTTCTGAAAAGACGATTAACTCAGTGGGGACAGACAGTCCCTCACAAATGGTGTTTGAACAAAGAGACACCCACACACTAAAAACAAAGAGAATCCCACTCACACCCCAGACCTTACCTTAAACAACACAGTGACCACAACGAAAAATTGTTCAGAGACCTGAATGTGAAGACTAGAACCACAGACTTCAGAAGGCACCAGAGGAATCCGTCGGACTTGGAGGTGAAGAGCTTCACATTCCAACAGGAACATAATTAGAGACGATAAAGCAAACTTCAAGAATAAAAGCTCCTGCCAGGCACGTGGCACTCCCTGTAATCCCTGCGCCTCGGGAGGCTGAGGCAGGAGGATGGCAGGTTCAAAGCCAGCCTCAGCAACTTAGTGAGGTGCTAAGCAGCTCCATGAGACCCTGTCTCTAGATAAAATCTATGAAGGGCTGGGGATGCAGCTCAGTGGTTAAAGCCCCTGAATTCAATCCCTGGTACCCTCCGCCCAATAAAATAAAATACTCCTGAAGGGGGAAAGAGCGTAGGAACGGGAGCTCAAGCCCCACGCTGGGGGAGCACACGGGCAGCCCACCCACTCCACAAGGCTTGTACCCGATGTACCCAGAACTCTCAGAGCTCCACCACCTGAAACAACCCACTCAAAAAACAAGCCAAAGCTCTGACCAGAAACCTCACTAAGGAAGATGCACTGATGGGAAATAAGCAAACGAAACGACCCTGAACGTCGTTATCAGGGAAATGCAATCTGACTCTCACCATCTAATTACCCAGGGAGAGGCTGCTGTGGGCCTGTCCCCATGGCTGAAGTGGAACAGAGTGACCAAGGGCACTGGCATCCACGCCGCTGGGCCAGGCGCTCCTATAGTGCAGGGACCGTCCAGCAGCGTCCTGAGGCCTGACGCTCACTGCTACGGGCTGAAGGTTTCCCCGCTCACGGAAGCCCTGGTCCCCACGTGAGGCAGGAGAGCCGGGGCCCTGGAGGCAGCTGGCCTCGGTGCCTTTGCAAGCACACGGCTGCTTCCTCCCCCTCCTTCTCTCTTCCACCAAGGACAGAAAAGCGCCCGTCTGCCCGCCAGAGCCCTGGCCAGGAATCTAAGTGGCGGCTACTTTGATCTCACTTCCCAGACTTCAGAACTGCGAGAAAGTCCATGCCGTTCGCTGCGTGGTCTGTGGACAGTGGCCTGAGCGGACACGGCACGTCCCAAGGCTCAGTCCTCCCACTCCTAGCAGGGCACTGGGAGGGCGAGGGCCTCGCCTCGCCTCCGAAGCCCCCTCCTGTGAGGGGAAATTGGCCATCTTGCAATCACAGGGAAGAAGCCAGGTGACCCTAAGGGGATCCAAGCCCCTAAAGTTTCCAGAAAGTTCCAACCTTGGCAGAGCGGACCTCAAGTTGACCTGTGGCTAGTTAACTATCTGCCCTGCAGCTTGTGCGTTTTGCAGGGGGTGGGAGGAAGGAGAGCATCAAACCCAGCTGTCAATCAAGCTGCCAATCAACCCCAGATCCACAGGGGAGAAGGGGAGGAACTAGCACAGTCCGGTGAGAGCGAGTCCCCTGTGCAGACGAGGCCTTGCGCTCCCTCACAGCTCGGCCACTCGCTCTCCCACCTGCCCATGCCGAGACTCGTAAAGTGTGTGAAGCAGCCATTTGTTACGGTCCGACCTGGAGACGGCCCAAGTGAGTCCCAGCAGGAGTGCAGGGCAGACCACACCAGGTCCACAGGAGGAAGAGCGCTCAGCAGCGACGGGAGCGCATGGCGAAGCTCAGAACCCTGCTGCTGAGGAAGCTGGGCTCCAGGGCTAGGGTGCAGCCCCGGGAGGAGCACTGGCCGGGTACACCGCTCTGGGCTCCAGCCCAGCCCAGAAAAAAGAAAGGAAAAACAAGGCCGGCCGATCCCAGAAGGGAGATACTGCACGACGTCATTCATCTAAACTTCTGAAAAACACAGTCCAAAGTGCAGAAAATAGTTCAGAAGTTTGTGGAGGAGGGAGGGAGGGAGGGAGGCTGGGAGGAAGCAAGGAGTCCAGGAGGGCAGGAGGGAGCTTCTGGGAGTGAAGGGCGTGTCCACACGTGCCACTGTCCCCACCGCTTCACGAATCACCCAGGCCGGGCTTCCGCACTCCGCTCTCCATGCCAGCCCGCTTTCTGCTGCTGCAACAAAACACCTGAGGTGACCAACTTCATGGACAGAAGGGTTGATTCTGGCTCCCAGTTTCAGAGGCTTCGGTCCATGGTCACTCAGCCTGTGGCAGCGCAGGAGGTCATGGCAGAAGCACAGGGCAGTGGAGGGCGGTTCAACTCGTGGCACCCGGGAAACAGGCGAGAGACACAGGGGTCCCGATATCCTCCTGGAGGCAGCCCCCGTGACCTGACCCTCCATGAGGCCCGAGTCGACGACACCCCCACAGAGCTGTTAAGGACGCACGCATTTCCTTTCACCCGGGATCTCCACGCCCTCATGACTGCGCAGAGGGTCTCCCGCAGAGCCCTTCCCCAGAGGACGCTGGGTGCTTCCCACCCCTCTCGGCTGGATCCCTGGAGGCTCAGGTCCTGCAAGCTGACAGTCGCCTGCCTGACGCCAAGTCCTCCAAGGTGGATAGGAAACTCACTTTGGACGCGCAGGAATCGAGTGTGCAGTGCGGTAGAGACCATCCTGCCAGGCCAGGGGCCGCGCCTACACAGCAGCCCCGGCCCTCAGCACTGCCTAGCGTAGATGTGGGCTGTGGGAACCGTCTCCCCAGGGACCGTGGAGTCCCCCCTGCCCTGTCCTGCCCAATGATGTGACCCCAGGCGGCGGGGGCAGCTGCAGTGGACGTCTGACTGAAGCTCCCAGGAGAAGCTGCCCACCTGGGAAATGCAGCCTGGAGAGGCCACTGCCCCACATGTTCTGCAAAGCCACGGTCACTGAAGCCTCACGCCTCTGGCTTCCTGAAGGCACCTCCCCTGGAGTGGGCATGCGAGCAGGGGCTCCCGGGGGCGCGGGCACCAGAGACCCCACTGGGATCAGGCGACAGGAAGGAACCCACTTGCTGGGGCTCCCTCAGGTCCAGCCTGGCCTGCCTGCCTCTGCCTGCTTCCTGAGTGCCCAGCCACTCTGCCCACGTGGCTCCTGAGCTGGGTGGGTGGATGTTCGTCACATGCCCGTGTCTGGTGCCACTGCACCAGCTTGGCATTTCCATAGGGGTTCTGCTCCTGGGGGTTTCCGCTTCTGCACCTGTGTGTCCCATGAGTGTGTCTGTGGTTCTGAGCCTTTGTGACTGGTCAGGACTAGGGACTGGAGACTGGGGACACTGAAGTACTGTCCATCCACCTTGGGGATTGTCACTCATGGAGGGGAGAGAACAGGAAGCCAGGAGAGGAAGGAAAGGCCGGAGGCTGCTGGGGGTGCAGAGCCCCGGAGGGAGAAAGAGCAGGGAGGGTTTGCTCGACTCCCTGCTGTGCTATGTTCCCTGGAGGGACACACAGCAGGTGCCATGCGCCGACAGGTCCCCAGAACCAACAGTGCCGCCTGTGCCTCCAGTGCACCCATGGACTTCTCCACCAAGGACACGCCTGACGCCCGCCAGCCCATGCTGCATCCGAGCCACTGCCCAGGGCTGCAGCCTGCAGCTCTTAAGGGAGCACCGGGGCCCCTGAGCCAGGCCCTTGGGACCAGGGCTGCACCTGCCAGGCCCAGGGCCCCAAGCACCAGAGAAGCGAGGATTCTGAGTCCAAGCCCAGGATCCCCGAGCTTCCGGGAGGGGCTGCCGGGCAGGGTCCCTCCACGCCACTGACTCGGCACAGTGGGCTCCCTTCCCAAGCATCCTTCTGCTCTCCGCCAACCTCTCCATGCCGAACTGGTGTCTGGGCGCGCTCCAATGCCTCTCTGCTTCGAGGCCCACCCAGCGCATGCTTTCAGACACCTCCTGTAAACAGGCCTGCAGATGCTGCTCTGGCACGGCTGTCCTGCCCCGGCCAGAGCTCTTCGCTGCGGCGAGGCAACCACCCCACGGGCTCTCCTGCCAGCCCAGGTCATTTATGGCTGCACGTTTGTCAAGATGAATGAGCTCCTGGTGACTGCGTTTACAGCTCTGAGCATTTTAATAAGGAAAAAAAGACCCATAAGAGCCAGATAACTTCCCATTTTTCCTGCATCAGCTGAGTCACGTGGGCAGCCCAGAAACGGTAGAAACTCAGATGGGGGTGGGGGGACAGGCGGGACGAGGCAGTGTCAGCGCAGAGCCCACGGTCCCGTCCGCGGAGGCT
The DNA here is from genome assembly GCF_902686455.1 of Sciurus vulgaris. Lineage (NCBI taxonomy): Eukaryota > Metazoa > Chordata > Mammalia > Rodentia > Sciuridae > Sciurus > Sciurus vulgaris. The sequence goes on from NC_136465.1 coordinate 176,722,914, forward strand.
GCACGCAGCTTTGGAAACGTCTGTGAGTGCGTCAGGTGCCCTGGGGCTTGGCCAGGAGCGGCGGCAGGAGGGAGGGGTGCAGGTTCTGGCTCTGATGGGGACCTGGTGAGACCACCATGCTTCTCACTGGTGTCACCTGCAGCACACGAGGACTCAAGGGATGGTGTCCAGGGCCAGTGTAGTGCCACAGCAGGACAGTAAGCACTGGGAGGAGGGAGAGGGCCAGAGTCCCCCACCCTGGAATGGGGCTGTGCAGCAATGCCACTAGGGGACAGTAGGGCAGTAAGTGTGCCTGAGAAGTTCAACCCAGGCCCAACCAGGAGCACACGCCCAAGACGGATGGCACAGCTCTGGGTCAGCCCGTGCAGGTGGCCCTTCTGCTAGAGGTTAGACAAATGTCTACATGTTGAAGACTTGGTACCAGGTGGCGCTACGGGAGGTGCTGGGACCTCCAGGGGGACCTGATGAGGGACCTCTATGTCACCGGGAGGCCCTTGAAGGTTGGCGGACCCCATCTCCTCTTCTGCCCCCTTGCTTTTGTCCCCTGGCTCGCTCGGTGAGCAGCTGCTCTGCTCCCCTTCATCCCGCCCAGCACCCCACCAGGGACCCGGAGTCATCTTGGGTGGGACCCTCTGGACCCAGGAGCTATACAGACCTTTTCTCGGAAATTGCCACAGATGTTCCATGACAGCCACATGAAGCCACCCACCATACCACCTGCCTCCAGGGTGGGGCCTGCCCCCCTGCTGTGGTCACTGTCCTCCTGGCCACCGGCCCTGTGGCACATGCCCTCCCCTCCCCAAAGCCAGCACCACTGCCACCTGCCCTCTGCCAGCTCCAGGAGGCCACGCTCCGCCTCCCCTGCCCTGAGGCCCTCTGGGCTCCCTCCACTGCCTGCCTGGTGGGCTTTGCGCAGACTCCCCTTGCCAACATCACCCAGCAAATAGCAACGCTCAGGGTGGCTGCTGGCTCTGCCCACAGCTCCCACCCCGGCCCCGACTCCAGGGGGTGCTGCCTTTCCGATCTCCACTCGCCTGCAGGACGGGGCTCTTGGTGGGCGCCATCTAACGAGGGCCTGGCTCCCCTGGGCTCCGCGATGGTCAGGTCACAGTGGGCAGCAGGGAGCGGGACTCCTCCCATTCACAAACCAGGTCCCAGACCCTCACCGCCTGAGGAGGCTGCCGCCCACCACCTGCAGGTGGTCATCGTCACAGCTGGGGATGCAGGTGGGAGCCCCACCTGGGACACCCTTCTCCAGAGCTTCTCCACTCGGGGACAATTCCCCAAGGTAGCCTGACTACCTTGCAGGGAAAGGAGAGGAGCCCTGGTCCTGAGCATCCCATATTCCTGCATATTTCACTGACTGCAACTAACCTGGCCTGGGAGGTAGCGCTGGGCAGAGGACACTGGGGTCTGGGCAAGGCGCGGTGGCCCCGGGATGCTCATTGGGTGGGGCCCCCAGGGCAGCAGGGCAGAATCCCGAGTTCCTGCTTCTGCAGCCCGCTGCCATGGGAGAGGTGCTTGCCAGAGCTCTGGCTTCCCATGCCCTGGGGCACTGTGCGCCTGGCCGGGTGAGGGAAGTGGAGAAGCAGCCGCAGAGGCTTCTTCCTCCCCCCACGCGGCTGAGTCGGCGTGTGCGCAGCCCCGGAGCCAGACGCCGGTTTCTTCTGGGGTTGCAATTTTCCTCGCGTCTTTACAGAAGCGCTGCGATGTGCGGAAAGATAACAAGCCAGCCACACGTCAATAGCCGCTGATAAATATTAATACAACATAAGCACCACATTTACTGTCGTGTGAACCAGTTTATGATTCACAGATGAAATCCAATGGCTGCCTTTATCACCGTCAGGAACGAACCAGCCCATTCCATGCGCTGCTGCTGCTGGCGCACGGTGGCGGGGCCTGGCCTCTGCTGCAGGCCGGCACGCCCGCTCCACACCAACCCAGCTCGTCCATGCAGGGACATCGGGGGTCAGCTGGAGTCCACATGAAGGCCCAGGGAAGTGCCAGTTAGCCACACCAGTTGGCTGCCTCCTCCAGCCACAGTTCACAGCCACGGCTCTGGCCAGCAGTGGACAGGCCACAGAGCTGCCTGTGCATTGGGATCCCTTGATGGCACGGTCCCTCCAAGCTCGTCACTGCCTTCCCCACTGGACAGGTGGGAGGCACTTGGCCCAGAGGGCTGCGTTAAGAGCTGCATTTAGTGCCAGGCGTGGTGGTGCACACTTGTGATTCCAGTGCTCAGGAGGCTGAGGCAGGAGGATCACAAGTTCAAAGCCAGCCTCAGCAACTTACCAATGCCTCAGCAACTGAGCAAGACCCCGTCTCAAAATAAAAAATAAAAAAGGGCTGGGGATGTGGCTCTGTGGCTAAGCACCTCTGGGTTCAATCCCAGCACCCAAAACAACGAGAACTGCCTGTAGCAATGGCAAGAGCCCCCCACCACAGACAAATGCGCCATGAACCTGAGCCCAAGTGACTGCCCCTCCTCCCTGGTGACCACCGCAGGACCGTGCCTGGGTGGTGTACAGCCAAAGTACAAAAGCAGGGGACACAGAGGACACCGGCCACTTCTGGAGTGTTTTAGCCCTTCAAAAATAGGACCAGAAGCAACTGAGAAACGTCCATTTACTTGGGTGGAGGGACAGGTTACGACAGTACTCTCTGCACACTGCATAATTAACAAGTAAGCACAGGAGGAGGCAGAGAGGCTGGGTAAGGTGGTGCACCTGGAATCCCACTGACTCAGGAGGCTGAGGCAGGAGGATCACAAGCTTGAGGCCAACCTTGGCAATTTAGTGAGACCTTGCCTCAAAATAAAACAAGAGACTGGGGATGTAGCTCAGAGGTAGAGCGTCCCTGGGTTCAATGCCCAATACCCAGAGAGAAAAAGTCCACAAAGGCAGAGAGGCAGCTCTGTGGAGAGCAGGCAGCCCAAGGCTTCCTGGAGGAGGGTCTGCGCTGCTCCCGTGGCTGGCCTAGAATGGTCCAAGTGGACAGTCAGGGACATGTATGGCGACCAGCAGATGGACTGGCAGGCAACAGAGGGGCGGGGCACCCACAGAAGGGACAACCAGGGCCTTGAATGCCACACCCAGACACTGCTCTGGGGGCAGCAGAGCCTAAGGGCCTTGACGGAGGCAGAGCAGGCATGGCCCTGCTGCCAGGGCAGAGGCTCTGCCACCTGTGCGCCGGGGGAAGGCCAGCAGGGTCCAGCCTTCAGACAGCGGACCGTCAGCCTCCCCGGGGCTCTGAGGGGCAGGCAGACACACCCAAGGCCTCAGGGTGCTGAAGGCTGCGTGGGCAGCCTCCTGCCGGCCGCGAAGGCCCTCCTGGTCCCGCGAGGCCCTTCCCCAGCCGCGGCACCCACACAGCTCCCAGGCAGCGCCCACCCAGGTGAGCCGCTGGTCTGAGCCAGAGCCCTCTTTGGAAGCCGGTCATCAAGGGGGAGCCCATTCTACGGCTACGATCCAGGGTGCTGAGTGCGCCCGGCCAGGAGCACGGCAGGGCAGGGACTCTGCGGCCCGGCACAGGCGGCTCCTGCCCAGGGTCCCGGTGATCCTGACTGAGCCTCGGCCAGCCTAGGCAGGTGCCCCGAGACCCAGAGCAGCCGCCCCGACGGGAGATGCTCTTCATCAGAAAGTGCAGACGACACAAGTGACGAGCCTGTGCTGACATTCACAGCCCTGCCCGCGGCCTTGGCGTCGCCGAGCGGCTCGATTGACTTGGAAGGATGTGATTTTATGCTATTTAGAGGAAACACACACTCTAAGAGGCGGCGTGGACCGAGGATCGGGCTCTGACTGCCAGGGTGCGCAAAGACACAGCCACGGGGTCCTGGCAGCCCCAGGGGTGGGGCGGGCTGTTCTGGAAGCTTCCACACAGAAGGGGCAACCTCTGAAGTCACCAGGGCTCTGTGCTGAGGGCGACCACGAGACCAGCTAGGAGAGCTGTGACCACGTCGCCTCTGTTGGAAAGCGAATGCTGCCTCTGGAAGGGAACTGGCTGGAGGGGCTGGAGCCCGGCAGGACCCTCCGTCCACCCTGCCCACGGGAGGAGCCACCCACATCCCTGCCACGGACCGAGACCGGCATAACCATCAGCCTGCTGGGAGTGTCCCACCCTGAGGGGCCGGCCCAGAGAAGCCAGCTGCCCTGTCCCCCAGGAGGGCAGAGCCAGGCAGGGGCTGGAGGCCCTGGGGCTGTTTCCTTCCCCCGTGTTTCCTGGACCAACATAGCAAATCCCATCCCGAAGAAGGGGAGGTGGGGGGCTCCCCTACCCCAGGGAGGAGGGTGGCGCGCGTGGTGGGCGCCTGCTCTTCCCGCGTCCCCGCGCGCTCAAGGACTCGGGAGTGTTCATGTCACTCCTTGGTCAGAGGGTCACATCACTCCTGGGGCCCCCGGTGTGCCTCCCGGCCTCGGCACCATGGACTGCGAATCTCACTTCCACCTGTTTGGTAACGTGTGCTCCCCGGGCCTGGTTCTCATCAGCCTCCCACTTTTGTGGACCCACAGGCTAATTTAGGGGACCCCAGTTGTGACGGCACCACGGGAAGCCCACAACTGCCCACTGTGTTCCCCTGTGGAGAGGCAGTGAGCCTCGCAGGGCAGGACCAGCTCTCCCCAGTGAGACCCCGGCCCTCCTGAGGGCTGTGGGCGCCTCCGGGTGGCGGGAAGCTCTGCCTTGGATGCGTACTGGTTGCCTGGGTGCAGACTTGTGTCAACACCTGTCAGGCTGCTTGTGTGGCCTTCACTGAGAGTGACCTGCACGTCCGTTCTTAGCCGACCCCTTCCTCTGGGCCTCCACGCCCACGCCCCAGCTCTCCGAAGCTCGTCAGCCTCACAGACCAGGCTCTCTTCCCGAACCTTCTGGAAGGTGGGGAAATAAGGCTGGGAGGTTCTAGGCCAAGCCCTGATGTCTGCCAGGAGCCCTTCAATGTTCTGAAGTTCAAATGGAAAACGAGGAAACAGAGCCGCAGGCCTCCATCCGGACTGCGCGGATTCCGGGCCCCTCTCTGTCCCTCACGCAGCCACTGGGCAAGGGCTTTCTGAGAAATTAACTGTGTCCAGACGGCTGACCAGCGGCAAGGCTTCAGCGGCACCCGCAGCACACACCAGGAGCTGCCCACTGCATGGCCTGCAGCACAGCAGGCGGGGAAGGGCCTCCGGTCAGGAGATGGGGCCACCGGTGCACCCACAGGCCTCCCTCCCGTGGTCCCATCCAGCAGGTGGCTGGCGGGAGGAACTGAGTCTGCTGCTCACGGCCTCCCTGCCCTGGCCCACCTGCTTCCCTTGGGACACAGGGGTGGACAGCAGGACACACTGGGGTAGCAGAGAGGGGGTGCAAGTGTTTAGAGGAGCAGGGCACCCATGAGCACCGAGCGAGAGGGACCCCCGCTCACCACAAGTGATGTGCTGCGGACAGGCTGTGAGACTGTCCTGGTGAAGCTAGAGAAGACTCCCGGGACAGCCCCATGTCCCACGGGGGGACTTCCACAGCAGGCCATGGAGGGTCAGGAGCGTCCTGGGCACAGGGACGGCCTAGCGGGGCCAGCATGGTGGCTCAGGAAGCCCCACGTGGCCAGAGCACTGGGAACACCTGTCAGAGGCCGGACTCGGCAGAGACCACGCCCCTCGGCTGCGACCCGAGCTCCGGGCAGCTCCTGGAGGCCCTGGCCCTCCCTCCACCCAGCCCTCTCCTGCAGAGCCGCCAGGATGCCGCGGCCCCAGCCCCACTGACCCTCGCTTCCTATCAGGCTGCCGGGCGCCAAACTCAAACTCACCTGAAGCTCAGCAGCCATCGCTGAGGCCCCCAGGACCCAGGGACAAGTGGACAGCACCTGCTTGGCACAAGAAGCAATTCCAGGGCCTCGGAAATCTCAATGCTCAGCTAAAACGGCACCACGCAGTGTGCAGGCCCATCTGCGCTGCAGGGAACAGCGTCCTTCCGGCCCCAGCACACGCAAGGCTCCCCTGGAGGCACCAGCACATGGCCCAGAATGACATGGCCCCTGACCCTGGGCTCTCCCCATGGTCACACAGGGACAATCGTGTCCTCAGAGTTTGCCCTAACCGTGAAGGTCCCGAGCACTGGCAGTTATCACAAGGGTGGCCTGGCCTCCGGCAGCCATGACTCTGATGAAGCCATTGAACCTCTGAGCCTCAGTCTCCTCATCTGAGAAGTGGGGACATGATGCCAGCTTCACACAGTGGAGAAGAACCAGTGAGACGGGAAAGCAAGGCCCGGCTCGGACGGGACAGCCCTGTCGTCCCTGCCCGGGGAAGCAGGCCCAGCCTCGGGCACAGCCAGCTCTGAGCTGGACCCCGGCTGAGCCCGTCACCACGCTCAGCAGCACGTGGGCCCAGAGAAGGCGCCGCTGCCCGGAGACGCGAGACACCATTCCCTCCGTGGGGGTGGTCTCAGTAGGACGTCACTTCCGGCTGGAAATGGTGTTGAAGATGAGCTTCAGATTCTGAGGTAGCTGTGCCGGAAGAACGGAAAACGCTCTGGTGGGTAAACACGGTGGAGGTCACCTCTGCAGAGTCCCCCGGGATCTGACATCTCCATCCCCAGGAAGAGGCACCACCCTCCTCCAGGAGCTGTGGAACGGGGCTGCGGGCTCCGCTCTTCCACCCCGCGCAGCCTTTCGGGGCTCCTGCCTGCCCAGCCTCGGGGGCACAGGCCTGGGAAGCTGCCAGTAGCACCTGGTTCTGACAGCGGCTCACTGTGGAGGCCCCAGCCTGGGCCCGCCCTGTGCCTGGCCTGGCATGAATGCCCTCCCGGCCTGCGACCATGCACTAGCAGTCCCTGGCCCGGGGTCCCCAAGTGCTTTCCTTGGAGCTTCAGGTCTGGGTGACATCTAGCCATACCTCCTGGCACCCGGCTGGTGAGCCCTGGAAAGTGGCTAAAGTGAACTGAGATCCACTCCGAGGGCGATACGCACACAAGACGCCTAAAACCAGGTGTGAGTCCCTTAAAAGGCTAACCACACGTTGAAATGACAAGGTCGGACGTGTGGGATCACACAAAACACCCGATCCCACCCGATTCTTTTTACTTCTTTAAAGGATGGACAGGGAGCACGTGTGGGCTTTCAGAGGTGGCGGAATGCTCTGGGTCTTGATCGGGTGTAAGTTACTTGGGTGTACGCAACTGTCAAAACTCGTCAACGGTGCAATTAAGGTCTGCGAATTTCAATGTATGTAAATTATATCTCAGGAAAAAATAGATATTAACATAGGGAAGAGTGACAGCTCCTGCCACGTGGCAAGACGGGGTCCCGGGGGGCCGCTGGAGAGCCCCAGAGAGGGACGCAGTCCCAGAGACGGACACCCGCCCTCCCTGGGCAACACCCTGTGGGCGGCTTAGTTGGTCGGAATGCTCATGTGAGGTGGGGTCTGGGAACTAAGGGGCCATCTCCAGGAGGGGCCCAGGGCTGTGCTGGGATCAGGAAGGGGCAAGATCTCTGGTGGCACCGACAGAGCTCTGGACTCAATATGGGCCACGGTGCAGATAAGACGCACAGACACTGTCCACCTCGGGGCTTTGCAGGTGAGTGTCCTCCCTTCTCTGAGGTGCACCCAAAGCTGGCTGAGGACTGAGAGAGACGGAGGACCTCAGCAGACCCCACTCAGGCTCCCGGCTGTGGGCATGAGGCCACAGAGCAGGTGCCACCAGCGGTGCCATTTGTGCAAGTGCAAACCCGCTGCCTCCGCCAGGACCTGGGAGGAACGTCCCGGAACCCCTGCGGCTCCCCGACCAGGCAGCGCCCGCTGCCTCCTCCCGGCCAGACGGTGATCCCACTCCTCTGGCCAAATGACCCACCTCCGCGCTGGGAGCATAGGACCCTCCTCGCCTCCCTCCCTGAGCCCGAGCCCGGGGTCCCCACTCCCACTGAGAGGGTCAGCTGTGCTCCCGTCCTGCCCGTCCGCTGGGCGCCACACCGCAGGGCCCTGCCCGGCCACGTCCTCCCAGCAGCACGCTGGCCGCAGCCTCTGCTCAACAGCAGCCGGGCCACGAGAGCGTTTCCGTTCCAGATGGTTGGGTCTCAGGTTATGGGGACACGGGAAGGAAGAGAGCAGCCCTGGGAGGGGAGGGAGGTGGCCGAGATGCTGCTGGACGGCCAGAGAAGGGCAGTGAGGGGCGGGAGGCGGAAACAAGCTGCCACCAGGCCTCGTGCGCGGCTATAGCACAGGAGGGGGACCTGAGGTGCCGGGTCTCCCTGCCGAGAAGGGCCCTGGCTGAGGGGCATTGGGGCCCAGGTCGCGGAGTGCCTAGGACAGAGGGACAAGACGGGACCAGGCAGAGCTCTCAGTGGCCGGCAGGCAGCACAGGCGAACGCGGCAGAGGCATGGACGAGCGACAGCACTCAGCAGGCTGTGGGGCATGAGCACGCGTCTCTTCGTGGGATATCACTTTGTATTAAAATGCCAACTTCTAAAAGCTTGGCCCAAAGCTTGGACTCTCAGCACACATTCGCTGCGTGAGGAGAGAACTTGGTGACCGACAGGGCGACCCAGCCTCGTGTGCTGCAGGCGGCCCATTCAGATGTCACGCCCCAAGCATGCTGGCAGCAACCATTCTCTTCTACACTTGAGACAACGGAGGGTCAGAGAGGCTGGGTCACTTGTCTGAGGTCACCCAGTCGCAAGCTGGGGATACTCAGGGAAATGCCAGAGACCTGGAGTCCCAGGCTGCACCTGGCCTCCCTTGGTCTTCCCCATGTCCCCAGCCACCAGGGCTCCCTGTGAATCACAAAGCATAGAGCACATGCCGGCTGGGCTCTCGGCAGTGGCCATGGCCACCTGGGCCTTTCTGGGGCCTTTGAGGGAGAGGGTCAGGGCCAGGTGGCTCCTACACTTCCAAAAGGAGCTCAGTGCCCTCCTCCCCCAGGCCCAGCAACTGCTCAGAACCACCACAGGTGGAAGGGCAAGAGGACCTGGGAGTCTCAGGTCCCTGACCCAGGCAGGCTGAGCACCCCACTGGAGGCCTGGGGCAGGGCAGGGGGTGGGGGACCAGAAGGGCCAGATGCCAGCTCTGGACGCGCCTGTGCCAACCCCACCTCACCAGACTCAGAAAAGAGGCAGAATATTTGGGGCTAGAACTTCAAGCCCTACGTGTGTTCCAGGCCATTGGACAGAGCCCGCCAGGCACCCTGTGAAGGGCAGCAGATGAGCCTGTTGGCTTCCTCAGCTCCAGCACCCGGCAACACAGCCCAGGGTGCTGAGCAGACACAGGACCCCAGCTACGCGGGCGGAACTCAGGCGGGGAGAACCAGGCCCCTGATGGCACAGCGGGCTAACCCTGAGGGCGCCACGATCATCTCCCCACACTCCCGGGATGCCCGACCCAGGCAGGCTGACCACACTGTTCCCAGAGTAGCTGCCCACTGGGGCACTGAGGCACAAGGCCCGGGACACTCCGCCAGGGCTCAGAGCCAGAGGCGGCACCTACAGCTCCCAGTCCGGCCTCTGAGCCGAGACCGAGAGGAGCAGCTGGAGAGCCACAGGGGACAGCACGGCCCCCGCCACCCGCGAGCCACGGTAGGAGCACACCTGGCAGGTGCAGGCCCTGGCAGGACCTGCTCCCCAGCGTGACGGGCGAGCTGGGCAGCCCTGCCCGCCAGTCGCACTCCCCTCCCTGTCCCCAAGCACACCTGGTCTTCCTTCCTGTGGCCTCTGCTCCTGTTCCCTCCCCTGGTGCCTCAGGACACGACCACAGCACATGGGTTTCCCTGCCTGACCCAGCAGAGCACAGTCCCCACACCCATCCCTGCGCCTGTCCCCCAAAGCTGAGCTCTGTCTCTGCGCCTGTCCCCAGCGGTGCATGGTCCAGGGCTGAGGGACACAGAGGCGTTGGGGGTTGACTGCACTAACATGATGGTCCCCAGGAACTCTGGAGGACAAATGCCAGCCGCTGTTCCCATCTCAAGCAGGACCTGGTGGGGAGGGGTCCCCACAGGGCTGGGCCCTGCAGTTCCTCCATGGGACGCAGTTGGCTCCAAGCTGGCCTCACTCCACTGTCCCCTCGGGAGCCCTGGCAGCTGGCTGGCACCTTGACCACTGGGCCACCCTGCAAGTCCTCCTTTTAAGCCAAAGGACGGGGTTCTGCCGATGGCCCCAGGAAGTGAGAAGGCTCGCCCTGCAGCCCGGGACCAAGAGCACGTCACTGAGCTCCTGCTGTGCACCAGGCATGGGGTCTGCATCTGCAGCTCTCACCTTGGACTCTTACCTGATACCAAGGGTGGCACTGGCACAGGCCCAGGTGTCCTGCCCAGGGGCACACCCTACACTACACCAGCCAAAGAAAATGCCAGTGCCCAGACCAGGTGCCAAAGCTCCTTCCAGGAAGCCAGGACGCCTGCAGATGGAAACCTTGAGCCAGGTATGCAGTAAATACTCAATAAAATACCCTGTCCCCGACTCCAAGGTCCCTGGAGGAGTATTCTGAATCCGCGATTCCAAGGTGCTCTGCTTGCTCTGGAGAGCCTGTGATCCTCTGAACACCCCAGAGGTTCAGCGACCTCAGTGGTCCCCAGTGACCTGAACATGGTGCCTGGCAGGTTTCCTGGCTACACCGGGGACTGTCAGAGTGAGAGGCAAAGCTCAGCCATGCGCCTGGTCAGCCCCCAGGAAGGCTGAGTCCTGCACGCTCCGGGGAACCTCCCTCCTTCCCAGGAAGCAAGGGGCTGGGAAGCAGGGGCCAAACCTCAGGCCTGGTCCCAGCCCTGACCAGCCCCGTCCTCTCTGAGGCTGAGTGCCACAAACACCAGAGCCACCAAGTCCCTCCGTGGGTGTACTGATGACCGACAGGGCAGGGTGGCTGTCATGGGGCCGAGGCCCAGGCCCTGGCAGGAAGCACCAGCCAGTCCGGAGTGATTTCCCAGGTTGCTCTGCTTCAAGCAGAAGTTGAAGCAATTGGCACATCAACCTGGAGGTGACAACTCGCAGCTCCGTGGGCGACCCCTCCCCAGGCCTCGTGGGGCCAGGGCTCGCTGGGCTCTGCGGGGGGTCATGCCTCCCGCTCCTCTCATTTTCCTGCTCTTATGAATTGTTACCAGTCTCTGCTGCAGCAGCGCGCCAGCCCCAGAGCAGCTCTGAGCACAGTGACCACCTCTGAAGGTCTCTCTCCAGGAGTGCTGGGCATGGGGCCAGGGGCTTCCAGCACAGTGGAGGCTGCCCAGGGGCCCAGCCAGCCTCCAGGTCCCCCAGCCTCTGGGTGGGTGGGTTTGACAAGGGGACCTCAGGGCCTTCAAGCTCTCGCCGTCTTATTTGATTTGGAACAAAGGATTGGAAAGTTCAAGAAAGGGCCACAGTAACCAAGTGCCACAGAGGTCCCAGGTCTATGCCACAGGGAAGGAGGGGACAAACAGTCCCGCACCCGAGGGTGCACGAGACGTCAGGGCCCGCGAGACGTCAGGGCCCAAACACACGTGGTGAATCAGCACCGGCCGAGAGCACAGCCAATGAAAGGGCTCTAGCTCCCGGGAGCCCCACGGGCAGGGACCGCACTGTGAGCTTCCACGGACCCGCGCACGTCCTCTGCCTCCGTCACAGGGAGGACACAGAGCAGCAAGGTCCCCGAGATGGCCTAGCAGGACAGGTGGGCTGGCTCCACACACCCTGGTTCCTCACTGCCGCCCACCCGGGTGCCTTCTCAGCCCGGGAGGCCCCTTCCAGAAGGAGAGCCGCGGCTGGGTGGCTACTTAAGGTAGTGCCCTGGAGGGCCTTTTCCTCTCCCACCTCAAGCAGGCCCCGGGCCCGTGTCGTTCGTTCGTCCGCTTGTTTGTTGGGATCCCCGTGGCTGCTAAGTGCATGCTTGTCAACTCCCCGCCTGGGGAAAGGTCGGTGGCTCCCCCTCTCTGGGGCACGGGGGCCTTTCCTGAGCTCTCTGTGTGCCTGGGGCCCGATCTTCACCCTGAGCCTCTCCACTCAGGGAGGGGTCCTGGACTCCTCTCTCCTGCGCTGGTGCCCAGCACCACTTCCCGGGAAGGAAGGTCATGTCCAGGCCTTGCCACAGCCACCATGGACCACCATGGACAAGGACCAGGCAGGAGGCCAGGCTGCTGCCCAGCAGGTTCTCCCAGCAAGACAGCCTCCTCCACCAGCAAGGGCGTGAGGGACAGGCACCTCTGTGCCGCGGCTGCTGGACCTGCCACCTTCACCCTTCGCCTTGCCTCAGCCACTCCTGAGCCACCGGTCCACAGGGATGCCATCCTTCTCGCCACGAAACCACCATAGCCCAGGCACAACACCACACCCAGCATGAAGCACAGTGAGGTTCTAGGTGCCAAAGTCCCCCCAGGACTTCAGGAGGGACCCCTCCCTTGGAAGGAGCTTCCTAGAGGATGGGCCGGGCCCAGCACTGGGGTTGGGCTTTAGGGATGGAGCAGATCTTGGCAGGTGGCATAGGGTACGCCCTCCAGGGAGGAACGGAAAGGCCAGGAGGGGTGAGGGCAGCAAGGAAAGGGAACACATGGGGCAGTGGGCATGTGGAGCCCAGCAGCCACCACCCAGCTAGGCCCAAACCACCACCAAGCCGGAGCTCTGGCAGGGGCCTGCCTGGGTGGGCAGAGGGTAGGAACGCTGTTTTTCATTTTTGTTTTTGTTTTTGGTACCAAGCGGATTGAACCCAGGGGCACTTAACCACTGAGCCACATTCTCAGCCCTTTTCTGTATTTTATTTAGAGACAGGGTCTCGCTAAATTGCTGAGGCTGGCTTTGAACTTGTGATCCTCCTGCCTCGGCCTCCTGAGCTGATGGGATTATAGGTGGGCACCACTGTGCCCAGTGGAATGCTGGTTTTTAATAGCCAGTGCTGTGCCGCGAGTGCCCAGCAGGGGAGTGCCCTGCAGTCGGTGTCACTGCCACACAGGAGCCGCCAGGGCATATCCTTTGCCCAGCTGCAGGTGTGCACTGACACGGGAGCTGGCATGCACCTGCTGGCCCCTGGTCCTGGGAGAGAGCCCGGATGGTGTCCTGGCCACCACTCCTGGCTGCCTGACGTCGGGAAGGTCCCCTAACCTCTCTGGGCTTCAGTGTCCTGATCTGGTGAAAAGGAACTGTGGTCCTGGGCTGCTGTGACCATTGGGGGACGCTACCCAAAAGGCGCTGTGCACCAACCCGGCCAGCAGGTGCAACAGGACTGCTGGGCGTCCAGGAGGGTCCACCTGGAAGAGACCAGTGGAATCTGACCAAGCAAAGAAGTAAAGACCCACCCCACCACTGGGTGGAGAGGGCTGGAGAGGACAGAGGGCCTTTAGGATGGGCATCTGTCTCCCCCTGCCCCTCCTGCCCTTGGACATCAGAGCGTCCCGGGCTCACATCAGCTGCCCTCCGGCCTCGGCCTCTGAATCACACCAGGTGCTGCTAGGTGGCCAGCCCCTGCACAGCCCACCGTGGGATTTCCTTCCATCTCTTTTTTTTTTGGCAGGGCGGTATCAGGATTGAACTCAGGGGCACTCGGCCACTGAGCCACATCCCCAGCCCTATTTTGTATTTTATTTAGAGACAGGGTCTCATGAGTTGCTTAGTGTCTCACTTATGCTGAGGCTGTCTTTGAACTCGCGATCCTCCTGCCTCAGCCTCCTGAGCCGCAGGGATGACAGGCGTGCACCACCACGCCCCGCTCCACCTTGGGATTTCTTTATCTCCACAACTACACAAGCCAATGCCCAGGATAAACCTTCGCGAGTCTATGTGGATACCTCCTGGTTCTGTTTCCCTGGAGAGCCCAATATGGGGGCTCAGGGCTGAGCCTGGCTCTGCAGAGCTCCCCCACGGCTGAGGTGGGACACTCTAGCGGGTAAACGCAGGCACTTACTTAACCAACGAGGCACGAGTCCTGCCCGTGCCACACGTTCTGGGTATAGCCAGACAGCACGGCGGCCAGCCATCAGCCCAGCTCCAAGGGCTCCAGGCCTCCTACTCACAACACAGCAGAGGGAGTAGGACGGGGTGCTCCGGTGTGTCCTGCAGATGTCCCGACAGGCAAGGGCCCCCTGGGCAGCCCCACCCAGGGACACCATGTCAGGAGTCTGGGGTGGGGGACTTTGCATGGGAGACACGGAGAGGAACAGCAGTGGGGGCTGCTGGGAAACTGGCCCCGATGCCTTGGGCACCAAATTTATGGGGCAGAGGCCTGACCCAGGGTTGAGCACTAGGACTTTCTTCCCCTGACAAGTGTATCTTTTCCTCATTACTCAACACTTAACAGGACGACAGCCAGATCACACAGCAAATCATCTCCTGCCCATTATGCCCCAGCAAGATGGCTCCAAATTAAATCTGACCGTCGATGAAATCGTCAATATTTAATTTACTCAGTGCAGGTGGCCACTTAGCCCTCGTGACAGTATTGTTTAGTGGCAGAAATGCTGGGACTTATCACACTGCAGGACTGCAGGAACTGGCCACGCCCAGGACAGTGGGTGGGTAGAGACGTCACAGGACCACACGCTGCCCGGAGAGGACCCAGGCCCAAGGCGAGCTTGAGGTCACTGGAAGGTCTGAGGACTGCCTGCCAGGTTGCCCAAGGCACTGGCTTCCATTTGGAAATCCACTTTGGAAACAGGAGATTAGAAAGAATGAAGGGTCAGTTCTCCCTAGAGGTGGATGCCCCTCGGCCCCTGACCTCCCTTGCCCACAGTCATGGGGTCCTCAAGGGAACACCGCCCAGATGCCCAGGGGTCTGGGTCACTCACACAAGCTCCCACAGCACTTCCTGCAGCTGGAGGGACGGTTCCCAACAGGCCAGGGAGCGCACGGCACGCAGGGAGCCTGGGACGGGCGCCACACCACGGGCTCCAGGAGGACTGGCTCTTCTGGAAAAGGGACTTTCCTGATCCCTTCCACGCACGACCTTAGAAAGGGACAGAACCGAGCCCCTGCAGCTGTTCAAGGAAGGAAAATCCCCACCTGGGGAAGGGCCGCACGACAGCTCCTTGCAGGGGAGGGAGAGTCAGAATCGCCTTTTGTTCGCGTTTGAAGAAGCGCACACGATGGGCTGGGCCGGGGCTCAGGGGTGAGCTCTGGCCCAGCACGTGTGAAGCGCTGCGGTCGATCCTCAGCAGTGCAGAAAAATAAATAAATAAATACAATAAGAAGTACTGTGTCCATGTACAACAGAGCATCGCACACGAGTCAACAGCCGCCTTCCCTTTCACACAGCTGTCCCCCCGCCTCGAGCTTTCCTGGCTTTGGATGTTCCTTCTGCTAACTCTTCCTACCTCCCCTGAGAGCAGGCTCACATCCGCTGCCTCCGTGTCCCGGGCCTCCCCTCCCAGGCTCCAACGCAGCTGCTCCCCTGGCTACCAGCCCCTCTCCTGACCTCAGAGCCCCTTTCTCAGGGTCTCACTCCCTGCACGTGGGTGGAGCGCCTGGCCAGCAGCTGGCTGAGAGGCCACAGGAGACAGATCCTCTAAAGCACGCCGGGCCCTGCTGTCTACGACGGAACCCAGGAATGGTCACCCTGGGGCAGCTGGGCAGCTGTGGAGACAGCACCTGCTCTCCAGGTTCCTCACAGCCCAGGGCATCCCTTCTCCTGAAGTGCGAGGCTCTTCCGGAACACTGCGCTCCGGAATTTCACAGTGGAGCACTCAAGTGCCAACTCTTGATGGGAAAGGTGGGCCCTCCGAGTTCTCGGATGCTGCTGCTCGTCGACCCTCATCTCACCTGGGCCTTGTAGATGGAGATCTTCCTGCTCGCTCCACTCGCTTCCTCTGGCCCCCCACAAGCACCTTACCCACGTTGCGAGAGGTCTCCTCCACCTTAGCTTCCAACCCAGCTGCCGGGGACTTAAGCCCAGGCTCCCATATCTCACACCCACGGCTCCCGATGTCCTTGGCTGGTCCTCTCCCATGCTGACCTCTCGGGTGGTTCATGTCCCAGCTTCCTGCACACCCCACCCCTCCAGGACCTGGCTCTGTGTTCAGGAGTCTTCCTTGTGCCCTGGAGGGCCCTCAACATCCTGAGGTGCCTGGCAACCTGCTCCCACTTGAGGACGTGGCGCACAGGCCTTCCGGAGGGCCTGGCGTGCTGTGGCCCGGGGTACCCGAGGTGCTCTCCAGAATGATGGCATCCCGTCCCAAGGCAGCTTCTCACGCCCTTTCTCCATGCCTGGGCCCCTGGGTGCCTGGGCTCCTGCTCTCTGCTCCCACCGGGGCCAAGCGAACAAGGCCTCCCCAACAGCACCCAAGCCCTGGGGAGGGGTTGCTGTCAGCACCTGTTGCCCCTGGTGCTGACCCAGAGGCCAGCAGCTTTGGCTTCCTCTGAAGAGGAGGAGCCTGTGATGGGGAGACGCCCGGGGAAGTGGCTCCAGGGCTTGGGATGTGCTGGGCACAGGGGAAGCATCCATGCGGGGAAGCTGTGCCACCCAAGGGGAAGGAAGACCAGAAAGTCCCCACAGAACAGCTGAGAAGTGAAAAGGGAGCAGACAACAGGAGGAGGAGACGCTGGAAGAGGAGCGAAAAGACCAGAGGAGGAAAGGGCGGGTGCTCGGGGAGGTGCAGGTGCAGCCCACAGAGCAAGAGAGGGGCACACGCAGGCCAGGGAGCCTCCCGGGGGTCCGGGGCTGAGGCGCATCCTGAGGTCTCCTCTGCAGGTGCTGTGTATCTCCTGCTTCTCTACACCTGCCACCCTCCCCGATTGCAGCCTCAATCTCCAACATGTGGAGTCCACACCCAGCCCAAGGCCTGCATACAGTAGATGCTCAATAAACATCCACCTGAAAAAAAGACGACCCCTGGACACCAAGTCCTCCCCAAGCACAGGGCCTTCCCAGGTCTGTTCTCCACTGCTGGTCACTTCCGTTGAGCTGGCCCTGCAGATGCCCACCCCTCCACAGCCACCCTAGCTCAGTGGCAGAGGCTGGCTTTGAAAAACAATGTTAGGACCACCGTCCTTTCTCCCCTTACTGCCTCATACATGAGAAAGTCCCAGATGGTGATGGCACCTGCAGACACCCCCACCCCGTCCCTCAAGGCCAAGGCCGCCCCTCCCTGTCAGGCCCTGTATTAACCCACCACCACCACGGTGCCTGAAACTGCTGTTTCTTACAAAGGTCCGAACTCCCCATAAACTTGGAGATGGTAACTTGGGGTGCCCTGACCTCTGGTCAAACAGTGCCTGGGGGCATCTGTGAGGGTGCTTCTGGGTGAGGTTCAGCCCTCCTGCAGGGTGGGCCTCGTCCTGCCAGCTGAAGGCCTGCGAGGGCTCATGGCGGAGTGCCAGGGCTCCTGCTGACCAGCAGCTGGGCTGAGACCAGGTCTCCTGCCCTTGGACCCACTGAATCGCCCTTCTGGGGTCTCCAGCCTCCTCTGGGACCGGTTACACCATAGCTCCCCGGTCTCCAGCACACTGACTGCAGGTCTGGGGGTGTCAGACTCCACAATCGCCTGAGCCGATTCCTTAGAACACACACACACCCCACTATCATTCTCCAGAGAATCCCGACAAACTGGGTCACATGAGCTGTAGTGTCCCTCACAGGGGACAGGGGACACTTGGTGCTGGAGGGATACATGTGGGGATGCCAAACTACCCTCAGGTTCCTCACGGGACGGTGTGGTAGGGCAGGGTGGGGATATCCCTACTGTCTCACAGTAGGGCTGTGGGATATCCCACAGCCAGAGAACTCAGCCCTGGTGCAGCTGGTGCATCTCCATCCTCCCAGCCCCAGGTACACCATACACACTCAAGGATTTTCCTCCCAAGCACCACACCACCAATGACAGAGCCCACAGGGGTGCGTGCACCTAGCAGCTCTGCAGCGTGCAAAGCTCCTGCTCTTCCCCTCAAAGGTCCCTCACAACCCTGGGAGCTGGCTCTGCCATCTGCTTTCTGCAGATGAGGAAGTCGCAGCCCCTGGGGCTCAGGGGTTCCCCAGGTCTCAACAGAACCAAGGTCTCAGCTCCTCCGTACAAATGCCCTGCCAGCTGTGAGTCAGTCTTCCTCGCGTCTGCCACAGGAGAGACCGTCACGTGGGACCTGGCAGGGCTCAGAGAGCCTGCGATGGGGGACAGGAGTAATGTCTGGCTGGGCTGTGTCTCGGGACAGGACACCTAGGGTGTCTAGGATGCACCCACTCTCATTGTTCCAATGTCAACAGGTTTATGCAGTGACAGCTGAGGAATCTTTGCTAGAGGGTCTCAGCACACCAAGATAGCACAACCCAGCTGCCCAAGCCACTGACCTTGTCACTGTCCACATTCCCAGCAGGACGTGCTGCTCCAGGGGAAGGAGAGAAGGATGGGAAGGTGCTTTGCAAACAGCAAGGCAGTCTGACCCAGCACAGCCCTCGTCTGACCTCAGAGAGCCTGATGCCCAATGGTATGGCTGATGCCCATGCCAGCCCAGCAGAGCACAGCCAGGGAACAAATGCAAGAACAAATGCACAGTCCAGGAAAGAGGCCAGCCTCACCTCTGCCCAGTGCTTCCCTCTCCATCCCAAAGGACCACCGACATGCAGCACTTTTAGAACATTAACCTTGTGGGCTCACAGTAACTGCCTGACTCAAATCACTGACCTCTCCTAATGCCCACGCACCCTCAGATCAAAGGCACCAGCTCCAGGGCCAGAGCGCTGCCTTCACATCCCAGCCTCAGCCCTTTCCCTGTGTGTGCCAGGCAGGGGCCCTGAGCCTCAGCCTTCTTCCCATGGGGAGGGGCCAATGAGGTGGGTTTCATAAGGGGGCTAAAGGGAAGGTGGTTGTCCCAGGGGCCAATGAGAAAACAGGTGACCCAGGGGGCCAATGAGAAGGCAGGTGTCCCAGGGGCCAATGAGAAGGCGAGTCTCCCAGAGGGCCAATGAGAAGACGGGTGTCCCAGGGGCCAATGAGAAGGCAGGTCCCCCAGAAGCCAATGAGAAGGCCCGTCTCCCAGAGGGCCAATGAGAAGGCCCATCTCCCAGAGGGCCAATGAGAAGGCCCGTCTCCCAGAGGGCCAATGAGAAGGCGGGTCTCCCAGAAGCCAATGAGAAGTCCAGTCTCCCAGGGGCCAATGAGAAAGAGTGTGTCCTAGGGCCAAGGAGAAGGTGGGTTCCTGGGCGCCTGGGAAGAGGAAATGAAGGCAGGCTGCCAGCGGGCAGGGGCAGAGGGCAAAACAGAGGCAGCCTCTGGAGGGCTCCACAGGCTTGTTAGCTGAGGTCCCCGCCAGTCTTCCCTGCATCTCCAACTACCATCTCCCCGCAAACACTGATACACCGCACAGACGGCTCACCAGGGAAGCCGCTCTTCTGAGGAGGCCCTCAGAGGGTGGGACGGACATGGTCCACTTCTGAGCCCCCGCCCATGACCGCTGCACTGGCTCCTGTACCCCAGGTCTGACCTCCTGGAATAGGTGAGGCCTGGCCTACCATTGGGCAGTGCTGGGGAGTCGCTGGACCTCTGCACCTCTGATCTGCAGCCAAAAATAACAGCCCCGCACTCCACGGGAGATTTCCACTCACTGTGGCTGGGCATTTAAATGAACCAATTATGCTAATTCCAGCTACAGTGATTAATAACTATATTTTAAAGAGAGCTACCTCCCACGGTGAGATCTTTGGGGAAAGACTTTGCCGGTAGCAAATGTTCTAATGTGACTTTGGACAAGAAGCAGGTCCTCCCCATTCACCCATCCACTCTCAGGTGGGACAGACCACCATCCCCGGGCTTGTCCCTGAGTCTCCTGCCACCTGGCTTCCAGAGACTCACTCCAAACTGGGCTGAGGCTGCCTCTCCAGCTGGTCCTCAGAACCACTCACTACCTCCCTGTGAGCCGTGGAAGCGCTGACCCTCTGACCTGCCGTTTCCTGTCCGTACACCTCAGGTGACATGGCTGAGCACACACTGCGCTCGGCTGGGGCACTACAAGGCCCCTGAATGTCCTTTCCTCTCCCTGAGGTGGCAGGTCTCCTACAAGGGCTGCCCACATGTGGCGTGTACCCTGCAGCCACCCTGAGTCTCAGCCTCGGTCTCAATCAGCTTGACTCACCGGACTGTAGATGGGCTTGGCTGAACATTCCCACTGGGCCCCCGGGGCCACCAGGCAGGGCTTCCTGCCCTCTGTAGCACAGGACTGCCCACTTGCTTCACGTGATGCCCACACTCCTCTCTCCAGGCCTCCTTCTCCCCAGCTCCCTGACCCACACAGTCCCTTGGGGCCTGGGGACCAGCGCTAAACCCCTGGACAGTGTATCCCCTCTGGTGCCCGGCCACCACACTGGCCCTTGCACCAATCGAAGCTCACCCCAAACCCAGCCAGAACTCCATGCCTAACATACCCCTTTCCTCACCCCACGGGCCCTACCTGTGGCTCCTTCTGTTCTTAGGTGACCCTGGTCCTCCTAAGGGGCAGGACACCATCCCTCGGGACCTGACAGGCACCCATCTCTTCTCCAATGCTCTTTGCACCTGCACTGACTTGGGGCTCCCCCAGCCCCTGCTGCAGAGCTGTGGGCAGCCTGGCTTCTTCTCCTCAGGCCAGGCTGAATGGCTGGTACCCCCTGTGGGAGCCCAGAGCTGGCCACACTGCCCACTGGATGTAAGTTAGACTGCCAGACGGGAGCAATGGGCAGATGAGAGGCGCCAGCCATCTACCTGCCAGGGCCCCCGGCAAAACACTATGGATTCCTGGGGCTCGGCCCTGCCCAGCGCACACCCCACTGGCTTCCCACAGGGTGGGCGCACCCTCGGAAGTTCAGGCTCTGCAGGCTTGGCCTCCACCTGCTGCTGCCCACCCACTGCAGCTGCCAACAGCCAGGCTGTGTCTTCACACGGGGCGAGGACTGCGCAGGGCAGCTCTGGGGAGGCTCCTGA
This sequence comes from Sciurus vulgaris, assembly GCF_902686455.1. Lineage (NCBI taxonomy): Eukaryota > Metazoa > Chordata > Mammalia > Rodentia > Sciuridae > Sciurus > Sciurus vulgaris. The sequence goes on from NC_136465.1 coordinate 176,743,708, forward strand.
GACCACCCCGCTGCTCCCCTAGCCCCCTCCCAGCACAGACAGCCCAGCTCGGAGGCCCTCACCCAGAGCCTGCCAGATGCCCTGCCCCGACCCACTGCTGTTGGTTGGTCCCTTCAACAGCAAAGCCTGGGCCTCGGAGATGCAGGCACCCACCCAAGGTCACTCCATCTGTGTGAAGGTCAAGGACAGGTTCGCCCAGCCCCCATGTGGCCCTTAGGCAGGCCAGGGTCAACGGGAAACTTCAGGCCACGTCAGCTCCCTTCACGTGAGAAGGAGTGACCCCAACCAGAGACAGAGGCCAAGCCACCGTCCCCAGTGAGCCCTCAGCCAGGCGGGACCCCAGGTACAAGGCCAGGTGGGGTTGTTGAGAAGAACCAAGGAGGAAACTGGGTCCCTTCTGCCTGTTGCAGAGTGTGGACATGAAGGCCTGGCACAGGGAGAGGGCAGCGCCAGGAGATGAATTCAATAACACTGGGCATTCACTGGGAAAGAATGAGGCCAGGCGTCCAGGTTGGAGGGGCCACAGGCCGGTGCCCACTGTTAAACAAAGCTCTATTCAGATCTGAAGCCCCTCTCGGGGGACTGAAGGCCTCTGCCATCTTTGTTGCCCTGCCCTCATGAATCTGGTCGCCCACAGCACCCTGGCAGAGGGCCCTGTGGGCAGGGACACCAGCTTCCGCTTCACCCGGAGGACCCGCGGGCCACATCAGGCCCTCTCCGGCCCCCATCTCCTGGTGGGAACGGCTTGTCCCCTGCGGCAGCAGGTGGCTGCCACACACCCAGCACAGCACCCATGGGACAGGGACAGGGGCGGGAGCCGCAGAGTTGCTGGTGCTGACACTTCAAAGCCCTGCAGAGGACAGGGCCACGGCACTCTGGCGCCGTCCAGGGCACCGACGCCGCGGCCCTGCAAGCCCGCTCACCTTCCTGGGCTTCCTTAGGTATTTTTTTAAAACTCATTTTGAAATTCTTTAATTTGTTCCGGTTAGTTTAACGTGGCAGTAGGAGGCACCTGCGGGGCTCTCCTCAGTTTTACTCAGTGTCCTCTGTCGTGCCCGCCCTGACCCTGCCCGCACACGGCCGCCACCCCTCGCCGGGCTCCTCTGGGGTGGCAGTCCTCGGGCTTGCCCTGCCTCCACTGTGCTGGACAGCTGAGGGCCACTGGGGCGGTGCAGGACGTCCTCCACAGGGAGCTGCTGCTCACGTTAGACTGCAGCCAGGAGATGGGCGGACAATGCAGGAAGGGCCCTTGGCCCACCAGGCTGGGCACCCGTCCTTCTGGGCCATTGCTGGGCGCCCGGCTCAGGCCTCCCAAGCCACGCTCCTCCCTCCTACACCATCCTCTCTGGGAGGAAGTCACCACAGCCCCCAGCTAAGGGAGGGGAGCTCTGGCCACCTCCCGGGGGCCAACAAGCCTCCTGTGCAGGTTCACCCTCCTCCCTCCCTTACATCTGTGGACCACGTTGGGGCTGAACGCAGTCCTTCCCTGCTCACCTCCGGGGCTCATGCTGCCCCAGCTGGGGACCCTCGGAGTGGGTCCCGGGTCTGACACAGCTCCCTGAACTGTCTTGTCTTTCTTCCTGGCACTGCCGGAGGCTCAGCTCAAAGGCAGCTTCAGCAAGCCACGCTCTCTGCGCTGGCTACTGGCAGGGACAGACCTACCAGGGAGGGCACACAGGCCTGCACCGCTGGCGTCAGCCCCAGGGGCTGCTAAAGCAGAGACGTCTCCATCACCAAGGACACCCAATGCCGGCTGCACGGACGCCCACTTGGTTCTACATCTGCAAGTGTCCCACTGTCCCCCAGAGCCCCTGCTCCTAGGCAGGGCTGGGAAGGGCACATGGGCTGAGGGGTCAGAAGCCTGGGCCCCATCTCGTCAGCAGAAAACTTGAGCTGAGGGTCGCGGGAGATGAGTGGGAGGCTGAGACCCCGGCCAGGCACGGTGGCCCTCCGCACCTGTGGTGCTGTGGTGGCAGATCCAACCAACACAGCCCAGAATACCGGGAAGGAGCTGCACTGTTCCCGATGTGCACCAGCCTGTCCTCGCTGCGCCCCAAGGCTGCGCATGCTGTTCACACAGTGCTCACCCGGCATCAGGGCACAGAGGCCCCAGGGGTGACTCACAGCCCACGGGAGAGCGTAGGTAGGTTCGGCCACTTTACACACGGGACTCGAGCTCCTGGGGGTCTTGGTATCCACAGGGGGGCTCAGCCCAAGCCCCCTTGGTTACCAAGGGACAACTGCATATGCCAGGCAGGGTTGCAAGTGCTCCATTTCCACCGACTCACAGGATCCTTCCCACAATCCTGTAAGGGCCTATACTCGCCATTCTGCAGAACCAAGGATCAGAGAAGCTAAGTAACTGGCTCAAGGACATCCAGCTACGAGGCTACTAAGAGCTGAGATCTAAACCCTGCCTCATTTTTCAATGAGGTCTGAACAGCCACAGAGGCCAGGACCCCATCACCCCCAGTCCTCCAACAGTGTGGTCAGTCCATGCAATCACTGGAGGTGAGCTCTGGAAGGGCCCCAAGGTCAGTTCCGCCTCCAAGATCGATACCTGGGGAAACCAGAGCCCAGAGAGGCTGTGCAGCCAGCCAAGGCCACACAGCAAGGTTATCAGAGAGCCGGGTGAATCCCTGACTCCCAGCCCAGGGAGCTTCCCACTAGGGAGAAAGAGGAAAAGGCTCCAGAGACTGTGTACAGCTGCTCTTGTCCTCCTGTGCGGGGTGGTTCTGGGCTGGGCATGAGCCTGCTCTGCAGAAGGGCACGGAAATCCTTGCCTACACACTGTGTTTCCCACACAGAGGCTCCAGCCTCAGTTCCTTCCGTTCTGCAAAGGCACAGGGCAGAGGCTGGTCAACCCGAGCTGTGATGTCAAAGGCAGTCCCTGTGCTGGTGAGGTTGGGGCCAGAGGAGGCCAGGTGTGCACAGCAGCACGTGCACCCACCCTTCCAGACCTGCAGCTGCACAGGGGTCAGCGGCGCCCCCAGGCTGCCACTCCTGCCCCTCCAACTGTGTCATGCCCGGCGGCTCTTGGTTCTTCCCCAGTCCTGTGGATTCGGGGGCAGGGGTGGGCATGGCTGAAGCTCACCTGACTGTCTAGCACAGCCCATCCTCGGATCAGCTCTGGGGACAGGGCCCAGGTGTGTCCCTGCCCCTCCTCCTGGGAGGCAAGAAGGCCACATCCAGCCTCACCTCCTTAATCCACCTGCAGAGTCCTGTCCACAGCAATTCCTCTGGAAGTCACCACCACCAATTCTGACGGAGCTGCAGAGCCTGGTCGGTGGTGGCTCTGAGGTCCTTCACCTGGACAGGCGTCCTCAGGTCTTCTGTCTTCCCTGCGGTTTCTCAGAGGGCAGAGCCAGCACTGGAGCCTGGCAGCTGGCCGCCATCTACCCACTGCCAGAGTTAGCTGCAGCTGGACCCTGGGGGACCTACCAGAACTGGTGGTAGAGGTGGCCACTTGCACCCTCCAGTCACACAGGTGCCAAGAGGGGCCTTACCCTTCCACCCTCGGGCACTCTGCTGGCCAAGCTGCAGCACGTTGGTGTGCGCACCCTGCGTTCCCAGGTGCCTGCAGAAGCCCGGTCACCGGCACCAATGCCAGGCGGCTCCAGGCCCATGGCGGCTCTGCCCTCCGAGACCCGCCGGGCTTCCACCTCCGGGGAGCTCCCAGACGCCCTCCTCTAGGTCACCATGTGCCCTGAGTCCAGGTGGATTCTTCCAGGCCATGCTGGGTGGGCCTGGGGCTCCTGGGCACGTAGGTGCCCTGCCTGCTGCACCCTTAGCCCACCTGGTCCCGGCACAACCAGGCATGAAGCAGGTGCCCATGGCCACTGATGAGTAAGAAACCAGGTGCGAGGAGGCGACGCGGGCAGGGGCGCGGGGCACCCGTGGGCAGCTCCACCGCGCGTGAGCACAGCGCGGGCGGCTGTCTGCCCAGGTCCCATGCTCTCCCCTGGGAGAGCCCACAGCACAACAGGGCAGAGATCAAGGCCTGGCTTTGGAATCAGACTCCCCTGCAGCCTCATCAGCCTCCAACCAGGGCCACGATTCAGACGGGCTTTCAGGATTCAGGCCGGATCACTTTGATGTCATTAGCAGAAATATGGAAGGCGATTCAGGAGGGCTTTTTCTTTCACTCTGGGAGAATGAGCTGCACCTCGGGCACTGTGGCCATGTGCACATTGTCAGCTGTGAGGCAGGAAGACCTGGACAAACCAGAGGCATCTGGAACCTGCTCTTCTCTGTGGACCCAGGAGGCCGGTGGTGGCCAAACGCCTCGGCGGGTCGGCTGAGTGTTCACTAGACAGAGCCAGACACGCCGGGCACTTGCAAGCCCTCGGTCAGGCAGCCAACGAGCCCTGGTGGAGCACCTCTGCAGGCCCATCCTGTGGAGCTGGCCTCTCAGGACACACACAGTTCTGCTCCTGTCCCTCCCCTGAGCTGCATGTGTCCCCTTAGATGGGGGCCGGGTCTTTGCTGACAGGTGACTTGCCCTATCAGGGGCCTGGCACCTGGTAGGCCAAGGGAGGGTGGGCGAGGCAAGAGCAGCAGGAGGGAGGAGGGAGGAGGCTGGCTGTCCCCAGCTAGTGACCTCACTGTGACAAGCTCCAGTCCAGGCTAAGCCCTCAGTGCATCTGAGAGCCAAGCCTAACTATGAGATCTGCAACCCTGGAACTCCCAGGCACCAGCCCCATGACAGAGGACAGAGGGCCAGGGCCTGCTGGTCTCCATGCCGTCCCCACCAGGCCCCAAAGAGGTAAAGGGGACCGGGTGAGTCGTGGGCACACTCACACCAACCTCCCAATGGGTGGCCATCACTCCCATTCCCCAAATGAGAAAAGAGCTGAGCAAAGCAAGCACCGGCGACTTTCAGATCCATAGAAACCCGAGCCAGCAGAGAACCCCCAGCCTGCAGAGATGCGGCCCGTGAGCGGAGCCCCCAGCACAGGAGCAGGCAGGACACCCGGACCTGACTCCAAGGAGGTGCAGGGCTCCGTGAGGACTCCGAGGGCCAGCCTGGGGGAGGCAGCCTCTCCTGGGCGCCTGATCCAGGAGCCCCCTGGAGGTTCTCAAGGTGAAAAGAGGAGAGACTGCCCCATGCTGGGCAGAGGAGGGGCAGCAGATGGGCACCTCCGTGTGGGGCTCGGGCAAGGCTCCAGCAGCAGGGCAGAGGCACCCTGGGCGGGCGGTGTGGCCCTGCTCCCAGAAGTGGTATGGCCAGTGTGGAAGACCCAGGCCAGCTCCGAGGTCTGAGCTGGTGCCACCCAGCACTGCCGGGTACAGCAGAACAAGCCAGAAGAGGAGGTGGGGGCCACATAAGCAGGACAAGCAGCAAGAACCAGGGCAACGATTTTGGACACCTGAGACTGGGGTCACTGTGCTCCAGTGTGACACGCTGGCACCGCCGTGCCCATGTGGGCTTCCACTCAGCACCGTCCGACGCTACGCGCCTCGCCATGTTGCAATGTTGGCAGAGGCATCAGGTCACTCCCTGACGGGTGCGCTCAGACGTGGCCTGATCTGTACCCCGTGGAAATCAGAGCAGGCGCCACCGCAGAGCCACGAACAGCTCTTCTAAGCAGCAGGTAGCCTCCTCCCATGCTGGGCCTGCAGCTCGAACCAAGAGGCGCCAGCGTGAAGACGACTTGGATTGATCAGGAGCAGCATGGCGTACGGGAGCGTGGGTGCTGCAGCGAACGGCGGGGTACAGGGCCATGGGTGCTGCAGCGAATGGCGGGGTACGGGGGCGTGCGTGCTGCAGCGAATGGCGGGCACTGCCCTTCGAAGTTTCTATCCCGTGACGCTGCTCAGTGCCCATTACAGAGCTAGGAAATCACAGGCAAGTGCTTCAACAGACGGGTGTTCCTGAGATGGGAAGCAGGCATCTGGAACTCACTGCCCAGAGGCCCCTCAGAGATCTGCGATCTCTGCCTTCCTGGCTGGCTCTCCATTTCCACAACCCCCCACCCCCGCCATCTGTGCCTCGAGCATGTGGCCCACTTTTCCTCTAGAGGCTGAGGGTCAAGGGCCCAGGCTCTAGGCTGACATGTCAGCTCCCTCCAGCAGCCTTGCCCTGAGACAAACCCAGGGTGAGGCCAGCCTCTGCCAGCCCGGTCTCCCCTCTGGCCCTGGGTGGGCAGTGTTGGCAGTGGGTGGGGAAGTCCTTTCCAAAGCCCAGTGGGGCTTCTGTCCTTCCAGCTGGCTTCACGGGTGTCCCTCTGATCAGGACGCCAACAAGCAGGACTGAAGGGGTGTCCTTCCACCCTGCCCCACGCCCCCAGCCCCTGGCCCTTCTTCAGCTGTTCCCTCTGAAAGCAGGAAGGGCTCCCCCTCCCAGGCTGAGCACTGTGCTCTGAGCGCCTGCAGGGCCCCGGCTGCCCAGGCGCTGGCCGTGGTGCTGAACCAGCAGGACCCAGATGCGGTTCAGGGTTCCTCCCTGCAGGCTCCCGCCTTGCCTCACCCAGGAGAGGGCGCTAATCGGTTTGACTTCACTTCCAGGTTTCGGTTAAAAATCAAACTCAAAATGTGGTCTTTGACACCTGAGGGGAAGAAGGGGGAAATCTCAACTCAGGTTCCACGACCGACACAGCTGGTTTCATGGCTGGGGACCACTCTGTCCCGACTCTGGAAGTCCCGTCAGCTTCTCCTGCCTGGTTCCCGGTCCCAGGCCGAGGCCACCCTGCAGGCGAGCTCAGGAACTGTGTGCTTGCTTCACTGCTTGATGAAGGGAGACCAGCACTCAAGCGTGCGATGCTCAGAGTATCAAAACCCAAGAGGAAGAAGACGAAAACAGTCGCAGGCCCCGCCCTGCAGGTCGCCTCTGCCCTGGTACGATCCCCTACTTTTCTCTACAGTTTACCATGTGTGCTTTTTAAAGGGACATTCTGTTTTGTATGTTTTTGAACTTGCATAAGCAGAATCTTCAGCAACTTTTAAGACAATTTTGTAGTTGTAGATGGACAGTGTGCCTTTACTTATGTGGTGCCAAGGATCGAACCCGGTGCCTCACCTGTGTTAGGCAAGCGCTACAGCCCCAGCCCCCTTCTGCAACTTTTTTTTGGACTCCACTACCAGTTCATGTGGCTTCTCACGCACAGTGATGGACATGCGGCTCGGTGCCACGCCAGAATGGGCGGCGGGGCTTGCGCTGCTGCTGCTTGCTATTTCCTCTGGCTGCCTAGAAGATGCGGCCCGGGGCCACTGGAGGAAGAACCTCTCTTGGCAGACACCAGAGGGGCTCTGGGGCCACCTACAGGCCCTCCGGGGTCCCACCACTGCCACTCCACACTGTCCAGCCCTGCCATGTCACAGTGTTCCAGAGAGGCATGAGGAATCACCGTGGTCTCCGTTGGCACTCCCTGACAGGGAAGGCGGGCATCTTCCACGATGACAGGCCTTGCTTCCTCTGCTGGGAAGAGGCTCCTGCATAAGGCTCTGGACCATCTTTAGTCCAAGGAACCAAAGACATGCACTGGGGGACAGGGTGCCAGTCCTTGTGGACTCTGCAGGTAGCCCCTGCATCTGGAGACCCCGGGAGAGGCCTGCCCACTGCCCGGGGGAAAGTGCAGGTCAGTGTGTCTTCCAGGCTCACAGCTCCCCGCCAATGACAGCCACTGTGACACAGCCACACTTGGATTTCGGAAAGCCTCTCCTCGAGTTCCCCTTCCAGCACCTCTGCCCTGTGTCCAGCACCACCAAGTCCATCCAGGGCCTCAGGCGGCCCCAGGAAGCCGCCCCCAGGGGCAGAGCACACCTGGCTCTGTGCTGCGCCCACAGGGCCTGGAATGGCCCAGCCCAGGTCTGAAGCCCAGAAGACCCTCCCGGCAGTTTGGGGACATTAGCGGGAGAGGGAGACAGGGAGGCGCTGCTGCCCGGGGCTGCCCCTCAGTAGCCCTGCTCCTCTGAGGCTGACGGCCCAGCACAAGCCAGGCTCACAAGTGGGGCCGGAAAGGGGTCAACAATGTGCCTGAGGCCCTGTGGTCCGTGGTGTGTGCCTGAGGTGGCACGAGGTGGTCAGGAAGTGGCCCTGAGGACGGTCAGGCTGTAGCCTCCTCCCAGCCCTCAGAGGGCTCACGCTGGCCCCTTCCTGCTGCCCCTGGAGGGTGGCTCGAGGCAGAAAGGAAACCTGGCCTCTTCCCTGCCCACTTCCCTCTCCAGCCTCCCTCGCTCTCACCTGGGATGGGCCCAGGCCCCAGTGGACGTGCCTCCCCCGCCTCGGCCTTCCAGCTGCCCTCAGCAGCAGACTTGGCCCTCACAACCCCCTCTACTCCGGCTCCGTGGGTTCAGAAATTCCGTCCCACCCAGCCCTCTGAGGTGCGCCCAGCTGACCACGGCGTCTCAAACACCCCTCAGCGCTAACTGACTAGAATGCGTGAGGTGGAAGGCACCTTCCACACCAGGCGCCCCCAGTGCTCAGGACGCACGCAACACTGCACAGCCACCTCCTCCGCCTGATCCCCAAAGCCTGCGCTCCTCCAGAGGTGTCTGCCCGTCGGCCATGAGAAGACTGGAACTCCCAGGGGCCGGTACGGTGGCCTGGGCGTGTCCTTGTCCTGTGTGCACCACTGGCAGTGCTGCTGAGGAAGCCGATGAGTGAGGAAGGGGCTGCTGAGCTCCGGCGAGTCCTGGGTGCACGTCGCAGCTTGCAGGCCCAGCACCCACTGCACCGCCCACGAAGGTGAGGGAGGGCATCCTCGCCACGGGCGGGGCCCAGGGGACGGTCCTCAAGTCGGCCTGAGTGAGGGGGTTGCTGTGATTGACAGCCCGTCGGAGACTCGGGGCACACAGGGACCCACTGCCTCTGTCACCATGGTGCTTGGAGGCCTGGCCCTGCCGACACCTCAGTCACTTCACACAAGTGGGTGCCACGCACGTGTCTCTTCAGAGTGACTAATTAGCTTTACTCAGACTTGACAACAACCGGGCTGGGCCGGCCCCCAGGGAACCCAGCCCCTTCGCAAGGGTAACGCGCCCTCCCAGCCGAACCCGGACCAGGAAGAGCATCTGTCGCCCACACGGCCACCCGCCCAGAGTCATCAGCACAGCTAATTACCACTAATTGTAATATCGTTTCTGTCTTGCTGCTAATACATTTAGACTTGCTAATCAAATCAAACCATTCCACCTTGCCGCGCTGCCTTCGAATAAACATTTCTGCAAAATGAGAAATAAATAACTCCCAAGCTTTGTTCTCCTCTCTGCAGCCGCTGTCTGCAGGCAGAGTGGGGTGGGGGTGGCCATTTGTCTTTGGGTCCAAAGGCATAGAAGAAATCAGAGGAGGAACCAGCCTTGATTGTCCAAAACTTCCCATCAGGTGGAGAGAGGGTGACCTGGAGGCCGGGGGAGGAGGGCGGAGGGGACTGTCCACGGAGCTGCCCTTCTCGTTATGTGCTGTCCCTGTGCGGGGCTCCACCCCCTTGGGGGGTCTTGTCCAGGCAGCCCCCGAGGGGCTGGCAGCTCCTTCTCGGGACCCCTCAGGCCTCTAAGCTGCTCTCACTCACCAAGTTGGGGTGCATGGTCTGCTTCCGGTCGGGCTCTGAGCATGCTGAGGGCAGCCATGCCTCGGGTCTGTTTTCCCAGACACTCACCCAAGGCCCGCACCAAGCAGGTGCACAGGGAACCCCAGCTCAGCGGCAAACAGCCCCAGGGCCTCAAAAATGTCACTCTCGTTTTCAGATGAGGAAACCAAGACTCAGAGATGCTAAGTGGCTGTGAGCCCTGAGAGAGGTGCACAGCGGGACCTGGGAACTACTCCCGTCTGACCTGGCTCTCACCTGTGCTCCTTCAGAAAGGAGGGAAGGGAGGGCACAGGCACCTCCATGGCCCCCAACAATGGTCACAGGAGGACCAATGAAGCAATGTGACAGGCTCAGCAACATCCAGGGCTCTCTGCTCAAGGACACACTGGAGTGAGAATTCTGAGAATTCTGGAATGGAAACTGACAAAGTTCGGCCATGACTGCAAGGTGACAGAAGCACACCAGTTACCACAGCGATGGAGACCTGGCTCACCCCGGACACCCAACCCGCGGCCAAGGAAGGTGCGTGTGCTGTCCCAGGGGCCACAGGACTTCCCAGCCACAGCCCTGGGTGGCTCCCTGTGCCTTGGCCAAGGTCAATTCCCATCACCAGCCTGGGAGACTGGAGTGTGGAGGGTGGACACAGCACAGCTGGCGGTGGGGAGCCGGGGCCCTCGCCTGGACTTTAGGCAGCTCTTGCACTAAAAGACACAACCAGAACAATTACACAGGAGGAAGAGTCATCTGGGGCTCACAGGTCAGCAGTCCCAGTCCACAGACAGCAGGCTCCCTCCCTGGGGCTCAAGATGGGGCAGGACATCATGGTGGAAGAGTGTGGCAGAGGGAAGCAGCTTGCGAGATCAGGAAGCAGAGAGAATCTCCACTTGCCAGATATGAACACACACCCCAAAGCCGGCCCAGTGCCACACCCACCACCAGCTACCACTCAGCTAATCCTCTCGGGATTAACTCACTGATGGGTTAAGACTAGCTCACCGTCCAATCGCTTCTCTCTGAACCCTCTTGCACGTGAGCTTTGGGAGACACCTCACATCCAAGCCAGGACGCCTGGCTCTCCGGGTGGGGCTGATCCACTCTGAGCCCAGAGGAGAACCAGCATGCACATCTCTACCCTTAGGCTTCTGTTCACCTCAGGGCAGAGCCTGGGTGGACACCTGGCCACCATCACGGCCGGCAACCCTGCAGGCTGGTCCTGCTGAACCCACTTCACAGATGAGGAAGTAGAGGCCGGGCAGGTCATCGACTCCCCTAAGAGGATGCAGGCCCAGGTCACTCCAAGCCCGTTTCCTCCCGCTCCCCACCAGGCCAGGCAGCTCAGGGGGTCCTCCGTAAACTCCTGTCTGGTATCTCATGGCCCCTGCTTCTGCCCAAGCCACAGCCACACGATTCATACACAAAACTAAGAAATGAGAAGCACACGCACATCCAACAGGGATGTCGATTTTAATTAATTTCAGACTTCGTATGTTTCTGGCAATTATTTGTAACGAGGTTTACAGAGGGCATTTAAAATTAATTGTGATTTTTATCTGGAAATCAATGCTTATTTTTAAGCAGCTCATTAGGGGCAAGCGTGTGATACAGAGCAGCAGGCTTTGCCAGGAAGGAGGCACCAGGCGCTGAGAGGAGCGTCCAGGAAAGGAAGGTGTCTGAACTGTGGCGAGGGGATCAAAGCCGGCTGAACTACCAAACGAAGCGCCAGTGGACAAAACAAAGGCTGACAGACGGGGCTGTCAGGGCAGAGACCCTCTTAATGAAACGGGAGAAGCGGGGTGCGCGCCTTTCACTGTGCAGCAATTCAGCGCAGGCCACGAAAGCACCTCAGGGCCACCCAGCCAGGCTTGGGGAGCTTGCTGACTCGGGCTGAGGCCACACGGTGAGCACCCCGCAGGGGCCTCCCGCCTGGAAACCAGGGACGGGGAGGAACCACTGAGGGCCAGCAGGCAAGCCCGTTTCCAGACGCACTGCCACAAGGCAGCTAAGGGAGATCGCTTAGGTCACCTTTTGTGCTTTTGATATTTAAAAAAAAGTTTGGAGAAATCAGTTTTAAAATCAGCCTAAGAAAAACAAGTGCAGATGAACAGAAACAGCCAAAGAGCAATCATAAAACATGAACGAACACAGCCAGCACCACGTCATTTACAAAACATTAGCACCATGCTCCTCATGCTGCTCAGTCACAGGATTAAAACTGAATACAGTCCTGTGAGTTAGGATCAAAATCCCGCTAACATTTGCAAAGGCCTTTATATCTTATAAAGATACTATCATCTCCATTTGCAGATGGAGAAACTGAGGTTTAGGAAGATTCCACACCTTAACAGAGTGTGAGAAAGCAATATTCTAAAGACCTGGAGCTGAGCCCCTTTCCATGCCCTGAGCTCCTCAATCTATCCCCGAGGTTAGCAAGGCATGGCATCACCACCACCATTACCACTGCGATCATTACCACCCCCCACCGTGATCACTCTACCACCATCACCATCACCTGCAGCACCACCTTCACTATGACCACCACCACTGCCCCACTGTGATCAACTACCACCATCATCACCACCACCACCACCACTACCCCTACCACCACCCCACCCCACCATGATCACCACCACCACCACCACCACCACCATCATCACCACCACCACCATCATCATCACCACCATCATCACCACCATCACCACCATCACCACCACCACCACCACCACCACCACCACCACCATCACCATCACACTACCATTGCCTCCACCAGCACCACATTCAGCACCATGGTCAACACGGACCAAGAAGCTTCTGCACGTCCACCTCCAGGCCAGAGACCTGCCAGGGGATGGGGAGTCAGCGGAGGGCACTCGAACTCCCGGCCCTGAGGTCAAGATGGTGACTCCCAGTCACAGGACACAATGCAGTGGAAAGTGGCCACACTGGACTTTGTCCCCAGAGACAACTGGCAACTTCCAACTTCTCTCAGGCTTGCCCCCAGCACCAGCGATGGTCCAGGAGAACGGGAAGAGTCCTGCCCCCATTGGGTGTAATCCCACAGAACTGCCAATGGCCCGGCACCATTACCCACAGCAGCCGAAAGATGGAAGCAGCCACATCCACCAGAGACAGACAAGTGCAACGTGGCCAGTCAGCCTCGGAAAAGGAGGACATTCTGGTACATGGTACAGCATGGAAGGACCTCCAAAGCATCGTGTTAGGTGGAACAAGCGAAAAAAGACACACGTGGTGGGATCACAGGGCTCCCTAGAGTCGTCATGGCAGAGGGAGAAGGGGCTGCCGGGCGCGGGGAAGGGGGTGGCGAGCAGAGGTCTGGCTGGAAGACAGCAGTGCTGGTGGTGACGGCCACGTGGCACAAATGGACATGCTGCCAGGGGCTGGACACCTCAAACCGGCAAGGTGCTGAGTTCCGCGCTGTGTCCGTCCCGTGTATGGAACATTCTGACCCACGTGATGTAACGAAGTTAGGACGTGCAAACAAGAGAAAAACAAAAGGGAGATCCCCAGGCTGCACACCTGAGCCACCCGGAGGGGAGGCAGCGGCAGAAGCCTGGGCTTGCACACTCGCTGATCCCCGGCCCACACTGGGCCTGGGAGGCAGTCAAGCCCAGAGTGCCATCCATGATGCCCGGCAGCTGCATCCCAGTTGGGGCACTGGGAGGGCCGGGCAGGAACAGGAGCCCTGGAGAGGGCAGAGGCCTGTGTGCACTCAGTGAAGGATCCGCAGTGGGAAGGAACGGGCGCCTGGCCACCCTGCAGGCCAGGCAGAACCCGGAGCGTCGCTGAGGGGAGGGGAACCTGTGCTGCCACGGGTTGTGCTCCAGCGGCGTGGGACACGTGGGACAACAGCGCCAGGGTCCTGGTGGGTCTCCTCCCCTCAGGGAAGGGGGCGGAGGTCCCAGAGCCAGAGCTCGGGAGACAGAAGAGACAGGCCTGGATACCCTGAGAGGGGGCGGCGCCTTAGGAAGCTTGGGGGTCCCAGAACAGGAGTGTGCCCGACTGCCAGTCTGCTCCACCTGTATCCTGCGCTCCATGGGGACCCCTCAGGCCAGCTGGCCAGGCCTGCCTCTGCTCTGCTGGCTCTGCCAGGGCACAAAAGCAGAAGACTCACCTGGGGACAGGAGACAGGGCGGCCACTGCACTGGCTTCTCCAGCTGGGTGTACAGGGGGAGGTCTCTTCCAAACGCACTCGGTCCCTAGCAAGCCAAGTCCGACCTCCTCAAGGGACGGGGGCTGGTGACCAAGGGACAGACCATCCTCTCGGCACACCACGGTTCTCAGGAGGTGCTGAGGTGGAGCAGGAATTTGGCTGTTAACCCCGTTCCCGCCATGGCCTCAGAGGCCATGAAGGACAGTCAGTGACCACTCGCGGGGAAAACCCGTGTCTGCACGGTCCCTGAGGCCACACTGTAGGGGAAACCGCTGCCGGGGTGGAGGGCGGTGGCAGCACACAGCGTGAAGGTGCTCTGCGCCCCGACTGCTCCACACAGGACGTGGAGTCCAGGTTGCGATACAATTGAAAGAAAAGCGACCCAAGAGCAGAACTCACTCAGGTCCCTGCCTGGAGACACGGCTGCCTGCAGTGTGCATGGCCAGCTTGGCCTGTGGGACCCTGGGGGCCTCTTGGTCAAGAAGGTGCCCTTGAAAATCTGCCTGTTGGATCTGACCCTGAGCAAGGGCAGCAAGTTCCCAACCCCACGTGGCCACGCGAGGCCCCGGACTCTGGGGTCCTTTTTCTTTTAGATGTTGATAGACCTTTATTTCATTCACTTATTTATATGTGGTGCTGATACTCTAAGGCACTGCCTCGCACATGCTAGGCAGGCGCTCTACCACTGAGCTACAGCCCAGCCCACTCCGGGTCCTCCTTGCAGGTCTCACTCCTCACTCCCCGCAGACCACGAGGTGACCACGAGGCATCGTGGACACTTCACGTCAGCGCTGCCCAGACCAAGCCAAAGCCGAGCCCCACTGCCCAGCTGCACTTCTCTTTCCAAGGACACGTGCACAGCCAGCACAGAGACAGTGTCGGGGGTCCCACCAGGGGCCTCTTGAGTGGAGGGAGGGGCGGAGGGAGGGCAGAGGCAGCAGCAGGAAGACCAAGGGGCAGCAGGGTCCTTTCTCCCCGGAGAGCAGGCGGCTCACGTAAAGAGCAGAGCGCTGCCACCCAGGAGCTGGAACGTGGCAGTGACTTGATGTTTCAGGGCCTCGATTTCTTCATCTGCAAAGTGGGACGAAAAGGCCTCCTGGGGTGGAGCAGCCGCCTCTGGAACCCGGGGCTGCCACCCCTGCTGTGGACCAGGAGAACCATGCCCAGAGGTGCCCAGAGGAACTGGGCACTTGCCACTCCCAGGGCAGCGCTGGGGAAGCCGAGGCCTTTGCCAGGGAGTCTGACCACTTCTGCTCCCTCGCGGGCCTCAGCTGCTCCTGGACACCTGCCACGTGGCAGGGACTGGGTGCTCTAGACAGTGTGGGGAGGCTGGGTGGGAGACACTGGCGCCCGCAGTGGGGTGCAGACGATGTCCAGCGGAGGTGACGGACACCTGCACGCTCTGCTCTCACACCTGCCACCAGCACCCGACGGCCATTTCAGACACACTGACACATGACCCCCTGGTTTTCCATGGAACGTTCATGGATCCAAACCAAGGCACCTCTCAGCCCTGGAGGAACAAGTGGCCTTATAAACAACCTGCTTATGGCACCTCTGTGGCCAGGCCACACACACCTGCCCAGTCCTGCCAGGTGTCCAGGGCTGCAGGACAGGGGTCGTGGGGGGGGGGGGCAGTGCTGCTTGCGTGGCCCCCACTCAACCAAACTTGCAAGAACAGGGGCATCACGGGACAGAAATGGGGCACGAGACAGGCTCCCAGGCAGGACAGCAGGGACGCATGCCTGAAGCTGGGGTGCTACCCCGTGGGTGTGGGAGCCGGGCGCACCGAGGCGCACATCCCCGGGCGGAGAGACAGTGGAGAAGAGCTGGGGCAGTTCCTCCAGGCTGAGGTGAGATGGGGAGGCAGGGGCCACCTCCACCGCCTCGCTCACCTCCCCACTGCTGCGGCTGCAGCCTGCTACATGGCACAGCCAAAAAGGTGACCCACAACTGCCATCGCCCTCCTGGGCGCACGGCCCACTGTTCCCTGTGGGCAAGGGCGGGAAGGGGTACAGACCCAGTGCCTTGCAGGAGGGAGCGTCCCAGCAGAAGGGAGCCCCTCTCGCCCCACCTGTGAGGACAGAAGGCTGCCGGCTTCCCATCAGCTGGTCACTGGCACACTCTACCCTGCAGGAGACCGCAGGTCCATGCACAGTAAAGAGAAAAGGTGCGTGACGTTGGTTGGGGACTGTGGCCATGGCTTCTTTACGCCTTCCAGTGGCAGAGCTGGAGTCGGGACCAAGGTCCCCAACCAGGGCAGAGCTGCCTGAGCACAGGCAGGGCGACATCAGCCTGAACCACCCAGGTGGTCTTAGGGGTTGCCTGAGCCCCCCGCCGGCATCCAGGACAAGGAGGGTGCACCCCAGTCCTACCAGCCCTGCCCCAACGCTGGTCAGCCGGCCCGGGGCCGATGCCCCACATGGGTGACCACCAAATGCATCATCCCATAAGCCCGGGGACACATCCAGGAGACAGGAACCTTTGAGAGGTGTCTTCTCCCCGAGGCACTGACAGGCACCATGGACGTCCAAGGGACAGGAGCCAGGCCCCAGCCAGCAGGGTCTGTGCTGGCTCTGTGCCTTCAGCCCCCAGCCCACTTCCTGTCCTGCCAGCAGAGACCTCAGTGCCACAGCGCACAGGCACACGAGGCGCCAGGTGTGTGATAAGGTGGTGCGGGAGAGGAGGACACTGGCCACCTGACCCTGGCCTGGCTCCACAGGCAGTGGGCCCTGCAGGCAGTGGCTCGGACCCTGCCTGGCTTGCTCCCTGGACTGGTCAGCCCACCCCACTCTTCACACCCATGGGCTGGACCTCGCCTGTTTCCACTCCACCTTCACCCTATGAGGAGGTGGCCGCTCCATCTCCGTTTTACAGATGCAGAAACCAACTCAAAGACCATGGGCTTTTCCCCACTCTGCTCCAGGGCAAAGAGGCTGCAGCCAGGGCCCAGCCACTCCAAAATCACCTGCAGTTCAGGGACGAGCTTCCCCACCCGCAGGCAGGTGCTTGTCACCATCTGCCCCTGTGTCTGGAGGGGCCTTGCTGACCCAGATGACCTCAACCTAATTGTATCAGCAAAGACCCTCTTTTCAAATAAGGTTGCATCCTGAGTTTCCAAAAGGACAGAGTTTTGGGGGACACTGGTCAACCCAGTGCATCTGCCAGACTAGAGTTGGGGGAATGGGGCTGTTGGGGTGCCCAGCCACACAGGACACTGTGGGCTCCCTCATGGGTGTGTCCCAACAGCTGGAGCAGAGTGACACAGGCTGGAACTGCTGTCCTGAGTGATGTCATGGCTTTACTCTCTGAAGCTGATACCTGGAGGCTACTCTGAACGCTGGGAATCAGGAACATCCCAGAAAATATGGGGCTGGCCCCAGTAGGTGGCTCTCCAGAGTAAAGAGTGACACTGACCTGTGCGGCAACACGTGCGCCCTTTGGAAAAGGGCCCAGCGGAGGGCTTCACCCTGACTCTCCTTCATTCGGTAGCAAAGAAAGGCTGTTCAGAAGCAGGGCAGATGGAAGGAGGAACAGGCAGCCGCTGGCCTTCCACATGTCCCTCCAGCCCTGCAGGGACTCGGGGCTCCCCACCCCACCTCCCAGGAGCTGCATGGCTTCCACAAACTGCCCAGCTCTGTTGGACTCAATTTCCTCATCTGTTAACTCTAAGTTCAGAAAACACAGTCCCCGCTGAGACTGCAATGTGTCGCTGAGCTCTCGGACGTCAGGACATGCCCGTGAGGAGGCCACGGTGTCCGGCATGGCCAGGCACCTCAACTGCCCACCTTCCAAGCTCCAGCTGGGCTGGGCAAGGCCAGCTTCCACTGGCAGGTGCACTGGGCGGACCAGGGTCCCCCGAACTCCACCCATCTGGAAATTCAGAATGCGACCTTATTTAAAAACAGGGTCTTTGCAGATACGATTAGGTTGCAGTCAGTCGGGTCAGGGGGGCCCCACGGACACAGAGGCAGATGCTGAGGGAAGATGGCCAGTAGAAACGGAGGCCGAGCCCAGAGGGACGCGTCTGCAAGCCAAGGGACGCCAGGAGCCGCGACGCTAGGGGCAGCAGGAAGGCCACTCCTCCAGAGCCTTCGGAAGGAGCACAGCCTGCTCACGTGCTAATTCAGACTTCCGGAGCCCAGAAGGTGTGAGGAATACTTTGCTGTTCGAAGCCCCGTTTGTGGTCTCAGAACTGGCTCAACAGAGGACAGTTGCAGCTGGGCTGGAAAGCAGCTGGCCCAGGGCCCTGTGCTCAGGAGCAGCCGCACCAGGCGGGAAGGGACCCAGCCTCCTCCTCTCCCGGGCTGCCTCCCTCGCCTCGGAGGTGTCTGGCCACACTTCCCCAGCCCCACTCAGAAGCTGCAGATCAGAGTTACACTCGTCCACTTCTGCTAGCCATTGGCCAATCAGTATCATCACGAGAAAGAAGTCCAGATAAAAACGCCCTAGCCCAGGCGTGCAGATCAGCATGCCTGCGAGGGGGCTGGCCCTGTGGGGCACTGGCCACGCGCCTGCCCCACCTTCCAGGCCCGGCCACGCTCCCCTCCACACTGGCTCCTGCCGGCCAGCAAGGTCCTGGCCCCCAGCGCCGTGTTTACCTTTTCCATCAATTAAACAAAGCCGAAGAGAGGCAATCACAGCCTCAGGAAGGCGGGTGGGTATGTCCCTCCCTCCAGCCACCAAGGTGGGGGTGCGCGGGGGGATAAATTACTGCCCCGTGAGTCCGGCTGCGCCGGGATGTAATAAAATGTGTTGCTAAGATACAAGTACCAACAAGTTCATTAAAGGACACTTTAGACCAGGCTGCCAGACTCCTCTCCCTTCCAAGGCAGCTTATTTGGTATCGTCCCTAGTGTTTGTAATTAGATCCCCAGTATGAGAGGCTGCACGCCCCATTCAGGTCCGCTCGGTGAGCACGTTAATAAGATAACTTCAACGAGACCCTGGTTCAGGCCGGGGCGTGGGGAGGGCGGTGCCGCAGGACAATTTCATACGTGGAAACAGATCTGAGCTCCGCTTAGTTTTCTGAATGGGAGACAATACCTCGGAAGAACCCCAGCAGCTCCCTGGTCATACAACCTGGGGGCTCCGTCTCCCACTGGACTACAGAGTCCTATGCCCTGGGACCCAGGACGATACTACAAACTCGAGTCCATGGCCTTTGAATCTTGGGGATCATCTCGGAGCCCAAGTATCTGAGAATCTCAAGGCTGCTATCCTAGCAGTTCCGGGCTGGACCCACCAAGTGATGGCCAGTCATAAGTAGCCACCCACGTGGTGGGCAGGAGGAGATGGAGGGCTCACTGCCAACACAATGGAGCTACCAAGGGAAGCAAGGCCAGAGGAGGGATGTCAGACCCTACACAAGAGGTCAGGGTGGCTGCCCACCAGCTGGCCCTGAAGGAGGACACAGCCAGGGCTCAACATGGTGCAGGAAATGTGTCAGGGAGCTTGGGTGAGTCACATGAGCCTGCAGGAGTGTCCCTTTTGGCTGCACTGTCCTGACCACTCCACAGACCAGAAGACCCCATGGGCACCTCTAAGCAGGCTGCCCAAGGCCATGTCACGTGAGCTGGGGAGAGGCTGAGTACACTCCTGCTGCAAAAGACTGGGGTCCCCAGGCTGTCAGTGGGCGGCCACAGAACCCTTGATGGCCACAGGGTTCCTGAACCCAGAAGCTCAGCATGTGGGAGGACCCTGCTGCCCCTGGTCCCAGTGCCAGCTGGGGCTGCTTCTCCTTCAGGCCTGGACAGTGGCTGTGCAGGCAAAGGCCTCCAAAAGCCAGCTCAGGGGCCAGCCTGCGGGTCACTCCCGCCAGCACACTCCTGCTAGCTGCGCCATCCTGAGGAAAGGCGGTAGCGGCCATGTCAGAGGTCACAGGCCCTCGCCACCCTGCTGGCTCTTGGTCTCACCCTCACGCTCGTGCTCCCCGCCACACGAACTGTCACCGGAAGCACACGCCATTTCCTCTGCCAGGAACTCTCTTCCCACAGGAGGCCACCGGCTCCCTCCGGCTTCCACAGGGCTGTGCCCCACAGCTGCCTTCTCAGAGAAACCTCCTTGTCACCCACCTACAACTGCCCCCCCACGCACCTCCCCTGCTCTGCTTCTTGCCAGGCTCCCTGCCACCCCCCAACCTCCCGCCTTTGTTTACGATGCTTCTGTTACCTATCTCCCCCTCTGCCTGGGAGCACCCCTGCCCACGGCCAGAGCCCAGCAGGAGCAGGCGCACACTGTCCTTCTCACCAGGCAATCTCTTCTGGACACACAGAACCGCCCGGCCTGGGGGCAGGCCTAGGGCAGAGGGCTGTCACCGTGGCTCCCTTTCCGGCTCCTCTGCTGAATGTTCTGGGCAGCCGTGTCTGGCTTTAAAGCACCAGCCACAGGTGCTCCTTGCGAGATCCTTCCACAGGCCTCGGCTGCCACCTTCAGTACCTGCAGCTCTGACAGTCTCCAGGGCCTCTGGCTTCAGACCACGGTGGCCCAGTGACTGTCTCCTCACTTCCCCTGCCAAGCCAGGACGAGCTCCTGGGGACCTACTTGCAGTGGAAGCTGGGAGATGGACAGCAGCGACCTGAGCCGAGAGCCGCGGGCTGTCGGGTGGCGGTTCAAGAGATCACACTGCGCGGATCTGCGTGGCGTGCACCCCCCGCCAGGGCACACTCCTCACGGGCGAGCGCTGGTGGTGCTGACTGTGGGCACCGCTGCCTGTCACTCGTGAGCTGCATCCCCATTAACTCTGGATCACAACACGTACACGCACGTCCTTAATCACACTTCCAAGTTCACTGCACACACACTGGCTGTCTGCCTGAACAACAGCAAAGAGAAACCCCTCTCCCTCCCCTTCCCTGCTCCCCTGCCCCAGGCCCTTCTCTTTCCTGGGGCTGAGAGCCTCTCCCAGCCCTGCACAGTGACAGCCTGCAGACCCCCCTGCTACCATACTTAAGACCCCAAAACGCAGGCAATATGCCCCCAAAGGCGACTGCCCCATTATAGCTGTTGGTTCCTCTTCCCTCTGGCGGCTGACTCCCCCTCATAGCCCACAGGGGGCCTCGAGCCCTGCATACAGACTCTGCAAGCAGAAAGATGTGCACCTGGATGGGGCGGGGGCAAATGACGTGCAGGTCCTCCTCTGCTGTGCCCGGGACACAGAGACCCGGACGCGGACCCATACCAAGGACCAGCACTGATTCCGACCCAACAGGTTTCACAAGCAGATGATTCCCAGGGCACGAGGCTGGGGCAGGCGGCCCTCTCTTACTTGTACAAATCGGAAGTCACCTGCTGAGTGACAACCATTCTGAAACCACTAGAATGTCACCAGGGTCCCCTCTTGGTGGCCCTGCTGTTGGCACACAAGGACATCCCTTGCAGGACCCAGACCTCTCACACCGGGCCATGCTCCAGGAAAGCAGCTTTCAACAGAAACCTCCAGCAAACGGAATCTTGCTGTGCAAATGAACAGGAGGTTTTCCCTGAGGCCGCAGTGTGACACTTGGTGGAAGACTAGCTCTGGCCCTGACTTGACACCCCTGCCCCACAGCCACGCGCCCTCCGAGGTGCCCCCTGGCCCTCGCCTGGGGCATCAGAAGTCATCCGCCAAGCCTGGACAACATGTGCCCTCAGCTCCCACCGAATCCCAGCCTGGGGCCCAACCACATTCTGGACACTGCAAACTCCCAGGTCTCTGTCCCAACAAGAAGCTGCACTGGCCTCTGCTTTCCCACAGCAACACTGCCTCTGGCCCGCCGGCCTTCTGTGTCCCATATGATGTTCCCAAAGCACATGGATGACGGCTCCCTCACTCAGCTGCTCTGCTGAGCCACAGGAACACACCCAGCCCAAGGGACACACATCCCCAGGACGACCCTGCCTGACAGGCAGCTCTAGGAGACCAGGACCCAGCCAGGCCGGCCCCTCTGCCCTGCTTCAGGATGAGGGTTCAACTCGACCCTGGGCAAAAATGTGAAAGTCCTCAGCAGATGCAGCCCTTCCTACTGCACCTCAACAAGACCACACAAACGTCAAGCCGAAAAATAAAACGATTATGTAAAGCACAGCCCATGCGAGACCGCGAGGGACGCCTGCTATTGGCAGGCAGGGGCCGTAGCCAGAGCGAAGCCGCATCAGCAATTTCTCCCCACTCGCTGGAGACTGCTACTACCGAGCAATAAGAAACTGCCAATAAAAAAATCTTAAGGAAGCATATTTGTTCTGTTGGAGAACAGAGGCCACTTCAAAATGAGATGAAGCCTCCACCTTAATGCATAAAATCTCAACACCAGCAACAACCAGAGGAGAGGACGGCAGCACCCAACACCCTGGGGCTCAGCCAGGGCGCGTGGCAGACGGCGCTCACTGCCCAGGCCTGGGGCTGTGCTCAGGGGCAGCCTGGCTCCTGCTGGTGGGGCCTCACACGGCGGTCCTCCCTGTCCCCAGCCTTCCACGTGCTCCTCAAGTCTGTGCTCCAGGGAGAGGAAGAGACTCGGCCCAGCCTCCTCGAAGCTGCTTCCACTTTCTCCTTGGGGGTGACTGACCCACTGGGCTCGGCTCCTACACTTCCACCGAGCACTGTGGGCAGCGGAATCCACACACAGCTCCACACCACCTAGCATTAGCACTGCTGCTCCTCCCCAGCCGCCCGCTGCAGGGTTAAGAGCCCAGAGCCCATAGCCGGAGGCCCAGAGCGGGGTGACCTCGATGGTCACTGGACCTCACCGGGCTTCAGCCTCTTCCCGAGCAGAACAGCAATCAGCAGCAGGCCTTCCGCAGAGGGCCTCCGAGGGAAACTCCGGGGTCTGCAGGTGGTCGAGTCACACTCGCAGAGGACGCAGAGGCAGGGCTCACTCCTGGTGCCATCTCCCTAACCCTCCTGTTGCCTCTTTAAGATCATTTCTTGGGCATGAACCACAGCTAAGAACTGTGCTGACGGGCAACATGATGCTATTCCTATTTTACCCGTAAGGAACCAGGGCCTCTGAAGAGGCGAACCCTGCCCAGGTCAGAGCTGCCGGGGACGCAGCGGCGTCCACCTGGGCCTATCTGGCTTAAGGCCTGTGCACAGACCTCGTTGTTACAGGCCTCTCCAGAAAGCCCGAACAGCACTCTCCAGGGGCTGTCTCCAGGGCACAGACACCGGGGGCCCACGCCCAGCCCTGCAGGTGACCAGGTGACTGAGACTCTGCTTCTCATCCAGAGCCTCCCCTGCTGAGGCAGGCCCCGTGGCAGCCACACGCTTCCCCGGATGAAGCAGGAAGCAGGCACGTTTACCTCTGGTTCGCACGAGGGAAATAAAAAAGGCGCCGAGCCCAGGATCCGGTTCCTGAGACAAAGGTGATCCAGCAAAACTCGCTGAAGCACAGGCTGATCAGAGGGCCAGCAGGTCAAAGGAGGCATCTCGGGGTCTCCCAAGTTGTCATCAGCTCACTGAAAAGTTCAGCCCCAACTGAAATCAGATGCCCAGCGGTGGCAAGGTGTGTGAAGAGGTGAGGTATCAAAGTGAATGCTTTGGACTGGCTGAAGAGGACAGCCTACTGGGTGGTCACCACCAGCCTCCCTGAGTTGCAAGAGACAGGCCCCCTCCTGCCCAAGGACCTCCCGAATGGGGATAGCCCAGTGCATTTCCCGGGTCAGCCTTGCCTTGGTGGGCAGAGTGCTCAGGTTCACCCGCACTGGACCCCTCAGTGCCCTCCACACACAACCCCCCCACCGGTGACCTCCCCTCAGGAATCTGAGAGGGAGGTCTCATTACAACCCCCACCTTACAGACTGGAAATGGAGCTCAGAGGGCAAGAGGACTTGCCCGGGGCACTCGGCTGGGTCAGGGGCACGTGGGGCCTTGGCTCTTCTGGTCTCATCACCTTGTATCTGACAACACAGTGACCAGATGGAGAGGCGCTAGGGGCCAAGACACGGGGAGCCCAAGGGTAGGGGCAGAACTGGCAATTCCATGCCGGTCCAGAGCTGTGTGACCTCGGGACGCCGTCCTCCTCTGATCTGTCCAGGAGAGGACAGGGAATGGCGTCTTTAAGGAGAGCGCTGAGCCGGCCGAGGCTGTGTACACAGGCTGCCTCCAAGGCTTCCCCAGGGACAAATGCCACCCTCCTTGGAGCTGTCCCACAAGCCCCACAGAGCGTGCCATCCCCTCCACTGCTGGTGGCCAGGCGTCTCGGGACAACGCCTGGCTGGGGGACGGGTAAATGGAGACAACTGCACCGAGCACTGAGAACACACCTGTGAGCAGAGACCAGGGAGATGTCTGCAGGAGCGAGGTGTCGCCATCACAAACCGTGTCACCCACCCACTACATGTCCCCAGAGTGCTGGGAGCTACGCTGGTGTTCCCAGGTCAACCTGAGCTGCTTCCAACAGATGTCCACAACACTGCAGGTGTGAAGGGCAAGTCCGGCAGTGTGAGGATCACGACACGATGGGTGTGCATGTACAGAGGGCAGCCCCCGACACTGAGGCCTGATGCTGATGGTGTCCAACAGGGGGCAACAGCGAGGGGGATCATCCCATCCATGCTGCCACACTCAAACCTGTGCTGATCCTCCCAGCATGCATGTCTTGCTAGTACCACAAAAACTTTCTTAAGTAGAATGCCTCTTTATCTCCTCTATGGTACAGAAACAACAGGCTGCTGATCACTGCCTTCCTGGTAACGTCTCACTTTGGAGCAGGAGAATGGTAATTAATTTTGTGACTTCAAAAACAAATGATGCTTCCTCTCATTCTAGTGACATAATCCTGGAGTTTGTTATGGGCAATAAAAATAAATACAAAATAAAACGTAACTAGTTACACCTAACATAGATGCGTGTGCTTTACCACACACACGTCTGTTCTCTTTAGGCAGTTACCTGCCCAGTCATCCTGGAGGCTTCCGGAGCTGTGCCCCACAAACTTCCTGGCTCAGGAAAGGCAGGAGGAGGTCCCTTGTAGTCCCTGCCCACCCCATCTCGCCTCGCTGGTCACTGGCACTCTGCAGCCATCTCTAACCCCCTGCTCCCGGACGCCACAGCCATGGATCCTGCAAGCACCCTCCAGCTCACCTGCTTGGGGTTGGGGGCTCGGCCTCCTCCACTCTCCCCCTGGGATCTGCTTCCCACTTCACATGCCTGCCTGTCCCGTTTGCACCAGCTGGGAGCTGCTGCCCTCACCGGGGCCATCGCTGACTGCATGCCTACTGCAGGCTGGAGCTCCCCTGGGACCACACGTCATCACCACGGACCCTCACACTCCTCCCCGCCCTGAAAACACGGGGAACAATCCCGGACTGATTCTGGGCAGACCCCCAGGGCAGCGTGTGCACGGTCAAGACAGCCAAGGCAGGCGCTCCTCAGAGGCAGGGCGGCACTCGGTGTCGGGGACCTGCTAAAAGCACCAGGAGGGCCCCGCTGCCAGGCTAAGGGGTGCGGTGGAGGCCCCACTGCCCCAGCAGAGGACAGGCAGCAGCAGGGCCCTGGGTTCCGCCCAGAGGGCAACGGGAACCCACTTGAAGATTGCGGGCAGGAAGCAGAGTGATCATATTCTGATTAAGACACTCACTCTGGTGAAGAACACACTAGAAAGAACACAAGATTTAGCACACTACTATTAAAAGTCAAAAGGTGAAGCCCGTTGGAACATCCATTGATAGGCGAATGTCTTCTACCCACAGGAGGATCATTCAGACACCAAAAGGAACCACGCACGGACACGCGCTTCAACTAGGGAGACCTCTGAAGGCTCGTGGTAAGTGAAAGAGGAGCCACTGAGGATCCCTGTGTGTTGCTGGTTCCCAGGGGGAAGTCCACAGCAGGCCCCTCTAGGGAGCAGGCGCGCACTCTCTGGGGCGGAGGGGCAGGGCAGTCAGACGGTTTCCTTTCTGAGCGTTAAACACTATGGAATGGATGCGGACAAAGTGCCCAGAAGTGCAACAGCTCCCGAATAGTTTGCTCTCTATAGGTGACACACAGTTCGCATGTGCCAGTGCACAAAACTGTTCTGTCCTCCTTTAAGTCAATACAGTGAGGCGGCTGCTGTCACCTTCCCAGGGTGGTGGGGACACCGAGGAAGCGGGGCTCAGGCGGAAGGGCACCAGGCAGCTTCAGTGGGTGAAGCTGGGTGGTCCAACCCCACACTCTCGCCCACAGAGGGTGAAAGGCGGAGCCTCGGGAGTTGGCATTAATTGGTCTCTAACCTGCGATCACAATGCTGCTTGAGCAGGAAAGGGACCCTGGAGAGGAAGAGTAAGCCTCACCTTCCTGAGGGGAACAGGCCTGCGGGGAGAGCTTGGAAGAGTCCGTCTTTTGACAAGCGAGACCCTCTCTGAGGGCAGTGCTCTGGGAATAAGCGGCCGCAGGCTTCACTTGGTGCAGCCTTCTAGGCGGAATCCTTCTGTGCTCGACGTGACTAGTGAATCATGCCAAAGACACGATTTAGTGCCCGAGGGAGCGCCATATACATACCGCCTTTCAAGAAGACAGATTTTTATTGCTGTGCTGGAGCACAGCCCCTTGGAACCCAGAGTCCATCAAATGGATGGATGGGGCAACGCACAGGCCCCAAGTTCACCTCCAGGGTCTCTGGCAAGTCCACACAGATGTGGACTCAAGTTCAAACACAAGACTAACTCTGGTCAAGCTGGACTGTGTGAAGTCAGGTCTGGAAATTCCACCTCACATGACATCAAAACACTGCGCTGAGGACTCCAAAAGGGGGGGACGCCTCCAGTGTTGATGATGGGTCTGTTATTTACATGAAGTGCTTGTTGCTTGACAATTTAGATAAAAATGTTACTGCCTCTCTGCATGTGCTGCAGATTCGTGGCGTAAAACCACTGGAGCAGCTAATGGAGTCTTCACACATCACATCTTGTTAAAGAAGAGGGGTCCACCCTCACCAGACGCAGCCCAGCACTGAGGGGCAGGCTACCCCGAGCAGAGCCTGCCTGTGTCCCCCACCAGAGCTGGGCTCTGACCAACTCCCCATGCCCTTCCCACAGAGAAAACATGAACTCCCTTTTCAGACAGCAGGGACCCATGACACACAGCTTTCTGTTTAACCCCTGAGCCCCCAGTGATGAGAGGAAAACTGGATACGATTTATCTGTTCACTTCCGACCAACAAACTACCTGATTTGGAGTCCCTTAAACACATATCTGAATGTCTAAAAGTAACTGAAAACATTCCAGTGCTAAAGGGCACCAGTGGCCCTGCAGACTGCGCTGCTGTGTTTCCACCCGGTGGATGATGGGGTCGGTTGTTCATTTTACTACCTTGTTCATCATCCTCCGCACGTGCACTTTTAATTGAAACTTAACCTTTATATCTGATACTCCAAGTGGGGGCAGCACATACACAAAAAAAAAAAAAATCTCCGGAGGTGGTGAGATTTTTTTTTCCCCCGAGTAACTATAAAGGAATTCTACCTTTAATTTTATGTTGTTGTTAAAAAATCAATTATGACATGCCAGCTTTTTCACCCCTACTCCCACATTTCGGCTCCTCCTGGACAAGTTTTGGGGTATCCAACCAGAGAGTCTCTTCAAAGCTCTAGCACAGCCCAGTCACCTCCAAATGTGTACCTCCACCTTTCCCAGGCCAAGCTGCCAATCACCACGGAAGTCTCCGAGGAGAGAGGGAGGGGGTAAATGTTAAGTCCACACAACTCAAGGCATCAGTGACCTCTGAAAGATGCAACAGCCAGCTAGGGAGAGAGAGGAGGCTTGATTAGCATGCTGAACCTGGCCTCAGCGCCCTCCCCTCCCTTTTATGAGCCCTTGTTATATAAAATGCCACAAAGGGAACCGGAAAAGGAACACACTTGCAGTTACAAACACAAGTTCGATGGCAGGGCAAACCCTGGCTGCTTACCAGATGTTATTTTAGTCATCTAAAAGAGAAACATTTTTAAAGGGCCAAGGAACAAAAGTTTTCTTGTTTCCTTTCTTTTTAAAAATACACAGGCGCGCGAGCGCACGCGCGCGCGCACACACACACACACACACACACACACACACACACACAAAGATGGAGGTGTATTCCTTCATTCGCAGGCATCCTTCCCGAGTTCAAATTTAAAGGCGAAGGCAGCCTGAGTAGGCGAGCTCCTTCCCCCAGTGGCTCCGTCACCTTCAAACAGGATTTTCAAATGTTTCTTTCAGCCTTATCTAAATTCCAGCATGTCGGATAATAAATAGCTACTCATTTACTATCATCATAAAAATTTAAACAGCCTTGAAACAGTTGCTACAATACAGAGGAAATGATCAAACCTAAGCTCGGAAGAGCCACTCCAAATAGTAAAACTATTGCCACGTAGCGCATACATAAAGACATTGTTGCCGTGAAAGCTGCGGGGTTGCTGGCTTCGGTTTTAAATCTACTCCAAGCGTAAGACTCAACAACTTGCCGTTTTATCCAGTGAAAAAGGGGCTTAGTAACCTCAGCTATTACTCCGCACCAGATTTGGTGATGGCTTTTTTTTTTTTAAAGAAAGTATCCGATTTGATTCTACACAGTGATTAAACATCTTTGTGCTCTGCGGAGAAGGGTCTTCCAACCCCTCCCCCTCCAAAAATGGCATCGAAGCAATCAAAATGGTAATGCCGGGCCTGGGTCCCCTCCCCCCGCGAACTCCCCGACTTCGCCGGGGCCGCGCACCGGGCCCCCCTCCGGCGGGAATGGAAGCTTCCACTCCCGGACGGGGGCGCGCAGCCGGGGGGTGGGGGGCCGCGGCACCGGCAGAAAGGGGTTAATGCCTGCGTCCCAACCCCGCCGTCCAGCCGGGCGCCCCCGACCGGGCGCGGACCCGCCGGAACAGCCATCTTTCTTTCCGGTCGCCTCCTCGCCCGCGCGCCCCCTCCCACCACTTTTCAACTTTAAAGACTCGGAAGGAGCACCGGGCCTCGGAGTTCTCCCTCCCGGGGGCCGGCGCCCCGCCAACCGCGTCCTCGCCTCTCCCTGCACGGAAACCCCGCCGGGGAGGGGGCGCCGGCAGCGAGGAGCGGCCGGGGGGGCTGGCTGTCCAAGTTTGGCGCAGGCGGCGGCGGTGGCATTCCGAAGGAAGCGCGATCGATGGCCGGGGGCGCGGCGGCGGGGGCGGGGGCGGGCCGCGGGCGGGCGGAGGGCGCCGAGGAGGGGCGCCCCCGCCCGCCGCCTCGGAGCCCCGGGAGCGCCATTGGCTGCGCCGCTCAAAGTTCTCGGCTCCGCGGCGGGGAAGGGGCGGGGGCGCGGCGCGGGGGCGGGGGAGGGGCGGCGGGGGGCGGGGGCGCGCGGCCGGCCGAGCTCCGGCGGCGGCATCTGTTCGTGGTGCTGAAACCCGGAGCGCTGAGCTCAGCGCAACTAAGTCACAATGGACAACTTTTCCTCCCCCGCCGAGGCCCCGCGGGGGTTGGCCGCCGCGCCCCCCACCGCGGGAGCTCCGGATGGGTCCCCATCTACCCCTAAGGCCGAGAGACCAAAGTTGGGGCAGAACCGGGGGGTCCCGGGGGCGCCTTTCTTTTGTTCCCGGGAGCTGGCGTCAGATTCCAAGAATAAAAAGTGAAGCCGGCGAAGTGGAGGGGGGCGGCCGGGGAAGGATTTTAAAGCGAGATCTGCCAGGGACGCCAGAAATCGTTTCCAAGTAGTTTGGCGTCCAGGCTCGAATGACCGCCGCCCTCCGCCCACACGCGCGCCCCGCGTGGGGCCGGGGTCGCGGAGCCGGGGAATTTGCACGTTCCAAAAACATGTCCACCAACTCAAAATGGACGCCGGGCTGCCGGCGCCTTTGAGGTGCAGCTTGTCTCTTTCGGCCACTGCCGGGGCCTCGCGCTCCCCCCTCCGTCGCCACGAACCGGCTCTTTCTCCCCAGAAAGGGGGGGCGATAACTTTGAGGGCTGGAGACAGGCCCCAGGGGAAGTCTGCGCGTGTGGCGCCCACGCTGGCACTTTTTAGGGTGCTGCCAAAGTGCCCGGAGACCCCTCCCCGGCCCCCCGCCTCGAGTGGGGGCCAGGCCCCCTCGCTTACTTGTTTGTCGCTGAGCGCTGCGATCCGCGGCTGCCTTTCGTGGAGCTGCTTCTTGAGGTCGCCGTTCTGCAGAAACACGGAGGAGCGGGCTCAGGTCGGCAGGCCGGAGGTCAGGTACTCCCGGAGCCCCGCGGGCCACAGCACCCCTCCAGGGGCCCCAAGGGGGAGGCCGGCCGCGGAGCGCCCCAAGTTTCCCGGGCCGCGTTCCGCACGCGCCGCGGCCGGGCAGTGCCGCGCGGGGCCGCTTACCTGTGGCTGCCGCCTCATCGGGGCAGCTCGCGGGGCGGGGCGGGGGCCGAGGCCACCCGGCGGCGCGCCCCGAGCCGTGCAAGTTTGCAGGCCGGGGTGCGTGTGCGAGGAGTGTGAGTGTGAGTGTGTGCCGGGGGAGGGGGGAGGAACAAAGAGCCAAGTAAACACGGCGAGTCCGTGTCGAGCAAAGCTCATAAATATTCAAGTCGCGTCCTAATCTCCCCAACACACACACGCGCACGCCGCAAAACCGCTCCGGCGCTGGCCGCTCGCGGGGCAACAATCACCGAAACTACTTTTGCGAACAGTGCAGGACTCCGTGGGGATAGGGGCCGAAGGGGAGGGCTGGAAGGGGGCTGTCCACGCTTCCCCTCCCCGGGACAAGCTCTCGGAAGGAACCCCTCCCGGGTGCCCTGTCAGGCAGACGCTGCAGCGATTAAGGGAAGATGCTGGGATCGGGTACCGTGAGCCCTCGAGCCCCAAAGAGTGCAGGATCGCGCGGGAGGAGGATGGAGGGGGAGCCAAGGGGACCGAGCCATGCATACCTCCCCTGCCCCGGGACAGGCTCTAGAAAGAGGCCCGTTCCCGGCACCAAAGCCAGGACCCTGCGCCCAGAGAACGCGGTGCACCGGTCGCTCGAGCCTGCACTCTCCAAACCACTCCCCCCTCTACAACCCGCGCCGCCCCCCCTCCGCCACCTACCTGGTGGCGCGCGAGTTCCACGGTGAGCGCCTCGGGCCGGCTCTGCAGCTCCATCTCGGCAACTTGGGTAGCACTTTGCGCTCACTTTGGCCCCTGCTCCCGGGAAGTTGTGCGGATCAGCTGGGGGCGCGGGACCCGGCGGGGACGGACCGGGCCTCGGAGGTGAGGGGACTCGAACCCCTTCCTCCACGGCCGAAAGGGAGGGGGCGGGCGAGAGGGAAGAAAGACGGCCGGTCGCCGCGGCACCGATCCCGCGGCCGCCCCAACTCCTCAGGCTGCCGGGTAAGTTGCGCCGGGTCCCCGGGCTGCCGGCGCGGCCCGGCGCATGGCCCCCCGGCGCCGGGAGCCCCGCGCAGCCCCGCGCGCGCGCCCCGCCGCCGCCCGCGCCAGCCGCCCGCCGACAGGGACTATATTTCCTCCGGCGCGCGCGCCTGGATCTCGCTGGGCCTCGGCAAAGTTGTGCCTCGGCACGATGCTAATTCGGCAGTGCCCGGATGGAGCGGGCCGGGGCGGCAGGGGGCGGGGCCGGGGCCCGCCGCCCGCCCCGCCCCCGCCCCGCCCGCGCGTGCGCACTTCCTCCCCGCCGCGGCCCGGCGCCCGGAGCGGAGAACAAAAGTGGCTGCGGAGAGCCGCGCGAACTCGCTGGCCGGTGGCTTCTGGGTGCGGATCCCCGGAACTGCTCTGACCCGGCGCGCAGAGCGGGTGCCCGAGATGTCCTCCTCCCCGTCCCCAGCTGGGCCCGAGGAAGACAGAGCGCCCGCACCCCCCTCTGCTGGGGCGCCCAGCTTAACTCCTGGGTTAACACTTTGGCATGGGAGGGAAAAGGCACGTTTTCTCATTTCTTCTCTCCTGCCGCTCGCTCACTGCACCTTCTCTCCCCCTTCTCCCTCTTCCCCTGCTCCACCTCCCTTTCCTGTTTCATCTCAAGTGTCTTATCCCCTCCTGTCTCCCAGTGCCCTGTTCTGTGACTTGGGAGACTAAATCAGCCCTGTCGCCAGATTCCCCACCGCCTGATGGCCACCGTGTTGTTTAAGCACTGTGAAAATTGATCTCTTGACTGTGCTTTTAATGATTTTTTTACACTCACAATTAAACTCTCAACAGATGTCCCTGGACTTCTTAAGACAGTTGTTAAAAATCGTAAATATGCCGGGCCAATGTGACATAAAACAATTATAACTACAGCGGCGGAGATCGTATTACAAAACTCCCAGCCCCACAGCCGGCGGTTAATGTCTCCGAGTCAATATCACTGTCGTGGAATTACTGTCTCCATCAATTCCTGTCGGAATGTTTTGTACCCTATTGGTAGCACATGGGTATGCTGGGAAGATCCTAAAGAGAAAGGATACAACAATATCTCAAAGTAAATGTCTAAACTGATAAATAGTCATAACTCCATACATCTCCTGGGCACAAAAATATCCAGGGGCACAAAATCCGCAAATGTCCTTAAACAGATGGCAACCAGTCCCACATTCCTTCTACTGTCAGCAAAAGTCAAAGGAATTCCTTTCCTCCCCGCTGCCCCCAAGACCTCAATGTTGTTCCTGCCTCTATTAGGACATTCGTCACAAATGACTTATGCTTCATCCTCCAAATGTGGAGGGTCCCTCATTCCCTTAACTCAGCACCTAGCCTCAGGAAGTCTCAGTAAGCTTTGTTACCAGATGCAAAACTGGCCCATGTTCCAAGTGGTTGTGATCCATTTGGTCCAGCACCAAGCAGGGACAAGCAGTGCTCGTCACATGCAAATCAAAAAGGCTTACTCCAGGTGCCAGTGGGCTCGAGGCCCTGGCTCCTCCCACTTATAGTTCAGCTGTGCTCAAGATGGTCCCACATTTAACCAACCCTGCCACCCCCCATTCCCTTGCTGCAGATTGAACCCCGCTCCTCACATGTGCAAGCTAAACCCCAGCCCTACTTGTGGTTTTGCTGGGCTGGACAGCAGCCTGGTCAAGTGGACTGCCCTGGGCACCTGTCTTCCAAGGATCAAAGAGAGTGCATGAGAGAAGAGGATTCCTACTGTAATCTCTGGGAATGTCACTGGCTTTTTGGTAAAAATGTAGAGTAATTTCCTTGTCCATGTGTGGTAACTGAATCAACAGAGAAGACATTCGAGTTGTCCTCAACCCTCACAAACTCAGCAGATGCTGAACGAGGAAGAAAGGGGCTTTTAGGGTGGAGACTTTAAAGCCTTGTTTGCAAGTTTCTGTTAAAGAATTTGGGTTTCAGTGATGATCATCTATGCGCCCCTCTTTTTTGCTCGCCCCCTGCCCAATTACCTATTTCCTGTGTGAGCAGTAAAGGCCGTGGTTCTATGCTAGCAGTGGGGCATTGGATGGTGTGCTCAGGAAACCCAGACAGAAGTGAATGAAGGATGTGGAAAATGACAACCCCCAAGAAAAGGGGGAGTAACAACCCCAGGGAGAAAGGAGAACAGGGTGCCCGGAGTAGGGTCAGCCACCGGCCCCAGGCTCCGGACTTCCACCCCATCCCAGTGACTTCAAACCTTGGCAAGTGTTTCCCCAATGTGGGCTTTGAACTGTTCCCCTGAACTGTTCCGCCCAGTGGACGCGCACTCTGCAAATAACTCAAATCTCAATTGTTGTGATCCCAATCTCTCTTGAACACTCTAGAAACCAGACCTCTCCTATAACCAGTCGTCATTTTCTCCCCTGAAAACGTGTCATTCTGCTGCTTAACAAAGCTTGCTGGTCCGCCGAGGTGGGGCCCCCATTGCTGTGGAACCAACTTTCAGTGAGCAAACTTGGAGGGAGCTCCACACTCCTGCTGCAGATCCCTGTCTCCCCAAAGGGCCCTGCACTCCAGGCCTCCCTGCCTTCCTCCCAGCTGTGCCCCGCTCTGGAATGCCTTTCCCTCTCACCCCTTCTTGGTCCTCTGAGGTTCCCCTCCAAATGCCTTTCTAGAGAGGAATTCCTTATCCCCCTCTGGAGGCCCACCACACAACCCAGGGAGCACGGGGCAGCTGCCTTGTGCTGAAGGATGTGCCCACACCCTGGAGTGGAGGCATCCTGACTGGCCTGGGGCAGAGCACAGGGCCAGTGCGTTGAAGGAAGCAGCTGAGCAGGGGCTGGAGGGAGAAGAGGGGAGTGAGGGCGGGGAAATGGGTGAATGAACGGGAGATACATCTCGTTCTGGGGAAAGCAGGCTGTTAGTCATGGCCATAGAGGTGAGTAGTGTCTACTGCAAATCCCAGAACCCACCTTTCCCCTCACCTGCATTGTGGTCAAGTGGATGGGGTGGGATTTGAGACTTGTGTCCACCCTGAGCCCCAGGCAACCTTGGGCAAGTTACCCGGCATCTCTTAGCCTCCATTTCTTTGGATGTAAGATGGGACTATTGAACCAGCTACAGATAACCCCAGACCCACTCACCTCCTCTCCACCAACCTTAGCCCACCTGCCCACCTCCACAGGTAGCTTGGCAGCCCCCGGGCCCCTCCTGTGGGCCCACGGGAGGCCAGCTGCTCCCCATCTGGCTCAGCAGTGAGGCGTTGCACCCCAAGGAAACCTTCCTGAAGTTCCCGTACAAATTGAGCGCAACTCTGGCCTCTGGTGGCCAGCCAAGGCCTTAGGTGATACAGATGGGGGTCAGTATGGATGGACTGGTAGGATCTCTTCCTTGGCCAGTGGGAGTGCCCTAGGCAGCCTGTACAACACCCGTGTTCCCAGGCGGCTGAGCAGCCAGCTGTCCTGGAGGAGTGGACTTCTCTCCATTCCCCTGTCCTTCCTGCTTACTTCCCCGTTCTTGACCTCGCTGCCCTGGGACTGCACCTCAAAATTAGGCTCCCGGTCTTCTTTTTCTGTTCTCTGTGGAGCCCCTGGCCAAGATGGGGTGTAGCTAAGCCACCATGCATGGGCCGCCCCTGAGGATTAATGAGGTAATAGCTACAAAAGCCCTCGGGACTCTGGGGAAAACCCAAAATACTGATGAGCATTCTCCTGTAAAGAATCGCTCTTAAGTTTCTCCCCCACAAGAAAGGTTCCAGCACAAGTCTTGAAAAAATTACTTCCAAAGCAACACAGCAAGCATTTAATGTGCACCTGTGGTATGCAAGACGCTACCCGCCGTGGTGATACTCATTCTGTCAGGTGGAGCTGGCTTGCAGTCGTGGGTGTGAGGGATCCAACAGACACTCAGACTCTAGGGAGTGTCCTTCAGGAGGCGCGTGATTAAAAATGTGCAGAGGGGAGGGGAGGCCAATTCTGAGAGAGGCGGCCTCAGAGGGCTTGTCGATAAGCCATTTGAGCAGAGCCAGGAAAAGTTAACCGCCATTCGTTCAGAGTTTTGCTCAGTCTTCACCAAACATTCTCCCTCTCAGGTACCTTGAGTTGTCAGTCTCAGGATGAAGGGCTGATACTCCACTTTGCAGATTGCAAGACTGAGGCTCAAGGCATTAGATTGCTTACCAGCCCCCTGGACCCGGTTGGATGCACAGACTAAGGTAAAAGACATCTGGGCATACGTTTAGCCTCTTTCACTTTGGGCCTGGATGACCTGGGACAAGTGGCCGAAGGATAGATTGGTTTACAAAGATAAGAAATGATACTGTAGTTGAAGAAACAGCATAAGCCAGGGTCCTGAGGTCACCTGTGGCAGGGACCTCTGAGGACCCACATGGGTCGTTACTATAGAGAAACAGGACAGAAAAAATTGTGGGACCAGACCCCCCCGGCCCTGAGGTCCTGCAGTGCCATGCTGGAGTTTGAAATGTGTTATGTGAACGGGGGATGGAGACCTGCCTAAGGTTTCTGTATGACCTGGTGGTGATGTGAGGACACAGGAGAGACTGAGGTGGGAATCAGTGGGCCCCGGGGCAGGGCGTGATCCCTGAGGGAGCTTTCTGGCCTGGAGGAGGAGATTCCGCCCCCACTGCTCAGCACAGAGGAAGTGGGGGTGGGGAGTGGCACAAAGGTGTGGCACACACCTGAGCAAGTGCCCGCCAGGTACTCCAGGTGCCATCCCGTCCTCTCCCTTTGGAGCTGGGTGCCCAGTTCACACATGAGCAGACTGGGGCTTAACGTGCTTCAGTAACTCTCCCAACAGCGGAGCACTGCCCAGGTCAGGGGCGGGGGAGGCCCCACTGGGCCTCCCAAGGTGGGAGGCCTGTGGCCGATACCCGCAGCCAGCACAGGGCGGTGTGCCCGACCCCAGAGTCCGCCTTCCTTGACACTCCGCTTTCTTTGCCTCCCGACTGAAGTCGCACTTCCTGGGGCCTAGGATGCTGGTGCGGGGGCTTGGGTCCCCTGGGGTCAGGCCACGGGGTCCCCTGCAGGCTCAGAAGCTGCCACTCTCCTTGCTGCCCCTTGCCCAGCAGCTCAGAGGCTGCAGCGTGCTGGGAGCCGTGTGCCAGCCCCTGCACACCTCCCGGACCCCTGGCAGCTCCCCACAGGCCCAGGCTGAGCTCAGCTCCCAAGGCCGCTGCAGCCCGGGTGCTCCGAGCCAGCCTCTCCGCTCAGACCCCGCCACGCACCCCTAGTCTCACTGTGCAGGTGGAAGTGTGTTTGGTCTTCATCCCCAGCTCTTGACAGGGGGCTCCATACACATTTTTTGATAGGAGTGACTTTTGCTGCTCACGGGAACCCCTTCAGGCCTGAGTTAACATAACCTGAGTCTACGTTAATGGGGCGACAGGAGGGGGGCCCTGGACGCCTCAGGATGGGGCCGGTCGCAGAGAGAAGACCTGCTGTCCAGCCCCACCTCTGGCATTCTCCGCTCAGAGCTGCCGGCCTAGAGCGCCCGCAGGAGGGGAGGGTGTGTCCCGAGGCCATGGCTCCTGGGCACTGAAGAGGGAGTAGACGGGATGAGGCCAATGCCCACTGAGGAGCCGTCACCAGGCGTGCCAGCGCAGGCAAGCAGGATCCGGCACACCACTGAGTCAGTGCCGCCCCTGCCCACCCGACCAAATGCCAACACCATCGCTCACTCTTTCCAAAGGACTTTCAAAAAGTCCAGAGGAGCTCATGACGCGTTCCCACTCTGCTCCAATTCCAAAACCCAAACTCCCCGCCAGCCTGGGCCACCTCCCCTTCTAGGTGGCTCTCCACCCAGAGTCAGGGTCACAGAGCCTTGGGGGGTTGTCTTTATATTCCCAAATTCGTTTTCCCACACGCCCCTCCCATAAGCAAGTAATTGATTGATGGACTGATTGGTACTGGGGATTGAACCCAGGAGCGCTTCACCACTGAGCTACATCCCCACACTTTTATTTTTCATTATTGTTTTTTATTTTGAAAGACAGGGTCTTGCCAGGTTGCTGAAGTCCTCACTAAGTTGCCCAGGATGACCTTGAACTTGTGATCCTCCTGGCTCAGTCTCCAGTGTTGCCGGGATGACAGGTGGGCGTCACTCTACCCAGCCACCAGGACAGTTTTAAAAGAGAGAATCCAAAAGTCAGAGAAACTGCTTCCCAACCCCAAGGCCATTCCAGCCAAGCTCCAGTGGCCAGTGACTGATGGCCCCTGCCAGTCAGCAGCCATCCTTGCGACAGAACTGGGGCAATGAGAAAGTGTCCCCAGCCTTGCCCTGTGCTGCCATGTGGGGTGAGGAGCGCCCGTGGTTGAAGGTGACTGAGCACCCCTGCTGTCCTACCTCCTAGAACACAGCTTCAATCGGAGAGATCAGAGGTGGCGTTTCCTGTGGGAAGATGAAAATAACCACAGCTGACATCTGTCCGCTGCGGGCAGTGAGCTGGGTCCTCTTGCTGTGCCCACTGCACTGCGGGGTGTTCAGCCCACTTACAGATGAGCAGACTAAGGCCGAGACGGGCTCGGCGGTCTCCCAGGCACGCATCTGCACGTGGCAGAGCAGGGCTCCGCTCCGTCCTCCACACCTGCACAGAGAGGAGCCCGCGAGATGGCCTGGAAATGCCCTGGCAATGGAGCCAGACCTGCGTCCCCTCGTTCAAGCCTCGCTACCTGTGACAGGTGCTGTTGGGATCTCTGTTGTGCTGACGAGGGGACTAAGGCACAGAGAGAGGGCCTTGCCCTGGACCAGCTGACTGGAGACACAGTGGGGATCTAGCCCCGACCAGCTGGTCCCATGACTGCACACCACTTCCGGAATGTCACCCGGATGTCCCAGCAAGAGGTGTCTGAGCAGCCATTCAGGGGGCTGCCTTGCGAGTCCACTTCCTAGGCGGCACAGCATAAGGAAGGAGATGCTGACCAGGGCCGAGAGGGGATCAGCACTATAGGAGCCACGGCCAGGCAAGGGAGAAGATTTTCAAGGACCGCGCTGGCACTGGCCAGGTGCGGTCCATGTCATTTGAGGTGGCCCAGAACAGCGCTGG
This sequence comes from Sciurus vulgaris, assembly GCF_902686455.1. Taxonomy (NCBI): domain Eukaryota; kingdom Metazoa; phylum Chordata; class Mammalia; order Rodentia; family Sciuridae; genus Sciurus; species Sciurus vulgaris. The sequence goes on from NC_136465.1 coordinate 176,781,667, forward strand.
AGATGTTAACATGGTGCCCGTTTACAGTGGGCAGCTGAGGTGCTACTCTGCTAACTAGCCCAGAGTTGCAGCGCCTGCGAGCTGGGAGCCTTCTACCTGAATCCAGATCGGCTGGACCCCAAAGCCTGCTCTGGGTAATTTAAGAGCTCTGTGAACAAAGGGGACAAACACAGGGGACGTGGCAGTGGCAGTGGCAGCGGCCAGTCAGGACGCCCGCAGGGAGCCTGCTCCTGTCTGTGAATAGGGGTCCTTTCCAGGGAGGTGCAGCTCTGCAGCCTTAGGCAGGCCTCCGTGCACTGCCTCCCAGCTTCCAGGGGATGGGGAAGGGGCCAGAGGGGACCTGGAGGTGACCTGCCCCTTGAGTCAGAAGCTGCGGGTTCGAGGCCAGCAGGCGCCAGGGCTCTTTGCTCCACCTCAGGGTTTGGATTTCCTTCTGAGAACAAGAAAGTGGGTCGATGAGGCCAAGCAGGCGAGTGGCTGGGGAAGGACAGGCCTGCCCAGGGGTCCTTCTTGGGTGCCACAAAGACAGTGAGGCCCCAGCGGAGCCCAGCCCCAATGCCACCTGAGAATGCTTCCTCCCAGGCTTCTATTTCCAGCAGAACCACTCTAATTAGTGCCTTCCTGCCCACGTTGCCACAGCTTCCAAACCAGCCGCCCAGTACCCCCGCGTCGCCGCGCTGCTTGCTCTGTAGCATGCCCGGTAAGAGGAGGGGCAACGCTCTCCTGCAGAGCACCCAGGAGTCCTCGCTTCTCGCCTTCACGCCTTGAGCCCCCTCGGAGCTACAGGAGTGGACTCTGTTCTGGATCTTCCTCCTCCCGGGTGGTGGTTTGCTCTTCCGGCCAACCAGTGACTCTGGCCCTGGGCCTTTCCATGGAGAAACAGTGGAAATCATCCGCGCGTCCAGCCCTGGGCCCATACCTGGCTCTTCCCTCCGTGGGCGTGGCCCAGGCTCACCTGGGGAAGCAAGGGTTGGAGAGGGGTCAGTGGGGAAACTGGCTTCTGTTCTGCCAGTGGCCACAGGGGTCCTCCTGAGTATGGCCACGTGGTAAAGGAGATCTTGGCTGCCTGGGGCACAGACCTCCATCTTCTCCTCATCAGGTGGCCCAGGAGAGGTAATGTCCAGACACAGGAAGAGGGCTGGGGAGGTCCAGAGGGAGCCTGGTTCTCCCTGGCAGGCTGCACCCACATCATTTCACTGAGCCCCACTAGGCACTGGGCGGGGTGGAGGGGCTGCTTTCATCTGGGGAAACTCGGGCTGAGGTGGTCGGGTTACTTGCAAGCCTCTGAGTTGGTGGGTCAGCCAGGACTTAGCCCCTGGAGATGTGAGCTTGATTGGGATCCACTGATTTGGAATCGAAGACACAGGGCCAGGGCTGCTCCAGGGAAGCAGCACGGTGGGCCTGGCATAGGGAGGGGTGCCCAGGAGCGCTTGGGCACAGGCGCCCCTGGAAAGGAGGGAGGGGTGGCTCAGCTGGAATTCAAGACAGATGTCAACCTCCAGCTTCATTCAAGGCGAGGAGTGTAGCAGGCGGAGGGGACCCAGAAAGCACCGTGGGATGTGAGCAGGAGTCAGGGAAGGGTTGTGTCCGGTGCCTGGCGAACCCTAGAGGGCCAGGTCCCTGGAGGGATGGGCAGGAAGGGGAGGTGGGCCTTGCTTATCCAGCTCTCTCCCCTTTGCTTTCCTCCCTGGGCTGGGTGACGTGCTATCCCCCAAAGTCACATTCTTCCAGAACTTCTGAATGCGACCTCATTTGGGGAAAGAGTCTCTGCGGAAGTAAACCAGTTGGAGGTCTTCCTGGTGCTGGGGGGCCTGATCCAACACTTTCTTATCTCCTCTATCTCTTATATCTCCACTCAGAGAGAATGTCCCCTGACGCCAGATGCAGAGACCACCAGCAACACGGGGAACTGAGAGAGACGCAGGGCGATTCCCCCAGCCTGCACGCGCCGTGGTGGTGGACTCCTGGCCTCCAGAGCCCTGAGCAAACACGTTTCTCTGGGTTAAAGCTCTGGTGTAAGGCAGGTGGGACTTTGTCACGCAGTCCTGGGAGTCCCTCCTACCTGTGGCTTCTGTCTCCGTGCTGAGCCTCCTTGATCAAAGTCCTCAATCTCGAGCATCGGCAGAGGCTGGGCTGGTTCTTCTGATGGGCGTCCAACTGGCGGGCCAGACACCTGGCTTCGTCAGCCATGCCCTTCCCTCCCTCTCCAGCAGGCGGATGTGATAGCCTCCCTGGGCGGGCCGCGGAGGTACTGCCCAGGTCCTGGTACCCGGTGTCCTCATCACACAGCTCCTCCTTAGTGGCCTGTGATTGCTGACCTAGAAGGTCAGTTCAGTTCAGTTATTTGCACTCAGATTCAGCCCCTGCTTTTTGTTTGTTCATGTGTTTTGTTTTTCCGTATTTCATTGAAAACTTTAAAGGAAAAAAAGAAACTCAATTTTATCCTCTACCCGCTTGGTTAGCTGACAGAGAGCAACGGGGAGAACTGGCTTCCGGTTTCCCGCCGCCATTTCCCTGCTCGCGTCCAAGCATGCGGATTCCAAATGGAAGAGCGTTTATTAGGCACCTACGGTGTGTCAGGTGCCACAGTAGGCATTTTAAGTCATTGTCACCTGAACGAGGGTGCGTCGAATGCCGGGCATTGAGCTGAGGGCTTGCTCATCTTAACCCTTCACAGACTCCAGGTGCCGTCAACCCCACTGTGCTGATGAGGAAACCAGAGCCAACGTGCTGGGTGATGTGTCTAAGGAGACCCAGCTGGTAGCTGGTGCCTCGCCTCCTGGAGCCCAACCCAGATCCAAGTCCAGCTCCACCCTCTGTGCCACAGAAGATGCCCAGCCCACCGTGGCCAGAGGGCTGCCTGCTGTGGCCCAGGGCAGGAGAGGCTGGGAGGCTGGAGTCTGGGCTCATAGCCCCTCTTTGTCACCCTCTGAGGGGGACAGGGTAAAACTCTCCCAGCCACCGCGCGGCAGTCGCCGGGGAGAATAGGAGCTAAGGAATTATGGGTTATTAATAACATTTGTAACAGTAAAGTGAAGATCATCACTGTAATCATGAGCGTGCCGAGAACGAGGGCTAATTGCAGTAATTAGTTCTGATTTATTGGGGAGCTGGAAAATGGTCCAAGATTGATAAGGAAGGGACGCAGAAGGTGATTGAGCACCGGGTGAGCGGGAGGGTCTGAGCATCCGCCTGAGACGGGCCGGAGAAGAACTTCAGAACACCCGCCTCCCCGGGGTCAGCACCTGCACCGCTGCGGACACGCCGGAGCTCCTGTAAATGCAGCCGACAGAGCGGAAGACACCCTCGGCTGAGGGTGGCGACTCAGAGCGGAGGCCGGGTCCTTCCCTTTGCTCTTCCTCCCCGAGCTCAGTCGCCCAGCCTGGGTCCTTTCCAAAGTCGTGACGATGACTATGTGGCAGGCGGTGTTGGTTCGGATGGACCAGGAAGCCTGGGCGTGTCCTCTAGCACCTTGGCACGTGTGTGCGTCCCTCAGCGAAGAGGGCACGTCCTGAGAAGGGTGCGGGTCTGCAGTTTCATCCTGGGCGAACTCCCAGAGAGGACGGGACACACCTGGACGGCGCAGGTCCACCAGGAGGCCTCTTGGTGTCGTCGAGAGGCATGCAGACCAGGTGGATGAGACGTCCAGGCGAGGTGGGAGACTTGCAGTACCTTGTTAGGAGAGGAGGATTCGCTCTGGAACAGCCACACTCCCTGGTGCAGTGCTGTGTGCTGGGCCCCGGCCACCGCGCAGCAGGTTTGGTTACACCAGCGGCACCACACACACGGGAAACGCGCCACAGCGCCACAGTGGCAGCCACGACCATATGCACGAGGCTGGCAGGCATGATATCTTTGGGCCAGAGGGGCTTTCAGCCCCGTGATGATCTCCAGGCCACCGTGGTGAATGGGGTCCATCATCCACCCCAACGCCGTGAGTGGCGTGGACTGTGTTTACGTGTGTGCTGCCGCGTTCAAAGGGGGATCAAAATCCGTGCTAAATAGACCCGTTAAAAGCCAGAAAGCCACGTAAGTGGGTGGTCAGTGGTGAGATTTCTGGTTTGAAACCGCACTCCGCAAAAGATGGCAGCAGGCCGTCGGACAGAGGCTGCCTCGTTTGTGACTGAAGATCCGGACGCGGCCCCCCTGCCTCGCCAGGTCTGAGGTGAACCTGGATGAGCCTTGAGGGCGTGTTGAGCAGGTGCGTGCTGACCGGCTCCTGCTCCCAGGGGTGCTGACCCAGCCTCCCCCGAGGCCACCAAGCCCTGGGGCTGCAGGATCACCCTCGACCCCCAGGTACAGGAGGCACTGCCAGTGTTCAGTGAAGGAGGCCGAGAGTGGCTGGAAGGTGCGTGCTTGACCTCGGCCACCCCAAGGGTCACCTGGAGCCGGTGAAGAACAAGTGGTCAGCTGTGGACTTAGAAGTGGGTTGAATCATGTGCCCCCCACACACCTGCCAAATTCATACCCACCCAGGACCTCAGAATGAAACCACATTTGGAAATAGGGTCTTGGTCCATGTGATCAAAGAGGCCATGCTGGAGTAGGGTTAGCCCTAACTCAGTGACCGGTGTCCGTGACAGGAGGACAAGACCTGGGCACTGAGCGAGGACAGGCAGAGTCACAATGACACAGCAGCAGGGCCTGCAGGCAGCAGGTGGTGGGAGGAATGAGGCAGCCCCCGACCCGGGACCTTCAGAAGGCCACGGCCGTGATGTCACCTTGATGCTGGGCGCTTGGCCTCCAGAGCTGAGAGGCCACACGTGGCCACTGTTTTACGCCACCCTGTCTGGGACTGTGTCACTGTCGTGGCAGCCACGGTCATGGACACAGGTGGCCACATCCACCACCTCCTTGCCAAGCCTGGGAGGGAGCAGGGCACCTGGTGGGCCAGAGAGCAGAACGCCATGCCCCTCCAAATCCACAGGTCGAAGCCCACCCCAGCGTGACCGTGTGTAGAGATGGGCAGTCAGGGAGGACACCGAGGCTCAGTGTGATGACCAGGGTGGCGCTCCGTCCAGTGACACCAGGCTCCTTCTGAGAAGAGGTCGAGAGTCGGATGTAGACTCTCTGTCTCTCTGTGCACACAGGAAGGACGTGCAAGGACATGGAGAATGGAGACGGCCACCAGCCAAGGAGGGAGCGCAGAAGAAGCCAGTCCCGACAGCCTTGACCCTGGACCTCAGCCCCGGAACTGTTGGAAGATAGCTGCTGTCATTCAAGTCGCCATCTGTGGTCTTTCCTTACGGCAGCCGAAGCGGACCAGCACGTTCCATGTGTGGCTGAGAAAACAAGGCCCAGGAAGTCGGATGATTGGTCGCTGGTGCTTGGCAGCGTGTGGGGCTGGGCAGCCTGGTTCCGGCCTTGCTCTCATGGCCAGCTAGCAGGTCAGTCACAGAGGCCTGGGGCCCCCACGGCCCTCCCCATGCCCCTGTTCCTTGGCCCAGGTGTTCGGCTGTCCCTGGGTGCTGGTCTTGGTTCTGCCTGCCTTGCCGCCCAGAGTGCCTGCCCACCCCTCTGTGCCGTCGTGACCCTGCTGCTCTGCACTGGGGACCGTGGTCTCCCACAGGGACCTGCTCTGCCCTCTTAGGCCCACAGCAGTGGGTTAGCTTCTCCAGCCTTGCATCCTGGTCAAGTGGGTGCACGTCCCCTGCCTGTCTGTCTGCCACCACAGGAAGCTCCCTGGGGTCAGGTAGTGTCCTGCCCACATCGTGACTCTGCGGAGCTCGGCCGGGGTCACCCCACACCTCATTGGCCTCTGGGTTGAGGGTCGGGGCAGAAGAAGAGTCCTGGGTGTGGGCACCTTTGTAATGCGGGGTGCGGAGCTGGATCTGACTTTTATAAATAGAAGTCGGAGGGATAGAAATGTATCTAGGAAGAGCCTGCAGCAGATGGATTGGAAACAGTTGATTTTCCCTTGTCAGGGTGACCTAGGGTGACTGTGCTGGACCATGTCACTCAGCTACCCAGAGGCACCAGTCAAATTTAACTGGAACAATCTACCCCAACCCTGGCCCTGGTCCCCACCCAGCCCCACCCCCACACACTCCCTGCTCTGTAGATCTACCAGGACGGTTTCTAAATTAGTCTTTGGGTGTATTCTACACAGCTATCCTTCGGTATACAGTAGGTGTTCAATAAGTGCTGGTCCATGGCGATAGTGAACAGAGCCCTTCTAGGAGAAGCAGGGAGGAAGGAGCCAGAAGCTGTTCTCAGGTGCATGTCCTACCCTTACTTTCCCACCTGGTTCTCTAAGGTCCCTGCCCTGAGCAAGTCAAAGAAACTCGTCCTGTGTGTCCTGAGTGACAGGGACTCCCCTCGGTCCCCTGGCACTCACATTCACCCCAACTCCAGACCAAGTCACATGGAGACACACCCTGGGATTAAACTCTCACAGTTGGAAGAGAGTGCACAGGTCACCTTGCCCATTCTCTCATCCTAAAGATGAAGAGACAGTGACTCAGAACTTCGAATAGCCTCGAAGCTTGGCAGGAGGATTTTAACCTCAACCCCACTCTCTTCTCTGGACAGAGAGCGGCTGTGAGCCTCTGTCCACCTCCTGCTGCCAGGGCAGACATATACAATGGATCACCTACTTCCAAGGCAGCCATGAGCAATCGATCATAGCTCTGGTCCTGGAAAAGCTTGACCTCAGTCAGCAAGTCCTCCTTTCACCAACTGATCCCACTCACCTTCCCAGCTGTGCCCGGAGCACACACTGCCCCTCAGGAGCCTGCCACAGAGACTTCAGGAGCGAACCTGCCAGGTGGGCTATCTAGCAATAGGCAAGCAGGCCGGTTCTGGGGTACTGGCACCCCGACCAGGGGCTTTCACACTGCTTTGATCTTGACCCAAAGTAGGAAACAGCCTGTGCACAGTAACCCAAGAGCCTATGAGAAATAGAAAATGCAATAATCCTTTAACTGGTAAAATCCGATGATAGGTGTTTTAACTACAGCTCTTTCCCTTGCCCACCCCCAATTTTAAAACCAGCCAATTGTGTAGACCGTAACCCTAGCAGGGCAAGGGGCAGCGCTGCCTTAGGATAAGTGGGCGGCCTGTCCACCCAGGTGAGCTTGCTAGCCAGGTTCCCTAGGGCCCTTCTGCAGAAGTAAGTCTGCCTTGCCCACCGCCTCCCAGCAGGCATTTGAGCTCTCGCAGCAGCTGGGTAGTCCTAGCAGCCACGCGTGAGCTCATCAGGCAGCCGAATGGCTGCCACGGGGTGAGGCCACGCTTTCTGACATTTTCTGCTTTAGTTTTATACGTGGTCTCAACCACAGCATTGACTTCATGCCCCACACACGAAACCGGCTTTTTTCAGTCCACGTGAAACCAGGGGTGTGGAAAAGTCCAGCTTTCAGCGACCTGGTCTCTAGTGTCCCTGTGTTCCGGGGCTTCGCTTTCCACCAAACTCCCCCGTTCCTGAAAGCTCAGCCCCAAGGATCGGACAAGGCAGGCCCTGACCATCTGCCTCTGCACTCTAGGGTGGGTAAGCCAGGGGCATCCAGGCCAGGTGGGCCTCCAGCACACAGGGCCAGGTTTTCTCCACCCCTTCCCACAGGTAGCGATTCACTAGACCTGGGGCAGGGCCTGGCCCTTTAACGGGAGAATGTCCCAACTGGTTCTCACCCTCCACTTCTAACTGAGAGCCCCTGCTCTCTTCTGGCTTAGCAATTTCAAAGATGAGGAAACTGAGGTGGGGAGGGAAGCCCCAGAGCAATGACCCGGGATCCAGAGACCGTGCTGGGACGACTCAAAGTCCCAGTGAAAGAGCACCAAAGTTTTTAGAGACTGTTGCCCTCTGCTTACAGCTGGAATCCTGAGGTCCGAGCGGGGTGATCAGCTGATACTACGCCATCAGCCAGAGACTCGGACACGGTACGTGAAGTGGCTTGAATGGCAGGCCCTGGAGGATTCGTCCACATCCCAGCCCTGGAACCTGTGAAGGGGACTTTATTCGTGAAGGGTCTTTGCGGATGGGTGAAGATGGGATCATCCTGGATAACGTGGACAGGCCCGCTCGTCGGTAACACACGATTCCTGAGAGACGCCAGAGGAGACGAGGCCAGAAGGTCAGGTGATGGCGGAGGCGGAGATGAGAGCCGGGCCACAAGCCAAGGACACCTGGACTCCAGGAGCTGGAGGGGGGAAGGGCCCTTCCCTGGAGCTCAGCCCAGCCCATCCCTTGGTTTCAGATCTGTGGCTTCTGGAACCACAAGAGTGTTTCCGTTGTTTCACTTTGAGGTGCTTCATCAGGCGGACTCGAGCCTTGCAGGACCCCAGCACGAGAATTCAGGCACTCTCAGGACTCGGGGACTCCTCGGGGGTCCTGCCTGTTGGCCTGCCATGTGCCAGGTGCCGTGCCAGTGATCTACACGTGTGGTCACTAATGATGACCCTGGCAGCCGAGCACGTAGGCTGGTATCCACGGACACAGAGGGGACGGCCTGCCCGAGGCCAGGGCCAGGCGTGTTCCCTGAGCGCTGGCAGGGCCCCCGCCCCACGTCCCCCTCCTCCTGCGCTGGTGTTTTCAGGAGCCGGGAGTCTCATGACCATTGGTTCCCACTACCCGGGCACCTATCGCCGGGACTAACGGGCTCTGGGACGTGTCCTCTGAGTTTGAGGAGTAGCCACAGAGTGCAAGCCAGTGTGCGGTGGAGGGAACCTCGTGACCAGGTGATGGGGAGTTCTGTCCCCCACCCTCAGATGGACAGGTGTGCGGATATTCCTAGCTAATGGAGACGGAGGGACTTGAGTAAATTAAAGGATGTGAGAGCAGAGCTGTGGAGGTGTCGGGTGGTGGTCAGTCACTTGCGGTCCTGCCTCAGACTTCGCACAGTCTGTGCGATGCCAGCACAGGCGACAGCTTCTACTGCAGAAGAGGCCGCTGCCATGCGGAAACCGGTCCTCTCAATGCTCACCCTGCAAAGCAGCTGCTGCCCAGGAATTCATCATCACAATGACGTGCTCACGGCCACCCCAGGGGGCACGGAGGACAGGTCCCAGGGGAACCCCGGCCAGAAAAGTGGCACAGTCCAGGACCCGAGGCCACAAAATACAGTGGAGTCTTCACAAAGGTGTCACCTGGGCTGCTCCCCATAGAGCCCTGAGCACAGGTGCGGGGCTGGCACGCCTCCCTCGGGGGCTTCGATGCTCACAGCGGCTTTGACATCCCTCACAATTAGTTAGGGGGGAACCCCAAGAGGCAGGGAGAGTGCCAGTATTTACCTTCTAGAGGGAAAAGCCCGCTGGGATTCAAGTCAGTGTGATGTGGAGCGTCGCCTGTGGATGGCACTAGGCCAGCCCGGAGCGTGGGCAGCCCTCACTAGCAGCCCTCTGCCCGCCACACTACACAGCTTGACCCTCGAGCAAGCTCCCAGGACGGAACCAGCACAGCAGGAGTGCGCTCTGTGTGTGTCCTGGGCCTCTGAGAGCCCCACCCTGCAGGGTACATCTGGGACGCCCCATGGTCCCGACGCCCCACGGTCCCAACGACCCATGGCTTGACCTGGAGGGACTCCATTTTCCTCTGGAAATGGAAGGGTGGGCCGGGTGATCCAAAGGCTCCAGAACCATCTTCTCTGCTCCAGAGCTGCATCAAGCACCCTGGGGATCTGCCCAGTACCTGGGTTCCACACGTCAAAGCACAGACGTCGAGTCCCTGCAGAGACCATGCCGGTAAAGGGGTGGACTCTCTCGCACCAGGCGGGGGTAGTCCTTCATAAAGGTGGGCACTGCCATTCCCTTGCTGAGCTGACCCTCTCCAGGGACATCTGATTTCTCTCCCCCTGACTTTGGTGGTTGTATTTGTCTTCCTAAAGCCACTGTGGCTCATTTTCATAAGATGGAAAGGTGTGTGCCTGGGAGCAGGAAAGAAGGAAGGGAGGCGGCGGGGAAAGGGGAGGCAGAAGGAAGTGGGCGAAGGCCGCGGGGTCCTTGGATGGCCCCAGATGCCCTCAGGGAGGCCAGGCAGCCTTCGGCCATGCAGCTCACTGAGCTCCGCTGGCCGCAGTACCCCGAGGGCTGTGCTCATCGCAGACCCTGTGGATGCCCTGCCAGGCTGGGGTCTTATCCCACTTTATTTATGATGAAATTGAGTCGTTGGTCAGGGCCGTGGGCTGGGTGGCATCAGGACCTGAGGCATGAGGGGCAGCACAGACCCCGGCTCAGCTGCAGGGAGGAGGACCTGGAGAGCATGTCTGGAAGGGCACAAGGGCCCCGCAGATGGGCCGCACTGGGATCGGATGGACTCGCCTCTGCTGGTTGACTGACAGGCCATCTGTCCCTGGGGGCCCCCAACACCGAGTGAGGTGACCGGTCCTGTTCTCCCCGCCAGGAGGACTGAAAGCAAACAGCACTGTGGAAGCCAAGGAGCCCTGGGACCCAGGGACCTGCACTCCTCATCCTCCGTGGGCTGGGGAGTTCAGTGATCTAGCCGCATGCTGGGCCTGGACAGTGGGCTGAGGGGAGCTGGCCTGGCCTTGCCTGGCTGCCCTGGGTTCCCACCCGACCCCTGTAGCCCAGGCAGCTCCTTCCCCAGTGTGGTGGGTGAGCTTGGACTAGTTGCTCAACCTCCCAGGCCAGACACCTCTGCAGAACTGACTTAGGTGGGCACAGGCCAGGGACGTGGGGAGCTCACCCATTGCTCTGAGGGAGGCAGGGGCTGCCCAACTCCACGTGGATGCTGAATTCACTTCCTGCCACCCCGTAGGTGTGAGCTGAGACATGGGCTGGAGACTAGACCCAGGACTCCCCAGTGGCTCGGTGCCACCAACATGTGACATCTCTAAGGACTTCATCCTTACCAGCTCCTGCAGACCCCACCTGGGCAGTGCCAAGGTCTGAAGCACCCAGGGCAGGATCCCTCTCCACTTCCAAGTCCACACACTCTTTCTACCCAGCCCATAGAAGAGTGTTCCGGAAAGTCATTTCTCCCATCCACACTTTGAAATCTCTCCTTTCAACCAGGCCTGGGGCCGCTGCTCCCAGCTTGGTGCCGTGCAAGGGTCTCCCACACCTGCTCCTCAGCCAGGGCACGCTGGCCCCCATTCCAGCTCCTCTCGCAAGCGGCCTTGGTCTTGGGAGTTGCCTGGAGGCTCTGCCTCCGCGGCCACAGAGGCCTGTCACCCAGCAGGCTGGGCAGCTCCTCCCAGGTCTCCTTGACCCAGTGCAGTCTGAAAGCAGAAGGGAACGCTGCCGTCCGCCAGGAGGCCCGTTGCCCTTGGGAACAGACGCTGCGTCTGCCCTCCCTCCTCTCTTCCATGCAGTCCCTTCTAGGTGAGGGACACCAGGCCCATGTTCTGTCCAGGGGGGCCAGTGCATGAGCCTGGAACTATGCACCCAGGTCCCTCTCGGGCTTGATCCTCGTGTGCGCCTTGAAGGAAGCAGAGATGGGGTCTGAGCTCTGTGCTCCCCAGGTAGGAATGGGGAGTTCGCAGAAGAGAAGCGCTGGCCGTGGTCTGAGCTGGGTGCAGGTGCAGGTGCAGCTCCGAGGCACGCCAGCTTCTGCCCACTCAGGGCAACGGCCTGCCCGAGGCAGACGGGCAGGTGCAGAACGTGTCAGACCCAGAGACTTCGTTGGGCAGAGAGCAAGGACGCTCCCTGTCCCCACACTGCCCCATGGGGATGCCCACCACGCCCCCATCTTTCCATTAGGCTTTTCACCTGGAAAATGGGGTCTTGGCCATCACCAGGGCAGCCACACGGCCCCCTGTGTCCTCCGTCTTCCCTGCCTCATCTTCTCAGACAAGCTTCTTGGCCTTCCCCAAACCCACCTGCTCCCCAGCCCGCTGGCTGCCCCCAGCCCACCCTTCCCACTCATCATCTGGCTGACAATGGAGACTCAGAGTTTGGGAGCAGATGAGGGACACACTGTCCAGCCTGGTGGACACACAGGAAACATGAATGCAAAGGAGGAGAGAGACCTCACCCACCCACACTGTTCCCGGGGCCAGGGAGGGCAACGGTGGCCCAGCCCTTGAGAGTCTCTGCTGCTGCTGGCCCTGGGCCACGTGGGTGGCTCCTGCCCCACCGGGTCTGCTGAGGTCCTGGCACCCAGAACCCCGCTTGGGAAGCCAGCCACGCCTGCCAGAACCGTAGCACGCTCTGGCCCAACCTGTGACCAGCTCTTCAGGGCAGGCACCCTGAGATGGTGACAAAGGACAGTGCTGGAGGGGTGGCATGGCTTTTGCCCTGCTGAGCTGGGAGCCCACCGTGGGTATGTTCTGACCTTCCCTGGGCTTTGGGTGGGGTCCCAGGGGCGTGCACCCTCCTGGACACTCTCCTGCTGACCCAGGCTCCTAAGCCCTGGGCTCACCTGGGTGTGGTCTGCACCCTCTGGTCTCCTCACCTGCACGCACCCACCGAGGCTGTACCCACTGGCATCTGCCAACAGCCCTCCAGCCATCAGTCACCCGCTGCCAACTTTACATCTCTGGATGTCCCAGGGGCCCCAAGGTCAGCACCTTCCAACACAACTTCTCCACTTTGCTTCCCATAATGACAGTGTTCCACTGGAAAATAACAGAATTCTGTTGACGAGTGTCAGCCTTCTCCTGGCAGGTGACAGTGAGATGTAGGGAATAGCGTTCCATTGGCAGTGACGGTGGTCTACTGGAACAAGCAACAACATTCCGTTAGCGGGTGACAGGGTTCCCTTGGTGGGTGATAGCACTTGAATGACAGGTAATGGTGCTCCATCAGCAAGTGACAGGATTCTGTGGGTGGTGACGGAGCCACACTGGTGCAGGTGGGACACAGAGAGGTGGCCAGGTCCTGGTCGTGTGTAGGAGGGTGCACACTCCTGTCCCATCCTGTGTAATGACGTGCAGTCCTCTGGCCTGTGAGCAGATGATGGCGATGCCGCTCACGCTGGAGTGGCAGACGCCAGGTGCGTGATGTCTTGCCAGCCTCGCCGCCCCAGAAGCTCCACCAGTGCCCAGAACACATGGGGGCAGCTGGAGACCTCGCTGCAGGAGAGTTGGCCAGAGGTCCATCTGCAGGCAACACGGGACCCTGCAAAGCCTCTTCTCGGGAGTGGCCTGGGGGACCAGGGCCTCTGTGTGGCAGTGGAGCACAGTGGTTGGGTGGGCTGGGGCAAGCCCAGGCACCCCAAGTCTCTGGACCCCGCCAGTAAGAGCTGGAGGACATCTTGAAGGTCCAGCTGTGCCCGTCGCCTGCTCGCTGCCTGTCCGCCACACTGTGGTCTCCTCTCCTGCCTCCTCACGCCCCATGCCACGGGGTCTCCTACCTCCTCCAGACGTCTGCTTGAGCTCTCCTGAGCCTGAGGTGACCCCCTCGAGCCCCTGCTCTGACCATCCTTGAGGGTGGCCCCCAGCCTCCCTCCTATGGCCAGGTGGCCTTGAGCCCATCTCCACCCTGCTCTCCTGGCCTCCCTTCTGAACAGCGTCTCCCACCACCACATCGGCATCTGGCCGCCTGTCCCAGGTCCGGCCTTCTCTCCTGGGGCCTTCGTGTCCCATTAGACAGTAACGTGTGGCCACGCCCAGGCCCGTTGGCCACCCTGGCGGGCAGCTGCCTTGGTCCACACAGGCTGCCGTAAGAGAACACGCAGCCCGGGCTACAAATGAAGGAGGTGGACTGCTCCCAGTCTGGAGGCGGCGGCTGCCCCTGAGGCAGGTTCTGTGTAGGGTGGAGGCCCCTGCGGGTCTGTGCGGGGCCGTCTTCCCACATGCTGTGCCCTCCACGGCAGCCGGGGTGAACCAGCTCAGGCTCCTCTAAGACCAGGTCCCACTCGGGAGGGCTCCTCCCGTGTCCACCAGCGCCCTCCTGTTTCTGCTTCCTGGCCACCAGGAGGTGAGCGGGCCTCTGCGGTCATGTGCTCCTGCCATGCTGAGCTGCCACCGGCCAAGCAACCCCTGCCCAGAACCTCTGTGACCCCAGCCGCATAAACCTCTCCTCCCTCTTGGCAGGTCCTCTCAGGTGCTGGTCCCTCTCAGGTGCTGGCCCCCAGTGACAGGTCCTCTCAGGTGCTGGCCCTTCTCAGGTGCTGGCCCCAGTGACAGGTCCTCTCAGGTGCTGACCCCAGTGATGGGTCCTCTCAGGTGTCGGCCGCAGTGACAGGAAACCAACTGACAAGGGGACACAAACATCTCAACCACAGCAGCTGCCCTACGTCCCACTGCCCAGGTTGGACATGGGCTGCAGCACTGCCCTGTGGCCCTGCCCAGAGCCACCCAGAGGGCACACTTGAGCCTGTCCTCCTCCACTCCAGCTCCTCTGCCCACTCAGGCCGCCCACTGGCCCTGTGGTCGTTAAGGCCCCACGTCTCTCCTGGCCAGTTGCAGGTCGCAACCTCTGCCTCCCTCCGGCCAAGCTCACCCTCCCAGGACGGGCTCCAGGGGCCCTTGTCACCTCCCCACTGCTGGGCGGCAGTGTTCCTTGGACAGCACCCGTCAGCACCCCGCTCTGCCCAGCTTCCCTCCTCCCCCAGGAACACCCGGGCCTTTCCTGACACCTGACCATTCGTTCCCCATCTGGACACCAACCCTCTCCCCGGAATTCCTGTTCCCACTCCCCGCCTGCCCAGATCCCGGACATCCTTCAGGTCTGCCCATCTGCGGGAAGGCCCCTCACTCCCCGCCCAGCAAGGCCACCCTTCCTGGGCCAGGGCCCCTCGCAAGGGGGAGCCGAGCGGCCAGCTGCAGATCTCTCCGGGCTGTGCACGGGCTGGCCCAGAGTTCAGCTCAGCACGCTAGTTCAGAGAGCAGACCCGAGAAGAACATGTGGAAATAATTTTTAATATGCTGAAGCACATTAAAAATGCATTAGGAGAGCAGGCGATTTAGGAGGAAATCTGTGGGGAATCGTTCTCTAAAAACGAGGACCTCTTCTTAATGGGAATAACCGCTCCCCGCCTCGCTCGGTGCCCAGGATGAATCTTCATTGACAATATTGCCTCTTAATGAAGAGAGAGTCTTACAAGGACATCCTCTGTTGCCAGAAACTTTCTTCCCAGGGGCAGTAATAATGCTGAATGAGTGATCAGGCCAGGAGATACAGTGAAGTACTAACCGAGACAACGTCGCGTGTCCAAGCAACGAGGAAGCATGTTCCTCAGCCTCTTTTCTGGAGGTCAGGGTAGAGGCTGGACCAAGCCACAGAGCCTGAAGGGCTCAATATGAAATAAAAATACAGGTCCCTTGTTCAAAAATGACTACAAATTTCAAGGTTGTGACAGCAAAGCCATTAAACCAAGTTCAGGCCCTTCTTAGTAAGCGCACAATGTGACTGTACAAATCACAGGCTCACAAAGCCACCCTGTAACCTTTAGCAAATCCTTCCTTAGGGTCCCAGGAGGGAACTTCTGGCTGGCTGGGAGGCTGCCTCCAGCGTCTTCCAGCTCATATTTCCATCACTCTCAACACTAGACTATAAGAACAGATGCTAAAAATCACTGTCATTGAGAGAGGGAGGGGTCCAAGTGGACCACAATACTTGTTGAAAATTTTGTCATGAATACCAATGTATCCTCCAAAACCCAGCTTTTGTGTTATCTCCCCTGGGGTGGCATTGGCACCCCTCCACAACCCAGTTGCGCACATGCACTCCTGTCCCAGCGCCCTGTGGGTGCTGGGGCTGGGCCAGAGGAGACAAGTGGTGAGTGCTATAAGCACAGGGCAGGAGGAGCCCTCCAAGAAACGAGAGCGGGCAGGAGGGTGCAGTCTCCCAGGCAGGGGCAGCGCACTGGCAGGATTAGGCCAGGAGGCACCCAGGGGTGGATGGTATAGCAGGTGCCCGGAGGCAGAGAGCCCAGGGAAGGGAGTGGGGAGACCTGCTTCCTACCCTTGCCCACCCGGCCTGCCCTGCCTCCTCTCAGCTGGGCGTGCAGCCTTCCCACCAGCGGAGCTCCGGCCCCGCCACACACGACCTGTGGGCTCTGAGCCTCCAGTCTGCACCTTTGGTTTAAGAAGCCTGGTCTCTGGTGGCTCCAGCTCCTGTCTTTCAGCTGCTCTGGCCCTGGCAGGGAACGGTGGAGGTGGGGATGACTCCTCAGCTCCGGAGGGCTGAGGGCCACAGGTGCCGGAGCAGCGTGAGGGAGCAGGGGGCGTCTGGCACCGGGGGCAATGTCGAGGTCTCTTCTGGGAACTTGGGGTCTACCTCTCCATCCTTTGGTGGCCCGGGGTTTCTGCTCAATATGGCTGGTAGGAGTTGTTAACCTTTAAAGGAGGAGGACAGAGGCTGAGCAAGTCCAGGTCACCTTAACCCTCTGCTGCAGCCTCAGACCAAACGTGTCCACCTGCAGAGCTGAGCCGACTCGGACCACAGGTCAGGGCAGCGGAGGACACAGACACAGCGTGAAGGCAGAGATGGCCGCCTCTCCACCCCGTTCCCGTCACCCGCTGGGTGTCTGCAGGCCCAAGTGAAGAGTCAGTGTTTCAGCAGAAGTGGCCTTGGGGTCCCCAAGGGGTCACCTAGGCAACCGTTCCCACTATAACCCACGCATCGGAGGTGTGATCTACGGCCACACTCGGGGAGACCTTAACGTGTCACCCAGCCCTGTGACCCACAGTGCAGCTAAGACCCAGTCAAGCTGGAGGGTTGAGCTTTTCCCGGGAAGATCTTTGCTAGGGAGGGGGTCAGGGAGGGGCTGTCCTGCTGAGACACTGAGTCCTCAGGGCTTGGGCGTCCTGCTGGCTCTTCCTCTGAAGGGAGATGCCACTCTCCTGCCACCTTTCAAGAAGTATCAGAACCCCAGTGGGGAGCCCACCCTGTCCACTCCCTGCATGGCAAGCTGTGTGGCTTGGGACCTGAGCTGAGGCTGGAGGGCAGGGTGGGGAGGCCCCCTGCACCCCAGGTGCCCTCCCTGCCCCAACACCTGCCCAGACAGAAGGAGCAGGTCAGGAGGCAACAGAGCAGTGCAACCACCTCTGAGATTTTTGTGACATCTCTCCACCCATGTCTACCTGGGCAAGAGAATAGCCTGAGCCAGCCCCTCCCAGGTCTTTAGCCCCCTGGCCAGCCCAGGCCGGTGAAGGCGAGCGAGTCCCAGTACCAGCCATTGGCAGTGCTGCTCCGGAGGCCCTGCCTGACTCCTGAGAGGGGACACACCTAGGACTGCCCCGTCCAGGGTGTGAGCAGCTGGCCCTCTGCCCACCCCTGGGCATCCCTGTGTTTCCTGTGCTTTTCAGGAGCTCTGCCCTCCTCTGCTGTCTCCCATCCCACTAGGGGGAAATGGGGCTGCAGACCCTGCACCGGGTGCTGAGAGGCCTCAGACTCCAGAGAACCTGCTTTCCTGCCCCTGCCTCTAACAGGGCCCTGGCCAGTCAGTGTCCCCCAGGCATCTTCAAGGCCTGGACTCTCTCTTCAACTCCTGTCCCCTCCCCTCCCTGTGAAATCTGTGAACATTCTGCGCCCACCCTGCATGAAGCTCTTCAACCCCTCCCCGCCATCGCCCCCTTCCCACAGGAAGGTTGAGGCCATGTCCCCTTGGGGAAGCCATGCCTGCTCTCCCTGCCTCGGGCCTCCCCCCGGCCCTGAGGTCTGGCTCCGCTACCCTCCACCGCACTCTCCAGCAATGGAAACTCCACCTCCGATCTACACCAAGGGCAGGAAAGCACTTCCAGGAAAGGTGACTCCATCCCCGTGCGGCGTGGACAGATTGCAGGAGGCCGGGAAGAGGCCCCTCTACTTCCCACCTCCTTTCCTGCTTCTCGGGAGTGCATCTCACTCTGCTGCCCCTGAGGTTTTCCAGGCGTCAGGTTTTTGCCCCTTTATGTATACAAATGTCAGAGTGATCCCCTCTCTGCCCACAGGGTGCCCAGCATTCGTGACTTCGGTGACACTTGTCATCTCAGTGACCCTCATCATGACACGCTGTGACGGCTGTTGAACTGAGGCCCAGAGTTCATACCACCCTTAGATCCTTCTGCCCTGGCAGATGGAGCCCCTGCCTCTGGGGGCTGCCCTTCGAAGTTCCCTCCCGTGCTGGGGACCAACCATGCCACCTGGCAGGCCCGCCCGTCCTGGACACGTGGGTCTGGGTCCCTGCTTTCCCCTTCTGGGCGCTGTCCAACCTTCTGCCGGGTTGTGAGTGACTGTATTTCTTATTGTAAGTCACAACATCACAATTATGCGGGTCTGGTTAATTGGCTGCCCACTGATTGGAATCAGCCCTGAACCCCCCGTACATCAGGCGAGCTGATGCATGTGGAACCAGGTGAGTGGCCTCGTCAGCATGAACTGCTGGTGTTGTCAGAGTGCCACCACGAACAACAAAGACACCCCGTCACCTGGGTGTTCCAGTGGTTCACAGGCGCTCTCCCAGGAGCCAGGGACAGAAGCCAGATCTCTCTTTGGGCAAGGTCGAGTTCTGACATAAGGACCTTGTCCAGCTACTGGGCCTCTCTAGGACTCAGTTCCACCACATATGAAGCAGGGTTGCTCCATCCGCTGGTGTGGTTCTTCCAACTCCCCAATTCCCCGGTTCTAGACACTCCTGACTCTTTATTGAATCACAAGTGATATTTCCGAGCCGTCATCTTCTCGCACGCTGAGTTATTTCTTGGAGGCAGGAACGCGCTCGCACGTGGAGCCCATGGCCTCGCGCTCTTCCCGCCCACCCAGCCTCGGGAGACCCGTGGGGCTCCTCTCTAGCTTGGCAAGTCATTATGGGGGGAGGGGCTGCGACCGCCAGGAACCTGGATACCTCACGTGCCTCCTTTCCTAGGTGATTTATTAAAATGTTAATACTGAAGAAGAGCCCCCATAGCTGGATTTCTTGATCTAGAAAATTGCTTAATTATCCTTTCCTTTGTTTCCCTGACTTTACGCCACTTTACTTAGAACAAAAGGCCTCTTTTTCTTACAAAAACAAGGTTTTGATGCAGCAACTATAGATTTCAAAAAATCAAACCTGTGTGCATCTTAGTTATTTCCTGTTCACTATTTTTCCTCCCAAAACAACTCGATCCGGTGACATCCGCATCTTTCCCCAGTTGAAGGTTACAATGCGTTTATGCTCTTGCTGTGGAAGTCATCGGGATGAAAATGGACTCGCCTTTGCCAAGTCCTAGCCCAAGTGGTAAGTAGGTGAACACAGCTGGGAAGTCTCGAAGGCGGGCTCCCACGCATGTGTGCTTTGACAAGAGCTGCCACCAAGGTTCTGACCCCGGGTCTCGCAGCCTCACACAAGAAAAGCCTCTGCAAGGGCATCCGCCCCACAACGGCCTGTTTAGACTTGGACCCTGCTCTTGGTCCTTGTGACCAGCATTATTATTTTGAGATAACTTATGGCATCCTCTACCCATTCCACCTTTAAAATGCACGTGGACACAGTGAACCCAGGGTCATGTTTGATAATAACGCACCAATAGACATTTTCTTAAAGATCCCTCTTGGCCGGGGGGCGTGGAACCCTTGCCGAGAGCACTCGGCCCCACAGTGGCCCTTCCCTCAGGAGCCGTGGCCCGCTCGGCCAGAGCCAAGCCTCGAGCGAGGAGGTTTTCTTCGATCGCTCCTGCGATCCACATCTCTGAGTCCTCACTCCGTGACAGGCGACATGCAAGGGGCTCAAGTCTTCGGGGGATTCCTGGCCACCATTCCTTTCCACCCAGCTGGACGGATGAGTCTTGGGAAGTCACTGAGGCGCTCCAAGCCTGTGGGCACCCCACAGCTTCTCCCCTGGATGGGTGCGGGGCCTGGGGCCCGGGGGCAGGCGCCCTCTGGCTTGTCTGAGCCTCCAGACTCCACTTTTCCAAACAGCTACTGGCACATGCTGGCGCTGCTGGCCCACTGACCGCACCTGGGCGAGGCCATCAGCGTCCTGGGACCGCCGCACACATACCGCAAGCGAGGCAGCTTCCCATAATGCACCTGCGTTCTTCAGCAGTGCTGAAGGCCAGACGCAGGGCTGCGCTCCCCCGGGAGAGCCCATTCTTCCTGCTGCCGGGGCTGTGGCCCTCCTGGTTTGAGCCTCTCTCTAATCTCTGACTCTGTCCTCAGGTCACCTTCTCTTCTCTGTGGCTCTTCTCTGGGTGTCTCTAAGGACACTCATCACTGGATTTAGAGCCCACCTGGATCATCCAGAGTGATCTCATTTTGAGATCTTTAACTTAATTTCATTTGACCCTTTTAAGTGAGGTCACGGCCCCAGGTTCAGGCCAGGGTCTGGGTGTTATCTTGCAGGAGCCACCGCTCAACCTGCTCTAGGCGGCAAGTCCACAGAGAAAATGGACACGAGTCTGGCAGAGCTGTGTCCTGTGTCATTGGCTGCGTGGTGGAGGGTTAGCCTACGGGGAATTACGCTGAAATTAATGTCCAAAGGTGGCAGGAAAAATGCTCTGGAGGTCACCAGGAGCTCCCTGCTTTCCAAAGTATTTGGTTTTAACTAGCATCGATGGCAAACTGACAAATCAGAGAGCTGGGGGCATGCCAGAGAAACCTCCGTCCACGGAGGCCTCCGGCCGCCATCTGCTCCAGAACCCCAGGAGGAGGCCCCGAGGAGCCCAGCAGAGACCTGCGCGTCACCGCGGATCAGTGTTGGGTTAGGCAGAGCAGCGCCAACCCAAGACTCAGGGCACAGGGGCCGGATTGTGTCCAGCAGTTTCTTTAAACATTGCTTTAAATTCTTTATTTTACATATTCTTTAATGTTTATAGTATATATCGATGTGCAACATATTTTAATAGAAACACTTTTAACTAAACATTTGTAAAACAAGTATAAATTTGGTCACATGTTGATACAATGAGCTTAGTATCTGGAATGCTGATTTCAGGGCTGCCAGGCTTGGTTGTTAGGACTTGGAATTGGGCAGACGGGAAGTGACCACTTGCCACTAAATCTCTTTGCAAGGTGAAGATTTCTCGTCCGAACCTCCCAGGCATCAGTCTCTGGGAATATTCCCAGGAGAAGCTAAAGGGACATCTCCAAAAGAGAGTCCACCCCTACTCACCAGCCCACCCTCTGCCTGCTCGGGACCTGGATGAAGAGCACCGTCCACTCCTCACCGTCAGCCCCAGCACCGAGCTGAGAGCAGACGGCCTCTCCTCCTCCATGCCCCAGCCTCACTGGTCCCTCCGGCCATCTGAGCCCAGCTGTCCCTCCACCTGACAAGCCACCTCATGCCTGGCCTCTGCACAGTCCCCCACACTCATGGCTAACTGCTGCTACTTCTGCTCTCTGATTTCCAGGTCAGGTATGCCCACCCCGCCCGCCCACCAGGCCCTCAGCTGGCCTGGGTGTCCCCTGAAGGCCGTCAAGGAGGTCTGAGCTGCCCCCCTGCAGTTCCGCTCAGACCATCAAAACTGCTGTCACTTACATACGGAACCTGAAGTGGATCTCTCAGAACGTGGTCACCGGAGGCTGGGCAGGTGGGGAGGGGAGGGCTGGACCCGAGGTGCAGCGGCCATTAGGTGGGGGAGTTCCTTTGAGAACGGTCAGGCAGCCCGGTGGCCATAGTCCACACAGGCTGAGCATCCCTGATCTGAAAATTCAAAGTCTACGACGTTTTGAGCCTGGTGCTCAGAAAGTTTCCGATTTCAGAGCATTTCAGGTTAGGGATGCTGCGCCGTAACGTCTGTACCAACGTTCTAAACTGTGACCAACTCCAAAATCTGCAACGCTTGGGTCCCAACATCTCAGGCGCACAGCACTCAGCCTCTCATAACATACGTGTGAGTTGCTACACGAGAATTTACCTGTTCTCATAAGAAATGGTAAGGACTTGAGATGTGCGTACGTGAGAGCGTTCGATGTGAACATCACACTGTGCCACATAAATCTACACAATTGCTGCCGGTCAATTAAACAAACAAATAAGCAAGTAACACTCCCACCCCGGAGGCTGCCATCTCCTTCTGTGTCCTGGTCACTTTGTCACTTCAGCTCCCAGCCTGGGAAAGAGTAGATGCTCATTAAATATTTGATGAACGAACAAAAGATCCACGGAAGCACTTTAAGAAGGAAAGAGAGATGGTCGTGTTTGCTTCAGTGAATGTGTCCAAGTTATAAAGGCAACACAGATCTGTGATAACAGTGTGAGCAGGGTGGAAGAGAGAAGGGAAGGATTACTTCTCCAGCGCTCATTCCTCAGGAGTAATGGCTGACTTCAGTTTGGGATGAATCTTTTCAGAATTAAAATAAAAATAGTAGTACTAATCAGTAGATATCCAGACGTGCACACCAAATGGCTTTTGAAGAAAGCATACGCGGAACCTTGCAGAGGTACTACCTGCCAACTTGCTTTCGTCTGTGAGCGTGCCAGGAGCAATCCCCGTGTCCAAACGCAGACACTGCCTTTTTGAAGCTCACATTGTGTTCCACTGTGTGAATGCACTGTATCACATTTTTTTTAAATAACATTTTATTTTGGGATAGTTCTAGATTGATGGGAATGTTGTACACATAGTACAGAGCTCCCATAATGTTATAACAACAGTATATTTGTCAAAATTCCAGTTCGCATTAATCATCGTTAACTCAGGTCCTTATTTGCATGTCACTATCGTCCGACTAATGTTCTTTTTCTATTTCGAGACAGGGTCTCACCTCCGGTCTTAGGGCCTTGCTAAGTTGCTGAGGCTGGTTTTGAACTTGTGATCCTCCTGCCTCCGCCTCCTGAGCTGCTGGGTTACAGGTGTGCCACTGTGCCCGGCTTAATGTTTGTTCTTCTGTTCCAGGATCCAGCCAGGCTTCCGGTGTGCCCGGCTGCTCTGGTTTAACCAGCTCCCACTTGTGGGGGTTGGGTATTTTGCCCTTCTGCTGGTGTCAGATGACAAACAGTCTCACTTCAAGTGGCCAGTGAAACTTCCTTGCAATTCTAGGAAGGGACAACCCTGTGGTCTAAGGAAGAAGATGTGTTCCCACGAGCTGAGCGGAGGGCGCTGGCTTGGCAGACAGCTGAAGAAAGTGGCGAGGAGGAGTGAAAGCAGACGGGTCGCTTCACAGCGACTTTCCTTGGGTGATGGAGATAGGGGGGCAGGACCGGATAGGAAAGCAGCTGGCCAACTCCAGGTACTTGGGGTTAACTCGGGTGCAGGGGTCAGGGCAGAACAACTCTGCCGTCAGGCCCACGGAAACGGGCCTGCTGGGGAAGTCTGGGTTTGCTGTAATCCTGACTCCTGGGGAGGTCAGGTAGCAGCTGAGTTTCTGCTTGGAGACCTGGGACTTCAGCGTGGGGAACCCATTTAACTTGCTGTCAGATCTGCTGGGTCCCAGTGCAGGACCCTGGTCCAAACAGTGGCTTGTGAGTTTTATTTAACCTCAAGGCTCTGCAGCTGCCTGCCAGCCGCCTGCTCTCCTCCTTCTGCAGGAAGAGGTGGGCCAGTGTCCTGCTGGGGCCTCCTGTTAGCAAGTGGCTCTGGTGCTCAGGGTAGAGACTCCAAAAGAAGAGGCCAGCTTAGAGGCCGCAGTGCCTGAACAGAGAAGAGGGGCAGAGGCAGAGATGGAGGTGGCTGTATGTGCTGCTGTGCTTGAGGGCAGGGGAGCTGGGGACCTCCGGTCTGTCCTTGCAGCACAGGTCTCGTGTGGTGGGGAGGAGGAGGCTGATGAAGAGGCCAGGGGTCCCCCAGCCACAGTGCTGGCTTGAGATGCCCTGGGCGTCCCGGACTTGGGTGTCCTGAGTGGAGAGGTGACTGCTGAAGCACAGGCGGGCGAGGTCACACTCCCAGATGCCGTCTCCCGAATCTCGAGCACACACAACGCTGGTTTGAAAAAGCGCTTGGAATCCTGGGGCGTGCACACCGCTAAAGGTGATTCAGCTGCACAGCTCAGAGGCCGCGAAGCCGACTGGAAAAGCAAAACGCACCGAGAGCTGCGGCGGCCTGCGGGGCCCGCGGGGCCTGTGGGTGGCACAGCAGAGGGAGCGGCCCTGGCGTCCGGCCGGCCTGCTCTTCCTGCTCATCCCGGCCACTCCACAGTTGGCCCCCTTCGGGTACCTTCTCGGGCTCTCTGGCTTATCTGGGTCTTGGCCCCGCTGGCCATCACTCCACACTCGTCCTGTACCCCACACGGCACAGGAAGGACAGGAGCCGCTGCCCACTTCGGAGACCTCTGTGGGTCCCCTTCTCCCCTACAGCTCCCTCTGAGGTAGCCTGCTCACCTGTAGGGCCAGCAGGAAGGGGACAAGGTCAAGGTCCTCCCAGCTCCAATGTCCTTGAATTAGAGCATCACTGGGCACTGGCAGGCAGCCGGTGCAAACCTCAGGTCAAATGCTGTGTGACCTTCAGGGAGCCGCTTAGTCTCTCTGAGGTCTGGGTCTCTACCGCCCCCACCCCCACACACACCCATGCTGGCAGAGGCTTCCCGGGAAGCTGAGAGCACGGGTGAGCAAAGTCTAGCACAGGCTCCCACTAAACGGCCGCTGTCATTACGACCATTATGAGAATTCCGAGCTATTTCAACCCCACAATGAAAGGGGGACATTTTTAAAGTTCAAAGCCATTTAAGGTAAATCAGGTACAATTCACACTGCCACCGTCTCCCAGAGTGAATTACTTGCCCTGAAAGGGGCAATCGATAGAGATTATTAACTTGAGGAGGGAAGTTTCAAAGAACACGTGGCATCTTAATGAGGTGCCATTTTGTCCTCTGTTCGCCTGGAAAGAACTAGTTCCTGGGTTGGCAGGGGGTGGGGTCAATTGCAAAGGGGAAGAAATCGCTTGGAGGATTCCTGCAGGTCGGGATAGGACAGACTCTGAATGGGAAGAGATCTCCAGAAGCCCAGCTCTGCCCCAGGCCAAGGCCCTGCTGGGCGGCGGTGTCTGTCCTCCGCTGTCTGCTGAGCCCTTCCAGATGCAGCGCCCCAGATTCATCAAGTGCACAGTCCGCGAGACCTCTTGTCACCACCAACCGGCACTCCCGAAACCAAGGCGCCCTGCCCTGAGCTGGGACAGCAAAGCCAGCAGCTGGAAGGAAGGCAGCCGGTCACCGGTCCTGCCGGGAGCTCCGGTGGATGGGGCCACGTGCCTTTGACGGCAGGCGCAGCCTGGGGGCTACCCGTTTCTCCCACGCATCCAGCTGCTCCCTGTTTCCACTCTGGGATGCAGCGGGGGAGGGTCCCAGACTGGGGGACCCCCACTCCGGGCCCTGTCACGCCCCACTTCACCTGCCGAGCAGGTCAGGAAAGAGTCTGGACTTCTCTAAGACCCAGTCTCTTCATCCACGGAAGACAAGCATGTACGCCTCCCTCCAGAGCCCACCAGGCTCCTGATGTCTCCGTCCACTGCTAGGGTCAGCGCCCAGCAAGCCCCAGCCCATGTCTCCATTCCCCGCTTGGCCACCTCCACTCCTGGACCACCCCTCCCTCTTTGGCCCCGGCCCTGCCTCCCTCACTCCCATCTTTCCTTCTGGCCTTCTTGCCCCTGCACCCAGCTGAGCCTCCCCTCTGCTGGCTCCCCATGGCTGGATCACCCTCGACCCCTCCTTGTCCTCTCTCCTCACCTCCTCTGGACTCCCCGGTGGGTGTCCCCACCTCACATCAGACCTAGTCCCTCTGCCAGCCCTGGGAGGCGGACTCCACCCCACATGCAGTCCATCCCCGCGGGAGACCACCTCTGGTCTGGTGGCTTCCGGGGGTCTTCCCAGCACCCTCCCTAAGCGACCACAGCCCTCCCTCCCCAGGTGTGCTCTGCACCTTCTCCCTCCACGTGGCCCCAGGGCACTAAGCCAGCCCAGCTAGGCCTCGTTGACCCCTGGACAACAGACATAGCACCGGAGCAGGACCTGCCTGCAGCCCCTGGCTTCAGCCCTTCCCTGGAGCCCCCAGAGGGAGCCCAGCCGTGGGACCCACCTCCCCAGCGCCTCCCTCCAGAGCCCACCACACTCCTGGTGTCTTGGTCCACCGCCATGGAGGGCTCCGGCCTCGTGCTTTGCAGGACCGTCAGAACGCTGTCCCTGGGTGTCCAGTATCCCCGAGGGAGGGGCTCCAGGGCCAGCAGAGACCCACATCCAAGGAGGCTCAAGCCTCTTAGGTGAGACAGGCGCCACTTGCAGAGAACTGCACAGGTCCCCAGGGCTCTGAGCCTCCTCTGTCCCTGACCGCTTGAGTGCTGTGCAGGTGTCCCCGGCGGCTAGCCAGTGAGGACGAGGATGGAAGTCTGCAGAGGCTCAGAGCGGACTCAGGGGCGTGGCCTCCGGTCCCCTCCGCCGCCATCTTCTTCTATTCGGCGGTGCTGGACTGGAACCCAGGACCCAGGCCGGCCAAGCGAGGGCCCCGCCCTGAGCAGCACCCCGTTCTCCAAATCTTCTTGAGCCTCTGTTGGTCGAATCTGCAGACACAGAACCACAGAGGTGGGGCCAACCGCTGGACTAACTGTTGCACAAACCGCTGGCGTGGGATCCCTGCCTGTCGTGGGCCCACCTCCCGGTCGTGTCCCCGACCCCTCCACTCAGAGATCTCTGGAAACAGCGCGTGGATCCCTGCTCCTCCCGGCCCTCGCCTCTCACGTGGCTTTCTGTGTGGTCAGCTGAGGACTCTTCCTCGGGCCACCCCTGGGACCACCGTGGTGGCCTCTTGGAGAGGAGCTCTCGTCCTCCTGCACACGTGTCTCCCTCTGGGGCGGCTCCTGCGGGCGGGGACAGTGCCACTCTCCCTTGTCCCCAGCCCTGGCACCGGGCCCCCACGACTCTGAGGTGCTGCGTGATGGACAAATGGACGGAGGCCAGGGGCACAGCCTGCGCGGCTTCTTGCACATGGTGACATGTCTGTCCTCACACCTCTGTGAGCACCCTGAGGGTCGGTGTCCCCTGCACTGGACTGGCAGCCCGTGCGGGGCTGAGTGTGCACTGAAGGAAGGTCTTAAGGAGCCAGTGGGGAAGAGGGCAGAGGCCTGGGAGCTACGCGGGACCTGGCCTCCCTGTCCGGGCAGGGCAGGTCCCTTGCTCTGTGGTGCAGCTGGGAGCACCTCAGGGGCCCCAGAACCTGCCCAGGACCTCAGGCATTCACTGCCCTGACCCCGGCCCACCCGGGAAAGCGGCTGTGGCCAGTTTTTCCAGGGCGGGCTGAAGATGAGGGCCAGGCGCCAGCCAAGGATGCTGCCAGTTTGCTCTCAGGCTCTGGCCACTTGCAAGGTCACCTATGGGAAGGCGCCAGAGCTGGGAACAGAGGGGAGGGAGTGGAAGGATGGTAAGCCATCTGGGGTCCTCTGAAGGAGGCCCCGCCAGCTCTGCCGGCTGGGAAGTTGGGAAGGGGCCGAGGCCGCAGGGAAGGGCCGAGCCCTGGATCACAGGAAGGCTTGCCCAGCACGAAGGAGGCTGCGCCTGCCCCACCCTCCCTCAGAGCCCGGCCGCTTCTCAGGTGGAAACAAACACCTGCATCAGAGCCACCCCAGTGTGTGGTGGGGAGACGGGCATGATTGTTAGAATCCGCATTTCCCGGCTGTCCCCCCACCGACAGGACCAGGTACCTCCTTCCTCAGGAGCTGGGATGTCTCTAGGTGAAGTTAAAGCAGTTATGGTGAACGGCGTACACTCCGGCCAGACGGTGCCCGGGTTCACAGTCTATCTCCACTGCAAGTGACTTAATCTCAAGGGTCTCAGTTTACTCATTTACAAAATGGAAGCCATGTCAGTGTCCCCTTTATAGGGCTTTCTGAGGTTGAAATAAGTTAATATGAGCAACCTAGAGCTGGGCTGACTCCTGGTAAACACTGTGCTGTTGGATGGTTTTGTTATAAAAAGTAGCAACATCATAATAGAGGAGGATAATTGATAGAAGTGTTAGCATGCAGGGTGGCGTCAAACATGCAGACACCGTGATCAGAGCATACACAGAGGCAGCGCCTCTGTTTCTCTACCTAATCTCATCCTGGTTAGAAACTCCCATTTCTTGGTTAGAAAACATTTAAATTGCCAATTGAGCCAATAAAGGCGCCTTCAGTTGGGAAGCCTCTCTGAGAGAAGGCGATCTCTTCTGTGAAACGGCTCCATCCATTAGAAACCCACGCTTGCTCCCGCTCTTTCCTGCTGCCAGCGGTTCCTGACCTCCCCTTCCCTTTTGTTGAGGGGAGGGCTGCAGGGGAGGGAAGCTCATGACCCTCAGGCACGGCGTGGGGACACCAAGGGGCTCTGCCTTGTCCCCATGTCCTCACTAGTGTCCTCCGTGGGCCTTGCCCCCAACAGCCCAGAGCCTGTCGAGGGGTGGCTAACAGCACCAGCTCCTTGGGGACTGGACTGGCACCTGGCCTGAAGGCCATTGTCCCACCCTTGGCCTTGGCCACCGTCTCAATGGCTCTGAGGCCTCTGCCCAGGCCCCAGTCCCCCTGAGGAGCCCCTGGTGCCCGGGGAGCCAGGCCCGGGTGGAGCACGGCCCCCAGCCCCTCCACCCAGGCCTGCATCCCTCCAGAAGCTTCTCTGGCTTCCCCACCCTGGATGATGCCAGATTCTCCCGCAGCCCACCTGGGGTCTCTCCTGTGGAATCTGCTTCTTGCCTCAGTGCTGGCCAAGGGCTAGGAAGGGGCTTTGGGTGCCCTCTGGGGACACTTCCTGCCGCCGGTGCCTCTGCCTCTCTCTGCACTGGCAGCTGCTGCCCG
Organism: Sciurus vulgaris; assembly: GCF_902686455.1. Lineage (NCBI taxonomy): Eukaryota > Metazoa > Chordata > Mammalia > Rodentia > Sciuridae > Sciurus > Sciurus vulgaris. Next base: position 176,810,157 of record NC_136465.1, read on the forward strand.
GGTGCTGCCTGCTGTCTGGCTTGACAACGTGGGTTAGGGCTGTTCCCAGACAGAAAGGGGAGATTTTTGTCGCTTAGACTTTTTTCCTGTGGAAAGAATATAAATTAAAAGTGGGCTTTCCACACTCCTTCCTCCCTCCAGACCAGGGTCCCAGGGCCCCTGGGGACTCATGGCACTGTCTGGAGACAGGGGAGCGGCCCCTCCACCCAGCTAGTGAGCAGAAGCCGGGAACGCTGCCAGCACCCCGCCATGCCCGCAACGGCCCCACAAGAAAGACCTGGCCTCAAACAGCCATGGTGCCAGGAAACTGCCCTCAGGTTCGAGAACCCCGAGCCTTCTCCTGAGTCCTGCTGCACTGTCCGCCCCGTGAGAGGCGCACACAAGGCCCCTGCCCACTCCTGTGGGCCGAGTACCCCGGCGCCCAGTGTCGCTAGTGCTCACTGTCTCCGGTTGGGTTATTTAAAGAAAGGCCCCTCTGCCTGTCCCACCTGCCGTGTTCTCTGGTGGCTGAAGGCCTTCCAGGCGCGGCGTGCGTTTTGGCAGGTATGAAGTTCATCTCCGTGGTCAGGCCGGCCCTTCCCCGGCCTCCTGGTTTCAGGGCTGTAACTCTGCCGCACTCAGGCGTGGACTGCTGGTCACCATTTGTTCTCTCTCCGCCCGATTTCCTTACGTCCTGAGTGATTTTACATTTAAGGCCGAATACCGCAGTCTGAAATGGACCACAGGCCTCTCACGCCCACCACCCGTCCCCGTGCAGACCTCGTATGCTGGCCCTTGAATGAGGCCAGGCAGCATCGCCGTGTTGAAACAAAAGAAATTGGTTTCTCAAGAACACGGCCATGGTTTTCAGAAGACCACCGCTGAAGTCTCCTCAGCCGAATGGGGCTCTGCTTTGCCAGCTCCTGACACAGAGGCCCCCAAGGGGTGGCGAGGGACGGGCCACAGCGGGTCCCAAGAGAAAGGCAAGGAGGAGACAGGTGACCGTGGCTTTCTGGGTGCATGGAGGCAGGCGGCAGGGGGTCCTCCAGGGATTGAGACCTCGTGGTGCGCCTGGGCCCTGTAGGGAAGCTCAGGCCTTCCCTCTGGAGTCCGCTGCTGGAGTCCCCAAGCAAGCACAGCAGACCAGTGGATGGGCACCTGTGCCCGGAGGCCACCAAGGGGGAGACTGGGAAAAGGGCTGATGGTTGGAGTTTAAATGCTCTCCTCATAGGGAAGGGGAACCTGAGAGCCGTAGGCAGTTTTAAGGGGTAGAAAAGAATTTTAGGGGCATCGAATGGGCCCAGGAAGACCCCAAGTACCGGCTCTGGCGTGCAGTGGGGCTTCAGCCTCTGCTCAGGAGAAGCCTTCCTGGCTCTGAGAGTCCCACCAGGGGCTGAAGGCCAAGGAGCCCCTCTGGTGGACCTGGTCTTCAGGTTACTAGGGGACACTGGGCCCCTTTCCCTGAGACCTCAGAAGACAAAGGGATCAGAGAGATGGGCAGGGGGCCGCTCAGAGGGACCGTGGTCCTGAGGCTGTTTCTCCAGCTTAGCGTGGACATGAGCCCCACTTCGGGGTCATTTTCTGACGCACCGGCACCGCCAGTCACTCATGTTGCAGAAGGCCTCGGTCCACCCCAACAGATGCAGCTGGCCCGTGGGTGCTGGACGGCCTGTGGCCAGGTCCAGCCTCAGTTCCTCCCCAGCCCCGGCTCCCCCAGCTCTCCTGCTCCCCAGCACAGGCCTCTGGACCTCCTCCCAGCACCTCATGAAGCCTCAGCTACCTTCCTTCCTCCCGCCCAGCCCACCCACCTGTCCTAGTCAGCCCAAGTTCCATGTCACCTGCTGTCCTTCCTGGATAGCACAGGGCCATGTAAGACCAGGCCTCGTGATTAGCCAACGTGCGAAGCTGTAGAAATAATCCACAGGCGAGAAAGTAAGACTGGCAGAAACCTAGGCCTCCTTATCGCCTAAAGAAATGATCTGGAGAGCCCTCCCCAGGGAAATTCAGAACAAGAAATAAAAGGGAAAAAGAGAGGACGTGAGTTTGCTGGCTTCATCACGGCGCCACTCTGGAAGCCGAGGGAAATGTGATCTTTATGTGACTGAATATAACAGGATTTTATTGACCAAAGAAAAACACAGATCAGAAAAGGTGTCTGTGAAACACTTCCTGTAGGCGACCTCCAGAAATACCAGGTGAGGCCGAGAAACGCCGAAGGAAGAAAGGAGAACGTCAGTTCTCGGAGGAGAACGGACTCAGGTGTGGGAAAGGCCAAGGCCTGGCGGCCGCTCTCCACCCACGAGTGGGACACGCGAAGTCCTTTTTAAAGAACATGTTTGTGTTCAGAAATCAAAGGGGATCTTTCCATCGGAGAGCCAGAGGGGGACAGTAGGACAGGAAGTGGCATAGCGGATGCTGAGCTCTCCCGTCCATGGGAAGCGCAGGGTGAGAGGGCAGTGGGAGGGGCAGAGCCTCCACCAGCCCTCAGCTTGGACCTTCCTCTCCACCACCCGCCTCCAGGCGAACCTCCGCCCTCCACCCTCCTTTCCGGGATCCTTGTGTCCCTTCCTGTGAGACCAACAGCAGGCAGGGTGGAGGAGGAGGGAGGGGGCTCAGACCTGACCCTGGCACCCCAAGACCAAGCACCAAGGCTCCCTGAGATCCTGGGCACATTCTACAACCGCCCGGTCTCAGCGTCCCTGTCTGTAGGATGCTGGGGACAATAGCTGCCCTGCAGGGCCGCGTGGGGGTTAGTGACTTACTTCACCTGCTGCACCTAAGACGGGACGAGCTCAGTGATTAGCCACCACTGTCACCATCCACTCACTCATTCTCTGTCCTCCTCTCCTCCTCCTGCTCCTCCTCCTCCTCCTGTTGCTCCTCCTTCTCCTCCTGCTGCTCCTCTTCTTCCTCCTCCTCCTCCTCCTCCTCCTTCTTCTTCCCCCTTTCTGGTGAGACAGGGTCTTGCTGAATTGCTGAGACTGACCTTGAACTTGCATCCTCCGTCTCCAGTCTCCAGAGTCTCCGGGATCACAGGGGTGCTCCACCCACCCAGCCACCGTCATTTGCTTTTAATATATGTTTCCACATTTCCATTTTCCCTAAGGAGAACTGTAAACAAAACCACAGAACAAGTCTCCCCTCCTACCCCAGGTCTGCTCTCAACAGTAGCCCCTGTTCTTGGTGTCTCAGGGATCTTCCGGAATGTTCTACCGCATGCACAGGCAAATGCGAACACCAGGCCTCCCTTTTATAAAATGGTAACAGAGTTGCGTTAGCTTTCTGTTCTACGTGAGCAATCAGTAAACTCAGCAGCTTGAAATAACACACCTGGATCATCTCGTGGCTTCTGCCTGTCGGGACTCTGGCTCGCTTAGCGGGCCCTCGCTCAGGAATCCCAGCCAGCGGTCTCCCTGTGGTTGGGCTGTGGTCTCGCCGAGGCTCAGGGTCCTCTGTCCAGGCTCACGGGGGCGCTGGCAGAATTCTCCTCACAGTTGTAGGACCAAGTCCCCGTTTCCTTGCTGGGCATCACAGGCAGCTCTCGGCCCCTGGTTCCCCTGCAGTTCTCACCATGTGGCTGCTCCACACCCGCTGGGGACAGGCCCCTCAGATCCTCAGGCTGCTGGGCACGATCTTGTCAAACACCCCAGGAGACGTGCATGATGATGAGGGCTTACACTTCGTTACTCAGCACTGAGAGAATCAAATGTTTCCACAAACATTAGCTTGATTTCAGGAATTTATAAAACATGAAGTAACCAAGGGAAAGACACATCTGTCACTTCTGCCAAATGACCTAACCTGATCACGGGAGTGCCAGCTGAGGTTCTCTTGGGCCCACCCCAGGGCAACCTTGGGGTCACACTGTCCATGCCCTTCCACACCCTTTACTGTTCCCCAAACCAGAGAGACTGGTGACCAAAAGGACAGATGGGAACATGTACGTCCTCTGGTCCTCTGGACAAGGCCAGCAGGAGGCCAGCAGCTCTGCTCTGCAGATCACCGAGGAGGCCAGGCATGGGTTCAGTGGGGGGCTCAGGGGCCACCCCCTGTGCTAGGAGCTCCACCAGGCCTGGGGGTGCTCCCACAGGGGCTGGGGATGCAGAGTCCGTCACCCCCCGAGTGCGGTTCCCTCCGGTGCAGACACGCCTCTTCCCCAGAGAGGCGGTGCCAGGACCCTGTCCAGCTGTCCAGCCACAGACCACAGCTCTCAGGTCCTCTCGTCCACCAGTCTCCTGGCTCCTTGTAGACTGGCCTGAGGGCCCCATGTCCTCTCAGGCCTCACCCAGGGTCTCCTGTGTGTGTGGCCAGTGGTGTGCGTGTGGGGCGTGTGGTCAGGGGGTGCTCAGTGGCCTCTGTACTCCCAACTCAGGAATCTCACGACTCCGCCTTGCTGGTTTCTCATCTGGGGCGTGACCAGCGTTCTCAGCCACCTTCCCTCCCATTCGCAAAAAGAATAAATGACGGTAAACTCAGTGCCAAGCTTTGTGTTCTACAGATGTTGACGCATTTAAGTGGAAGGGGTGGATCACAACAGAAAGACACTGGGCCTACGAACAACACTGAGTCCTACATCCTTTCCCGCCCCAAGCCCCAGGCCCCGTCACCTGGCCTGCTCTGAGCGGGTTCCTTGTCCTCCTGGCAGCCCTGGGACTCCCGCCCTTGAAGACCTGGGTGGGTTGTGGCTGCAGAGGAGCCACCAGGCACCCTCAGCCCACGTGCAGGGAGCCCCTTGCTGGCTCCAAGATGCCTCTCCTGAAGTGAGCAGAGGATTCCTGCCACGGGGCACTGCACAGGGAGGGGTGTCCTGAAGCTTTGCCTCCTGGTCACTTCGACGTGGGGACAAACACAGAGCCGAACGACCAAACTGACAAGCACAGCTGAGCAGCTCTGACAGATGCACACACCGTGTGACCCACACTCCCTCCAAGGTCTAGAAACTTCCATCACCCCAGGAAGTTTCTTCATGCCTCTCCCCCACCACAGTGGTTTCCTGCTCTTTCTCAATTTTCCATTTAAAAACCTGGATTGTGACCTTCATTCAGAAGTAGTTCTGGGTGGGCCCCCTGTTCTGATTCCTGCCTTCAAAGGTCCGCTTTGCCCGTTCCAGGAACTTCCTATCAATACCTACTCCCCCGGCTGTTTCGGTTCAGCGTGGTTTCCGGGAGATTCATCCAGGTTGTGTGAGCATATTCAGGTCTTCGCTCATTGGGTTCAGGTAGGAGGACCTCTAGGGCCCCACGTTCTAGAAGCATATGGTTCTGAGTCCGAAGCCAACAGACACTTGGGAATATAAATTTGGAGGCACTTAACACTGTTGCAAATGTCAACAGGAAACCTCTAAATGGAGGGTTCTAGGACACTCAAAATCTGTGCCCCCAACCCCGTGTCCAAGAATGGTGCTGCCATTGGCCACCTGGTTTCCGAGCTGGAGAACCCACACACGTCCAGTGCTCACGAGCCCTGAGTTCAGGGTCCTCACCTCCCAGGGCACACCTGCCTCCGGTGCTCCTCACAAGCACACGCCCTCCCCTGCCTGCAGACCCTCAAGACCAGGGGCCACGCAGGAGGGCTCCTGTCTGTCAGAAGATGATGTGACCAGACTGCACAAGCTCGCTAGCCCTCCATGGTACAACAAAGTCCTCCCCAGTCCCCTGCCCACGAAAAGGGTAACAGGGAATTCCAATGACCCAAAGGGCTCTGCGTGTCCATTCATTTAAAACATGGTGGTGGCTTGGCACCCATGAGGGGCCAGGCCTTGTGCCAGACACCCAAGGATTCCCCAAAGACAGACCCTGAGGCAGAGCCAGGACAGAGGCCAAAAGAAGGGAGGACGCACCCAGAGGAGGGGCAGGGTCAGCTGGGGGAGTGCTCGCGTAGGCGGGGACACGGAGGGAGGAACACCTTCAGGAGTCCTCAGATGGGGGCCGACAGGACAAGGAGAGGAAGGCTCACGGCAGGGAGGTGTTGGGGGGACAGACCGGCCCCTGTCTGACACGCCGTTAGTGGGGTGGGGGTGGAGCTGGTGAGGGCTGACCCACGGGGGCTACCAGAGGGGGATGGTATGGATGTCCAGGTCCTAGACGTCTCGAATGAAGAATTAAGCAAGACACTCGGGAGAAGCAGCCAGAGTCCAGAGTCAATGAAAGTGGAATTATACCCTGTAAAGCAGAGTGGACCCCAAGACCAGGAAACCAGTGGCCTGCACCTGCCTTCAGTAGTGGGTTTCCAGAGGGGTGGTCCTTGGTCCTGCTGATACCCAGGGAAGGAGTTCCCATAGCAATGTGGGTGACCCAAGCAAGTCACCCACCTGTGACCCGGCCAGCGTCTTGGTATGTTCCATTGTCCCATCGTCCCTAACTCCTGCCTCATTCCCCAAGGGAGCTCGGATCCCCAAGTCCTGTCAGGGCAACGAAGGGCCTGGAGGCCTCCTCTTCCGAATCTGCTCCACGCTGTGGGCTGCTGCCCTGCCTGACGGGGTGGCGGGACTCTCTCTCGCTCTAAGACGAGGTGGTGGAGTGTCTGGCTTCTGAGGTGCGGGGGGGTCAAACCATGCAAGGACAGGTGGACGCCAAGCCTGTAGGGCCATCTGGGCAGGAGGACTGTAGTTTAGAGGAGACAAAGGACGGAAGGAGAGGACCAGGACAGCGATCCCAGGAGGAGCCAGGAAGGCGAGCGGCAGGGAAAGGCCTGGCTCTTTCTAACATCCGCCTGAGGTTTCGCTGTATCTGGTTGGAATTATTAACATAAAACCAGTTTCCTGTTCTGGGCATAGTGGGCCCCGCCTTCTGTGAGAGGTCCAGGGCCCTCCTGTCTCCCAGGGCTCGGCTGGCCAGCAAGTCCCGTCCTCTCAGGAGCGCTCGGGTCTTGGGGGTCTGGACAAGAGCTGCTGTGGTGTCCTGAGAAGGGCATGTCTGCAGTCCGAGGGAGGCTGCCCACCGCAGTGCCTGGCTCTGGTCAGGCCAGCGGGGACCATGACTAAGGAAAGTGGGAAGGGACGGCCTCACCAGTCGGCTCTTGCTCACAGGAAGCTGGTCCCCAGAGCGCCCTACAGGGACTCCGGGCGCGATCCTCACCTCGCGGGCGATGGGTCTCAGGGTCTCTGCCGTGGTCAGAGGTTACTTCCCCTGACGATTGGTGTCTCCAAGCAGAGGGTGAGTAATATCTGATTCCTAGAGCCTGGGCAATCCCCGAATGGCCAGAGATCCAAGAGGGCCCGCTATCACTCTGTGGGCCCTGGGGAAACCCAAACCTGGGATCCTTCCCTTCACTGAGGCCTTGGCCACCCATGGCCTTCCAGACCCTGTGGGGAGGCCTCAACCCATCCAGTACACGTGTCCTCCAGGACAGTGACACCCCAACCCTTGGCAGGTGGCTCGTGGGTGGAAGCCAGCTGCCAGCCCTCTCCTGGGTTGGCTCCCTCTGCTGAATAGGGTTAGTCAGAAGGGACGCTTCACCGGGGGTCAGGATGAGAACAGAGGGGACAAGCTTCACAAATTTTTCTCACCACACCTGTTATTTTATGACCCCGGTGAACCAAGTGGCTATTAAGGGTGGCTTCTCTTCCCACGTGGAAGGAATCACACAGGCCCTCCAGGGCCTTCTCACGGGGACAAGGTGCACTTGGCCGTCCTTCTCCCACCAGCCCCCACGTTGGTGAGCTCCGGCTGCTCGGCAGCCTGCTCCTCCCCAGGGCTGTGGGCTGGTGAGGCTCTCCTCACGAAAGGGGATGGAGGCCTCCTCGTGGGCTGCCTCCCTTTCCCTTGCCTGCGGGTGCTCCTGACACCCCTCCCTGGTGCCTGGCCAGGGGTGACCGCTGCTCCCTTGGGAGGTGCACTGCCTCCAGGGGCTGTAGGACTGGTGTTGAGTGGGGAGGGTCCACTGCCAGGCCTTCCTTCCTTGCAGCTGCACGGGCACGCCGCGCCGAGGCGTGGCATTGGTACCCGCACAGAGGGCCTTATCTCCTCCCTTCGTAAGGGCTCCTGTTGGGACAATCAGTTTGGCCTCTGGGCTGAGGTCCCTGGGCACAGTGTGGTTTCACCTAAGCTCACTGCTGCGTGTCCAGCCCTCCTCTGGCTGTTTTGGACCAAACTGCTACCAGCAGTAAAGCCTCGTTCTCTGGGGTAGGGAGGGCGATCGGATGAGTCGGGCAGCTGACAGGTCTGAAGAACAGCCCCTGGGCATGAGTGGTCTGTTGGGAAGTTGGTGGGCATTGAGGAGGCCATCTTAAGAGGGCCCCAAGTCCTGACAGTCACCTCAGATTATCTAGGAGTATTGCCTGGGGGTTTGAAAGCCTTTCTCCAGTCCTCCATGAATATTCTTCCAATTCTAGGATGGCTTTTACCTGGCGGGCACTTTGGAACTCCAGGGGCTGTCCTGAGGAAATCCCAGTGGCCTTCTCCACTAAGAGGACTATCGCTGTCACTGTCCCCAAGTACCCTGGCCACCCTGCTGCCCCTCTGGCCAGTTCGTTTGAGATGTAAGCTAAGGGTCAAGGTTGGTTGCCCAGACTTTAAGTGAGCACCTGGGTAGCTGTCCCTTTCCTTTCTGCCGCACAGAGAAGAAAATGTTCTGTCAAATGAGTATTCCTCAGGTGGGACCCTGGCGCAGAGCCTGTTGTAGGAATTTAAAAACTATATTCATTTCTGGGTCCCATTCTAGAGGTTCTGAATTTGGTCCTTTGGTTCCCTCATGAGAGGTTTGTCAATGAGGCCAACTTCAGGACCCAGATTTTGCAAAACACCACCCCAAACAAATGAGTGTTGCGTGGCGGCAGGGGGACCTAAGAAGTCACAAATCGCCTCACAAGCACAAAGCCCTGGATTCAATCCCCAGCACCGCAAAAAAAAAAAAAAAAAAAAAAAAAAAAAAAAAAAAAAAGCCATAAATGGCCTTTGTCTAATCTGGGGAGATGTGTCTGGTGAGTATACATCCCAGCATTGAAGCTTCTGTTGAGGGGTTTGGACCTTTTTCTTGGATACCTGTATCCCCTTGCTGTTAGAAAGCGTGCACCCTGATAGCATTATGGTTGGGGACATCTTCTGCGGGACCTCACACCAACGGGTCATCCACACACTGAAGGATCCCTCCCTGCTCAAGCTGGAGATCTCTTAAGTCCCTTGTCATGGCTCAGGTGGGGAAACAGGGCTATTCCCCACCCTCGAGGGAGGGCCGACCTTGTACATTATGGCCTTTCCTTGTTGACAGGGTTTCCCACTTGAGAGCAGAGGGACCCTGGGATGCTGGAGGCAAGGGCACTAAAAAGAGAGTGTCTTCAAGATCCAGCACAGTAGGCCAGGTGAAGTCTCCTGTGTGTCCCAGGACCACAGCCTCACTGAAAGTCTCAGGTCTTGCACCAATCTGTATCGTCACTGGGTTCTACGACAGCAAGGTTGGACACTGGAGGAGATTGGCAAGGTCTAAGAAGTCCGTATTGAACCCGTTCATCTGTGATAGGTTGTGATAGCTTTTTGGATTGTTCCTTCAAGGGATATTGTTTTCTATTAGAGTAATGGTTGGGGTCCTTCAAGGCTAAGTGCACCAGGTGGCATAAATTGCCCTTCCTGGCTTCCCACCGTAGCAGGTCAATGGATTTACTCATAAGTCAAGAGCATTTAGCACAGGAGTGCCGTCTCCAGCTACAAGAATAGCTTAGGGTCTACATCCCGGTGATGAGTGAATTCCCATTTTCCATGTTTTTGCCCAGGAGAGGAACTGGGCAGCTAGGAACTATTAGAAATGTATGCATGAAAAGGTTTTTTTTTCCCAAATTGACATGATATGGAGGGAGCAAAGCAATTAGTTTTGCTTTTCCCATCTAAGCCCACCACCAGGGTGGTTTGGGGAGCACTTAGAATCAAGTAAGTGGCCCCCCCCAGGACTAAAATAGTTGAATTGGCTTCTCCACGGCATCCAAGGGTAGCGGGGCTCCTCAAAGGTGATGCTGATGTCCTTCAGTGGGACCTTAGCAATGGCCTCGGTGTCCTCAGTGGCCATGGGCTCCACCGTGTCCCCTGTACAGTGAAGGTCTCAGCCAACCAGCCTGGCTTTGGAATGAGGGTGGTCAATCCTCCAGCACCAAGGTCATGGGGAGGGTTACAAACGCAACAGGGGCCCAACCAAGGTTTGGGGAAGCCTTTGGCCCAGTGTCTGGCACCTTTGCATTTAAAGTAAGAGATTTTTCTTGGGGCTTCTCCAGTTTTCCCTTGAGATGTCTTGTGGGTTCTGAGCACAGGGCCCATTATGGCTGCTGTAGTCTGGCTTGCCATCTTTCCTCAGTCTGGTCCTTTCTACCTTCCTCCAGAACCCTGCCGTAGACAGTGAAGGCAGCATCTAATAGTCGGTTCCTAATAGTATGGGTCCCGTCTGGAGTTTCTGAAGTTTTCGGTCTAATATCTGAAGCTGACCTAATAAAGCAGCCCCTTCGCTGGAGGAGGGGTCTGCATTGATATACTTTGGGGAACTTCCTCTAGCTGATCATAAAAGGCTGCTGGGTCATCCTACTTTCCTAGGCGATATTCTCAATTTATCACAATTAACAGACTTCTTAATAATACCTGTTTTCATTCCCGCTGCAGGAATCACCTCTGTCCAGTCACCTCTGTCCTTCTTGTCCTGCCTGCTTGGGAGTTGTAGTCCCGGGGGAGGTCGTTGGCTGGGACCGTTTCAGCCCTGGGGTGATTTCTAGTTGGGGTGCAGGCAAAGATTTTGTCAGCGTCCCTTGGGCTGTTTTAATGATCCACCCTCTCCTGGGAGATGGCTGCACACTGCAAACTGAAGTGTCCCCGGGATGAGTCCGAGTCCGCCGTCAGAGTGCGCAGTCCACCAGCTCGTCCCGTCCTCAGAGCAGGTTCCTAGCCTCTGTTTACATGGTTGGATGCCAGCGACTGAGAAGGGGAGCTGTACTCTTGCTGTCCCTTCAGCCCGGGCCACTTCCCTAAGGAGTAGGAGTACTTGTGAGGCACCCAGTGGGTGCCTCACCATGAGTGTGTTTTGGATGCAGGATGTTTGGAGAAGGAGGGGTTGGTGAGCTATTTCCTTGGTGGGTGGCATAGAGAGGGTTATTGGTGTTCCCCCTGAGAGACATGGGGATGATTCAGTAAAAAGGTCATTTATGATGTCTGTGTTTTAGTCGGTCACTATGACCAAAAGATCTGGCGAGAAGAATTAGAAGAGGAAAAGTTTATTTAGGGGCTCATAGGTTCAGAGATCTCAGTCCATGGATGGCCAACTCCATTGCTCTGGGCCCGGGGTGAAGCAGAACATCATGGTGGAAGGGTGTAAGGCAGTAGAGAGCAAGCTCCAGCTCACCAAGAACAAAATTGATACCCCAAAGCATGCCCCCCAATGACCTAGCTCCTCCAGCCACTCCCCACCTGCCTGTGGTTACCAGTTAATCCCTTTTAGAGGATTAAGGTACTGATTAGGTTAAGACTCTCATAACCCAATCATTTTACCACTAAACTTTCTTGCATTGTCTCACACATGAGATTTTGGGGGACACTTCACATCTAAATCATAACAGTCTGGATCAGAAGGTGGGGGCAGAGGCTTCTCTGCCAACTGGTGGATTTTTGTCTTTGCATAGTAAAGGGTTTTTGCATAAGGTCATGGATAAGATACTGAGCACATTTCTGGAGAAAAGGAATTGGCAGTTTGGGTATAAAGGCCTGCAGGAAAAGAGACAAGAAGGAGAAGTATGGAATCAGGGCCAAGCTTAATGCTCACAATAGAAAGAGAGGTCTGTGGCATAATTTGTTAGATGGTCACAGGGCTGGAGTATATGGATTTTTGCTTTTTCTGCACGCCTGTGATGTTGAGTAGTGTCATGACTTCAGCACAGGCTAATTCTAACTGTGGCTCAAATTGTATTATCCTGCCAAGTCTTCAAGTAGAGGGCACCCCAATAGATCTTAACTTCTCATCCTGTGCTTGATGATAGTGAGCCTCGGGCCTTAAGCAGACCACTGGGAGAAATGAGGTGAAATAGTCAGAATTGACACACATGTAAAAGTAGTGAGGAGAAGAAGACCTTCCACATGACAGGTAAACTCCCTTTTCCCAAAATCTTTAAGTATGCTCAGAAAGTCAACCTGGAAGCTCCACAATTATCTGGGGAGAGATCTTCCTCCAAAAAGTCTACCAGAGTCTTGGGCTCTGTTGGACTAAAATTTTCCAACTGTCTCTGGCAAAGGTGCCTTTTGATCATCTTCAGGCAGACCCGAGAAAATTTTCAGTTGCTCCTTAATCCCAGTGTGGTACCATCAGAGATTCCTATTTTTAAAAAATATATATAGCAGAGAAATAAAACAACATTAAGACCCAAGGAGGGCTTCAGGGGACTTATCTCCTGGCTGGCTCGCCAAAAATGTTACAAGTAAATGTTCAGGTTGATGTCTGAAACAAAGAATTGAGCAAAACATACTGGGGAATAAGCCAGTAGATTTATTGAAAGTGAAATTACACTCTGTAGTGCAGAGAAGGCCAATGGGAGAGAATGGCTCAAGGTCCCTGAACCAGGAACCCAGTGGTTTATGTCTGCCTTCAGTAGCAGATTTTCAGAAGTGATGGTATTTAGCCTCAATCCACTTCCCTTGCTCCTGTCAATGACCATGGCGGACGTTCTCATGGCAAGGTAAGCAATCCTATTGAACCAGGAAGGAGTTCCCATAGCAACAGAAGTAATGCAAGCAGGTACATTGTCCTGTGACCCAGTCAACATCTTGGGATGTTCTGTCATCTTATCATTCCTAACTTCCTGCCTCACAGAGAGGGGAGCAGAGCCAGATTTGGGGGGCTGAAGCTCAGGAGCCTGGCACAGGGAGCTCCCAAGGGTGTCTTGCATGTATGAAGAGGTGTGAGTGGCAGGCCCATCTATAGGCATCACAGCAATGGGCCAGATGGCCTATAAGGCCCAGGAGGAGAGGGGAGATCAAGGAGTGTTGAGCACAGTGCCCAAGGGTGGCTGTAGGACTGGGACCTGGAGAAAGGTCATAGAGGAATTGCCAGGGGCTTCAACCTGCTTCTGGTTCAGCTGACCCTATTGGTCATTCTGCCTCTCTCCTGTATGCATTCCCAGCTCCCCAAACTGCAACAGGGGAGGCGTTGGAAGAGATGATCTCCAAAGCTACTGCTTAGCCTGACACTCCTTTCCTGAAGCATTAGAATCTTTTTGTTGTTGTTGTTCTGGAGATTGAACTCAGGGATACTTAACAACTAAACCACAATTCCAGCCCTTTTAAAAATATTTTATTGAAAGACAGAATCTCACTAAATTGCTTAGGGTCTGCCTAAATTGCTGAGGCTGACTTTGAACTTTCAATTCTCCTGCCTCAGCCTCCTGAACCATCGGGGTTACAGGTGTGCACGACCATGCCCAGCTCAGGATTAGAATCTTTATGACTTGATTTTTTAAAAAAGTGAACCTAATTGAAGCAAAGTGCAGCAAGATGACAGTCAAAACATTCTAACAATCTAAAAGACCCTGAGTCCTTTCTTGACCAAGTAATATAAAATAAATTCCTGTTTTCATCAGTTACATCATGGAACCCGAAGTATTAGAAGGGAAGGGGGAAATCTAGAAATAATGATAGGATTTCTTGTCTCTCTCTCTCTCTACACACACACGCACACTTATACAACTCAGCCAGTTCCAACAGAGTGACTTTGGACAATTCATCTAAAGTCTCAGTAGAATATCAATGAGAGCAGATAGAGGGGTCATAGGACTGTTGTTAATCAGAATAAATGAGAGAATGCAGGAGACAGCTAAACCTCACCTGCAATGGGAGGAACTAAATGATCATCAGCTCTTGTCAGCCCTAAATCCTCCCTAACTGGAGACCACCAGCAAACGTCAGCATGTGTCTTTTCCACCGCCAGGCCTGCCCTGCTCCTGTCCACTCCTGTCTGATTGAGAAACTTATGCAATATCAGCCTCCTGTTGGAATGTTCTAGCTAATACTAGGACGGGTTTTGCAGACTCACTACTAACAATTAGGCCCTTGGAATGATCCTGTTTAAATAAAAATAATAATGAATGGTCTTACAGCACAGCATTTGGGCCTCAGCCAAGCCTCTGCTTTCCTCAGGAGGAAGATGAAGGTGTGGGATGTGGCCAGTCATCCCAGCGTCCCTGTTTTCTCATCTCTGGATGGGGGTGGGGGTGGGGATAATCTCTGCCTGTCTTACCCAGAACATGAGGGTGGAGAAAATGCCTGTTAACTCTGATTCCAGCTCTGAGTTTACTAAGTTCCATGAGGCATTGGACCCCACCTTTCTGTGACAGGGAGAACCCTTTATGATTTAGGGCCCTGCTACCATGTGGGTACCCTCATTTTATAAAGAGGAGTTCCTTTGACTTTCCATAAGATGGTGGTAGATGCCCAGGTCACCATGGCCAGTGAGCTCCTGCTGGGGGGCTGTGGGGACCAAATCACAGCAACTCAGCTACCTCGGGTTGGGGAGGTGGTGGTCCCTTGCTTTCCATTCACCAGACAGGACCCAGAGGACAGGTCACAGTGCCAAGGGGATGCTGTTCAGGTCAACTGACAGATAACACTGTCCACAAACTTTCACATCCACCCCAAAGCCAGCCTGGCTGGGAATCGCCTTCCCTTTATGAGGGAGGAATCCAAGACTGGTGGGTTTTGAGTCATAAAACTGACCTGCCGCTTCACTTGTGCCATTTGGGATGCGAGCAGGGAGCCTGGCCAAATGGAGCTGAGCAGACTTCAGTCACAGGACCCATCTCCTGGACAGCCAAGAGTGACACGGGTTTCGAGGGAAGCCGGTCCCTGGTCGCAGATACACTGCTGCTTCGTTCTGCTCATAGACTGCGTTACCCGGGGCCAGTATTTCATTTTTTTCTTGGAAAGTTTGGGAGGTGGGTGGTGACATTTTCAGCTGCTATTTTCACGTGTCATTCTTAGTCACTGTGGGCAGCTTAGGAGCCGGCGAGAAGCCCTCCCACCGCCCTGGCTGGTTATTCCCGACTCTCCCACCTGCAGAAGAGAGTGACGAGCACACAGCCCTCCTCTGGGTCCCAAGATGG
This sequence comes from Sciurus vulgaris, assembly GCF_902686455.1. Classification (NCBI taxonomy): domain Eukaryota; kingdom Metazoa; phylum Chordata; class Mammalia; order Rodentia; family Sciuridae; genus Sciurus; species Sciurus vulgaris. Next base: position 176,825,188 of record NC_136465.1, read on the forward strand.
GGGCCGGAACAGCTCCTCCCAGATCAAGGGAGGACAAACGCTGGTCCCGAGTTGGAGCCCACCCCATGGCGATACCTGGCCTCTGTGAAGATCCATTGTGCAGCTCCCTGCACCATCTGGAACGTTCCTAAGCTTAGAAATAGCAAAGACAAGCCCCCGAATGTTCAAAATAGATGCCCAGAACCCAAGCCCTGAGGTTCATGCATGCGACTCATAAGGCAGCCCCTCAGGCTCCCACTCGAAGGCATTTATTTTATTTTGGATCTAATTTAACAGCCCGACCTTCTCACGTATGGCAGATTAAAAGCACCAGCGCATAATGTGTTGCCCCAGCACACCTGCTGTGGAAGAGATTAAAGCGTCACATGGCCAATTACTGCAGATGATCCTGAAGGTGCCTTCCAACCCCAGAATCTCGAATTTCCATAATCCTCAGCAGAGACCGTCATAAAGGAAATTCACACAGCGGATGCAGTTTTACACTTCATTTCTCAGTACCGAGCAAACCGAACATTTCCGCAAACATTATTTTAATTTCAGGAGCTTTTAAACACCCTCCTCTCATTTCTCTCAGCTTCCTTCTTTGTGTTTTGGGAAGAGAGTTTGGCTTCGTGAAGGGAGCCCTGGACTCAGGTGCCACGCGTGACCTGTAGGGTGTGGCTTTGGATATGTCACGTCACTCTCATGGGTTTGTCTTCTGAGAAGTGGAGACTCGCTTGTTCACGACATTTATTGAGCAACTGCAGGGTGCAGGGAGCCATGCCAGGCCCTGAGGATGTGGGGCAAGCAGCACAGACGGGGTCCGGGTTGCATAATGCTGTATTCCAGAGTGTGGGGCAGGAAGACAGCCGGTGCCCAAGCAGGCAGCTCAGCGAGAGGATTTCAGACAAGGCAAGAGCCGTGCAGGAAATAAAGCAAGTCAACAGGACAGAGGGAGGGGAGCTCCCTTAGACTTGGCAGTCAGCTATGGGAACTCTCAGGAAGACGGACCATGGGACACTATGAATGGGGACACAGGGTGAACAGGAGCATAGTCCAAAAACAAGAGATGGACCACGGGACACCATGTGGACAGGAGACAGGCCACAGGACACCATATCAAAGGAGGATCTCAGGACCACGATAGTGACTACACAGCTTACCAACAGAAACAGGCACCAGCGGCTCCCCCAAGAGTGCTGTCCCCGACCTTTCCAGTCCATGTCACAGCAGAAAGTCACGTGGGCGTGGCGTTTGGCCACGAGACCGCGGAAGGCAACGTTGGCATTGAAGCACCAAGTCCCAGGGGTCTTCTCTGTGTGGTCACATCAAGGTCAGCTGAAAGTCCTGCAGGGTCCTTTTCCTTGGCCCCAGGATCCCTCCTCTGCCATGTCCTCCCGGGACAGGATGCTCAGGAGGGTCCCCCCCAGGCCTTGCTGTGGCCCCTCTCCCCTCCCCTCCCAGCCTCCTTGAACTTGAGACACTGCTGTTTCTGTGGCTCCAGCTGCACGCAGAGCCCCCCAGGGGCTCGATTTGCTCCTGCTCACGTGAGTGGGTGTTAACAACCGCTGCGTGTGACCTCCTGCTGCAGAAGGAGCTGCACCGAGCTGTGCGGAGCTGCTCAGCCACGCGGCACAGCGGAGGCTGTGGAGTCCGGCCCGGGGGGCCTGACCCTCCCCCTCCCCAAATCAGCAATCCCCCAGATAATAGCCCCTCTCCTGTACCCTGGGGCCCTGTTCAAATCAGGTCAGTCCACACATGTGGACTGTGGTCATTCTGAGAGGCAAAAGTCCCATGTGCGAGCTCAAGGGCTCCCTCTTTCCCAGGAGCGAAAAAGGCAGAGCCCAGTGTCCATGGAAGCCAGGCTGCACCTGCCAGCTGGCATTTCTGGGACACTTTCAGTGAATCAGAAGCACCTATCAGGAGTACAGACCCCCGACTGGACAGAGGATCCAGCCCCAGTGGGTTGGAATAGCAGGAAGGGTCTGCCTAAGGCTCTGGTCCGGCTGTGCCATGGTCCCACAGGGCCAGCTGGGCAATGTCCCAACCGTGGTGTCCTGTGGAATGACTCATGCAGTGACCCAAAAGAAAACCAGGAAACGTGGCAGAGAATGCAGCTGCGGGTGTGGCACCTAAGGGGACATCTGAGTGGAGTTAAGGGTCATCCGCAGGCTGTGCCCACCTACTGCGCTCCTCAACCTGAGGCCAGGAGACAGCAGGGGTCCCAGGTCTCCACTGGTGCCAAGACAGGGCTGGGGGAGCTGCCCGGGCCTCCCCAGCCTCAGAGCCCAGCCCCTGGGCATCGTGATCACATGAGGTGCTGCCTCCAAGTCCCGCCCAGGGCTGCCCATACCTGTGGACATGGTATCTCCCGAGGCCAGGTCCTGCGCTGTCACAGGGCAGTGCAGGTGGGGCTGGGACACAGCAGGAGGGCATCTGCAGGGCTGTCTGCCTGTCCTCAGTGAGGCCGTCAGCAGAGTGGCGAGGCTCCCCCAAGACACCACGTGCCATACCCCACCGCTCTCCATCTCTAGAAATGCCACAGAGCACGTGTCCCCAGAGATCCACTCCCGGGAGCCACTGGGACCCTGGCTTTCACGGACACCGCTAGAATTCTCCTTTGCAGCTGGCGTGAGCGTGGAGCAATCCAATCGCTGTGAAAAGCCCCTTGGAGATCCCACGAACGCTGCACGTATGCCCAGCATGGCCCCCAGCCCGCACTGGGAGTCACACCTGAGAGCAGGGACACTTATGTCCACAGAGGCACAGTGTGTTCATGGCGACGTAGGTCATGATAGCCACCCAAGGAAACACTAAATGCCCAATGTGGTTGGAACGTGTACCCCAGTTGGTGTGCAGTGGAAACCCAACCCCCAGGGACTGGGGGTGCAGCTCAGTGGCAGAGCGTTTAGCCCTGGGCGCCAATCCCAGCATGCCAAAAAAAAAAAAAAAAAATCAAACCCCCAAATTCCTGTGTTAATGTTTCTGGGGGTGGGGACTTCGGGAGGTGATCAGGATTAGAGGAGGTCCTGAGGGGGGCCCTGCCTGCATTAGTGGCATCTTGGGAAGAAGAGACCAAGCTAGCATCTGCTGCCCTGACCAGGTGAAGCCGAGCAGACGCCAGCCCGGGCTCTTGGACTTTCCAGCCTCCAGAACTGTGAGCCAAATAAACTTCTATTCTTTATAAATTTCTGTTTTAGGCAGCTTTTTCATGGTTGTGACCAAAAGACAATACCAATTAGAGGAAGAAAAGTTGATTTTGGCTCACGGTTTCAGAGGTCTCAGTCCACAGAGGGCCAACTCCACAGCTCTGGGCCCAAAGGGAGGCAGAACATCATGGTGGAAGGCTAAGGTAGAGGAAAGCAGCCCAGGACGTGGTACTGGGAAGCAGAGAGAGCTCTGCTCACCAGGGGAAAAATCCCTCCCTGCCTCTAGTTACCACCTGGTTAATTCCAACAGGGGACTGGTGCTCTGACTAGGTTAAGCCTCTCATAACCCCATCTCTTCACCTCCACGCTTTGTTGCATTGCTCACATGAACTTTTGGGGGACACCTCACATCTAAACTGTAAAAATTACTTTGTCTCTGGTATTTTGTTATAGCAACAGAAAACGGACTCAGACGATGTCATTGATGGGTCAGTAATAGATAAGCCATGATACATCCATACAATGCACAGGATACAGAGAGACAAAAGAGTGATCTGCTGCTATAGGAAGAAATTAGATGACCCTCACAGAAGTCATGCCTGGTTCCTGCTTCTTAAGCAGAGGCAGGGGTGGGTGTACGTGGCCGAGTCAAGGCCTTACCTGCAGAGGTCAGGGAAGTAGAGACCCAGGTCTGCCCGACTCACAGGCCTCGACCACTGTCCTCAGAAGACAGAACGGTCTCCCACGTTGCAGTTTATGTACGTGGATCAACTCACATTTTGAAAACATTTTATTCCTTCTAAGGCACACTCCTCATTCTACCAATGAGAGAATGACCTTCGAACGAAGAATTCAGGTGTGCCCATGAATGCCAGGGCTGTGGCAGGGAACATCAACGGGGACCTGCCCTTGATGCCTGTAGCTGATGGGGACAGGAGATCCCAAGAAGAAGCCAATGGACATCAGCTGGCCATGGCGCTGGGTCAAAGCTCACAGGTGGAGAGACAGCACTGGGAGAGTCAGGCATGGGGCTGGGGAAGGCCCCTCGGCAGAGGAGAACCTGGTGGCCAGAGAGCCAAGGGGAGGGCACAGTGCAAAAGCCCAGGGAGGGGACAGCGTGGCATACCTCAAGGACAGAGAACAGAAGCCACAGAGCAGAGCTGGGGTGGACCGAGGCATGGGGCAAGCTAGGGTGGGAGGGAGGCCTGAGTCCACGGTGCCACGTCCTCCAGCCAGCCAGGAAGGCAAGCCTGGGCTCTGTGCTGTTCTCCAGGGGGACGTCCTGCCCCAGTCCCAGCTCAGCACTCAGGCCATGCCCTCCACTCACCACCTTCCCAGAGATTCCCTGCAGGCCACCCCTGTGAAGCTCTCCAGACCACTTGCTGGGTCCCGAGGACTGGTTCCATTTTCTTCACAGCAGGACCAATGTCCACGTGAGTCTGGTTCACCTGGCATCTGCGTTCTCTTCTCAGCCACGACGCTGGGCCGCGTGTAGGTCCTATTCTAAGAGCCAGGTCCCGCAGCGCTGAAATGGGACCTGTCACCTGACAGGTGCCCGGGACTGCTAACTGACCCACTGACCTGGCCACATACCTGAAGGAGTGGGTGGCCTTCTCTCCAGCTCCCTGGCGGGACGAGGTCACACTCAGCCAAGAATAGGATGGAGGCTGAAGAACCTGGCTTGAGGGTCAGTCCGATCCTGGCATTCCCGCTGCGTGACTTTGGCTGAGTCTTGGAACCTCGGAGCCTCTGAGGGGAGATCAGGTCCCTGTCACGCGGCCATGGGGGAGTCAATGCTGTCATGTTTGTAAAGAGCCCGGCCCTACAGCTCGTCCTCATAAGCAGAGCAAGGAAAACAGACATGCCCAGAGCAGTGCTCTGAAAAGATTTTAAGTGACATCTTGCTCTTTATTCTCTATAATTGTCACACAGAGAATTTAGAAATATTAGTCACACTGGCTCCAAGCTCCCTTCCCAGCCCACTGCTGCATCAGAGGCATGCGGTGGCATAGGGAACTGTCAACGGTTTGAGGTTAGAAAAACAGAGCGGCCTGCCCGCTCGCAGGTACCGTAAGCCGTTCTCTCCCGACTCCCGATAAAGGTGGTGGTGACTCAGCCAGGCATCAGTGATGGCTGCAAAAACATCTTTCCAGAAGGGCAATCACCTTTGTTCTAAGAGTTGACTCATTCGGCTCATTGTATCCTCCAGAATGCTTAGCAGCAGGTTTGCAGAGAATCAGTCAGGGGACAAAGTGACAGATCTTTCTGGGTCCCTCTATGGGGTGTGGCAGAAATTCTCTACTCCTCCACCTTTCTCTGCACCCAGACCTGTAGCACAGGCACAATGCTGCTCTTCTGGAAAGGGACGAGCTCTTCACCACCCCTCCCTCAGATCTGGAGGGACCACATCACTTACTTTTCCCAGCGTAATGTGGAAGAAGTGACAGTGTGATGGTTCCAAAACTTCCGGAACCCCTGCCTCCACTATGGGCACCAGCCTGAGCCGGCCACAAGACAGACATTATTGTTCACCCTGAGGCTCAGAGAAGTTCTAAGTTGTTGAGTGAGTCTCACACTTTGTCCTCCATCATGGTCCAGAGTCACGCAGCAGGGAGGTAAGACAGCAGAGATCTCTTAGCCTGAACTGGCCCAGAAATCCCCATCTAGGCTGCAGAGCTGTGAGACCCACAGAGACTCACAAAGCCCTGACTCCACCTGAAACACAGAGATGCAAAGGGAACCCGGCTTGGAACAGAAGAACCACCCAGCTGAGCCACAGACTCCTGAGGAAAAGGCATGGTCGTTGTGCTGAGCTGCGGGGCTGTTCCTTGGCACTGGCCAGTGGAACTCAGCCCCCAGAGCAGCCCAATGCAGCAGCTCTTCCTCCCGGAAGTGTGGTCAGGAGCAGCACCCCCAGCAGGCCCCCAGGGCTGGATGGCAGAGGGCCACACCTAGAGGGCGAGACCTGGCTTTTTCCCTGTACATAATGAGAATTTGCAGTCAACAAAGTTCCTTGTAAAACGTGAATTGAGGGGAGGAGGTTAGACCAGCCAGGAGGCTGTGGAGCTAGCCTAGGCAAGGGGAATCAGGACTGGGGCAGGATGGAAGGAATGGAAAGCAGGTAGAAACAAAAATGAAAGAAAGAGCAAGGAATCATGATTTTAACCTGAAGCTCCTCAAGCACACATTTCCAGGCCTGTCACTCCCAAATTTCTGGGAAATCTGCAAATCTTATAGTTATCCTAAGTTCTCCCATTTATGAATATTACCTTGTGCTGTGTTAATTAGCCCAATAAATGGACTAAGAAGGGATGTGACAGTTTAAGAAACCATCATTTAGGGAACTTCCTAACATCGTTATCACCTACCAGATCCGCTAGCAGAGATCACGTGGGTCTGTGGATCCTGAGAACGAGCAGGCTGACGTCATCCCACAATCCTGCCCTGCCCGCCCCTCGCCAAGCTTCCTCCGGAAGAGGAGCCTCAGAACCCAAGCCTCTCTCAGTCTTGATGGCCACCTTCTCCCTTGAAGGGTCTCCTTGCTTTCCTAAATAAACCTGTCTCTGCTGACACCCGCTGAAAACCTTCTCCATCACATACATCAAGGACCCACCTGTCCTGAGTCAATTCCCCCTTCCCTGGGGACTCCTCAGACCCTCTCCTGCAGAAGGGCCCTACACTAAGGCAAGCACCATGGGAGGGAGGTGGGGAGAGGCGAAGGACACGGAGTTGCCCCAAGCTGGAGACGGGGCTGGCCAGGGAGTGGCAGCAGGGATGTTGGTGATGGGAGAGCAAAAGGACGGGAAGCAGACCTCCACAGATTCAGAGAAGCCTTGATTCCCTCCCGGACTTGGGCACCGACGGGGCTCATTTTCCAGATGCGAAAATGGCCATCAGTTACAGAGGGATTTGGGTTTTATAGGGTACGATGAGGAAGGTGTAGTCACTGGAAGCCATGCACGTGCAGTTTGACAGTCAGGGGCTAGTAGTACAGGTTAGAACTTTAACTTAGGAGGGTGGGTGTAATAAGGTCGAAACTCAGTGTTGTCTGGGGAGACAGGAGTCCGGATCCCAGGGATGAGTACTCAAATCTTGCCCATTGCCTTTCTTTCTCTGGGATCCCTTGTTTCCCAGAGTTTCAATATTTGCTGTGCCTCCATTTAATTTGCCTTGGGGGAAGGTCAGAGTTCAGGACCCAGCATTCAGTATCCACCCCTTTCCTTCAGGGCCCCTTGTTATCAGGAAAGGATTTGCTGGCAGGTTAATCCTTGGCTAGTTTCCCCGCCCTCCTCCCGAGCTGCACCTCTCCCCGTTTTCCTTCAGGGGCTATCTTGCAGGAATATTATTTCCCATAACCCTTCAGGTGGGCCTTGGGCAGGGTGTCCAGTGGCTGGTGGAGCCCTTGGCCAAGACACGAGACATGGACGGGGACCACCTTCAGGCGGGATCATCACCTCGAGGGGACCCACACGGCCACCAGCCATTGTGCGTCCCCTCCCTCCTGGAGCACTTGGTGAGTGCCAGGCACATGCTAGCATCTGGAGGCACTGACCTCCGCCCTCAGACGAACCCCCGAGGTGGGGGTGAAGGTGTCGAGCGGGGGCCCCGGCCTCTCTCCATGATGCTCCAGCAGCACCCTGCGCCCAGCTGTGACGACCAAAAATGTTTCCAGACGTTGCTAGGTGTTCCTGGGGGGCGGAATGACTCGGGGTTCACAGGCCCAGCTCCCAGGTCTGTCTCTGAGCCACTGCTTCACAAGGACTTGCAGTGGGGACAGTTCATTCTACAAGGAAGAGGGCGGAGGAGCCAGCTGAACACTAGATTCAGAAGGCAAAGCGTTCTCAACGCCGTGGCCACGTCTTTTGAGCGAGATTCCCTGTTGGGATTACAGAGGAGGGCGGCTTTCTCCTTGCAAATGTGGGGATGCAGAATCGCACCTGCTCTGCAGCGCACTGAGGGGAGAGGCCCCTCCTCGCCTGGCTGAGGTTCAGCTGCAGCGGTGAAGAGCAGTCGGGTTCAAAGCCAAGCACTCGCCAGGTTCTAACTCAGCAGCGGCTGGCGAACAGTCGTGCACCCTCTGATGGCGGAGACTCCTCTGGGAAGCGTGTCGTCCGGCGCTGTGCCATGCGTGGATATCACAGAGGCCACGTGGCCCATAGGGCCACCATCAGGTACAGGGTCCACTGCCTTCCGAACTCGTTTTGCAGTTGACCATGTGGGTTGAGTGAAGAAGGTGGGATCCAGGGCGCTTCATGCCATCGAAGCGTGACCTGCAGCAGAGCTGGTCATCCAGTTGAGCCCCAGCCCCACGAGCCTCGTGTCACCAGCTGCACAGGGACGGGCTCCAGAGCCCAAGCTGGGGACGAACCTAGAGGGTTGGGAGTGGTCTAGCCCCGAAGGGTGGACAGCTGTTCTTCAAAGGACTTGTTCATCTCTGTCCTTTCTCTTTCTATCTAGTGACAATTGTTTCTCAATGTCTTTGTCCCCTTCTGTCACTGCATATTGTAGGACTCAACAGGTATGAAAAAAATGGTTAAGACATCTCCTGGGCTGGGTAGAGCTCACTGGGCTCGGTGGAGAGCTCTGGCCTAGTGCGTGCAAGGCCCTGACTTCCAACCCCAGCACTGCGGGGGGAAAAAAAGCTCATTAATAATTTCTAATTTGCACATTGAGAGGATAAAATTTGGATGTACTGAGTCAAATAAACCAAAGAGTAAATCAATCTCACTTGATTCCCGCCCCCCCATTTTAAATGCAGCTACGAGACAAGGTAAACCGCCTGTCAAAACTTCCTCATCGGCCTCTGCCTGGAATTTCTCTACAGGTGACAAACACGTTTCCCTCCCCCGTCAGTTAAGGCTAAAGGCCAAGCCTCGCGAGCAGAGAGCTGATTAAGAAGTCCGATGGTGGGACTCCATGTGTTCCCCCATCAGCTGGAACGATCTGTTTGCACTCCGCTCTCCTGGGGTCCCGAGCGGCCCCCAGCCCCTGGGCGTCTGTGCTCTCCCAGCACAGCCGGCGCGGTCCCTGCAGCTCTGACGGGACTCTCGATCTGTGGGGATGGCACCGCTGGTCCTTGCCACCAGTCATTCCACCAAGTAGGCAAAGCTCAGCACTCACAGTAAAGATGGAGACGAAGCTAAACAGGGGGAAAGGGCCCTCAGGAGGGGTCTCCTGCAGCTTCTCTCTGCTGATGCCGTCAGCCCTCCCTCGTGTTCACGGGGATCCCAGGGCACCCCCGGGGATCTGCCTTCGTAGGGCGGTGTCGGATTTCCACAGAGCCTGCGCACACGCCCATATGTTTAGTCATCTCTGGATGACTTACCATACAGAAGACACCAGGTGAATGTTGGTCAGTCGCTTAGGGACAACAGCAAGGAAGAGCCTGCGCTCACTCAACACAGGAAAAGTTTTTCTGCAACTGGTTGACTCTGTGGGTGTGGAAGTGGCAGAATCGGAGGGCAGGTCCCCATCTATCTGGTTCTAGCGGCCAACCTTACACGTGCACACCCGCGCCACCCTCCTCACAAGAAATCTGTGAAACTCACCCTCTGAGGAACACTGATTTCCCCTCCGCATCAAAAAGCTTGTCCAGCAAAACTCGGGCTCTCATCAAGAAAACTAGTCAAGTTGCAGAGAAATCTATGACTGCTAAATAAAATCACCCAAATTCAACCAAAACATGAGGGATTGTCTCTTGATTCTCCAAGTCATTGCCGAAGGACTATTTCCTCTTCATTTCTTTTAAGACTGATGGTTTTGTGGACCCCTGAGACATCCGTTTTACACACATACACACACACACACACACACACACACACACGTGCACGCACACAGGCAGACCGAGCTCAGGCCAGGAGGCACCTCTGCGGCTTCCCGGGACAGTGTTGGGACAAGCTCATTGCATGTGGAGGCTGGGACCTGGTGTTGGAGACAGCCACCAATGTAGAGTCAGGAGACAGCAAGCTCAAGGCAAGGAAAGCCACCTGACAGTCAAGAGAACATGCAGAGACAAGGGGAGCACCCAGCTCTTGTCCTCTCTGCCTCTGAGCCACTGATGATGACCCGGGACCAGTTGCTGAGTGGAACGCCCCCCTTTTCCATTGACCGAGAACTGGTGTCCCACCCATCCTTCCAAGCCCTGGGGCCGAGTGCCTGCTCCTGGCCGCTTGCTTCCTGCCTTTCCTCCTTCTATTCCATCAACAAACACAAGCCTGCTGTGTGCCAGGCACCGTGAGGCACTGAGGAGACCCAGACCTGAGATCAGGGAGGAGCACAGCAAAGCGGGAGAGATGCGCTGAAGGAGAATGGAGATGCCCCTGGGCTGGGGAGCAGCAGCTTCTTCCAGACGGCCACCTGGATCCTCGTGCTTGGCATAGGGCCTGGCCCAGAGCGGGTCCTGGTCAACAGGTTAAAGCGGAGCAGAGGTGAGGACCCGCATCCCGAGTCCAGGCAGGTGCAGCACTTTGCTGGGGGTGGGGAGGCACCCAGGGGAGGGAGGAGGCGAGCCTGCGGAGCTCCTGCCACTCCCACCTTGGAATGGAGACAGGATGAGTGAAGTGCGGGCTTTACTTCTTCCTCGTGCTGGGTAGAGTTCACCAGGAAACCTCTCCGGGTACATGTGAGCCTTCAGAGGACTTTAGTCACAAATTAAAGTATTTACAGGATGACCCAGTTTTTCTTTCTTCTCCCTGCCAACCTGAAGCTGTATCTTTCTGGGAATCTCTGTGTTTCTGCTGAACTTTAAGGCTCGTTGGTGTCGTGGTTGAAATTTCCTCCCCGATGGCCCTTTGCACTCCTGGCTTGGAAGCCTGCACCTTCTCTAATTTTCTGCCTTTTGGTATCACCTGGGTTCATCAGCTTTGCTGATTACCACCGCTCTGCACTTCATTTTCTACTTTGCTGCTCTCTGCTCTCCCCTGTATTTTTCTTTCCTTTATTAGGGGGAAGGTCAATTTGATCTTTTTTCCTTCTCCTAATTTCAGGATCATAGCTTAACTCCTTGACTTAGCCTGTTTCTATGACATGCACTCGGGGGCTATGAATTTCCCTCTAGGCACAGCTTTAGCTGCAATCCCACAAATTAGGATAACACTGTCATTTAATTCAAAATATTAAGCTCAAGTATCATTTCAATATCATTCAATTCAAATTCATATTTCCGTTGTTCTTTCTTCTTTGACTCACTGGTTATTTAGAAATGTAGTTTTTATGAGTGGGGAAACTCTAGTTATCCTTCATTTTTTGGTGCTGGGGATTGAACCCAGGGGCATTACCCCTGAGTCACATCCCCAGTCCTTTTTATTTTTATTTTGAGATAGGAGCTCCCTAAGTTGCTAGGACTGGCCTAAAATTTGTGATCCTCCTGCCTCAGGTTCTCTAATCACTGAGATTACAGGCATGTACCACCACACCCAGCTTCTCTAATTATCATTATGATTTCTGTTTTGATTGTACCATAGTCAAATAATGTATTCAATATGACTTCAATTTTTTAGACTTACTTTAGAAACAAATGAGAATTTTGTTAAGACATGTTACAGGTAAGACATGTAGCATGTTATCTACTTTTAGAAAAGTTCCTTGTACATTTGAAAAGAATGTGTCTGCTACAGAGTCCTCTATGGATGCACAGATATTTGGTCAAATATAATTCTGGGTGTCATTTTGAGGCTATCTTGGGTGAGATTAACATTTAATTCAGTGGACTTGGGGTAAAGCAGATTGTCTTTCATAGTGTGGGTGGGTCTCATCTAATCAATTGAAGGTTTTGAGTAGAACAAAAGCCTGATCTCCCCAAGCAAGAGGGATTCTCCCAGCAACTGCCTTTGGGCTTGAACTGCAACACTGGCTCTTCTCTGGGTCTCCAGTTGGTTATTCCACCCTGTATACTTGGGCTTGCCAGCGTTCACAATCACGGGGGCCAGTTTATTGCATTCACCCCTCTACACATACACGCATCCCTTTGGTCCCATTTCTCTGGAGAACTGTAATATGATCATGTTGTTCTGTCTTCTTCCCTGACTAGTTTTTTTTTTTTCTTTTGTTCAGTTATTGAGAGAAATAATTAAAATCTCTCTTTGGTCATGAATTCACTTTTCAATGTTTGTTTCTGTTGAGTCTGCATGTGCAGAGTGGCCACGTCCTCCTGTGAGCTTGAGTCTCTGTCGCTGTGAGGGCTCCTGCGTCTGTGGCAGCACACCCATGCCAGCCTCCTCTTGGCGGGTCCCCTGTGCACCTCTCTCCATTGCCGTCTTTCAGACCTTCTGCATTGTGCTGCTTCACTCTCCAAAGCAGCGTGTGGTCCGGGCTGGGCTTCCTCCCCAGGCTGCTGGTGTTTGCTTTTAGTTGGATCATCTATTCACATATACTGCAATTACTGACATAATTGGGTTTAAATCTACCATGTTACTACTCTCTTCCTAAGTGCTACCTCTTTTTATGTCCTTTTCTGTTACTTGGCTCTCTGATCGCCCCAGCTTCTCCCCAATTAGCTTGTTAGTGATACCATGTTTTCTATTTTCATGATCACTCTATATTATAACACGCAACCCCAACTCATCAAAGCCTAATACAAATCAGAAGGTTTCCCATTCACCAGTCTGCACGACAACCTTAGGATAATTTAATTCCATTGCCACTCCCAACCCAAGGTATTTTTGTGGTATTTGATTTGCTTATGAATTTCCTTCTTTCATTCCTCTGTCTGGCTTTCTACATGCTTGGCATTAATAAAATTTCTCGATTCTATGTCTTGTTTCTATTAAAAAACATTGTCCCTCCAAATATTGCTCTTGTTCTCCTTTCCCTCTTTCAAGGACTCTCTTACGTACACATATGTATTTGTCCATTTTCCATTACTATAACAAAATAACGGAGGCTGAGTGATGTAAAAAGAAAAGAAGTTTATTTAGCTAACAGTTTGGGAAGTCCAAGAACATGGCACTGGCCTGTGTGTGCTCTGGTGAGGTCCCCCGGCTGTGTCATATCATGGCAAATGACATCATGGCAGAAGTATGTTGAAGAAGGAAAGATCCCATGGCAAGACAGGAAGCCAGAGAGTAGGGAGGGGCCAGTCTTCTTTTTGGTCACACCCTCTCGTGACAACTGTTAGTCAGCTCTTCATTGCTGTGACCCAAATACCTGGCAAGAACAACGGAGAGGAGGAAAAGATGGTTTTAGTTCACAGTTTCAGAGATGCTGTCCAGGGTCAGCCAACTTTGCTGCTCTGAGACCAGCACATCAGGCTGATGGGCCGTAGTGGGGGAAGCTGCTTCCAGGGCGGCCCCCAGCCCATGCCGCTGCCACCCAGTCCGTCCATTCTCACAGCCCGGGCAAACCAGCTCAAGCCCTCCCATGCCATCACTTCTCCTCTGAAAATTCCTGCGCTAACAGGAGCTGGCGGAGGACGCCGCACATGCAGACGTGGCCAGAGCCAACCAGGGACCCACAGAGCGACATCTTCCAAGGGAGATGCCCCAACGACCCAGCCACCTCTTACTAGGTCCCACCTCTTAGAGGTTCCACCATCTCTCACGTGCCCCCCTGGGACCAACTCCCAGCATGTGTGCCCTGAAGGACACCCTCCAACCTTATCCCACACCATGGCAGCACGAGAGACCTCAGTGCGCCCGGCTCCGGTGGCCCCTGCTGGGCTTTGGCAGCATCCTCCAGCCTCTGCCCCTCTTGTGAACGGCCTCCTTGTGTGACAACACCCCCCAGGTCCTCTCTCAGAAGGACGCCTCTGATGACCTCGAGGGCCACCCTGTCAATGCAAGATGGTCTCATCTGCAAAGACCCTTTTCACATAAGGTCGCACGCACGAGGTGTGGACATAGCTTCAGGAGCCTTTATCAGCTTCCCAAAGCACCTTCCAGTCACTCCTGTCCAGCTGAAGGTCAGCTGTGTGGATGGTGGGACCCCTGACCCTCCTCCCATGGGCTCAGCATCACCTTTCTGTTGAGCAGCTGCTGTGCGCAGTGGGCTAGGTGCTCGGGGTACTGACCTAGGTAACACTCAGAGAGTCTCCAGACTTAAAGAGTTTATTTAAGAACTAACAGAGTGCTGGCTATGGTGGCATAGCCCTGTCATCCCAGTAACTCCGGAGGCCGAAGCAGGAGGACCACCAATTTAAGGTCAGCCTCAACTCTTAGGGAGACTCTCGGCAACTTAGCGAGACCCTGACTCAAAATTAAAAGTAAAGAGGGCTGGGGTGTGGCTCAGGGGTAAAGTGCCCCTGGGTTTCATCCCTAGTCCCCCCAAAAAGAATAAGGGTGCAGTGGGCATGGGCATGCCACTGTGGGCGGGGCTTGTTCCAGGAGGTCTAAGCCCAGAACACCTAAAGGCACAGTGAGGAGGCTATGTGACCCCTGCTACAAGGATCAACAGGGGCAGTGCCTGTCCAAGGGTGGACAGGCAGTTGCTGGACAGACAACTTTCCTGGCAGAAGGACGTCTGAGTATGGTGACGTTGGTCTCTGCGGGGGTCGTGGTTCGGGCACCGCCTCCAGGGACGGTTCTGCATGCGGAGCATGCGCTGACCCAGCTCCAGGCCTCACTGTTCACTGCGGCCCGGCGGCGCCCCCAGCAGCACGGCACCCTGTGCTCTCCTCGCGTTCTTCTCAGGCTCTGTCCTTTTAAACTTTCGTCAGCATTGACTGAGCCTGCTGTGTGTTGGCCCAGGCACAGAGGTGGACAGGACAGTTCCTGGCCGGAAGTCCTCCCGGGACTGGCTTCCTGGGTCTGTGTGGGGCCTGAGCATCCACGAGCCCAGGAGAAGCGCCGCAGACCAGGTGGAAGCCCGCGGTGCGCGTGTCCCTGGGAGGAAGGCCGCTGTGCAGGGCTGGCCGGGCTCCAGGCGCCCGGGTGAGCAGGAGCTGGGGTTGTGGGGACCCAGCGGCAGCCCTCGGGGCTCCTCCTCTCTCATCGCGGGCTGTTTCCTGCCCCTTCCAAAGCAGGCTCCCGCCAAGGAATGGCTTGTGCCGGCAGAGTTAGATCCGGAACTTTCCACGGGCCGAGGGTACCTCTCCTGGGTGAGCGTTGGAGAAGCGGCCTCCAAGGCATCCTCCCTTCTCCCATGGAGAGCAGCCTCCTGTCCTCCCCACTGGGGCAGAATCTCCAGGGACCTCAGGAGAGGTGGAGTGTGTTGGGTCAGGGTCGCAGAGAGCCACAGAGTCCTGGCATGATCCTGGACAGGATGCTGGGTTCTTGGACCTCAGCATCCACATTTGTGAAAACGAGACTGAGAGCGTCAGAGCGTTTGAAATCGGCACCCGCCCTGGGCGGCGGGTACGATCCAGAGTGCCTAGCCCAATTTTAACGACTTAGAAATAAATGGCGAGGTTTTGTGTTATGTGGGACATATTTATGCCAACAAGTCCTCGCTGTTCATCTGAGAATCACATTGAACTGTGCACCCTAACTGGCATCCCTCCCG
Organism: Sciurus vulgaris; assembly: GCF_902686455.1. Taxonomy (NCBI): domain Eukaryota; kingdom Metazoa; phylum Chordata; class Mammalia; order Rodentia; family Sciuridae; genus Sciurus; species Sciurus vulgaris. Next base: position 176,840,751 of record NC_136465.1, read on the forward strand.
CCGCGCACACACCAGCCTGTAAAGCCCTCAGTGCAGTACGGCGTGCAGGTGCCTCCACAGGACACGCTGCAGGGTGACTGAGGACTGATGGGTGGACAGATGACAGCAGCCCTGAGGAACTGCCGTGCCAGCTAACCAGTAAGTTCACTTGTTCCTTGTTATTAACTTACTGTGGTAGCCAGCTATCCATTACTGTGACAAAAGTCCAAGACTAATCAAATTATCAAGAAGAAAGGTTTATTTGGGCTCACAAGCATGGCGGTTTCAGTCCTCCTTGGTTGGCCCCAGTGCTTTGGGCCTGTGGTGAGGCAGCACACCATGTGGGGGAGCAATCCTTCCTCTCATGACCAGGAATGACGCAGAAGGAGGAAGACCTTCAAGGGCACACCCCACTGACCCCAGACCTCCCCCAGGCCTCACCAGCTCCCGGTGACCCCACACGGAATCCGAGCCTTCGACATCTGGCCTTTGGAGGACATTTCCAAACGGTCGCACTTAGTGAATAAATGTTAACAGCTGCCGGGTCCAGTGGGGACAAGGTCTCCAGGGTCCCAGTCACACAGAGCCAGGGCCAGGGCAGAGGTTCAGGGTGACCACAGAGTGCTCTGCTGCACGTTTCCAAGAAGGGGTGTCCACTGACGGGGACAGGTTCCCAAGGCCTGTCCACACCCAGCCACCAGGGACTGTCCCCAGGGCGGCCCACTCACACTCCCGCCCACTATCTGAAGGCCAGCTCCACCCTCAGAAGAGCTGACAGTGGGGAACTTGGTGACGAGGCTGTGTGAAGGTGCCGGCAGGGCTGGCCAGCATCCAGGTGGCCGAGCAGGACGCGGATGCCAGCTTGGAATGGGAGGAGCCATGACAGGAGCCCTCCCCAGCCAGGGCAGGGAAGGCGGCCCCACTGGAGCGGTGGCCAGGGGAGAAAGCCACCACTGTGCGTCCCCCAGGCCACAGGGACTCAGGGCTGCCAGATTCAGCAAACACAAACACAAGGTGCCTGATGAATCTGAATTTCAGGTAAGTGGATAATTTTTGTCTAAGTATATTCCTTGCAATATTTGGGATGTACGCATACAAAAAAGTATCGGTCACCTAAAACTCAAGATCAGCTGGGTGTCCAGCATTTTACCTGGCAACCCTAACAGGAAAGGCACAGGGACTAAAGATCCAGACCACATTCTCCTGCTCCCTGACCTCCTACCAGTGTCCCCACGGGTCCAGGGGAGGTGGAAGCCAGGGGTAAGGAGACCCGGGCCTGACAGTCTGCAGGGGTCAACCTCCAGGCGCAGGGAAGGGCTGTCCAGCAGAGCACATGTAAGGAGAGGGGCCACTCAAGGCCCACTGGGAATGGTGGCCGGAGGAGCCCCGGAGGAGGGCAGGGCCGGGCCTGAACATCATGGTAGGCTCCAATCCCTGGATCAGTAGAGGAGGGATTGTGTGAGACGAGATTTGTGTCTAAGATTCCCAAGATTCCTTCACATTTAATGTTCTTTGAATTTTTTAATGGAAACAAAAGAAACAGATGTTCTATTTAAAAAAAAAAAAAAAGTATGCTTCCTTGGGATCCTACCTTTATTAGTTCACCTCCTTTACTAAAACAAAATACCTGAGGCAGCCTAACTTTATACATAAAGGAGGGTCATGTAGCTCAGAGTTTTGGAAGTTGACAGTGCCAACAGCCTGGTGCACGCTGCAGTCACTCCAGAGCAAGGATGTCACCACACAGCAGGAGCCACACAGGAGGCCAGAGACAGGCGGGGGGCAGCCTGGCAAGCTCCAGCCCCAAGGAAGGCGCAGGACCAGGACCAGAGTGGCAACGCCCAGAGTGACAAGGAAAGGGATCCTGCCCGGGTCCTCTGCCCAGGAATGAAGGACCTTGTGGGAACTCACGGTGATGGAGCCGTTATGTAGAGCAGCATGGTGGTTCTTCACGAAGTCAAAGACAGATGGCAATTCCACCCCCACGTGCCACCCGAGAGCGGACAAGAGGGTCCTGGACAGCTGTCGGTACTCCGTGTCCATGTCCACATCCTCCACAACAGCCAAAGGTGGAAGCAAGCCAGCGGCAGGGCGTGGACGGACCGATCCACCCACCGCGCTTACAGGCGACAGAATGTTTCTCAGCCCTAGAGAGGAAGGACACTCCGACACATGCCCCACGGCACGGCCCGCAGACCTTGCGCTAAGGAAGCTGCTGCAAAAGGACGAAGCCCGCGGCCTCCAGCACGTGAGCATCTACCAGCCAGATTCATGGAAAGCACCAAAGAAAACAAAAGCCAAGCATCCAGCCATGTCCGGAAACAGAGTCCTCAGCACGGACCCCTGTACCTTAACGTGACCTAAAAGCGTACCCGACACTGAAAACCAACAGCCGCGCTTCCCCTCGATCTCCACACCCTCCCCGGCGTCTCCCCGACCTTCCCTGACAAGTGGGGATTAGGTGACTCCTTCATTTCCTTACTCACCTGTGTGGAAGAAAAAGGCACCTCCTTCCTCCTCCCATCCACAAGAGCTGGGAGACTGCCACTGTCCCATGGCCGTCCTCCAGCGGGCTGGGCTGCAGGCCGCAAAGTCACAGAGCCACACTCTGCAGTCTGAGGGCCTCCCGCTGAGCCGGGACCACCGCTGACCCCACCCGGCTCCCGTGCCCGCCAGATGCTCACTGAGAACCAGCCTGTTCCTACCTCAGAGAAATGTCCAGTCCGAAAGCCAGCCATGCCGGCACCCGGAGGAGGGGTGACATGAAGGGGCACCCAGGCTGGGGCAGGAGGCATCCGTCACCAGGGCTCAGGTGACACGAAGGGGCACCCAGGCTGGGGCAGGAGGCACCCGTCACCAGGGCTCCAGGTGACATGAAGGGGCACCCAGCCCGGTGGTGGGCAGCAGGCACCCGTCACCAGGGCTCAGGTGGCATGAAGGGGCACCCAGCCCGGGGGTGGGCAGCAGGCACCCGTCACCAGGGCACACTCATTGCTGGACCCGTCCTCGGCCTGCAGATTAAAACCACGGAGAAGCGTCTGCACACACGGTGGGCAGGTTCAATTTTAGGGAGAAAGTAAAAAGGAATACCAAGAGTTAAAGAGGGTGCGGCAGCTGGATGGCTGTCCCTGGGGGCAGGAGGGTAAGCCCGCCTGCCCAGGGACTCCACCTCCGAGGCCTGCCCCCGCGCAGGAGAAGCCTCCGACTCCTCGACTCCACAGAGGCTCTACTCCCAAGGCCCTAACGAAACCCCCCACGGGCCCGTCTGCAGGTGCACCGGGAAAGCCAGGGAGTCCACACTGGGACAACACGGGGATGAAAGGGGTCAGTGACAAACGCGGACCTCGCAGAGGAACCCGGAGGTCACAGGCCCAGTGAAAGAAACCCGGCTCAGTGCCGGTGCCTGCGACTCTGTCCCACACGACTCGGGGACACACCAGCAAATGGCTGTTGGCAGAAGGAAGCCTGGAGAAGCTTCTCCAGGACCCAGAGGAGCGGGAAAGGAGGAGCGGGCGGGAGGAGGAGGCTGTGGTTTCATGGCAGTTTCCAAGACCCGTCCAACGGCCGGCGGTGTGATTCAAACAGACTTGGTTTAGTCCATGTAGAGTAAACCTCAGTAACCATGCATGATTAAAATGGCGCCAGGGCAAAAGAAGAGGAAGTAAAGCAAACAAAAGACCCAGTGCAGTTTTTCAAAAGGTTTACTGGGCATAATGAACACACTGAAAACTGCATGTATTTTATGTGTGCGATTTGGTGAGTTTGGTGTCAATACAGTTTTTACAAGGAGAGAAAGAGAGAGGGAGAGAGGGAGAAGGAAAGGGGACAGGGGAAAGGGGAAAGGGAAGGGAAGGAAGAAGGAAGCAGGCTAGGCTAGTTCAGGGAAGATGGCTGAATGGGCTGAGCCTGATGCCTGGGCAGCAGAAGCGGAGGCTCTTTCCAAAAGAGCCCGCAGGCCGCTCTGCGCTGAGGAGCCTCTCTGTTAGGATGGGAGTGGGGGTGTGGAGCCCCCAGCCGAGGAGGTCAGGGCGTCAGGAGAGAGGGCCCTCCTCCCCACCGTGTGAGGAGGCGTCCCGGCCAAATGCCGTGTCGCCCTAGATCCCTGGGTTGAAGCCCGAAGCCCACCGCGGCTGTGAAGGGAGGTGCTGACGGCGGAAGTCGTCGAGGTTACCTGAGGTGGGGAGGCCGGCCCTGGCACAACACGTCCTCTAAGAAGAGGCCCAGGGGCTTCGTTGGCACTCTCCACCCTGGGACGCAGCAGGGCGCTGGCTGGCTGTGAGCCTGGAGGGGAGACCTCCCTGGTCCCGGCCGTGTGGCACCCATCTTGGACTTTCAGCCTCCAGAACCGTGAGAGAGAAATGTCGTTGCAGCCACCCAGGCTGCCATACTTTGTTATGGCGCCTGAGCGGACAGAGACAGATGGCTGACTTCCCCTCCACCACTTCCCTTCCAGCCCAGCACCACTCTCCTCCTCAGCCTGATCACCCACGGAGGGTGCAATGGCCGAGGTCACCAGTGACCTCTCACGGCCAAAGCCACTAGGTGTGTCGAAGCCCTGGACTGTACATGCCACTGCCCGCGGCTCTCAGGCTGCTCCCCAGCTGACCTCCCGCCGGACAGCGCCACCGCGAAGGCAAACTGCCCAACCCTCCCAGGCTCCTAAGTCCCATAAGCCAGGCTCCAGCTGCCCAGCTGCCCTGGCTGCTGGTCTGGGAGCCGCCTTTTCAGTCCCACGTCCAGTCTGCCCGCAGTTCTGAGGGCTTTGCCTTCAGGACGTTGCTCCCTCCTCGGCCATCACTGCCAGACCCAGCAACCACGGCCGCCGCTCCCACCCTGGCCCCTCGTCTGCACACGAGGTCCTTCCGGGCCTGCGTCAGCTGTTCCTCCTCTGCTCCAAACCCGGGACACTTCCAGGGACGCGGTCAGAGGCCAGCCCGCGCCCCAGCGCCCCAGCGCCCTGACCCTCTCTGCCCAGGTCTCCCCTCCGCCTCCTCCCTTCCCCGAGCACCTTGGGTTCCTGAGCCCTGGGCCACCACCTCTTCCCGCATCTCGGGAATCAGCTCCCTGCTCCAGTCCCCATCGCCATGTGGCATCCCTCGCCTGGACCCCTGCAGGCACTCCCAACGTGTCTCTTCCCTCCTGCCTCACGGCTCCGCTCCCACACCCACTGGCTCTGAGAACGTCCTGCCGCCCTGTGATCCCAGCGTCCCACTCTAAACCCTGTGTCCTTCCTCAGAACTCCCAGGACAGAGCCTTTGTCTTCAGGCTGTGACTTTGGTCCTATCTCCCTCCCGCGGCTTCTCCACCAGAACGGAAGCTCCCTGGGGACAGGGAAGTGTACCTTGGCCCCCTGCCCCCTGCCCCATTGCCAGCTGCCTGAGGTCTCACGGTGAGTGGAAGAGCCCCCAGCCAGGTCATTCCCTGCTGCTCCCTGCCTCCTGCCTGTGGCAGGTCAGTCACACACTTCCCTCCAGCTAATGAGAAAACTCCACCCTTCTTTGTCTTGCTAACTTCAAGAAACTCTTCTCTGGGGCCACATTCTTGTAGAAACTTTCCTTAGTTAGATGGATGGTTTACTCTAACATCCTTGAGTTCCTAGCGAGTGCCCAGCAGTGTTCCGGGGCACTGGGGGCTCTTTCAGACAGAGCCTGGACCGACGCAGGCTCACTAATTCAAACCAGTGCCCTGGTTCAGAAGCTCAGGGCGCGGAGCGGGGCAGGTGTCTTCTCAAGACTCTCCAGAGTTGGTTCACCCGTGGCCTATGTTTAAGAAGAGCCCATCTAGAAATTATAAGACCAGCTACGGTCTGTGCTGGCTTTGCCCCGGGTTGGGTGCTAGGTGCTACTCAGGTGGCTTCCTCACATCCTGTGCCCTGTGTGACCATAGGTCACATGAAGCTGGGCTTAAAAGCCCATGAAGCTGGGCTTAAAGGGTAACTTGCTCCACGTCATGAGCTGTAGGGACGGAGCCTCTGAGAGCTAGACGGGGCTCTGGGACCATCTAACACAGTGACGCCTGGGAGTCATGGGCATAGCTTTAAAAAACAAAACAAAAACAAAACAACACCTCACCTGGGGGTCCCCATTTGGACAGCACTGAATTCTGCTTCCTGGGGGATTCTCGTGTGGTGCCAAAATTGGGAACTTTACTGTGACTCTTTGATTTTTCAGAAAGGGAAATGGAGGCTGGGAGAGCCCAGTGGCTTGCTCGGTCACACAGAGCTCTTGAGGAGCTAGGATTGGAGCATGGGCACCTGGGGCCACCCAGCCAGTGTCCTCTCCAATGTGCCAGGGTTCCCAGGACACAACCCTTTTAAAGAGCTTAGTGGGGGCTTCCCTAACTGAAGGAATTAGAAACCTGAAGCGGCTGCCAAGTTTCAAGGCAATGTGACCCGGGAAGGGGTCACTGAGAAGAAGCAAGGCCTGGGGAAGCCCATGCCCGGAAGGGGTCTTCCCAGGAAACCAACCGAGCTACTCTCCAGCGCCATCTAGTGACGTGGAGGCGTGCGATGCAGGGTGACATGCCTGGACTGGGGCAGCAGACCCAAGTCCCCAGGCGAGACAGAGGCGGCATGGGGTTGCCCCGGACAGAGACGCAGACGGCCACAGGGTTGTCTTCAGGGAAGAGAGACTTGGGGAAAGGTAGAAATTTACATAAAAGCAAAACATTTCATTGAGAAAGAAAAGGGGTTCGGCCCTTCCTCTGCAGAGTAACGATGGATGCACCACGCGATCCAGCCGGTCCTCCTCTGGGTATGTGACCTCCAAAGAAATTGGAACAGGGACTCGCACAGATATTTATGGGCACCTGTTTAGTACAGCACACTCTTGATAGTCAAGAGGTGGAAGCCATCGATGTCCATCACAGGGGAGTCGATGAACCAACTGGCCCATCCCTATGTGAACGCAGATCACCCTTAAAACACCTGCTACCACCTGAGTGGACCTGAAGCCAGCCCCCAAAGGATGAATATTGCACGATCCCCCCAAAGTGCGCAGAATGGTGGAATCCAAATCCACAGGCACAGAGCAGCACCCAGGCTAGCCAGGGCTGAGCAAAGGGAATCGTGGGGAGTCAGTGATTAACGGGCAGAGGCTCAGCTTGGGCAGAGGCAGCATTCTGGAGATGGGTGGTGCAGAGGGTCGCACAGCAACATGAAAGTGCTGTGTCTGTGGGCAAATGATGAGTTTCTGTAGGGTATGTTGTGGCACAGTAAGAAAGAGAGCTGGGCGTGAGGCCCAGGGCGCACAGTCAGCCGCTGGGCAGCTCCTGGGTCGCCAGGCCTTCGCCCCTCCCCTGCCCGCGTATTCACCCTCCCGCAGATGCAAGACCACCCCACACCAGCGACTGTTCCAGGCTCTGAACATCTGATACCAGACAAACAGACAAAACTCCCACCCTGGTGGAGCCTCAGTCCAATCACAAGCCACACAGCAGGTGGATACTAGCGTGACAGGCGGTGGTGTCCCCTGAAGCCAGAAGAGTGGGACCAGGGGTACAGCCGCTACTTGAAACGGGGAGGGGAGGCTTCCTGGGGGTGAAATTTGGCAGGGGATCCTGCAGAGGTATGAGCCCTGCGGTGTCAGGGAAGTGTCTAGGCAGAAGACCCTCCAGGTGCCCAGACCCGGGCGGGGCTGGTGGCGTGGGAGTCGGGGAGAAGAGGCGCAGGCAGAGCAGAGACAGCCCCACAAATCACACAGGTCAAACCACACCGGCCTTGATCACCCTCGTGAGCACTGAGGCTTCCCCATGGGTGAGATGGGAGCCCCGGGGGAGTGAGCAGAGGAGGGCCATGACCCGACTTCGGATTTACCAGGTGAGTCCTGGCTACTCGGAGAGAATGGACTGGGGGTGGTGCAGGTGGAAGTGGGCAGACCAGCTGGGAGGCCCGAGCGGGAGCCCAGGTAGGAGCCGGTGTCCGGCTGGAGACGGGTGGCCCAGCTCTGGGTCTGCATCAAAGGGCCTTAGGTGTCCCGATGGCCCTGATGAGTGAGAAGGAGAGAAGCAGCGACCCACAGCGTCCGGACTTCGTCCTGAGCCCTGGCGAGGGCGGGCTGCCTGTTCAGCGAGGTGGAGAAGGCTGAGGAAGCGTGGGCTTAGGGACAGGAGGACTGAGATGCACTTTGGGACCTACTGAGATGAGCCATCCAAGGGGAGGGAGGTGGGAACGCGTGTGAGGGGGGCCGCCAAGCCCAGGGGCGCGCCCAGGATGCAACTGAAACCCCCGGGGAGCGCGCTGGATGGCCCCAGCTGAGCTGGAGTGGCCACAGCTCGTGCTGGACAGATGAAGAGGGTCTGCCAAAGCCCAGGGAGGAGCAGCTGGGAAGCAGGAGCAAAGCAGGACAGGGGGGCGTCCTACAAGCCAAGGGAGGGTGCTTCACGGGAGAAAGGCAGAGGGGGGAGAGGGAGAGACGAAGGTCCGCCAAGTGGCACGTGCTGATGGGGACTGGAGCTGACTTTGAGATCGGTGGCCGTGACAAGAGTGGCGTGGGTGGACACATGGGGCTGGGGTAGTGCTCTGGCTCCATCGTCCCTGTGTCCTTGAGAACCAGCACTCCTGGTGTGGAGGGAAAAAGTCACGTGCTGCTAGTCTGAGTGTCCCCAAAGGTTCATGTGTTGGGGGCTTGGTTGGGGGGTGGGTTGGGGGGTGGGTGGACCTTGGGAACTATGGTGTCTCTCTAGCAGGTTCTAGGTCAGTTGGGGGGTGACCTTGAGAGGGCTGCAGGTGTTTCTCATGGGACCCTGGTTAGTTCTCATGAGAGGATTGTTGCAGGGGCCCCAGCTGGGCCCCCCCAGCCTCTCTGGCTTCCTGTTTGAGATGCATCACTGGCTCCAGCACCTGCTCCAGCCGTTCAGGCCACCATGAGGAGGTGCACCCAAGGGAGAGCCTTTGCCAGAGGCTGCACTATGCTGTTTAGACCTCCAGCCTCCAAAACCGTGAGCTAAGTAGACCTCTTTCCTGTACAGCTTAGCCTGCCTCGGGTATTTCACTATGGTACTGAAAGCTGGATGCATGTGAGTGAGGCAGAAGAGGCCCAGGAAGCCCTACGTCCCGGCCTCCTGCTGGTGGAGACACCAGCTTGTCTGTTGAAAAGACACTCACTGACCCAGAGCTCTGAGCATCTCAAGTGCCCAGTGGGCTTCAAATTCACTTCCCACTAAAGAAAAAACAAAATTCAGGGAAACTGCTGATCCCAGGTATTAGGGAGAAAAATTATATGAGATAAGCTTGAATCTGGTTGTCATACCAGATAGCAGGGAACTACCACATGACCCCAAGGGTCTTGTCAAAAGGACTCAGCAGCCATCTTGATTTTCCCACTGGTGAGGAATGGGAAATTCAAACTTCAGAGAAGGTGGCCAATACCATGGATTGAAACCTATCAAATATGTTTAAGCCCAGGAGCTCACAGTGATAGTGAAAAGAAACTACACAGTCAACCTTGGAGAACGAAAGAGGACCGATCTGTTTTCTGTTATCTTGAAGAAAGAATCAGTCGTTTCCTACGTGACTAACCAGCAGGTACCAACAGGAGGAAGAGCTACGCCAGTCAGTGCACCCGGGTCTCGGCACTAAACAACGCCTGCCAGCATCACCGAGAGACAACCAGACCCTGCGAGCACTCTGACTGAAAAGAAAGAAAGCAACCGCTCCTGCCCGAAGTGCTGGAGGAAACACAGGACTGTGGGGCCAACATGCAGGGAACAGCAGCAGAGGAACATTCTGGAAGCTACCCCAGATGCACAGCCAAAGTCCAGACAGTGGAGTCCACTGGAGCGTCCATGCTCACTTGAGTGACGTAATGATTAAAAAATTCAATTTCATTTTCTCTTCTTCATGGAAATAGGCTCCATCTTTGCCTAAAAAGCACCTATGGGTTTGCAAAAGGGACCTCCTAAAGTCCAGATGCAGGTGGCCACTGGGTTACCTTTGAGGAAGCCCTCTGGACTCCCAGGGCTGCAGCCTTACCCACCGAGGCAACGCCCACCTGTCCAAAGCTCAGGCTGCAGTCCCTCAGCACCCGCCTCTGCCTAGGCCCACTTACCCGGCTAACTGCCCGCTCCGTCATACCTCAGCAACCTACCTTGTCAGGCAGGCCCTGGCATCAGCTGCCTCCCGCAGCCAAAGGGCAGAGGTCCCACCTCGCCTTTCCAGTCCAGTGACCTGTGTCCTGCGCCAAATCAGAATCCTGGAAGCGCTTCTGTGCCCTATGCGACGCCTGGACCCTCTCCAGGCCAGTCTCCCTGCGTGACACTTCCGAGATGCTGATGTACCAGAAGCCTCGCCAAGAGCCCCAGCAGCCAATCAGGTGCCAGCCTCTGCCTTGGTCCCGCCAGCCCCTCAGCTCCCACTCCAGGTTTGGGGGCACTGGCCCTCACCTTTCCCCAGAGCTCCTTCCCGGGACTCAGCCTGACCCTCAGTGCATCCACCCTTCCTGGTCTTCCTTTGGAAACACCTCTACCTTGTTCCTCCCAACCAGGTATCTCCAGATCCCAGAACTCAACCAGGACCTGGGGTGCAGCCACAATGTCCCCATTAAGCAGACGAGGGCTGAAGGAGGGCCTCCTGTGAAGGGAAACACCCCTCAGTCTGCCTTCAGGGTCTTTGCCCATGGGCGAGGCTGCCTGAGCCCTTGCTGTGATGTTTGAGATGCAGAGAAGGCTTATCAGTGGAGCAGCTAAGGACACGGGCCACGCCATTTGCTGTGACTCTGGAGAAGCCCCTCATCCGCTGGGAATGAGGCTGGACTCCTGAGGCCCAGGGCCAAGGTCCAGATCCTTGCTCTGCCTTATGGACGGGTGAGTCACTGGGGCTCTCCTGGATCCATTTCCTGATCTATATGACAGGGATGACATTGGCTGGCTTCCACTAGTGCATTTTTGTGCTAAATTGGCTAACAGAGAATTTCAAACAGTGTTTCAGACTGGGGGGTGTTGGGCCCACAGACTGTGTCCAAGGGGTGTCGACCATCGTCATCGACGTTGCCATCATCATCACTGGCACCACGATCAGGATTCAGAGGAAAGGGAAGCAGGGTCTGTGTGTCACCAAGCCGTGGGTCTTGAGTGACCTTGAGGCAGAGTGGGACTTGGCCGTACGCTGGGCCTAGCAGTAGCTGCAGGCACCCAATGGCCCTTCCTCTGTTCTCTGCGTTATTACAAAGGTTTTCTGAGCGTGGGAGTTGGTGTCAGCCAAGCTGCCAAGGTTGTAGGTGGAAACGCAGAATATTTACAAGCTCATTAAAGGCAGAGGTGGTTGAGGTTGAGTTCCAGGAAAACCGCCTCCCTTCTCACCTGCGCCCCTCCCCGCCCCCCATCCTGCCTCCCCAAGCTCTGAATGAACTATTTAGGCCCTAACAACCCTGGAGAGCCATTATGATCCATCAGGTGAAAAAATAATTTACTTTATAAAGTGGCGTGCGTGGTTTCCGCCATTGACTGTAACAGCAACAGAAAATCATTTCAGTTGGCTGAGTGGGTAATCGGCGTGCTCAACTTCTTAAGCCGGGACTTACACAATGGGGGAAACGGCCCCCTGGGGCCCACTGGGCCAGGCGGAGTAAATAGTGTGCAGGCCATAAATGGGCTGGGCATGCGCCAGGTCCGTCACTCGGACAGACATGGCATGATCAGAAACTGTCTTCTCCAGAGTTCCATGGTAAGGCAGGGGGCCTCAGGACCATGTCCTCTCCTCCCATCTGCCCCCAACCAGTAGAAGAGAAAGAGAAGAGCAGTGGCCCCAGGGTGGTGTGACCCCTGCCCATCCCTCCCATGTGCAGGAACACTAAAGCCGGGTAGCAGAGGGAAAGTCACCTGTGTTCCAAGACTTGCTCACGTGGTCACAGGATTGTGGTTGTTATGGTGTGGATGTGAGGTGTCCCTCAAACGCTCACGTGTGAGAAAGTGCAAGAACATTCAGAGGTGAAATGATTGGGCTGTGAGCGCGTTAACCCCATCAGTGAATTAATGCCCTGATAGGGATTAACTGGGTGGTAACTGAAGGTGGGTAGGGTGTGGCTGGAAGAGGTGGGTCACTGGGCTGCACCTTGGGGTATATATTTGGTGAGCCAAGCTTAGTCTTTCTCTCTTTGCTTTCTGATCACCACGCCAGCTGCTTCCCTCTGCCACACTCTCCGCCATGATGTCCTGCCTCACCTCGAGCTTTGAGGAACAGAGCCAGCCTTCTGTGGACTCAGACCTCTGAAACCGTGAGCCCTCGAATAATCCCCTCCTCCTCTACAGTTGTTCTGGTCAGATCTTTTAGTCACAAAAAGGCTGCCTGAAACAGTGGGTCTTGAGGAAAAGCCTCAGGGTTGCAATGGCTGGGTTGTTTGAAAGTATTTCAGGACCTGCCTGGTTCCGCCCAGCCCCGGGGCCAGCTTGTGTTGTCTCAAGGCAGACACTTCAAGGATTCCCAGGACAGGAACTCCAGTTGGGACCAACCAGATATCAACTTGAAGAACTTGTGATCTTCAGTGAAAAGAAGTAAGTAGGAAACTGTACGGTTTTGTACAGCTTTTTTCTTCTTTATACCCAGAAAGAAATGTGCCAACCTCTCAGTCATGGCTTTCTTTCAGAGACTGGATTAGGACTGGGTCTTCCGAACTTTTCTGAATTTCTAAAATTTTCTACCGTGAACATGCAAAAAATAATAATAATATAAGATCTTCAAAACCAAATCTCAATGTTCCCCTCCAGCCTTGTGTTCAAGGTCTAGTAACAGAAATCATGCCCAGAAAACACCGCGATCAGTTCACCTCAAGAAGGGGGACATCCCAGCCTCCAGAGATTTTATTTAAAATACAGGGGGGAAAGCAGGGAGTTGAGAGTCCAGGACGTCTGAGTTCTTGTTCTCCACGTAGCAGCGGAAAGCCCGTCACCGGCTGACGTGAAGTCTCAGTTCACAACCCTGAACGCAGCCGGAAGCTGGCCTCTCCCGCAGCAGGTGATGCCGGCTGCTTCCCATCGGTCACTCCACTTGCCCACCCTGCAATCTGCGAGGACACGGCCGCCTCTCCCAGGTCCAGGTGGCTCAAGCAGCTGGCAGAGCAGGGGCCTAGGCCGTGGTGGGGCCGGGGTAGGGAAGGCCTGCCAAGTGTCTCCTGAGCCAGATATCGGGAGAAAAAGAACCCCCCTCCTTTGGTGTGCTCGGGTGCTGAGGGTGATGGGTGCCCGCAGGGCGGCTGCTGTTGTCTGAGGATGAAGCCAGCGGAGTGAAACCAGAACGAAGAGAAGGAGAGACCCGGCCCTTGGGTGTCCCTTGAGCCTGCGCTCAGCAGGACTGAAGCTGCCCCAGCCCCTGCGCGACCCTTGCCTTCTGACCCAATTTCTGGCCTCTATGCCAGAGTGAGTTTGGGTGGGACTTCTATCCACTTGCCATGGAAACCTGACTGGGTGGCGGTACAGCCGCACTGCTTGGAAACGCAGGAAGGACCGAGCAAGGCAGCAAACCGGTGACCCGCAAGCCACATGCCAGTCACAGATGGCTTTGTTCCCACATGGGATTCAAACTTGAGCCAACACTTTAAAAATCTGGATTTCATTTAAAACTCTACGTTTCCAGTTTTGCTGAAACAAGTTCAGAAGCCCTGGCAGCACTGGGCCCGTGTCCTGCGGGGCAGTGATGGGCAGGCGCTGCGGAGGGGCTGTGGCCCCCGGGGGTTCTGCCGACTCCCCCACCCACCCGCCACTTCCCATTTTCTCATCCCGTGAGGCTGGTGCTGTTTGGCATTTGTAACTGCGCCTGCTGCAGTTTGTCTTCTTACGGAGGAAAACATTTCTCTGCCCGTGCCTCTGTCAACGGTGGTGTGGAGGACCCTGGGCAGGTGGCCTGTGCAGCAGACCACTGGCTCCGGAGCCCTGCATGCCCCGAGTGTGACCGGCATTAGCCAGTGAGGCAGTGGCGCAGAACCGAAGTCCAGCTCCATAGGTGAAGGAGAGGAAAGAGGCCCTGCCCCCGCTGCCGGGCAGCGCAGTGGTAAGCCTTTCCTGCCTCTGCCGCCCAGTGAGTCGCCGAGAAAGGCCCTGCCCCCGCCATGCCTCTCCAGACCCTTGTCACAGTGGGTGGGTGACCATCGTCTCTACCTCTCTGCACAGCTCGGGAACAGAGACTGTGTTCCCCTTTTATCCCAGACCTAGCCGTCACCAGCTCATTATAAAGGCCTGGTCCACATGTGGTGAGTGTGACAGGGCTCGGGGCTCCCGAATTCATTCACGCCGTGAGGTGCCCCAGCCTAACACCCAGAACAGGGGCCAGTTTGGGGTAGTGCAAAACCTGGAACCAGGGCCCAAACCCCTGGTTCTGCGCTCAGGGAAGCCGGAGGAAGCCATGGACCGAATGTGCCCCCATTCCTGTGTTGAAGTCCTGGCCCAGAGGGGGTGGTGTTAGGACGGGCCCGGGAGGGACAGGGCCACAGGGAGGAGCCCTCCTGACTGGGACTCCTGCCCCTATCAAAGGCTCCAGAGCACTGTCCAGCTCTGGCCACCATGTGGGGACACAGCCAGAAGCCTGCCACCTGCAAACCAGGAAGGAAGCCCTCACGGGCACCAGACCTGCTGGCAGCTGGAGGGTGGGTTTCCCAGCTTTCAGAGCTGTGAGGAACCAGGCCCGGCTGAGGCAGTTCTGCTGCAGCGGTGTTCTAATCTGCACTTTTTGCTGCTGTGCCTAAAAGAATCCGACCAGAACAGTTTTAGAGGAGGCAAGGTTTATTTGAGGGTTCACGGTTTCAGAGGTCTCCGTCCACAGCAAGCTGCCTCCATTCCTGGAGGCTCGAGGTGAGGCTGAACATCATGGCGGAGAGAGTGGCAGAGGGAAGCAGCTCGCGTGGTGGTCAGGGAGCGGAGAGACTCCCTGCTCCAGATTCAAAATACACACCCCATAGCTGCACCCCCGTGAACCACCTCCTCCAGCCACACCCCGCCTCCAGTTACTCGCATCAGGGGTTCATGCACTGATTAGGCTAAGGCGATGACCCAGTCCTTTGTCCTCCCAACCTTCCCTCACTGTCTCCCACGTGAGCCTTGGGAGATGCCTGACATCCAAACCCCAACAAGCAGCCTGAGCTGACTAAGGCAGGGAGGCTATGCTCCTGATAGGACCACACTGTCCCCCCTTCTCTTCTCCAGGCTCCTGGGACAAAATTAAAGACCCCCTGCCATGGCACACCAGCATCCACCTCTCTTCCTTCTCATGTGACCTCCTTCTCATGGAAACTGCAGGTCTCTTTTCTATCTCAGGGCCTTTGCACTCCCCGCGGCTCAGGCCCCCCAGGCCCCTGTCTGACCACCCCTCGCACCATCATGTCACCCTCTTGCTCCTCCACAGCTGTCGTCAACAGGTGTTGTCTGCTCCTGTATTGGCTGCACCCCCTCAGACAGAATCAAATCTCCACCACAGGGACCCATTCTGTCCTGCAGAAGTTCAATAAATATTTGTCCAGTGCATGAAAGAAGCAAGAGAGGACGAGCTGTTTCCTCTACAGTGCTCAGCGCTGTCTGATGCGAGTCGCTATGAATTAGTTGTTGCTGTGGACCTCCGCTGACGAGAACATTAACTCCACACAAGCCGGAAACTTCTCCATCCTGGCCCCTGCTGTACCTCGGCATCCAGAGCAGCGCCAGGCAGAGTAGGCCATTCATGAATAGTTGCTGAGTGTTGAATGACAATTGGTGAAATTCTATAATTTTATCAAATTCTTGGAAAGAAATGTAGATTCTAAAATAGAGCATGGTTCAAAGATGGCTCCAAGGTACTTCTTCTCAATGACTTGGTCCATCTACTGCTGCTGGGACAGAATAGCCCAGCCTGTAATTTATACAGAAAATAATTCACTTAGCTCGTGGTTCTGGTGTAGCTGCCCCACCTGGCCAGGACCTGCACGCTGCAGCATAATGCACTGGAGGTGAAGAGGCGGGTGGCCCACGCTGAGAAGGCGGCACAGGGGACGTCTCACCTGTACGACCTCTCACCACAGCACTAACCCATTCGGCAGGCTCCACCCCCAAACCCAGCCACCTCTCACTAAACCCACCTCCCAACACCGCTGCATTAGGGGCCCTAGCTTCCGACACCGGGATCTGGGGGGGTGCATCATTCCAAGCACTTCTCTCTCTCTCTCTCTCTCTCTCTCTCTCTCTCTCTCTCTCTCTCTCTCACATGCCATTCTTGGTTTTGCTTGGAATCCTTTCATTATCCTGCACTATGGATTTTAACAAACCATTTAATCCTTTCAGGCCAAAAGCACCCTCTATGAAATGATGCGCACAGAATGTCTCCTAACCCTCTGCACACTCCTAACAGCAGGGTCTGAACCATGCTCCAGCCCAGGTGCCCACTTCAGTCCTGGGCAGACCCTGCCCCTGTGTGGCTCTGGGCGTTTCCTGGGGCCTCTGCTCCTGCCCGGGGGTGCAAGACTCCACACAGGCATTTCCACAGCCGATCCCTGGGCCGGAAGTTCCACTGGCCTCTGAGTAAGGAAGGTGAAGCCTCCACCAACTTCACCAGCGTGGACATCAGTTGGCCCAGATCACACACATTCCAGGTGACGCACTTGCTTCACTAGTGGTCCAGCTGGTTTCTTCCTGTAGCCAACTGCCGTAGAGGGCAATGGGTCAACCATGCGGCCAAACCCAACGTTCCACAGGACAGAAAGAAGCCATCAGACTGGCTGGTCACCTTCAGCCTTTTGACTCAGCTTGACATCTAAAAGGCCTCACCCAATCCTAAATATGCTGAACGCCTAGAGCATTATGATTGTGAAAGGGAGCCGGGAGGGGCTGGATGTGGGTCCCCAGGTCAGGCCTTTGCGACTGGACGGGACTTTGCACCCCACTGGCTCAGTCCCAGACTGAACCTCCTGGGAAGGGCATGAGCGGCTGCAGGAAGCTGGGAGAGAGCAGGAAGGGAGCGCCATTCCGCTATGCTGAGGGCCTCTCCAGGAGGCCCGGATGCTTGGACTCCTCCGCATCGCTTTCCTCCCTGAAGGAAGTTTGCTCTCGTCACTTTCAGAGAAAGCAAGTCACACTGCACCTTAGTTCCCTAGGGTTGGCAGGTGTGAGGGCCACGGGCAGATGGGCCTGTTAGCAGAGTCCTGTCAGTCTTTGAAATGCCTTGTCCCAGCACCTGGCTCCTCCTCCTCTTGTGTCAGGAAAGGAGATGCTGTGGGACACCGGCAAAGGGGGGAGGAGGGATGGCGGGGCCAGAACACCTGTGCGGCCCTGACTGAGGCTGTTGGCAGTGACTCAGAAGGAAGGGGGCAGAGGTGGCCCCACGGCAGTTCCCTGGAAAGTGCCCTCCCTGCCCCAGGCCGGCCAGCTGTCCCAGGCCCTTGCTGCATGGGCATTGCTAGGCTTCGTACCAACGAGCAGCCCTGGTTCAGCACCCTGGGTTCATGGCTGAAGGACCTCGGGGGACACAAGCAGGGCACATTCCCCCGGATTCTGACTTGCTCTCGGCAGAGTTAGCTCAAGTGTGCCAAAGGCGTGTGGTGACGCCGCTGGCACCCTGCCCCTTCCCGTGGCCCATGTCTACACATGGAGAGCACCTAACTCAACACTGGCTGGCCTTCTGGGCCCCTTTTAAGTGGTGCCAGGGCTGGGGTGTGGCTCAGTGCTGGAGCACTTGCCTGGCATGTGTGAGGCCCTGGGTTCGGTCCCCAGGACGTCCCTCAACTGACGGCACGACAGCGGACACCAGCACATAGGCCCAGGGCGTGAGGGTGACCCCTGCAGACAACCGCAGGGCCATAGCTCCAGAGCCCCGCGGAAACTCGTGTGCGGAGGACGAGGGAGCGAGCCCTCGCGCGCCACACCTGTGCGGCTCACGCTGCCTGGGGGCTCTGCTGAGTGCTCGCTCGCGGTGCTGATCCTCTCTGTCTAGGTGCAGTGGAGACACCCCAAGAGATCCGTGTGGGCCGTGGTGGCTGCACGGGCAGGCACACCCAGGTCTCCACCAGGCAACGTCGTAGTGAGGGGACTGTTCATTCACCCATCAGTATGTCCCAAGCCCTGACTATGGGCAAGTCGTGGGCTGCCCTGTCTGGGGACAGAAAGGAGGGTGGATGGGCAGGTGATTCAAGGGTTGGGCTTCCCTCCCGATGCCTGGCATGGATGGTGGGAATGAAGTCCGCTCAGAAGTGGTTATGGTACAATGGGGAGCAATGGGGAGCAATTGCAGCCTCAGAAGTTCCAGGACATTTCTTAGAAGCACAAAGAGAGTAGGAAAGTGATAGAAATGCAAGATGTGGCACTGGCTCCCTCTGAGGCTGACTCTCAGGACCGTCTGGAAATCGGGAAACCCTCTGCACCAGGTTCAGTGTGCCCTCAGCGTCCCCTGGTCATGGGGTGCGTTTATCCAAATGCACTGTGTTTATTCGTCAGCTCGTGTGGATGCACTGTGCTTACGCTGCGTTAGATACGCTGTATTGATTACGGGTTATGGCG
Source organism: Sciurus vulgaris (assembly GCF_902686455.1). Taxonomy (NCBI): domain Eukaryota; kingdom Metazoa; phylum Chordata; class Mammalia; order Rodentia; family Sciuridae; genus Sciurus; species Sciurus vulgaris. The sequence continues at coordinate 176,859,171 of NC_136465.1, forward strand.
AGTAGATGCTGGGGCTGATTGTGTCAAAGTCGCTGAAACCAGGAAAAAGAACATTTTCAAAGCAGCTGCAAACGTAGAGACACTTAGCCTCAGTGACTCTCTTCCGGTGAGAATGAGTTAAGGCTTTGACTCAGCATGCATTAAACAAAGGTTTAGTGCTAGACTGTGCACCAGACCCAGAAGGAGCCCAGAGGGAAAGCTCAGGAAGCTGAGCGACCCCAAACCACCCGAGATTCTTACCAGTCCTCTGACCTGGCAAACTGCTCAACACCTCTTGCTCAGGTTCCCTAACCTTTTAGGGTTGCTGAGGGATGAAATGAACCATCCGTGTAAAGACGGAAAGGGCTGCATGAAAGTGAGATCGCCTTACCATCTCACCATCTCACATCAGGACCATGTGACTGGCACTGTCCTGCCACCTCCTAGCAAGCACGGGGGCAGGCAGGCCAACAGGCGAAGGCCCTGACCCAGCCAATCTTCCGGGTTGAAGGTGACGCATGGGAGAGCATTTCCTATGGTCCTGAGCAAGAGGCAGGTGAGACGATGCTTACCCTCACCTGGCAGACAGCAGTCAGGAGACGTGCTTGGGGTCTTTGGAGAAAGGGGTGGGAGATGCAGGTGGGGCAGGGAGAGGAGGCACAAGTGCCAGAAGACCTTGGTGTCCCAGAGTCTCCTGCCCCCTGCGACCCAGGGTTGGCACAGCACCGGTGCTCCGCCACCTGTGTCGGACTCCAAAGGCAGGAGCGTTAACCGGATTTGTCCTCCGAATGTGTGGGTTCCGATTGGCTTAGCTCAGGAAGCAGTGGAAAACCAGAAGAAGGTGTGGTGGGATCTGCTGTTGGGCGAATCGGAGGAAATGTTTCTGAAATAAAATAAAACCCCTAACAGGGTCACACACAGAAAAAGACAAAAGTGGCTCATCTGTCACTTGATTGCTTGCACGCAGGAGTTCAAGAACATCTAGGCAAGAAAGCAAGACCTCATCTTAAAAAAGAAAAAAGCCACCTACTTTTTTTATATAGTAAAGACTTTGCTGTGCATCTGATTTGTAATGATTGAATGTTTTCTTTAAAATTTTGATATTAGAGACCCTATAAGACAAATACATGATTCAGTAACCCACGAAGTTACCAAAGGCAAGGTACACTACTTTCAAAAGTATCTTCTGCTGAATTTGTTAAAAGATGTAATATTATACAGCATGTTAGATAAATAATTTTTTAAAATTCTAACTTTCAAATGAAATCCTTAAAGGATGGAAAATATTACAAATATATAAGCCAAATACCAAAGGGCAAATACTACGTACGTGAGCCCACATGTCAAGGTACTGGTCCTGGGCAGATCCATGAAGACAGAGACTACACTGAGGCTGCCAGGATGGGAGAGGAGAAACGGGGCTGGTGCTCAAGGGCACACACTTCCTGTTTGGAATAATAAGAAAGTTCTGGAAATGGATTGTGGAGATGGTGGCAAAGTGCCACAGGATCGTACACTTCCACTTAATACGTGTAAACACAGTGTTCTGGGCCAGGCTGCCAACTCCCATAAGGCCACCAAAACCAGAGGACATCACAGGAAAAGGAAACTGCAGGCCAAAGCCTCTGAATATAATGCAAAAATCTTCAGCAAAGAGAATCCAGCAATACATAAAGGATCATGCACCAAGACCAAGTGGGATTTATCTCAGGAACCAAGTGGGATTCTTATTCCAGGAATGGAAATTTGGCTTGACCTTCAAAAACCAAATAATGTAAAAAATATATATATATTTGTAGGATAAAGGACAAAAACCACATGCTCATCCCAATAGGCACAAAAAGTCATTTGACAAATCCCAAAGCCTTTCATAACAATGTCTAGCAAACAGGGAACACACCTGTGATCCCAGCTACTCAGGAGCTGAGGCAGGAGGGTCACAAGTTCAAGACCAGCCTGGGCAACTTAGCAAGACCCTGTCCAGAGAGAGAGGAGAGAGAGAAGCCTAGGCATGCAGCTCAGTATTAGTGTGCCCTGGGCTCAGTCTCCAGCACTAAAACAACAAAGTTCAGCAAACTCTGAGGACCACAAGGGGATCCCCTCAACTTGCTGGACTATCTGTGAAAACCCTAGCTACACCACACACGAGGACTCAGGGCAGGCGCTGCCCCTGGGGTCAGGCACAGGCAAGGCACCTTCTTGCCACTTCCATTCAGCATTTTACTGGGGTTCTAGCGGGGCCTTTAGGCCACAAAAAGACAAGGAAAGCATCCAGGCTAGAAAGGAAGCAGGGAGACTGTCTCTACTCCTAGGTGACATGACCTGGAGTGGGGAAAGTCCTGAGCTCACAGGACCTGAGGACTAAGTAGGCCAGCTCTCTCAGTATCGAAAATGGAGCCATCTAATGCCAGCAGCGAAAAATCTGGAAACAAAATGAAGAAGCCAATTCCATTACGACAACCTCTGTAAGAATCAAATGCTTAGACGTTTAACAAGAGAAGCCAGAAGTTCTACACTGAGAACTGCAAACACTGGGAAACACCAGAGGCCAAGCAAATGGAACGCGCTGACCCCTCGATGCCGCAGTGGACAGCACCCCCCACGCCAAGTCATTTTCAGATTCCGTGCGATCCCTGTCAAACTTCCAGCTTTTTCCCCCCATAAATCGACAAACTGGTTCAAAAATGTAGATGGATTTGGCAGGGACCCAGGAAAGCCAAAACAACCCTGAAAAGAACAAACTTAGAAGACCCACATTTCCTGACTCCGAAATTTAGTACAAAGCTACAGTAACCAAAACATCAAAATAGAGCTACAGCTACAAAGTAGAACTGAAGGTTGAGAAGTAAGACTTCACCTTCATGGCCAACTGATGCTGATAAGTGTGCCAAGACTACGCAATGGGGAAAGATTCATTTTTCCAGCAACTGGTCGGGGACTAGAAATTCACATACAAAAGAATGAAGTCGCAAGTCCTAAAACTATATAAAATTGTCAGAAGAAAATAGAAGAACTTTATGACATGGGATTTAGGAGTGATTTATTGGATACAAAACTAAAAACACAGGCAATAATAGAAAAAGTAGATAAGTTGGACTACATTAAAATTTAAAACTTCTGTGTATCAAAAGACACAGTCTTGGGCTGGGGATATAGCTTGGGCTGGGGTAGAGCGCTTGCCTTGTATTTTTTTTTTTTTTTTTTTTTTTTTTTTTGCAGTGCTGGGGATTGAACCCAGGGCCTTGTGCTTGCGAGACAAGCACTCTACCAACTGAGCTATCTCCCCAGCCCATAAATGTTTTTAAAAAAAAGACACAGTCTGGGGTGACAGGGCAATGTTGGGACAGGAGGAAATATTTGCAAATCAAATAGATGATAAGGCATAACAGTCAAAATACATAGAGAACTCCTACAGCTCAACAAAATTTTTTTAAATGGGCAAAGAAAGTGAATAGACATTTCTCCAGGGAAAACACACAAATGGCTAATAGTTACATGAAAAGACATTAGTTAGGGAAGCGCAAATCAAAACCACAATGAGATTCCACCTCACACTCATTAGCATGGCTACCATAAAAAAAAAAAAAAAAAAAAAAAAAGAGTAGTCAAGGATGCAGAGAAGTTGGAAGCCCGTGCACCTTGGTGGGAATGTAAAATGACGCAGCCCCTGTGGAATCATCATTGAGTCTCCTCAAAACCATAAACAGAATCACCATGTGGCCCAGCTAGTCCACCTCTGAGTGTAAACCAAAAAGAATCCAAAGCGAGGTCTGAAGCAGAGAGCTGTACAGCCACGTTCACGTCAGCACTAGCAATAACGGCCAAAGGTGGACGCAAGCCAAGTGTCCACAGGCGGATGAATGAATTAACAAAATGCAGTCCATCCACACAATGGAATACTACTCGGCCTTTAAAAGGAAGGAAATTCTGATACCTGCTGCACACAACATGGACATACCTTGAGGACACTGCTGAGTGAAACAGGGCCATCGCAGAAGGACGAGGCCTGTGGAATTCCACTGACATGAGGAATCACTCTGAGTCACAGACAGGAAGTAGAGTGGCGACCTCCAGGGGGCGGGGAGTTCAAAAGGGGTGGAGTCTCAGTTTTGCAGGACAAAAAGGGTTCTGTGGAAAGAGGGTGGTGATTGTTGCAAAATGGCGTGAACGTACTTAATGTCACTGACTATGTACTAAAAATGATTAAGATGGTAACGGTATGTTAGGTGAATTCTATCACGATTTTTTAAAATAAAAAAGGAACTACAGAAATTATGGCTAAATGAGAGCTTAAACTCTAAGGCTCTTGTAGGAAACATAGGTGTGACTCTGTAAGGCCCCCAAAAAGGAAACCCCAACTCTGTCCCATGGATGGACGGCAACCCCAATCAACCGCAGGAGGCGTCACTTGATGCAAACCGCAAGAGGTGTTTATTCCAGCGCGCTGGGACCCGACTCGTGACTCACGCAGGAGTCCAGGAGTCGAGTCCCTAGCAGAAAATCTTGTAGGTTTATAAAGGCAGAAACCACACATCAGGAGGGGTCGCACATGAAAGGGGGAAAAGGGGGAACAAAGCTGCCAGGAAATTCCAAAGGGGGTCTGGGTTTGCTGACAACATGTTTCACAATGTTTTACAACAGGGCGTAGATTCTGGTCAATAGTTTCTGGTAATCCTACTGTTTGAGCACTATCTGGCTATCAGGCTCAATTTACTCTTTGACTCTCTGTTTGGGGCTGTTTCCTGGAACAGCTTTAAGGGCTTTGTTCCCATTACTGGGAGGGAGACCTTAGGGAGTTGAGATAAAACAGACAGCTTAAAAAAAGTCCATTCTTTCAACTCTTTGGGACCATGGATTACACAATGGTGTCTTACTATGACACCAAAAGCATGAACTACAAGATTAAAAGTAGATAAATTGAATTTCAACAGAATTGAAAACTTTTGTGTTTCCAAGGAAACCATTAACAAAGTCACAAGGCAACCCCCAGGTGGGGGGAAATATTTGCCAATATCTGATAAGGGACTGGCATTCAGGACACAGAAAGAATCTCTACAATCCCACCAAGACAATCCAAGTTTTAAATGAGCGAAGCATTCGAATAAACATTTATTCAAAGAAGATGTACAGCCAGGTGCGATGGTGCATGCCGATAATCCCAGGCTTGGGAGGCTGAGGCAGGAGGATCATGAGTTCAGGCCAGCCTCAGCAAAAGCAAGGTGCTAAGCAGCTCAGTGAGAGCCTGTCTCCAAATAAAATATAAAATAGGACTGGGGGTGTGGCTCAGTGGTTGAGGGCCCCTGAGTTCAATTCCCGGCACCCACTCACCACAAAAAAACGATGCCGTACAAATGGTCAATTAGCACACGAAAGATGTTTAAAACCATCAGCATCAGGGAAACGTTAACCGAGCTCACTTTTCACTAATGTGACCAGGACCAAAAAAAGTGGAACTAAGGAGTGTCACAAGGATGCGGATAAACTGGAATCGCTGCACATTGCTGCGCAGGGTGTGAACAGTTCAGCGGCTTCGGGAAACAATTCAGCAGCTCCTTGCCACGCTGACTATTGAAGGGGCTGAGGTTGTGGCTCAGTGGTGGAGCGCTTGCCTAGCATGTGGGGGGCACAGGGTTAGACTCTCAGCACTGCATGTAAATAAATGAATAAAAATAAAGGTCCATCAGCAACCTAAAAAGTACATACAGTGACTATGGAGTTACCATATGTTCCAGAAATTCCATCCCTAAGTTGATACGCAAGAGACCTGACAATACGCATCGACACACAGAGCAGCACTGTTCCTTCTAGCCTGTGAGCAGCCACACTGTAAATGTCCATCAACACACGAACTGATCATTACAAACTGTGACATATCCACACAATGGCATGGTATTAAGCCTTGAAAAAGAACAAGGCTGGGACTCATGTTACCGCATAGGTGATGGCCTGCCCCCAGCGTCCAATGCCTTGGTCAGGGTGACAGGAATGCCATGGCTCTGCTCCCTCCCCTTTCGCCGACCCTCACCCCTTCCATGTAACCTTGGGGCTCTCCTCCCTCCAGCAGGGTGGCTGGATCTCTTACACGGTAGCTCATGGCCCCCAAAGCTCAAAAATACCTTTAAGCTTTACAACACGAACGGGCCAAATGTCCCTCAGGCCTCGTTGTACAGGTTAAAGAGAGTCCCAGGGACCGTGTGAAGGCCCACATGAGGCTGAGTGTGGCGGTGGGTCCCCAGGAGCCAGCACCAGCCAAGATGCCTGTGCCCAGTGCTGTGCCTGCTGCACATTCTCACAACCACAGGGTCTCTGGCCTGGCTACTTCCATTTCCAGGGCAGCAACTGCATCCCACCCACAGAAATAAGCTGCTGTCTCACACTTGGCACGGTAACGGTCAGGCCAAGGATTTTTCACCTGGGTATTTGTGGCGGCTCTGCTGCTGGGACACAGTGGCCACGTGGTTTTTCGAAGCTCAGTTCTGCCGTCTGAAGGTAAGAGAAGAGAGCAATTCGAGTTGCCCTTGCTGTCATGGAGGACTGGATTTAGGACCCCCAGTGACACCAAACTCCACAATGCCCCTGCCAGGTGGCCCTCCACCTCAGCTTCAACTGACTGTGGACACAGTGTTTCAGTTTCAGAGAGCTGACTACCCTGATTTCCCACCTCTTAATCGAGTTATAAAAATATCACTTGGAGGATCTTTGGAGAGCTGGGATGTCACACAAGTACATGTTACTTCAAAACAAAGCGAACGTTTTAGCTCTAAGTCTTCTTTTCTAAACCTATTTCTTTGGAAAATCTGGCCTTCTAAAAGAATGCTGATTCACACACTGTCATGTTACTGTAAATACACAAAAAGTGGGCTCCCGGCATGTGCTCTAACGAGGGCCTTCTGTGCTGGTGGCCATTCAGTCTGTCCAGCTCTCTTTAGGGCCATCCAATCCTGAGTAGTGAATGGACATTCGAGTTCATTCTTGGATTTGTCCTTCTTCACGCAGTGGGAAGCCAAGATGAACTCCAAACTCTCAAAGGGAGATTTTACTTTTATTTTTGACAAACCACAACTCACTGGTGGTTTCTGAGGTGATTACTTGAGGAACGTCCTGATTATAAGTTCTGGCAGAACTGTATTTTGGGCTTCCTGGTTCAGGACAGTCATTAAGGGCTGAGGTCAAAACCCCAGGTCAAGAAGTGGGCTCCGAGCGTGTGCTCCCGAGAAGAGCCAAGAGAGGCCGTGTAAACGCAGATGCAAGGAAACCAGGATGTGGTCTCCTCTCCAGCTGTGAGGCCAGAACCACAGGCTTCCTAGGCCTGCAATGGCATAACGTTTGGCACACCTTCTAAAAATGTCTCTACCTCCTGAGGCTCAAGAACCCTGAAAAACCTGACTAACTGAAAGGTAGTGTGGAAATAGATGGTTCTGTGCTGACACTGAGAGTCCCTGGAATTCTTAGTTGTCCTGTGGACATGTATCCTGGTGGTGGACACGGACTGCTGCTCTCAGGTGAGGGCACAAGCCAGGCCGCAGATGAGTGTGCCGGATCCAGCCCTCTGTCCCTCTCAGCCAGCCCGGCCAAGGGCCTCCAACTCCCCTCCCCTCCCCGTTTCATGCTGCTGCTCGCTCTGCAGGCTGGCCTTGGGGTGGTACGTGGGCAACAGGGAAACGTCCCCCAAGGAACCCAGAGGGAAGGGAAATGCGTCTGCTCGCCAAGATTTCGATTCTCGGACAGGGGCGCACTGGCGACTTTGCAGAATGTCTGTAAACGTGAGATCCAAGAGTTTAGAATCACCCCTCCAACTCCAGGCCAGCACCCAGGCGGTGGCTGACCGCTCTCCGAGGAAGCCCTGCTTCCTCGTGGTCGCCAGTTTCACGGGGTCAGAACTCCCGCCACGGCCAGTCAGGTTACTGCCCGAGGAGACCGGATGAAGCGGGCACAGGGGGTCCGGGCCAGCGCGCTCCCGAGCCCAAGGAGACAGGCCTGGAAGGGACGCAGGCGCAAAGCGACCGTATTTCACCCTATTTGAAGGAGTTTGGGGCAAAATAAATAAATGAATGGTGATCATAGAAAAAGAGAAGAACCGAGAGCCAAGTGAGCAGCACCCTTGAGGGCCGCGCCCAGGACTCAGCTGCCCCTCTCAGGGTGCGCCCTCATGTCACCCGGCTGGCTGCCGCAGGCTGGGAGCTGGCCCTGCCATCAGACGGCTTCTGACCAGAACTCGACTCCCCTGCAGGGTGGTCCGTCTGTCCAGCGGGAGGCGCGGCCTGAAAGCAGCCTTGCTCCACTGGACAGAGCTCCCCCTGGTCCGTTGATAATTGGTCAACTGGAACTCAGACCCTGTCGCCCACCGTCTCTCACCGCGTCCTGACTGCCGTGGTGGCGGTGGCCTCCTGAGCTCCCCAGCACTTGACTGCCTTTCGGTCCGGGCAGTGTGTCCCTCGCCGCGAGGCCCTGTGCGCGGCCAGGAGAGGCCCAGAGGAAGGAGCAGCAGCACGCCGGCTGCCTCAGACGGGTGGTCTGGCACTGGTCAGCTCTCATGGCTTCTCTCAGCAGGAGGTTGGTCGGTTATAGGGACAGAACCTCCGGAAAATTCCTTCTCCACATCTGGTGACATTACCTCCTTCTTCAAGGTCTAGTTCAAAGGACACCTGCTTTTTATAGTTCCCTCTATGCCAGAAAAAGTGCTTTCTCAAAAACGAGCTGTACTCTCAGGCCTTTCCATTGCCCAGAGAAGCGAAGGAGACTGGCATGACAGGACCCTGGCCATGGGACATCTCCTCCGAGAACCCAGGGAGCAGGAGAGAGGATGGAGAGGCCCAGCAGCGAGACCGCGGCCAAGTCAAGGCGCACGTGGGGCGAACGTGCCCTCCCAAGGGGTCACTGCGGGAAGTTAGACTGTGACCGCATCAGCGTCTCACATGCCCCAGGACACTGCTTCCTGGCACGCGGGGCACGCTGATTAACATAGAAAGTGCCATGCGTGGGATGGGAACAGGAAAGACGGTAGAATGAATCACAAGTGACTTCCTGGGTCCATCTATGACCAAACCCCACATCACGGACAACCACAAAAACGGGATCCTGAGTTACACTCATATTTCAAAATGCACTCTCCTGTCTTCCACATCTAAACAGAACAAATTTTTAAAAGGTGCTGTGCATCCAGAAAGTGGTTCCAGGGTGCTTTCAACACACAGACACCCAGCAGGGACAGAAGAGGTGACAAGTAGGGATCAGAAACACTGCTGAGGTGCAGCTTGTTAGGGATCCTCACCAGACCAGGGGACTGCAGCAGCCTGGCCTGTCTCACTGCTGGCTCAGCTGGTAACCACACGAGAATTGCTGTTCTCTAAGGAGTTGGAATGGTCTCCGATCACCTGATGCATAAGTGTAGGACAACATCGTAATTCTGTTGGGGCTTTTTTTAAAAACTTAAAGCACAATAAGTATTTTTAGGCATCCTAGCACGATTGGGAACCAGGCATCCTTTTCTGGAAATCCTGCTTCCTGACGGGCAGTGAACAGCTCCAGAAGACTCAAACCGAAAGGTGACGGACTGTGCCCTTCTCCTCTGATGCTGTTCTTTGTCATTTTATTCATTCTGGGTTTGAGGCTCTTTGAATGTCTTCTAAAGATTTGCAAAAATAATTTGCAAAGTCATAGAAACACTCTATGACTAACTCCCTAGAAGATACGGCGGCCTCTGGTCTGGGGCCCCCGGCTCCCGAGTGGTCCTTGGGGTGCTCCCTGCACTGCAGTGTAAGGAAGCCCCTGGCTCTCTGTAAAGGAGCATCCTTGCTGCAGGAGAGAGGCGCTAAATCAAGGCCGCGGTGCTTCCCAGCAGTGAAAGCTCCTGGGACACGCCTGTGCTCCCAGCTTCCCCGGGAAGAGACGGGAGTTGCTGGTTTCCGGGAAGGAGGCAAGGTGAGGAGCTGACCTCTCCAGGACTACAGAGCCGTAGGGCCTCGGCCTGCACTGCTCTGCTGCTCTGCACAGAGGCTGCCCGCAGGGCAGGGGCCTGGTGTGGTTGGTAACAGCCATACTGCAGGTTCAGGCTAAAGGCAGCTGGCAAACGGGGCTCTGCAGGCACCAGGAATCAAGGTTCCCCCACCTACCCAGTTTGGGCAATGGGGGTCGGGTGACCACTAACACAGATCATGAGGAAGACAAGGTTTCCGACCCACAAGGTGACAGAGGTGTCCCCAGAATATCTCCTACTGGCTCGACCCCCATGGGGGTCTCCCACTTCATGCAAAATCCCCTGTGACGCATGGAACTTGTCTCAGTTTGGGCTGCTGTGACACACGCCAAGATGGAGTGACCTGACTACCAACACTTACTTCTCACAGTTCCAGAGGCTTGGATGTCCAGGTCACCAGGCCAGCTCATGGGGGTGGGGCAAGAACCCACTTTCTGGCCTGTGGTCAGCTCATCCTTGCCTGTCCTTGCATGAGAAGAGAAACAAGCTCACTGTTTTCAGCCTCTAGCTGTTAGGACATTGGTCCCATTCTGATGGCTTTACGCTCATGCTGCAGTTACCTCCCAACTCGCCACTCCTAATGCCATGTGTTAGGGATTAGGGTTTAGGCGTTTGGGGTGTGAGGGATGCAAACGTTCAATTCATGGCACTTTTATTCAACCCTTTAACATACCCAAAAAAGGTAAATAAAGAGGCCTTTATTCATTTGTTTTTGGATTGAATCCAGGGGTCCTCTACCACTGAGCCACATCCACGGCCCTTTTTAACATTTTATTTAGAGACAGGATTCACTGACTTGCTTAGGGCCTTGCTAAATTGCTGAGGCTGGCTTTGATTCTCCTGCCTTAGTCTCCTGGGCCACTGGAATTACAGATGTGTACCACCATGCCTGGCTAAAAGAAGTCTTTAAATAGTCCAGGCCAGGAGTTGTCTGTAATCTTAGCAATTTAGGAGGCTGAAGCAGGAGGATCACAAGTTCAAGGCCAGCCTCAGTAACTTAGTGATACCCTGCTTCTAAATAAAAACTAAAAAGGATTGGGGACATAGCTCAGTGGTAGAGTGCCCCTGGTTTAAGTCCTTGGTGTTCTTCTTTCTCTCTCTCTCTCTCTCTCTCTCTCTCTCTCTCTCACACACACACACACACACACACACACACTCCTAAAGCACAATCAAGTGGTATATATCCACTTAGCCACACAGACCTGTGGAGACAAACGCAAGTCCACCACTAAGAGAGATTATTTGCAAAGTATGTCCCAGGAACTCCCACCCTCGAATGCTTATTTACTAAGTTAGCAGGGCTGGGGATATAGCTCAGTTGGCAGAGTGCTTGCCTCTCAAGCACAAGGCCCTGGGTTCAAAAAACACTAAATTAGCAAAAGGGACCAAAAAAAAAAAAAAAAAAAAAAAAAAAATCAGCTCTTTTCTTTTCAGTTCCTTGACATGTAAATTGGATGGAAAGAAACAGTTATTTGCTGGAGTGAGGGAATGGCCATAAAAGAAGGTGCAATTTTGAGAAAAAAAAGTGTGCCTCCTTGCAACAAAGAGAAGGAAGGCACCCTGCTCCGGTTTCTGCTGCAACAGAAAGGTGAAGGTCAAGTTGTCCTGACCCTGTCCTACTACAGATACCTGGAATTCTAAAGAAAATACAAAGAGCATTCTCCTAATGGCTCCTCATGGCTAGGCTTGTGGAAAAGAAAAGGGAATTCCGAGAAACCAAAAGCAAAGTGGGAGGAATGAGGGGAGGAAAGAAAGCCCCCTGCCGGGCCTCACTCTCCAGCCTGGGAAGAGCTTCAGGACCAGGGGCAAGGCTGGGATGAGCACAGGATGGGCCTTTCGGTCAGAAACCCCTGAGCATGTCAACTGCAGACCACCAGCCCTATGAAAGGGCCAGAAGGAAACAAGTCTGTCTCAGCTGCAACTCCCATAGGAAGAAAGGCTCTCTTGAAAACCCTTAGCCACAGGCCATCCTCAAACAGGTTGTGGCTTCCATTAACACTACCTGCCTGATCAGAAAAGCTCCAAACCAAGCATTTGACCCAAACTAGTCCCAGGTTCGTTGTGTCCCAAGAGCCTGACAGCAGCAAACTAAAATCTTCACCAGGAATTCCCAGTGACAGAGTTTCAATGAGACTGAACTTTCAGTGAGCGCACACACAAGGAAGATGAGAGCAGACACAGCAGACGGCAGCCTAGCAAAGGCACCAGAGTCTGAAAATTTCAGGTACAGGACATACCTGAATAAGTGTACCTGACAGGCCTATAACAGACATTTAAAGAGAGAATTGAAAATATGGATAAAAAATAGGAAAAATAAAATGACTGAATCAATAGAAACTTCTAGAAATAAAAGCATAAAACTTGACTCTTGGAAACTCTGAGTACAGCTGGGTGCAGTGGCACATGCCTGTAATCCCAGCAACTCAAGAGGCTGAGGCAGGAGAATGACAAATTCAAAGCCAATCTCAGCAACTCAGTGAGGTCCTAAGCAATTTGGCCAGATTCTGTCTCCAAATTAAAAATAACAACTGGCTGGGAATGTAGTTCAGTGATAAAGCACCCCTGGTTCAATCCCCAGTACCAAAAATGAAAAAGAAAAAAGAAAGGAAGAAACTCTATGAGTACGTTAAATAACTGATGAGACATAGCTGGTGAAAGAATTATTGAACTGGAAGTTAGAACTAAAGAAATCACTTGGACTGCAGCAGAGAATGAAGAAGAAAAGATGGAAAATATAAGAGAAATGAGCAACTGAGGTAAATTAGAGTGTTTGCTTAGCAAATATGAGGACCTGGAGTCAATTCCCAGCACTGAAAAAAAAAAAAAAAAAAGAAGAAGAAAGAGGAGTGGGGGGGAGGAGGAGAAAAAGCAGGAGGACAAGAAGTTGAGAAACAACAAGAGTTTCCTAAAGGAAATAAGGAGGAAATAGGGGAGAGATAATTGAGATTTTTCCAAATTTAATTAAAGAAATTAATTCTCAGATTCAGAATTTCCGGTGAATTCTAATCTGGATTTTTAAATAATTCATACCTTGAAATATCACTATAAACCTTCAGAGAATTTAAGACAAAAAAGTCCTAAAAGCAGCTAGTAAGGAAGCAAAAAGTATTTTAAGAGAGACAATAATTAAATTGACAACTGACTTCTGAGTGGCAATAATAAAAGCTGAAAACCAGTGGACTTTCATCTTCTGGGAGAGTAAATGACAACCTGGGATTATATGTGCTATAAAAACATCTTCAAGAACAAAATTAAGTCAAATGAAAATGAGAAAGTTTACCAGCCACGTATCCCCTCAAAAGAAGCAAATAAAAGATGACTTTAAGAAGAAGGATAATTGTCAAGAAGCAAAGTCTGAGATGCCAGAAAATGGATAAGCAAAGAATGGCAAATATTGGAAAATATTAATAAGCTAATTGCTGTATGAAACAATAACAGAAATGCATTAGGATTTTAGAGATACCAGTAAGAAGAATCCCTAAAACACATACACATGTGAGCGCGCGCTTGCTCACACACACACACACACACACACACACACACACGTTATTTTTCCATACATGAGTTGTAAATGGAATGTGAAACAAGAAAATACAATAAAGTAGACAAAATACAATAAAGGACAAAATATTATCTTTGTTATTGACAAAACAATATTGGAAAATGTAACTTATGTTTCCAAGAAATTACATTTCCTAATACTGAACCCCAACATGAGGCCAGCTTAGGCCAGTCACCGGCGCTTCTGACCTCTGCCGCCACACCAGCAACTCTCAAGTACCAGGAAGCTCTCTTCACAAAGCCTGTGGCAAGGAGGAAAGACTCACGTGTGTTCTTCCTGAGAGCAACTCACTCCAAAAAGATCAGAAGACCACACAGGCCTCATCGCTTCTGCCAAACTCGGCCATCAGTGTAAGTCAGGGCAGAAAGAGGACAGAATGCTACTCTAGGGTATCTCCCTACTCAGCAAGAAACAGAAGGAATAAAGAATACACACTACTATCCAGTCAATTTTGTGTTATATATATTTAGCACAATAAGAGAAAAATTACTACATATAAAGTCAATCACTAATTTTCAGAGTTATAAGAAAGATAAGATCCTACTTTGCATCTAGTAACAAATACATTATCTAAATTATCTAAATATCTTTATCTATAAAGTAAACATCATAAGAATTACAAGAGTTCACAACTTGACCAGTGTATTCAGGAGATTTTTACAGACCTTCTCCCATGACTGGTAAGAAGAATCCAAGAGATTATATACATGAAAACAACCTTGTGACTTTTCTGTAAATTTGAAACTACTCCAAAACTAAGTTTATTTTAAGTTTACACTCAGTAATGTCATGGTGTCAACTGATCATTTAGTTTGTGTTTTAAGTAGATGTACTGTATACAAGAAAATTTTTCAAAAATTCCACCTAGCTAATTCTGTGTAAATCAACATAACTTAAGATCCTGGGGAAACTGCAGAGGTACCACTGAGTTTCATAAGATGCTTTTATCTAATGATCAATCAGTTCTGAGAAGTTATCCAGATGGAGTTTTCTTAATTACCCAAATAAAAGTCAATTCTGAGTAATTATCCAGATAGGGCTTTCTGAACGAGTAATAAAGCTCATTTTTTATACATAAGAAAGCCTGCAAGACTTCATGATATGCCCCACCCACTTCTCCTTGCCCATCCTGCCCAGCAAACTGATCCAGGGTCATGGGTAACCTCCTCCCTGGTTGTGCGCTCTCTTCTGCCTAGAAGGCTGTCTGTCTGCTCTCCACCCGGCAGACTCACACACCCTCCCAGGCCCAGCGTCTGTGTGCACTCGCCGACTTATTCATGGTGTCACAGGCTTTTGCAATAGTTCAAGGTGACAGCAGAGGTGGTGAGAAATGGCCTGGGCAGTAGCACTTCCTCGGTGGTCTAGTAGACAGGATTCACAGTCCAGTCTCGAGAGGTGGAAATGGAGGCGCACCATGACGAGGGAGCGAACAGCAACATTTTTTGCTTTCTGTCCCTGCACGTTCATGCTCTGCTGCCCTGGAGGCCACCTTTATCTGGAGTACGTACCACAAAACTATTTTAATCATTCCACGTGTACAGTTTTATTCGCTCTGTACCATCACCTCCGTTCATCTCCAGGACTCATCATCTTCCCAAACAGAAAGGAAGGAATCTTCCACCAGGAAACACAAAGCCACTGAACTGGAGCCAAGACTGCTTGTCCAGCTTGGGCTCCTCACGCCTCTGAATCGACATGCTAGCTGGTGACGGGTGATCACCGCCAAGGGGAACCTGAACCACTTCTCCACAGCAGAGGTGTGGAGAACACAGGGAGGGGTTCTCATGGCATTGCCGGGTCCTGTGACCAAAGTCAGTAGAAACTAAAGCAATCCACTGCATACAGGACTGAACAGCCCAGGCACCCCCGGAGTGAAGATGGGCACCCCCGTCTTCAGGAAAGGAGCAGCTGCAGGGCTTCTCAGGGCAAAGGGAACACAGAGTGGGCAGTGAGCAGGCCGCTGTGCCAGTGTGGCCAAGCAACCAGGCGTGGAGACAAGGGCTGTAACTGTCAGGCGAGTGTCTTCTTTTCTCCAGAGACTTATTTTAAGGAATTGGCTCACGTGATTATGGAAGTTGGCAAGCCCCAAATTCTACAGGGAGGCTGGCAGTCTGGAGCCCTGAGGAGGAGCTGACATTCAGCCCAGCTCCAGAGGTGGTCTGCTGGCTGTCCCTGCACGAACATGCCTTCCGCTCTAAGTCCTACCCCAGGTCTTGCATTACTCATGGGACACTGACTACCAGCTGAGGCCCCTTCTGTGAACAGGCCACGTAGACAGTCAGGCACTCCAGACCGGCATGGCAAAAGCCACTATTGTCTCTGCTCCCCTGCCCAGACCCACCTCCCTTCAGAAGAGAGCAGAAAACGGGGAGGACATCAACCTTCCTGCCTTGCAAGCCCCCCAATCACCCTTCAGGATTCATCAACTCTACCTCTTCAGATCAGATCCATGTCTGTCACAGAAAGAAATGGGAGCGTCTGTTTCGTGTAGGACTAGATAAATCCCCCCAAACCCTTGGTTATGCTTTGGTTTTGGGGTGCAGGTGGATAAAAAGTGTAGCTGGTAACTAGAAGCTGTTAGAAAGTGGCATTCACATGTCAAATATACACACTGGAGAGTGAAAGGCACATGAGAGAACATCTGGCTTGAAGTCTCCCGCCTGGCAGAGAAGGCGCTGGAAGCAAGTCCAGGAGTGTAAGTGACTTCACCCAGGCCACATGTTTGGCTCCAATGGACCGACTGCTCATGGAATGTCAGGTGCCTGGCACTAGGCCAGATGCCGGGGAAGTAACTCCTAGACTTGGCAGATCGTGTAAACCTGAGGGTCAGACCAGCACAAGCAGCAGAGGGTGTCAAGTTAGGCTCTGGCCATTCCGCAGGGCAGAATCCATGAAGGCTGCCCTCCATCCAGCCTGCCAAGGGCCAGGTGCTACGCAAAGCAGAAGAGGAAGGAGCCCTCGGCCTCTGATGAGAGCGAGGGGTGGTGCAGGGAGGAGCTGGGCATGGAGGCCAGGCCTTCCACCCTCAGTCCCGTGTGGACACCTGCTACTGTCACAGGGACTGTAGAGAGCCTGGAGTGAACCACCAGCACACAGACTCACGACTAGGTGGAGACAAGGAAAATCCACCTCTTCATCTTAAAAGGAATATGCCGAAAACCCAAGTATCCAGAAAGACTGAGACTGAAAGAAGAGTGTGGAAGGTTTATTAGAAAAATATTAACCAAAAGAAAGCTAGTGTTTCTTTATTCTCAGAAAAACTGAAGACAGGTGGTAAGGAGAACAGAGCTGAATTAGGCTGCAGGAGAGAAGATGAACATCCAAAGCCAACTGTGAGCCCACGGGCCCACAGCAAGTGGCTGGAAACTTTAAAGAGCTATAAAGTATTTAAGTTACTTAGGAAAATATGAAAGATGAGTACAACATTCATGTTATAAAATATAAAACTATTTGAACAACATAAATGGATGAGAAAATTTCACATTTTAAAAACGGGAATTTTAAATGTTAAATGCTAATGTTAAATACAATTTCACTAAAAATCTCCACCAAGCTTTTTTTCTTTGTTTGTACTGGGAGTTGAACCCAGGGGCACTTAACCACTGAGCCACATCCTCAAGTCCTTTTTTAGTATCTTATGTAGAGACAAGGTCTTGCTAACTTACTTAGAGCCTCAATAAGTTGCTGAGGCTGGCTTTGAACTCACAATCCTCCTGCCTCAGCCTTTTGAACTGCTGGGATTACAGGTGTGCACCGCTGCACCCAGCTCCACTGAGCTTTTGAAGAGCTTATAAACTGATTCTAAATATATATGAAAGAACAAAAAGCCAAGGACAACCAAGAATATTTTGAATAATGTGAGACTTGCTTTTTCAGTTATCAAGTCTTACTACGAAGCTACTATAATTAAGATATTGTTACTGAGATATACTTTGAATAAAATGAAGATCAGCAAAACAGATGCCCTCATCTATGAAAACACTACATAACAGCTGGGCTCAAAAAAGGAAGAAGATTTAATAAATGGGTGGGCTTTTTAGCACCATTGGTTTTCTGTATTAAAAAATTAAAATTGAATTGCTTCTTATTAATACCATTCACAAAAATAAATCCCAGGTGGATTAAAGACCTAAAAAGGACTAACAAATTAAATAGGAAATAGAACAAAAATATAAGATCTAAGTAAATAGTAGCACTTCTTTAACCTTAGTACATGATTATTCTTTTTATGAGTTTGGATCAATGTTTTGTAAGTATATATCTGTTCACATATTTACTAGTTTTTTTTTTTTTTTTTTTTTTCCGTCTTAGACTTTCAGCTGGGATCGCTATTCTTCTTTGTCTTTGGTTGTCTTGCAATTTCATTAGGGTATGTTGGGTGGAAGTGGCTGGGTTGTCATTTTGTTTTACTCTGGTTTGGGATCCACTGGGTTTCTTCAATCCGTGAGTATTTACATTTGATAAGGTTGGTTAAAATCACAGCGTTCTCTTCTCCGTTGACTCTGTCTCATTTCCTCTCCTCTTTTTCTAGGATCGTGCAAACACATTAGACCTTCTCCATGGGTCCCTCACATCTATTACCTATTCTGTATTTTCTGTCTTTTCTTCTTTGAGCTGTGGATACTCAGTTGTCCCAGCACCATTAGTTGAAAAGACTACTCTTTTCCTCATTGAAGTTTTGCTCCCTTGTTGACAATCAGCAGGCTGTAGATGTGTAGATTAACAAATGGACTCCCAATTCGATTCCACTGATAACACATCTGAACTTACACCTGTCCTGTACGATCTTGATTAATGTAGCTTTGTAGCAAATTTTGAAATTGGGAAGTGTGAATTCCTCAAGATTATTTTGGCTCTTCTGGGTCTCTTGCAATTTCAGGTGAATTTTAGGATCAGCTTGCCAATTTATTCAAAAAGGGCAGCTAGAATTTTGATGGGAATTATGTTTAATCTTCATCAATTTTGGTAGCATTATCACCTTAACAATACTAAACATTTCAACCCATGAACGTAAGTCTCTTCCCATTTAAGTCAAGTCTTCTATTAATTTTCCCCAAGAGTATTTTGCAGTTTTCAGTATAATAAGCCCCATAGTTCTTCTGTTAAATTCATTCCTATTTCATTCTTTTTATATTCTTGCAAATGGAACTATCTTCATTTAATTTTCAAATTTTTCACTGATAATGTATAGAAATGCAATCTTTTCATTAATCTTGCAAGCCTGTTGAGCTCACTTATTAGTTCTATTTTTTGTGAATTGCTTAGAATTTTTATATATCAGATCATGTCAGCGTAAATAGTTTTCCCTCTTCCTTTCCAAGGTGAATGCTTTGATTTTCTTGCCTAGTTTTCCTGGCTACACATCCACTATGGTGTTTCAGAGAAGCACCAGAGTGTAGAGCCTTGTCTTATTCCTGATTTAAGGAGAAGCACCTGGCACAATGCTCATGGTGGCGCTTGACTGGCCTAAGACCAAGGGCGTCCAGTTGGTGACTGTACTTGGTCCAGGCAAGAGCTTATTAAACTGGTAGCCTAATAGGAGCTCAAGGGGTACTAACAATCTTCAGAGGAGTTCATTCTGTGTATCAGTCAGCTTGGGCTGCTGTAACAAAATGCCAGACCGGGGAGCTTAAAGAGAACTCTATTTCCTCAACATTCCAGAGACTGGAAAGTCAGTTCCTGCCTGCCTTCTTTGGATGGCCACTATCTGACATGGGTGAGGGAGTTCCTGGGTACCTCTTCTCATACACTGATCCTATTGAAACAGGACCCCTACCTTAGGGCCTCAATTAGCCTTAATTACCTCCTCATTTCAAATACCATGGGTTGGGGCTGCAACACATGAAAGAAGACAGGGGGACAGAAGACAGTTCCTAGCACCTTCAAGTCCTGCATTCTCTGAGAATGAACTCTGGTCCTGGGTCTCTTTTGTTATTTTCACTGGGTGGAACGAGCTAACTGAAGCTTGGAGGCAGAGGGAAAAAGAAGGGTCTGGGGTAAAAATGGAGGGGCACTCTAATGCCCAGGCAAGGCCAAGTGGGCACCCTGAGAAGAAGCAGTCTCTGCCCTCCTCAAGATGGTTGCTCAGGCCAATCCCTCCAACACTAGATGAAGCTTGCTTTTGACCAGTGAAAGTCTGTACTGCCCCTCTTTTCAAGCACCAATTGTAAAAAAACCAAAGAAGAATGCATTTTAAAATTGAAGGTCAAAAATATTGATTTCAGAAATGTCAAAGAAATGTCAAAATATACACTTTTTTTTAGCATAGAAAGCAAGCATTTCAAATCTAGCCTTGCCTTGGCAAAACCTTTCTTACTGTCCTGTTGTGGGCTCAGTTGTGTCTAAAACTCATGTTGAAGCCCTAACCCCCAGTCTCTCAGAATGTGACTGAACTTAGAGAAATCTAAGTTAAAATGAGGCAGTTAGGAATCCAGGGCGACTGGGGTCCTCTTAAGATCAGAACTGAGACACACGGAGGGACAATCCTGTGAGGACACAGGGGAAAAAATGGCATCTGTAAGTCAAGAAAGAGGCCTCTGGAGGAAGCAGCCCTGCAGACACTTTGAGTGTGGCCTCAGCCTTCAGGGCTGACACGCTACATCTCTTGTGCAAGCTGCCCGGTCTGTGGGGGTTTGTTACGGTAGATGGTGCACACTAAAACAGCCCCGTCCCTTCTCTCAGCTACCTGCGGCAGCTTCGTCTGGCGCCCATCCAGCCCTGTTTCATGCTAGCTTACTACCGCTCTCTTGCACAGAAACCACTGTTCATCCACCTTTCTTTCCATCCATGTTTTTCGCATTTTCCCAACAGATCCATGACCGAGCGTATGAATACAGACTTTGTCTCACAGATCATACACCTTGGAATCTGTCAACAGCCCTGCTCTCCAGGCAGATGTCACCACGCTGCCAGGCCACGTGGTGGGATGGGGGCCAGGTGAAAAGGTCTGCAAAAGTCGGAACCTGAAGAAAAGGTATCAGGATGGGGGTGAGGGTGCAGAGCAGAAAAGAAGGCCATGTACAAGAGAAGGTTAGACAAAAAGTAGTTGAGAGATCCAAGGTAAGGCAGCAGCCAGGTCAGCGTGGAGAGCGGCCGGAGCAGCTGCGGCAGATGGAGGCAGGTCCAGGCAACTCTCTGATAGGCTCTCCAACGGGATGTTCCGGCATATCAGTCCTCGCAAAATAGGCCTTACAGAACAAAGGCAGTCTCATCTAAAGTTGCACCCGGCAGTCCTGGAAAGCAGTGCAGCACTGTAGGTACAGACAAGGCAGCCGAAGAGGCCCGAGTCCCAAGGCTCTAGGCACGAAGGGAAATGGCAGAACAAGTACATAAGTCTGCCCTGGTGCAGGTGGGATGCTGGCAATCAAATCCAAGGCCTAGCCAGGCCAGCACTGTACCACAAGTGACACCTCCGTCCTGGCTCTGTAGAGTTCTCATACCTTCCTGCCCAACGTCCATCCACCTTGGCCACTTCCCACCCCTCCAGCCTCTGTTCACACCGTTCCATGTCCTGAAGAACACTGCCACCATCCCCACCTCTAGCAACACAAATCCTGTCCCTCCTGGAAGGTCATGTAAGTCCAAGGCACTAACGAGTGCTTTCTTGATCTCTCTGCTGGCAGTGACTTCTCCCTCTCGGGAACACACAACCGGTTAGCCTCTGCCATCATTGGCCTGTGATGTCTCTTGACAACTCTATTCTTTAATCATCCAAATTTGTTCCCAAGGAAATGATAAACCAGGCTATTTCATATAATTCACAGTATTTTGTTTTTTGTTTTTTTTTTTAACATACTATATATCATTACTTTTAAAAAATGATTATTATCAGGCTGGGGTTACAGCTCAGTTGGTAGAGCACTTGCCTCACATGCACGGGCCCTGGATTCAATCCCCAGCGCCACAAAAAAATAAAAATAAATAAATAAATAAACCTCAAGGGAAAAAAAATGACACCAGAAAGTTTTGCCATAAGTTTTAATCCTTTTGCTTGGGAGCCTAAAATATGAAAAATACAAGTTGTGAAAGCTTCTGAGAGCTCAATGGATTGGAATCTCTACGACAAAAAAGTCATGTTTTGTCAAGAGGATCTAGGTGAATCCCAGTTTAATGTTATGGAGCCAAATGTGTTCAGATTTAAAGATTCAGTCTAGAATCCACGAAGAGGGACAGGGAGGGCATCCCTGATCCCTGGGCAACATTTCAAAAAGCCTGCTGGAAATCTGAAGTCTAACTTGAAATGTAACCTCTCCAGTTGAAACACCCCAGCTCCTTTACTTCTAGCTGGGATCACAGGAACCCAGTGCTGATACGAGGGGTGGTGTGGAAGCCCAAATCTCTGGATGCCAATTACTCTTTTGATTAGCCAAAAAGGGGAAACTGAATTAGCACTTCACAAATATTTTTTAAAAATCATCTTTTAAAACAAAACTTTGAAAAATATTAGTATTGGAAAAAATTAATGAAAACCTTCTGAAGTGTTCAGGCAAAAAAGCTCCAAGGGACTTATCACCAGAGGCTGAAGCACAGTCCACTTGTGGGGCCCCAGTGAGCTCTGTATGGATGTCCCTGCTAGCCCCCATAAATGAGGGTACTGCAGATGGCACTGAGCTCAAGGAACTTAACAGCTCGTCCAGGGTCACTCTGCTTGTAACGGCGTGGCCAGGAATGAAAACCCAGGGCGATGGACTCTGAAGCCCCACTGCCCAGGTAACAGCAGAACCAGAATTCAAAATATTCTCTTGCAATTTTCTTTCCTCAGTTAAACTGGGCTTGAATTACGCGAGACATTTCCAACTTGATCACACTGGCAATCTCGCAGTAGCAGAAAGGAAGACCGTATTCTATCACCGCCGACTCATTTCGGTTTTGCTTTGTTTGCAGGGCTGGGGATCAGACCTGCTAGACATATGCTCTATCACTGAGCCACACCCCAGCTCCAACCTCCTTTTTAATTAGGTAAAATAGATTTGCCAATGTGTCTGGCTATTTATTTGATATGAAAATGACCAGCCTGACAATAAAAATCCTTTGGCTCTCAGGATTCAGCAAATTGAAAGGGGGGTTTGAGGGGCAATTTCAGGGGGAAAATAAAAAACTGGTTAACACCTTTGGAGGGACAAAGAGCCTCGCTAAGCAGAAACAGCCAACTCCAGTGGAGGTAGATGACTACATGAGCGCTCTTCCACTCCCTTGAGTTTCAGCCAGTCTAAAGCTGCCATTTTAATAATCCATCTAATAACATGCAAGCCAACTACAGTGCATAAACTACAACTACAGTGTAGGCATAAATCTTTTTATTTGCATTAGAAAGGCAACAATTACCTCATCCTAAAATGTGTAATTAAGAAGTAAATGTTACTTTGCTTAATCTTACAAGATAAATATCATATTAATAAAAGTTATTTTTAACAAAGCCACGTGTCAATGTTGAGAAAGTCTCCCACGACCTAAGCTGTGTTCCTTACACAGTTAACAACCTAGAGTTCATTTACCAAGTTGGTGATGGTACTTAAGTTTAAAATCACCAGTTTATAACAAGGCATTAGAAACGACTTGGAAAGAATGAGTTTCACACTGAAAGAACAAAATCTAAAGATCTAGTTAGTCAGAAAGGAACTCAGAAATAGGGATAATGTATCTCTCAACGAGGAAAAGGTGTGTCCTTGTGGTAAATAGATGAGTGTCTCTTATATACTAAGACAGAAGAGATGATTTTAAAAAGGAAAACGGAGCATCTTTACCAGATTCACAGAAGGTAGTGAAATGGGGCAAGGGCAAGTGAGCAAGCCTGCCTCTTCCGCAAAAGGTGAGGCAGAGGCTGGAGGCAGGCTGGGTGGAAGGTAGGCAGAAAGGCTTGAGGGTTTACATGGTCTTTGTGAAGTACAGGGCCCTGTGGAGTCCGTGGGACCCTCAGCAATGGGTGTGTGCTCCATTTATTCAAAGGGCAGGGGAGGTCGGCTGGAGGTGAGACCTGGGCTCCGGCCGACCTGTCACAGGTCTCTCTGGCAAGGTGTCATTCATTGTACTCTAAGTTCTTCTTGTTGGTCACAACAAGAACACTTAAGAGCATGCACCTCTCTTTGAAATACACTACTTGCTATGGTTTCTCCCCCAGGGTTCATAAGTTGGAGGCTTGGTCCTCAGTGTGGTGGTGCTGAGGTGGTGGGATCTTTACGAGGTGGGGCCTAGGGAAAAGTCCTTAGGTCAATGGGAGCTGCCCCAGGAAGAGATTAAGGTAGTTCCCATGAGACACCTTAATTCTTAGAGAGGGTTATAAAAAGAAAAAGACTAGCTCCATTTTTCTTTTTGTCTGGTCACATGGTGGTTCCCTCTTGTACACGCTCCTGCCATTGTGATTCCATCCACCATGATGCCTTCACCAGCACCAAGCAGATGCCAGCATCACGCTCTTGAGCTTCCAGGCAAAATAAGCCTCTTTATAAAGTTACCCAACCTCAGGTATTTTGTTATAATAGGAAACCTAAGAGTCAACACCCCAACTACAGTTTTCAACTAATTATATAGTTCACATTAATCCATTTAAGTGACAGGGCTGGTGTAAACAGTTGTCAAGATGCAGAAGTAAAAGTGGAGCACAGTGGTATCCCCCTGTAAATCCCTGCTATTCAGGAGGCTGAAGCACAAGATCACAAGTTTCAAGGCCAGTCTGGGCAACTTAGTGAGACTCTTATCTCAAAATAAAAATTAAAAGGATTGGGGATTGGGCTGGGGTTGTGACTCAGTGGTAGAGCACTCGACTCGCACGTGTGAGAGACTGGGTTTGATCCTCAGCACCACATAAAAATAAAGGTATTGTGCCCATCTACAACTAAAAAATATTTTTAAAAAAAAGGGGGGGGGGCGTTGGGGATGCAGTTCAGTGGTACAATCTCAGTACTTCCCCCCGCCCACCTCCCCCCCAAAAAAACCCCCAAATACAGCTGTATAAAATCTAATACAGCTCCCAGGCTGGGTATTACTCTTCACATCTATCCTCAGAAAAAGAACAAAACATCTGTCAGTATCGATGTTTTGGATTTCTTGGGAGAAGTAAATATATAAGTAAATCTGACTTTCTTAAATATCCAACATAGATGCCACTTTTTTTTTTTTTAACCCTTATATGTGTCCATGGGGGACAGGTTCCAAGACCCTCTGCAGACATCAAAATCCTTAGATGATTAAGTGCCTTATATAAAATAGCACACTATTTGCATATAACCTACTCACATCTTCCCATATATTTTATTTACTTTTGAGACAAGCTCTCCCTCTGTTGCCCAGACTGACCTCTAATCACTAGGCTCAAGACCTCCGTCTCAGCATCCTGGGCCTAGCCAGTGCCCCCAGGCCCACGCGACTTAGGGCATCTCGATTACCCACGCTACTAACAATGTTGGGGCTATGTAAACGGTGGTAGTGCGCGGGGAGTGACAAGGGGGGCAGTTTGTACATGTCCCGTACAATTTTCTTCCGGAACAGTTTCGATCTGTTAGTTGAATGCACAGGGATGGAACCCACGAACGGGGAGGGCGGGCTGCCAAGGCAATTTCCCTCCCTAAGCAGAGCTTCCTTCGCAGGCGGTCCTCCGACACCCGACGCGGCGCCACGTCGCGCTGGCTCCATGCACGAATTCACAACCTTTAGGCTCCCAAAGGCCCTCCACGCCCTCTCCCAAAAGGTCAGGAACCACGCTCCTGAAAACGCTCCTTTCCGGAGCGTCCCGATTTCTGGTGACCGGGTCCAACGTCGCAGCGCCTTCGGGCCTCGGCCCTCCAGCCTCAGCCAAGGCAGGGAGAGCCGGCGGGCCCGCAGGCCGCGCGGGCCCAGCCCGGGGGCGCGAGCTCCTCCAGCGCCGCAGCGCCACGCGCAAGGCAAACGGGCAGGCAGGGCAACCAAGGCTCCGTCTCCTCACCGCGCAGGCGGCGGGCAGGCCCCTCACCACGACGGGGGACACACCACGCGCTCCTGAGATCCTCGCCCAGCGCCAGCCCTGGGACGCTACCGCAACGACCCGCGCTCGAACCGCCCCAAACCTACGGCGGCCGACACGTGACCCACGCGTGTGAGCCCCCGTGACTCGCCTCGGCCGCCGGGGCGTGTGCGCATGCGTGCGACGGGCGCGCTCCCTCCCCCACCCCGGCGACCGTTTCCAACGCGCTGGACGCATGCGCCGCGCGACGCCCCGCGGACTGGGGGAGGAGGTGCTGCGGCCCCAGCTCCGACGCGCTTGCGCAGTGTCAGGACGCGGGCGTTTCTCCCTTTTTTTCGAATCGGTTTTGAGGGGTAGATTCGAGTTACAAAATGGCGGCCTAGAGTGCGCTCCTCGCCGTTTCCCTGGTGGCGTCTGGCTTAGTGGATGTCTCCGCGTCTCGGTGCCGAGCTCACAGACACGCGGCCCCCGGGGGACATGGTGTTGGAGACTCCGGGCTTGCTGGCCACCAAGTCCTCCCAGGCTCTCAGCGGACCGGAAGCGGCCAGTCGCCGCTTGGGCCGCGAGCGCGGCCATCGCCGCGGCGGCCCTGCTCACCGCCGCGCCCACGACCCAGCGAGAGCCGCGGCTGCCGCCGGAGAGGTGCGGGATCGGGGCCGGGCCCGGGGCGGCGGGGACGTGCGGAGACGTGCGGGGCCGGGCCCGGGGCGGCGGGCGACGGGGCCGAGCGGGGTGCGGGGCCCGGCCCGGGGCGGCGGCGAGGGCGGGGCCGGACGCGGCGACGCGGCGGGGCGTTTGTGAGCGGCCGGAGCGGCTCCCGGCGGCCCCGCGGCGGGCGGCGGCCTCCCTCGGGGGCGCCTCCGCCGTGCCGGGCCGCGCCTTCCTCCTGCGCTCCCGGCCCGCGACCTCCCGGCCTCCTGAGAAGCGGTGTTGAGATGCGCTTCCTCCGTGGCGTTTCTGCGCGGTCGGCCCCCTGCCCTCGCCTTCCAGCAGGTGCCTCCCTGCCCCGAGGCCCAGCGGCAGGGCGGGCTCAGGCTCGCGGGGACGAGGGTCCGCTGCCCCAGACCTGGCCTCGGGCCGCGCGCCCGGTTCCCCTGCACCCGCGCTCGTTTGCGTACTCGGTCGCAGCGAGCACGTGGGACCCCGAGGTGCCTGGCCTGCTCCAGGTGCTCGACACACAGGTTTATTCCAACCCCCCTTTATTTCTAAAAAGGAAAGTTTTGTCCCGAGCGACATGCTTTGGCAAATACGGATTTGCTAAACTATTCTTTTAAAGTCTGGTGCGTATTGAAACTATCTTTTTTTTTACACTAAGACTTAAAAGTTTTGGAGAAAAAAAAAATATAGCCTGTTTCTAACAAAACTTGTTTCTTAAATTATATTTATGAAGCTCTTTCTCTGTTCCAGGCACTGTTCTAAGCTCTTTATCTCATTCAATGTTCATAATTAACTCTTCCCTGCCCTGTAGATAAAGAAACTGAGGCACAACAATTAAATTACTCAAGAGCTTACAACTAGAAAATGGCAAAATCATACCCCAGCGTCTTGTATTTCCTCAAATATGAAGTGTCCAAGATCACTGATTCAACAACAGATAGAACCTCTATGAGCTGAACAGGTTTGGGGCATTTGTAGAACTTCAGTAGACAGAAACTTCTAGTTATGCTGACTTGATCAGTATGCTAGAAAATGAAAGCTCCTTCATTAATTTAGGTTGTTTTACTATGCCAGTTATCTCTTCAGTTGTAGGTATGAGTGAGATATTAAATTTCTACCTTTCCACCCTCAAAACTGGGTATTGAATCCAGGGATGTTCTACCACTGAGATGAGATTCCAGCCTTTTTTTTTTTTTTTTATTTTAAATAATTGAAGACAGGGTCTGGTTAAGTTGCCACACTGGCCTTGAACTTGGAATCTTCCTGCTTCAACCTTCCTACTCTGGGATTACAGGCAAGCACCGATACACCCCGCAAAATTTTATTTTAAATATTACCTTTTTCATCTCCATCCCTTTTGCCTCATAGTTGGTCTTAACACCATCTTTCCAACTTCTCACCTTCTTCGCCCTCTGGTGGAGAAGTTAATGAATAGGAAAATAACCCAAAGAATCTGTAGACAGTCTGAATAGTTCAGTAAGGGATTTCATTTATCTGGAAAATTAATAGCAGAAATTGACCAAGTGTTTTTGGGGAGGCATTAAGAAGAGAAGATTCTCAGGTAATGCTGGAAAGCATATACTAAATCTCAAACTTCATGTTTTAAAATCTTGGACTTTAAAATCATTCCATAGTAGAAGAAAAGTATATATAAGAGAAATTTTAAAGATTTAGATGTCCTAAAAACTGAAAGCCCTTGGAGGACTTTGGATTGTCAACCTCTGAATTCTATTCTGTAGGAGTAGGTGATCTGTGAATTTATATCTCAATGACTTTGATTTTTTGGGGAGACGTAATCTAGTGGGTGTGGTGTTGAGCACAGATGAAAGTGGGGAGACTCAAGAAGGAATTCAGGCAAATTTACTCAGCCCTGAAGGTACTAAGAATTAAATGGGAATGTTTCTTTGGCCCAGTCAGCTGGTCAATTTGTAAAGAAACCAGTACCACCCTCAAACAAAAGTCTTAGTTTTTTTTTGCTTCTTGTTGCTGTTGCTTTTTTAACCACAACGAATGTGATGTTAGGACCAGAAAATAATTGTAAATTTAAGTGGATGGACACAAGCACACTCTTTGGATAGGTGATTGAGTCCACTGCAGAAATAATACTGTCAGTTCCCCAACTCCTACCCTTTCCCCAAAGGGTATGGTATTAGAAAAGTTGAGCTGATGATTTGGGCTTTTTTGTTGTTTAGTGTTTGTGTGTGTGTGTGTTTGTACACATACACACATATATCTTTAGTTGTAGGTGGACATAATACCTTTATTTTATTTTTATGTGGTGCTCAGGCTCAAACCCAGGGCCTCACTCATGCTAGTCAAGTGCTCTACCACTAAGCCACAACCCCAGCCCTGATGATTTGTTTTTGAGGCACTACACATTCTCAGAATGCTGGAGTACATATTAATCATTTTGAATTTGTAAATAATGTCAGCACAGTTACAGTTCAAGGCAGTTAAATGTTCAGTCTTGGGAAGCATCTATTTCTATCAAGTGTACCGTAATGAAAAGTGCTCAGGTTAAGAGCATTTCCAAAGTGTTAGTAAAATTCTTACCTAAGGATAATTTTAAACTATAAAAATGCTTTGCACTGTGGCAAGATTGTAAGTCAATTTGCATAAAATAAGTTAAGGTTTTGCTGATTGTAGATACAGTACAGTACTTACATATTTTTAAGAATCTACTGATTTTCATTTTAATCTTTCTAAATGGAGTTGGCTGGATGTTAGAAAGAGCGCCAGGGTTCCTCAGGAGTCTTTCACTGCCTCTTCCATGAGTCTCTTATTGATTCCGAACACTAGAACCTTGCAACACCATTGTAACATTCTCATGAAACAGTTTCTGATGGCATTAGGAATTTTTTTTTCATGCTAGGGTGAATTTCTTCAGTTCTTAATTTTTACGGGTTCTTTGTAAGAGCTATGTCTTGGTCTAGCAAAGTATACATTTTTTTTTTGTTTTCTGTAACTTAGGTTCGAAAAAATGGCCAAAAGAATTGCCGAGAAGGAGTTGACAGATAGAAATTGGGACCAAGAAGATGAAGCTGAAGAGGTAAAAGAGTTCCCTAAAAACGATTTCTTATTGTACCTACATTCGGTTCATTTGGGGTTCCTCCTGAAGGCTTATGGTAGAATTAAAGAAGTTGTTTTGAGAACATCCTGAACATGTGAGGCTGTGGTGTCTTGTGACTTGTATGCTTTTCCACCAGTGCCTATTCTGAAACGTTCTCAGTAAAAGCACCTTCCTTGCGAGTTTCATACAGTTGGCAGCGCTCTAAACCCATGGTTTTGAGTAAGTCATGTGGTCACGCCCGAAGAGTGACCTGAGAGAGCTGGTCATGAAGGTGGCTCCGCGCGAGCTCTCGATAGGAAATGTGGTATGCATCCGCATCTCGGCTGCTGTCCCCTCCCGGAGGTTTCACAAGTTGAGGTTGCCTTACTCCAATGCTTCTCTAGTTCCTGTTCTGATGGTGGAGCAGAGATCCCCAGCAGTTGCATTATTAGTAAGAGACTTTCTAGTCTCTAATTTCTCTCCCAGCAAAATGAAAATAGTCTTCCCCTGAATAAATCTCATCACGTTTCTCTTGTGAAAAATAAAATGTAATTGCATTTCTAGTGTCTCACCAGCAATTGATACTGCTAGGCCAGTTTATTCAGGATATCTGTAGCCAAGTTGTTAGCCTTTCAAGTTTATAGCATAGTGCTAAGAAGAGAAAAAAGTAAAAGAATTTTATAAGAGTGTTTCTAAGTTTATTCTTTGACTAATATCTTCTTTTCTGAATCAGTCTTTCCTATTACTAACATTTTTTCCTTTACAAGTAGATATACTCTATTTTTTTTTAAATTTTTACTTTTTATTTATTAGGCTTAGGGAAATCAAAGTCACACTGTTTTAATGTTTTCACAGGACCTTTAACTCACTTAAGGTTTTTCTGTGTGTGTGTTTTGTTTGGGTACCAGGATTGAACTCAGGTGCACTCAACCACTGAGCCATATCCCCAGCTCTTATTTTTTGTTTTACTTAGAGATAGGGTCTTACTAAGTTGCTTAGCTCATTGCTTTTACTGAGGCTGGCTTTGAAACTCTATCCTCCTGCCTTAGCCTCCTGAGCCACTGGGAATACAGGTGTGTGCTACCGTGCCCATCCTATTTATTTCTGGTGGGATTGAACCCTGGACCTCATGCATGCTAGGCTAGTGCTGTACCATTGAGCTACATTGCCAGCCCCTTTTTTAAAATTTTATTTTGAGACAGGGTCTTGCTAAGTTGCTTAGACTGTCCTTACATTTGTGATCCGTAATCCTTCTGCCTCAGCCTCCCCAGTAGCTCCTATTACAGATGTGTAACACCATACCTGGCTGACTTGGAACTTTTTTCTTTTTTTGGTACTGAGGAGTGAATTCAGGGGTACTTAACCACTGAGGCACATCCCCAGCTCTTTTCCATATTTTATTTAGAGACTGAGTCCCACTGAATTGTTAGGGCCTCGCCAAGTTGCTGAGGCTGGTTTGAACTCGCAATCCTCCTGCCTTGGCCTCCAGAGCCACTGAGATTGGAGGCCTGCACCACCAGCCTGGCACATCTTTTGTTATGGATTCCACCAGCCTGGCACATCTTTTATTATGGATTCCCCCCCCCCCCCCCCCAGGTCTAACTACAGTTACATCCAGGGCTATAGAAGATTTAGATTAACTTATAATGGTTTTATTTGACATTAAAATATTCAGAAATGAAAGAACCCCTGCTTGGACAGGTTCTAATGGCATGAGTATGGAAGGATTGCATTAATTACATTTAATTAGGACAAGTGGCCAAATGATCCCTTGTGTTGTGGGTATTAGGATCCCTTTAAATTTTATATGATTTGCAGTAACTATAAATGAGGATTTCTTTACAGGAAATATTTTGCTCCACCCTACAGGGTAAAATAAGAGTTGAAGTAAAGATAAGGATCGTTCACAGATTTCAGTTTGCAGACATAGGACTTAACAGCATGTTATGGAACGGCAATAGTCAAATAGAGTGCTCCTGCCTCAGTCACCTTTTGGACAGTGGGCAAGTTGGGCAGAACTTTCTTTTATGCAGTCCTGGAGATGGAGCCTAGAGATGCTCTGCCACTGAGCTACATCCCTAGCCCCTCACCTCACTTTGTGTTTTTGTGTGTGTGTGAGAGAGAGAGAGAGAGAGAGACAGTGAGAGACGG
The DNA here is from genome assembly GCF_902686455.1 of Sciurus vulgaris. NCBI lineage: Eukaryota > Metazoa > Chordata > Mammalia > Rodentia > Sciuridae > Sciurus > Sciurus vulgaris. The sequence continues at coordinate 176,890,480 of NC_136465.1, forward strand.
TGAGACAGTCAGTGTCTTACTAAGTTGCCCAGGCTGGACTTGAACCTGTGACCCTCCAGGCAGAACTCTTCTTTAAAATAATGTGTATGTGGGCTCTGGGGTGTAGCTCAGTGATAGAGTGCTTAGCATGCATAAGACCCTGGTTTCAATCTGCAGCACTGCCAAAATTTTTTTTTTTTTTTTTGAAGTTGTGAAGGGACCTTTATTTTATGTTTATATGTGGTGCTGAGAATCGAAACCAGTGCCTCACACATGCTAGGCAAGTGCTCTACTACTGAGCCATAGCCCAGCCCAAAATTTATTTTTAAAAACTGTAATAGAGTAGATGCAGGCATCTGGGCTTGAGAATGGGCTGCACTATCAGCTGTATGTGATCTTTAAGGTACTTTCCAGTTTTTAGATGATAGCTATATTTCATAAAAGAAACCCTAAATTTTACTCTAAATTTTATCAATAATAATAATATAAATCCAAAATATTTGTAGAATTGACTGTGAATGTTTTTGCACCAATGTTTTGATGGTTTAGTCTTTTTAAAAAAACTGTTGTGGGGTGGCACTTGCCTCATGTGTGAGGCACTAGGTTCAATTCTCAGCACCACATGTAAGTAAATGAATAAAATAAAGGTCTATCAGCATCTAAAAAATATTTTTTAAAAAAAGCCGTTGTATGTATATTCCTTTGAATTGGAATTTGAAGTTTGGATTTGTATATTGTAGAAGATTCATGATATGCCTAGCTAGAATTGGAATCCACAAGAATCTATATATGTAAGCTATTTTCTTTTAATAATTCAATCATATTAGTAGTATAAGCTAATGGTTTCACTCTGACATTTCCATATGCATATAGCATGCTTGGATGGTATCCACCTTCCTCTCCACCTGCTCTCTTGCCCACCCACCCCTCCCCTTTTACTTTCCCCAACCTTGCCCTTCCCTAACAGTCCATCTTCTCTCCTTTTTGACCTTAATCTTTCTGTGTTTAATCTGTATACCCGGCAGGTGGGAACGTTCTCCGTGGCCAGTGAGGAGGTCTTGAAGAACAGAGCCATAAAGAAAGCCAAGCGGAGAAATGTTGGATCTGAAGTGAGTGCTCTCATAACGACTTTGACTTTAAATACTGACTCCTTCTGACTGCAGAGCATTTCCTCCTCTGGGAGCAATCAGAGCAACAAATGTTTTTTTTTAAATGCTTACTCCTTAGTGTAGCTCATGGGAGAGGGAAGAAAATAATAAATGCAACATCCACGCCTTAAAGGAAGCTTGTCCATTTGAGGAAATAAGCAGGGGCAAATTCAAGTTGAGTGACAGCATGAAGAGGAAAGGCAAGGGCTGCAGTGCAGGAGGCAGGAGATTGGTGTCGGACCGGTGAGGAAGGGAAATGGAATGGTATTTTCAGAGTCTTAACCTGGGACCAAGGTATAGGTAGAACGGTGTCAGTGTGCTTTTATTAAGATGTTTCATATCTGTGCCACAGATGAGGACAGGGGTGTAACTCAGTGGTAGTGCACTTGTCTACTACCTATGAGACCCTGGGCTGGATTCCTAGCAGTGCAGAAACAGAAGAGTCGTGTGCTCGGCATTCAGCAGTCACCCATTTCAGAACTCCACCCCAGTGCAGTCTTCACCCTTGACACTCTCCAGACTTGCAAGTTCTTTCTTTTTTATTTTTTTTTTTTATTTATTTTTTTATTTAATTTCTTTCTTTTTTTTAAATGAAAAGAATCGTCAAGGTATATCAGTGTTCACACTCTGAGAAATAGTAAAAGGGAATCGTTAGAACAGAAATATTAGGTAGGCATAGTGGCACGTGCTGTAGTCTCACCTCCTCAGAGGTGGTAGGAGAATCCCCTGAGCCCAGGAGTTCAAGGCCAGCGTGGGCAGCACAGTGACACCACTGTCTCAAAAAAAGAAAGTTTATTATTTGTGAAGATTTCGATCATAGGTTTTAATTTGAAAACATATAAAGGAAGGAAGAAGGAAGTAGTCTGACAGAAGCTTTGGAAAGGCATCAGTTAGAAATTTATAGCTAGAGTGAATCAAACTGTTTCATAAGTGAGGGTGTGTTTTAAGGGGAAAACAGTTCAAGTTTTTAAGAAATTGTCTTTACCTAGACTATATGGACCATGTAATCCAAGGCAGACAAATGCACTCATGGTGAATCATTTTCATGTGGTTCCATGTAGTCACTAATACATATTTAGAATGTAGTGACTAATAAGTATGCGTTCTTTGCTCCTTTTGCCTGCTCTAGAGTAACCTTATTTCCTAGAACTGTAAAAGCCCTTTGATGTGAAATCTGAGGTTACCTAGGGTAGCACTGCCAAGAAAGGAGACAGGGAACCAGCAAGGCTTAGTAAAGGAATGGTGTGCAGGTTTTTTCAGAATGCACCCAGCAATTTGGATTTGGATTTTGTTTGTTGTTGTTTTGTTACCAGGTGTGTTAACCACTGAGCCACATCCCCAGCCCTTTTTTTTTTCTTTTGAGAGGGCCTTGCTAAACTGCTAAGACTGACTTTGAACTCATAATCCTCCCGCTTCACCTGGTTCACCTGCTTCACCCTCTCAAGTCGCTGGGATTGCAGGCATGCACCACCACGCCCAGCAGGACTTCTGTTTTTAAAATAATTTAAGCGTAAAGATTTTTATTTTTTTTAATTGATAAATGGAAAATGTATATATTTATGTTGTGTACAGCATGATGTTTTGAAATAGCCACTCATGGAGTGGCTAAGTTGAGCTAACTGGTATTACCACACTTGCTTTTTTTTTTTTTTTTTTTTTTTTTTTTTTTTAATTTGATAAGAACACTTAAAACCCAGCACGTTAACTGTAGTAAATATATGTCTTGAATTTAGTTATTATATTTTTTGATTCCAGAGTTTTTCTTTTCCTGATCTAATTTCATTATTGCCTTAAAACTGGTGACCAGTTGGCAGTTGTGGGTATGGAGCTGAGTGATGTTTAGTGGTTCTCTCACTGAGAAGATGTAAGGAAAGAGGGAATAACTTAATTAAGGAGATGGTTCCGTTTGCAAATGTGGTGTTTGAAAATCTTGTGGTACGTACAGGTGAAGTTCTCTACAAGACATTGGATACAGAATAGGTGTTAGCAGGATGAGAGGCAGATGGAATGTTGGGAGTTCTCACCATACAGAGGGTGAAGGCGCCAGAGGAGAGGCAGGCAGCGGGAGCACATGGTGAGGAATGAGAAGCAGCAGCTCAGTAGAAGGAGAAGCCGAGGTTAGACGGTCTATCTCAAGGAGAGATAACCCAACTGTGGAGTGACAAAGGTCAAGAAACGAAGAACATAGACCAGGCTAAAACAGCTGAAGGGTAGTGGGAGAGGCAGGGACCCTGGGACTGTGAAGGGCCATGAAACATACGTGGATGCTTGAAGTCCAAATTTAATTTGGGTTATGACTTTTAGTCTCTCGTTTTCACCAGAATTTGGATATTAGAAAAATTAGTCATATGATCAGCTGTGTGCACAAATGTGACTTTTCCCAAATGGTGAGTTTGCTTATTGGACAGACCTGGGTGCTGGAAGTCCATGCCTAAGTAAGTAAATCCAAAATATCTCTGTCTTCTGGGATTTAACTTCCTAAATTAACTTCTTAAGTTTAGTAATATATTTTTTTTTTCCTTCATAAGAACCCTGGAGAAAAATAAATGAGGGAGATTGGAGAGTATCACAGTGTTTCAGTGCCCCACAGAGTCTAACTCAGTACTTAAATCAGGTGCTTTTTGTTTTTTTAAATATTTTTTAGTTGTAGATGGACACATATCTTTTATTTGTTTTCATGTGGTGCTGAGGATAGAACCTAGTGCCACCCGACCACTGAGCTACAGCCCCAGCTCCACATTCAGTTTTTCCTCTCATCTTCTGGAGGTTGGTTTCTCTCTTTCCTTTTTTTTTTGTTTTTGTTTGGTTTTTTCGTTTTTTTGTTGGTGGTGGTGGTGTTGGTGATGATTTTAGAGCTAATTTACTATCAGCAGTTTCTAAAATAGCTATAAATATCATGTAACTTTTAAAGCTACTATGTTTCAGTGGTCAGTAAACATCTGAAATTTTGTAGAGGTGATTGAAACTTGTAGTTTTGGAAATATATGCAGGGCTGGGGAGATGATAGCTTAGTGGGTAGGGTGCAAGGCCCTGGGTTCAATCCCCAGCACCGCAAAAAAAAAAAAAAAAAAAAAAAAAAGGAAAGAAATATTCGCAGTAGTATTTAGGCTTACTGGCTTATTGAGAGTGAAGAGGTTCTGGTTGAAGTGATTTTTAAGCTTCCTTAAGTTGCCTTGGAAAAGTACATGGAGAATCTTTCCTTTAGATTCAGTTGTATTGGGAGTGTTTTAATTTATTCTAAAACTGGGTGGGAGGTACCTGAATTTATTGCATTAGTCTCTATTATCTTTTATAAACACAAGACTTTTTTTCTATTATAAATAACTTTATTTCAACTAGAAGGTACAGTCTTCTGGGTTTCATAGTTTTAAAAGCTACAATCACATCATGTTGAAACTACGGAAAATAACAGTGCTGTAAATGGAACCACTTGTCTTTGACCACACACATTTCTGCACAGCCCTTTTGGAATCTGCACAAAGAAATATCTTCTCCCTTTGCTCTAATTAGTTGTTCTTGTACGTGAGTTGCTTTCTGTTCCAGTATATCCAGTGGTGAATTAACAAGGCCAGCCTTGCAGCCAGAGGTAGCTGCAAGCATAAGGAGATGGGCCATACCTGCCATGGTCTCTCCCAGTCCAGTGGGGTAGGAAGTGCTCTGAGCCATGCTCCTACAAAACTAGAAACCATAGTTACCTGGAGACGTCTCTCAAACGGTGTCACTCCATTTCTGCTGAAACTCTTAGCCAGGCTTTGAGGTCTGGTCCTAACCAACAGAAACAGGTACGGTAGTAAAAGTAGACCAAGAAACTGCAAATGTTTCCCACGTCAGCTCTATTAGTGGTGCTCCATATAGAACAAAAGTCACATGAAAGGAAAAGAAAGACAAAAGAAAGTAGATATGACGTTTCAAAACTCTGGTTACCTTACGTGATAATGAACTTCGTTTAGAAGCCACATTTGGTTTCACTACCAAATATAATACTAAATTGACAGCAGTTACAGAAACAGAACAGATGCACCACCACTCAAGTGTGTTTCCAATATTGAGAAGTTCCCCAGGATACCGATGGAACGAAGATGCTTAGGAGAATAGAAAATATGCATAAAAGATGGGTTTAGAGTAGACTCTTGATTTCTGTCTCTTTCTTGGTTTTGTGTGTGTGTGTGTGTGTGTGTGTGTGTGTGTGACTAACTTCTGCCTGCGCAGGGGAAGGGAAAGCACTGTCTCCTACTGTCAGGTGCGACTGACTGCCATGACCTTCAGACAGGCGCAGGCCACAGGACGTTTTTTTAAATGTTTTAACTGTAAATGCTTACTGTCCTTTCTGCCTGCCTGAGGATGCCAGCTTTGGATTGCCAAGCCTTCAGATACAGTCTTTCCATGCAATACTAGTTGTGCAACCAGTTTTTCATGCAGTACTGATTGCCTCTGGAAGCTCGGTGCTAAGCAGTCAAGATGAGATTGTCACTTCCTTGCTTATTTGGAGATAGAAGGGGCCCTCACCTAACAAGTGTTCTTTGCTCATATTGCAGTCCGACAGTGGAGGAGCCTTCAAAGGTTTTAAAGGCTTGGTTGTGCCTTCTGGAGGCGGAGGGTTTTCTGGATTTGGTAGTAGCCCTGGAGGGAAGCCTCTGGAAGGACTGTCAAATGGAAACAGCACTAGTGCCCCTCCCTTCACTGGTGCAAGGGCAGCAGCAGAACCCAAAGCAACCTTTGGTGAGTAGGACCCCATCCCCCACCACCTCGTGTGAATGGAATCTAGGAGAAGTAACTCTGTAAGGATGTTTCTCTCGTACTAACCCTGGGTCATCTGTAAGAAGAAACAGTAATAATGACAGGGATGGAACTTAGGGAGATTTTGCCTATCTACACAGTAGGTAGATAGGCAGCACACACTTTCGAGCTAAAACAGACCTGGATTCTGTGCTCAGGTCTGCCATTACGAACTGTATGACTTTGGTAAAGTTTCTTAACCTGTGACCTTCAGAATTGACCTAAGAGGTCTGGGGTTGTAGCTCAGTAGTAGAGCACTTGCTTAGCATGGCTGAGGCCCTGGGTTCCTTCCCTAACACAGCCAAAAAAAAAGAATTGACCTAAGAGTCAAAGGTGGAAAGGAAATGCGTACCAAGAAGTCTGTGTGCTTCTCACCACAGCGGTTGCTGGGAATCCCATGACACTGTCCCTGGTCGCACCCTCCCAGGCCATGTTTGAACAGAATGTATTAATTGCCTGATTTTATTTTGAGAGAGTTAGTCAAGAACTCTTGGGATTCACACAAAGAACAGGATCATGGGTGATTCTACTGGTTGTATTTTATTTAGCTAATTATTCTGAAAGTTTATATACTGTTTAATTTTTATCAAACAATATACTCAGCACTTTGTTAGTTTGAACTACCTTAATATATGTTTTTGCCAACAACTTTGGGAATTAAAATCTTTCACTAACAATATTTCTGCCAGTTTTGTTTGAAATAAACATCACTTTGAAGGAAAAAATTTTACTTCAGAAATGTAGAGGTTTAGTGTAAGCATACGATGAATACTGCTCTTTACCATCACCATACCCAGGTCCTCAGTGTATACCTCTCGAACACACCTTGTTGGACTGTAACAAAAAATAGGGTATAATTAAAGCAAACAAAACAGAAGAATAGTGTAAAAATCCAGATGACTTCTAAATAAATTGTTTAAACTTTAATTTCCTATAGGTTCTTTTGCTACAAATGGCCCTGCTGCCTTGGTGGATAAAAAGATTCCAGATCCCAAAACCAATGGCAACGGTCAGCAGCCCTCATCCTCCGGCCTTGCTTCAAGTACAGCCTGTGCAGGGAGCACCTACCACAAACAGCTGGCTGCCTTGAACTGCTCGGTTCGGGACTGGATAGTGAAGCATGTGAACACAAATCCCCTGTGTGACCTGACACCCATCTTTAAGGACTATGAGAACTACCTAGCCACCATTGAGCAGCAGCATGAGAACAGTGGCGGCGGAAGCTCTGGAAGCGAAACGAACAGGCTGTCAGTTGACGCACAGCCCCCTTCCCTGTTTGGGTCCACAAAACTACAAGAGTCAACATTTTTATTTCATGGCAACAAAACCGAGGACACCTCTGAGAAGAAGATGGAGGTTGTGTTGGAGAAGAAGACCGACCCGGCACCAGAAGCAGCGAGTGTCTCGTTTAACTTCGGCAAGAAAATTGATAGCTCCGTTTTGGGCTCATTAAGCTCTGGTCCTTCAACTGGATTTTCATTTTCCCCTGGAAACTCCAGTTTATTTGGCAAAGATATTACCCAGAGTAAACCAGTTTCTTCACCATTTTCTGCTAAAACATTGGAGGGTCAAACAGAAGGTGGCAGTAATGAATGCAAAGGTAAATTTTAAAATCATCATTGTAAGTTTTTTATTTGTGTAAATTTTGTGTTTAGTGGGAAAGCATAGGTTTTGGATCTGGGTGGATATTACATTGTGACTCCATCACATCCTGCTTTTGTTACCCTGGATAAAGTTGATTAGTCCTTACTTGTAAAATGAAGTGGGACCTGTTTTTAGGGTTATTGTAAGGATTAAAAGTATAAAATGAGACTGAGCAGTAGCTCAGTGGTAGAGTGCTTGTTTGGTATGCATGAGGCCCTGGATTCCATCCCCAGTGTCCCCCCCCACCCCCCCAACCCCCCCCCCCCCCCCGGCCCAAAATACATGCGCATGCGCGCGCACGCACACACACATAAAGCGAAGAATACATATAGCCAGGTATGGTGGCACACACCTGTAATCTCAGCAGCTCTGGTGACTGAGGCAGGAGGATCAAAGCCAGCCTCAGCAATTTATTGAGGTTCTAAGCAACTTAGCAAGACCCTGTCTCAAAATAAAAAAATACAAAATAAACAGACTGAGCACGTGGCTCAAGATGGTTAAGCACCCTGGTACTGAAAGCAAAAAAACGTGTAGCATTAATGACTTTGAAAAGTGTCGGACACATGGCTCTGTGTGTAAGGAGCTGACTTTTCATAGCACAGGCAGTGAGCCAACAAGTGGTCCCTGCAGGTCAGGGGCTGAAGTTCTGTGTGTACCACCCATGCCACAGGCCAGGCAGAAAGCCAGAGCTTTAGTCCTTCCACTCGCTCTGCTCTTGGCTCGTTAATAAGTTAAGGTGTCTTAACACCTCAGGGCTTGGTGGCGCTGAGTCTGAGAATGTGCTAGCAGTTAAGCAAGCACTTTGCAAGAGGAAGGCTGTGCTTTCTAATTTGCCTGAAACGTTGCGCTTTTCTACCTCTCACTAGACTCCCAGTATTGTTCCTTCTTAACACTGCCTTCCAAGTACCCCTTGGGGTGCCAGGAGAGTGTAAGGGACTGGACTACCCCTGGCGATTCTTTAAGCCAAGCGGAGAGGCTCCTGGTCCTGAAGCAGCTGCAGGAGCACAGAGATGTTTGTTTTCAGGACAGGGATTGCACCCAGGGGCACTCCGCCCCCTAGCTACACCTTCAGCGTGCCCTGCTCCCTTTTCTTTTTTAAATTTTGAGACTGGGTCTGCCTAATTTGCTGAGGCTGGCCTCAAACTTGAGATTACCTGCCTCTGCCTCCTAAGTCAATGGGAAATGATGTTTAATTTGAATCGAGTCCCAGTCCCTGCAGGCTGCCCCTCAGAGGCACTTGTTACTTACTTCATGATTATCACATTCTGTTAGCAGACTTGAAGGCTTGTTCAAACAACAGATACCTGGCCTTGCCTCCAGAACCCAGTTCCAGAGTTCTGGATCTTGATTTTTCAAAAATCTTCCTAAGAGATCCTGAGACCCCTCAAGTAGCATCTTAAAATCTCTAAATTATGGCCTAAGTTTGTGAGCTCCAGAACCCATTTTCTTAGGCAGAATTGCCTTTTTTGTTTTGTTTTTCTTGGTACCAGGATTTGAACTCAGGAACACTTGACCATATCCCCAGCCCTATTTTGTCTTTTTATTTAGAGACAGAGTCTCACTGAGTTGCCTAGTGCCTTGCTTTTGCTGAGACTTTGAACTCGGGATCCTCCCGCCTCAGCGTCCCAAGTTTTTTCATTGGTGCTTTATAGTTACGCATAGTGATGGGATTTGTTGTTACATATTTGTGCATGCACACAGTACAGAGTTGCTTTTTGATTTAGCAAGTTTTTACACAGCTGCCTTTCTCTTCCAGAGGACCCTTTCTATTTAAACAGTCTTAGATTCCTGGAGGTTGAGTGCTGTGGTGAATGAAAGTACCCTTCTGGCCCATCAGCCAGGGACCTGTGGTAGCAGAGCAGTGAGCCTCTGGCAGTTCAGACAAAGCCTGACTTTCTTATGCTTCTCTTTGGAGCAATTTCTCTGACAAACTTGCTCTATAAAAAATTTTACTTTTCCTATCATTGGCCATTGCTGACATGGTTATTCCTTGGATTACTGTGAATCTGGTCACAAGAGCATTTGGAGATGAAAGTGTTAGAGGATTATCTGAGATTTCAGTTCTCCAGTCGATAACCTGAATATATTAGTTGAATGTTGACTGGTTATTTTTCTGTACATGTCATAAACATGAACTATTTTTGTTCTGGGACTTTCTACAAATTAGGAGTTACTTTAGAATAATAGAGAAATATGTTCTCATTAAAAATTATTTTTCACACAATAATTAAAATTTAGCACTAGCCTCCCCCCTCCAGAAACACAAAACAAAACAAAACAAAAAAATAAGATGTGTGTTTCAGTCTCTGTATTGGCTTGCATGGAATATTCTAGGTGGAGGTTTAAAATGGTCAGTAGCAGGCTTCTGCGGCTTTTCTAGTCCTTGGTCTGAGCCTGACTGAGTTGTCCTTTTCTACAAGGTGGAGATGAAGAGGAGAGTGAGGAGCCTCCCAAGGTGGTGGTCACTGAAGTGAAGGAGGAAGACGCTTTCTACTCCACCAAGTACGGGATGGCCACCTGGAGCTGGCTTCGCAGTCCTGGGGGCTGTGGGTCAGCTTGTCCCCATCCAAGCCTGAGCGCTCACTGAGCAACTCTGAACTAGGAACACGGAGAACTCCTGGCCTGTTTTAAAACAAGCCAGGTCTAGAGATTTCCTGCTGAGCACATCGATCCCTGCTTTAGAGACAGACTTCTTCATGATCTTCCACCTGCCCCTCATCTTCCTTCCTTTTTCTCCATCCTTCTCCCTCTTCCTCTCCTCTCCTCATGAAGAAAGTTGGCTTAGTCACTGACCCCAGGTTTGGTTTTGCTTCTTTTCCTTCTCTGGAAGCGGCCCTGACCCCGTCCTGGCCTTTCTGGATTTGCTCACAGACAAAATTTTCAGTGACCCACCACCCGCTTCTGTTAAGGGTATATGAGAACTTTGTCCTCTGGTAATAAGGCTATTACTGGTTTTTGGTAACAAAAAAGTTAGAATAATGAGTCTGTAGTTTTCCATTTAACAAATCACCACATCCTCTGAAATTCTCAAGTGTTTATTTTCAAGAATTTTTAAGGGGCCAACAATTACTTGGGCTTATTTTTAGTTTTTTGGGTTTTTTTGTACTGGGGATTGAACCCAGAAACTACATCTGGGTCAATCTAACCACTGAGCATCATCCCCAGCCCTTTTTTTATATTTATTTTGAGACAGGGCCTCGATAAGTTGCTGAGGTTGGCTTTGAACTTGTGATCCTTCTGCCTCAGCCTCCCGGGCTATTGGGATTATAGGTGTGTGCCACCACACCCAGCTTATCTTTAGTTTTAATTGTATGGTGACATAAAGGAGTGACCCTGACTTTTTTTTCTAAGGAGAATAAATCAAATGAGCAGACTGTTGTTTTTTTTTTTATTAATACCCAAAGGGTGCAGATGACAGGGGACGCTAGGGTGACATTTCATTGCTCTGTCGTTGGGGCCTGCCTGAGAATGTTTCCTGATTTACCTCAGCATCTTGGGAGATCAAAACTGAAGGAGCCCTAAAGAAAATTTGAAAAATAAGAAATACGGAAAAAGATAGGGTAGGGGTGATGAAGGACAGTTGGTTTGTCCCGTGTCTGGTCCTTAGAGGACCAGCTAAGCTCTTGAGCTCAGGGTTGGAGGTGCAGATCAAGGAGCCATGGGGGTGTCTAGGTGAGATTTTACTGACTTGAGAAAAGATGGTTTTAGGAAGTGTTATTAAACATTTTATGGGGGTCTAGAGGTGTGGCTCAGTGGTAGAGTGCCTGCAAGGCCCTAGGATCCGTCCCTAGCACTGTAAAACATAGACAGGAATTTTATGGTAACCACTGTTCAGTTTGAAAAAATGAGGAAGGATTCTAGAATGTCCAAGTAGATTTTCTTCTAATTTTTTTTACCCAGACCTGGTTGATTTGGATCAACAATATTATCCTCTGCTCTCAATTAATACAGACTTTCCCACACAAGTGTCAATAGTGATTATTAGAAAACTCTGACTTGTCACTGCGTACCTAGTTTTACTTGTTGTCTTTCCATAGGTGTAAACTGTTTTACAAGAAAGACAACGAATTTAAAGAGAAGGGTGTGGGTACCCTGCATTTAAAACCTACAGCGAGCCAGAAGACGCAGCTCTTGGTGCGGGCTGATACCAATCTAGGTGAGTGCTTCTTTCAGGTGGCACAGTATTGTCACAGTCGCACAGTGTGTAAAGCCTGTTCCTTGCTGATCTCAGTCCCTGAGGTTTAGGAAATGGAAGAGCTCGTTCAGGCCGAATCGTACTGTGTTTACTCATTATTGACTTAGTTTTTAGTGCTAGGAAAACGGTGTGTAAGGAAATGGAGACATGTTAGAAACGAACCAAAAAGTTAACAGTCTCCTTTGTCTTTGTGTACGAGGTGGCTGAGGAGCTAGGGAGAAGTTGGGGAGTTAATAAGCACCCAAGGAAACTGACCATCCGGAGGAGGCCTCCTTGTGGACCAGAGCACACTGTCCACACCACCCGCCCACCCTCAAAACAGAGTGGGAGTGCCAGGATCGCTAGACTCCTGTGGCCACAGGTTGTGTCATAGAAAGAAGCTTCTGGAAAGCAGTTTTCTTTTCCTGTGGCCTGAATTATTGTCATAATATCACTATAATGTCACTGTTGCCCAGTAGGCTGTGCTGTCCGCTGACAGATGTTGTTCTTGTGTGGGTCAATGGTGAAGACCCTGCCAGTCCATGCGTGCACGGTGTCACGGGGCTACAGTTGGCCATGTGGTTGCCTCTGAGAGGTGTGGGCGTGAGGAGCCTTGGGCAGTGGGCAACCAGTCCCAGCAGAGACCTCTCAATTCTGTCCGGGACACTCCTGGTATCTGTGAGGGAACCAGTGCTTATTTTTGTGACATTCTTGATGGTTCCAGTTTTGGATCCACCCAGTATAAGCTGCTTCAGTGTCTCGTGCTTCCTAGCCTGTGTGGAACCCTCCCGTGCAGCCCTTGTTAATATGACTTTGATGTGTATTTTCCTTTGTTTTAATGCAGGCAATATATTGTTGAATGTTTTGATTCCACCCAATATGCCATGTACCCGAACAGGGAAAAATAACGTACTTATTGTCTGCATTCCAAACCCGCCACTCGACGAGAAGAGTGCCACCGTCCCTGTCACCATGTTGATTCGGGTGAAAACTAGCGAGGATGCAGATGAGTTGCACAGAATTTTACTGGAGAAAAAGGGTGCCTGAGGGCGAAGTCGGAGGAGGCATTGCCAGGTCGCTGCTGCCCGTCTCTCCTTCACGTTAGTCAGTTTTCTTTTCTTTGACCTTCTAAGGACTTCTAGATAACTTAAAACTGTCGTGGGGAAGATTAAGGCCAATAAAACCTTTCAATGTTTTATTTCAATGTCAAGGAACTGTATTCTCCCTTCCTAAGAACTGACAACTGTGCAAAATACATTCGAATGAAATTTTTTGGAAGTTTTTTTTTTTAATGTTCATTTGTTTATTAAGCTAACCGTTCGTGATTTCTTAATGGACTGCAGTCAGGGTATGGATTACCTTTCCCAAAGGCTTTTCTGATCCATGAGTTTCGGGGTCGCTGCCAGCACTGGCAAGGCTTCCCAACAGCAGAAGCAGCAGCCAGGAAGAAACCTGCCGGTGTGGTTCTTACCTGTGGGCGCGACCGGTGTGTGAGACCAGCACTCTACCAAATGAACCATGCCGCCATGCTGTGACAGACGTTTGCCTTTTGCTCTGGTGTATGTTTTATTTTCAGACTGCCATGTGGCTGCTGAGTGTTCACTGACAGTACATCATCAGCTTATGATTTGCAAACATTGGCCTTTAACCCTGTGGGCTGCTTTAGTGCAATTCAGGAACTGCATTTCCATTTTAAGCAGGTTGCTCGGGGAGGAGTTCTTGGTTTTTGCATATCTGGTTTTTGTAGTTTTTATTCATGAGGTGCTATTATTTGTTTACCCCACAGAGACAAGATAGAAGGGGATTATTGCCAGGAATGGGTTTTAAAAGCACAAATTTGGTAGCTTATCATTTCTAGACCATGGACATCAAACCCTTAGGGGAAAAGTGAAGTCAAGTGCCCTGGGAAAGAAAAATGTGTACATAGCCACTGCACCTTAGGTGAGCCTGCAGAGGTAGAGTAACAGATGAAACTACATAGGAGGAGCTGGGATTCCCTGGGAAGGGTGGACTTAAGGTAGTGGAAAAGGAAACCATGTGTGGACGTAAGAATAAAATATTCAGTGTGTCCTTTTGGAGCAGTGGTTATACACAAGAATATCCACGTCCCTTCTCCAGAGCTGTCAGGTAGCTCTAACTTGCTCTGAAGGCTGGGCATGTGCATTACTTGCAAGACTTAAGGTCTAGATTCCCACTTTGTGCGAGTCTTTGTGCGAGTGCCAGCTGATGCTGTTTCAGGGCTCAGGGTCACTGCCCACTGTACATTCTCATCTTCAGTATGTAATGTGTCTGACTTAGAGTAATCAAAGTAAGTATGGGTGCTTTTAGAAACTAGTCTTCAGGTGTGAAGCTTGGGGCACCTTGGATGATACAGCTGCTCTTGAGCCCCTGCAGTAAGGAGATCATGAGATTTTGTATTATTGCCCATTACTAAGTGGTTTTCTGATTCCATTGGGAGACTCTGGCTTAGTGGGTGGCTTTGAATAAATACATGCAGAGAAAAGTGTTTGTTGTGCTGTTAGGGATGCGGTTCAACTTTTACTGTATTGTGCAACCTAGGGAGGAAGTGGCAGTTTTGCATTTACCTTTAGAATTGAGAATGCTCAAGAGTTTCTGTTAAAGGTGATTTATGGTAAGCCAGTGGTTGATGCTGTTGAATAGGGCAGGCACCCTGCCGTGTTCATATTAAGTTTATCCAGCTTTCTAAAAACAAGAGGAAATAGGAGAACAAATTTCAGGATGTGACAGCTGAGCTTCACCTGCTCCCCTGGCACCAGCCGGCATGGTAGCTTGCAGGCTGCAGAGGAACGAAGCAGTGTCTGCAAGGCGGTATGGGGCGAGCTCTGCACGTGCGTGGATGTGTACAAAGATGGCGTGACAGCTTGCGCGGCTCCAACCTCCCTTCAAGCCTGGCTGGTTCCTGAACTAGTGGATGCGTGTGGCTTTTTTTTTTTTTTTTTTTTTTTTTTTTCTCCTAACATTCCCAGCAAATTTTTGCTGCTAAGACTATCGCTATTAAAGTGAGAATTACAGGGAAAAATGATACGTATACCAAGACTCAAAATGTGATATTTTCTTAAAAATTTTTATGCTGTAGGATCTTGTTGGACCCACTTAGTGTTTTCATATAAATGAATCCGAGTATGAGTGGATTTTATGATAAAATCCAACACCTTATATATTGCTTGGGGGAAAGGGCTCCTGGAGGGCTTACCCATTTTTTTCTCCATTGTTAGTAATTAATTTTATCCTGTGGGTTATTTTAGTCTGATTTTTTTTTTTTTAAATGTTAGAAGTTAGACTTTAGAATGTTCAGTATAGACTGAAAGTTTCCATCTTTAGTTTGAAAACCTGTAACTTGCATCCCACGTGAGGCTCATGTATATGTGTGCACACATACACATGCATGTTTTTTAAATTCTAAGTCAGATTGCATCTTGATCTCATTCTGGAAGTGGGAACTTTAAGAAAAACATTTTCTGTCATAGCTGCAGAGGACAGCAGCGTGTCAAGACTGGTCTTTTCCTCCAGTCCTGCACTGAGCACAGGCCTCTGTTCCTGGCCAGTGGCAATCATGGTAAGGACTAAGGACTCTCCGTTTGATGCAGACACAACTGTAAGGGACATGCAGAACTTCTTAGCAGTCAAATGGATAAACTGTTTGCTTTTTACTTTATGCTCTGTATCCCGTGGCCTTTTCACCCCAGAGTAATGGGTCCTTGCCATTCCCCATAAGCAAAGCGCGAGTGTTGTGTTGCCTGTCGTACTAGAATCGCACTGGAAACACTGGTTTTAAGAGAACTTTAGTGTTTTACATGGGAGGCCAAATCTGACTGTGGACTGATTTTCTCAAAGAGAATTACTGTTTTTACAGTTTCAATTATAAACCATATTCTATGCTGCATGCCAAAAAAAAAAAAAAATTGCCTGTTCTTGGAGAGAGAATAATCCCTCTTAGCATTAGAATTCAAAACAGGTTTTCACCAAGAGCCTTTCAGTGTGTGCTGGAGGTCAGCAGGTCTGGTCCTTGGCATCCTCAGTGTCGCTCACATCTCTGCAGAGCCAGTGCAGGGGCCACGCATTGGAATGCTCTGCAGACTGGCTCTCTCAAACCCGAGTCTTCTCAAAGTGGACACTTCAAAGGAAATACGACTTGCTCTGTAGTACTGTGTAGAGGACAGCAACGTGTCAAGACTGGTCTTTTCCTCCAGTCCTGCACTGAGCACAGGCCTGTGTTCCTGGCCAGTGGCAATCATGGTAGGGACTAAGGACTCTCCGTTTCATGCAGACATGACTAAGGGACATGCAAAACTTCTTAGCAATCAAATGGATAAATTGTTTGCTTTTTACTTTGAATAGGAAATGGTTTTCTAAGACTAAAATACTTGAATTGTCAAACAATCTCAGTTTGTATTAGTTTTGAATGATCCCATTGAGGAAGTGTTAATCCATGAAATGTGAATAAATGGAAAGTAAAAGTCACAGTGTTTGACACTTTTTATGTTCCTCCTTGGTGCACTTGGTACGGATACAAGTCAGGCAGAACAGAGGGAAAAGTATCACAGTAGCTGCAGGAGCCTCCCAGAGTACTCTAGAGACCAGTGTCACCAGACCCCGGTGTGGGACAAGGCCATCTCCAAGCCATTCAAGCCTTGAGTTTGTGTTGTGCTTTAAAAAACAAGAATGGAAATAGCAGATCCTTAACTGGTGACCTGTGGGCATCGTGCTGGGGTCCTATCTTCTGGCAGCCTCAAAGCAAACCATTGTGTTTTTCCTTGCAAAGGAAACAGGCTGGGGCATCGCTCCATGCCAGAGTGCCTGCTTCACATGTGGGAGGCCCTGGACTCAATCCCCAGCATTGCAGAAACAAACAAGGATCAAGAAAAACATTTTGAATTAATGTAACTTAAAATTTAGGTGATTTTAAAAACATATTAATGTTAAATCCTACAACTAACAGTCTTAGAGTCATGTGTATACTTTTGAAGTCTCCTAAGTAATTCAGCATTTATTTGGAAGGTGTTTCCTTGTTTAAAAAATATATATTGAAAGGAGAGAATCCATCAGGTTGCTTTTCCTGAACTGCCGATATGGTATTAAGGGAACTGACTGCAAGGCAGGGTCATGCACCAGCCCCACCCCACCCCCGCTGGAGGTGCTCAGCTCATGGCTGGCCTACCACAGGGTTTCCACATGTGGCCCTGGGGCCAGCACCACCTAGGAACTTGCCAGAAATGTAGACCCTTGGGCTCCAACCCGGGCTGGCTGAACCAGAATCTCAGGCAAGGCCCAATCATCACTTTAAATTGCATGTCATTCACAACAAAATCCACCCTCCTAGAAGTACTCGGAGCAGTGGCTTTAGCCCAGGGTGGCATGGCCAGCATCACTGCTTTCAAAGCATCTTACCACCAGCGTTAGGTTTGAACAGCTGGTCCTGATGCGAAGCTGAGTTTGGCAACCCCTGTGCTGCGCACGCTCCCTCCCTGAGACTCGAGCTCAGACGGTCCACGAGCTGCCTCCTGGCACATTCTGGAGGGAACCAGCAGTAATTATCAGTGGCCAGGAGCTGTCAGCCTTGGTACGGAACCTTGTCTCTCTCCAGCGTCACCGTCCAGGCAGGCGAGTGGTAGTCCACGTTTCCCTTGAGGAAACCCACGCCCTGGCTTTGCGGCCAGCCTCGGTGATGTGGCGTGTCCAGGTGTCATCCCCGTGACTCCTCCCAACATGCCCTTGAACACACATGTGCCCATTAAATGACTAAATTGGTTTCTGAAATTAGCTAAAGTCTTGAGCAAAATTGTTTATTCAAAATATAATCAAAATTATTTCAAACCTAGTTGTTTTACTAAGTCAGATTTCAAGATGAAAGACCCTTCATTCACATCCAGAAAGAAGTCTTGTTAACCCGTCGCTTACACAGAGGCCAAGGCAGAAGGCAGGTCAGTGACGCTGTTAAGGAGACACCTCGGTCCTGTCTTCAGTCACAGGACTGCCTTGCTCCTGTGAACTTCCCAGCTGTTGGTCATTTTAGCAGCCAGGCGCAAGAGTCCACCTCCATTGGCGTAGACTTGCCCGAGTCCTGCTGCTGTCGGCCCTTTTCATTCTTTCTTCCCAGTACCAGGTTCTCCAGTGAGCATTTGCTGCAAGGTGAGAGTGTGGCCCCAGCTCAAACTACCAGTCAAGAGAGAAGCCCTGCATATCTTCAAGAGCCATCCAGGTGGCAACTTTTCAAAGGCTATTTAACAAGCAGGATTTGATCCTGGTGGCAAGTCCACCTCCCTCCTGCTGCCGCCTTGTAGTCGGTCCTTGGGGAGGCCACATTAGAAACGTTCCAGTCTGGTGTTTCTAAGGCAGAGGTCTAGATCTTCCGTTATTCCTAAATGTTTCTCAGACCCTTTCTCCATCCCTCCTTTCCATTCTGTAGCTCTTCGCAGTCTTTTGCGCCTTATTTATGCCCAGCACCCTGTGACAAGGAGTTCATCTGACTGTGCTAAAAACCCGTTGCCTGGAAGGTGGCTCGGAGCCTTTCTGCCTAGGAGGAACACGAAGCAGGCCCTGGGAAGCCCAGAGCGTGTGGGTGAGCACGCACAGCAGCCTGCCTCCTGTGGGTGCCAGGCACTAGGGAACACCTATTCCCAAACCGCCCCTTGCTGGGAGCCTGCCAAAAACCCAAAGCCAGCCCCAGCTCCTGTTCCAGGCATGTGCCCATGTTTGTGAGGAGTTGGGAAGTTCCACAGCACACCCGGGAGGGTGAGCCGCTCTGAGGGCGGAGAGCTACGCCTGAAACTGGCAGCTCTGGTTGCAGATTCCTGGATGGCTAGCACCAACAGCCAGAGCACCAGGGACTTCTGCAGGCCTCAGCACACCCATTTCAAAGAAGTGCCTTGTGAAAATCCCCCAGACCACTTCAGGACTGTGGGGCAAACTGTTTCCATCATTAAGCTATTGCTTTGCTCTAAAATCTATAATTATCCTGAAATGAGCAAGACAGAAAAAAAAAAAAAAACCAGTAAACCAGGAGGAAATAACTTTTTAATATGTAAAGCAACTTTCCAAAGAAACATGAAATCATACAGCAAAGCTGAAAGCCAACTGCCAAATCCTGCCTAGAGATATTTCTGCTGGCCATGGAAGAGGCTCACCAATTAGCCAGACCTTCGTGGAAACGCCACAGTCAGCCAGCATGCCAGTATGTTCACTGTACGCCATCAGGGCGTTTTTTCTAAAATATATTTTGTAAAAACCATGAGTTATGCCTCCAAGTGGCAAAAGCACTCAGCATTTTCTTTGCAGATTTAATTACCGTCATACATCGTTAGTTTGGAAACCTCTAAAGATTCCCATTTACGCAAACTTTCTGAACTCTGCAAGTGGAGGACCCAAGTCAAAAGAGGGTCTAACGAACAGGACTCCCAGCTACTCGATGGAGCTGGAGGGTCGCTGCTACTTCTGACTGAAGGAGGTCATGGCTGATCACCGGGAATGCTAGGAAGCTGTAAACAAACTCTCCACACACCCACTCTCCCCTTAGGGGCTCCACCTGCTGCAGATGTGGCCCAGCCACAGGCCACAGGTGTCAAATGATCTGGCTTGTGTGGTGGCCAAGAAGTGGGCTCAGAGAAAGGGCTGGAGGATTCTGTTTCCACCGATGATCATTCAGTATCAAGTCAGTGACAAGTGAAGTAAGAAAAGCAGGTCTGTCATACCCTAACTCCCAGGGGTTGTCTGCAGAGGGACAGGGTGGCACTTGGAGCAGCTCTCCCTGGAGGGGGTGTTGCCGACCCCTCCAAGGGCTGCTTCCCTTCAGGCCCAAGGGCACGTGCATGTGCACTCTAGAGTCCTTGTCCTGTTGGGATGGTTTTCTTGAGCTGTTTTCTGGTACAAAGATGAGAGCCAGCCTGACAGGGAGAAGCCACGTGATGTTGAGGGACCTGATTTTTGAGGCTGGATGTGAAACCAAATTCCAGTTAACCTGAAGGGAATATATTTCCAGGTGAAACCCACCAAGTTCAATATCAAGTTGGCAGATTTCTAATATAAAGGCCTTTGAAGAATGTTGGCCGACGATTTAAACCCACCAGGAATGACAGTCATGTATTTTCAAGATTCATTCACTAGAATCAGGGATGGAAACGTCTTCTAATGCCTCCCACTAACTAATGTACTTGTGATTAAACAGGAAAAACATCCTGTTTGGTTCTAGCTGGATTTTTCGAGAAAAATCCCACGAGGAGCACGCCCTCCTGGTCTGTCACTGCTGCACAGAAACTGAACCCTGCAAGAGCGGCCGGACATCACCCCTCTCCGCCATGCCGCTGGCTGGGGGCTGCCTTGCTGTTTGTTCTTGTGACCACTTCTCTGCTAAGGTGTGTCTTAAATAATATTCTTTGACAAGCAAGCCTGGCTGCTTTTGCAGGCACCCAAAGGTTCCAGTAAGGCGGGAAGGCAGTGCCACCGCCACCTGCACTCTCAAGTGCTGACAGGAGGCGAGTGGGGTCCCTGCCAGAGCGTGGGGTCCCGTGATGATCTGAAAACAATAAAAATAAAAAGCCCAGTTTTCTTAATGCCTAAAACCTGGCACCTAGGCCTCCCAGTTAGGACATATGCTTGCTTCTGTCACCCTGTACTACTCGAGGGACAGGCATTCCCAGAAAAGTTAAGGATGGCCTTCAGGAAGCAGCGCTGTGCGCCATCAGGCTTTCGGGCTCCGGTTCCGGTGAGCTCGTCACTTGCACAGAAGTAGTGCAGCACTCTGAAAAAGCTAGCCTCGCCGAGCAGGGCGGCTTCGGCCTGGCAGACCTCTGGAGAAGGGCTTAAAAGATGAGACCAGCAGATGCCATCAACCACCCATGTGTCCAAGCTGCAGGCTGAAGCCCAGCTCGACCTGTCACCACGCTGACCCTCCAGCGGCCTCGCCAAGCCTAAGTGCTCCTTCGCACCTGCTCTTACACTCTCGGGCGTGACCTGAGACACCTGCCCATCTGTGACCTGCGAAGCACTTTCACGTGCCTTCAGCTGGTCCTCAGCCACCCCATCTCACAGCAGGGGAACCACCGCCCACTGCCCATCCTGGACTGCTTTGTCCCTCCGGGGAAGACACAGCAGGGCTTTATTTCTCCCGAGACCCAGTTCCCAAGTCCACAGACCCCAGAATGAGCAGGGGGAAAGTTCTTGAGGCACCAGGTGTACTCTGGCTGTCCTGGACACAGATGGGGAACGACACCAGGCACCCTGCAGAACAGTGTGCAGACTTGGGCCAGCTCCCGGGGGCACTCCGGGGCCTGACCTGACTGCCGCCCTAGATGCTGGACAGCACATGCAACCAGCAGAGCTGAGCTGTGCTTCCCGCCTGGGTCGGACACTGGAGAAGGTCCACATCCACATAGGTAGTCATGAAGGGGACAGGCCTCCCGAGCAGTCACCCAACCACCACCCACTCCAGGTGGAAGGACGGAGGGACCTGGCCCGGCGGCACACTGACCCTGGAGACTCGGCTGAGGTAGGTGGAGTCGCCCCGTCGCAGCGGCAGACGCAGGCAGAGTGCAGCGCGACAGCTCGTCTTTAATACCACACACAAGATCCAGAGGAGGCCCGGCAGGAGGGCCCCTCCGGGAGCCCGCAGAACGCGGACAGAGGGGAGGGCGGGCTCCACTCTGCCTCTGCGGACTTCAGAAAAGCACGGCAACCAAGAGCCAGCTTCCAGTCTGTTCCCTGGGGTGGGGAGGGCACACTGCGCGTCACCGGATGCGGCTCCTTCGCGCTAGGGAAGGCCAGGCTGGCAGCCCGAACACCGGCGGCTGGCCTGCCCTGCACCTGCTGTGCACACCCAGCTGAGCATCCCCCTTTGCCCAGGGAGCTGGTCGGAGAAGTGGGGCCAGCACCCTAGCCAAAGAAGACCAGGGGAGGGGAGAGGATGCCCAGCCCCTCTCCAGCCTCAGGACGGCAGATCTGCCAGGCCTTCCTGAGAGGAGCCAACCCCGCCCACATCAGACACTGGCCACCAAGCCCTCCCACCTGCCCAAAGAATCCAGATTCTGCGGGACCCTCCAGCCGAGGCCTGGGGGCGTGTCCGAGTTGGGTGTGTGGGTGGTTCTTTGGCTGGAAGCGGAAGGCCGCTCTGGCGGAGTCAGGGCAGCCTGCTTGGTCCAGGCTGTTCTGGCCCTGGGCGAGTGCAGTGCTCCAGCCCAGCACAGCGTCCAACAGCATGTCCCATCGTCCCCACCTTCCTGCGTGACCTCTCGTGACACGGTAACTAGGGAGGGTGAGCTGTCAGGCTGGAGGCCAGTGTGTTGGTACTGCTTTGGGATCCTCGCTGGGCTTCCCTAGGACCCTGAGCACCGCGGGGTGGGTCCTGCCCATCAGCTGTGAGCCAGGTCAGGGGGTCTGGGCACATTCCGACACTGGCTGCCCCTGTGGCCTCTTGGCATCTCTCTCCAGAGGTGGGCTGGGGGTGGCGAATGGCGGCACAGGGCGGGAGCAGAGCCAGGAGGGAGGAGTACGAGGCACTTCAGTTTGGGCTGGTGTTCTAGAGTCGGCCCTGGCCCCGGGAGTTGAGTGGCCCCGCCTGGCTGTGGCTCCAGAGCTGGCTTGTCACAGAAGACCCGGTGGCGGTGACAGGTAGGCACTTGGCAGCACTCCCAGGGCTGAGCAGGGCCGGGGCTCCGCGCAGGCTCCACACACGCTAGGTCATCAGGATGGGCTTCTGCCGTACTTCCAGGATGTCTAGGGCCAGCAGGAGGGGAGCAGGGGGTCAGGGACTCTCAACCACCATGCCTGGCCACGTCGGATCAGAGGAGGAGCCCACGGTGGCCACACACCATCACCTGCCCGGCAGAAAGGCCCCCGGAGCAGCTGCAGAGCCTGGATACGGGGCGAGGAAGGAGCAGCCCCACTCCAGAGCCCTCGCCTCAGTGCGGCAGGCCCGAGAGCAGAGCCAAGCCCTCAGTGACACCTGGAACTGCAGCCACTCGAGGGGACAGCAAGAACTGCAGGCAGGCCTGCAGAGGGGCACCCTGGTTCTGGAAGAGCTGCGGGGAGACAGCCCCAGAGTCACAGGACCAGGGAGTCCGGGCGACTGCGGAGAAGGGGCCTCACCTGTTAAGATCCGGGGCAGCGGCAAAGTGACGTATGTCAGGTGTGCATAGAGAAGGAAGTTCCCGTCGGCTCTGTTCAGCTTCAGCCAGGACCCCACCAGCGACCGTCCCGTGCCAGATAGGGACCGGGACCGCAGATTGGTTGCATTGTGCAAGTCAGCTGGAGGTCAGAAAGCCAGGTCAGAGTCCCAACTGTGGGGACCCAGGAGGAGCTGCAGGACAGATCCCCCAGGCCAGGCCAGTACCAGCCTGACTATGTCCTGGGCACTCCTTACGGCCCCCACCAGCACCCACACAGCCCAGAGCTGCTGCCCCTCACCTTCGTCCTTCAGCACCTTGTCCACTCCTCTACTTCCAGGGAGACTCCCCTGACCCTCCCAGCTTCCCCTCCTCTGTGCCAGCTCTGAGTCCCCTGGAGGGGTTCTGCTTCCCTGTGCCCTGTCTGTGCCTAGACTAGGCACTGCCAACCACAGGCCATGGGCGCAGCAGGACAGACCTCTGGGCCCGGCTGGGACAACTGCCCCTGGGAGGCAGGCCAGGTGCTGTGGGCACTTCCCACCACAACAGGGACCAACCAGCGCGGGGAGGCTTGCCCAAGCCCCCTAAGAGCAGGTCGAGGTCAGCGCTGAGTCCCCTGGCCCTGGGCTAGGGTCGGGAGGAGCCTGCTCCCTGCTGGGGCCCATGGGATGATGCCCAGGAACTTCCCCTCGTTCACTCGACACGTGGGCGGGCCCACACCCGCTGGCCCTGGGGTCGGGGAGGACGCCCAGCCCTCACCAGCAGAGCGCACCAGGACTTCCCGCCCTGTGCCTGAAGCCCACTCCCCTGCCCCTCTGGGGCCTTCCCTGACCCACAAGAGAGAAGAGGACCGGTTTTCTGGTGGGGCAGCTCACTGGGCAGCGGTGATCACTGCGTACACAGAGAGGGGCCAGCGTGTGGGAGACTCAGAGATGCCCAGGTGGCCATGCGGCTGTCTGCACAGTGCCCCCAGCCCAGCAGCGCCTGCAGGTGGCACACCACTCACTCCTCTAGACCAGGAGAAAGAGAGGCAAGCGGCCAGGCCTCGGGCAGCACTGGGCCAGGCTCACCTCCACCATCGTCCTCCCGAAAAAACTCCTCGCTGTCGTTGGCCGAATGAGACTTCTTCATCTCGGTGATCCGGTTCCGGGGCACCTTCCTCTTGAGGGACGGGGAGAAGAAGGCAGGCCGGTTGTTCCTCTCCGGGGTTGGGGGAGTGCTGAAGGAGGTCACCTGGGAACAAGGAGCCCAAGTCACTGGAGCAGCAAGAGCAGCTGGGGTCACGGGGCCCCAGGGCCACTCATTTCCTGCCCTCAAACAGCTGGGCTCCAAGCCCCAGGGGAGCGGCCAGTGGGCTGTGGCCACTGATCCTGGCCCAAGCACAGCCATCCTGCCAAGGACGGAATGCCCAGGCAACCGTGTGGTCCAAGGAGGAAGCCCACTGCCACCTTCCTGGCCTCCACCAGTGAGGGTGCTGGAGCACAGGGTGGCGGTGTGACTGGGGTCAAGCCCAGGAGCCTTGGGCTGCTGCCGGGGGCTGGCACTAGCCCATTGGACGGCAAGGAAAGAAGACAGGACAGCGACCTTGACTTGCCTCAGGTCAGCCGGCGGCCTGGGGGCAAAACCAGGACTGCAGCCAGCATCCCGTGTCCTCCCAACCCACGAGGCCTCCTCCCTCCTGCGCACAGCCCCTTCCCAAGAAGTGCTACGGCTGAGCAGCTCCGAGCCGGGTCTCCACTCCTCCCTCCAGAGCATGGCAGGTTCCACTCGCCTGCCAGCCATGCCCACTCAGGCCAGGCTGGCACACCCAGGCACAGACTCAGGTCCCTGCCCTCAAGGAGCTCACAGTCTGTTGGGGTGCAGACAGAGAGTGACGACCACAGACAGCATGCTGGCTGCGAGACAGAATGGGAAGCACAGGACACAGGAGACAGAGGCAGAAGGGATCAGCAGCCTGGGAAATCAGGGTAGGCTTCCTGGAGGAGGTGCACTTGAGCTGGGTCTTGAAGGACGAGTAGGAGTTCGCCAGGTGAAGAAGGGGGGGAAGGGCGTTCCAGGCAGAGGGAACTTGGCCCATCTCCTCCCTCCTCCCCATGCAAACAAGAATCAGAGCAGCAGGACGAGCTGGGACCGAGACTTCGAGACCGCATCGGCCTCCTCGTCACAGCTCCGACATCCACCAAAGTCCCGGCGGCTGCTGGGCTCCAGACGGTCCTCCCACAAGCCGGGAAGGTTTAAAAGATAAAAAAACAAACACCAGAAGCTACAATACACACAGTCTGCATTTGTGGCCCGCGCTAGTTACAGGTGGCCTCTGGGTACAGGAGGACGTGTGACAGGACAGGGAGTAAAGAGCAGGGTCCCCAGGGCTCAGGCCTGGCTGCCCCGTGTGACCCCAGGGCCCAGGGCTCCTTGCAGCCACACCACCTGGGAGATGAGGAAATGGAGGTTTGGGCAGGTCTGGTGACACATCTGTGGTCTCTCAGCACCCAGTGTCCAGCCCAGGGAGCAGGCCACAGCTTCACACGAACTTCCACACACATCTATTCAGGGTCCCAGTGGGTCATTCAGGGCCAGAATCAGGCCCCTCATCTCAGAAATATAAGCCAGCTCCATTCCAAAGGCAAGGGGGCCGCCGTCCACCCACCTTCACAGAATGCGGCACTTGCTCGTCTTAAAAACACACTGACTGAGCAGACTTTTAAAAAAATCGTGCGGAAAAAGCAAGAAAACCAACGCTTGAGGCCCTGGAGGTAATCAGTTAGGATCCTTTTACAGAATCAACGCTCAGGCACACGCTCCCTCGCCACAGGTCCCTGGGCAGTGCCGCACATGCCTAGCACACCAGCAGCCAGAGGCCACCAGGCCACTCTGTCTGAGAAGTGCCTCACAGGCCAGTCCCTCCACGCTGGCCAGAGCGATCGGTGAGGGGTGCCTCGGCGCCTCCCACACACACCTGGGAGGCAGGCGTTTGAAGGTGAAGCTGTGGCTGGAAGGAGAGGTGCCCGTGGTCCCAAGCACACGCATCTCTCAGCCTGCCTGTGTCCCGCCAGGGCCCAGCTCTGGGCAGCCTTCCTTCTGGAGACCCAAGTACAGCAGGAAAGCCAGTAGGCAGAGGCCTTGTCCACCTGAGCCCTGGGGGTGAAGCTGCTGCTAACCTCAGCTCTCCACCCTAGACAGGGTGCCTCGGGCCCAGGGCTGTCCCCAAGAGCTGTGTGACCTGGGCAGTAGCCTGGGTTCCAGGTCTGTGGGCAGGGATTCCTACCCCCACACAGAGGCCCACGAGGAGCCGGTGCTGCGGGGCTGCTGGGCTCTCTGGCCCACGCTGCAGGGCCACAGGAAGGCCAGCTCACCATCCTCCCCGTCCGACTCAACAGCCAGAGCTCCCTTGGCCACCTTGCCCAGCAGGTGCAGCCAGGCAGGCACCAGGGCTAGGCCTGGCTTTCTGGTCAGACTCTCCTGTGTCCACAGCCAGTGGGGACTCAGCCTGGCTGCGGTGGCAGCTCAGAGAAGCAGAATGAGCTCTGACCCAGGCCCAGCTGCTGTGTGACCTTGGACAAGGCGCCTGCCTCTCTGAGCCTCGGCCTCCTGCTGGGTGGGAGTGATGGTGCCCACCTCCCAGGGCTGGGATGGGGACAGGAGGCCCCGCCCCCTACAGTTAGCCCGTACCCGCTCATGCATGGGTGACGCTGGGCTGGAGTCCTCTTCAGTCCCGCAGGGGGACGTGTCGCCAGTGGACACACGGCTGACGGCCATCTCAGCATGGCCCTTTCCCTGGGGCCCCTTCATGCGCACAAACTCCATGTTGTTGTACTTGTAGAAGCCAAATGACATCTTCTGGGCCATGCGAGCAGCCACGCTCACCTACGGCAGGCGAAATGTGGTCTGAGCCAGGCGGTGGGGACTGCGCCACAGGCCTCCCCCTCGGGGCACAGGCAACCAGGGTGACCAGCCCTGATGTCTCCTGGGGAGGGACAGGCCCAGTGACTCTAGCCCAGTCTCACGGGCAGTGCGTGCCCTGAGCGCCCGCACCACAGGCTAGGGCAGGCTAGGACGGGCCAGCTCACAGGCCCGAATGCGAACCCCACCCCAGGCTGGGAGAGGCGCTGGCCTCAAGACGGCCCCACCACACAGGCGCAGCTGGGCTCCCTCCCTGCAGTCAGGGCCAGTTTCTGGGCTGGGCTGTCCCCAGAAACAGGCAAGGGGAAGCCAGGGGCTCATGGGACAGAGCAAGGAGGAGGGGAAAGGAAGACCCCCAAGGCAGGCTAGGCCAGGGCCAGCTGAGAGGTGCCTGGGGGGCAGTCGCAGCACAGATAGCTGCAGGTGCGCAGGACAGAGGGCCGGGCCAGCATGGGCTGCACTCACCCGGTTGTCGTACACTTTCTTCAGCGCCTCGTAGCGGATAGAGCCCTGGAAGATGACCCCCTGGAACGTGTTGGTCTTGTCACTGGCCACCAGCTCCACACACACCATCTCTCCTTCCCCCACGGTCATGTCACTGAACACCTGAGGAGGGGCACAGAGAGGAGAGGGGGTGTAAGCATCACCTGTCACCACCAGGCCTGCCGCCCACCCAGTGCAGGGACGGTCTGCTAGCAAAGCCCCACTTTGCAGGTGAAGATGCTGGCAGAGAAGGTGACAGCTGTCCACAGACCCCCAGCTCCTCCCAGCCCATCAGAGACCCTTGGGACAGTGCCCACTGGGCAGGGCTGCAGCAGGAACTCTAGGACTGGAGGGTGCAGCCCCCACTGGGCCATGTGGAGGGCCAGGCCCTGCATACGCCTTCTCTGTAAGCAAGTAGGACAGGCCACAAGCCTGCCTGCCGCCTGGGCACCTCCCAACACCAGCAGTGCAGCACAGCCCTGCCTGGCCCACCGTGCCCTGAACTAGGCCCTGGGCTCAAGTCAAAGGCTCGGCAGCACTGACACAGTGACCACATGTTGCCTCTCTGAGCTGCTATTCCTAGGGGCTGGAACGCAGATGCAAACAGCTTTGCTGTGTGAGCTAGGGAGGGCACGTCACCTCTCTGAGCCTCAGGTGCTCAGGGACTCCAAAAGCCATGTCCGCCTTCCCCATGGGTTCTCCCAGGGAACCTCGCCACCACTGGGTGAGCACAGGGACCAGTCCCAGGGCCTCGAGTGGGGCCGCAGCTTCCTTCCTGCTCCGCCTGGTGCCCTCTGGCCAGCAAGCCCCATTTTCCCAGCCTTTAAACACAAGCTTGTCCCAGATAACTTCTGAAGCCCCACCCTGTCCGACACCCCAGGATTCCAAGGTGGCGTGGGCATGAAGATGCTCATTTGTGGTCAAAGGAAATGACAGAGTCCCCCTGCCCAGGAGGCATGCACCCAGCAGCTCTTGCATCATCCACCCTGATGGGCACGTAGGACGCACAGTGACATCATACTCACTCTGTAGATGAGGCTGGGTAAACTCACCTGCCCCAAGTCAGACACCAGGAAGAGAGGCCATACTGGCTGCCTCTGGACCAACCCAGGCGCCCAGCACCTTCTGTGCCAGAAGGTCCTGGCCCTGCGCCTCCTGGAGCGGAGCCAAGGGGAGAGCAGCCAGCTGCAAGCAACTCACCTCCTCGAAGTTGTCAATCATGAAGAAGATGTTGGGGTAACTCATCTTGGATTCTTCCCCTTTGCTGTCCATGGGGTGCTTGCTGGGGGATGCAAACACTTGCTGAAAGAAAGCAGATTCCGAGAGCTGAGAGAGGGCCCGCCTTGCAGGCAGGCCTAGGGCTACTCCAGGCACGGGTTGTCATGGCCACACTGCTCAGAGCCTGTCCAAAGCCACAGAGCCGCTCTGAAGGAGCTGCATGCCAAGACTCTGAAGGGTGCATGCTCCTTGCCTGGGACACAGGACCCCATGCGCTGCAGTCATGTCCCTCGCCTCAAGGGCAGGGAGATGAGGAGGAGACATGTCCTCCCCACATACACATGAGCAGCCCTGGACTGACTGGCAGATGGGAGGCCCAGGGGCTCTCGAACCAGGGCTCACCTGGGATTTCTTCTTATGGATGTGAATGTCACCTCCATCGGCACGCGTGCACACTGCACAGGTCACCATGTAGTCCAGCTGGAACAGAGCACAGGTGAGTGTGCACAGGGTCACTTCCCTCAACCCACGCAAAGCCCGCCCTGCCATACCCGTACCTTCTGCAGGATGAGATTCAGGCACACGCTCTCCTCCCAGTCGATGTCAGGGTCTCCCAGGCCCGGCAACTTCTTGGAGTCCCGCCGGTACACCTCCACCTCCACCTCGGGCTCAGCCTCAGCCTGCTGCGGCACGGGGCAGAGGTGAGTGTGCGGGCACCTGTGCTCCCAGCGTGCAGAACCAACCAGGCCTCCCACTCCCGCTCCCCAGCACTCTAGCTCTGTGACCTCCAGGTCATCCGTTCTCCTCTTGGAGCCTAGGTTTTCTCATCTGTACAATGCCAACATCTTCCTCTCAAAGTCGTTGTGATGATTAAAAAAGATCATGTCTGCCAGGTGTCATTAATGACAGCCAGGAGCGGTCGGGTTCAATGTTTTACAAATCACATATTTTTTGGACCTAAAGATATCCCTGGAAGGCAAGAATTGTTAATCCTATTGTAACAGATGAAGGTCAAACTTACTGGCAGTGGAATAATACATACGCACGAGAAAGAAACGAGAGCTCCACCTGCACCTCCCGTGCACGGAGCCGCGCACTGGGGAAGTCAAAACCGGGGCTTGGTGCGCCTGTCCTGCCAGGGCCTCCTGTCCGGATCCTGGTGAGGCCCAGGAGCGCACCAAGGAGCACCAGCCACCCCAGCGAGGCAGTGCCGGGGCCTCTCAGTGTGCAGGTCTGTCCACCCAGAGGCAGAGCTGGGACCCATGCAGAGATGGCCTCCTCCTGAGGGCAGGACTGCCACTTCCCATGGCCTGTGCAGCGAGGAAAGTCCCCCGAGCTCTGAGCTGGGTCCCCGGGCCCCAGGCTGCTCGAGGCCTCACTTCATAGCCCTGGCTGGTACGCTCAGGGGACCGGCATGAGCCACCGAGTCAGCAGGCATGGCCCCAGATGACACAGAGGAAGCAGCAACTCCATGACCAGGGGTGCGAGAAGCCAGGTCTGCCCCAGAGGAAGGAGGTAGCTGAGGGCAGCTAGGGGCCTCAGGTGTGCCTGGCTTCTGGGGGCTGGTGACCCTGGGTGCTCCCACTGAGACCATCCAGCTATGCTGCTCTGTGAGTGTCGCCGCGTGCCTGATATGCTCAAGAAAACCTACTGAAGGAGCAAGGGCAGCCAAAGCAGAGCTGGGCCGCCAGGAGTGGGGAGATCCAAGGCAGGATCTGCCCTGTCCCGGAGCTTTGGCTTTCCTGTGAGAGGGTTTAAGATCATCTGTACCCCTGGATTGCTCAGGGTGTCAATGGGAGTGACAGTAACACACTCATGGGCCACAGCAGAGTAGGCCACTAACAGATGCCAGGGCGCATCACTGCCAGGGACAAAACGGGCCACTGGGAGTACTTCATCCAGGGTGGTGTGAACAGTGTAGAGAATCCAGGACACTCTCTGGGGGCAGGCTGGGTCAGGATTCCCAGCATGTCCCTGCAGCAGGGGGCAGAGATCCCAGCATCCTGTGCCCACCCACACTGCAGCACTGGCTCTGCCTATCCACCCTCCTCCACTAGCCCATCTGATTACCATGGCAACCGGGTACCAGTGGGATGGGGAAGAGTGGGAGGGAGTGGGATGCTGCTCCATGCTTGCCGCAGAAGGCTCTCAGTGCGCAGGCTCCCCAAACAAAGCTAGTCTGCCATTTGTTCTCGGCGGGGCGGGGCTCTGTGCTTGTGCTGCCAGCACGCCCCCTGCAGGCCGTTCTCTGCACTGCCACCTGGTGAGCTATAAAAAATGCCCCGTACAGGGGAATTCTGGGCAGATCTTGGCCCTCCACATACTGCACCAGATGCCACCCAGGCAAGGCACTATGTTGATGCCATGTCACACATTGTCACACCCTGGTCACAGGTACCTGGCACCACCCTCCCATAATACAGGTGCTGGTCCCTCCCCAGTGACTTCCTTCAGTCCACAGCTGCCCTCTGTCCTACGACTCTATGGATAGATGTCACTTCCTTTCTGCAGTCCCCCGGTCTCTGTTCTGCCCACCACCAGAGCACTAGGGGCTCTGTACTGGCCATGGCGCCTGCTGTCCCATCAGAAGGGGGCCTTCCTAAAGACAGTGACCAGCTCTGGGTCACTTCTGTGCTGCGATGCTGGGGCAAAGGGCACTTGCACACAGCTCACCGTGGATGCCTTGCTCCACTGCCTTGCTCACTTGGGGCCTCAACACCCCCAAGTCTTCAGGAGCACAGGCACGCAGCCCTGCCCTCCCATTCCAAACTCCTCAGTCTAGGCCCAGGGCCGCGCCTGCCCTGAGGAGAACTCACACCTCTCACTTCTCCACCCGCTTCTCCAGCAACCCTCTCTCTCCACACCGGCCTCTCCAGGGCACACAGACCTGTCCACCCCTGCCCTCCTGACCAGAGCGGTGACCTCTCCTGGAACTGAAGACAAGAATGGGTGCATGTGCCCATCCTCTTTAGAGCCTCTGGTCACAGCAGCATTTGCCTTGAGGAGGAAACCAACATTTCACAAAAAGAATTCCTTGCAACCTGACTCCAGCAGAGACTGATAGGCTGGCGTGACCGGGGCCACCCCCGGCTGCTCCCTGCTGGGCAGACAAGGGCATCCACCTCCTGAGTGTGACTATGGGGCAGAGGTCCCTGCACCAGGGCCACTCTGAGGCTGGAGCAGGGAGTGCTCCACACACCAGCTGCGTCCTGCCAAGAGCACCTCTGTGTCACATCACCCAAACCTTCCAGCCACCCATGGATCCAAGACAGCAGGGCCTACCCTTATGGAGTAAGGCCTGAGCCTAAGAGATGACTGTGGACATGTCACGCAACAATCAGGGGCCACGCTGGTCCAGGAAGCTGATTTTGACTGCCCATCAGGACAGGTGAGGTGGCAGAATGAGAGGTCCACCACCAACACCTGCTAGATGGCGCCACCAGTCAGGCCTCCTCCCCACCCCACCACGGGGCTCCCTGGCCCTGCCCTGCCCTGCGCTGCTCACCCACCACTGCAACTGCTCTGCCAGGCCTCCACACCCTCCCTGTCCCCAAGTCCCATCCACTGGCCATGCCACTTCTCCAGGCCCTCCCCCGCTTGGCTCTTCTGCTTCTCTGGCTAGTGGCTCATGATCTCCTGCTGGTCCCTCCAAGGTTAGCCTGGGGGGAAGGCACAATGGCTCCTTTGCCACAGGCTCCCAGGCCTGTCCACTGGCCTGTCCACAGGCTCTCAATGCAGACGGGTGGCAGGCCAGGGCCGCAAGCGCTGGCTGCACAAGCAAGCACGGCTGAGAGGCTGGGCAAGCCACAGGGCCCGAACCTGGCTTTGTTTTTGAGGAAAGCGAATCCCTTCCACGCTTGGCATAGGGCTGCTTAAATATGTGACCAGCCACTGACGCTGAAAAGCAGCTAAATTTGTTTCAACTCCTGCACACACTTCCGCTCACTGAGGAAACACCTCAGTGAGTCGCTGCATCTCCAAATCCCAGTTTCCTCGCTGCCTACCCTGCCAAGTCACTGGGAGTCACTGAGACCAAGAGGCACAGAGGCGGCCTGTGTCCTGTCTATGGAACACGCGCGGCCAGCGGGAAGCAGCAGCGGCACCTTCAAGGCAGGTCACCCTGCCGGGTCGGGCCTGTGCGCCTCTGTGGCGAGAGGCTGGCCGCACCTCAAAGCTGCAGTGGTGCTGACCCTCACGGCCTTCGAGGTCCGGGTGAAGACACGGGAGCCCAGGATGGCTCAGCCCCGGATGTGGCAGGGCTCGGTGAGCACTCCCCGACCTGCGCGAGGGCCGCAAGGAAGCTGCCGCGGATGCTGGCTGCAGCAGGGCTACCCACCTTCGTCCCCTCACTGCCGCTCTCGCTGCCCGCGTAGGCCAGCTTCCGGCGCACGTAGAAGAGCATGTCGTCCTGCCGGGGTGCCCACTTCTCCATGAAGTAGGTGGAGAACATCCAGGTCCAGAAGACGATGCGGTCATCCTTGAAGCACCCTGCGGGGGGAGGCCGAGGAGCCGTGAGAAGCCACGCCGCCTGGCCCTGGCTGTGTGACCCTGGACACGCCGGCCTCCCCAGGGCTCTGAGAAGCGCTGTCCCTTCTCCGCAGCACCACACCCCCACCCACAAGGCACCCAGAGAGACTGGGAGGCCTCCCAGGAAGCCGACTCCCCCTGGGCTCCCGGCCCACCGCGACCCATCCCAGCCTGTGCATGAGTCAGCAGCTGGGCCAAGGAAAGTGGAGGACCAGAGCCACCGCAGCTGGCTGGGCAGGGAGCCCGGCCTGGCTCTGGAGGCGGCATTCCTGCTGCTGCGGACATCCCCACCCCCACCCGCCCCCCATGCTGCGGCAATTCCCATGGAGAATCGACTTAAAGGGACAGCTGCCCTTTGCCAGCTGCTTCCCAGGCAAACAGGAACCCTACGCAGGTTGCTTAATTGATTCTCGCACAGATTTCATTACGGATGGCATTTTTTTTAATAAGCATGTATCATGTTTTTTGCACAAGAAGAAAAAGCCCCCAGGTTTTGGTAGGAGAAACCTGGGTCACCCTTCCAGTACTTCACTATGTGACACTGGGCAGGTGGTTCAGCCTCGGCTGTGGCTCCCTTTGGGAAGATGCAGGTTAACTGCCCAGCAGGGAGCAGGCTCAGCAAGGCGGGCTTCCTCCCTCCCAGTCGGAATCGACACACCTCCGGGCCACCTTTACCTGGCACGCTCACTGCTGCTGGTCCCCTCCTGCCCCACTCACCACGCCGAAGGGCCCAGTCCCTACGCTCAGACAACAGGGAACCCAAGAACCCAAGGGCCCGCGGGTCCTCTTCCCGCCTCCGAGGCGGTCAGCAGCACAAGCAGGACTTGCCCAGGTCCCTCCTCCAGGGGGTCAGCCATGATGCTGAGTCATAAGCAGAAAGTCACAGTCACACCACTAGCCAGAGAACCAAGTTCTAGACCAGCCCCGGCCCAGCCAGCTCTCAAGCCTGGCCTGGGAGCAGTGAGTGGGAGGATAAAAGCAGCCGCCCTCCAGGAGGGGTCCAGGTCAGTGAGCCTTGTCAGCCACAGGGGCACAGGCCAGGAGACCCCAAAGCACAGAAAGCTGCCCCTTCTGAGGACTGGGCCTGTGGAGGCACTGCTTGAGACCCCTCCCACTGAACCTCACAGGTGGAGCAAGCCGAGGTAAAGCCAGTAGAAAGGATGGTTGTGTATTCACAGGGAGAAAATGCCCCTATGCTCTTCTAAAGGACACTGGAGCAGCAGCCAAGATGTCCCCGAGAGCAAGTCCATCAGGTCTCAGATGGTTCCAGGGCCACACACACATTTTTAGAGCCTCAGAAACTTGCAAATTCTTTTTAACAGCATGCAAACTCTAATTCATAACCTCATTTCCAAAGATAACATACACACACTCAGATAAAGTTACACATTAATCTCACTCATTGACAGCAACATAAAAATTTTACATACAGTAGCCATTAAAAATATATGCTGATGGCCAAGCAGAATTTAATCAGGAATACAAGAATGGCCCAATATTGGAAAACCTACTAATATATTTATATCTATTTGTAACTCAAAAGAGGACTAACACACAATCATCTCACAGAGATTGGGAGACCACTCAATGAAACCCAACAGCCATTGTTAATTTTTAAAAACATAGTGTGCTGGGCATGGTGCACACCTGTGATCCCAGCAACTCAGGAGGCTGAGGCAAAAGGATCACAAGTTCAAGACCAGCCTGGACAAGTTAGCAAAGCCCTGCCTCAAAATAAAATAAAAAAGGGCTGGGGTTGTAGCTCAGTGGGAGAGCGCTTGCCTAGCATGTGAGGCACTGGGTTCGATTCTCAGCACCACATAAAAATAAATAAAGGTCCATCAACAACTAAAAATGTATTTTTAAAAACAGGGGGGCTGGGAACATAGCTCAGTGGTAAAGCACTTCCCTAGTACATGCAAGGCCTTGGGTTCCATCCCCAACACTGCAAGTAGCAATACTAGGTAATAATTTTAAAATCTTTAAAATTGTCTCCATAAAATAGGAATAAACAAACACTTCCTGTTTTAGTCAGCTTTTTCACTGCTGTGACTAAAGGATCTGACCATAACAATTTTTTTATTTTTTGGTGCTGGGGATTGAACCCAGGGCTCGTGCATGCGAGGCAGGTACTCTACCAACTGAGCTATATCCCCAGCCCTTAAAGGATCTGACCATAACAATTTTAAAGGAGGAAAAGTTTGAGAGCTCACGGTTTCAGAGGTCTTAGTCTGTAGAAGGCCACTCCATTCCTTGGAGCTGGAGGTGAGGCTGCACATGATGGGAGAAGAGTGTGGCAGAGGGAAGCAGCTCACGTGGTGATCAGGAAGCAGAGACTCACTCTCCAGATACAAATATAGACCCAGAGCCACGCCCCAGTGCCCACCTCCTCCGGCCACACCCACCACCTCAGGCACCACTCAGTTAATCCCAGGGATTAACTCACTGAGGGGTTAAGAGGCTCACAACCCAATCATTTCTCCTCTGAACCTTCTTGCATTGTCTCACACTTGAGTTTTTGGGGGACACCTCGCATCCAAACCTTAACACTTCCTTAAACATGATATATATTAACTTTCAGAGTTAGAAACAAATTAATTATCAGAGTCCACTATTATTAACATTGTTCTAAAGATACTGGACATTGTAATTAGACAACAAAAATGTCCTGAGACCAACAGCAAGTGCACCACTGTGGGTGGTGCCATGTGGTGTGGACCCACCCTGGAGACACAGGGAAAGCAGCTGAAGACTCACGCAGCCCACCACGGAGCACCACGCCCGCATGGCACCGCCAGACACGCGGGCAAGGGAGCTGACACCAAGCAACTCTCCTAACTGGGAGGGCCAACGTTCTGTTCTTCAGAATTTAAAAACAGAAAGACCTGAACAAATGAAAAGGTCTATAACATCTTCAGCTGGGAACCCTCAAATCATAAGGGGAGCAACTCTATCTAATTTGACCTATTAACATGCCAAGAGAATGGCTGGTTTTGTTTTGTTTTGTTTTACAATGCTGGGAACAGAACCCAGGGCCCCACATGCTAGGCAAGTGCTCTACCACTGAGACACACATGGCCCCAAAGAGAATAGCTTTTAAGAGCCTGTACAGCCAGGAGAATTCAGAATTTTGTAGGGCTTCTCATCCGATGTTACGACACACTGTACAGCCACACCTGTCATCCTGGTGACTTGGAGGCTGAGGTGGGGGACCACAAGCTCGAAGCCAGCCTTAGCAACTTAGCAAGACCCTATCTCAAAAACTAAAGAAGGAGAGAACGGGCCAGAGAAAAGTGGAGGAGGAAGCTGGGGGTGGACGCCAGCTGTGGGTCCTGGGAGCTGGGCATTCAGCGCTCAGCCTTCAGGCGGCTGGATCTCTGGCCAGGCTTCCTTTCCCTGAGCCTTTCGGGATGGGCTCTGCCACTTGTGACTGCAAGAACTGACCATCCTACATCCTAGGCGCACCGCTCTTAAAACCAACCCAAGGCCCAAGACCACCCTCTGCTGTGTCCCCCCAGACAGCGACCCCACCTCCGGGGAGACCTGGCAGTTCACGGATTGTTGGTTCCCGCCATTGCTTTCCCCATGGTCCCACCTCAACTGCAGTCAGCCACACCACACGTAAAGAAACGGGCAGGGCTGGGCTTCCCGCCCACTTCTTTATGGATCTACACAAAGGCAGCAGTCCCAGCCACTCGGGAGGGAAGCACCAGGCCAGCCGGGCAACTCCATGAGAATCTGTCTCAAAAACCAAAAGACCTGGGGACGCAGCTCAGTGTGAACTGCTCCAGGTGCAGTGCCCAGTACCAAAGGAAAAAGGAAGAGAGTTCAGTGCCACCACCTGCCACCACCTGCCACCGAATCCATGGCCTCAGGACGCCGGCTGGACCTGCAACGCAAGCTCAGGGCTTCTCCTGGAGGGTCCTTGGGCTCACCGCTGGGTGCTTAGTTCCTGCAGCAGTGTCTGCTGCCTTGGAGGCAGAGAACGTTCCTAGCCCAGAGAAGCCACAAGGCCAGCTGAGTGACTGAGGAAGGCCAGTGGCCCAGCATGGGAGTGGACAAATCAAGGGCAGGAATACAGCACAGTCGCCCAGGTTGTGAAGACTGTCCTCCAAAAAGAAGAGGTTTCAAAAACTGAACTCAGGAGCAGTAGCCCATTGAGGAAAAGCACAAGTCGGGTCTCTGTTCAAGCTGAGACAAAGTCCATCAGGACCAGAACTTTCAACAGGAAAGGAAAAAACAGAACATGGATTTTTAATTTTTTCAGAGAAGGAAAAGCCTTTTAAAGTAGAACACAAGAGGTAAGAAAGACAGATTGATTAAAAACATGGAAAATAGAAATT
Source organism: Sciurus vulgaris (assembly GCF_902686455.1). NCBI lineage: Eukaryota > Metazoa > Chordata > Mammalia > Rodentia > Sciuridae > Sciurus > Sciurus vulgaris. The sequence continues at coordinate 176,927,786 of NC_136465.1, forward strand.
ATGAATATACAACAACAAACACACCATTATTATGCACCAATAAAAATATGAAAAGGAGAAAAAAAGAACCACACACCAAACTACATAAAAACTTGGAAGTTCTACAGGGGAAGAAAGCACGCAGACCCTCCAAAGCCACGCAACTACGCAAAGCAAGTAAAACCACGCTGGAAAAGAAGGCGGCTCCTGAGAAGACTCTCTCAGTAAGAACCAAGTCCTGCACACCGCCTAAGAAAACCCGAGGACGCGAGAGAGGCGCGTCCCCCGAGAAACGCCAACCCCACTGCTACCTCTGACCTATCGGGCCTGCAAGGACAAGAGTGCCGGCCAGGGCCGGGGCTCAGCACTGGCCCAGCACGTGTGAGGCACTGGGTTCCATCCTCAACACCACGTAAAAACAAACAAATAATATAAAGGTCCTGTCCATCCACAAAAAAACAATTAAAAAAAAAAAAAAGAATGCCTGACAGGTCTCAAGTTAATGAGGACCAAGGACACCTTGCCCTCAGTGGGGACATCCACTGGTAAAACATCTATGGGGACAATGGGCACGCCTCAGGTACTCGGGGCTGGCTGCAGCTCAGAGGTGGAGCCCTTGCCCAGCATGCAGGAGGCCCTGGCTCCACCTCAACCCACCAAAAAAAAAAGTGGGGCAGACGGATATTAAAGCCTTTAAAATTAAAGAAAAGAGCTTCCGGTGACTTAAATGCACATGGTGCACAGGGCAGGCCTGGAAGTGGGGCTGAAGGCTGGAGAGGGCAGAGGGCGCCTCCGGCCCTGCAGGGCGGCCTCTGGCGCCGTCTCCTGACTGCAGACTGCTGTCACAGTGTTCCCAACTCTGGGATGGTCGGGAGTTCAAATTAGCTGACACACCTGAAGCCCTTCCAGGTCATCCGAGTGTCACTGCTACCTTTGGAGACAGAACCAGAGAAAAGGAAGACTTGGTTTTCTCATTTGAATTTTCGTCACCTTTTCTATTTTGTGCCTTATAGCACATTTAACCATTCAAAAGGCAACCAACCAAAAGATGTTTAGACCAAGCAGCTAATTGGAACAATGCTCCGACGGGGAGGAAGTGCACAGAACCATATGTACATTCTGTATGAAGGGCACCTGTCTGTGAAGGAAGGCTGAGGGAGGCACGCCACGGGCCCCCAACACTCTGCAGCACAGCCCCGCCACACACACAGCTTCCCTGTGCAGATGCCACGCCAAACTTCCTTCCTGATCCACGATTCAACACTGCAGAAGCGGGAGGCCACCTGGGGACACCGCTGGCTCCAGCTGGACCCTGCACCAAGCACCCACACAGCTGCTGGGTGGACACTGGCAGGCCCGGCACTCAGGCTGGGTGAGGAGGCCGAGCAGAACCGGTCCCCCCAGAGCTCTTCTGGAGCGGGTTCACCACTGAGCAATGCAGACTCAGCCGCAGCCAGAGCCGGGAGGGCAGCAGCTCCCCCAGTGGGGCTCAGCAGAAACTGCACGCCGGGGAGGCAATGCGGGTGGTGTCCTCAGCACGCAGGGCCCACCTGCAGGACTGCCAGGCCAGGGCAGGACACAGCAAAGGTGCCAGAAGTGGGACACAGAGCTGGGTTAGTGGCTTGTGCTTGTCCTCAGGGGACTGGGGAATCTGAAAGGTCTGGTGCCTGTCCTTGCCAGCGCCCAGCCTGGGTCCATGCAAGGCTGCCTGGATGAAGGACCTCCCGGGAGTGCACGTGCTCAGCCACGGACTCTGGTCAGCTCTGGCCACCTCCCAAAGGTGGGGGTCAACTGGTCTCTGGGGAAGAGTGCAAGGCAGCCCTTGACTCTCTGGAAACTTCCCCACACTGCAGGGCCAGCGCAGGATGAATAGCCCTCTGTGGCCCCTCAATGAGCCCTTCATCAGCTGTACCTCTCCAGCTCAGGGCCCCTCCCTCCCCGGGCACAAAAGACAAAGGAGCTGCCCAGGGAGGGCCCGGGCTACCCTGACAAGGCCCTTGGATGAAGAACTGGTCAGTCGGGTCCCCACGTGAGCAATCCAGAGGGCCTGGCCCAAGGGCAGCATGGGGTTTCAATGATGCAAGGAGCCAGGCAGGCCTCAAACCCGTGCCTGGCTCCTCATCACCCCATCTCCTTCGGGAAGAAGTTCAGGCTTCTTCGCCAGACAAGCCAGGCTTTCCTGACCCCCAGGACTGCTGTATGGTCCCCCAAAGCTGAAGCCAGCCTTGGTTCTTCTTCCCTGACCAAATGCCCAGCAAGTCTCTGTTCTGGCACGGCCCGTGGGAGCCAGCCCACACCTCCTGGGGGGCCTCCCCGCCACCCACCCTATGCCAGGCTTCCCTGAGCAGTGGTGCCTTGGAAGTGTGCCACAGGCTCCCTGTTCCCAAGCACCTGGATCCCCTGTGAGCGCCCACCCAGAGCTCCTTGCCTGGTCCCCCTGCGTGCCCACCCAGAGCTCCTTGCCTGGTCCCCCTGTGAGCACCTACTCAGAGCTGCCTCACCCCTCTGACCTTCACTTGCCTGAGGAGGAAACAGGCTCAACCTGAGCCACGTCAGCTGGCAGGACCAACCCACAAGCTACATCTGCCCTCAGGGCCACTTCCTCAACTCTAGGCTATGTCCTGCTGGCTCTGTCTTGCCAGGGTCCTTGCCCCTTGCTGAACAGGGTGTCCTGGTCCCCAGCATAGGGCAGGCCCACGACAGGAAACCTGTGGACATGGAACAAATAAATGTGGGACTGTAGGTTTGGGGCACTCCAGCGGCCTTACCTCACCAAGCCATGTGAGCAGCAGCCTCGCTCACGGCCGCATCTGAGATCCACAGTGTGAAGCGCGTAAAGCACAGTGATCACCCCAGTGACCCGTCTCATGGCTAAGAAAACCAGGCTGCCCGGCAAGTCCTCAGTGGCGGCTGGGATTCATATCCAATCCTGTGCCTGCTCTATGCCAGCACAGCGTGAGGTCCTGGGTCCAAGGACCCCGAGACCCCTTTCAGGGGCTGGGGCTTCCACCAGGGCCACCACAGGCAGGCACCAGATCACAGTTCCCTCAAAGCAGACTTCTGTGCTCCCTTCTCAGTGGCAGTGCCAGCAAAACCTCCCTGGAAACCCAGTGAGCAGCACTGCCGGGCACCCACTACCTCGCTGCCCAGAGTGCCCATGGGCCGGCGCGGCCTTTCCTGAGCACAGAGCTCAGGTCGGATCGGCAGCTCCAGATTCACATTCCCAGCTATGGGCTCGCCACGGCTGCAGCCAGATCCAATTCCTAACTGCTGCTTCTCTCTGATACGGAAAGTGGCCCCGATGCCTGCCCAGCTGCTGTGTGTGCTCCTGAGTCATTTCTTGGGCTGACACTGACACTCAGAAGCACCTGTCCCAGATAGACAGCAGCAGCAAGCGCCTGGGCGGCCACACCACCCACAGCCACCACTCCCCAACCGCCAACTAGTGCACTATGCTCCTCCTCCAGGCGCGACATGGCCCAAGGGAGTCGCACACCCAAGAAGCCTGGAGCCCACCACCTGCACCAGCTGTGGGGAACCACAGAGGGCACCCGGGCCCAGGAACTCCGTGCCCGCTGGGGAACCATCTGCCCGCCCAACTCCTGCTCACTCACCAGCTCTGGGTTAGAGCCAGACTGGTCCCCAAGGCCGTGAGCCCACATCACATCCACACTGTGCCCTGCACTTGCTCTAGGTTCCCGGGTCCAGCCAGCATGTGCAGGGCACTTCCCATGGACTTAGACACAAGCTAGCACATGCTCCCAGAACGAGGGCAGACCCCAAGGACCAAGGGGACCTTCGGCTGTGTTATTTCAAGGTCGTCTAGCCTACTCCCTTTGGAGGCTAGAAAACGCAGATACCCCACCTCAGTCCCAGGTGGCCCTTCAGACCTGGGGTATCCTGGCCCCTCGCTCAATCCCTGGCCCTCTGCTGAGCACGGGTCCTCTGTCACACCCCTCCTCTGCTCGTGCTCTGTGGCCATCTCCACTGGATACCTGTGCACCAGGACCAGGCTACACAGCAGGAAGGGAGGCCACACCTCTCCTCAGAGAAATGGACCTGTGCAGCTTGAGATGGACAGGCCACAGAATGGAGTCCAAGGGAACTGGGTCCCAGCCCACTGCTGCTGTTGGACCCTGAACCAGAGCCTCCACCCAAATCACGCTGGCTCCGTGTGCCCACAGGGTGACCCCCCAACCCAGAGGCGCCGTCAAGAGGAAGCGTGCATGCTGCCCACACACCTGGCACTTGGGGGGGGGGGTGCTCTGGGAAAGCTTCAGCTTCCTGAGACTCAGGTGAGGCTCCTGCAGGCCACAGGCCTGGACAAAGGTGACCTCATCCCCACTCAGAAGGCAGCAAGGGCTTGCTGCAAGGGAGGACTCCCCAGGGCTGCCAGGCAGGAGGAAGCTGCCAACCCAGTCCCCAGCACCTGGGTGTGCAAGGTGGGCCTGTAGGACAGGGAGGCCAACGGGAGGACACAGCTCTTCACGGAAGGTGGAAGCAGGGTCTCAGCTCCATGTCCCTGAACCCAGCATGCATGTGGCACTGATCACCTGAGCAATCGGCCGATTATCAAAGGTGCTTTTCGCAGGCGGGGTTGTTTTAAGCCATTAAGAGCCTGTACGGCAGGCTGGTGTCCCAGAGCCCGGAGCCTTGAGCAGTGACCCAGGTCGACTTCCCTCCATTTGCATAAGAGGAAACCCAGAGCCAGGGAAAGGGCCTTCTTCACAGGCCTGCTGTCACATACAGTCTCTCTGATGCCCGAGCCCCCAGGTCTGCCCCTCACTCCCTCCTAGGGAAAGAAAGAGCAGTGTCCAGTCCTACTCGGCCCAGAGAGCTGCAGTGATTTCCCCAAAGCAGCACAGCAAATGAATTGCAGACCTTTCTCTAGCCTTACCTGGTAAGGCCCTGTGAGGAAGGCCTCTCTCTAGGGCCACCTCCCCGAGACTTGACCACTGTCCCCACTCAGTGGAGCCCCTCCACCAGCCTACCTGACAAGCCCATGGCAGCTTCCTCTGCTCCCATGGGGTTGTCTTGGGCATCCCCCACGCTACACAGGGTCCACAGCCAGCACCAACACTGAGGGGAGCTCAGATGGGCGAGGAAGGGGAGACCAGGCCACACAAGACTGGCAGCAGGAACCCCGCAGAGAGGGCAGGAGCCACAGAGGTGAGACAGGGGTACACGCAAAGTCATGTGGTTGCTGCTGCAAAGGTGCTTGGGCAGCCATGTTTCAGAAAGAGCTGAAGCCCAGGTCAGGGCCCCCGCAGGACCTCCTTCTCCTGAGCCTCTGTCCCCTGTGAAGGGGCCAGTGCCCCTGCACTCTGCCATGAGGACAAACGAGAGTGCAGAGAAGACACACTCACAGAAGCTGGGCTTCCCCCAGTCACACAGGAAACGCAAGCTTCTCACACACACACACACACACACCCCAAATCGTTTTGTATTCTGCTTTCCTTCCTTTCTCTGTCAATAGTTTTGCTCCCAAGAGTGAAAAGCACTTTTCGACATGCACAGCACCTCCAAATGCAAGGGGTTCTCCCACTGACAACATCGGCACTCCACCTGCCAGTCAAGGAAACAAAAGCTACGCCCCCTTTCACATGCCACTGACATTGCTCAGGGCTACACAAGCCATTGGACAGCAGCAAGATTATTTTAAAAACTCAAGCAAGCTGGGTGTTTGTCTCACATCCTGTCAGATAAAAAGTGTTTGTTTAGAAGGAGGGGGTCCCCCAAAGTGAGCTGCTGTCTCTTCTCCAGACCTGGACTGCACAAGGGTCCTCCACCAGCTGGCGGCCCCAACCCTGTGAGCCCACACGAGCCCGGAACCGGTCTGCAGGGGCGATCAGCGGACACAGTCCATCTCCCAGTCCCTGGAGGGGCAAGCTTGAGCTCCTCTACCCTACACGCCCTCCCCGATGTTGCCCCGCAAATTAAGGAAACTGCACCTGCTCTGATGGGCCTCAGCCTCCTCGCCCGTGCAATGGGCTGCAGGAGGAGGGGTTAAGACAGGGCACCTGACACATCCCTTTTGTGCCAGCCAGGACCCCCTTGGAGCCTTCCTACGTGTCTCTACCAATGACATTCCGAGATGCTTTCTGAGCCACTCCAGCTCCCCCAGGATGGGGCAGGTCCTGTAATCCAGGACACATCTCCTGCCAGGAGGCAGGGAGCAAGTTGCCAAGGTCACCCTGTGCCCCCAGGTGGGGCAAGGTCCCCAGGCACAGGGAGCCCAGGCCTCCCAGAACACGATGGTCAGGCAGACTGGCCACTGCCTCTCCACTTGATGGGCAGAGCAATTAATCTGTACCCCACAGGAACCTGTCTTCCTGTAGGCGGAGGCCTCTGTGTCAGAGGCCCACCTTTGCAGAGCACGACCTGGCCACCCACTCCTGCCAAAAACTAGCAGTGAGGCCACTGAGGTCCATGCTGCTGGGATTCAGTCAGCTGACCCAGCTGGGTCCATGAACACTGGCTGGGAGTGACACCGGTCACTGGCTGCTGGAGGGTGGGGGATAACTGCACTGGGGGAGGGGTGGCAGCCAGCCCCTCCCCCTTAGGAGCTTTGGTGTCCATCTATAAAATGGAGCAAGGTGTGGTAACTGGACAGATCAGTGGCCACTGACCCTGGCTGATGCCCCCAGCCACAAAGGGAACACGTCAACACCACAGACTCAGGGTCCCAAGGAGCTCTAACTCAGATGCCCAAGTGGGGCAGAGGAATGGCAATCCTGGTTCTAAAGTTCCTGGTGGTCCTTTGTGAAGGTGCCCAACGTGGGCGAAAGGGGAGGTTAGCTGAGACGTGGGAGGAAGAGGTATGGTACCAAGCGGGTACCCCGAGGCACACAGGCTGGCCGGCCAGGAAGCCGGGGCTCATGCTGCAAAGTGAACCAAGCATGCGCAGTCACTGGGCCAAGAGCGACACAGGCCAAGCACCCTTGGCCCTTCCCCAATGCTCGGCACAGAAGCCCGGTTGGCCCAGAGGCAGGGACACTGGGGACCCTTGGGGAGATCATGTCTAGTCAGAACATGCCTGAGAGTCTTCAGAGCTGGGTTTAAAACAGCCCAGCCCCAGGGATGAGCAGACGCTGAGGCTCCACCCTGCAGCCTCCACCCCACATCAGGGCTTAGGTACTGGACAGTGAACCTGGTCCTCCTCGGGGAAGTCAACCAGCAGCTCCGCTCAACTCTCCTGTAAAATATGGAATCACAGCTCCTACTTTCCTGGGGCTGAGCATTCAGTAGGGTCTGGTTTACAAAGCTGCCCACTTAGGGGCCCAGAGTGAGGGGTAAGAGGGGTAAGGAGGAGTGGGAGGGGCAGCAGCCAGCCGTGGTGAGCAGATGGGATACAGGTACTGTGGGAGCCAGCCTGGCCTGTGTCAGAGGCTCAGCTCAGACCCCCCTGTCCTTGGCTCAGAACAGAGACCTCTGCCTGTGGAAGCAGGGGCAAGCCAAAATCCCAGGGGCTTCTGGCGTGAGCAGACGAAGCAGAGAACGAGAGCCTAGAAGGGTGCGTGGTCAGAGGCCTCCCCTGATGCTGGACCCCGAGACCCCTCTCAGCTCCACAGCCCCTGTATGGGGAAGCTCTTCACTACGTCCTGCAGTCACCTTCCTGTTCTGTACCAACTGTTTAAAGAGCTTCCCCTTAGCTGGATGTGATGGCACAGGCCTGGAATCCCAGCGACTCAGGAGGCTGAGGCAGGAGGATCACAAGTTCAAAGCCAGCCTCAGCAACTTAGAGAGGGCCTAGGTAACTTAAAGAAACCCTGTCTCAAAATAAAAAATAAAGAGGGCTGGGGATGGCTCAGTGGTTAAGCACCCCTGGGTACCAAAAAAAAGCTTGCCTTAAGCTTGGTGGACATCTGTCCACACTGTGGAGGTCAGACAGCAGCCCCTGAGAAATGGGGCTCCCAGGTTACCAGCCAACACAGAAGCCTTTCATGTACAATGAGGTCTGTCACGAGTTATTGAAGACAGCAAAGAACTGGATCCACGCTGAGCTTCCAACACGTCGAAACCAATTAAGTAAATTATGGCATATCCACTCAACTGTCGTGTAGTCATTTAAATCATGTTTGGAGTTTGAACAACATGGAGAATGTTCTAGGAATTTTAAGTGAAAAAGCGTGATTAGGAAATTTTCTGTACAGAATATCAAGTATTCCTAAGGAAGGCTCTGAAAAGACTGGAGGGCGAGATTTTGCCGACGTGATGGTGGGCTTCTGGGAAACTGGACTACAAGTCACGTCCCCCCTTCTTTTTCCAAGTTCTATAATGTAACATTTTTAATTGGAAAAACTTGGCTTTGGGTTTTAGGGACATTTTAAACAATATTCTGCTTGGAGCACCTCAGCCTCCTGGCTCAGCAGTTGCTCACAAGCCTGCCCTGCCCAGTGACGAGTCGGGGAGCCCCCTGCCCCACCCCCAGAAGGCGGAAGGCCCGAAAGGGGACACCCAGGTGGAGCAGTACAGCATTCTCACCCAGGCTGGGGGGTGCCAACGCAGACTCAGAGATATCCCTGTGGCTGTGGCCCTGCCTCCTTAGAGTGCGGGGCCCAGAATCCTCAGGTCCTGAACGACACGGGTCTCTGCCTCAGCAGCGCCTCCTGGGCTGCACCAGCTCCAGGAACAGAAGCCAGAACCCACAGACCTTAAAATAGACCCAGGAACCGAAAGGGGCCCTGCTCCCACTCCAAACAGCCAACTTCCTCCCCCCCATGCTGGCCCCCAGCCAGCTGAGACTGCCTTAGTGCTGGGGCCCCTAGAGGCCCAGGGACCCAGGGAGACCATCCCCAGTGATGCAGTGCAAAGCAGTCTGGACTTTGTTCTGTGTGCAGGCACTGGGCAGGGGTTTGCATCCTGGACGGTGACAGCTGCAGCTGGGGGACTGCACCTGACTGCCCAGTGCCCGTGCCCACCAAGCTCACTTGCTCCTGCCACTTCCCTGTGCATCCCATGTCCCTAGACAGTCTGTCTCCAATTCACAGACAGGACACCGAGGTCCAAAGGCTGCGGTGCGTGGCCAGAGCCCATAGCCTTGCCTTCTACCACATCTCCCACTGAATCCGCAAGCCAGCGTGTAAGCCCAGCTACGTGGCCTGTCCCTATTCAAAGGGCAGTCCTGGGAGCCCAGCACATGGTGGGTGCAGCCAAGGGCAGTGCTCCCTGGAAGGCAGCACCCCCTCCTGCAGCCTCTCCAGGTCACATCTGAATCCCAGCTCTGCTGCCCCCCAGCACAGTGACCTTGAAGAGTCACTCTCCCCTTAAAGTTCAGCTTCCTCACCTGTCAGACAGGGTAATGACAGAGCCTACCTCCACAGGAGCACAAGTGAAGGACAGCTGCAGGTGCTGGGCAGCTGGCCCGCAGCAGGCAGAGTCTCTGTGCTAACAGCTGGCCCACAGGTCACACCTGCCAATCTCCCTGAGACCAGGCACACAGGGTCCCACCAGCCACCAAGCCTCGGGAGTCTCGGCTCCTGCATCCGCCGGCCAGGTCCCACCCAGCCTCAGCCCTGCTCCAAGGTTTTGCCCACCAGGAAAACTGCCCCTGTGCAGTCACATGGCTGCAGTGCCTGCTCAGTGGCCCCTCCAGTTGGCTGGGAGCTCACAGTCCTACTGCCTCCATGATCTTCCTCAGCCAGGAGGCCCACCAATGGAGTAAGCGGGCAGTTGGCACTCTGAGGACAAGACTGGGCAGGCTGCAGCTCTGTGCGGCACCCAGCGCCTTCTACCCTTGTGGCTGGGGGCACAGTACCCTACTCCAAAGCTGAGTTCTCTGTCGGGACAGAGAACATAATGAGACCTGCCTCAGAGACTTACTTCAAGTACAAAGAAGGAATGCAAAACACGCCTTTGCTGGACACAGTGGTGCACGCCGGGAATCCCAGCAACTCGGACAGAGACAGTGGCTGAGGCAGGAGGATCCCAAGTTCAAGGACAGTCTATGCAACTTAGTGAGACCCTCAGCAACTTAACAAGACCCGCTCTCAAAATAAAAAATAAAAAGGGCTGGAGACGTAGCTCAGGGGTAAAGCACCCTGAGTTCAATCCCCAGTACCAAAAGCAAACAAGCAACAAACAAAACTCCACTCCCTTGACCTGCAGCACTCTACACGGGGTGAGGACCCCACACCACTAACAAGAGGTGAGCCCCAAAGGCCAGGCAAGGCTGCTCTGCCAGTCCTCAGTCACAGCAGGACCCAAAGACAAGAGTACAGCACAGGCCCCCCTCGCAGGACTCACACCCAGGCAGGTCCAGAGAGGCACACTGTCCCTGGAAGGGGGGCCTGGCTGCCTGGCCTGCTTGATCTGGTGTTCAGAGCCCAGGAGAAGGCTCACGTCTTATGTCTGCACTGCACATCTGGACAGGAACCACAGGTCTGTCCCAGCGCAGAGGTCCTGAAGCCCTACAGCAGCACCTCAGCCAGCGGCTCCTCTTCCACCTGGAAGCAACATCAACCTCCCGCTGGGCGTGGCCACAGCGCTGGTGCCTCCAGCAGGGTTTTCACTTCAGCTAGCAGTCCCCTGTGCACCTGGCTTCTCTCCGCCAGAGACTGTGCCCTCTCACCAAGCAGGGCCCAGGGTCAGCCGCACCTGGCACGAAGCAAGTGCTCAAGAGGCGCTTCCACCAGAAGCCCCGGCAGTCGAGAGTCACACCAGGCCTTTCATCCTGAGAGGAAGCAGCGGCCTGGTGCGGGAGGCCTGGTGGCTTTGTTCCATCTCCCAGAAACTGACTCAGAGGTGACAGCAGCTCGACCAGAGACTCCATGGACACCTTCAAATCACCTCAGTGGTCACAACCAGCTCTGGGTGACCAAAGCCATGATTAAACACAGCAACATCTGGAAGGTTTGGACGGGGCTGTGGCTCAATGGCAGAGCACTTGCCTGTCACGTGTGAGGTACCAGATTCGATCCTTGGCACCACATCAAAATAAATAAAGGTATGTGTCCATGTACAACTGAACGTATTTTCTTTTTTAAATCTGAGAGATTTCATTCACGCGAATGGGCCAGAGGAGACACAGCGTGCACTTTGCACGAGGCAGCCCTGCATGCACTCCCAGTCCCAAAGAAAATGAATGATCCATTCATAAATCTAACAGGTTATCACCACTGTAAGTGGGATGAGAAACGTAGTCCAAAGGAATACAATAGAAACAGAATTTTAAAAGCATAAAAAACAAGAACAAAACCCTACCCCTGACCCCACAGGCAGAGGCTAAAGGAACACTGGGTGGGTGTGCAGTTCCCACACGCCGGGTGGCTGGACCACCATCAGGCCCTGCTCTGCCTTGGGCACAAGTCCCTGTTAAGTTCCTCTCTGAACATCAAATTTCTCAGGTGAACCCTGAAAGAGGCGGGCCTCCTGAGTCCAGACTCCACTCTCCTGGGCATCCACACCCCTCATTTGCCAGTTCAGAAGTTCTTCGGTGTGTCTCGAGGTGTTTCCCAGGCACTGGCTCTGTCATGCCTCATGGAAGCACTGATGAGACCAGACCGGGCAATGCCCTCGAGGAGCTAGCTGGCGCCCGTCTCTGGGGCACAGTCGCACAGCCCCTTACAATGCCATGGGCATTGTAACAACAAAAAACCCCTAAGCGTCTTGACTGTCCCGTAGGGAGAACTAACAGCAGCAGAACAGGACTGTCTGCCAGGGGTCAAGGAAGGTCCCGCCTTGGAGCCGGGACTTAAAGGAAGATTGGTGGTGCTCGGGAGGCACACCAGCAAGGGCAGTTTTCCATGCAAAGAGCGCACAAAAAAGCCCAGAGGGTGACAGTGCCATAGGGACTGAGCTCAGGAGCAGGTAACAGGAGCACATGCGTGAGGGAGCTCGTGGGCAGGGAGGGGAGACATTGAGGTAAAGGCTTGAGCTGTAAGCACAGCAGGCCTGGCTGGGGACACTGGGTGGGAGGAAGCTGTGGGATCAGACTAGCCAGGGGTCAATCAGCTGTGCCACTTCCTCAGTGCTGTCCCTGGGCAAAGCTACTCACGGGTGACACAGAGCTTATATTCCCACTTGGCAAAGGCAGTAAGCAGTATGCCAGGATGAAGCTGTCAGAGCAAAAACAAAGCACCTGCACATACTAAGTGCCTCCTAAGTGCTAGGTGCCATTATTACTATTCTTGAGGTTCCTAGGGGGCAGGGTACATCTAAGAGGGAGAGATGCTCCCAGGTCAGGGCGACGGTGGACAGTGGAAGTGGGGAGGGGCTGCTTGGCGTTGCTGAGGCTACAGGGCTGAGGATCTGCAGCAGATGGTCCTCAGACCCCTCCCAATTCAGATATTCCATGCCAGGTGACAGGTGGGCCTGCCAGGCTGACACACAGTAGGTGCTCAGGGAATGTTTGCTGAATGAATTAATGAGGACCTTCCCATTTCTATTCAAAACTGGATCTGGATACTTTTTCTGAGACAAAACCACTGAAACCTGTTCTGTCCGTCCCCACTTCAGAAGCCACCCCCACTGCATGGGTTCCTGTCAGGAGAAGTGCTCACTCCCAATAGACTGGGCTAGGACCTGCCCCCTGAGAAGCACCTGGTGCTAAGCCTGCCTCCCACAAAACACTTCACAGGTATCCCCTCTCCACCCAGCTTCGGGGCGGGGTGTGGCTGCCACGTCCCTGCTTCTGTGTGACCTTAGTGGGGATGCATTCCCTCTTTGGGACTGAGAGTCTGCAAAGATGAATGAAAGGGGCACTGGTAGAACCTGAAAAGCTGCTGTCCCTTCAGAAATCCCCAACCCAGGCAGGGCGGGGGCGAGGGGCTGCTGACAATGTGGAATGAAGTCACTCCCTGCCTGGAGAAGGGAGGGGTCTCTTCATGGAGAAAACGACAAACCAAGACTACAGGGGAGGGGGCTCCTTCCGGCTTGGGTCTGGGCCCATCCATCAGGATGGATTACCTCACACCGGGCTGGGCCAGCAGACCCCACCCACACCTGCAATCCCAGGCCCTTTTTCAAACAATAAGAGGCATCCCCACCCACACCAGCCAGCAATCCCACTAGAGAGGCAGCTATCCCCTAGCCCCGAGCCAAACCAGTGGGTTCTGGGCACAGAGGCCAACAGGTCCCTGGTAGAGCGATTGGAGAAGGCCAGGCAGGTACAGACAAAGGGTCAGCAAGCCAGAGACGTGGCCCTCCATGTGAGCTGGGGAGGTCCACTGCCCTGCCTGCTGGGTAAGGGTCTCCCCAGATCTCACTCCGTGCAGCAGCACTGAGGCCCCCAGGAGGTCTTCCTGGAGAAGGAAGGCCACTGGCAGAACCATCAAGAGGAAGAACAGAGGAAGACATCAGGATGGACAGAGGGAGACACCAAATGATCCGGGAAGCAGAAAAAGAGGGGGACGCAAGGGTGCGGGACACTCGAAGTATCAAAACAGAGCTGGAGACCCAGGGACACAGGAAAGACCCAGATGCAGGGGAGGAGAGCGCGTCGGGAGACTCAGAAACACGGAGATGGACATGCAGGGACAGACACGCAGAGCCTCTGAGAGGGACTTGCAGAGGCACACAGACACGGAGCTGGACACGCAAAAAGGGGCACACGGAGGCGGACACGCAGGGACCCAGAGGCAGGCACGCGGGGGCGTAGAGCAGGACGCAGCCCGCAGAGCCGCGCGGAGGCGCACCCGGCGACGCTCGCGACCGCGCCGGCCCCCCCGGCCCCGGCCTCGCCCCGCCGGCCCCGCCGGCCCCGCCGCCCACTCACCGAGGCCGCAGACCTCGCGGCGCAGGCTCAGGCGGCCGCGCTCCTCCGCTATGGCGCGCAGCATGTGCTGCAGCGAGCGCTCCTCGGCCTCCGCGCCGCCCGCAGGCTCCGGGGACGCGGCGGCGGCGGGGAGGGCGGGCGGCCCGGCCCGGAGCCCCGCGGGCGGCGCCGAGGCGCAGGCCCGGCCCGGCGGCCGCGCGGAGGCCATGCCGGGCCCCGGCTCATCGCCCGCGCCGCGCCCGCGGGGGCCCCCGGCGCGCCCCGCCGCCCCCGCCCCGACGCCGCCCGCCGCGAGCACCAGTGAAGCCACAATCCGCCTTTGTGCGCGTCGCCGTCGCCGTCCCCGCCGCCCGCCGAGCCCTCAGAGGCGAGCACACTGCGCGGCGCCGCCGCCGCCCGCGCGCCCCAGCCCGCCAGGCCCCGCCCCCGCCGCCCAGGCCACACCCCCGCCGCCAGGCCCCGCCCCGAACCGCCCCCGGGGCGCCTGGCCCCGCCCACCGCGCCGGCCCGCGGGGTCCTGCCTAGCACGCCCCCTGCGCGGTGGCTCCGGCCTCGCGCCGCGTCTCCCGAGCTCCCCGTCACCTTCCCTCGGCGCCCGCCTCCTCCAGGCCCTTCTCCGAGGTCCGGAACGCCCGCGGCATCGCCCCTGAGCCCGCCCCAGCCGCCCGCTGATATTGTCACCGCCTCGGCCTTGCCCTCCCGCCCCGCCGAGCCGCCTGGGCTGCTGTCCTCCGGGAGCCTTCCTGGAACCGTCCTGGTTTCTAGGAGGAAGTGCCTTCGAACCCAGCAAAAGGTCTCCTGGGGGACATGGTGGCGAAGTCCCTCCCGCCGCGCACTGACCCCTCGGCACCCACGCGGTGCGGCAGGAGCCTCGGTTTCTCCGCTGGACGGCGACGAGTGTGGGGTTCTCCCTGTCCCGACAGCCTCGGATGACTGCGATGCGGGGCCAGAGGTGGGCGAGGTCTGCGGGGCCTGTCCTCTTGCAGGCTCCTGTGCCGAGAGCGGAAGACCCCCAGACCTCGCCCGTGGTGGCTGATGGCCCGTACCAGGACAGGAGGTGGTGGTGGAGAGACCAGTGCTGCCCCCACCCCCGCCCGTGTCTGGGGTACTCTTCTCCCATCCTCCTAAAACTTGCTTCCTCCTTTCCCTTGGGCCCCAGATGTCACCTCTTCATAAGAGTCTTCCTTGACCACCTTTCCTAAAACGCCACCTCCCCTGCCTGTCCCCTTGCTCTGCTTGTTTTTCTACGGCACAACACCCTTACCTCCTCCGCAGAACGCATCAAAGCAGAAGTTCTGCTGACTGCCTGACTCCCCCACAGGGAAGGTCTGTTTTCTGCATAGCTGTGTTCCCAGGGCCTAGAACCGTTGCCTGGAATTCATATGCTGAAGCCCTAACTCCCATGTGACAGCTTTTAAAGATAGTGCCTATCAGGAGATAATCATAGTTAAATTAGGTCATGGACGGGCCCGGATCTAATAGGACTGGCAGCAGGCACTCTCCTCTGAGCTCCACAGGGCAGGACCCTGTCTGACTCTCCAGTCCTCAGTGCCAGGCACAGGAGGGTGAGCACTTGGCCTTGGGTGTATTTCCCTTCCCATCTGGGCCTGCATCCCCAGGACTCTGTGTGAGGGTGAGGGCCTCCAGTCCTGCATCTAGAGCTCTGGGTTTGCACTGGCGGGAGAAGGAGATGGGAGGCAGGCAGTGCAGTGGGTCTTCCCTCTTTGCCTCCCAAACCTCCCAGTATCACCTCCTTTCCACTGCTGTTCCTCTGCCCAGGCTGTTCCCCACCTGAAATCTTGGGACACTGACTGCCTGCAGACTAACTTTCCCTGGAAGCCCCTTTGGCTAACTTGACCAAAGCACTGTTTTTAGCTGCTGCACAGACGTCCTGTCCCATCCCTCACAGTTGCCTCCCTAGATTCTGAGCCAAAGGACCAGCATCTGATCATTCATCCCATTTTCCCTGGCAACCAGCCCAGCGCGGGTGCCAGAAAATATTTGTTGAATGAACAAATCACTTGGACTTCCCCCTTTCTTATGTCAGTAATACTCCAGGTATTGCTCAGGCAGGGGATTTTCTAACATCAGCAAAGGGAAAGTTATATTTGGATGGAAGAGGGCAGAAACAGCGCTCAGGTCTCCACATGCCAGTTCTTCCATCTTTGTGCAGCTTAGTGGGTATGTCAGTTCATGGGAATTAAGCAGGTTGTAACTTGGAGGTGTCTATGCATTTTTCTGTATACAAATATCAGAATATAAAATAGAATCAGAGAAAATATTTAAAAGCAAAAGGATTTGAAACTCTTGAAAAAATTCTGGTTTAGCCATATTTCCTATGATGATAAAAATGTTCTCTATGAAAGATGTGAAATCCACTTTTAAAGTGTTGAGCAAAAACTATAGAGGTTGGGGGTGTAGCTCAGTGGTGGAACTGTGTATAAGGCCCTGAGTTCAAGCCCAAGCCCTAAATATATAAATAAATGTAAGGAGAATTCCATGGCTTTGTTTGTTAAAGGTGGTGATGTTTTATTGTTTCTACTGTACAATAAAAGAAATGCTACATAGCCTTGCCTAAAATTATAGATTAACTGTTCAGGGTTAACAAGAAATAAATTATTCTGTAGAATGTGCAACAATTAGCTTTGTAGGAAACTATTTTTTTCCTTCATCATTCATTATTATATAGCATGTAAGGAAAAATAAAACTGTCTTAAGATTTAAAATTTGAGAAATCTATGGCAAGATTTCTGAAGTGCATTGATTGAGCTACACTTTCAGATGTAGCTGGAATGTACGTATGAATATGTATGGAATATACATATTCCATAGCCTGAATCTACTTAAAACGAGCATTAGCCTGCCTCACTCATTCCCCTCCTCCCTGAAATATGGGGGAGGCCATTGTTTTGGCCTAGGCTCCTACACTGGGCCCCAACAGAGTAGGCTAAAAACCAAAGTGGACTTACTCATCCCAGAGTTCCATGCCACCAAACCAAAATTAAACTGTTTATCTACCCTTCTGAGAAATCGGAATTAGAGCGATAACAGCCAAATTCCCAAAAGACTGGTTTTTAACTGGCATGAATATGAAGTCTCTTTACCCTTTATCAAAAAGATGAGCTGGGGATATGGTTCAGTTGGCAGAGTGCTTGCCTCGCCTGCACAGGCCCTGGGTTCGATCCCCAGCACCACACACACGAAAACGGTTACTGAAAGAGCCTATTAGCCAGCTATTTCTCTGTTACCCTCTTCCCTCCACTCCACCGTACAAAACCCACTGTTCCACTATTGCCGGGCAGGAGCCCTGCCTATTTCCTAGGATGGAGGCTACCCAATTCATGGATTGCCACAAAAGCCAGTTAGATCTATAACTAAATTTGTTTTCGATTTTGTCTTTTTACAAGAGACCATTGAAAAGAAAAGATTATGTAGGCAGAACGATGATCCCAAAGATGTCCACATCCTACTCCCTGGAGCCCTGATAATGTATACATTACCTTAGCTGGAAAAATAGACTTTGTAGGGTGATTAAGAGCATGGATTTTGATCCCATTATGTACAATTCTAACGCATCAATTACATAACGCATCAATATGGAAAACGAACAAAAAAAGAACATGAATTTTGAAATGCAGAGGTTATCCTGGATTACCAAGGTGGGCCCAACCTAATCACATAAATTCTTTTTTTTTTTTTATTGTAAACAAATGGCATACATGTTGTTTCTCTATTTGTACATGGAGTCAAGGCATACCATTTGTGTAATCATAAATTTACATAGGGTAATGTTGTTTGATTTATTCTGTTATTTTTTCCCTTCACCCCCACCCCTCCCACCCCTCTTTTCCCTCTATACAGTCCTTCCTTCCTCCATTCTTACCACCCTCCTTATCCCTAACCCTAAACATAACCCTAACCCTAACCCTAACACTAACCCCTCCCACCCCCCAGTATATGTCCTCATCCGCTTATCAGTGAGATCATTCGTCCTTTGTTTTTTGAGATTGGCTTATCTCACTTAGCATGATATTCTCTAATTTCATCCATTTCCCTGCAAATGACATAATTTTATCATTCTTCACAACAGAGTAGTATTCCATTGCATATATATGCCACAGTTTCTTTATCCATTCATCAACTGAAGGGCATCTAGGTTGGTTCCACAATCTGGCTATGGTGAATTGCGCAGCAATGAACATTGATGTGGCTGTATCTCTGTAGTATGCTGATTTTAAGTCCTTTGGGTATAGGCCAAAGAGTGGGATAGCTGGGTCAAATGGTGGTTCCATTCCAAGCTTTCTGAGGAATCTCCATACTGCTTTCCAGAGTGGCTGCACTAATTTGCAACCCCACCAGCAATGTATGAGTGTACCTTTTTCCCCACATCCTCTCCAACACCTATTGTTGCTTGTGTTCTTGATAATTGCCATTCTAATTGGGGTGAGATGGAATCTTAGGGTAGTTTTGATTTGCATTTCTCTTATTACTAGAGATGTTGAATATTTTTTCATATATCTGTTGATTTCTTGTACATCTTCTTCTGTGAAGTGTCTGTTCATTTCCTTAGCCCATTTGTTGATCGGATTATTTGTATTCTTGGTGTAGAGTTTTTTGAGTTCTTTATAGATTCTGGAAATTAGTGCTCTATCTGAAGTATGATTGGCAAAGATATTCTCCCACTCTGTAGGCTCTCTCTTCACATTACTGATAGTTTCCTTTGCTGAGAGAAAGCTTTTTAGTTTGAATCTATCCCAGTTGTTGATTCTTGCTTTTATTTCTTGTGCTATGGGAGTCCTGTTAAGGAAATCTGATCCTAAGCCAACAAGGTGAAGATTTGGACCTACTTTTTCTTCTATAAGATGCAGGGTCTCTGGTCTGATTTCAAGGTCCTTGATCCATTGTGAGTTGAGTTTTGTGCAGGGTGAGAGATAGGGGTTTAATTTCATTCTGTTGCATATGGTTTTCCAGTTTTCCCAGCACCATTTGTTGAAGAGGCTATCTTTTCTCCATTGCATTTTTTGGCCCCTTTGTCTAGTATGAGAAAATTGTATTTATTTGGGTTTGTGTCCATGTCCTCTATTCTGTACCATTGATCAACCTGTCTATTTTGGTACCAATACCATGCCATTTTGTTACTATTGCTTTGTAGTAGAGTTGAAGATCTGGTATTGCGATACCCCTGCTTCGCTCTTTTACTGAGGATTGCTTTAGCTATTCTGGGTTTCTTATTCTTCCAGATGAATTTCATGATTGCTTGCTCTATTTCTGTAAGATACATCATTGGGATTTTAATTGGAATTGCATTGAATCTGTATAGCACTTTAGGTAGTATGGCCATTTTGACAATATTAATTCTGCCTACCAAGAGCATGGGAGATCTTTCCATCTTCTAAGGTTTTCTTTAATTTCTTTCTTTAGTGTTCTGTAGTTCTCATTGTAGAGGTCTTTCACCTCTTTTGTGAGATTGATTCCCAAGTATTTTATTTTTTTTGATGCTATTGTGAATGGGGTAGTTTTCCTAATTTCTCTTTCTGAAATTTCATCACTTATGTATAAAAATGCATTGGATTTATGAGCATTGATCTTGTAACCTGCTTTTTTACTAAATTCACTTATGAGTTCTAAGAGTTTTCTGGTGGAATTTCCAGGTTCCTCTAAATATATAATCATGTCATCAGCGAACAGGGATAGTTTGAGTTCTTCTTTTCCAATTCGTATCCCTTTAATTTCTTTGGTTTGTCTAATTGCTCTGGCCAGAGTCTCAAGAACAATGTTGAATAGAAGTGGTGAAAGAGGGCATCCCTGCCTTGTTCCAGTTTTTAGGGGGAATGCTTTCAGTTTTTCACCATTTAGAATCATATTGGCCATGGGCTTCACATAGATGGCCTTTACAATGTTAAGGAATGTTTCCACTACCCCAATTTTTTCTAGTGTTTTGAGCATGAAGGGATGCTGTATTTTATCGAATGCTTTTTCTGCATCTATTGAAATAATCATGTGATTCTTGACTTTAAGTCTGTTGATACGGTGAATGACATTTATTGATTTCCGGATGTTGAACCAACCTTGCATCCCTGGGATAAAACCCACTTGATCGTGGTGCACTATCTTTTTAATATATTTTTGGATGCGATTTGCTAAAATTTTGTTGAGAATTTTTGTGTTGATGTTCATTAAGGATATTGGTCTGAAATTTTCTTTCCTCAATGTGTCTCTGTCTGGTTTAGGTATCAGGGTGATATTGGCTTCATAGAATGAGTTTTGGAGAGTTCCCTCCTCTTCTATTTCATGGAATACATTGAGGAGTATTGGGATAGAACTCGGCTGAGAACCCATCTGGTCCCAGACTTTTCTTTGTTGGTAGGCTTTTGATGATCTCTTCTATTTCATTGCTTGAAATTGATTTATTTAAGTTGTGTATGTCCTCCTCGTTCAGTTTAGGTAATTCATATGTCTCTAGAAACTTGTTGATGTCTTCTAAGTTTTCTGTTTTGTTGGAGTATAGATTTTCAAAATAGCTTCTAATTATGTTTTGTATTTCACTCGTGTCTATTGTGATATTTCCTTGTTCATTCCGAATTTTAGTAATTTGAGTTTTCTCCCTCTTTCTCTTTGTTAGTGTGGCTCACGGTTTATCAATTTTGTTTATTTTTTCAAAGAACCAACTATTTATTTTGTTAATTTTTCCGATTGTTTCTTTTGTTTCAATTTTGTTGATTTCGACTCTGATTTTAACTATTTCCTGTCTTCTACTACTTTTGATGTTGGTCGGCTCTTCTTTTTCTAGGGCTTTGAGCTGTAGTGTTAAGTTGTTTATTCGTTGATTTCTATTTCTTTTGTTGAATGCGCCCCATGAAATAAATCTTCCTCTAAGTACTGCTTTCATAGTGTCCCAGAGATTTTGATATGATGTGTCTTTGTTCTCATTTACTTCTAAGAATTTTTTTATTTCCCTCCTGATGTCTTCTGTTATCCATTCATCATATAATAGTGTATTATTTAATCTCCAGGTATTGGAGAAGTTTCTGTTTTTTATTCTGTCATTTATTTCTAATTTCAATCCATTATTATCTGAGTACAAGGTAGTATCTCTATCTTCTTGTATTTGCTAATAGTCGCTTTGTGGCATAAAATATGGTCTATTTTAGAGAAGGATCCATGTGCTGCTGAGAAGAAAGTGTATTCGTTCTTTGTTGGATGGTATATTCTATATATGTCGGTTAAGTCTAAATTGTTGTGTTACTGAGATCTATGGTTTCTTTATTCAATTTTTGTTTGGAAGATCTATCCAGCAGTGAGAGAGGTGTGTTAAAATCGCCTAGTATTATTGTGTTGTGGTCTATTTGATTTCTGGAATTGAGAAGGATTTGTTTGACGTACATGGATGAGCCAATGTTCGGGCCATAGATGTTTATGATTGTTATGTCTTGCTGATTTATGCTTCCCTTAAGCAGTATGTAATGTCCTTCTTTATCCCTTCTGACTAGTTTTGGCTTGAAGTCCACGTTATCTGAAATGAGGATGGATACTCCAGCTTCTTTGCTGTGTCCGTGTGCATGGTATGTTTTTTCCCATCCTTTCACCTTTAGTCTATGGGTATCTCTTTCTATGAGATGAGTTTCTTGCAGGCAGCATATTGTTGGATTTTCTTTTTAATCCAGTCTGCCAGTCTATGTCTTTTGATTGATGAATTCAGGCCATTAACATTCAGGGTTATTATTGTGATATAATTTGTATTCCCAGTCATTTGACTCATTTTTGTTTTTTGACATGATTTGGTTTCCCCTTTATTTGGCTATTCCTTTAGGCTAGTTCCTCCCGTTGCTGATTTGCATCGTTGTTTTTCATCTCTTCCTCATGGAATATTTTGCTGAGAATGTTCTGTAATGCCGGCTTTCTTCTTGTAAATTCCTTTAGCTTTTGTTTATCATGGAAGGATCTTATTTCGTCGTCAAATCTGAAAGTAAGTTTTGCTGGGTATAAGATTCTTGGTTGGCATCCGTTTTCTTTCAGGGCTTGGTAAATGTTGTTCCAGGCCCTTCTAGCTTTTAGGGTCTGGATTGAAAAATCTCCTGATATCCGTATTGGTTTCCCCCTGAAGGTAATTTGATTCTTTTCTCTCGTGGCCTTTAAAATTCTGTCTTTATTTTGTATGTTAGGTATTTTCATAATAATGTGCCTTGGTGTGGGTCATTGTAATTTTGTGTATTTGGAGTCCTATAAGCCTCTTGTACTTGGTTTTCCATTTCATTCTTCAGATCTGGGAAATTTTCTGATATTACTTCATTGAATAGATTGTTCATTCCTTTGGTTTGTTTCTTTAAGCCTTCCTCAATTCCAATAATTCTTAAATTTGGCCTTTTCATGATATCCCATAATTCTTGTAGATTCTGTTCATGATTTCTTACCATCTTCTCTGGTCAACTTTGTTTTCACGATTAAATATTTTGTCTTCAATGTCTGAGGTTCTGGCTTCCAGGTGTTCTATCCTATTGGTTATGCTTTCTATGGAGTTTTTAACTTGGTTTATTGTTTCCTTCATTTCAAGCATTTCTGTTTGTTTTTTTTTTCAGTATCTCTAACTCTTTATTGAAATGATCTCTTGCTTCCTGTATTTGCTCTTTTAACTGTTGATTGGTGCGATCATTCAATGCCTGCATTTGCTCTTTCATCTCCTCCTTCAATGCCTGCATTTGCTCTTTCATCTTCTCGTTTACTTCCCTGATTGTTTTAATTATGTACATTCTGAACTCCCTTTCTGACATTTCTTCTGCTGTGCTGTCATTGGGTTTTATTGATATAGTATCTAGGTTTGTTTGGGACATTTTCTTCTCTTGTTT
Organism: Sciurus vulgaris; assembly: GCF_902686455.1. NCBI lineage: Eukaryota > Metazoa > Chordata > Mammalia > Rodentia > Sciuridae > Sciurus > Sciurus vulgaris. The sequence goes on from NC_136465.1 coordinate 176,950,322, forward strand.
TCTCATATTGGTCAGATGTCAGTGGGACTCTGAGATATTGCAGATATTGACTTATAGTGTCCCTGTAGATTTCCAGTGTATCACCTCCTAGCCTTCAGTAGCCTGAAGTCTTGGAGGAACTTGATAATGCTGTGCTTCTGAAGAAAGCTGCCCCTAGCCCGCTACTGGTTCCAGGGCTTGGAGCTGGCTCTGTGCGGAAACTCTCACTGGGGGGCCTGCTCTGAGAAGCTGGCCGTGTGGGAGGAGCCCACCGCTGGAGTGAGCCGGTCTACCTGGGGAAGACTCTAGCTGCCCTGCCCTGCTCTGATAAGCCGCCCCTATCCGGGCCTGCTGCCCAGGCCGAGCTTCACCCGGTGGGGGAGACTCACCCCGTTGCTCTATTTTAGTCCGAGTCTCTCAATGCCTCCCCTTCTTGAATCCTGGGTTCTGGAGCAACTGGAGATGCAGTCACCCTCTGGTCTGCCATCTTGGATTGCCCACATAAATTCTTAAAATGGGAGGACATTCCCTGACTGTGGTCAGAAAGACTCAACAATACAGTAAAGACCAGGTGCATGCACTGTTGCTGGCTCTGCAGGTGGTAGAAGGGACCACAAGCCAAGGGACTCAGACAGCTTCCAGAAGCTGGGAAAGTCCAGGGAATCAATTCTCCCACAGAGTACACAGAAAGAGCACAGCTCTGCCTCACCTGAATTTTAGCACAGTGGGACCGGGTTGGACCCCTAACCTATAGAACTGTCAAATAATAAACTCGGGTTGTTTTAAGCACTGAGAGTGTGGTGTCGGCAGTACCAACACAGCAGCATGGTGTGGGCGCTCCTCGCCCTGAAGTCTATTTTGCAAACACAGAACAACAAAGCAAACTTCAGCAGAAAGAAAAGTCAACCACAAAGCAGTTGCTTCCATGGGCCTCTTGCTTCACTCTCTGGTCTTCCTGTTGGGACTTGTCTCCAGAACTTGCCCAGCGGCCCTGGACCTGTGCTGGTGTGATGAGGGGATAGTGGGCCAGGATTCTCTCTCACTCTGCCCTTGATGTTCCGCTAGTCTGTGGGACCTCACTTGATCGTCCCTTATCCTTGGTCTGCAGTCCATGCCCAGGGCAGGGAGGGTACAAACAGCCCCCTTTGAGTCAGTGAGCACAGGTTGCCGGGGGTAGTTTCAAGGACTGCTCATTCTCCCCTGAAAACCTGCTGGAATCCTCACCGGGGTCACATGAGTGGGCGTCAGCCACTTCCTGGCCAGACTTCTTCCAGTGACTCATGCTTGGAATTCAGGTTCCTCATTTTCATCTGGGAAGTTAAATCTAACGGCCACACACGTCTAGATTGCAAGAGCCCCTCCAATAGGGAGGGGACTTTTCTCATCTGCTACAAAAGCACAGGATCCACCTGAAAAGGCTCAGTGGCCTTCTTTCTCCCTTCCTCTAGCCTCCTTTCCCTGACCGCCCCCAACCCCATGCAACACAACACAAAAATGCTTCCTCACTCTCGGCTCTTGCCAGGATTCCACCATTAGCACCCCGTTTCATTCATTCGTTCATTCTTTCTCTCTTTCCTTTTAATAAGTCCCTGCTAAAATTCCCCTGGAGGGGATAAACTTAAAATTGTTATTAGGCACTGACACCTTGGTGAGAATAAAGGATTCAGAGATTTTGGAAGGTGTGCCTGATGGATGGAGGTTCAGGAAGGTACAGGCTAATATTTCTTGAGCACCCACTGTGTGCCCGGCGCATGATGTGGATGAGTGTAATCCCTGTGCCCAGAAGGCCACTCGCAGGACACAGGGAGGAAGGCCAGGCCTTCCCATGTGGGCTCCTCCTGAAGGCAGGCTAGCTGTCCGGAAATGCTGTCTTCCTGCTGCGGAGGCTCAGAAGACCAGCCCCACAACGTGGTGCTTTGCCGCACTGTGTTGGACCAAGGGTCTTGGGCCTTCCCCTGCTCCCCGTCGCTTGATCCTCTTCCCTCCCACAGGCTGGGGACACATTCTGATCTCTCTCCTCTGCCGTAAGAACACAACTGCCTTCCATTCCTTCCCTGAAGGCTCACTGTCGAGGAGAAGAAGACAGGAATGTAGACGCACCTAAACAGACTGCACTGCAAACAGAATCACTCACAAGGTGACGTCTGTCCCAGTTCTGTTACCTTCCCACAGATGCCCGCCTCTGCCCCCAGCCTGCACTGTGAAGAAAGTACATAAGCACCTAACCCTAACTGGTAGTGGACGGCACTCTCCAGTTTAATCAACGTGCAGGCCTCTGTCCCCCGTTTTACCTGGTCCGTGGTCAGTTCATCTCTGGAGCAAAGGGGAATCTTTCCCTGGGCCCCTGCACTGTATTCCCTGGTGGCTCTGCTGGCTCCCCACAGCGGCTTCCCAGCAGCTCCTGCGTGGCAACACTGCTCAGCTCTTAGGACGCACTGGCCTGGGGTAGGGCTGGGCCCTTCATCTTGAGCAGAGGTCTGGAGAAGGTCCAGGCAGCCTGTGAAGAAAATCATATCTTTACTTCTGCTCACCTCAAACTGAAATTCGGCCTGCTTTTCATTATGATTGTGGGCTGTATCAGGTAGTGTCTGTGACCGTCACTGGCGTCCACCTGGGGAAGAGCAGGAGGGTGAGTCAGACGCAGTGCCTGCCCTGCCAGAGCTGTCTGGAAAGCCCAGGGAGCCCAAGGACTCACTCAGGGACATGTTGTCAGCTTCAAGATGACTGGGGAACGGGCAGGGGCTGGAGCCACAGAGACTGTGAGGACCAGGCTGCCAGAGACATGCATGAGAGGACACAGGAACCCTTGGCCAGAGCTGTCCCCGCGGGAGTGGAGGAGGGAAGGAGAAGCCGTCACAGAGGTAGACCCCGTGCCCCCGTGACCTGAGGCCAGACCCCACGGTCCCTCATGCTGAGGCCCTCCCTTCCCAGCTTTGCCTCCCGGCCCGCCTAGAAAGCAGCTGAAGCACACTTAAGAGCAGGAGCCTGTGGAGCCAGAGAAAACGGCCACACCGGAAACAGGTGTCCCGGTTGCCGGTAGCAAGCGCTCCGGATGCGGTTTTACAAAATGGCGGCTGTGTTCCTGGCTTTAAGCCACAGGCCAGCTGGAAGTTATACCACTCGTCAAGAATTATGACTGCCGCCAACAAAAATTGGGCCGTCTTGCGAGAAAGGGGTTGGTCTCTGTCTCTGGGCGGTTTGGGGAACTGGTTCGTTGAGAGAAGGTTAGCAATGTCTTAGAAAACTGCAGTTTGGCCCAGAGCAAAAGTCAGGCAGAATCTGCAGCCTCGTTCCAAGACTCAGTTCTAAAGTGTCTGCAATCTTATTAACTCAGTTAGTTTTTCATCCCTGAGACAAAATACCCGAGAAAAACAACTTCACTTTGTCTCATGGTGTCTGAGGTTTTCATCCATGGCCAGCAGGCTCCATTGCTCGGGGCCTGAAGTGAGGCAGAGTATCATGGCAGAGGGGTCTGGGAGGGCGAAGCCGCTCACCTCATGGTAGCATGGAAGCAGAGAGAGGGAGAGAGGCACAGAGAGAGAATGGGGCCGGGAGGACCCACGCCCTCCAACTGGGTTCTACCTCCTCCACTTTCTTCCATAACCCAACAGCTCATTCAGATGAGCTGAAACCCCTCCAGGGATTGATCCACTGATGAGGTCAGTGCCCTCCTGATGCAGTTGCCTCCCTAAGTCCCACCTCTGAACATCGCTGTATTGGGGACCACGCTTTCAACACTTGAGCACTGAGCTACATCCCTGGCCTCATTTTTTTATTTCGAGGCAGAGTTTTGCTAAATTGCTAAGGCTGGTCTCAAACTTGCAAGCCTCCTGCCTGGGCCTCCTGAGTGGCTGGGATTGCAGGCGTTGCTACTCTCTACTTTCTTTAGTTTTTAGAGATGGGTTCTTGTTATGTTGCCCAGGCTGATCTCAAACTCCTAGCATCAAGTGATCCTCTGGCCTCAGCCTCCCAGGTGCTGAGACTACAGGCTCCTTCAGTATTTTAGTCAATATCAGGTAGGTGTCATGCCCAAATGCTTCACTACATGCATTGATTTTAAAAAAAAAAAAAAATTTATATTTGTTCTAACTGGTTATACATATGCTTTGATTTTTTAATTATACTTTTTTCTCCATTACCACAGCACCATCATCACACCTAGAGAAATGAGCAGCCGTCCTCTGGTTCTTTCTAAACCCCAGCCACAAATTCCCCTCACTGTCTCTAAAACGCCCTTGATAGCTGCGTGCTGCGTCAGGTCGGGCCATCTTTCCAAACTTCACAGCTAAACATGGCTCTTCCCTGTTCCATGCTTCACGGTTCCTGCCCTGCTCTGGGCTGCAGCCCATGGCCTTCGCAACAGGCTATGGTCCTCCCAGGACTTTGCAAAACCTGCTGACCTGTGTAAAGCCAACGACGGGGGGGGGGGGTGTCCCTAGAAGGACAGGGCCGCTTTCCATGGGGATCCCCAGCATCACAGCTCAGGGACCCCCTCCAGGACTCCTGGCTTCCTGTCTGCCGTGTTCCTAGTTGGAACAGGCAGGACAGGAGTAAGAAAGGGCGTGGCCTCTTTAAGAAGCCAGAGTATGCCAGTATGTAGGGCACACCTGTGACCTCAGCTACTCGAGTCTAAGGCAGGAGGATGGCAAGTTTGAGGCCAGCCTGGGCAACTCAGCAAGATTCTGTCTAAAAATAAAAGAGGGAGGTTGTAGCTCAGTGGCAGAGCCCTTGCGTAGCATGTGTGAGGCCCTGGGTTCAAGTCTCAGCACTGCATGTAAATAAATTGATAAAAATAAAGGTCCATTGACAACTAAAAAGATATAAAAAATAAATAAACAAAATAGGAAAGGGCTATGGTAGAGTGTTTGCCCGGCCTGTGCTGGGCCTGGGCTCACCCCAGCACTGCCAAGAGAAGAACCCTGGGAGCCACCAGGTCTAGGACAGGGAGGAAGGACAAAAGCAGGCCATGCCAGGACAGGGGGGCAGGGACGGTCAGAGGAGAAAGGTGGGTGCTGAGCAAGGGTGAGTGTGAGGGCTGGGCTGGCCAGCGTGGGGCCCTGGGGGCACGAGGAGGTGGGCCACCAGGGGCCTCCTTCCTCTGGACGCTGATGGCCACAAGGCAGTGGGAAGAGCCATTTCCAACCCCACCAGTGCTGCCGTGAGCCTCCGTGACCTGCTCTGCACAGCGGGGTCATGAGGCTGTCCGTGGCTGAGTGTGGACTCCACGCGGTCAGGCCTGGAAGCATCGGAGGCCCCACAGATGGTCTGCCTCTGAGGTCGTTGTTTACCTGTCCCTTCTTCATTCCAGCCTCTGTCGTGGTGGTCCGCTCCTCAGCAGGCCTTGAGGCTGGGAGCCAGGAATAGCAAGGGGACCTCACAGGTCTGGACCTCAGGGACTCACAGCTGGAAGGCTGTCGGGATGAAGGAAATGAGGAGGGCTAGGTGTACGCTCAGAGGTCAGAGGGCCCAGGGGCAGAGGCATGTCCACAGAGGTCCCCTGCACTTGAGGCAGGGAAGGAAGACTTCCAGAAGGAGGCGGCCCTCAGGAATCCTCCAGCAGCTCCCACGACCCTGGTGGGTCTTCCTGAAGAACAACTGAATATCACTCTGTAGCCACCCCAAAACGTTTCCCAGGGACTCACTGACGGACTCCAGCTGCTCAGCTCCCCTGGCCCAGGCGGGGCAGAGGTCTGACCCTGTTGCACTGGGCGATTCTGCGAGGGCCAGTGACTCTCCCACAGCTCAGAGGAGGAACCAAAGTCGAACTCAGGTTTGACCCAGCCCTTGTCCCTCTGCCCCACAAACACAGCCAAACCCTGAGGGCAGGGATGCCCCTTCCAGGTGCAGGGGCCGGGGAAGCAGGGCTGTGCTCATGGAGGAGGGGACCCTCCTTTCCCGGGGCTGCAGGGAGGCTGGCCAAGGGCTGGCCTTCTCTCTCTCTGGAGCAGCAAGGTCTGTGTGGACGTTGGAGCCGGACGCGGGCAGAGGGAGCAAGGGTCACACGCTGGCCCGAGCCTCCCGCTGCTGCCACACTGCCCCCTTGAGTTCACCTCCGTGCAACAGCCTCAGCCATGTCGGCAAAGCCAGGTCAGATCCCACCCTCCCTGTTTCCATCTCACAGAAAACACAACTCCACAGCCTCCTCTGTGCCCCACAAGACCCTGTGTGCTAAGGCACCTGTCCACCAAACCAACTGTCTAGAACCAAACCAGTGGAGATGCCAAGGCAGGGGCCTCCCTCCCTCCAGAGGAGCAGGACAGAGCTGGAGCCGAGGGCAAGCTAGAGGACAGGCAAGGCCAAACCAGGCCGCCCAGAGGTGGGCTTTGCTTTGGCGCACACAGGACAGTTGTAGGAGGCTTAACGGCAGGGACACAGTCCAAGGAGAGAGAGGCATTATTAACCAGTTTGGTCTTTGTGGGAACATCTTAGAAAGTACTTACACTGGAGGAGATCCAAGATGGATCTAGAGGGAGGCTGTGTTCCTTGTCACTCTGTAACTCGGGTTTCAACAGAGGATATCTGTTTCTTGGTGAGGCAGTTTTTGCAGCTTATCAATCCCCTGCTGTTTACCCCATTTGTCTTCTGTGATCACCTGCAGTCTGCCAGCATGTTGACTACTTTTTGAGTGTAGATTGCTCACTGTCTGGCACCTACCCTCTGCCATTTGCCTGCCTTTTACCTGTCCATCGCCTGCCTTTCATGTATCCATCACCCACCACCCGAGGTTTACCTCCCTGTTGTCCGACAGCAACCAGCAGGCTGACCATAGACCACCAGTGGAGCACCAGCTGCCTGCTGTTGCATGGAAGTTCACTGTCACAGTACATACAGGTTTGGTTACATGTGGCTGCTGCCATTTTGAGACAACAGCCAGGACTTGTAGGACCCCTGGCTGGACTGACTGAGCCCCGTCTCCAGGACCCCTCAGCCTAACCGGCCACTCCCTGCCTCCTGGACCCTCAGACCAACTGACTGCTCCCTGCTGCCAGGACCTCCAGACCAACTGACCACACCCTGCCTCCAGGACCACCAGCTGACCATGTTCACACAGCGAGCTGCAGCTCCCCATTTGCCAACACATTTGGAAGCCAGAGCAGCCATCTTGGATAATCCTGGAAGCCGTATCTCCCATCTTTAGGTGGGGCAAATCCCATCCTGATACACCTGCTGAAGACTTGAAGCTCATTGTCAGGTTCCTCTCATGCATCAGGCTACTGAGGACTGGGAGGTTTGAATACTATATGACTGTTATAGTGTAGATCTTCTTTTTTCTCCTTTTGAAAAAATTTTAAGTTTTCATTTCTCTACTTTTCTTGCTCTCTTTTCCTTTGTTTACCTGTTCCCTCAGAGTCTCTTTCTCCCTTTTCGCATGCTAACAACCAACTTCTTTTGATTACACTATCACTCTTTCTATGATCTAAAACTTCTATATATTCTTTTCTTATCCCATTAACAGTTACATCCTACACCCCTCCCTACCCTCTTTGTCCTCCATTAGAAACTGTAGACCTTATTGCAAAACTATTTGTTATACTGAAGATAGCAATTGGAACTCATTCTGTTTATTATGACAATATTGTTAATGTCCTCTTAGGGCTATTTGGTCTAGGGTTGCATACTGTCTGAACTGGGCACTGCTAATATTGATCTCCCCCTTAAAGAAAAGGTTTTGGAAACCTATGGGGTCACTATAAGCCTATAAGGGGTAAACTGCAATATCCCAGGTCTGCACTGCTAGAGGGGAAGATACATGACAAACATGAAAAAACAAGGGAAGAAAATGATCCAAACAAATCTAGATTCTATATTAATAGAATCCAGTGACAGTATGGTAGAATAAATGTCAGAAAAGGACTTCAGATTATACATGATTAAGATGATTTTTGAAGCAAAGGATAAGAGAGCAAATGCAGGCAATGAATGATCATACCAATAAGCAGTTGAAAGAGCACCTGCAGGAAGCAAAAGATCATTTCAACAAAGAGATAGAGATTCTCAAAAAAAAAAAAAAAAACCAAATGGAAAACCTTGAAATGAAGGAAACAATAAACCAAATAAAAAACTTGATGGAAAGCATCACCAACAGACTAGACCACTTGGAAGACAGAACCTTAGACAATGAAGACAAAATATTTAATCTTGAAAATAAAGTTGACCAAACAGAGAAGATGGTAAGGAATCATGACCAGAACCTCCAATAAATATGGGACATCATGAAAAGAGCAAATTTAAGAATTATTGGAATTGAGGAAGGCACAGAGATACAAACCAAAGGAATGAACAACCTATTCAATGAAATAATATCAGAAAATTTCCCAAACCTGAAGAATGACATGGAGAATCAAATACAAGAGGCTTACAGAACACCAAATGCACAAAATCACAACACATCCACACCAAGGCACATTATAATGAAAATGCCAAACATACAAAATAAAGATAGGATTTTGAAGGCTGTAAGAGAAAAGCATCAGATTACATATAGGGGGAAACCAATACAGATATCAGCAGATTTCTCAGCCCAGACTCTAAAAGCTAGAAGGGCCTGGACCAACATATTTCAAGCCCTGAAAGAACATGGTTCCCAACCAAGAATCCCATACCCAGCAAAACTAATCTTCAGATTTGAAGATAAAATAAAATCCTTCCATGATAAACAAAAGTTAAAAGAATTTACAAATAGAAAACCTGTGCTACAGAATGTTCTCAACAAAATATTCCATGAGGAGGAAATGAAAAACAACAATGTAGGTCAGCAAAGGGAGGAACTACCTTAGAGAAAAACCACTCAAAGGAGAAACCAAGCCAACTTAAAAACCAAAAATAAGCCAAATGACTGAGAATACAAATCATATCTCAATAATAACCCTGAACGTTAATGGCCTAAACTCATCAATCAAAAGACATAGACTGGCAGAATGGATTAAAAAGAAAGACCCAACAATGTGCTGCCTGCAAGAGACTCATCTCATAGAAAAAGACATCCACAGACTAAAGGTGAAAGGATGGGAAAAAACCTACCATGCACATGGACTCAGTAAAAAAGCAGGGGTTGCCATCCTTATATTAGATAAAGTGGACCTCAAGCCAAAGTTAGTCAGAAGGTATAAAGAAGGACATTTCATACTGCTTAAAGGAACCATAAATCAGAAAAACCTAATGATCATAAATATTTATGCCCCAAACAATGGTGCATCCATGTACATCAAACAAATCCTTCTCAATGCCAGGAATCAAATAGACTACAACAATAATTCTGGGTGACTTTAACACACCACTGTCACCACTTCCAAACAAAAACTAAACAAAGAAACCATAGAACTCAATAACACAATCAATAACCTAGACTTAATAGACATATATAGAATATTCCATCCATCAATGAGCAGATTCACTTTCTTCTCAGCAGCACATGGAACCTTCTTGAAAATAGGCCATATGTTATGCCACAGAGCAGCCCTTAGTAAATGCAAAAAAATAGAGATACTGCCTTGTGTTCTACCAGATCATAATGCAATGAAATTAGAAATCGATGACAAAATAAAAAGTAGAAATGACTCCAACACCTGGAGACAAAATAAAAAACAGAAATTACTCCAACACCTGAATGAAGCATGGATAACACAAAACATCAGGGAAGAGATAAAAAATTCTTAGAGGTAAATGAGAATAATGATACAACATATCAAAATATCTGGGACACTATGAAAGCAGTACTAAGAGGAAAATTCATTGCATGAAGCATATTCAAGAAAAGAATAAAAAGTCAACAACTAAATGACCTAACATTACAGCTTAAAGCCCTAGAAAAAGAAGAACAGAATAACAGCAAAAGTAGTAGAAGACAGGAAATAATTAAAATCAGAGCTGAAATCAATGAAATTGAAACAAAAGAAACAATTCAAAAAATTGACAAAACAAAAAGTTGGTTCTTTGAAAAAGTCAACAAAATAGACAAACCCTTAGCCACACTAACAAAGAGGAGAGAGAAAACTCAAATTACTAAAATTCATGATGAAAAAGGAAATATCACAACAGACAATACTGAAGTACATAACATAATGAGAAGCTACTTCAAAAATCTATATTCCAACAAAATAGAAAATGCCAAAGACATTGACAAATTTCTAGAGACATATGCTCCTCCCAAACTGAACCAGGAGGACATACACAATTTAAGCAGATCAAGGGCTGGGGAGATAGCTCAGTTGGTACAGTGCTCGCCTTGCAAGCACAAGGCCCTGGGTTCGATCCCCAGCACTGCAAAAAAAAAAAAAAAAAAAAAAAAAAAAAAAAGGCTCAATATCAAGCAATGAAATAGAAGAAGCCATCAAAAGTCTACCAACCAAGAAAAGCCCAGGACCAGACAGATTCTCAGCCGAGTTCTACAAGACCTTCAAAGAACTCATTCCAATACTTCTCAAGATATTCCAGGAAATAGAAAAGGAGGGTACCCTTCCAAACTCATTCTATGAAGCTAATATCACCCTCATACCCAAACCAGACAAAGACACATCAAGGAAAGAAAATTTTAGACCAATATCCTTGATGAATATAGATGCAGAAATCCTTAACAAAATTCTGGCAAACCATATCCAAAAGCATACTAAGAAGATAGTGCACCACCATCAAGTGGGGTTCATCCTGGGAATGCAAGGTTGGTTCAACATCCTTAAATCAATAAATGTAATCCATTATGTCAATAGACTTAAGGATCATATGGTTCTTTCAATTGACACAGAAAAAGAGTTCGACAAAATACAATGCCACTTCATGCTCAAAACACTAGAAAAAATAGGGATAGTAAAAAACATACCTCAACATTGTAAAGGCTATTTCTGCTAATCCATGGCCAACATCATTCTTTTTTTTTATTGTAAACAAATGGGATACATGTTGTTTCTGTTTGTACATGGAGTAACAGCATACCATTTGCATAATCATACATTTACATAGGGTAATGATGCTTGATTCATTCTGTTATTTTTTTCCTTCCCCTCCACACCTCCCACCCCTCTTTTCCCTCTATACAGTCCTTCCTTCCTCCATTCTTGCCCCCCTCACACACCCCCATTATGTGTCATCATCCGCTTATCAGCAAGATCATTTGTCCTTTGGTTTTTTGAGATTGGCTTATCTCACTTAGCATGATATTTTCCAATTTCATCCATTTGCCTGCAAATGCCATAATTTTATTATTCTTTATAGCTGAGTAATATTCCATTGTATGTGTGTATATATATATATCACAGTTTCTTTATCCATTCATCAATTGAAGGGCATCTAGGTTGGTTCCACAGTCTGGCTATTGTGAATTGAGCAGCTATGAACATTGATGTGGCTGTATCTCTGTAGTATGCTGATTTTAAGTCCTTTGGGTATAGGCCAAAGAGTGGAATAGCTGGGTCAAATGGTGGTTCCATTCCAAGTTTTCTAAGGAATCTCCATATTGCTTTCCAGAGTGGCTGCACTAATTTGCAGCCCCACCAGCAATGTATGAGTGTACCTTTTTCCCCACATCCTCTCCAACACCTACTGTTGCTTGTATTCTTGATAATCGCCATTCTAATTGGGGTGAGATGGAATCTTAGTGTAGTTTTGATTTGCATTTCTCTTATTACTAGAGATGCTGAACATTTTTTCATATGTTTGTTGATTGCTTGTAGATCTTCTTCTGTAAAGCATCTGTTCATATTCTTAGCCCATTTGTTGATTGGGTTATTTGTATTCTTCGTGTAGAGTTTTTTGAGTTCTTTATAGATTCTGGAAATTAGTGCTCTATCTGAAGTATGAGTGGCCAAGATTTTCTCCCACTCTGTAGGCTCTCTCTTCGCATTGCTGATAGTTTCCTTTGCTGAGAGAAAGCTATTTAGTTTGAATCTGTCCCAGTTATTGATTCTTGCTTTTATTTCTTGTGCTATGGGAGTCCTGTTAAGGAAGTCTGATCCTAAGTCCACAAGTTGAAGATTTGGACCTACTTTTTCTTCTATAAGATGCAGGGTCTCTGGTCTGATTTCAAGGTCCTTGATCCATTGTGAGTTGATTTTTGTGCAGGGTGAGAGATCCAACATCATTCTTAATGGAGAAAAACTGAAAGCATTCCCTTAAAAACTGGAACAAGACAGGGATGCCCTCTTTCATCACTTCTGTTCAACATCGTCCTTGAAATATCGGCCAGAGCAATTAGACAGACCAAAGAAATTAAAGGGATACGGGGAAAAGAGGAACTCAAGCTGTCACTATTTGTTGATGACATGATTCTCTATTTAGAAGAGTCAAAAAACTCCTCCAGAAAACTTCTAGACCTCATCAATGAATTCAGCAAAATAGCAGGCTATAAAATCAACACACATAAATCTACAGCATTTTTATTCATAAGTAATGAAACACCTGAAAGGGAATGAGGAAAACAACTCCATTCGCAATAGCCTCAAAAAGAACAAAATACTTGGGAATCAATCTAACCAAAGAGGTGAAGATATCTACAAAGAAAACTACAAAACATTAAAGAAAGAAATTGAAGAAGACCTTAGAAGATGGAAAGATCTCTTATGTTCTTGGATAGGCAGAATTAATATTATCAAAATGGCCATACTTCCAAAGGTGCTATACAGATTTAATGCAATTCCAATTAAAATCCCAATGACATTCCTCATAGAAATAGAGAAAGCAATCATGAAATTCATCTGCAAGAACAAAAGACCCAGAATAGACAAAACAATCCTGGGCAGGAAGAGTGATGCAGGAGATATCACAATACCAGACTTTAAACACTACTACAGAGCAATAGTAACAAAAATGTCATGGTATTGGCACCAAAATAGACAGGTAGACCAATGATACAGGATAGAAGCTATGGAGACATCCCCACATAAGTACAGTTATCTCATACTAGACAAAGGTGCCAAAAACTTACAATGGAGAAAAGATAGTCTCTTCAACAAATGGTGCTGGCAAAACTGGAAATCCATATGCACTAAAATGAAATTAAACTCCTTTCTCTCACCCTGTACAAAACTCAACTCAAAATGGATCAAAGATCTAGGAATTAGACCTGAGACCCTTCACCAAACAGAAGAAAAAATAGGCCTGAATCTCCATCTCATTGGCTTAGGAGCAGACTTCCTTAACACGACCCCCATAGCGCAAGGAATAAAAGCAAGAATCAATAAATGAGATAGATTCAAACTAAAAAGTTTTTTCTCAGGACAGGAAATAATCAATAATGTGAAAAGAGAGCCTACAGAGCGGGAGAAAATCTTTTTCACACACACTTCAGACAGAGCACTAATCTCCAAAGTTCATAAAGAACTTCAAAAACTTTACACCCAAAATACAAAGAACTCAATCAATATATAGATAAGGAAATGGGCAGACATTTCACAGAAGAAGATATACAGGTGATTAACAAATATATGAAAAAGTGCTTGTCATCCCTAATAATTAGATGAAAATTACAACCACCCTAAGATTTCACCTAACTCCAATTAGAACACAAACAATAATAAGTGTTGGCATGGATGTGGGGGAAAGGCACACTCATACATTGCTGGGGGAGTTGCAAATTGGTGCAGCCTCTCTGGAAAGCAGTATGGAGATTCCTCAGAAAGCTTAGAATGGAACCACCATCTGACCCAGCTATCCTGCTCCTCGGCCTATACCCAAAGGACTTAAAATCAGCATACTACAGAGATACAGCCACATCAATGTTTAAAGCAGCTCAGTTCACAATAGCCAGATTGTGGAACCAACCTAGATGCCCTTCAATTGATGAGTGGATAAAGAAACTGTGGTATATCTACACAATAGAATATTACTCATCCATAAAGAAGAATAAAATTATGGCATTTGCTGGTAAATGGATGAAGTTGGAAAATATCATGCTAAGTGAAATAGGTCAAGCCCAAAAAACCAAAGGCCGGATGTTTTCTCTGATAAGTGCGTGACAATATATAACGAGGGGGGGGTGACGGGGGGGGAGAGAAGAACGAAGGAACTTTGGATGGTGTAGAGGAAAATGGGGTGGGAGGGGGTGGGGATGGAAAGACAGTAGAATGGGACAGTATTATCCTATGTATATGTGTGATCACATGAATGATGTGGATCTACATTGTGTACAACCATAAAAATGGAAAAGTTGTACCCCATTTGTGTACAATGAATCAAAATGCAGTCTGTAAAAATAAAAAAGATTTTAATTAAAAAAAAAGAAAGAAAGTACTTACACTACTGTAGATGGCAAAGGTCACTCACTCCAGGTGGCCTCTCCATGCCACTGAGAGACACAGTAAACAGGGGACTAGATACTATGACATCACTAGTAGATAGGAAGTTCTCAAGTCCATTATATAAACTTTTTCTTTCTTATTTGCAGTTCTAGGGATTGAGCCCAGGGACCCTCTACAACTGAGCTACACCCCAAGTCCTTTTTATTTTACTTTGATCTCACTAGGTTGCCCATACTGGCCTCCAACTTGCAATCCTCCTGCTTCAACCTCCCAAGTTGCTGGGATTACAGGTGTGCGCCACCACCCCAGTACACCCCTTTAGGAGCTAAGGAGACCACCATCTCTGGGCAGTTCGTTGATATGTGGCTGTATATTAGCACCAGACCCACGGCACGTGGCTGATTGGGTTTGGCAAAAGTGACAGTGATGTAGTGAGGGAAGAAAAGTGTGGATCAACTGAACACCCACTGCAGGAGGAGTGAGCCTCCACGCCTGCGTTGTGCGCAGCTAACATGGGGACTGCAGAGCACAGACCCAAGTGGAGGAGATGGCACTAGGGACCTTCTAGAAGAAACTGCAGGAGAGCCTAGTGACCTGGAGTGAGATGACGATTTCTAAAATGACGTGACGAAGTGCAGTCTACAGAGGGATAACCGATGAACTCGCCGTTATCCAAATTTTAAAATGCTCTTTGCAAAACATGCATCCAACTTAGGACCTGACCCTAGGACAGATTCTCTGCCTTTTATTATTCCTTCTCTCTCCCGGAAATCTTTTCAGGCATTCTTTCCTGACTGTCTCTAGATCTTGAACACTGTGGATATCTGTTTGCTTATCAAATGTATGTCATGTTTATACATAAAAAGAGTACAGTTTTTTCCACTTTCCAAGAACTCATTTCTACCCCTTTAGGGACCATATTGCCTCCATTGAAAATGTGTGAGTTAGAGTATAAAAAGAACTCCAAGGGTAGACAGCAAGAAAACCCACCCCAGGCCGGGCTCAGAGGCACACACCTGTAATCCCAGCAGCTGGGGAGGCTGAGGCAGGAGGATGGCTAATTCAAAGCCAGCCTCAGCAAAATCGAGGTGCTAAGCAACTCAGTGAGACCCTGTCTCTAAATAAAATACAAAATACGACTGGGGGTGTGGCTCAGTGGTCCAGTGCCCCCCAGTTCAATCCCCAGTAACCTACCCCCCAAAAAACAAAACCCCAACAACCCTTGGCAGGGTGACTCAGTGGTAAGCCTAGTATGTCAAAGAAAACAGATGACAAACGGCCAATTTTTGCTTTAATTGGAGCATTATTATTATACATAGTACTGGGTTCATTTTGACAAAATGATACATGCAAGGAATCTGATTCTAAGCCCCATCTTCTCCCGCTTTCTCATCTTCCCCCGCTCCCCGTTCTCTCCCCTCTCCTCTCTTGGTCTTCCTTTTGCTCCTTCGTTTGTTTTTGTGGCATTTTCTGCACATGCGTACAGGTGGTACATTGACATGTGCACATGAGAGATTCTGCTGGAGTCCTTCTCTATTTCTCCCCTTTCCTGTCCTCCCCGTCCCCCTTGCTCTCCGTCTCCTCTGCTGATAGTTTAGGTCTTCATGACATCCTACCCACTGCACTGCCACCAACTTAATCTCATTTCATTCTGATTTTCACATATGAGAGAAAACATCCAGTTCTTGATTTTCTGGTCTGGCTTATTTCACTCAGCATCACGTTCTCCATTTCCATCCACGTATCAGCAAATGCCAATATTTCATTCTTCTTCATGACTGAGTAGAACTTCATAGTGCATATAAACCACATTTCCTTGATCCGTTCATCTGTTGACAGGCATCTGGGCTGACTCCATAACTTGGCTGTTGAGAACTGTGCCGCTGTAAACATTGAAGAGACTGTTTTGCTATATGTGCTGGTTTTACTCTTGGAGATACCAAGGAGTGGTGTAGCTGGGTCATCGGTGGCTCCATTCCTAATCTTTTGAGGAATCTCTACACTGCTTTTCAGAGAGTTATACTAATTTTCAGTCCCACCAACAATGTTATGAGTGTACCTTTCTCCCACATCCTCACCAGCATTTATTACTTGTATTCTTGATAACTGCCATTCTGACTGGGCTAAGATAATATTCTACTACAGGTTTTTCTTTTCTTTTCTTCTGGTGGTGGTGTTGCTGGGGATTGAACCCAGGACCTCGTGCATTTGAGGCAAGCACTTTACCAACTGACCTACATCCCTAACTCTCTAATACTGTTTGATTTGCATTTCCTTTATTGCTAGAGATGTTGGACATTTTTTCATACATTTGTTGGCCATTTGGATTTCTTCTTGGAGCTGACGAAATAGCCTCCTTTGGAGAGCGTTCGCCTAGCATGCGGAAGGACCGCGGTTCGATTCCCAGGCTGTATTTCTTCTTTGGAGAAATGTCTGTTTAGTTCTTTTGCTCACTTATTGATTGGGTTTTTTTTTTTAAATCATTGAGTTTTTTTTTAATTCTTCATATATTCTGGATATTGATCCCTTGTCAGAGGAACAGCTGATAAAGATTTTATCCCATTCTGTAGACTCCCTCTTCACACTCTTAATCACTTTCTATGCAGAAGATTTGATGGCATTCCCCTTATTGATTCTTGGTTTTATTTCGTGAGTTTTGGGGATCTTGTTTAGGAAGTCATCGCCTGCATCTGTGTGATGGAGTGTTGACCTTTTGTTTTCTTCTTGCAGTTGCGAGGTTTCTGGCCTAATTCCTAAGTCTTTGATTCATTTTGATTCCAGAGTGAGAGATAGTGGTCTAATTTCATTTTTCTGCATGCAGTTATCCAGTTTTCCCAGAACCATTGAGTGAAAAGGTTGTCTTTTCTCCCACACATATTTTTGGTACTTTGTCAAGTATCAGGTGGCTGTAAGTTGTGGGAAGGCGACGTGCAGACACTGGGGAAAGTAATCGGGCCGTTTCTCAGCAGGCGGAACCTAAGGCGTTTTTTCTCCTGGGTCCTCAGAGACCCGGACAGGAGCGATCCCAGTGGCCGAGCGGCAGCCGCCGGAGGAGGGCCGCCAGCGCGGGCAGGGGCTCAGTGGGCCACGTGCCCCACCACAGGACCCCACTCAGCAACAGGAGGGGTGACGCTGATGTCCGGTCACAAAACAGGTGAATCTCAGGGCAGCTGCACTGAGCAAGAGCAGCCAGACAGAGGAGAGGGAACTTCTCTTCTGACTGCGGTGTGACCTGGAGACAGGCAGACCAGGGGAGGAGAGCCGGGCGTGGGAGGACAGGAGACTGGGAGCGATGGAGGTCACAGACCACACCTGTGCATATGTGACACATGTCGAAATCCAAATTGTCTTTAAACACGTGTGGTTTTAGGTTAATTATGCCTCAAAATTATGTACAAGCAATGTAGAAATGTAAACTCGTTGCCAACCTTAAAAACCCGGCTGTCTCAGTCCATCTGGGCCACAGACTTGGTGTCTTCTGGAGATTGGGATCCCAGATGCAGGCACTGGCAGATTTGGCCGGCGGTTAAGTGCTGTTTCTTAGTCCCTGGATGTCTCCTTCTGCTGTGTCTTCACATGCTGGAAAGGGTCAGGGCCCCTCTAAGGGCACTAAGATCCTGCCCTCATGACCTGATCACCTCCCAAAGGCCTTACCTTCTAACAGCATCCTTGGGTGTGTGTGTGTGTGTGTGTGTGTGTGTGTGTGTGGTGCTGGCGATGGAACCAGGGCCTGGAGCATCTTAGTCAAGCATTCCACCACGGAGCTACACTCCAGCCCTGGGGGTTAGGACTTTAACATGCACCAGGGACACAAACATTTAAACTACATCAGGGAAAATTTTGCTTTTTAAAAAAATCCGTATTCTGGGTTTGGGGGCATAGCTCAGCAGTACAGCATTCACCGAGCATGTCACAGCCCTGGATTTGATCCCCAGCACTGCAGAAAACAGCAACAACAAAGGAGGAGGAGGAGGAAAGAAAAAAGAAAAACAAGGAAGGAAGGAAGGAAGGAAGGAAGGAAGGAAGGAAGGAAGGAAGGAAATCTTATTTCTGACTCAGTCTGAGGAATGGGAAGGGCTGGTGTGGATTCTCATCAGCGCAGAGGCTGGCAGCGGGACAGGGGGCCTAGGTCCCCCCTGGACTGGGCCCATTCCTCCTGGTTTCTGTCCACTGGGCCCCCAGCACTCACTGCACCACCTTCTCAGCTCCACAGGCAGCTGCTTGGTGGCCCGGCATGAAGCCAGCAGATGCAATGAGCAGAGGTGACACAGACTTGTCCCTCCAGACTCTTGTCAGGGCATCGGGTCTTTGGTGATGCCCACACAGCCCTGGGCCTGGCTGCAACCCAGAAGAGCCTTACCCTAGAACAGTTACCCTAAGTTGTCAGCCAACACGGTGCCACAGTCATGGTGTAATCATCCTGCTTGAGGCAAGAGGGGGTGGCCTGGGGGTGAGGCGTGTGGGTTTAGGGCGGCAAGAGTTGGTCCAGGACCCCTTTTAAACACTCTTTCTGGTCAGGTTGTTCAGCCTATGACCCAAAGCCAGAGTCCAGTTTGGGCTGGGCTCTTCCCCAGTAGCCCTTCCTGCCCTCTTGCTGGGGACACAGGAGACCAGGGCTTAGCCACATCTGCCCAGTCGCTGTAGATCCATGCAAGCCGGCCTTGTGCCTCCAGCCCACCCCTCCCTCTCTCCTCTGTTTCCCAGCTCTCAGGGGAGGTGGGCTTGATGCTTTCTAGGGACACACTCCTTCCTGGCACACTTTCTCCTGTGTCTTCCAAGTTGCCGATGACAAGCTCTCTAAACCCATTCTGGCCTTGTGACCCACAATTTGCCAGGAGCTGTGTACTCTTGTGGTTCAACCAAATCTACCCGAAATGACATTGCTGGTCCCTAAATCCGTTAGCCTTTGTGGGACCTTTCCTCCATTATATAACAAAAAAAATTTTTTTAATTAAAAATATTACAATTAAATCAAATGAAAATTATTTTATGACTGCATTGGTATAAAGAAAAATATATAAAAATTATCTGTTGAAATATTTTTCCAACTAAAAATTCATTCTTTTTATTCTGATTCTGATAAGAATTGGAAAAGTCGATCTTGGGTGGGGCTGGGCCACCTCCCCAGCACCGCGTCCCCAGTACCGCCCCGCCCTGACCGTACTGCCACGGGACGCCGCCAGGGGGCGCGCTGCGCCAGCGCACGGAGCGGGCCGCCGGGCTGGAACAGAAACCCACTGCCTGTGCCTCTCATGTCCCGACGTTTGTGCCTGCGATTCGCTCAGACAGGAACACGTCGCATCCCTGCTGTCTCCAGGGGTAGCTGAGGCTGGGCCAGGCGCACCCCTTGGGCTCCCGCAGCCCTCTGTGACCCTGGTGGCACTGTCGGTCATTGTTTTCTTCTCCCTGGACAGTGAGTCCCCGGGCTGGAAGTGGGGCTGGGCCACTCAACCTCCCAGAACGACTTTACCTTCAGGTGGCTGCGTCCTGGAGCTGGGAGCCCCCGCAGCCCCCCCACTGCAGGTGGAAGTCCTGCCCCCACCCTTGCCTAGGGCCTGTGCCCACAGACACTGTCACCAGCCTCCCAGCTCCTGCCTTTCCCCACAAGTCCTCCTGTAACTTCTGAGGCCGAATTTGCCTCCTGCAGAGGCCGGTGAAGAGGCCCCCAGGCCTTGGCCCTCCCTGGTGTTCCCAGGAGCCCCCTCTGCCCACTCCTAGGCGCGCTGCCGGCCAGGGGAGGAAGGGATTGAGAGTGGTCTTCATCAACGAGCAATCCCAGCGAGCGGCACGAAGATGGGATCCTCTCTCCCAACTGGCTGAGGGGTTTCCAGGACCTGTCGTCGCCGCCTGGCTCGCTCACTGTGTTCACACCCCGTGGCACACGTGGGAACAGCGCTGCCAGCTCTGACTCTGGACAGCAGGGTGACCTTCCTACGTCACTGAGCCTCTCTCTGGGCCTTGAGCTCTTCATTTGCAAAGTGGGATGGCCATGTCTGAGCTACCCCGGGATTCTCAGGAAGATACCGGAAGAAAGCCGGGTGCACCCACGAGGGTGTGGGGTGCGGAGGGGTTAGAGAGGAGGAGAGAGAGAGGAGTGAGGCTGGCCTGGTCTAAGAACAGCCTCCTCCTCCTCCTCCTCCTCCTCCTCTCTCACCTCCTGGCCACACACGGGCCTTGACCAGATGCTTGTCTTCTCCACGTTCCCCCAGGTCAGACTGAGCTGCGGGCAATGTGGAGAGCACGGCTCCAGCTGTCCCCTCTCCTGCAGCCGGCCTCCATGCCCCGGGGTCAGAGTCCAGGCCCTGACTTGAGGAAGCAGGAACTCTGTCAACTGAGTAAGGAATGAATGGGCGATTTTGTCTGGGGCCACACAGCGTGGCCCAGGGCAGGGCCTCAGTTTTCAGTGGCGTTGAGTCCGATTCTGGCTCATTCAGTCACATGGCCCAGACTTGACTGCTCTGAGCTGCCCTGCCCCATGCACACCAGTAGCCCCAATTACTCAGGAGGCTGAGGCAGGAGGATGGCAAGTTCAAGGCCAACCTCGGCAACTTAGCAAGACCCTGTCTTAAAATTAAATAGCCCAGATTGGACATTAACTCCTGCTGATCTGTCTCCCGTCTGAAGGCCCCAGGACCTCTCCTGCCCCTCCCCACGGCTCTGTCTGCTCAGAATTCCTCTCGCAGGGGGGGGGGGCCCAGCCCGACAGGGGCGGCCCAGTCCTTCCCCACAGCCCCTCACCCCAGCCAACCCTGCCATCAGTCGGCAGGTCCAGGGTGGGTCACTGTCCAGGTCCCAAGCAGGTCCTCCTTCATCCCTGCAGCAACTCAAGGAAGCAGGTGACACCAACCCTACCTTCAGGGGAGAAAAACCAGGTGGGAATG
This sequence comes from Sciurus vulgaris, assembly GCF_902686455.1. Classification (NCBI taxonomy): domain Eukaryota; kingdom Metazoa; phylum Chordata; class Mammalia; order Rodentia; family Sciuridae; genus Sciurus; species Sciurus vulgaris. Next base: position 176,971,410 of record NC_136465.1, read on the forward strand.
CCATGGGGCTCTCCCTGAGTGTCCTCCAGGCCTGGCCCCGCACACCAGCTGTAGGCTGGTCTGTGAACTGTGATTCCCTGAGTGCAGATTCAGGGGATCTTGGCACACCATGGACACAGCAGATGGGTGTGGGTCCCCAGCCCCAGGCAGTGAATGGGCACGGGGAGTGGGGTGCCAGGCCTCCTCAGTCTGCTCAGATTGTCGCCCCTTCTTTCAGCTCTGGAGGAAGCAGGAGGGAAGCCAAAGCAGAAAATTCCTGCCGCTTCCTCTTAGCTTCCCTCTTCACACTGACTGTCCAGGCAGGACTAGCCATTGCTGCAGGAGAATCAGGAGTCCTGGAGTCTGAGAGCCAGAGGAAGATCCACCAGGGGGCCTTCCCAGCCTTTCCAAATCAGCTCTCCAGCTTCAAAGCAGAGAACGGAGAGGGGGGCCATCCCTGGCGTATCCATGGGGCAAGGAGGGCCCAGCCAGCCCCCGCCAAGGTGCCTCCATTGCCCTGGCCTCTCCCAGAGTGCAGGCACCCCCATTCCAGCAGCCTGGGGACCCTCAAAGGTCCCTGGAGGGAGTGTGGGAGAGGAAGCCCCCAGCCCTGCCCCAGGGTGGCCTCCCACCACCAACAAAGTCCCGTCTGTGTCCCGCACTCTGCTTGGAAGCCTCCCCTGCTGCAGTCACTCCTAGGCCCAGACACCACTGAGGCTGACCTGCGCCTCCGCCACCTCGTGTCCCCCGCTGGCCTCGTTCCACTCTCCACACAGCTAGTGGCCTGTCCATTTTGCGTTTTCCTGATGCAAAATGGGCGTGTGATTCGTCCTTGGAAAGCGCACATCCCGTACCTGAGGGCGTGAACCCCAGCACTCCCGACTCCAGAAACATTCCCATCGCACCAGAGAAGCCCCAGCCCAGGAGCGCCACGCCCATCCCTCCTCTCCCCTGCCCCTGCCCTGCCCCTGCCCCTGCCCCTGCCCCTGCCCCTGAGCACACCGCGAGCCCTGGAGCCATGTGCTGAGGGCAGGAAGCCGGATGCACGGTGCGATTCTGCTCCGTGTGAACCGTCTGGACCTGCCCACTGACCAGGGGTGGCTGGGGTGGGGCTGTGGGGAAGGACTGGCCGCCCCTGGCGGGCCGGGCCCCCTCTGTGGGAGGACTTCTGAGCAGACAGAGCCGTGGGGAGGCCCCGGGCCTGCGGGCTGGAGCCTCACTGAGCGGCAGGAGTCCCGTCCCGTCTGGCTTCATTCCACATGTGGACGAACCAGTTTGCCACACTGGCGCCACGGTGGGTGGGGCGGCCTGGCGCCTGACCCTCCCCTGCTCGCCTGCACTTTGGCCTTGACAGGGGCTTCCCCAGATCAGGGTGGGGGTCTGATGGTCCTCAGGCCTCCTGGCATAGGATGGGGCGTAGGTGGGACTGAGGGGTGCAGGCTAACGTCAGGGAGTCCGTAGGCCCCCTCACCTCGACACCCCTCGGGGGATCCCAGTGGGAGAAGCTGCCTCCCGAGCGCAGAGAGGCAGGCTCGCCATCCCGAGGTGGATGCAGTTGAGCGCGGGTTCAGCCCTTGCCTCCCTGGCTCGGGTGGTCCAGCCCACAGAGTCCTGAGGTGGTCTCGGTTCCCCCACCAAACCCACTCGTCCATCTCATCTCAGCTGGCAGTTCCCCAGTTCCATCTTCCGGCCCCTCAGACCAGACCCAGGTGTCCCCTTGATTCCTCCCTAATTCCAACCTACCTCCAACCCATCAGCAAAGACTGAGGCTCAGCCTTCAAAACACACCCCCAGAATGACATTCTGTCCTCCTGCACGGGGGCTGGCCTGCTCTGAGCCCCTGCTAGGGCTCCTCCCAGGGTGTGACCCAAGATGAACTGGGCACCTGAGAGAGCCTCCTCTGTTCTCAGGTTAATTTTAAAACATGTCCACTCATCCCTTCATCACACACAGAGGAGCATGTGCCCTCTGCAGGTCACAGGGTCGCTGTAACCAAGGCCCTCAAAGGCTCCTGTCCTGGGACCTGGGGTGAAGACACCTCAGCCACGACGTTAAAACCACCACACAGGTGGACTTCTGGGAGGAGGAGAAATGCGGCGGCCTGGGAGGGTGGCCTCCCACGGTGGACCATGCACAGCCCCGCATTGGAGGGAGGGACCTTGGGTTGGGAATCACCTAGGAAGTCCTCATCCTCAGAGCCTCCAAGGGGCAAGAGAGGCTGGTGAGCTTGGGGACATGTCACTCACTGTTCAGTGGGGCTGGTAGTCAGGTGAGGGCAGGAGGGAGGTGCGGAGGCCAGCTGGCCATGCCAGGGGAAGAAGCTGGGCTTCATCCTGAGGACTATCATGGCATCCCAAGGGAGGCGACAACCAGGTTTACACTTTAAAAGAACCACAAATGCTTCTGTGTGGAGGCGCATTGCAGAGGTAACGCATGGGCAAGACAGGGAGGAGGCTGGGGCAGTGACCAGGGTGTGGACTCTGGGGCCCCACAACCTGGGCCTAAGACCCCTCTCCTTACTCCCTACCTCCCAATTGGAGGCCGTGGGCTCGTGTACCCCTCTCTCCTAAGTGTCAGACTTGCTGGGCACGGGGGCAGAGACAGCTCCTGCCCACACAGACCCTAAACACAGCGGGCACTGGAAGCCCTTTGAGCCTCAGTTACTTCCCTGTGACCTGGAGGAAGGATGGTACCCACCTCCTGGAGAGCACGAGGGATGAGTTAGGATGTGCGAAGCGCATGACGACATGGGCCGTTGCTCAGGTCATGTTACTATCAGGCAAGAAGGCAGAGAGGGCAAGTGTGTTACAGCCGAGTCATGGCCTCCCAGGTCCGCAAGTTGCAGTCCTAACTCCCAGGCCCTCAGGACGTGGCTGTATTTGGAGACAGGCCCTAGAAGAGGTATTAAGACTGGGCAAAGTGGCACACACCTGTAATCCCAGTGACTCAGGAGGCTGAGGCAGGAGGATCACAGGTGTGAGACCAGCCTGGGATCACAGATGTGAGGCCAGTCTGGTAACTTAGTGAAATTCCGTCTCAAAAACTATAAAGGGTCGGGGCTGTAGCTCAGTGGTAGAGTAACCCTGGGTTCGGTCCCTAGTCCTGGGGCTAGAAAAGACCCCTGGTCTCTGGTGTTTGTTACAGTATCCTTCTCGAGCAGATAAGTACAGTGTGCCAGGTGGTGGCAGCAGGACCTGGAGGGAAGACGAGGACTCTGGAGTGACTGGGGACCTGTCACCCAGTACAGAGTAGGCACTGCACGGGAAAGGCGAGGCTGTGGGAGGAGGGGATCCAAAGGCAGACCAGCAGGACAGCTGGGGCAGGGGTGACGGGACAGCCGGGAGACCCGGCCTGCCCAGCACCCAGTCAAGGGCAGTCACGGGACCCACGCCTGCACGTCAGCCCTCCACTCTGCACGGGGCATCTGGAGTATCCCCGTTTTACCAGAAAAGAAACCTAGGCTTTGGAGGGCGCGGGAACTCCTGGTGAGAATCAGCCAGGGCCCAAAAGGCTTCTCAGAGTCCTGCCGGGTCATCCAGGAGGGCACGTCCTGCAGGGGGTGTGGCCACAGCGTGATCTGGGGCTTGGGAGGTGGGTGAGGCAGCTCAAGTGAAGTGGGCCCTGGAGCCACAGAGCAGGGGCTGATGGGAGGGCGCCAGAGGGTGGGGACTCAGTGCCTTCAAGTGGGTTTTCTTTTGTTTCCTGTCATTTTAAAGTGACTGACTCTCAAAGCCCCCAACCTGGGGACAGACCACACTGCAGGCAAGTGCTGGCTGCCCTAAAGATTTCCCACAGCTTCTCTGACATTTGAAGAAAGGCATGGTGGAAACGCCGGGTCAGGCTCCCTGGCGCTTGGAGACATTTCAGGGTCAAGAATTCCACTGTGACTCCGAGCCTCGGATTCAGAGGAGGCCTGGGAAGGGACGGGCTTTGCTTAACATTCCACCTTCCCCAAGTTCCTGCTTCCTGGCCTCTCAACAGGCACTTCCTCTGTGCCTGGGTTCAGAAAGATGGGCTGTTAGATCCAGATTATATAAATGGATCTAAAGTCAAACTGAAACTCAGTGCTTTGGAAATTACTTAACTGAAAAGAGAAAATTAAAAATAAATAAATAAATAAAAAGAATTTTTAAAAAATTTATATATATGTATGTATATATTATTTGGAATGTCTCCGTGGAGGCTGGGGCTGCAGCACTGGATGTCTGTTGTAGGGGTGAAGGCAGAACCCAGGGCCTGGTGAATGCCGCCCACAGCCAGGGGTGCAGCCGGTCCCCTAGATTCCCTCCAAGGGCTGCAGCGCTGCCTAACTCAGGCAAATGCTCCGGGAGCCTTTCTCCAGGCTCCTCCCCCTTCAGAACAGGCCAAACAAGTCAGCAAGTGCTCAAGTGCAGATTTGTTTGTAAGAGCCCAAGCTTATTTTCTTTTCCAGAACCTTTGTGGGCCTTTGCAGATTATTATTTTAACATTTCCTCCAAGCATTCTCTCCATATTTGGGCAAAGCAAAAGCCAAGAAGATTTTGTTTGTTTTTCTCATAAGAAAGGGCAGCATTTTGGAGAAGACAACCGGTTCTCAGGTCTAGTACCTCTCATGAGCGACTCGGGCATCAAGATCAACGTGGTGATCTCTGATACAAGTTCACAGACCACAGTTGGACCAGAAATGCAGTCCATAAAAATTCTTGCAGGAAACCCCACCCTGGGCTCAGGAGGGCCTTATCTCTGGGGGCATTTTCCGTGTGCCCAAGATTAGCATCTGGCTGGCCACTGCACAGGCCACCCTGGCCCCTATTTACAGAGGGAAAATTGAGGCCCAGAGAGGGCGGAGCACAGACATCAAAGCCAGAGCCTCCAGCATGCACCGGCTCCCGCCCCCCCCTGCCCCGGCCCCGAGCTTCCCCAGCCACCCCCCATCCCCACATTTTTACTTTGAAACAATTCCAACCTAGAGACCATTTCAAGAACAGCACAGGCTCACTCGTGGCCACCCACCAAGGTCGCTGCGCTACAGGGGGCTTCATCCTTCCTGCTCCGTCTCCCTCGCTCCCCTCAAATGTACCATGACACTGTCCAGGTTACTCCAGCCTGATCACACTAGACCACCATGTTCCAGGGCTCCGCATCTCCTCGCTGTCGCCATCTGAAACCTCCACAGGTGGAGGTCCTCTCCTTGCTCTGCTCTCTGTGACTGTGTGCCCGTAGGTGGCCATTTTCGCCTGAGAATTCATCCAGGGTCCCTTGGTGCACATGGCTGCTCACCTCCTGAGCCCTCAGTCTACAGTGGCCCTCAGCCTCTCCTTGCCTGGTTTTTGCTTCTGTCCTTCACCACGCTGACATTTTCCAAGCACCCAGCTGGCCGGCTTGCACAAGGCCCCTTGCTTTGGATCTCTCTGCCACCTGTCAGCTAGACCCAGGTTAAACTTGGGGGGCAGGAAACAACATAGGTGACATCGAGTCCTTCTCAGTGCATGACACCAGGATGCGCAATCAGGCCGAGTTTATCCCGTCTGTGGTGATGTCAAGTTTGGCCATCTGGTTAAGTTGGTGCTTTCAGATCACTTCATGTCTTCCTCCCTAAAGCTCCCTCACCCTATGGCAACCAGGAGAGGATTCTTGCACATATTTACTAGTCATTACCCAGCTGGTAATAAAATGGCGACTTGTGTCTTTCCTTCTATATTTATTAGTTTGTGGTCTTTAAAGAATTTCTCACCTCTCTCTCCTCTCTTTCTCTCTCTTTAGTATGGGGGATCAATCCTAGGGGTGCTTTACCACTGAGTTATACCCCCAGCCCTTTTAATTTTATTTTTAGACAGGGTCTCACTAAGCCACCCAGCCTGGCCTTGAGCTTGTGATCCTCCTGCGTCAGCCTCCCAAGTAGCTTAATATGTTTTTTAAAGTATCAGTGTTGAGTCACAGATATGTATTTTAGCCAGTGGACTAAACGTATTCCTTCCATTATTTTGTGCTTGACATGTTCCAGATCTGGCCTTCAGAAGCCCCTTGGAGCAGCTTTGTGCTAGCTCCTCTCTGACATGTGCCCATCATTTTTTGGGTACTTTGCTTTCTCAAATGTGTCAAGCTTCTCTTGACTTGCCACTTCCAGCCCTGGTGTCCGTCACCTCTCCAAGGGGCCTTGGTACCTTTTACTGGGGAATGATGTTCAGAATCTAAATGTTTTGAGTGTGTTCTTCGCAGCTGGGGCATGACCACTTCTGAGCCCTTCAGTGGTCAGAGATAAAACGTTTGTTTTTTTCATAATAATACTACTCAGTAAGAATAAAAGCGAAACCACCAGAGTTCTCCTTCCTGCGTTTCAAATCTCCCTCACCCTGCAGTGAGAACCCGATCTAGGCACCCCACGGCTTCAAAGCTGCCTGCCCTCTCCACTGCCACTCACCAGTGAGGTCCGGGTTCTATTCCCAGGCCCCGTCCTTGGAGTTTTCTCCACCAGGGAGTCAGCCAGACGATCTGTTCCAAGGTCACTAGGACAGTATTTTTTTGCAAGTGGCTATGCCATTCCTGTCAGACGCAGATCATTAGTTTCTTGGGTTTTCCATTTTAGTTTTTCCTCCGTCTGTTGACTTACCTTGTGCCTTACACATAATGTTGATTTAAGACACATCCAGACATGTGCACATATTTCTTGATGCTGAAAAGAACCATCTAGTCTAGCAGAGGACCTCATCCCTATCTTCAAAAGCCCCCACTAGGAATCAGGTATTAAAATCCTATGCCATTCCTTCCGAACCAGCCTGAGGCAGCAGGACCCCCGGGTTCCACCAGCGCTTCTAGGGAGGTCACGTGCGTCCTGGTAAGTCCCTGCCCCTCCCTACTTCCCTGGACCTTGCTCTTGCACCTATAAACCCAACGGGTCACACTGCCAGTCTCCACTTAACCTCCCAGGCCCAACACTGGTTTTCCCATGCCGACAGTTTTTATCACGCTGCCAGTTTTGCCGGTGTCTGGCTCCACAGTGCGGGAATGAGCGTCCGCTTTTTACAGTACAGTAACTGAGGCCCCCAGAGGGGTGAGCTGCCCACGGTCTCACTAAGCAAGCGTGAAAGCGCTGCCTTGGGCCAGTACGCAGTAGGCGCTTTAGTGAGAGCACCCTGAAGGACCAGCAAACAGAACTGCGCACCACGCCGCTGGGGAGATCGGGGCGGAGCCGTATGCAAATAGCCCGTAAGAAGACAACGGATTGGCCGGTGCGGGAGGGGGCGGGGCGCGCCGGCCCAGGGCTCGCAGGTGCGCTGGGCTGGAGAGGCCGGGTGCTCGCGCTCGGCGGCTGGACAGAGCTCCGGTGGCGCGTCCCGGGCGATGCCTCCGCTCTGGGTCCTGCTGGCCCTCGGCTGCGTGCGGTCTGGCTCAAGTAAGCCGGGATAAAATAAGAAGGCTGGCCAAGGGAGGGCGTGCGCCACCTGGACGCTGATCCTCCCAGGGTCGCCCCAGAGGAGCCTGGATGGGAAGTGGCAGTGCAGACTTCATTTATTCATTCCAGGAAAAGGCGCCGAGTTTTGGCTGGGGGCTCAGATAATATTGTTATCCGTAGTGGTAACAGTAGTTAGTAGTAGTCGTCGTCAACTTCTAGGCGCTTTCTTTGGTGGCAAACCGAGGGCTCATAGCTGACCACAGGCTGATGGGTGCTGCGGGGGAGCAGAGAAGGGGCAAAACCCAGACTCATGGTAACTTCTTTACTCTGGGAGAGGGAGGGACACGTTCCTCCAAGGGAGTAGCATGGGCAAGTTCCGCGATGTGGGAAGCAGCCCAGTTCATCCTGGAAACTGCAGTCCATCCCTGCCACCAGAGAACCGGAAAGGAAAGCGGAGAGGAGAGAGGCTGGAGACCCAAAGCCCTGAACTCCAAGGAGGCAGGCGGACCTGGGAGGGTGCTCCGGGTGAGCAACAGAGTCACATCTGCTGATAGAGAGTGGAGGGGCCTTCCTAGGGTCCAGTTAAAGAGGGTGGGTTGGAGAAGGGCTGGGTCCATGGGGTGAAGGGACTGCTCAGGAAAGGCAACTGGGTTCCTAGTGGGAACCTCTGAAGAGAAAGCTGACTGCTGGGTTTCTAGCCAGGATAGCTACCAGGGTGCGGACAGGGATACTGCTGTATCTGACAGAAGTCCATGAGGTGGCCCACAGGGAGGGTAGAGTCCAGCGCCTGGCTCCCAGAAGGTGCTCAATAGCACATGTGTGCACATGGGTGTGGGCAGTTCTGTGGAGGTCAGCTCCCATCCTCATTGCCTCCTCCAGCTGTGAACCTCCAGCCTCAACTGGCCAGTGTGACCTTGGCCACTAACAACCCTACACTCACCACGGTGGCCTTGGAAAAGCCTCTCTGCATTTTTGACAGCTCAGTGCTGCTTGCTGGCACCTATGAGGTCTACCTCTATGTCATGGTCGACTCAGGTAAAGGTCCTGCTTCCCTCCAGCTGCTCCTAAAGGGTTTTGACTTGTCAGGGGGGAAGAGCCAGAATGACAACCTCTTAGGTTTCTAGTGACCCATCTTTACCCGCAAACATTTACTGACTGCATATCTGTGCCCAACCTCTGGGCACTGTGGGTATTTTTTGCCATTCCACAGAAGAGAAGACTGGGGTTCAGAGAGGTAGAGTGAGTTGTCCAAGACCCAGCTAGTAAAGAAGAGGTCTGGGACCCAACATAGGTCTATCGACCTCTCTATCATCCTTTGAACCATATGACCCTCCTTTCCCTTTTTACAGAATAGGGAACCCAGGGCTTTCAATGACAGGTATCCAAGGTGTATTGGGGGGGGGATTGCAGGAATATTCTAAGATGAGGTAGGTGAGAGTTGAACACAGCACCCGAAGGAAGGTGCTTCTTGTCCCTCGCCCCAGGCAGGGACTGAGCTTGCCTGTGTCTGTGACCACTATGGCCAGCACAGGGCTGGGGCCGAGAGGGGGCTCAGGCATTTGACGAATGGCTGAGTGAGTGACACTGAGCTGCATAGCAGAGCTGAGTGACGCTGAGCTGCAGTGGCCAGGGTCCTCACCCCGGCCCTGCTTTTGCAGCCAATCCCAGGAATGCGTCTGTGCAGGACAGCAGCAAGACCCCGCTGAGCTCCACCGCCCGGCAAACCCAGGGTGGGAGGACAGGCCCCTACAAGGCAGCGGCCTTTGACCTGACCCCCTGCAGTGACCTGCCAGACCTGGATGCCACTGGGGATGTGACCCAGGCCTCGGAGATCCTGAGCGCATATCTGGTCAGGGTGGGCAGCAACGGGACCTGCCTGTGGGACCCCAACTTCCAGGGCCTCTGCAACCCGCCCCTGTCGCCGGCCACGGAGTACAGGTGGGTGTGAGTAGCCCTTGGAGCAGGGCAGCAGCCAGGTCCCAGCCCTGTTGGGAAGACCCAATGGGGAGGGGACAATGTGGGAGGAGCCATATCTCTAGAGGTCTACACTGGGACCTTCGGGGTCTCAGGCCAGCGACGTCCTGGGCCTGCCATAGTGCCAAGAGGTGGAGCTCAGAGGGCCCCCTCCCGGGGCAATGCTTGGCGATCTAGAGAGCAAGGATCCGGAATCCTTAATTCTTGAATGAGGGGCCTGCTTTCACTTTGTACTGGACCCCACAGATTAAGTGGTTGGTCCTGGCCATCCCGTGTGTGGAAGTCAGCCAAGCCCTTTGTTCCACTGTGTCCACAGAAGGAAGGCCGCTGGAGACAAGCCCAGCGTGACCTGGAGCCCTGTGGGAGGCCTTCCCTCACCCTCTGCTTTTCCTGCCTACTTCCTGCAAGTCCTTTTCTTGCCCACCCCACGTGCAGGGCACCCCGCTCACCCCCACACTCAATCCTGAGCCTCTTCTCTCTACAAGCTGTCTCCAGCCTGGGGAGCTGGGGAGGAGGCCTGACCTGTGCCCAAGCCCAGTTAATCCCACTCCAGGTACTGTGGAGACACGCCTAGGTCAGGGGCTCTGAGGCTTCCAGGCCCAGGTGGGGCCCAGACCACTGTCCGCCTGCCACCCTTGCACCCCCTCACCTTGGCCTCAACCCCCAGGCAGGGCAAGGGTCCCTCTCCCCACCCCAGCCTGGACCCCAGCCCACCTCTGGAGTCTGACCTTGAGGCAGGTGAAGGGAATTAAGCAAAACCTAGGGTGGAGGTTGTAAGTTTGGTTTTTGCTTTTTGGTGGTGGTGCTAGGGGTAGGGGCTAAGGTCTGCCACGTGCTAACCCTGTGCCCTTCCTGGGCAGCACCCCCCGCCCTGCAGCTGTCTCAGTCCTCAGAGACGCACTGTGTCTGACCTCCTTACTCCCGCAGGCTGTGGCTGTCCGCCGTCTGGCCAATCTCCTTTCCAGATTAGCAACGCTTGTTTGAGGGATTTTCTTTTCTTTATTTTTGGTACTGGAGGTTTGAACTCAGGGGTGCTGAGCTACATCCCCAGCCCTTTTATTTTTTATTTTGGAGTCGGGGTATTATTAAGTTACTGAACCTGACCTCGAACTTGACATCCTCCTGCCTCAGCCTCCCATGTTGTCGCTGGATGACAGGTGTGCCCCTCGGCTGCCCGCTTGCTTGTGGTTTCTATCTTAAAATGTAGCCCTGACCCCAGGACAGCGGGGCTGGTGATGGATATCACCCCACTCTTCTTCTAAGTCCCTTTGTGATTCCAGGGCAGGCTTGGAATAGGGCTGGTGGTTAACAGGGCTGGGCCACATGTGCTGTGTGAGATAACCACAGGGTCTCCTGGAGGGACAGCCCAGAAACAGCCTAGCCCTGAAGGCTTCGCAGAGCGGGTACATCTGAGCCCCAGAAGGGCCCAGGGTGACGTGTGACCAAGTCCAGCCTCCTTCTGTCGTCTAGAACCCTGATGGTGGCTGCCTCCCACCAGTGCCCCCTCTGTGCCCCTCCTGTCCCCTTTGACTGGTCACACAGGATGGGAGGATGTCATCCTGCCTATTTCCTTCCAGGTTCAAGTATGTCCTCATCAATGTGGCCACGGGTTTGGTACAGGACCAGACCCTGTGGTCAGACCCCATCCGCACCAACCGGCGTAAGTGGAGTGGGGTGGGGTGGGGTGATCCTCAGGGGCCTGGGGGCGGGTGCTGCAAGTGTCTCAGGCTGTCACTCTAAAAAGTCTGCAGGCCTCTGGCTGATGAGTGGTATGCTGCCGACGACAGTCTAGCCTGGACCTCCCCTGCTGCTCCATCCTGGGGAGCAGGGCCCTGTGGTCAGCGCCCTGGCCAGCGGCTGTGCACTCACCTCATAGGGACAATAGCCTGAACAGATCTCAGAGTCTGGCCTGGCCATGCCTTAGCTGGAGCCTCACAGAACAAACTCTGTCAGCACCTGGGGTGGCTCCCCAGGGCCGAGGCAGTGCAGGGGCTCACGAGAGCCACTGCCCCAGCACCCTCCTCCAGGCCAGGTCATTCCAAGGCAGGCAGGGAAGCCACTCCCCTGGCTCCATGGAGGCCTCATGCAGAGCCCAGTGCCCATGGCCTGGTGCCCGTGCATGCAGTCCTGCCACCCATGCCCAAGGCAGGCCCAGGCCCCCACAGCCACTCCGGATGGGAGGTGCTCGGACAGGTGTGCTGGCTGCCAGTATGAGTGTGTGGCTCATGTGTGGTGTGCAGTGGCGTGTGTAGTGTGGGGAGTGTGTGTGGTGTGCGGGGCATGTGTGTGGTGTGGGGAGGGCGTGTGTGTGTGGCTGTGATTGGGGTGAGTGTGGAGTGCGTGGTGTGAACAGGTGGTGTGGGTGTGTGGTGGTGGTAGGATGTGTGTCTAGGGGTGGTGCCGTGTGTGGTCGCATGGGTGTTTGCAGCACATTGTGGTGTCTGGCGTGTGTGGTGCGAGTATGCATTAGATGCACGTGGCACGTGTGTGTGCGTGTGTGCTGTGTTCTGTGGCCTGAGCAGCACGTGCTGGAGTGTGTGCTGTGGTGCCCCTCCTGTGCCAACCCCACGCACCCAGGTCCCACTGAAGCAGCCGAGACCTTGGTGGAGGGTCCTGCCTCCAGTCCCAGCCTCAGCCCCTTATGCTGGGAGCACTTTGGGACCTCGGTTTCCTCATCCAACAAGTGGAAAGAACCGTCTTGGCCCATCCAGTAAGGTTCCTTTGGGACTGTGGGCCAGGCCCAGCTCTTAGGGCAGGACCTACAGGGGACCACGTGCTCCTGGGACCTTAGAGACCTGGCTTGAGCCCCGAGTGTCCTGGGCCTGTCTCCTGAGCCGGTGACTGACCTGCAGAATGGAGTTCTCCGGGATCTGTGTGGGACAGTGCCCGGAAGTGGCCCGCTCACTGTAGGACCTTTGTTCCCAAAGGGTGATGGCAGTCAGAGAAGAGCGAGAACCCCAGCCACAGGGCCCCATGGACCGGGGCCCTCTGCGCAGCTTTGTTTAGAATCTGTCCCATCCATCTCACCACTGATGAGTCCGTTTATGATTTTAAATTATGCACAAGGAGAAGAAGAGAAGAGGCCAGAAATACACAAAAGAAAGTTGGGAGGTGGGACTGGGGCAGAGCAGGTGGCTGGGCCTGAGAGGAGCCGCTCCCTGGCCCTGGTCCTGCTGGGTCCCAGGCCGCTGGGGGGGATTGCCCGCCCAGGAAGGTCCGAGGGCTGCCGCCAGCGTGTGACCCGCCTGCGGTGCTCTGACAGTTACCCCCCACTCAGCCATCGACACGTGGCCGGGCCGGCGGAGCGGAGGCATGATCGTCATCACCTCCATCCTGGGCTCCCTGCCCTTCTTCCTGCTCGTGGGCTTTGCGGGTTGCCATTGCCCTCAGCTTTGTGTGAGTACCCGCCAGCTGGGAGGGCTGGACCTGGGGACGGGCATGCTCCTGGAGAGACTCGGCAGCCAGGTCCTCGAGGGCGGGCGGGGCGCTGCCCTGCACTGGGGTGGTGGGTCTGGTGGCAGGCAGCATGGCCCTGGGACTTCAGCCAGGGAGCGAGGGGCTCAGCAGAGGACCCTGGGTGGGTGGTCCCGCAGATCTCAACTGGGACAGCCACGCGGGCCTGCCTGTTTCCTCCTCTGACAGTCCAGATGGAGAAACTGAGGTAGGAGGAGGGGAAAGGGTGTCCCGAGGTCAGACCCAGAGCCAGGGCTGCAGCCCAGGCCTCCTGACTCCATGACACCTCTGGATTAGGACTGGAGGTCCTCTTGGGGGCAGGGTCCTAGAGCAGCTACTAGGGCTGCCCAGGGGAGGATAGCCCACTAACACCTGGGAGGATGGAGCAGGCATGAATCAAGGCACCCATGGGTGCCCTGGAGGAGGAGGGCAGGCCAGGTCCCGCCTGGAGCTTCAGGGTGGGCTTCCTGGAGGAGGGATCAGCAGGAGCAAGGGCGCATCGGGACAGGAAGAATACGGGCAATAGGCAGCAGGCTCCATGCTCCTTTCTCCACAGGGAAGAGGGAGCTGGGGGTCTTTGAGGCTGAGGGTCCTGGGAGGGGGGAGCGGAAAGCTTCTTGGAGTGGGTCACGCAGAAGCCAGCCAGGTGGGAAGAGGTGGGCGGGACGTGGATCTGGAGGGGCACTGAAGCCAGGAGTGCTCCCACATTCAAGTCAATCCAAAACAGTGGATGGCCTGGCCTCCAGGGGCTCGTCTGCTGCTGGACCTGCGGCGTCGGGGCCTGGTGTGTCCTCCCCCTCCCTTGGCTCTGTTCACGATTAAATATTTTGTCTTCAATGTCTGAGGTTCTGGCTTCCAGGGTTCTATCCTATTGGTTTGCTTCTATGGAGTTTTTTAACTTGGTTTATTGTTTCCTTCATTTCAAGCATTTCTGTTTGTTTTTTTTTTCAGTATCTCTAATCTTTATTGAAATGATCTCTTGCTTCCTGTATTTGCTCTTTTAACTGTGATTGGTGCGATCATCAATGCCGCATTTGCTCTTCATCTCCTCCTTCACAATGCCTGCATTTGCTCTTTCATCTTCTCGTTTACTTCCCTGATTGTTTAATTATGTACATTCTGAACTCCCTTTCTGACATTTCTTCTGCTGTGCTGTCATTGGGTTTTATTGATATAGTATCTAGGTTTGTTTGGGACATTTTCTTCTCTTGTTTTCTCATATGGTCAGATGTCAGTGGGACTCTGAGATTGCAGAATATTGACTTATAGTGTCCCTGTAGATTTCCAGTGTATCACCTCCTAGCCTTCAGTAGCCTGAAGTCTTGGAGGAACTTGAATGCTGTGCTTCTGAAGAAAGCTGCCCCTAGCCCGCTACTGGTTCCAGGGCTTGGAGCTGGCTCTGTGCGGAAAACTCTCACTGGGGGCTGCTCTGAGAAGCTGGCCGTGTGGGAGGAGCCCACGCTGGAGTGAGCCGGTCTACCTGGGGGAAGACTCTAGCTGCCCTGCCCTGCTCTGATAAGCCGCCCCTATCCGGGCCTGCTGCCCAGGCCGAGCTTCACCCGGTGGGGGAGACTCACCCCGTTGCTCTATTTTAGTCCGAGTCTCTCAATGCCTCCCCTTCTGAATCCTGGGTTCTGGAGCAACTGGAGATGCAGTCACCTCTTGGTTGCCCATCTTGGGATTGCCACATAAATTCTTAAAATGGGAGGACATTCCCTGACTGTGGTCAGAAAGACTCAAACAATACAGTAAAGACCAGGTGCATGCACTGTTGCTGGCTCTGCAGGTGGTAGAAGGGACCACAAGCCAAGGGACTCAGACAGCTTCCAGAAGCTGGGAAAGTCCAGGGAATCAATCTCCCACAGAGTACACAGAAAGAGCACAGCTTGCCTCACCTGAATTTTAGCACAGTGGGGACCGGGTTGGACCCCTAACCTATAGAACTGTCAAATAATAAACTCGGGTTGTTTTAAGCACTGAGAGTGTGGTGTCGGCAGTACCAACACAGCAGCATGGTGTGGGCGCTCCTAGCCCTGAAGTCTATTTTGCAAACACAGAACACAAAGCAAACTTCAGCAGAAAGAAAAGTCAACCACAAGCAGTTGCTCCATGGGCCTCTTGCTTCACTCTCTGGTCTTCTGTTGGGACTTGTCTCCAGAACTTGCCCAGCGGCCCTGGACCTGTGCTGTGTGATGATGGGGATAGGGGCCAGGATTCTCTCTCACTTGCCCTTGATGTTCCGCTAGTCTGTGGGACCTCACTTGATCGTCCCTTATCCTTGGTCTGCAGTCCATGCCCAGGGCAGGGAGGTACAAACAGCCCCTTTGAGTCAGTGAGCAAGGTTGCGGGGGTAGTTCAAGGACTGCTCATTTCCCCTGAAAACCTGCTGGAATCCTCACGGGGTACATGAGTGGGCGTCAGCCACTTCTGGCCAGACTTCTTCCAGTGACTCATGCTTGGAATTCAGGTTCCTCATTTCATCTGGGAAGTTAAATCTAACGGCCAACACGTCTAGATTGCAAGAGCCCCCCAATAGGGAGGGGACTTTCTCATCTGCTACAAAAGCACAGGATCCACCTGAAAAGGCTCAGTGGCCTTCTTTCTCCCTTCCTCTAGCCTCCTTTCCCTGACCGCCCCAACCCCATGCAACACAACACAAAAATGCTTCCTCACTCGGCTCTTGCCAGGATTCCACATTAGCACCCCGTTTCATTCATTCGTTCATTCTTTCTCTCTTCCTTTTAATAAGTCCCTGCTAAAATTCCCTGGAGGGGATAAACTTAAATTGTTATTAGGCACTGACACCTGGTGAGAATAAAGGATTCAGAGATTTTGGAAGGTGTGCCGGATGGATGGAGGTTCAGGAAGGTACAGGCTAATATTTTTGAGCACCCACTGTGTGCCCGGCGCATGATGTGGATGAGTGTAATCCCTGTGCCCAGAAGGCCACTCGCAGGACACAGGGAGGAAGGCCAGGCCTTCCCATGTGGGCTCCTCCTGAAGGCAGGCTAGCTGTCCGGAAATGCTGTCTTCCTGCTGCGGAGGCTCAGAAGACCAGCCCCACAACGTGGTGCTTGCCGCACTGTGTTGGACCAAGGGTCTTGGGCCTTCCCTGCTCCCCGTCGCTTGATCCTCTTCCCTCCCACAGGCTGGGGACACATTCTGATCTCTCTCTCTGCCGTAAGAACACAACTGCCTTCCATTCCTTCCCTGAAGGCTCACTGTCGAGGAGAAGAAGACAGGAATGTAGACGCACCTAAACAGACTGCACTGCAAACAGAATCACTCACAAGGTGACGTCTGTCCCAGTTCTGTTACTCCCACAGATGCCCGCCTCTGCCCCCAGCCTGCACTGTGAAGAAAGTACAAAGCACCTAAACCCAACTGGTAGTGGACGGCATCTCCAGTTTAATCAACGTGCAGGCCTCTGTCCCCCGTTTTACTGGTCCGGGTCAGTTCATCTCTGGAGCAAAGGGGAATCTTTCCTGGGCCCCTGCACTGTATTCCCTGGTGGCTCTGCTGGCCCCACAGCGGCTTCCCAGCAGCCTGCGTGGCAACATGCTCAGCTCTTAGGACGCACTGGCCTGGGGTAGGGCTGGGCCCTTCATCTTGAGCAGAGGTCTGGAGAAGGTCCAGGCAGCCTGTGAAGAAAATCATATCTTTACTTCTGCTCACCTCAAACTGAAATTCGGCTGCTTTTCATTATGATTGTGGGGTATCAGGTAGTGTCTGTGACCGTCATGGCGTCCACCTGGGGAAGAGCAGGGGGTGAGTCAGACGCAGTGCCTGCCCTGCCAGAGCTGTCTGGAAAGCCCAGGGAGCCCAGGACACTCAGGGACATGTTGTCAGCTTCAAGATGACTGGGGAACGGGCAGGGGCTGGAGCCACAGAGACTGTGAGGACCAGGCTGCCAGAGACATGCATGAGAGGACACAGGAACCCTTGGCCAGAGCTGTCCCGCGGGAGTGGAGGAGGGAAGGAGAAGCCGTCACAGAGGTAGACCCCGTGCCCCCGTGACCTGAGGCCAGACCCCACGGTCCCTCATGCTGAGGCCCTCCTTCCCAGCTTTGCCTCCCGGCCCGCCTAGAAAGCAGCTGAAGCACACTTAAGAGCAGGAGCCTGTGGAGCCAGAGAAAACGGCCACACGGAAAAAGGTGTCCGGTTGCGGTAGCAAGCGCTCCGGATGCGGTTTTACAAAATGGCGGCTGTGTTCCTGGCTTTAAGCCACAGGCCAGCTGGAGTACCATCGTCAAGAATTATGACTGCCGCCAACAAAAATTGGGCCGTCTTGCGAGAAAGGGGTTGGTCTCTGTCTCTGGGCGGTTTGGGGAACTGGTTCGTTGAGAGAAGGTTAGCAATGTCTTAGAAAACTGCAGTTTGGCCCAGAGCAAAAGTCAGGCAGAATCTGCAGCCTCGTTCCAAGACTCAGTTTAAAGTGTGCAATCTTATTAACTCAGTTAGTTTTTCATCCCTGAGACAAAATACCCGAGAAAACAACTTCACTTTGTCTCATGGTGTCTGAGGTTTTCATCCATGGCCAGCAGGCTCCATTGCTCGGGGCCTGAAGTGAGGCAGAGTATCATGGCAGAGGGGTCTGGGAGGGCGAAGCCGCTCACCTCATGGTAGCATGGAAGCAGGAGAGGGAGAGAGGCACAGAGAGAGAATGGGGCCGGGAGGACCCACGCCCTCCAACTGGGTTCTACCTCCTCCACTTTCTTCCATAACCCAACAGCTCATTCAGATGAGCTGAAACCCCTCCAGGATTGATCCATGATGAGGTCAGTGCCCTCTGATGCAGTTGCCTCCCTAAGTCCCACTCTGAACCATCGTGTATTGGGGACCACGCTTTCAACACTTGAGCACTGAGCTACATCCCTGGCCTCATTTTTTATTTCGAGGCAGAGTTTTGCTAAATTGCTAAGGCTGGTCTCAAACTTGCAAGCCTCCTGCCTGGGCCTCCTGAGTGGCTGGGATTGCAGGCGTTGCTACTCTCTACTTTCTTTAGTTTTTAGAGATGGGTTCTTGTTATGTTGCCCAGGCTGATCTCAAACTCCTAGCATCAAGTGATCCTCTGGCCTCAGCCTCCCAGGTGCTGAGACTACAGGCTCCTTCAGTATTTTAGTCAATCAGGTAGGTGTCATGCCCAAATGCCACTACATGCATTGATTTTAAAAAAAAAAAAAATTTATATTTGTTCTAACTGGTTATACATATGCTTTGATTTTTTAATTATACTTTTTCTCCATTACCACAGCACCATCATCACACCTAGAGAAATGAGCAGCCGTCCTCTGGTTCTTTCTAAACAGCCACAAATTCCCCTCACTGTCTCTAAAACGCCCTTGATAGCTGCGTGCTGCGTCAGGTCGGGCCATCTTTCCAAACTTCACAGCTAAAACATGGCTCTTCCCTTTCCATGCTTCACGGTTCCTGCCTGCTCTGGGCTGCAGCCCATGGCCTTCGCAACAGCTATGGTCCTCCCAGGACTTTGCAAAACCTGCTGACCTGTGTAAAGCCAACGACGGGGGGGGGGGGTGTCCCTAGAAGGACAGGGCCGCTTTCCATGGGGATCCCCAGCATCACAGCTCAGGACCCCCTCCAGGACTCCTGGCTTCCTGTCTGCCGTGTTCCTAGTGGAACAGGCAGGACAGGAGTAAGAAAGGGCGTGGCCTCTTTAAGAAGCCAGAGTATGCCAGTATGTAGGGCACACTGTGACCTCAGCTACTCGAGTCTAAGGCAGGAGGATGGCAAGTTTGAGGCCAGCCTGGGCAACTCAGCAAGATTCTGTCTAAAAATAAAAGAGGGAGGTTGTAGCTCAGTGGCAGAGCCTTGCGTAGCATGTGTGAGGGGTGGGTTCAAGTCTCAGCACTGCATGTAAATAAATTGATAAAAATAAAGGTCCATGACAACTAAAAAGATATAAAAAATAAATAAACAAAATAGGAAAGGGCTATGGTAGAGTGTTTGCCGGCCTGTGCTGGGCCTGGGCTCACCCCAGCACTGCCAAGAGAAGAACCCTGGGAGCCACCAGGTCTAGGACAGGGAGGAAGGACAAAAGCAGGCCATGCAGGACAGGGGGGCAGGGACGGTCAGAGGAGAAAGGTGGGTGCTGAGCAAGGGTGAGTGTGAGGGCTGGGCTGGCCAGCGTGGGGCCCTGGGGGCACGAGGAGGTGGGCCACCAGGGGCCTCCTTCCTCTGGACGCTGATGGCCACAAGGCAGTGGGAAGAGCCATTTCCAACCCCACCAGTGCTGCCGTGAGCCTCCGTGACCTGCCTGCACAGCGGGGTCATGAGGCTGTCGTGGCTGAGTGTGGACTCCACGCGGTCAGGCCTGGGAAGCATCGGAGGCCCCACAGATGGTCTGCCTCTGAGGTCGTTGTTTACCTGTCCCTTCTTCATTCCAGCCTCTGTCGTGGTGGTCCGCTCCTCAGCAGGCCTTGAGGCTGGGAGCCAGGAATAGCAAGGGGACCTCACAGGTCTGGACTCAGGGACTCACAGCTGGAAGGCTGTCGGGATGAAGGAAATGAGGAGGGCTAGGTGTACGCTCAGAGGTCAGAGGGCCCAGGGGCAGAGGCATGTCCACAGAGGTCCCCTGCACTTGAGGCAGGGAAGGAAGACTTCCAGAAGGAGGCGGCCCTCAGGAATCCTCCAGCAGCTCCCACGACCCTGGTGGGTCTTCCTGAAGAACAACTGAATATCACTCTGTAGCCACCCCAAAACGTTTCCCAGGGACTCACTGACGGACTCCAGCTGCTCAGCCCCTGGCCCAGGCGGGGCAGAGGTCTGACCCTGTTGCACTGGGCGATTCTGCGAGGGCCAGTGACTCTCCCACAGCTCAGAGGAGGAACCAAAGTCGAACTCAGGTTTGACCCAGCCCTTGTCCCTCTGCCCCACAAACACAGCCAAACCCTGAGGGCAGGGATGCCCCTTCCAGGTGCAGGGGCCGGGGAAGCAGGGCTGTGCTCATGGAGGAGGGGACCCTCCTTTCCCGGGGCTGCAGGGAGGCTGGCCAAGGGCTGGCCTCTCTCTCTGGAGCAGCAAGGTCTGTGTGGACGTTGGAGCCGGACGCGGGCAGAGGGAGCAAGGGTCACACGCTGGCCCGAGCCTCCCGCTGCTGCCACACTGCCCCCTTGAGTTCACCTCCGTGCAACAGCCTCAGCCATGTCGGCAAAGCCAGGTCAGATCCCACCCTCCCTGTTTCCATCTCACAGAAAACACAACTCCACAGCCTCCTCTGTGCCCCACAAGACCCTGTGTGCTAAGGCACCTGTCCACCAAACCAACTGTCTAGAACCAAACCAGTGGAGATGCCAAGGCAGGGGCCTCCCTCCCTCCAGAGGAGCAGGACAGAGCTGGAGCCGAGGGCAAGCTAGAGGACAGGCAAGGCCAAACCAGGCCGCCCAGAGGTGGGCTTTGCTTTGGCGCACACAGGACAGTTGTAGGAGGCTTAACGGCAGGGACACAGTCCAAGGAGAGAGAGGCATTATTAACCAGTTTGGTCTTTGTGGGAACATCTTAGAAAGTACTTACACTGGAGGAGATCCAAGATGGATCTAGAGGGAGGCTGTGTTCCTTGTCACTCTGTAACTCGGGTTTCAACAGAGGATATCTGTTTCTTGGTGAGGCAGTTTTTGCAGCTTATCAATCCCCTGCTGTTTACCCCATTTGTCTTCTGTGATCACCTGCAGTCTGCCAGCATGTTGACTACTTTTGAGTGTAGATTGCTCACTGTCTGGCACCTACCCTCTGCCATTTGCCTGCCTTTTACCTGTCCATCGCCTGCCTTTCATGTATCCATCACCCACCACCCGAGGTTTACCTCCTGTTGTCCGACAGCAACCAGCAGGCTGACCATAGACCACCAGTGGAGCACCAGCTGCCTGCTGTTGCATGGAAGTTCACTGTCACAGTACATACAGGTTTGGTTACATGTGGCTGCTGCCATTTTGAGACAACAGCCAGGACTTGTAGGACCCTGGCTGGACTGACTGAGCCCCGTCTCCAGGACCCCTCAGCCTAACCGCCACTCCCTGCCTCCTGGACCCTCAGACCAACTGACTGCTCCCTGCTGCCAGGACTCCAGACCAACTGACCACACCCTGCCTCCAGGACCACCAGCTGACCATGTTCACACAGCGAGCTGCAGCTCCCCATTTGCCAACACATTTGGAAGCCAGAGCAGCCATCTTGGATAATCCTGGAAGCCGTATCTCCCATCTTTAGGTGGGGCAAATCCCATCCTGATACACCTGCTGAAGACTTGAAGCTCATTGTCAGGTTCCTCTCATGCATCAGGCTACTGAGGACTGGGAGGTTTGAATACTATATGACTGTTATAGTGTAGATCTTCTTTTTTTCCTTTTGAAAAATTTTAAGTTTTCATTTCTCTACTTTCTTGCTCTCTTTCCTTTGTTTACCTGTTCCCTCAGAGTCTTTCTCCTTTTCGCATGCTAACAACCAACTTCTTTTGATTACACTATCACTCTTTCTATGATCTAAAACTTCTATATATTTTCTTATCCCATTAACAGTTACATCCTACACCCCTCCCTACCCTCTTTGTCCTCCATTAGAAACTGTAGACCTTATTGCAAAACTATTGTTATACTGAAGATAGCAATTGGAACTCATTCTGTTTATTATGACAATATTGTTAATGTCCTCTAGGGCTATTTGGTCTAGGGTTGCATACTGTCTGAACTGGGCACTGCTAATATTGATCTCCCCCTTAAGAAAAGGTTTTGGAAACCTATGGGGTCACTATAAGCCTATAAGGGGTAAACTGCAATATCCCAGGTCTGCACTGCTAGAGGGGAAGATATGACAACATGAAAAATGAAAAAACAAGGGAAGAAAATGATCCAAACAAATCTAGATTCTATATTAATAGAATCTAGTGACAGTATGGTAGAATAAATGTCAGAAAAGGACTTCAGATTATACATGATTAAGATGATTTTTGAAGCAAAGGATAAGAGAGCAAATGCAGGCAATGAATGATCATACCAATAAGCAGTTGAAAGAGCACCTGCAGGAAGCAAAAGATCATTTCAACAAAGAGATAGAGATTCTCAAAAAAAAAAAAAAAAAACCAAATGGAAAACCTTGAAATGAAGGAAACAATAAACCAAATAAAAAACTTGATGGAAAGCATCACCAACAGACTAGACCACTTGGAAGACAGAACCTTAGACAATGAAGACAAAATATTTAATCTTGAAAATAAGTTGACCAAACAGAGAAGATGGTAAGGAATCATGACCAGAACCTCCAATAAATATGGGACATCATGAAAAGAGCAAATTTAAGAATTATTGGAATTGAGGAAGGCACAGAGATACAAACCAAAGGAATGAACAACCTATTCAATGAAATAATATCAGAAAATTTCCCAAACCTGAAGAATGACATGGAGAATCAAATACAAGAGGCTTACAGAACACCAAATGCACAAAATCACAACACATCCACACCAAGGCACATTATAATGAAAATGCCAAACATACAAAATAAAGATAGGATTTTGAAGGCTGTAAGAGAAAAGCATCAGATTACATATAGGGGGAAACCAATACAGATATCAGCAGATTTCTCAGCCCAGACTCTAAAAGCTAGAAGGGCCTGGACCAACATATTTCAAGCCCTGAAAGAACATGGTTCCCAACCAAGAATCCCATACCCAGCAAAACTAATCTTCAGATTGAAGATAAAATAAAATCCTTCCATGATAAACAAAAGTTAAAAGAATTTACAAATAGAAAACCTGTGCTACAGAATGTTCTCAACAAAAATTCCATGAGGAGGAAATGAAAAACAACAATGTAGGTCAGCAAAGGGAGGAACTACCTTAGAGAAAAACCACTCAAAGGAGAAACCAAGCCAATAAAAACCAAAAATAAGCCAAATGACTGAGAATACAAATCATATCTCAATAATAACCCTGAACGTTAATGGCCTAAACTCATCAATCAAAAGACATAGACTGGCAGAATGGATTAAAAGAAAGACCCAACAATGTGCTGCCTGCAAGAGACTCATCTCATAGAAAAAGACATCCACAGACTAAAGGTGAAAGGATGGGAAAAAAACCTACCATGCACATGGACTCAGTAAAAAAGCAGGGGTTGCCATCCTTATATTAGATAAGTGGACCTCAAGCCAAAGTTAGTCAGAAGGTATAAAGAAGGACATTTCATACTGCTTAAAGGAACCATAAATCAGAAAAACCTAATGATCATAAATATTTATGCCCCAAACAATGGTGCATCCATGTACATCAAACAAATCCTTCTCAATGCCAGGAATCAAATAGACTACAACAATAATTCTGGGTGACTTTAACACACACCACTGTCACCACTTCCAAACAAAAACTAAACAAAGAAACCATAGAACTCAATAACACAATCAATAACCTAGACTTAATAGACATATATAGAATATTCCATCCATCAATGAGCAGATTCACTTTCTTCTCAGCAGCACATGGAACCTTCTTGAAAATAGGCCATATGTTATGCCACAGAGCAGCCCTTAGTAAATGCAAAAAAATAGAGATACTGCCTTGTGTTCTACCAGATCATAATGCAATGAAATTAGAAATCGATGACAAAATAAAAAGTAGAAATGACTCCAACACCGGAGACAAAATAAAAAACAGAAATTACTCCAACACCCTGAATGAAGCATGGATAACACAAAACATCAGGGAAGAGATAAAAAATTCTTAGAGGTAAATGAGAATAATGATACAACATATCAAATATCTGGGACACTATGAAAGCAGTACTAAGAGGAAAATTCATTGCATGAAGCATATTCAAGAAAAGAATAAAAAGTCAACAACTAAATGACCTAACATTACAGCTTAAAGCCCTAGAAAAAGAAGAACAGAATAACAGCAAAAGTAGTAGAAGACAGGAAATAATTAAAATCAGAGCTGAAATCAATGAAATTGAAACAAAAGAAACAATTCAAAAAATTGACAAAACAAAAAGTTGGTTCTTTGAAAAAGTCAACAAAATAGACAACCCTTAGCCACACTAACAAAGAGGAGAGAGAAAACTCAAATTACTAAAATTCATGATGAAAAAGGAAATATCACAACAGACAATACTGAAGTACATAACATATGAGAAGCTACTTCAAAAATCTATATTCCAACAAAATAGAAAATGCCAAAGACATTGACAAATTTCTAGAGACATATGCTCCCTCCCAAACTGAACCAGGAGGACATACACAATTTAAGCAGATCAAGGGCTGGGGGGGAGATAGCTCAGTTGGTACAGTGCTCGCCTTGCAAGCACAAGGCCCTGGGTTCGATCCCCCAGCACTGCAAAAAAAAAAAAAAAAAAAAAAAAAAAAAAAAAAGGCTCAATATCAAGCAATGAAATAGAAGAAGCCATCAAAAGTCTACCAACCAAGAAAAGCCCAGGACCAGACAGATTCTCAGCCGAGTTCTACAAGACCTTCAAAGAAACTCATTCCAATACTTCTCAAGATATTCCAGGAAGATAGAAAAGGAGGGTACCCTTCCAAACTCATTCTATGAAGCTAATATCACCCTCATACCCAAACCAGACAAAGACACATCAAGGAAAGAAAATTTTAGACCAATATCCTTGATGAATATAGATGCAGAAAGCCTTAACAAAATTCTGGCAAACCATATCCAAAAAGCATACTAAGAAGATAGTGCACCACCATCAAGTGGGGTTCATCCTGGGAATGCAGGTTGGTCAACATCCTTAAATCAATAATGTAATCCATTATGTCAATAGACTTAAGGATCATATGGTTCTTTCAATTGACACAGAAAAAGAGTTCGACAAAATACAATGCCACTTCATGCTCAAAACACTAGAAAAAATAGGGATAGTAAAAAACATACCTCAACATTGTAAAGGCTATTTCTGCTAATCCATGGCCAACATCATTCTTTTTTTTTATTGTAAACAAATGGGATACATGTTGTTTCCTGTTTGTACATGGAGTAACAGCATACCATTTGCATAATCATACATTTACATAGGGTAATGATGCTTGATTCATTCTGTTATTTTTTCCTTCCCCTCCACACCTCCCACCCCTCTTTTCGCCTCTATACAGTCCTTCCTTCCTCCATTCTTGCCCCCCTCACACACCCCCATTATGTGTCATCATCCGCTTATCAGCAAGATCATTTGTCCTTTGTTTTTTGAGATTGGCTTATCTCACTTAGCATGATATTTTCCAATTTCATCCATTTGCCTGCAAATGCCATAATTTTATTATTCTTTATAGCTGAGTAATATTCCATTGTATGTGTGTATATATATATATCACAGTTTCTTTATCCATTCATCAATTGAAGGGCATCTAGGTTGGTTCCACAGTCTGGCTATTGTGAATTGAGCAGCTATGAACATTGATGTGGCTGTATCTCTGTAGTATGCTGATTTTAAGTCCTTTGGGTATAGGCCAAAGAGTGGAATAGCTGGGTCAAATGGTGGTTCCATTCCAAGTTTTCTAAGGAATCTCCATATTGCTTTCCAGAGTGGCTGCACTAATTTGCAGCCCCACCAGCAATGTATGAGTGTACCTTTTTCCCCACATCCTCTCCAACACCTACTGTTGCTTGTATTCTTGATAATCGCCATTCTAATTGGGGTGAGATGGAATCTTAGTGTAGTTTTGATTTGCATTTCTCTTATACTAGAGATGCTGAACATTTTTTCATATGTTTGTTGATTGCTTGTAGATCTTCTTCTGTAAAGCATCTGTTCATATTCTTAGCCCATTTGTTGATTGGGTTATTTGTATTCTTCGTGTAGAGTTTTTTGAGTTCTTTATAGATTCTGGAAATTAGTGCTCTATCTGAAGTATGAGTGGCCAAGATTTTCTCCCACTCTGTAGGCTCTCTCTTCGCATTGCTGATAGTTTCCTTTGCTGAGAGAAAGCTATTTAGTTTGAATCTGTCCCAGTTATTGATTCTTGCTTTTATTTCTTGTGCTATGGGAGTCCTGTTAAGGAAGTCTGATCCTAAGTCCACAAGTTGAAGATTTGGACCTACTTTTTCTTCTATAAGATGCAGGGTCTCTGGTCTGATTTCAAGGTCCTTGATCCATTGTGAGTTGATTTTGTGCAGGGTGAGAGATCCAACATCATTCTTAATGGAGAAAAACTGAAAGCATTCCCTTAAAAACTGGAACAAGACAGGGATGCCCTCTTCATCACTTCTGTTCAACATCGTCCTTGAAATATCGGCCAGAGCAATTAGACAGACCAAAGAAATTAAAGGGATACGGGGAAAAGAGGAACTCAAGCTGTCACTATTTGTTGATGACATGATTCTCTATTTAGAAGAGTCAAAAAACTCCTCCAGAAAACTTCTAGACCTCATCAATGAATTCAGCAAAATAGCAGGCTATAAAATCAACACACATAAATCTACAGCATTTTTATTCATAAGTAATGAAACACCTGAAAGGGAATGAGGAAAACAACTCCATTCGCAATAGCCTCAAAAAGAACAAAATACTTGGGAATCAATCTAACCAAAGAGGTGAAGATATCTACAAAGAAAACTACAAAACATTAAAGAAAGAAATTGAAGAAGACCTTAGAAGATGGAAAGATCTCTTATGTTCTTGGATAGGCAGAATTAATATTATCAAAATGGCCATACTTCCAAAGGTGCTATACAGATTTAATGCAATTCCAATTAAAATCCCAATGACATTCCTCATAGAAATAGAGAAAGCAATCATGAATTCATCTGCAAGAACAAAAGACCCAGAATAGACAAAACAATCCTGGGCAGGAAGAGTGATGCAGGAGATATCACAATACCAGACTTTAAAACACTACTACAGAGCAATAGTAACAAAAATGTCATGGTATTGGCACCAAAATAGACAGGTAGACCAATGATACAGGATAGAAGCTATGGAGACATCCCCACATAAGTACAGTTATCTCATACTAGACAAGGTGCCAAAAACTTACAATGGAGAAAAGATAGTCTCTTCAACAAATGGTGCTGGCAAAACTGGAAATCCATATGCACTAAAATGAAATTAAACTCCTTTCTCTCACCCTGTACAAACTCAACTCAAAATGGATCAAAGATCTAGGAATTAGACCTGAGACCCTTCACCAAACAGAAGAAAAAATAGGGCCTGAATCTCCATCTCATTGGCTTAGGAGCAGACTTCCTTAACACGACCCCCATAGCGCAGGAATAAAAGCAAGAATCAATAAATGAGATAGATTCAAACTAAAAAGTTTTTTCTCAGGACAGGAAATAATCAATAATGTGAAAAGAGAGCCTACAGAGCGGGAGAAAATCTTTTTCACACACACTTCAGACAGAGCACTAATCTCCAAAGTTCATAAAGAACTTCAAAAACTTTACACCCAAAATACAAAGAACTCAATCAATATATAGATAAGGAAATGGCAGACATTTCACAGAAGAAGATATACAGGGTGATTAACAAATATATGAAAAAGTGCTTGTCATCCCTAATAATTAGATGAAAATTACAACCACCCTAAGATTTCACCTAACTCCAATTAGAACACAAACAATAATAAGTGTTGGCATGGATGTGGGGGAAAGGCACACTCATACATTGCTGGGGGAGTGCAAATTGGTGCAGCCTCTCTGGAAAGCAGTATGGAGATTCCTCAGAAAGCTTAGAATGGAACCACCATCTGACCCAGCTATCCTGCTCCTCGGCCTATACCCAAAGGACTTAAAATCAGCATACTACAGAGATACAGCCACATCAATGTTTAAAGCAGCTCAGTTCACAATAGCCAGATTGTGGAACCAACCTAGATGCCCTTCAATTGATGAGTGGATAAAGAACTGTGGTATATCTACACAATAGAATATTACTCATCCATAAAGAAGAATAAAATTATGGCATTTGCTGGTAAATGGATGAAGTTGGAAAATATCATGCTAAGTGAAATAGGTCAAGCCCAAAAAACCAAAGGCCGGATGTTTTTCTCTGATAAGTGCGTGACAATATATAACGAGGGGGGGGTGACGGGGGGGGAGAGAAGAACGAAGGAACTTTGGATGGTGTAGAGGAAAATGGGGTGGGAGGGGGGTGGGGATGGAAAGACAGTAGAATGGGGACAGTATTATCCTATGTATATGTGTGATCACATGAATGATGTGGATCTACATTGTGTACAACCATAAAAATGGAAAAGTTGTACCCCATTGTGTACAATGAATCAAATGCAGTCTGTAAAAAATAAAAAAGATTTTAATTAAAAAAAAGAAAGAAAGTACTTACACTACTTGTAGATGGCAAAGGTCACTCACTCCAGGTGGCCTCTCCATGCCACTGAGAGACACAGTAAACAGGGGACTAGATACTATGACATCACTAGTAGATAGGAAGTTCTCAAGTCCATTATATAAACTTTTTCTTCTTATTTGCAGTTCTAGGGATTGAGCCCAGGGACCCTCTACAACTGAGCTACACCCCAAGTCCTTTTTATTTTACTTTGATCTCACTAGGTTGCCCATACTGGCCTCCAACTTGCAATCCTCCTGCTTCAACCTCCCAAGTTGCTGGGATTACAGGTGTGCGCCACACCCCAGTACACCCCTTTAGGAGCTAAGGAGACCACCATCTCTGGGCAGTTCGTTGATATGTGGCTGTATATTAGCACCAGACCCACGGCACGTGGCTGATTGGGTTTGGCAAAAGTGACAGTGATGTAGTGAGGGAAGAAAAGTGTGGATCAACTGAACACCCACTGCAGGAGGAGTGAGCCTCCACGCCTGCGTTGTGCGCAGCTAACATGGGGACTGCAGAGCACAGACCCAAGTGGAGGAGATGGCACTAGGGACCTTCTAGAAGAAACTGCAGGAGAGCCTAGTGACCTGGAGTGAGATGACGATTTCTAAAATGACGTGACGAAGTGCAGTCTACAGAGGGATAACCGATGAACTCGCCGTTATCCAAATTTTAAAATGCTCTTTGCAAAACATGCATCCAACTTAGGACCTGACCCTAGGACAGATTCTCTGCCTTTTATTATTCCTTCTCTCTCCCGGAAATCTTTTCAGGCATTCTTTCCTGACTGTCTCTAGATCTTGAACACTGTGGATATCTGTTTGCTTATCAAATGTATGTCATGTTTATACATAAAAAGAGTACAGTTTTTTCCACTTTCCAAGAACTCATTTCTACCCCTTTAGGGACCATATTGCCTCCATTGAAAATGTGTGAGTTAGAGTATAAAAAGAACTCCAAGGGTAGACAGCAAGAAAACCCACCCCAGGCCGGGCTCAGAGGCACACACCTGTAATCCCAGCAGCTGGGGAGGCTGAGGCAGGAGGATGGCTAATTCAAAGCCAGCCTCAGCAAAATCGAGGTGCTAAGCAACTCAGTGAGACCCTGTCTCTAAATAAAATACAAAATACGACTGGGGGTGTGGCTCAGTGGTCCAGTGCCCCCCAGTTCAATCCCCAGTAACCTACCCCCCAAAAAACAAAACCCCAACAACCCTTGGCAGGGTGACTCAGTGGTAAGCCTAGTATGTCAAAGAAAACAGATGACAAACGGCCAATTTTTGCTTTAATTGGAGCATTATTATTATACATAGTACTGGGTTCATTTTGACAAATGATACATGCAAGGAATCTGATTCTAAGCCCCCATCTTCTCCCGCTTTCTCATCTTCCTCCGCTCCCCGTTCTCTCCCCCTCTCCTCTCTTGGTCTTCCTTTTGCTCCTTCGTTTGTTTTTGTGGCATTTTTCTGCACATGCGTACAGGTGGTACATTGACATGTGCACATGAGAGATTCTGCTGGAGTCCTTCTCTATTTCTCCCCTTTCCTGTCCTCCCAGTCCCACTTGCTCTCCGTCTCCTCTGCTGATAGTTTAGGTCTTCATGACATCCTACCCACTGCACTGCCACCAACTTAATCTCATTTCATTCTGATTTTCACATATGAGAGAAAACATCCAGTTCTTGATTTTCTGGTCTGGCTTATTTCACTCAGCATCACGTTCTCCATTTCCATCCACGTATCAGCAAATGCCAATATTTCATTCTTCTCATGACTGAGTAGAACTTCATAGTGCATATAAACCACATTTCCTTGATCCGTCATCTGTTGACAGGCATCTGGGCTGACTCCATAACTTGGCTGTTGAGAACTGTGCCGCTGTAAACATTGAAGAGACTGTTTTGCTATATGTGCTGGTTTTACTCTTGGAGATACCAAGGAGTGGTTGTAGCTGGGTCATCGGGTGGCTCCATTTCCTAATCTTTTGAGGAATCTCTACACTGCTTTTCAGAGAGTTATACTAATTTTTCAGTCCACCAACAATGTATGAGTGTACCTTTCTCCCACATCCTCACCAGCATTTATTACTTGTATTCTTGATACTGCCATTCTGACTGGGCTAAGATAATATTCTACTACAGGTTTTTCTTTTCTTTCTTATGGTGGTGGTGTGCTGGGGATTGAACCCAGGACTCGTGCATTTTGAGGCAAGCACTTACCAACTGACCTACATCCCTAACTCTCTAATACTGTTTGATTTGCATTCCTTTATTGCTAGAGATGTTGGACATTTTTTCATACATTTGTGGCCATTTGGATTCTTCTTGGAGCTGACGAAATAGCCTCCTTTGGAGAGCGTTCGCCTAGCATGCGGAAGGACCGCGGTTCGATTCCCAGGCGTATTTCTTCTTGGAGAAATGTTGTTTAGTTCTTTTGCTCACTTATTGATTGGGTTTTTTTTTTTTAATCATGAGTTTTTTTTAATTCTTCATATATCTGGATATTGATCCCTTGTCAGAGGAACAGCTGATAAAGACTTTTATCCCATTTGTAGACTCCCTCTTCACACTCTTAATCACTTTCTATGCAGAAGATTTGATGGCATTCCCCTTATTGATTCTTGGTTTTATTCGTGAGTTTGGGGATCTTGTTTAGGAAGTCATCGCTGCATCTGTGTGATGAGTGTTGACCCTTTTGTTTTCTTCTTGCAGTTGCGAGTTTTGGCCTAATTCCTAAGTCTTTGATTCATTTTGATTCCAGAGTGAGAGATAGTGGTCTAATTTCATTTTTCTGCATGCAGTTATCCAGTTTTCCCAGAACCATTGAGTGAAAAGGTTGTCTTTTCTCCCACACATATTTTTTGGTACTTTGTCAAGTATCAGGTGGCTGTAAGTTGTGGGAAGGCGACGTGCAGGACACTGGGGAAAGTAATCGGGCCGTTTCTCAGCAGGCGAACCAGCCACTCGAACCTAAGGCGTTTTTTCTCCTGGGTCCTCAGAGACCCGGACAGGAGCGATCCCAGTGGCCGAGCGGCAGCCGCCGGAGGAGGGCCGCCAGCGCGGGCAGGGGCTCAGTGGGCCACGTGCCCCACCACAGGACCCCACTCAGCAACAGGAGGGGTGACGCTGATGTCCGGTCACAAAACAGGTGAATCTCAGGGCAGCTGCACTGAGCAAGAGCAGCCAGACAGAGGAGAGGGAACTTCTCTTCCTGGACTGCGGTGTGACCTGGAGACAGGCAGACCAGGGGAGGAGAGCCGGGCATGGGAGGACAGGAGACTGGGAGCGATGGAGGTCACAGACCACACCTGTGCATATGTGACACATGTCGAAATCCAAATTGTCTTTAAACACGTGTGGTTTTAGGTTTAATTATGCCTCAAAATTATGTACAAGCAATGTAGAAATGTAAACTCGTTGCCAACCTTAAAAACCCGGCTGTCTCAGTCCATCTGGGCCACAGACTTGGTGTCTTCTGGAGATTGGGATCCCAGATGCAGGCACTGGCAGATTTGGCCGGTGGTTAAGTGCTGTTTCTTAGTCCCTGGATGTCTCCTTCTGCTGTGTCTTCACATGCTGGAAAGGGTCAGGGCCCCTCTAAGGGCACTAAGATCCTGCCCCTCATGACCTGATCACCTCCCAAGGCCTTACCTTCTAACAGCATCCTTGGGTGTGCTGTGTGTGTGGTGTGTGTGTGTGTGTGTGTGGTGCTGGCGATGGAACCAGGGCCTGGAGCATCTTAGTCAAGCATTCCACCACGGAGCTACACTCCAGCCCTGGGGGTTAGGACTTTAACATGCACCAGGGACACAAACATTTAAACTACATCAGGGAAATTTTGCTTTTTAAAAAATCCGTATTCTGGGTTTGGGGCATAGCTCAGCAGTACAGCGTTCACCTAGCATGTCACAGCCCTGGATTTGATCCCCAGCACTGCAGAAACAGCAACAACAAGAGGAGGAGGAGGAGGAAGAAAAAAGAAAAACAAGGAAGGAAGGAAGGAAGGAAGGAAGAAGAAGGGAGGAAGGAAGAAGGAAGGAAATCTTATTTCTGACTCAGTCTGAGGAATGGGAAGGGCTGGTGTGGATTCTCATCAGCGCAGAGGCTGGCAGCGGGACAGGGGCCTAGGTCCCCCCTGGACTGGGCCCATTCCTCCTGGTTTCTGTCCCACTGGGCCCCCAGCACTCACTGCACCACCTTCTCAGCTCCACAGGCAGCTGCTTGGTGGCCCGGCATGAAGCCAGCAGATGCAATGAGCAGAGGTGACACAGACTTGTCCCTCCAGACTCTTGTCAGGGCATCGGGTCTTTGGTGATGCCCACACAGCCCTGGGCCTGGCTGCAACCCAGAAGAGCCTTACCCTAGAACAGTTACCCTAAGTTGTCAGCCAACACGGTGCCACAGTCATGGTGTAATCATCCTGCTTGAGGCAAGAGGGGGTGGCCTGGGGGTGGAGGCGTGTTGGGTTTAGGCGGCAAGAGTTGGTCCAGGACCCCTTTTAAACACTCTTTCTGGTCAGGTTGTTCAGCCTATGACCCAAAGCCAGAGTCCAGTTTGGGCTGGGCTCTTCCCCAGTAGCCTTCTGCCCTCTTGCTGGGGACACAGGGAGACCAGGGCTTAGCCACATCTGCCCAGTCGCTGTAGATCCATGCAAGCCGGCCTTGTGCCTCCAGCCCACCCCTCCCTCTCTCCTCTGTTTCCAGCTCTCAGGGGAGGTGGGCTTTGATGCTTTCTAGGGACACACTCCTTCCTGGCACACTTTCTCCTGTGTCTTCCAAGTTGCCGATGACAAGCTCTCTAAAACCCATTCTGGCCTTGTGACCCACAATTTGCCAGGAGCTGTGTACTCTTGTGGTTCAACCAATCTACCCGAAATGACATTGCTGGTCCCTAAATCCGTTAGCCTTTGTGGGACCTTTCCTCCATTATATAACAAAAAAATTTTTTTTAATTAAAAATATTACAATTAAATCAAATGAAAATTATTTTATGACTGCATTGGTATAAAGAAAAATATATAAAAATTATCTGTTGAAATATTTTTTCCAACTAAAAATTCATTCTTTTTATTCTGATTCTGATAAGAATTGGAAAAGTCGATCTTGGGTGGGGCTGGGCCACCTCCCCAGCACCGCGTCCCCAGTACCCGCCCCGCCCTGACCGTACTGCCACGGGGACGCCGCCAGGGGGCGCGCTGCGCCAGCGCACGGAGCGGGCCGCCGGGCTGGAACAGAAACCCACTGCCTGTGCCTCTCATGTCCCGACGTTTGTGCCTGCGATTCGCTCAGACAGGAACACGTCGCATCCCTGCTGTCTCCAGGGGTAGCTGAGGCTGGGCCAGGCGCACCCCTTGGGCTCCCGCAGCCCTCTGTGACCCTGGTGGCACTGTCGGTCATTGTTTTCTTCTCCCTGGACAGTGAGTCCCCGGGCTGGAAGTGGGGCTGGGCCACTCAACCTCCCAGAACGACTTACCTTCAGGTGGCTGCGTCCTGGAGCTGGGAGCCCCCGCAGCCCCCCCACTGCAGGTGGAAGTCCTGCCCCCACCCTTGCCTAGGGCCTGTGCCCACAGACACTGTCACCAGCCTCCCAGCTCCTGCCTTCCCCACAAGTCCTCCTGTAACTTCTGAGGCCGAATTTGCCTCCTGCAGAGGCCGGTGAAGAGGCCCCCAGGCCTTGGCCCTCCCTGGTGTTCCCAGGAGCCCCCTCTGCCCACTCCTAGGCGCGCTGCCGGCCAGGGGAGGAAGGGATTGAGAGTGGTCTTCATCAAGGAGCAATCCCAGCGAGCGGCACGAAGGTGGGATCCTCTCTCCCAACTGGCTGAGGGGTTTCCAGGACCTGTCGTCGCCGCCTGGCTCGCTCACTGTGTTCACACCCCGTGGCACACGTGGGAACAGCGCTGCCAGCTCTGACTCTGGACAGCAGGGTGACCTTCCTACGTCACTGAGCCTCTCTCTGGGCCTTGAGCTCTTCATTTGCAAAGTGGGATGGCCATGTCTGAGCTACCCCGGGATTCTCAGGAAGATACCGGAAGAAAGCCGGGTGCACCCACGAGGGTGTGGGGTGCGGAGGGGTTAGAGAGGAGGAGAGAGAGAGGAGTGAGGCTGGCCTGGTCTAAGAACAGCCTCCGCCTCCTCCTCCTCCTCCTCCTCTCTCACCTCCTGGCCACACACGGGCCTTGGCCAGATGCTTGTCTTCTCCACGTTCCCCCAGGTCAGACTGAGCTGCGGGCAATGTGGAGAGCACGGCTCCGGCTGTCCCCTCTCCTGCAGCCGGCCTCCATGCCCCGGGGTCAGAGTCCAGGCCCTGACTTGAGGAAGCAGGAACTCTGTCAACTGAGTAAGGAATGAATGGGCGATTTTGTCTGGGGCCACACAGCGTGGCCCAGGGCAGGGCCTCAGTTTTCAGTGGCGTTGAGTCCGATTCTGGCTCATTCAGTCACATGGCCCAGACTTGACTGCTCTGAGCTGCCCTGCCCCATGCACACCAGTAGCCCCAATTACTCAGGAGGCTGAGGCAGGAGGATGGCAAGTTCAAGGCCAACCTCGGCAACTTAGCAAGACCCTGTCTTAAAATTAAATAGCCCAGATTGGACATTAACTCCTGCTGATCTGTCTCCCGTCTGAAGGCCCCAGGACCTCTCCTGCCCCTCCCCACGGCTCTGTCTGCTCAGAATTCCTCTCGCAGGGGGGGGGCCCAGCCCGACAGGGGCGGCCCAGTCCTTCCCCACAGCCCCTCACCCCAGCCAACCCTGCCATCAGTCGGCAGGTCCAGGGTGGGTCACTGTCCAGGTCCCAAGCAGGTCCTCCTTCATCCCTGCAGCAACTCAAGGAAGCAGGTGACACCAACCCTACCTTCAGGGGAGAAAAACCAGGTGGGAATGCCATGGGCTCTCCCTGAGTGTCCTCCAGGCCTGGCCCCGCACACCAGCTGTAGGCTGGTCTGTGAACTGTGATTCCCTGAGTGCAGATTCAGGGGATCTTGGCACACCATGGACACAGCAGATGGGTGTGGGTCCCCAGCCCCAGGCAGTGAATGGGCACGGGGAGTGGGGTGCCAGGCCTCCTCAGTCTGCTCAGATTGTCGCCCCTTCTTTCAGCTCTGGAGGAAGCAGGAGGGAAGCCAAAGCAGAAAATTCCTGCCGCTTCCTCTTAGCTTCCCTCTTCACACTGACTGTCCAGGCAGGACTAGCCATTGCTGCAGGAGAATCAGGAGTCCTGGAGTCTGAGAGCCAGAGGAAGATCCACCAGGGGGCCTTCCCAGCCTTTCCAAATCAGCTCTCCAGCTTCAAAGCAGAGAACGGAGAGGGGGGCCATCCCTGGCGTATCCATGGGGCAAGGAGGGCCCAGCCAGCCCCCGCCAAGGTGCCTCCATTGCCCTGGCCTCTCCCAGAGTGCAGGCACCCCCATTCCAGCAGCCTGGGGACCCTCAAAGGTCCCTGGAGGGAGTGTGGGAGAGGAAGCCCCCAGCCCTGCCCCAGGGTGGCCTCCCACCACCAACAAAGTCCCGTCTGTGTCCCGCACTCTGCTTGGAAGCCTCCCCTGCTGCAGTCACTCCTAGGCCCAGACACCACTGAGGCTGACCTGCGCCTCCGCCACCTCGTGTCCCCCGCTGGCCTCGTTCCACTCTCCACACAGCTAGTGGCCTGTCCATTTTGCGTTTTCCTGATGCAAAATGGGCGTGTGATTCGTCCTTGGAAAGCGCACATCCCGTACCTGAGGGCGTGAACCCCAGCACTCCCGACTCCAGAACATTCCCATCGCACCAGAGAAGCCCCAGCCCAGGAGCGCCACGCCCATCCCTCCTCTCCCCTGCCCCTGCCCTGCCCCTGCCCCTGCCCCTGCCCCTGCCCCTGAGCACACCGCGAGCCCTGGAGCCATCTGCTGAGGGCAGGAAGCCGGATGCACGGTGCGATTCTGCTCCGTGTGAACCGTCTGGACCTGCCCACTGACCAGGGGTGGCTGGGGTGGGGCTGTGGGGAAGGACTGGCCGCCCCTGGCGGGCCGGGCCCCCTCTGTGGGAGGACTTCTGAGCAGACAGAGCCGTGGGGAGGCCCCGGGCCTGCGGGCTGGAGCCTCACTGAGCGGCAGGAGTCCCGTCCCGTCTGGCTTCATTCCACATGTGGACGAACCAGTTTGCCACACTGGCGCCACGGTGGGTGGGGCGGCCTGGCGCCTGACCCTCCCCTGCTCGCCTGCACTTTGGCCTTGACAGGGGCTTCCCCAGATCAGGGTGGGGGTCTGATGGTCCTCAGGCCTCCTGGCATAGGATGGGGCGTAGGTGGGACTGAGGGGTGCAGGCTAACGTCAGGGAGTCCGTAGGCCCCCTCACCTCGACACCCCTCGGGGGATCCCAGTGGGAGAAGCTGCCTCCCGAGCGCAGAGAGGCAGGCTCGCCATCCCGAGGTGGATGCAGTTGAGCGCGGGTTCAGCCCTTGCCTCCCTGGCTCGGGTGGTCCAGCCCACAGAGTCCTGAGGTGGTCTCGGTTCCCCCCACCAAACCCACTCGTCCATCTCATCTCAGCTGGCAGTTCCCCAGTTCCATCTTCCGGCCCCTCAGACCAGACCCAGGTGTCCCCTTGATTCCTCCCTAATTCCAACCTACCTCCAACCCATCAGCAAAGACTGAGGCTCAGCCTTCAAAACACACCCCCAGAATGACATTCTGTCCTCCTGCACGGGGGCTGGCCTGCTCTGAGCCCCTGCTAGGGCTCCTCCCAGGGTGTGACCCAAGATGAACTGGGCACCTGAGAGAGCCTCCTCTGTTCTCAGGTTAATTTTAAAACATGTCCACTCATCCCTTCATCACACACAGAGGAGCATGTGCCCTCTGCAGGTCACAGGGTCGCTGTAACCAAGGCCCTCAAAGGCTCCTGTCCTGGGACCTGGGGTGAAGACACCTCAGCCACGACGTTAAAAACCACCACACAGGTGGACTTCTGGGAGGAGGAGAAATGCGGCGGCCTGGGAGGGTGGCCTCCCACGGTGGACCATGCACAGCCCCGCATTGGAGGGAGGGACCTTGGGTTGGGAATCACCTAGGAAGTCCTCATCCTCAGAGCCTCCAAGGGGCAAGAGAGGCTGGTGAGCTTGGGGACATGTCACTCACTGTTCAGTGGGGCTGGTAGTCAGGTGAGGGCAGGAGGGAGGTGCGGAGGCCAGCTGGCCATGCCAGGGGAAGAAGCTGGGCTTCATCCTGAGGACTATCATGGCATCCCAAGGGAGGCGACAACCAGGTTTACACTTTAAAAGAACCACAAATGCTTCTGTGTGGAGGCGCATTGCAGAGGTAACGCATGGGCAAGACAGGGAGGAGGCTGGGGCAGTGGCCAGGGTGTGGACTCTGGGGCCCCACAACCTGGGCCTAAGACCCCTCTCCTTACTCCCTACCTCCCAATTGGAGGCCGTGGGCTCGTGTACCCCTCTCTCCTAAGTGTCAGACTTGCTGGGCACGGGGGCAGAGACAGCTCCTGCCCACACAGACCCTAAACACAGCGGGCACTGGAAGCCCTTTGAGCCTCAGTTACTTCCCTGTGACCTGGAGGAAGGATGGTACCCACCTCCTGGAGAGCACGAGGGATGAGTTAGGATGTGCGAAGCGCATGGCGACATGGGCCGTTGCTCAGGTCATGTTACTATCAGGCAAGAAGGCAGAGAGGGCAAGTGTGTTACAGCCGAGTCATGGCCTCCCAGGTCCGCAAGTTGCAGTCCTAACTCCCAGGCCCTCAGGACGTGGCTGTATTTGGAGACAGGCCCTAGAAGAGGTATTAAGACTGGGCAAAGTGGCACACACCTGTAATCCCAGTGACTCAGGAGGCTGAGGCAGGAGGATCATAGGTGTGAGACCAGCCTGGGATCACAGATGTGAGGCCAGTCTGGTAACTTAGTGAAATTCCGTCTCAAAAACTATAAAGGGTCGGGGCTGTAGCTCAGTGGTAGAGTAACCCTGGGTTCGGTCCCTAGTCCTGGGGCTAGAAAAGACCCCTGGTCTCTGGTGTTTGTTACAGTATCCTTCTCGAGCAGATAAGTACAGTGTGCCAGGTGGTGGCAGCAGGACCTGGAGGGAAGACGAGGACTCTGGAGTGACTGGGGACCCGTCACCCAGTACAGAGTAGGCACTGCACGGGAAAGGCGAGGCTGTGGGAGGAGGGGATCCAAAGGCAGACCAGCAGGACAGCTGGGGCAGGGGTGACGGGACAGCCGGGAGACCCGGCCTGCCCAGCACCCAGTCAAGGGCAGTCACGGGACCCACGCCTGCACGTCAGCCCTCCACTCTGCACGGGGCATCTGGAGTATCCCCGTTTTACCAGAAAAGAAACCTAGGCTTTGGAGGGCGCGGGAACTCCTGGTGAGAATCAGCCAGGGCCCAAAAGGCTTCTCAGAGTCCTGCTGGGTCATCCAGGAGGGCACGTCCTGCAGGGTGTGTGGCCACAGCGTGATCTGGGGCTTGGGAGGTGGGTGAGGCAGCTCAAGTGAAGTGGGCCCTGGAGCCACAGAGCAGGGGCTGATGGGAGGGCGCCAGAGGGTGGGGACTCAGTGCCTTCAAGTGGGTTTTCTTTTGTTTCCTGTCATTTTAAAGTGACTGACTCTCAAAGCCCCCAACCTGGGGACAGACCACACTGCAGGCAAGTGCTGGCTGCCCTAAAGATTTCCCACAGCTTCTCTGACATTTGAAGAAAGGCATGGTGGAAACGCCGGGTCAGGCTCCCTGGCGCTTGGAGACATTTCAGGGTCAAGAATTCCACTGTGACTCCGAGCCTCGGATTCAGAGGAGGCCTGGGAAGGGACGGGCTTTGCTTAACATTCCACCTTCCCCAAGTTCCTGCTTCCTGGCCTCTCAACAGGCACTTCCTCTGTGCCTGGGTTCAGAAAGATGGGCTGTTAGATCCAGATTATATAAATGGATCTAAAGTCAAACTGAAACTCAGTGCTTTGGAAATTACTTAACTGAAAAGAGAAAATTAAAAATAAATAAATAAATAAAAAGAATTTTTAAAAAATTTATATATATGTATGTATATATTATTTGGAATGTCTCCGTGGAGGCTGGGGCTGCAGCACTGGATGTCTGTTGTAGGGGTGAAGGCAGAACCCAGGGCCTGGTGAATGCCGCCCACAGCCAGGGGTGCAGCCGGTCCCCTAGATTCCCTCCAAGGGCTGCAGCGCTGCCTAACTCAGGCAAATGCTCCGGGAGCCTTTCTCCAGGCTCCTCCCCCTTCAGAACAGGCCAAACAAGTCAGCAAGTGCTCAAGTGCAGATTTGTTTGTAAGAGCCCAAGCTTATTTTCTTTTCCAGAACCTTTGTGGGCCTTTGCAGATTATTATTTTAACATTTCCTCCAAGCATTCTCTCCATATTTGGGCAAAGTAAAAGCCAAGAAGATTTTGTTTGTTTTTCTCATAAGAAAGGGCAGCATTTTGGAGAAGACAACCGGTTCTCAGGTCTAGTACCTCTCATGAGCGACTCGGGCATCAAGATCAACGTGGTGATCTCTGATACAAGTTCACAGACCACAGTTGGACCAGAAATGCAGTCCATAAAAATTCTTGCAGGAAACCCCACCCTGGGCTCAGGAGGGCCTTATCTCTGGGGCATTTTCCGTGTGCCCAAGATTAGCATCTGGCTGGCCACTGCACAGGCCACCCTGGCCCCTATTTACAGAGGGAAAATTGAGGCCCAGAGAGGGCGGAGCACAGACATCAAAGCCAGAGCCTCCAGCATGCACCGGCTCCCGCCCCCCCCTGCCCCGGCCCCGAGCTTCCCCAGCCACCCCCCATCCCCACATTTTTACTTTGAAACAATTCCAAACCTAGAGACCATTTCAAGAACAGCACAGGCTCACTCGTGGCCACCCACCAAGGTCGTTGCGCTACAGGGGCTTCATCCTTCCTGCTCCGTCTCCCTCGCTCCCCTCAAATGTACCATGACACTGTCCAGGTTACTCCAGCCTGATCACACTAGACCACCATGTTCCAGGGCTCCGCATCTCCTCGCTGTCGCCATCTGAAACCTCCACAGGTGGAGGTCCTCTCCTTGCTCTGCTCTCTGTGACTGTGTGCCTGTAGGTGGCCATTTTCGCCTGAGAATTCATCCAGGGTCCCTTGGTGCACATGGCTGCTCACCTCCTGAGCCCTCAGTCTACAGTGGCCCTCAGCCTCTCCTTGCCTGGTTTTGCTTCTGTCCTTCACCACGCTGACATTTTCCAAGCACCCAGGCTGGCCGGCTTGCACAAGGCCCCTTGCTTTGGATCTCTCTGCCACCTGTCAGCTAGACCCAGGTTAAACTTGGGGGGCAGGAAACAACATAGGTGACATCGAGTCCTTCTCAGTGCATGACACCAGGATGCGCAATCAGGCCGAGTTTATCCCGTCTGTGGTGATGTCAAGTTTGGCCATCTGGTTAAGTTGGTGCTTTCAGATCACTTCATGTCTTCCTCCCTAAAGCTCCCTCACCCTATGGCAACCAGGAGAGGATTCTTGCACATATTTACTAGTCATTACCCAGGTGGTAATAAAATGGCGACTTGTGTCTTTCCTTCTATATTTATTAGTTTGTGGTCTTTCAAGAATTTCTCACCTCTCTCTCTCTTTAGTATGGGGGATCAATCCTAGGGGTGCTTTACCACTGAGTTATACCCCCAGCCCTTTTAATTTTATTTTTAGACAGGGTCTCACTAAGCCACCCAGCCTGGCCTTGAGCTTGTGATCCTCCTGCGTCAGCCTCCCAAGTAGCTTAATATGTTTTTTAAAGTATCAGTGTTGAGTCACAGATATGTATTTTAGCCAGTGGACTAAATGTATTCCTTCCATTATTTTGTGCTTGACATGTTCCAGATCTGGCCTTCAGAAGCCCCTTGGAGCAGCTTTGTGCTAGCTCCTCTCTGACATGTGCCCATCATTTTTTGGGTACTTTGCTTTCTCAAATGTGTCAGGCTTCTCTTGACTTGCCACTTCCAGCCCTGGTGTCCGTCACCTCTCCAAGGGGCCTTGGTACCTTTTACTGGGGAATGATGTTCAGAATCTAAATGTTTTGAGTGTGTTCTTCGCAGCTGGGGCATGACCACTTCTGAGCCCTTTCAGTGGTCAGAGATAAAACGTTTTGTTTTTTTCATAATAATACTACTCAGTAAGAATAAAAGCGAAACCACCAGAGTTCTCCTTCCTGCGTTTCAAATCTCCCTCACCCTGCAGTGAGAACCGGATCTAGGCACCCCACGGCTTCAAAGTTGCCTGCCCTCTCCACTGCCACTCACCAGTGAGGCCCGGGTTCTATTCCCAGGCCCCGTCCTTGGAGTTTTCTCCACCAGGGAGTCAGCCAGACGATCTGTTCCAAGGTCACTAGGACAGTATTTTTTTGCAAGTGGCTATGCCATTCCTGTCAGACGCAGATCATTAGTTTCTTTGGGTTTTCCATTTTAGTTTTTCCTCCGTCTGTTGACTTACCTTTATGCCTTACACATAATGTTGATTTAAGACACATCCAGACATGTGCACATATTTCTTGATGCTGAAAAGAACCATCTAGTCTAGCAGAGGACCTCATCCCTATCTTCAAAAGCCCCCACTAGGAATCAGGTATTAAAACCCTATGCCATTCTTTCCGAACCAGCCTGAGGCAGCAGGACCCCCCGGGTTCCACCAGCGCTTCCAGGGAGGTCACGTGCGTCCTGGTAAGTCCCTGCCCCTCCCTACTTCCCTGGACCTTGCTCTTGCACCTATAAACCCAACGGGTCACACTGCCAGTCTCCACTTAACTCCCAGGCCCAACACTTGGTTTTCCCATGCCGACAGTTTTTATCACGCTGCCAGTTTTGCCGGTGTCTGGCTCCACAGTGCGTGAATGAGCGTCCGCTTTTTACAGTACAGTAACTGAGGCCCCCAGAGGGGTGGGCTGCCCACGGTCTCACTAAGCAAGCGTGAAAGCGCTGCCTTGGGCCAGTACGCAGTAGGCGCTTTAGTGAGAGCACCCTGAAGGACCAGCAAACAGAACTGCGCACCACGCCGCTGGGGAGATCGGGGCGGAGCCGTATGCAAATAGCCCGTAAGAAGACAACGGATTGGCCGGTGCGGGAGGGGGCGGGGCGCGCCGGCCCAGGGCTCGCAGGTGCGCTGGGCTGGAGAGGCCGGGTGCTCGCGCTCCGCGGCTGGACAGAGCTCCGGTGGCGCGTCCCGGGCGATGCCTCCGCTCTGGGTCCTGCTGGCCCTCGGCTGCTTGCGGTTTGGCTCGAGTAAGCCGGGATAAAATAAGAAGGCTGGCCAAGGGAGGGCGTGCGCCACCTGGACGCTGACCCTCCCAGGGTCGCCCCAGAGGAGCCTGGATGGGAAGTGGCAGTGCAGACTTCATTTATTCATTCCAGGAAAAGGCGCCGAGTTTTGGCTGGGGGCTCAGATAATATTGTTATCCGTAGTGGTAACAGTAGTTAGTAGTAGTCGTCGTCAACTTCTAGGCGCTTTCTTTGGTGGCAAACCGAGGGCTCATAGCTGACCACAGGC
This sequence comes from Sciurus vulgaris, assembly GCF_902686455.1. NCBI lineage: Eukaryota > Metazoa > Chordata > Mammalia > Rodentia > Sciuridae > Sciurus > Sciurus vulgaris. Next base: position 177,013,977 of record NC_136465.1, read on the forward strand.
TGATGGGTGCTGCGGGGGAGCAGAGAAGGGGCAAAACCCAGACTCATGGTAACTTCTTTACTCTGGGAGAGGGAGGGACACGTTCCTCCAAGGGAGTAGCATGGGCAAGTTCCGCGATGTGGGAAGCAGCCCAGTTCATCCTGGAAACTGCAGTCCATCCCTGCCACCAGAGAACCGGAAAGGAAAGCGGAGAGGAGAGAGGCTGGAGACCCAAAGCCCTGAACTCCAAGGAGGCAGGCGGACCTGGGAGGGTGCTCCCGGGTGAGCAACAGAGTCACATCTGCTGATAGAGAGTGGAGGGGCCTTCCTAGGGTCCAGTTAAAGAGGGTGGGTTGGAGAAGGGCTGGGTCCATGGGGTGAAGGGACTGCTCAGGAAAGGCAACTGGGTTCCTAGTGGGAACCTCTGAAGAGAAAGCTGACTGCTGGGTTTCTAGCAGGAGAGCTACCAGGGTGCGGACAGGGATACTGCTGTATCTGACAGAAGTCCATGAGGTGGCCCACGGGGAGGGTAGAGTCCAGCGCCTGGCTCCCAGAAGGTGCTCAGTAGCACATGTGTGCACATGGGTGTGGGCAGTTCTGTGGAGGTCAGCTCCCATCCTCATTGCCTCCTCCAGCTGTGAACCTCCAGCCTCAACTGGCCAGTGTGACCTTGGCCACTAACAACCCTACACTCACCACGGTGGCCTTGGAAAAGCCTCTCTGCATTTTTGACAGCTCAGAGCTGCTTGCTGGCACCTATGAGGTCTACCTCTATGTCATGGTCGACTCAGGTAAAGGTCCTGCTTCCCTCCAGCTGCTCCTAAAGGGTTTTGACTTGTCAGGGGGGAAGAGCCAGAATGACAACCTCTTAGGTTTCTAGTGACCCATCTTTACCCGCAAACATTTACTGACTGCATATCTGTGCCCAACCTCTGGGCACTGTGGGTATTTTTTGCCATTCCACAGAAGAGAAGACTGGGGTTCAGAGAGGTAGAGTGAGTTGTCCAAGATCACCCAGCTAGTAAAGAAGAGGTCTGGGACCCAACATAGGTCTATCGACCTCTCTATCATCCTTTGAACCATATGACCCTCCTTTCCCTTTTTACAGAATAGGGAACCCAGGGCTTTCAATGACAGGTATCCAAGGTGTATTGGGGTGGGGGGATTGCAGGAATATTCTAAGATGAGGTAGGTGAGAGTTGAACACAGCACCCGAAGGAAGGTGCTTCTTGTCCCTCGCCCCAGGCAGGGACTGAGCTTGCCTGTGTCTGTGACCACTATGGCCAGCACAGGGCTGGGGCCGAGAGGGGGCTCAGGCATTTGACGAATGGCTGAGTGAGTGACACTGAGCTGCATAGCAGAGCTGAGTGACGCTGAGCTGCAGTGGCCAGGGTCCTCACCCCTGGCCCTGCTTTTGCAGCCAATCCCAGGAATGCGTCTGTGCAGGACAGCAGCAAGACCCCGCTGAGCTCCACCGCCCAGCAAACCCAGGGTGGGAGGACAGGCCCCTACAAGGCAGCGGCCTTTGACCTGACCCCCTGCAGTGACCTGCCAGACCTGGATGCCACTGGGGATGTGACCCAGGCCTCGGAGATCCTGAGCGCATATCTGGTCAGGGTGGGCAGCAACGGGACCTGCCTGTGGGACCCCAACTTCCAGGGCCTCTGCAACCCACCCCTGTCGCCGGCCACGGAGTACAGGTGGGTGTGAGTAGCCCTTGGAGCAGGGCAGCAGCCAGGTCCCAGCCCTGTTGGGAAGACCCAATGGGGAGGGGACAATGTGGGAGGAGCCATATCTCTAGAGGTCTACACTGGGACCTTCGGGGTCTCAGGCCAGCGACGTCCTGGGCCTGCCATAGTGCCAAGAGGTGGAGCTCAGAGGGCCCCCTCCCGGGGCAATGCTTGGCGATCTAGAGAGCAAGGATCCGGAATCCTTAATTCTTGAATGAGGGGCCTGCTTTCACTTTGTACTGGACCCCACAGATTAAGTGGTTGGTCCTGGCCATCCCGTGTGTGGAAGTCAGCCAAGTCCTTTGTTCCACTGTGTCCACAGAAGGAAGGCCGCCTGGAGACAAGCCCAGCGTGACCTGGAGCCCTGTGGGAGGCCTTCCCTCACCCTCTGCTTTTCCTGCCTACTTCCTGCAAGTCCTTTTCTTGCCCACCCCACGTGCAGGGCACCCTGCTCACCCCCACACTCAATCCTGAGCCTCTTCTCTCTACAAGCTGTCTCCAGCCTGGGGAGCTGGGGAGGAGGCCTGACCTGTGCCCAAGCCCAGTTAATCCCACTCCAGGTACTGTGGAGACACGCCTAGGTCAGGGGCTCTGAGGCTTCCAGGCCCAGGTGGGGCCCAGACCACTGTCCGCCTGCCACCCTTGCACCCCCTCACCTTAGCCTCAACCCCCAGGCAGGGCAAGGGTCCCTCTCCCCACCCCAGCCTGGACCCCAGCCCACCTCTGGAGTCTGACCTTGAGGCAGGTGAAGGGAATTAAGCAAAACCTAGGGTGGAGGTTGTAAGTTTGGTTTTTGCTTTTTGGTGGTGGTGCTAGGGGTAGGGGCTAAGGTCTGCCACGTGCTAACCCTGTGCCCTTCCTGGGCAGCACCCCCCGCCCTGCAGCTGTTTCAGTCCTCAGAGACGCACTGTGTCTGACCTCCTTACTCCCGCAGGCTGTGGCTGTCCGCCGTCTGGCCAATCTCCTTTCCAGATTAGCAACGCTTGTTTGAGGGATTTTCTTTTCTTTATTTTTGGTACTGGAGGTTTGAACTCAGGGGTGCTGAGCTACATCCCCAGCCCTTTTATTTTTTATTTTGGAGTCGGGGTATTATTAAGTTACTGAACCTGACCTCGAACTTGACATCCTCCTGCCTCAGCCTCCCATGTTGTCGCTGGATGACAGGTGTGCCCCTCGGCTGCCCGCTTGCTTGTGGTTTCTATCTTAAAATGTAGCCCTGACCCCAGGACAGGGGGGCTGGTGATGGATATCACCCCACTCTTCTTCTAAGTCCCTTCGTGATTCCAGGGACAGGCTTGGAATAGGGCTGGTGGTTAACAGGACTGGGCCACATGTGCTGTGTGAGATAACCACAGGGTCTCCTGGAGGGACAGCCCAGAAACAGCCTAGCCCTGAAGGCTTCGCAGAGCGGGTACATCTGAGCCCCAGAAGGGCCCCGGGTGACGTGTGACCAAGTCCAGCCTCCTTCTGTCGTCTAGAACCCTGATGGTGGCTGCCTCCCACCAGTGCCCCCTCTGTGCCCCTCCTGTCACCTTTGACTGGTCACACAGGATGGGAGGATGTCATCCTGTCTATTTCCTTCCAGGTTCAAGTACGTCCTCATCAACGTGGCCACGGGCTTGGTACAGGACCAGACCCTGTGGTCAGACCCCATCCGCACCAACCGGCGTAAGTGGAGTGGGGTGGGGTGGGGTGATCCTCAGGGGCCCGGGGGCGGGTGCTGCAAGTGTCTCAGGCTGTCACTCTAAAAAGTCTGCAGGCCTCTGGCTGATGAGTGGTATGCTGCCGACGACAGTCTAGCCTGGACCTCCCCTGCTGCTCCATCCTGGGGAGCAGGGCCCTGTGGTCAGCGCCCTGGCCAGCGGCTGTGCACTCACCTCATAGGGACAATAGCCTGAACAGATCTCAGAGTCTGGCCTGGCCAGTGCCTTAGCTGGAGCCTCACAGAACAAACTCTGTCAGCACCTGGGGTGGCTCCCCAGGGCCGAGGCAGTGCAGGGGCTCACGAGAGCCACTGTCCCAGCACCCTCCTCCAGGCCAGGTCATTCCAAGGCAGGCAGGGAAGCCACTCCCCTGGCTCCATGGAGGCCTCAGGCAGAGCCCAGTGCCCATGGCCTGGTGCCTGTGCATGCAGTCCTGCCACCCATGCCCAAGGCAGGCCCAGGCCCCCACAGCCACTCCGGATGGGGAGGTGCTCGGGCAGGTGTGCTGGCTGCCAGTATGAGTGTGTGGCTCATGTGTGGTGTGCAGTGGCGTGTGTAGTGTGGGGAGTGTGTGTGGTGTGCGGGGCATGTGTGTGGTGTGGGGAGGGCGTGTGTGTGTGTGGCTGTGATTGGGGTGAGTGTGGAGTGCGTGGTGTGAACAGGTGGTGTGGGTGTGGTGTGTGGTAGGATGTGGTGTCTAGGGGTGGTGCCGTGTGTGGATCGCATGGGTGTTTGCAGCACATTGTGGTGTCTGGCGTGTGTGGTGCGAGTATGCATTAGATGCACGTGGCACGTGTGTGTGCGTGTGTGCTGTGTTCTGTGGCCTGAGCAGCACGTGCTGGAGTGTGTGCTGTGGTGCCCCTCCTGTGCCAACCCCACGCACCCAGGTCCCACTGAAGCAGCCGAGACCTTGGTGGAGGGTCCTGCCTCCAGTCCCAGCCTCAGCCCCTTATGCTGGGAGCACTTTGGGACCTCGGTTTCCTCATCCAACAAGTGGAAAGAACCGTCTTGGCCCATCCAGTAAGGTTCCTTTGGGACTCTGTGGGCCAGGCCCAGCTCTTAGGGCAGGACCTACAGGGGACCACGTGCTCCTGGGACCTTAGAGACCTGGCTTGAGCCCCGAGTGTCCTGGGCCTGTCTCCTGAGCCGGTGACTGACCTGCAGAATGGAGTTCTCCGGGATCTGTGTGGGACAGTGCCCGGAAGTGGCCCGCTCACTGTAGGACCTTTGTTCCCAAAGGGTGATGGCAGTCAGAGAAGAGCGAGAACCCCAGCCACAGGGCCCCATGGACCGGGGCCCTCTGCGCAGCTTTGTTTAGAATCTGTCCCATCCATCTCACCACTGATGAGTCCGTTTATGATTTTAAATTATGCACAAGGAAGAAGGAGAAGAGGCCAGAAATACACAAAAGAAAGTTGGGAGGTGGGACTGGGGCAGAGCAGGTGGCTGGGCCTGAGAGGAGCCGCTCCCTGGCCCTGGTCCTCGCTGGGTCCCAGGCCGCCGGGGGGGATTGCCCGCCCCAGGAAGGTCCGAGGGCTGCCGCCAGCGTGTGACCCGCCTGCGGTGCTCTGACAGTTACCCCCCACTCAGCCATCGACACGTGGCCGGGCCGGCGGAGCGGAGGCATGATCGTCATCACCTCCATCCTGGGCTCCCTGCCCTTCTTCCTGCTCGTGGGCTTTGCGGGTGCCATTGCCCTCAGCTTTGTGTGAGTACCCGCCAGCTGGGAGGGCTGGACCTGGGGACGGCCGCATGCTCCCTGGAGAGACTCGGCAGCCAGGTCCTCGAGGGCGGGCTGGGGCGCTGCCCTGCACTGGGGGGTGGGTCTGGTGGCAGGCAGCATGGCCCTGGGACTTCAGCCAGGGAGCGAGGGGCTCAGCAGAGGACCCTGGGTGGGTGGTCCCGCAGATCTCAACTGGGACAGCCACGCGGGCCTGCCTGTTTCCTCCTCTGACAGTCCAGATGGAGAAACTGAGGTAGGAGGAGGGGAAAGGGTGTCCCGAGGTCAGACCCAGAGCCAGGGCTGCAGCCCAGGCCTCCTGACTCCACGACACCTCTGGATTAGGACTGGAGGTCCTCTTGGGGGCAGGGTCCTAGAGCAGCTACTAGGGCTGCCCAGGGGAGGATAGCCCACTAACACCTGGGAGGATGGAGCAGGCATGAATCAAGGCACCCATGGGTGCCCTGGAGGAGGAGGGCAGGCCAGGTCCCGCCTGGAGCTTCAGGGTGGGCTTCCTGGAGGAGGGATCAGCAGGAGCAAGGGCGCATCGGGACAGGAAGAATACGGGCAATAGGCAGCAGGCTCCATGCTCCTTTCTCCACAGGGAAGAGGGAGCTGGGGGTCTTTGAGGCTGAGGGTCCTGGGAGGGGGAGCGAGTAGGAAAGCTTCTTGGAGTGGGTCCACGCAGAAGCCAGCCAGGTGGGAAGAGGTGGGCGGGACGTGGATCTGGAGGGGCACTGAAGCCAGGAGTGCTCCCACATTCAAGTCAATCCAACCAACAGTGGATGGCCTTGGCCTCCAGGGGCTCGTCTGCCTGCTGGACCTGTGGCGTCGGGGCCTGGTGTGTCCTCCCCCTCCCTTGGGCTCTGTCCTCTGAAGTTAGCCCAGCTCTCCCATCAGCCCTCCTGCTGGCCGTGCCCATTGTGGCCCCAGGCCAGCCGACTGAACTTCACACAGGTGCCCCAGACTCCGCAGTCCTTCCCATCACCCGTGTGATGTGCCCCTTTCTGCCCCGATGCTCCTGCAGGACCAGATTAGCTGCCCCCTCCTCCAGGAAGCCTTCCTGTGGCTCCCACATGGACTGGTCCATTCTGGGGGCACATTGCCTGTTGAGAGCTGTCTCCCTAGGCTGTCTTGGTGCCATGGGGACATGAGATAGGGGCCTCCAGTTGTCAGCCCACAGTAGGACCCCAATCTGCTTATTCCCATGGTTCCTGGCGCGAAGTGAGAACCACAGGAAAGCCACAGGCTGAATGTGTGCTGCGGCGGCCTCTGGAAGCCACGTCTAAGTGCGAAGCTCCCCCGCGGGAGGAGTTCTGCTGCTCTGCCCCCTGACCCTGACTCTCTCCTTGGCCAGGGACCTGGGCAGTTCTGACGAGGAAACAACACACGACTCCCAGATCACGCAGGAGGCGGTGCCCAAGGCCCTGGGCACCTCGGAACCTTCCTACACATCTGTGAACCGGGGGCCGCCCCTGGACAGGGCTGAGGTGTACGCCAGCAAGCTCCAGGACTGAGACGAGCCTACTGTGACTGGCAGCCTCAGCCCCAGCTGGCTGCTCCTGGAGTCCACGGTGGTGAATGTTCACGCCCCAGCTGGACGGAAGGAGAAGCAGGACGGGTCGATGTGATTGTAGGAAGACCCTTAATAAAATCTTCCCAAGTTGGCCAAATTATATTGTCCTATTGTGTGCATGCATGAATTTGTAACAACAAATCCCATCAGTACACACGACTATAATGCACCAAAAAAATGTGGAAAGAGAAAAAGTGCCCCCCGCAAATCTGCCCAAGATTTTAAGGTCAATAACAATGTACAGAACGAAGGACGAGGGGGTGAGGAGGTGAGTGAATGAGTCACGCCACATTGGGGGCTTGGGCTGCTTCTCTAAGGGGGGCTCTGTAATCAGAACTACAGAGACCAGGGCTGAGTCCGAGTCACTTGCTCCCCACCCCTATCCCGAGTCTCAGTCTCCTCATCTGTCAGATGGGCTGCTCGGAAGATTCAGTCCCTAGACTGGGCAGGCCCAGCTTCAGAAGACTCAGTGTTCTCTCTTGAGCCAGGGAGCAAGATGGCCTCCCTTTTGAGGGTGTGCAGAATACAACCCACGACCCACGTGGCCTGGCTGAAGAAGAGGTTTGTTATAGCGAATCTCATTAAAGAGGGAAGTACCGGCGGCTACTGCAGCCCCGGAGGCCGACAACGGTCCCCTGCCTGGGCCAGGTCCTTCCTCTGGGGGCACAGTTAGGCACTGCGTCCCCCCACGGCAAGCTCGCAGGTTGAATTCCTCACCCTCCACGGGATCTTTTCGGTGGTGAGGTCGTGAGGGTGGGGTTCCCGGGGGGGGGGGGCCCTGGGGAGCTCCCCCGTCCTCTCTCTGCCATGGGAGGGTGCAATGAGAAGTTAGAGTTTGCAACTTGGGGTCCCTCACCAGAACTGGAGCGTGCTGCCACCCTCATCTTGGACCTCCAGCCTTGAGGACCATGAGAAATGACTTTCTGCCACTTACAAGCCACCTAGCCTGTGGTACTTTGTCATAGCACCCGGATCTGACCAGGAGAGGTGAGAGGCGAGGAATCCTCAGGGGGATGCAAACCTGGGGGGATGGGGTGGAAGCCACGGGAGGCAGCAGCTTAAAGCAGAGAGGGGCCAGCAGCCGGGAAAGCAGTGGCCATGCAGGGTTGCAGGAGCTGCCAGTGCGGAGGGAGCTGGGTCCCTGGGCAGCAGGAACAGGAGGGAGTGATGGGCGTTGCTCCCCAGAGGGCCCCCAGGCTGGATATGCCAGGCCACCCGAATCCCTCGAGACCACGAAGCTGGCCCTAGTGGCCACTGGATTCCCGCTACCTCCTGAGCCTTCTGCAGCAGAGACCTCCTCAGGTCACCCGCTGAGCACGGGGGGGAGGGGGGGCAAAGTCCCCAGGAGTCTGCTGTCGTTAAAAGTTCATTCAAGTTTTACAACATGGCTGTTGTTTTGCTTTGTATTTGAGTTGAAGTTCACATAATATAAACTTTTTTTTTAAGAGGTGCTAGGGATTGAACCCGGAGTCTCCTATGCCGGGCAAGTGCCCTCCACTGAGCTGCACCGCAGCCCAAGCTGACCACCTGAAGTGCACCCGTCAGAGGAGGTGAGGGAGGGGAAGACGTCAGAGGCTGCCATCTGACAGAGGAGCAGAAGGCGGTCAAGGCCAGGCATCCTCCAGGCCGTGGGAAGCAGGACTACGCACACGTCCAGCTGCACGCAGGTAGAGGCCCTGGAGGAAGCCCCTGAGCGGCGCTGTGGCCCTGTTTGGCTGCAGGCCTGACCCTGGGGCCAGAGCCTCACGCCACAGGAGTGGAGGCCCAGGGAGATGACTTTCACTTTTTGGATAGCTGCTTTATAAAAATCCCAGGAAGTGAAAGTGCTCCATGTTGATCCAAGAAATTTGAGATCATGGTCAGTTGGTGGGGGAGAAGAACCTTCACCAGGCAAGCGCCCCGGGGATGGAAAGAAAGCAGTGACATATTCAGCAAGGCAGGTCTGTAAGAAGGAGAAGCCAGCGGTTCTGTGACACCACGGACAGACGTTTTGTGATCACCAAAAAAAAAAAAAAGAAAGAAAGAAAGTAAACGAACAGAGGATGGACTCCTATGCAGAACTTTTTTCAAAGGTCCTCCTTTCTAGAAGATCGGAGATTTGATTTCTGTGGTACCGTGACAAACGGAAGTTTGTACCACAGAAATTTCTAACTTAACATGTGACTTTCAGACATGGAAAATCAGGGCAGAGCCGTGGTCTGCGTTCCTTATTCAGATTTTAAAGAATTCTTCAATTCTTGAGGGCAGTTATGTTCCCTCCTTTGCTACTTCCCTGCTATGGCCGCAGGCACCCCAGATTCTTCTAATGGAAGGAGAACCCCCCAGCTTGGTCCCAGAAGGCATCACGGGTGTAAGTAGCAGTTGGGATGGAATCCAGTTTGGAAGAAAGAATAATCTGAGAAAATAATATTTCTACACCTGGAATCATGGTTTTTGTCTCAGTTGGTTCAGACATTTTCCACAAGAGGTAATGTTTCAGGTCACCATGGGATAGTTAACGGTCCCGTTGGCTGCCCCATGGCTTTCTGTTTCCCAGTGACTAGAACCTCTTCCCTGAGCAGCAGCCACCCACCATTCCAGTAGGGGGTCAGCTGCTTCCCTCTTTCTGCTGACCTTGATCATCAAGGTCCTGGGGATACCAACTTCCAGCTGCTATGAGAGCTTCCAACCAGCTCAGGACACAGGAAGTGAACCTTCACCATCTAATGGCACCAGGGAGGGAAGACTCCGCTGCCCCTCACGCACCCCAGGAGCTCCAGAGGTGGGTTGGCAGGGAAACAGGTGTGATCCAAAGCTGGCATTGAGAAAGAGAGGGAGACCTTTCTCTTTCTCAAATCTCCATCTTCTGGGGCCGCAGGGGAGCAGAAAGCTTTTATAGGAGAGGGGGGCTCAGTGGCTGAGGGGCTGGAAGGACTTGCACAAGGAGATCTAGCCAGGCTGTGGGAGTCAGAAGCAGGCCAGCCTCACTTTCCCCTGCTAAAACAATTTGGAGCTTTTAGTCCCAAAGGGACTGTTTCACCACACCACTAAGACGTGACGGAGGCTTGTCTTTACAGGGGCAGCTCTGTGCCGGTGCCTTTACCCTGGCGTGTGTCCACACAGCCACGCCTGCGGGGCCTCCCCAGGACTGACCAGTGTCCCAGCAGAGCACTGCTGTCTCTGGGACGAGGAGAGGATGGGAGGGTCGAGAGTCACTGTGCCTCCTTCCTGGGCAGGGTCTTGAGAGTTTCTGGTTCTGGCGAGGCTGGGCCTCCCTGCCTGGGCCTCCTCCCAAGGGTGCAACTGCAGGCTGTCCTGCTGCAGAAACGTTCCGTAGTAGGGGCCCCCCCTTCCCTTTTCCTATGTCTGCTTTGTTTCAGTGCCGCCCTGTGTGACAGGGGCATGGGGAGCGGGCTTCGTTGGTAATCTTTCTTTTGCTGTCTGTCATGGACTCTGTTTGCATTTGGTTTTGTTTTTCTCCGCCGAATCCATCTGCTGTGCCTTGAGAGCGATTGCAGCAAGATCGATGGAAGATGTCCTGAGGTGCTGAGAGAGGACACCTGGAGCCCTGGATCAGGGCCAGGTCACTCTAGGAGCAGGGCAGCGGATATGGGAAGGATATGGGAGGAAACCCTGTTAGCATGTGGGTAGCTCAGAGGGAGGCCAGGGAGCAGGGAGGAAAGGCGGGGAAGCCAGGCCTCGCCTCCAGACCTCTGTGCCCCAGCTCCGTCTTCCTGCTACTGCTCTCTGCCTCTGCACAGAGGCTCCTCACCACCCAGGCAGCCAGAGTGCTGCTCAGGGTGTCCCCCGCCCAGCCCCACCTGGCACAGCCCCTGTCCTATGGCACAGCTCCAGGGATTGGCTGCAATCCTGCATGCAGTCCAGGGAACCAGGCTGAGTCAGCCCAGCCAGGGCAGAGCTCCGCCCGCCCCAGCCAGCAAGCTCACCCCTGGGTCATCCAGCCGTCTCTCTGAGCAGGTGACCCTCACCCCTGGGTCACCCAGCCGTCTCTCTGAGCAGGGTGACCCTCTCCCACAGGTGGTCCAGCCCATCTCTCTGAGCAGGGTGACCCTCTCCCCTGGGTCGTCCAGCCCATCTCTCTGAGCAGGGTGACCCTCTCCCACGGGTGGTCCAGCCCGTCTCTCTGAGCAGGGTGACCCTCTCCCACGGGTGGTCCAGCCCGTCTCTCTGAGCAGGGTGACCCTGTCCCACGGGTGGTCCAGCCCGTCTCTCTGAGCAGGGTGACCCTGTTCCACGGGTGGTCCAGCCCGTCTCTCTGAGCAGGGTGATCCTCTCCCCTGGGTCGTCCAGCCTGTCTCTCTGAGCAGGGTGACCCTCTCCCCTGGGTCGTCCAGCCTGTCTCTCTGAGCAGGGTGACCCTGTCCCACGGGTGGTCCAGCCCGTCTCTCTGAGCAGGGTGACCCTCTCCCCTGGGTCGTCCAGCCCATCTCTCTGAGCAGGGTGACCCTCTCCCACGGGTGGTCCAGCCTGTCTCTCTGAGCAGGGTGACCCTCTCCCCTGGGTCGTCCAGCCTGCCTCTCTGAGCAGGGTGACCCTGTCCCACGGGTGGTCCAGCCCGTCTCTCTGAGCAGGGTGACCCTCTTACACGGGTGGTCCAGCCCGTCTCTCTGAGCAGGGTGACCCTGTTCCATGGGTGGTCCAGCCCGTCTCTCTGAGCAGGGTGACCCTGTTCCACGGGTGGTCCAGCCCGTCTCTCTGAGCAGGGTGATCCTCTCCCCTGGGTCGTCCAGCCTGTCTCTCTGAGCAGGGTGACCCTCTCCCCTGGGTCGTCCAGCCTGTCTCTCTGAGCAGGGTGACCCTCTCCCCTGGGTCGTCCAGCCTGCCTCTCTGAGCAGGGTGACCCTGTCCCACGGGTGGTCCAGCCCGTCTCTCTGAGCAGGGTGACCCTCTCCCCTGGGTCGTCCAGCCTGTCTCTCTGAGCAGGGTGACCCTGTCCCACGGGTGGTCCAGCCCGTCTCTCTGAGCAGGGTGACCCTCTCCCCTGGGTCGTCCAGCCCATCTCTCTGAGCAGGGTGACCCTCTCCCACGGGTGGTCCAGCCCGTCTCTCTGAGCAGGGTGACCCTCTTACACGGGTGGTCCAGCCCGTCTCTCTGAGCAGGGTGACCCTGTTCCATGGGTGGTCCAGCCCGTCTCTCTGAGCAGGGTGACCCTGTTCCACGGGTGGTCCAGCCCGTCTCTCTGAGCAGGGTGATCCTCTCCCCTGGGTCGTCAGCCTGTCTCTCTGAGCAGGGTGACCCTCTCCCCTGGGTCGTCCAGCCTGTCTCTCTGAGCAGGGTGACCCTCTCCCCTGGGTCGTCCAGCCTGCCTCTCTGAGCAGGGTGACCCTGTCCCACGGGTGGTCCAGCCCGTCTCTCTGAGCAGGGTGACCCTCTCCCCTGGGTCGTCCAGCCTGTCTCTCTGAGCAGGGTGACCCTCTTACACGGATGGTCCAGCCCATCTCTCTGAGCAGGGTGACCCTCTCCCACGGGTGGTCCAGCCTGTCTCTCTGAGCAGGGTGATCCTCTCCCCTGGGTCGTCCAGCCTGTCTCTCTGAGCAGGGTGACCCTCTCCCCTGGGTCGTCCAGCCTGCCTCTCTGAGCAGGGTGACCCTGTCCCACGGGTGGTCCAGCCCGTCTCTCTGAGCAGGGTGACCCTCTTACACGGGTGGTCCAGCCCGTCTCTCTGAGCAGGGTGACCCTGTTCCATGGGTGGTCCAGCCCGTCTCTCTGAGCAGGGTGACCCTGTTCCACGGGTGGTCCAGCCCGTCTCTCTGAGCAGGGTGATCCTCTCCCCTGGGTCGTCCAGCCTGTCTCTCTGAGCAGGGTGACCCTCTCCCCTGGGTCGTCCAGCCTGTCTCTCTGAGCAGGGTGACCCTCTCCCCTGGGTCGTCCAGCCTGCCTCTCTGAGCAGGGTGACCCTGTCCCACGGGTGGTCCAGCCCGTCTCTCTGAGCAGGGTGACCCTCTCCCCTGGGTCGTCCAGCCTGTCTCTCTGAGCAGGGTGACCCTGTCCCACGGGTGGTCCAGCCCATCTCTCTGAGCAGGGTGACCCTCTTACACGGATGGTCCAGCCCGTCTCTCTGAGCAGGGTGACCCTCTCCCACGGGTGGTCCAGCCCGTCTCTCTGAGCAGGGTGACCCTGTCCCACGGGTGGTCCAGCCCGTCTCTCTGAGCAGGGTGACCCTCTCCCCTGGGTCGTCCAGCCTGTCTCTCTGAGCAGGGTGACCCTGTCCCACGGGTGGTCCAGCCCGTCTCTCTGAGCAGGGTGACCCTCTTACACGGATGGTCCAGCCCGTCTCTCTGAGCAGGGTGACCCTCTCCCACGGGTGGTCCAGCCCGTCTCTCTGAGCAGGGTGACCCTGTTCCACGGGTGGTCCAGCCCGTCTCTCTGAGCAGGGTGACCCTCTCCCCTGGGTCGTCCAGCCTGTCTCTCTGAGCAGGGTGACCCTCTCCCGTGGGTCGTCCAGCCTGTCTCTCTGAGCAGGGTGACCCTCTCCCCTGGGTCGTCCAGCCTGCCTCTCTGAGCAGGGTGACCCTGTCCCACGGGTGGTCCAGCCCGTCTCTCTGAGCAGGGTGACCCTCTCCCCTGGGTCGTCCAGCCTGTCTCTCTGAGCAGGGTGACCCTGTCCCACGGGTGGTCCAGCCCGTCTCTCTGAGCAGGGTGACCCTCTTACACGGATGGTCCAGCCCGTCTCTCTGAGCAGGGTGACCCTCTCCCCTGGGTCGTCCAGCCCATCTCTCTGAGCAGGGTGACCCTCTCCCCTGGGTCGTCCAGCCTGTCTCTCTGAGCAGGGTGACCCTGTCCCACGGGTGGTCCAGCCCGTCTCTCTGAGCAGGGTGACCCTCTTACACGGGTGGTCCAGCCCGTCTCTCTGAGCAGGGTGACCCGCTCATTGGCTGGCTCACAGGCTCTGGGCTGGACTCGGGCTTTCCGGAACACCCTCTCCCGAGCCACACAGCAATTCCCGGCTCAGTCACTGCTCTGAAGGAGCCCTGCCATGGTGGCGGCATTGGAGCTGAGTTCCAGCTCTGTACTAGGCGTCCTCTCCTCGCCGGTGCCGTTCTTCCATCAGCCAGCTCATCCTGATCGACTTCTCTCACCTCCGCTTGGCATTGGTCCCGTGGCCCGTGCACGGTCACCATGGTCACACTTAGATAACTAACTAACTATTTTTTGTGGTAGTGGGTGTGGAGCCCAAGGCCCTTTGCCTTCTACTTACACCCCCAGTCCTTTTTTTATTTTCTATTTTTAGGTATTTATTTATAGATACTGGAAATTGAACCCAGGAGTGCTTTACTGCTGAGCTACATTCCCAGGCTTTTTTAAAAATTTGAGACAGGTCCTTACTAAATTGCCCAGGCTGCCCTCACACCTGCAATCCTCCTGCCTCAGCCTCCTGAGTGGCTGGGATCAGAGGCGTGCCCCTGACCCTGTTCAGCACGGTCGCTCTCTTTGGGGGCGTACTGGGGATTGAACTCAGGGGCAGTCCTCCACCACTGAGCCATGTCCTCAGGCCCACTTTGAACTTTATTTAGAGGCAGGGTCTCACTGAGTTGCTTAGCGCTTTTTTTTTTTTTTTTTTTTTTTTTTTTGCTGAGGCTGGTTTTGAACTCCGGATCCTTCTGCCTCGGCCTCACGAGCTGCGTGCGCCACTGTGCCCGGCAGCATGGTGGCTCCTAGGTGTAGCCCACTCTAGTGGTGTGTGGGGTATCTCCCTCTGATTTTGGCCTGTGTTTCCCTAATGAAAGCAGAGCACTTCTCAGGGGCATATTTGCCATCCATATATCTTCTGTGGAGAAGCACGTGTTCAAATCTTTTGCAGAGGTTTTAAAATATTTCATTTATTTTTTTCTGGTTTCTTTTCCTTTTTGCTGTGGTGGGGGTTGAACCTGAGCTCCGGAAGTATTCTCCCACTGAGCTACGTACACCCCCGAGCCTCCTGCTTTTGTTTAAAAAAAATTTTTTTAACCAGGGATTGAACCTAGGGGTGCTTAACCACTGAGCCACATCCCAGCCTCCAGAGCCTCTGGGATTCCAGGCATGCGCCACCCACCTGGCCTGTTTGAATTTTCTTTACACATAATTCTGATCAGCTTCTAAAAGCTGGGCTGTTTACCTGCTTCTCATTGACCTGTGGGAGCTCTTTATGTATTCTAGATTAAGTTCTTGCAAGTTTCTTGCAGTCTATTTGTCACCTCACCGGACTCTGTCCTTGTCAGCCCTAACCTGTGCTACTCTTTCCCCAACCAGGCCACTGTCACCAGGACAGCCTCAGCTTCATGGGGACCAGACTGATTTTCCTGCTGGGTCCTCAGCTTCTAGAACGGTGGGCATTCTGCATATTCACATTGTGGTTGTGGAGGTGCAGGAGAAGTGGACAGGTAAGAAGAGACCTCAGAGCCACCTTCCAGGTCAGCAGTGAGGAAGCCTGAGCTGGGGCACAGGTGAGGTCTGGGCTGAGGCGGGCAGAGCTGACAGTGGGAAAGGAGAGCCAGAGAGGTTTTCCAGGTGTACCCCTCCTCCCTCCTCCTAGCAAAGCCACCCTGCCAGCTACACCCCTCCCCTGCTGCCCAGTGCTGCCTGGTGGTCCTTCCTGCCAGCGTGTCCAGAAGTGGGGAGCAGCAGGGGGCTCTATAGGAAACTGACCTGGGTGTGGGTGGGTGGAGGGGCGCCTCCAAACACTTAGCTAAGTGCTTTTCCACAGGTGCGTTCACAGCACGTACGTGTGGTGCCCCCGAGTGAAGGTGTGTAGTGGGTGGGATCCGAGGGCTCATGATCCGCCGCCTGGCTTGCACACAGGCACAGGGCACCTATGTGCGGTGTTGTGGGTCTCCGTATTCGGTACAGCGACAGCAGCTGCACCAGGAGGGAAGGACTGTTGTGTGGTCCTGCAGTCCTTTGTGTTCTCTCTGGTGCCCTGTCAAGGCCCCGCCTGTGAATCTGTCAGTTCCCTCCTTTCTGGTAGTGTGAAGCCCCTTATGCAGCCACACAGCCCCCAGGAGCAATCCAAGTGGGTGGCTGTCTTCTAGCTTGGACTGGTCACGCGTGAGTCCTGAGTCTTTTTGCTTTTTCAGTCTGTAAGAGGGAAATGACTGGGTGGTCATGAGAGTGAAGAAACCTGCCTACCAGCAGCTCAGTGGAGCGCCCGACAGAACAGCACTCTCGGGAAGCCCCGGCAAAGTCAAACGCACGAAGCCTCGCTGAGTAGCTGGTTCTTGTCCACAAGGGCACCTCAGTACAGTACTGAATGGGGTCTGGTCCCCAGAACCTGGGGGCGGAGACTTCACACACACCATGCACTCATTGATTCAACACACCTGAGACATCCTCATGCCAGCCAAGTGGAGGCTGGGACACAGATACCCTGCCATGCCCAGCGGGGTGCTACCCGCTGGCCTCCACCACGATGGCCGCATCCATCCCCTCATCTACTCAAGATGGACACAGCGACCAGGCCCAACACTCCTCAGTGACTTTCCACAGCCTGAGAGGAGCCCTGTCTCTCTTGGATAAGGAGCCCTTGTTCCTAAGGTGTCTCTGGCAGGCCTTGTCCTTGTGAGGCTGCTTGGCTGGGTTTTTGGGTGGAAGGGTTTTGCCTCTGTTGGGGTGGGGTGGGGCCGGTTGGAACTGGAGGGTCAAGATTCCCACTGCACCACCACCATGGGTCTTGGAGGATGCCCCAAGGGTGGACCCTATGCACCTTGGATCTGGCCTCTACAGCACCTAGCCACAGGGGTCCTGTTTATCAAGGTCCTTGCTGGGAACTGGGAGCTCCTGGGTAGTGTCTCTGGTAGGTCTAGGTCCTGGGCAGCCTCACATTTACATTTTTCACCAAAGGGGCTGGGGAGCCATCTGCAGTGGGCTGGGACTGCAGGACAACCTCCAGGGGTCTCAGCTTCCCTTTTGTTAGGCTATAATACCAGTGATGGTGCGTCCGCATAGTGCTGTTGCAACTACTGAATGAGGCAGGTGCAGACACCGCGTGAGAAGCCGCCTTCAGTGTTCTGGGCTCTGCTCCCCAAATTTCACAGGCTGCTGAAACTCCTAAGTCCAGGTTCTGTCACAAAATGAAGAGCTTCCTCATGTGTTGGGGGAGATTGGGAGGGGGGATGTTAACAGCTAACTTTGAAATCAGGCATTAAAAAAAAAAAGGTGCTAAGAAGAGAGGAAGTAATAATGAACTCTGGCTGGGGTGGGGTGGGAGGATCGGGAAGGCTGGGAAGAGGAAATGGCTTTTGATCGGATTTGGTCTTGTTTTGGGAAAGGAAAGCCTTTCAACCGCAGAGCTGGGAGGAGGGGGCCGAACAGGTCATAAACCCGTTCCTCCAGCTGCGTGCGCACACACCAAGCCCGCTTCCGCAGGCTCACCTGGACCTTGGCCGGCAGCGGCCGGTTCTGGGATCACCCCATTCACCCCACGGGGCACTTAGGGCGCAGGTAAGCCACTGGATTCGAGCCCAAGCCGGTCGCGCGCTCGGGCTCGGGGGAGAGGGAGTTGTCCAGGAGGGAAGAGCACGCGGAGACGTGCTCGCGTGCCATCGACGAGGCCAGGGGTGGGCCAGAGGGACCCGGTGCCAGCTCTCATGCGAAGGGAGTCAGCGCGTACATAATTTCGGAGAGTGAAGAGCACTCTGAAGGAAATAAGGCAGGTCTAGGGGGCGGGGAGGCGAGTGAGTGGGCCGGGGGCTGTGTGCGGATGGGTTGGGTCTGCTTGCGGTTTGAGGACGGAAACAGCCTGAGTGGTGCAGGGTGGGCTGCAGAGGGGCGCTTCCGATCGCCCTTGCTGCGCTCCACGTCCCTGCAAAGGGCCCCAGCCCGCATTTTGCAGACGAGGAAACTGAGGACACGCGGCAGCGGACAGCAGCAGTTGCAAGACCCCAGATCCCGAGCTTCCCGCGCGCCGGCTGGCGCCTGCGCTGAGCGTCCCCCGGGGCGGGGCCTGGACGAGGGGCGGGGCGACCCGATCCCGCCCAACCCGGCGGGCGGGGCTGGCTCCGAGGCCGCGGGGCGGTTGGTTTCGCCGCGGAACCTTCGCGGCGAGGGCGCGCGCGCGGCGGAAGGCATTGCGGCGGCGCGACCGGCTGGTGGAGCGCGGCCGGGGCGGCGGGCGTCCTCGGCTCGGCCCGGCTCCCGCCCGGGCGCGCGCGCAGCCCCCTCCGCGGCCCTCGCCGCCGCCCCACGCAGCCCGAGGGCCGCGCGGCCGCCGAGAGACCCGGGACGCCGTCGACCGCGCAGGAGGCGGCGGCGGGAGCGCGAGCTGCGGCCCGCGGCGGCGCGGCAGGTGAGGGGGCGGGCGGGCCGCTCCGGAGCCCCGGGACCCCGGCCCCAGACCCCGGGTCCGCCCCGCCACCCCGGCCCCGACCGCCTTCCGGACCCGGGAGCCCCCAAGCCCTTCGCGGCGAGACCCCGGGACTCGGCGGCTTCGGGGTCCGAGGCCCCCGAGGCCGGAGACCCTCGGACTCCCTCAGGACCGCCCGGCCCCCTCGCGCCCCTCGGGCCGTGGGCTCCCCGCCTCTGCCGGCGGGAGTCTCCCTGCCGTCTGCCCTTGGCACCGGCCCGGGGATCCCCGGGTCCCGCCCCCCGAGGGTCCCGGTCTGCCTGTGTGCCGCCTGCCCTGCGGCTTCTGTCCGCTGCGCAGACCTGAGGTCTGTGGAGTGCGGCGCCTCGGGCACTCTCGGGAGTGGAGTTGGCGAGTGGGTAATGATCGAGTATGAACGTGTAACAGGCCCCCGAGGACCACTCCATCGCCCGGCCGCGGGTGTGATTCAGGCCCTCCTTGTGGGTTTGTTTACGGGTGCAGGGAGGCCGGCTCGGGACGGGTTTAAGGTTTAATGCTCCGAGACGCATTGGATACAGGGCGGGAGTCGGGCAAATCAGGGCTCTTTTATGTTGTCCGCTCATGCTGAGAACAGCAGGGTTTCCGGTTTTGGTTTTTGTGTGTTTGAAGTGGGAACTAGCATTGTTTTGAATGCCTGATAGGTTCTGTTAAGGTGCACAGGCGTGGTGGACTGGTTCCACGTTGGATACCAACTGGTCAAGAGGCTGAGCCGTGGTAGAGAAAGAACTTGATTAGGATGAGCTAGCTGATGGGAAGATGGAAGTGACAGGGCCATCTCTCCAGGAAGCCGATTTGGGGGCAGTTTTCTGTAGGAGATGGGTGATCACAGGTTTGTGGCCAAATGACACATCTGATCCACAACTGACCCTAATCAAGAGCTGTTTTTCAGTTTTGCAAATCTCAAGAACAAAAGATTATTTCCTGGTGCTCTTCTTGTCATTGATTAGTTTGCCCATAATACAGGTTAGAGGGGTAGCTGCCTGAGGTCTTCTTGCTGATCATACTTGGGTAACGGGAGAAAACATACTTCACCCGATTATTATGGCAGACAAAGGTCCTGGCTTTGGAGCTAGAGAGGACACCCCCTGTTGTCAGGGCTGCATTGAGAGGCCAGGTAGGTGTGGTGGAAACAATGCCAATGGCCTTGAATTCAGCTGGGTGGAGGCAGGATTCTTGAGAAGTGGTAAGGGTTAAGGAGGACATCTTGGTGGTGAGGAGGTGGCAAGGAACAAGTGAACAGTTTCTGAAGGTTGAGACCAAGAACTGAGACCATGGTTATTCCAAGCAGAGGCAGTCAACAGCATGTGGAATGGCAGAAAGGGAGTTCAGTGAAGCAGATTTTGGAAACCTCAAGGTGTGGCTGGAGTTGTTCTATGAATTTACTGAAAGAATAAGGGTGGCATGGGAGTCAGTAGCTGTGAGGAGGACCAGCCCACCAGACCCTTGGGCCTTTCTGGAATTACTTGTTCTGCTAATAGGGTCCTGATAGAGATGATCTAGCTGATTGAAGGAAGGTAAGAAGTGGTTGGTGGGAAGGCGTGACGGAAGCATTTCCAGTAGAGACCAGAAAGAGTGGGAGTGCTTCAGAGCACAGGGATTGAGTCAGGAGTGGTGAGAAAGGGGGCCTGAGAGTCAGCCAGGACCCATGCATGGCATGCTTCCAAGGCTGAGCAGTTTAGGGAAGCAGGAGAACCCTGAAGTGTTTAAAAAGGAGAGTAAAGTGGCTTGGGTGTGTGTGTGGGGGGACTTGTTTGGAGGGAGCAGGACCATGTGAGAGATGGAGGTGACTTGGATCAAGGTGGTAGCCTTCTGGGGCATGGCGGAGCTTCCTAAAGCCCAGGCCTGGAAGACAGCCTTGGAATTGACATGGGACCGTTTAGGTGGGGTTTTGTCCATTTATCCATTGGGTATTTGGTCATCTTAGAGCTTCATCAGGGTCACAGTGTGTGTGTCACAGTGAGTCTACTAAGTATACAGGAGTTGTACCCATTACACTTTGGGACAGATTGAAGGGGCCTGTTTCTCAGAGGTGGCTGAGTTCATGCTGGCCTGAGGGATCCTGAAGGAAATGGCAAGCCTTTGAAGGAGAGAGAAATTCAGATGTGTCAAGTGTCACTGGAGACGGCGCGGGACTGCAGGGGCTGGAACTGCAAGCAGGAAGTTTGAGTGTCCAGGTTGAGACTGAAGCAGTGACTGACGTGGATCAGAGCTATTTGGGAAGAGAGAGCTACAGGACTCCCTCTGTTGAAGTCTGGGGCCGGGCGAGGGAACCTGGGCTGGCTCTGTGTGAGGACGACAGTGTTCTGTCTACTGTCCAGTAAGCTGGCCACATAGCAGCTGTGACTGCAGTCATGGAAGAGCTGAAGTGTTTTGATTCACCTCATTTTGGTGAATTAAATAGGAAGGCTGCACTGTCACACAGCTGTAGTGTCACAGGAGCATTCTGCTCTTTTAAGTGTTGTCCCAGTTAGTGCTTCCAGCCACCATAGGAGGTGGATGCTATTGCTTCTTTTTATACATAAAGGAAACAGGCTCAGGAGTGGTTGCCTAGGTATTAAGTAGTGCAGCCAGTACTGGTGTTGATGGGGTGCTTTCTATGATATCCTCCTTCCTTCACCCCAAGGGGCCTGAAGCTTAGTTTTCCTGCAGGGAGAATGAAGTGGAGGCATTGTTTTCTGTTTTTAGCCCTCCTTATCTGTTCCCAGCTAAAGTAACACAGAAGTAGTGTGTGACAAGCCAGGAAAGACCAAACATAAAACTCCTATGAGCTGGCTGGTGTCCCTGGGGCTTTCCTAATTGCTGACTTCTTCCTAGCGTTTCTGGGGCATGAATGGAGTAAGTGCAGATGAAATTGCAAACTGTACACCTTGTTATGTGTGAAGATTTGGTGCTCCGGAGGTGGAAATGAGTGCCTGAGAGAGTTTTGGGGTCACAGTGGACCAGGCATTGCCCAGGATAGTGGAAAGAATCTGGGACATGAGCCAGGAGTGAGTTTACAGCTCGTTTCCAACTCCTTGGGGGACACTGACCACGTCATTGTCTCTGAGTCTTCTTGTCACTTTAGAAAAGTGAGTGTATTTGGTGTCTATCAGCTTTAAGATCCCTCCAACTCTAGATTTCTGTAGTTCAAGGTTCACCGGAGATTTACTTTCTAGAACATCTCTTCTAGATCCTTTTGGGATGGGACATGCTAGAGGAGCAGTGTGCTTTGGCCTTAGTTTTGTTGTTACTATTATCGGCTTATTAAGTAACACAACTTTTTGAGTTATGTGACGTGTCATATCTGATGGGCAGATTGTAAAACAAAGAATGTTTTCCTGGATGGCAGGTTCCCAGTAACGTCAGATGTGTGTGTTTGCCCTTCCTGGCCTCACTGACGTGGGAACAGGTGCAAGACTACAGCGTGGTAGCGGGCCTCTTCAAAGGCTCACTGTCTTTGTGGGCCAGGGGACGTAAAAGTAGTGGCTGCTTTGTGGGGCTGGAATGAGATGATGCATGGAAAGAGGTTAGAGCTCTCCCGCAGACCTAGTAATGGCTCAAAAAGTGGCAGTGATTATGTTGCTATTTGAATGAAACTGACCTTTTAGCTTTTTTTTAACTTTGTGTTTTTTGGTAGCACTGGGGCTGGAACCCAGGGCCTCACACATGCTAGGCAGGTGCTCCACACTGAGCTATACCCCAGCCCCTACTTTTCTGTTACTGGTGGGTTTTACCTTTACTTGGTTGGGGCCCATGTGCCCAAGCAACTCTGGGCCATTGAAGCCAGTTAACAACATTCTGATAATTAAACTATGCAGTTCATTTCAGTTGAACAAAATATGGTCAAGTAGGAGGTGTTGAAATTAGGGTTTGCCTTTTCTGTAAATTGAAGAAAGCAGTTCATCTTGAAGATTCCTTATTATTGGTACTGTCTGAAATTAGATTTTACCAGAACTCTGGTTAAACTGACACTTTGTTATGGCGGCTGTCCTGGAAAAGTGGTAAATTGGAAGCCTACTAATGCTGGCTTACAGTAATGGATGAGCATTTTACAGTTGATTAAGTAAGTGCCTTTCAGATGTTTGGCGTCCTCAGTCTCCGCAACAGTCTGGTCCGTGAGGTGGCAGTGCAGTTCCCATTGATGGATCAGGGGACTGAGCTTGGGAGAGGTCTCCTTGGGAATGCTGGTGCTCTCTTGAGGGCAGATCGGTTTCCCTGCCCCGTCCACAGTGCTGCTTTGGGCGCACATATGGTTTCAGGGCTAAGGCTCTCCTTTGCAGTCTGGAAGTTGACTTTTTTGTCACTTTGTGCCTTGTTTCCAGTTCAGGTGGAACTAGGCCTACTAATCACGCTCACCTGAAGGATGTCACCTGGACTCAGAGG
This sequence comes from Sciurus vulgaris, assembly GCF_902686455.1. Taxonomy (NCBI): domain Eukaryota; kingdom Metazoa; phylum Chordata; class Mammalia; order Rodentia; family Sciuridae; genus Sciurus; species Sciurus vulgaris. The sequence goes on from NC_136465.1 coordinate 177,036,364, forward strand.
GTTCATTTGAGGTCAGAAACATGACTGCCTGGTGTGATTTCTTCCTCGTTGGTCCCCACCTGCAGAGATCCACTAGGTTGGTGTGAGAAAGGAGGCTGTCAATTGGGCAGAGTTAAGGGAGCTACATAATTGAGAGAGGGCTTGGCGTCCTGCAGGAGTGCTTGCTTAAAGGCTCCTGGTCAGCCTGGTGTGGTCAGATACCAGGTACACGGACTTGAGACCTCAGGCCACCCTGGTTCTGTAGGTGAACCCAGCATTTCTAAGTCTCCTGTCTTCTGCACATTTATACACCATTCTAAGTGTGGTGACTCTGCTAACGGTGACTGTGGCACTAGTGATACTTCTGGGAGTCAGCTGCTCTGTTACCTATCCTGGCCCTCAGGGTTTTACATACCAGCTCAGTGGTAGCCACAGTGACTTGTCTGACTTGCTTGTCTGTAAATTCTGGGGTCTTTATATCCCATCACTTTCTGAGCTGACCGATTGGAAAGGCTACTGCCCATTTGCTGTATAAATGTGACCCCTGCTGTGGGAGGGCTTTATTTTGCACATCTGCTGCATGTCCCTCTTCTTCATGAGCAGGTGCTGTGCAGTTTGTGGGTGTGCATCTCCTTGCTTTTTACACACTGCTTAAAGCCCCAAGAGAGCCAGGTGCGGTGGCGCACACCTGTAATCCCAGTCGCCCAGGAGGCTGAGGCAGGAGGATTGTGAGTTCAAAGCCAGCCTCAGGAACTTAGCAAGATCCTGTCTCAAAATATAAAAAAGGGCTGGGGGTTGTGGCTCAATGGTTAAACATTCCTGGGTTCAATTTCCAGTCCCAAAAAAACAAAATAAACCCTGAGAACTTATTTATAGAAAGAAAGTAAGAGGTTTTCAAAAAAGTATTGTTAAGGGTCCAACAGAAGTATCCAAACACTTCTAATTCACTTGCTTGTAAAATAAAAGTGTAGCTTATAATTGAAGGTGAATGGTTTTTTGTTATGCCCCTTTTAACCTTAAATCCCAAGTTTTTAATTCTATAAATCAACAAAATTGCCATAGGTACATTAAAATAGGTTGGAAATCAAAATCTAGAGCATATGTATATTATGGTAATGTTAATTAGTATCAGCATACTATAATTATTGTAATCTAGTTTTTACTATATACTTCTGTTGTTGTATTTCAGTTTTATAGGTGTTTCACATCTGCGAAGAGGGGACACAGTGGTTTAATAGTTAGCATTGAAGGTAACATTGACTCTCCTTCCATAGAGCTTTATGGCCCCTCAGCCGTGACCCTCTGGCTTCCACAGCGCTCTGGTCTCCCTCCTTCGCCATCCCTCTGGTCCTGGCAGTGTAGAACAGTGGTAGCGGCAAGCCTTTGTGTGGGGTCGTGAAGCTCGTGCTGGGCTTGCTCCCACAGTTGTCGGCTGGCTGCCTGACTGGCACAGTGGTCCCAAGCAGCCTTGCTCCTGGTGGGTGGTGGCAGGTTGTCTGCTGCATGACATTTTTTCAGGAGCCAGGACTTGGCTTTGCAAGGCAAGTCTGCAAAAGAGGCTTTACTATTAAAGCATTTCTCAAACTTCTGCTTGCATCCATTTGCCAATATGCAAGTGGCCAAAAAAAGTCACGTGACTAAGCAGAGTCAGTGTATGAAGGTGTGGATATCGGAAGCCCAATCTCGGCAGGGGAGGGGGCTCTCCAGCAGTCGACCATAGTGGGTCAGGACTGGAGATTTGCTTTGCTAGCTGTATGAGAATAACAGGTCTACTTTTTATAGTTTGCCACCTTTTGAATTGGACTCTGAACATTCATTTAGCACTGGCTGCTGAGGAAACAGAATAAGGCAGTCTCTAGCTGCTGTGTGGCTAGTGTATGAAATACTTTTGCTATTATATTCGAAGCAGAAAACATCTTGGTAAGGACTCCCCTGCAACCCAGCACCCCACCAGTGTAGGGGATGGTACCCAGGCCATGTGCATGCTAGCAAGTGCTCTGCCATCACGCTACCCCCTAGATGCCTGGTAAGACTTTTATCAAAGCTTTGGATGAGAAGGACAGGAACTGCTCTTAAGGAGCTGCATTGAGGTCTGATGTCACTTTCAGAAAATGCTGAAAGGTCCCTGCAAGAAAAGGGGTTGCTATGATGACTTGGCTCTGGGCCTGCAGATTGGTGACGTGATCACCAAGGAAACCAAAGGATGCAGTGTGTCTGAAAGGCCTCTGAAGGGGTTTTGCTGTTGTCTGGAATCTGATTGGCTTAGAAGAGTAGCGTTTGTGATACCAGAGGCTGGCTGTCCTACTGAAACTTCTAGGATCAGGCCATGGACATCTCTCTGTTGGACCTTGGTTTAGGAACAAGAGGAGATTTCGGGTAATCTCCAGGTTATTGTAAGATTTGGCTCTCTGATCTTTATGCTGTTGAAAAACAGGAAATGAGGTAATGTCTTTAAACATGTAGTGTTTATAAAGGACTGTAAATGTCTAAATATGGGCAGCAGTGCAGCTCATCATTGCAGAGTTCCTGTGCTGAGTTTAATGTCATTGGGTCCTTCCCCAGTTGGCTGCTTCGATCCTTAGAGGTCCACATAAGTCTTAGATTTTAGAGGCCCTTCTGCCTCTTGTGGTTGGAACCTGCATGCTGTATTGAAAGTGCTGTCTGGGAGCCAGTTCCAGACTTTCTAGTCAGGCTGAGAGTGAGGTTCAGAGCACAAACCAGCAACAACCCACTCAGGAACACTTATTTTCACCTGTTATGAAAGTGTTGTGAATAACGATAACTTGTTCTCTTGGGAAATTTTGGAGTTAAGTACAGTCTGCAAAAGTTTAATACTTTTTGCATATGTATAAGTACAGTATTTAGGTTTGGAATTTGTAACTGTAATTCATGCATATATGGAGATCAAAAGCAGTTGAACATCAATTGAAGGAACTAAAGATTTTTAATTTCTTTGCCATGATAACATTTTAGGTTATGTGGTTTGTTACTGGTGGCCAACCAGTGACTGTTTAAAAACTATGCTAAAGTACTGGGTAGAGAAGGCTGAGACAAAAGACCACTTCCCATAGGCTACAGGAGTATTCTGAAGCTGTGTGGGTTATTTTGAAATGGGAGGGGGGGGCTAGGATTAGTCAGCTGATGAGCAGCTCCTTAACCTTCAAATAGGATTGAACAGCGTGACTTTGTGTTCTGCCTGCCTCAGCGGGTAAGAAAGGCAGGCTGGGGCTGCCCATTCACAGGAGAGCTGTTTGACTTAGCAGTTTTAACTTGGCGATTTCCCTTGAGAGTTCTGAGCCTTCAAAACAGGGCTAATTAGCAGGAATCCATATTTCATAGTAGGCAAAGCTGAGGATTAATGAGCAGTTAGGCCAGTCATGGAAAGCTTGGGGTTGGGACCCAGGAATGCTTCTGCTCTCTGGTGGAGGGATCCTACTACAGAGTGGAGAATCTCGGTATTTTTTACTTTCTTTAGAAAATTTCTAGTGGGTATGACCTTGTAGGACAGATGGGAACTCCCTGGGAAGGAGAACAGGAGCCAGGATGAGCAGCAACCTCACTCTGCCAGCAGAGTGACCACATCTGTGAGCCTCAATTTCTTGGCCTGTGGTTTCTTTTTAGTGGGGGACAGTCACATGCACCTTGGAGAATTTGCAAGCTGTGAAGCCTCCCCGCAGGGAAAGTCAATGTGTACACTTAGAGCTGTGTGTTTTCAGGGTCATCTTAGGATCCCACTTATCTCCACAGCCTGATAATAATCAGACTGATCAAACCTGTGCCCTTACCCTGGAAAGTTATTTTCGGTAACCTGATTCTAATTAAAGAGGAAAAAAGATACCTGTGGATAAGTGGTTTTCTGCCAGTGCTGGTTAATGTGTAGCCACAGGAGCTTGCAGCTCTGCTGGCCTCTGCCCAGAGTGACTTGACAGGGTGTGCCCAGAAGTCCTGCAGAGCCCACACTCCGACTCAGGATCCTTCTGCTTAGAAGCCTGCCCTCAGCAGACAGTTTCAAAGTGACAGAAAGTACCTGTGCACCAAGCCTGTCGCCTGGGTGTTATTCTACTAGTGTCCCGCATCAGGGACATAAAGTCAGTGTATCACATGCTAGAATTTCACATGTGTAGCATTATAGTTGGGAATGTTTTTTAATAAAGTAAGGAAACTTAAATGCATGAGAAAGTGGCCTATGTCCTAGGTTCTCAGATGGTATGAAGATCTGAACTGTTAAGTCTAGAGGGAGATTTACACGTGGTGATATACATTGCTCCGAGGTGGTAGGACTATAGGACATTTAAACTCAGTTTTTCTGTTTACAGTAAATATTATGGAATGGAGGGGAAAATGATCTTGGAAAATTAGTAGACTATAGAGAGAGCGTGGTGGTAGAGACCATCTGGGTTGAGTCCTGTATGTGTCAGCTGCGGTGATTTCTTTGGACTGGTGCTGGGGCTGTCAGGACTGGACTCAGTGCCTGGAGCGCCACACACTTCCTCTGACAAGTCTTGTTCTGGCTTCCCTGTGTCATGCCACTTGAAGGAAAGACGTGTCCTTCCTTCCGTCCTAAGTCATTTGTGTTCATGTCCACTGGGAGTTCTTCAGAGTGCTGTCCCAACAGAGATCCTCCTGCTGTGAAGACTGTGTGTGGGGCTGCAGCCCTGCGCTCCATGGCAGTGGTTTGGAAGTGTGTTGGCTATGTGCTTTATCTGTATGGCATTTTTCAGGTCTTTTAATTTAAATGGAGATCCAGGACCTTTCATTTTACTTTCAGCTTTAACTGTCTTCCAGGGACCTTTTAACTGGGAAATAGAAGTCGCTTCTGACTAATTTTTCTCTTTAGGATTCACAGATGGATTCAGTGGAAAAGACAACAAATAGAAACGAACAAAAATCAAGGTAAATAAAGTTAGCTACACTTGCAGGCAGGTTTTGATCTTGAAGGCATCTGTCTACGGAGACAGAAGTGACACGCAGGTTGGGTCAGGCGAGAACCTGTAGGATGCCACCTGCTCTGCCTCAGTAGGAAACACTCCAGATGGCCATCTCCTGCCTTCCGCCCCAGGAGGCAGTCACAGGTGGCTGTCCGGGCCTAGCAGCAGTACTTGAGGGGCGGGAAGTTCTTTGACTAAAATGGACACAAAGTTATGTGTGCTGTCAGATGATGTGGGAGGAGGAGCAGCTGCTTACCTGAGACAGGTAGGGATTGATAGATGTCAGAAAGCTAGTGTTTTGCCAGGAATTGTCGTGCTGACACTGTAAGTAAGGATCATCTTGTCATTATACGTTTGTCTTTTCAAGCTACTTGCAGCCTCGAAGAAATGAAAATGGCTGAGCTGTTGTTCACAGATAGAAATCATGTAAGCACGTGCTTACACCATGGGTGACTGAAGGCGACTGAGCACAGCTGCCTGTGTCCATCATGGAAGAGGGTAGACTGTGTCCAAGAAAGGCCTAAAGAATATACAGGCTTGGTCTTGTGGGAGTACAGAGGGGAACAGGATGTGTACACAGGGGACAGGCTACATTTGGCTGAACGTCACAGATGTTGCCAGGCTTGGTTTTCACAGTACTTCGTGTTTACTCTCTCCCCGTCCTTTGTTTTTAAGTAGAAAGTTTCTAAAAAGCCTCATCCGGAAACAACCCCAGGAGCTGCTCCTGGTCATCGGGACTGGTGTCAGCGCAGCGGTGGCCCCAGGGATCCCTGCCCTCTGTTCGTGGAGGAGCTGCATTGAGGCCGTCATCGAGGCTGCAGAGCAGCTGGAGGTGTTGCACCCGGGAGACGTTGCCGAGTTCCGGAGGAAAGTGACGAAGGACCGGGATCTGCTGGTTGTGGCCCATGATCTGATCCGAAAGATGTCACCTGTGAGTCTCAAATTCTTCAAGATTTACAGGCAGCTTTTGGTTCTGGGTCAAGTTGGGTAGAATCTGTGAACCTAATGTGAGACCTCTGTAAGCCCAGCCAGTGTTCATGTCTCAGCAGAGCTGGGCAGAGGGGCGAACAATCTTTTAGCCCAAAGAAGGTCATCCTTTCAAACAGGGTGATGTCAGGTGCAGCCCTGGGCTCCTAAACTGGCCTTCAGCGGGTGGCCTCACTGCAGGTTGGCTCTGGGCGGTGTCCCACCGCTGCGAGCTTCGTGGTTCTGTATCATTTGGCACAGGGTATCCTGAAGGTAGGATCTGGTCTAAGTAGCTGGCTACGTCTTCAGGTAACAGCTGGGCCCAGAAGGCTATTTAAGATGGGCAGTAGGTGGTCTTGAGTCTTGGGCTCTGGGGCAGCCAACAGCAGCAGTGGTAGGGTGAGGTGGACGGATTCCCAGCTCCTGAGACAGCGGTGGTGAGGCCAGAGCAGGCAGTACTGGGCTTCCTGGATGGCGAGCCCCACCACTCCTTACCTCCAGCAGTGCCCCTCACTGACCCTTGGACCTGCCTGTGCTTTACCCTTTGCACTTGCTCGTCTCCCTGCTCAGGACACTCTGGAAGCCCCTCACCCTCTCAGGTCTCTGCTTAAACGTCTGTTATCAGAGAGGCCTTTCCTGTGTCCTTGCCTGAGCCACTCTCCTCACAGGGCCCACTCCCTTCTCTGCCTTACTTTTCCTGTGGTGTTTATCATCGTGTTTTACATGGCCTTTTCCCTCTCTAAAGTGTTTTTTATAGTATTGAGAATTGAACCCAGGACTTCATGCCTGCCAGGCAGGCACTCTAGAACTGAGCTAAGCTGCATCCCCAGGGCTTTTTTTTTTGGTACTGGGTATTGAACCTTGGGGTGCTTAACCACTGAGCCACATCCCTGGCCCTTTTTTATATTTTATTTAGAGACAGGGTCTTGTTGAGTTGCTAGGGCCTCCCTGAGTTGCTGAGGCTGGCTTTGAACTCTCAATCCTTTTAGCTTCCTGAGCTACAGGAATTACAGGTGTGTGCTACAGCGCCTGGCTCCCCAGACCTTTTTATCTTGAGAAAGGGTCTCACTAAATTGCCCAGGCTGGCCTAGAACTTGTGATCCTCCTGCTTCAGCCTCCCAAGTAGCTGGGACTGTAGATGTGTGCCCTGGCACTCCACTTCTCTATATTTTAATAAAACCCCTGAAGGTGGATTGTCTTCTTTCTTAAAAACTACTATATTGCCAGGCGCAGTGGTATACACTTGTAATCTCAGCAACTCAGGAGGTGGAGGCAGGAGGATTACAAGTTCCAGGCCAGCCTCAGCAACCTGGTGAGATCCTGTCTCAAAATAAAAAGGATTGGGGAAGTGGCTCAGTGATAGAGCACCCATGGGTTCAACCCCAGGACCAGGAAATGAATAAATAAATAAATAAACGACTGTATCTCTAGCAGGAGAGTGCCAACTGCTTAGGTGTGTTGTAGCTGTTGAGCTCTGACTTCCTGTAACTCTTGCTCCACCCCTCCATAGCGCACAGGTGACACCAAGCCCAACTTCTTCCAGGACTGCCTGATGGAGGTTTTTGATAGCCTGGAACACCATATCCAGAACCCGGTGGTGCTACAGTCCATCCTCAGCCTGATGGATAGGGGCACTATGGTGTTGACCACTAACTATGACAACTTGCTGGAGATCTTTGGGCAGCAACAGAGCAAGCCCATGGAGTCCCTGGATTTGAAGGACAAGACGAAGGTAGGCAGGGTGGGGCAGGCAGGGGAAGGCTTAGCATGCACTTTGTGGCTCAGAGAGTATTCACTCCAGGCATTGAATTCGTAATTAGGAAGTGTCACTAGTGCCCCACAGTGAATGAAACCAGTCAGTCAGTCCTAAATGCCATGCTAGTCTCTTCTGAGACAGCCGGGTCCCAGAGGGTTGTACCCTCTGTTTCTTGACCTCTCTTACTGTTGCTGTTATTTTCTTTTCATGCTGTGTTCAATATGCCTGACATCTGCATTTATTCATTATAGCCACTGTGGGAAATATGGGTAATAAAGCAACTAGTAGAGAAAAGAAAAATACCCACAATTCCATTGCTGTGAACTTCTTAACAAATTGGGGTTTTGAGTTTTTAATCCTGTCCCCCGCTGCCCCCGCCCCCCCCAACCGTGCATTTTCCTGTCATTAAGATTTTTTTTTTTCCCCTTTGGTGTGGGGATTGAACCCAGGGGTGTGTAACCACTGAGCCACATCCCAGCCCTTTTCATATTTTTTATTTTGAGTCAAGGTCTTGCTAAGATTCTGAGGCTAGTTCTGATCTTGGGATCTCCTGCCTCAGCCTCTCCAGTGCTGATAGGCATGCATGGATCATGCCCACCTCATTAAGCTATTTTTAAAAGTGTGATTTTTAAATGGCAAAAGGATTTTTATTCTTGTGTGTGTGTGTGTGTATGTGTGTGTTTCTAGGGATTGAACCCAAGGCCTTGCCCACGTTAGGCAAGTGCTTTACCTCTAAGCTATATCCCAGCACCACCCCCAATCGGTACTAGGAATTGAAACCAGGGGTGCTGTGCCACTGAGCCACATCCCAACCCTTTTTAAAGTATTAAGATGAGGTCTCAGGCTGGATTTGGACTTGGGATCCTCCTGCCTTCATTTTCTAAGTGTCTGGGAGCACCTGGTACTTTGCTCTGTATCTTGAACTGAAACGACTATAGTTGGCCATTTGATAAATACTTTTTTCCATATATGTTTTTCCCTTGATGTGAAAATAATGCATAAATAGAGTAATTGAAATGTAACCCATAACTGAGAAGGTCCCCATCCCCCTCTGAAGCAAGCACTCCTGCCAGTTTGCTGTAATTGCAGATATAGATATTTCCTACACCACCATCTGTCTCCAAGAAGTTCTTGTTGAGGTACTGTGACAGGGATAACGAGTACCAACAACTAAGTTTCTATGTTTTAAAGGTATAATTTATAAATTAAAACATCTCTCAATTCTTTCCAAGCTAGGTTTGAAAAGACCATGAGTCTGATTTAGATGTTCTCTTCTTTTGACTGAAATAACACCAGGCTGATTCTCTTCATGCTGGCTTGGTTTTTGATAGGTACTTCAGTGGGCGAGAGGGCACATCAAGTATGGAGTTCTTCATATTCATGGCTTATACACAGACCCCTGCGGGATGGTGTTGGATCCATCAGGATATAAAGATGTCACTCAAGACCCAGAAGTGATGGTAGGTCCGTCTTGGTCGCCCCCCTGGGGAACTCGCGGCTGCCCAGCTCTGCTGCGGTCTGTGGTCTTGCACTCAGCCCTCACGCAGGGCCAGCCATGGGGCGGGACTTGGCGTTCCCAGCTGTCTCCAGGGCCTGGCATGTGCCTAGATGCTCAGTGCACATTTGCTCTGGGAGGGAGCGTGTGAGTCTCGGGAAGACATAGATCTGCCCTTTCCCCTCTGCGCCAGCACCTGCTGTTGGGGGAGCCAGCGAAGCTGAGTGTGCTCCCTGGTCACTGCTCAGCTCATGCTCTGTCCCATCTGTACCCTCTCCTTCCTCGACCTCTCCGTCTCTTTGACTTTCACACCCGTCTTAAAATGTCGCTCTCTGTGAGGCGTTCTCCATGCCATCCACAGAAAGAAGTGCGGAAAAGCTTTGCTGCCAGCACTTTCTGAACACTTCTGCCCTGGCACGTCGGCCTGCAGCCTCTTTGTGGGTTCACTTGCAAGCTCAGGCCAAGTTCCTGTTCCTCAGTGCTCCTCCAGCATGTATCGCTGGGGACAGGGTGTCAGCAGGTGTCAGCCAGCTGCTGGGATTACGAGAAAGACCATGCTGGTATCGTGCCTTGCCAAGATGTCCGCCTGAATGAATTGGTAATTCTCTGCTGCTTGCCTGAGTGCCCCCTGCCATCTGTGCTTCTCCTCTTCCCACCCTTGGGTCACTGTCACTCTCCTCAGCTCTCCTGCTCTCACTCCCTAAAACCATACCCACTTCTGCACCCTAAGGAAGCATTTCCATCAGTGGTCCATTGACAGATACTAATTTCAGGATATTACATGTGCAGAGTTCTGAGCGGAAAAACCTGTAACGTCCTTATTTTATGTCTTAGTAATTTAAGATTGTACATCATTCAAGAAGAGTTGAGTTGGGTGTTTGCCCTGGTGAGCACAGGCTGTCCTCACTGTGACATGCATTCACACTGGCCCCTGATTGACTGGTCCTGGCTTGGCTAGGAAGAGGCTCCCTGACCGTGGTTGAGAGACAGATGCTTAGCCCAACTGTCTCTGGTTGCCCCAGATAGCTGCTTGGGGTTCGCCCAAGCCCTGCATCAAGAGTGCACTGTCTTTCTAATGCCTGCTGGGGTGGCTCCAGGGAAGCCCGTAGGGAGCAGGATATAGAAAGCACCCATGTGAGACTTTGTTAGTTGTGAGGTCCGCCGTCTTTCACACAAGCATCCCCATTTCCTCTTGGCCTTTTATAGGAAGTTCTACAGAACCTGTACCGCACCAAGTCCTTTCTGTTCGTGGGCTGTGGCGAGACCCTGCGTGACCAGATATTTCAAGCTCTCTTCCTTTACTCGGTGCCGAATAAGGTGGACTTGGAGCACTATATGGTGGTGCTCAAGGAGAATGAAGACCATTTCTTTAAGCATCAGGCGGATATGCTTCTACATGGAATTAAAGTGGTATCCTACGGGGACCGTTTTGACCATTTCCCAGGATACGTGCAAGACCTTGCCACTCAGATCTGCAGACAGCAAAGTCCAGGTGTGGGGTTTTGTTCTCACTTTCTGAGTACAAAATTCATGGGGTTTTTCCAATTGTCCCTTCCCCTTTGGAGTTATAATTCATATACCATAAATTCACTAATATTATTTTTTAGAAATGCCTCTAATTTAAGATTTAAAGATTGGGCTAAGTGGTGTGAGTCGAACTTTATTGAAGTAATATTAAAGTATATAGTTGTGTACATGAATGTTGGACACAGTTATTCAGGTTTCAGGTTATTATTACCAATTAAGGAAACTACAAGGCCAACTTCATCTGTTGTGAAGGTAAAAACCTGAAATGCAGATATCTTCTGCTCTTGTCCTGTCACCACATTTAAAAGCTGAAATTCTCAAGCATACAGGATGATTTTATGAAGGCTTCTATTTCTTCTTTCAAAACACACTTTCCCTGTTCTGCACAGGGCAGCGTATCTAAGTTATGCTCCTGGGCCCTTCTGGGGAATGATCAGGATAATGGGGAACTTCTCAGACCTTGTCATCTTAACGTGAGGGACTAATGTCTTTGAGTTGGTGTCATAAAACATGGATGACAGCAAGTGTGGAAAGTTCTGTGTTGACTGTCATGTCATGTAATACGAGATGCAGTTGCTCTCCCCAGTCTGGTGGAATGAGGTTGGCACAGAGACCAGCTAGGAACTAGAGAGTGCAGATAGTCCACAGTCACATGATTTATCACTAGTACTTTCTTTTCAGAGCTGCTAATAATCAGCAAAATAAGCTGAGTCGAGTTGTGTTTCCATGACTAAAAGTACAATCAGGGCACAGTCTGTTTCTTCAGTTTCTTCCTAGGGGTGGGAGAAAGGAAGTCATGCTTGCTGAGCTTGGCTATGTGCATACTTCTGCAGAGAGAGAGTGGTGTCCCCAGCTGCCCTTGTACCTGTGACTCCCTGGAAGACCAGGACCTGTTAATTGAGCTTGGGCTTCTGGAGTATGTGGCTAAGTGGCTTCTTATTTCCTCTGAGGTCACTTTTCCAGGCCCTGGCAGCTGAGTAGATTTTGACAAACTGCAGAGGACTGAAAGGTCATTCATGTTTTTAATCTGGCTGTCATGAAGGACATTTGTGCTCACATTCGTGGACTAGCACTCCTGAGGGGAGGGCATGCCACTGACAGTGACCATGACACTAGTGATCAGCAGTCGTGGGTACCCAGCAGTGCTCCATTTGCCAGCTGGCTCTTCACGTGGCACCCACTGAGTCCTTGTATCAGCCCTGCCAAGAGGAGAAAAGCGAACAATGACTGGCCCAGGGCTTCACGGCCCCATAGAAGCCTCGGAGCAGCCTGGCCTCTGGCCCACTGGTCAGAGGAAGAGGAGCATCCCCAGGTCTGGCTCTGCTGACTTTTGTTCTTCCTTCCTCAGATGCTGAGCGAGTGGACAGCACCACATTACTGGGTAAAGCAGATCTTCATTCTTACCATCCTGTGTTTTGCCTTCACATTCCATTATCTTCCTGCCACTGTTTGTAAAGTCATGAAAGTTGTGTTTCTCACATTAAATAATTAGCCTGTATTAAACAGCCTCCTGGAGAGGATGAATAGCAATACCTTCAACTTCCTGCCACAGTGAAGGGACAAAAATCCATCCCTTCAGTAGGAAGCACAACTTAGTCAAACAGGCTATCTGCAGGCACCTGGGAATACTTTCTTCCCTAGAACCAAGAGGTGCAAGGAGTTGGCGTGAGGCTGTTTGTATTATACCATTCAGTAAAACACGCAGGAACCCAGGATGACCTCTCTCTTCTGGAACTTTTCTGTTTAGTGCTTGTTTGAAATGTGAGCAGTCCTTTTGCTGGACTCTACTCCACCTGTTATAAATTAACAAGACTTAGCAGCAACTAGCATCTTCCAGTAGGCAAGCTGAGTAGCAGGGATCTCCTTGTGAGTCCTTGAGGAGGGGCTGTAGCAAGTGGGAGGGCCTCTGCAGCCCTTTTGTCCCTCCCTATGGGGCAGTGTCTCCGCAGGCAGGAAGACGTTTGGCACAGTGGTTGCCAGTGCCACATCTGTGTGAGTGAGGGTGCGGCTGGGCTGAGGAAGAAGTCACCCTCCACCCAAGCCCACCCCCCACGCCGCTTTCCTTCTCCACACTTAACTGTTCTAGGGGCCGTATTTTTCCTTGGAAAAAAGCAGTGAATTGATTGCTAAATCTGCGGTGTATGGCAGGGATCATTGGGCTAGTGCCTCAGAAAGAGAAGATTTAAGAAGTTGGTTCTGGGAGGGCAAATTCTAGACTAGATCAACTTTTAAAATAAGCATTTGTCTTTCAGGTAATGCATGTCAGGACTGTGCGAAGAGGAAGTTGGAAGAGAATGGAATCGAAGGCTCAAAAAGACTCAGACAGTCAGATACCGGTATTGTGTTGTTCCTGAATGGGGACCTCCCCGAGGTCTGTCTTGGTGGTGGGCGTCTATAGTCACAGTGCGGTGCTCTAACACTCCTGGTCCTGTGGTGGGAGCAGGGATGCACATGTTGGATCAGAGATCACACAGAGGTTGAGTGGAACCTGACGCCTCACCCCAGTTGCCACGAGGTGTCCCCTTTAACTTATTATTTTAAAATTACTTTTTTGCAGTGCAGGGGATTGGACTCAGGGCTTCACATATGATAGGTAAGCACTCTGCCACTGAGCAGTGTGCCCAGTCCTTCTTGCTGAGTTGCTTAGGCTGGCCTTGGACTGGGAGGCTGGGGTTACAGGTGTGCACCGTTGTGTCCTGACCCCTTTGGAACTTTTGTTAATCACGCAGGTTACTGAAGGGAGCGTATGTAGGGGTGGACTGTAGGTCAGTTCAGTGAATGATCAGGTGAAGGCACCCATAATGGCCACACTTAGTGCAGTGGACAGCAAGGACTGCAAGGCTTGTTGGGGGCGATCACCACCCCGCCAGGCAGTCTTTGGAGCAAACCACTTCAAATCACTGTTTTTTTGCTACTTCTGTCACCAAGATTTATTTAAATTATTTAGATTGTTGATACTTGGAGAGGTGATGGAACTCCCTCCTCATCCCCTCTGCTCCTTCCTCCCAGGTCCAGTAGTGTACTAGTCCCAGGTCTTCAGTGCTGGGAAGCCAGGCCTAAGTATGCTGCCTGGCTCTGAGGGTCTCCTTGCCCTTCCCTCCTTTCCATTCCCTGACCCCATATTTTACTTTGCCAGAAACAGTCATCTGGCTACAAGTCAGAGAATACAGTCCATCCGTCTACAGCTGGATTCTAGAAGTTGGGAAACAAAAGGATTTACTTAATGTCAATATTCTTTGAATATGTGTGTTGTTGGCGACCCATTGCCTGTCTCCTGTGCCAGCTGCAGAATGTGCTTGACATCAGGGTCCAGTGAGATTCTTTTCCTTACATTTCATTCTCCCATTTTTCAAATGATTTCATTTTAGAACCTTGATCATTCTTTTCATCTCGTCTGTTCTCTCTTCCCAAAATCAGTACTAGCTGGGCTCTCCTGGATTGATTTCTACTCATGTTTTTTCTAATGCCTCTTGATTTTCACTTTGTTCTTTCCACAATCCCAGAGGGCTGGGGACTCGAACCTGGGCCTCCGGCATGAGAGGCACGCACCCTGCGAGACCAGCTATGTGGCCAGCTTGATTCTCATTTTGTTTCCATTTTCCCCAAAACTTTCTGGGGGATTTTCAGAATTGTTCTATCCCTTGGGTTAAATTTTTTAAATGTACTTTTTATTTATAGGTGGACACAATACCTTCATTTTACGTTTATGTGGTGCTGAGGATGAAACCCAGGGCCTCACATGTGCTAGGCGAGCGCGCTACCACTGAGCACAACCCAGCCCTGGGTTAGATTTTTGACAGTGTGATCTTAGATTTTCTGAGAGCTCTTATTTTCTGATTTAGCCTTTTTCCTAGCATCTCCTGTTTAGAACTGCGGTATCTTTTCAAATCTCTGGAGATACCGGAGGCGACCCTGGTCATCCTACTCCTTTCCTGAAAACCCCGGATAGAGGATTTTCGGATACAGGATTTTGTTTTCATTATTTTATGTAAGGAAGCCTCAGTAAAAAACGCAAACACCTGTGTAACAACCCACCAATGTGTGAGAGCTTTGAAATACTGACATTATCATTATGAATTAAATATGTAAGGTAACTCCTCACTGCCTGTGTTTGAGCAATACTATGATGTGGGTTGGGGATTCCTAATCTGAAATCCACCAAAGTCTTTAAAGTTTTTTGAGTGTTGAGTCAGTGCTCAAAAAAGTTTGGGATTTTGGAGGATACTGAATTTCAGATTTTGAGCTTAAACATGCTCAGTCCCTTAAGGTCTAAAAAACTCAAACCTGAAACAGTACTGGTCCCAAGCTTTGGCTATGGGATCGTGACCTGTGCTGCATTTTCCTTCTATGGGACAAACAAGGAACAAACACTGTAATCTGTTGTAGATATGAAGATTCATGATGAATGCAGATGACAGTCAAGTAAAATAAGGTGATCTCAAAAAGTCACCTACAGCATGAATTGTTGAAGTCACTGGTGGCAGGCGGAGCCTGGAGGCTGAGGCATCCTGCTTTTCAGTGGTGGATGAAGTGAGAGCTGGGGTCCTTCTGCAAGGACAGCTCAAGGACAGCTGCTGCAGACCCTGTGTCTTCCTCCTCCTCTGTGTTTCATACACCTGCACTATACTTGGGAGGCACATGTATCATAGGGAGAATTGAATTTTGATAGTGTCTTAGATAAAACTTTTGAAATCTTTGGATTGTGAGTTGAGCTGGTAAGGACATCTATAACTAAAATAAAACAAAAGATAAGACTAAAGTTTGTTAGAGTTGGGTGCTGTGGTAAGACCTCTCATCCCAGCTATTCAGGAAGCTGAGGCAGGAGGATCACAGGTTGGAAGCCAGCCTGGGCAACTCAGACCCTGCCTCAGGATGCAGAAGGCTGGGGATGTAGCTCAGTAGAGCACCCAGGTCTGATCACCGTACTGCAGAAACAAAGAAAGAAAACCTTAGTGTCTTTGAATTGCTCTCTGGCCAGTCTTCTTTCCACCGGGCTTCCTCCTGCCTGGGGCTCCTCCACTGCTGCCAGTCTGCGAGGGAAGCGCTGTGGTGAGAACACCCTGGACAGTGCCCCTTTCCTGCTGCGGTGTCGTACATGTGGGTGTCACCCCTCTGAGCTCCCTTTGAATGGTGTATATGCAGGTGGCAGGGCCTGTTGCCTGGTAGGTGTTGCCACAGAGCAGTGGGCCAGGGGTTCTGTCCCCTTCAGTGCCCAGCAGGAGCTCTGCCTGGGTGGCACCAGCAGGAGCTCTGCCTGGGTGGCACCAGCAGAGCACTGCCTCTCTGCAGGCAGTCATGTCTGCTCAGGGAAAAGCCTCTGGTCTCAGTTGTGCAGAAAGCCTTGGCTTGTGCTGCACAGGGTGAGAGGCGAAGGGTCATCTCAGTCCTGCTGGCCACACGTGCAGGCTGCGGAGCCCAGAGGTGTGCGGAGTCTCCACCTGCACAGCAGTGCCTCCTGCCTACCTGGAGCCTTTGTTCTCACAAGTCCACCAGGCTTGCACTGCACGTGTGCTGAGAACGCCCATCCTTAATCCACCAGAGAAAGGTGATGGCGTCCACGTTCAGTGGGGAGATTTCCACAGGTCTCTCCAAAGCTGTTATAGTTGTCCTGGTCCCTGGTAGTATTTATAATGGCAGGCCATTTCCAGACAGCATCTGCTGTTGCCACCATGGAGGGCTTTCAGAGTCCTCTGCACATGAACATCGGGAGGTGTCTGAAGTAGAAGTCCTATCCTATTGCAGGCGTCTTCAGCTGAACTTCAATGTTTTGGTTTTCTTTTGCTTAAACAGATGATGCTGGAGGATCTTGAAATCTGTAAACCAGTTAAGATCTACAACTTGAAAGCCAGCCTTCTGTAACCACAGTGCCATGCCCAAGTGATGAGGAACGTACAGAGGATTCCACATGGATCTCCCTCCTCAAGTCACATGCCCAAGAGCCACATGGCTGGGTGACAGCTCCACTGGATGTGCTCAGCTGCTTGGGAGTGACATGGACACACTTCAGGTATACTTCGTAAGGACTGATGGACAGCTACCTCAGGGACCAAATCAGTGGGAGGGATGTCCCTGGTATTCCCAATTCCTATTTGACATGCTCTCTTGTGTCAAGGTGACATTTTTCCAGTACAGGGGGAGAGTGAAGATTGCTCAAGCAACAGTAGTTGCCAGAGAAAATAAGAGCAAGACCCTTAGTTTTATCATTTTATGTGGAACATCTTTACTGTAGAAAACATTTTAAAGACATATTTGTTATGTTGTTAAATAGTAGACGATGAGTTGACACTCGAGGCACTGGACCCACTAGTGAAGATGGCGTTTTTAAATACGACCTGATCAGTCAGGCTTCTTGGGAATTGCATCATCTTGGTAACTTCTCTTCCAAAGAGATGGCAGGCCTAACTCTTGCTAGGAAGTGTGAAGTCTGAAGAGCCAGAGGGTCTTTTCCAAAGCGGTGGTCAGTGCCGTGGGAGTCGTCCACTGTGTTTGATAGTTGAGAAAGTACAAGCGGGGCAGGAGACGGGGTCTGCACTTGTAGATGGTCAGTTCCGAGCTTTCAGGTCTTAATTCTCTGGTGTCAGGGCCAACCTTTCTGTTGTCTCCTACAACTACCTTCCCACAGTTCACGGTAAGGGACGTGCAGCCAGGGGGGCCAAACCTTGTGAAAAGGCCCTGCACTTAACGCTTCCAGGGCTCAGCCATGGCAACAGCAGTGGGCCCTGGGAGCACTCAGGGCACTGGGGGCACAGGCTCATGGGGTGCAGTGAAGGCTTAAAACCAAGGCTTCTGTTTGAGAACGAGCCCTGCTGGGTTTTAGCTCAGGCTGCCCATCTTTGATGTGACATTTCTTGCCACGCCCGGTGATACTCCCATTGATACAGGGAAACTGAAGCACAAGCAATGTCAGGTTGGGATGTACAGGGAGCTGGGAGAAGCCAGAGACCTGCTGGAGACTTTCCCCCTTCTGAAGCACGGACAACAAACCTGTGTCACTCTGCTCATAAATAAAATTTAACATCAACTCTGTGTGCCGAACTTTTCTTTAGTTGTGACTAGTCTTGGTATAATGTATTTAATGAGAATTTTTAGCTTCAGTTACTAGGTTGCGAAATCCAGTATATCATTTCATTTGATGTATTCATAAAGTTTTTAAAGACACATTTACCATGTGCAATCAGGAATGGATATCTGATTTTGAAAGTTAGGAAGACATGAGCTGTGGAGTAGAATGTAAAAGGAAATCAAGAGCCTAGAGTGCCAGCTGTACTGAAGGATCTAATGCTCTTGTAATGTTGTTTTAATTTTTTTAGTATCAGGGATTGAACACAGGGGTGTTTCACCACTGAGTCACATCCCCAGCCCTTTTTATTTTGAGACAGGGTCTTGCTAAATTGCTGAAGATGGCTTTAAACTTGTGGTCCTCAGCCTTCTAAGCCACTGGGATTATAGGCATGTGCCATAGGGCCTGGCTGTTTTTTTTTTTTTTTTTTCTTAGCCACTTAATGTGTGCACCAGCTATTGTTTTTATTAGGTTCTTTTTTTTTTTAGGTTTCTTTCACCCCACACTTTTATAGCCCTGGTTTTCATTTTGTGCTTTTGTGTTGTGTGGTGGGTTTTGTTGTAACAGGATTGACTGGTCTTAGAAAGGTCACTGACAGAGCCTGTGAGTCATCGATCGTTAGGGAGGAGTAAGAAGAGAAAGGGGAAGTTGCAGGCAGGCATGCACACCTGTAACCCCAGCAATCCCAGCGGCTCAGGAGGCTGCAGCAGGAGGATGAAGGGTTCAGAGCCAGCCTCAGCAAAATCAAGGTGCTAATAAGCAACTCAGTGAGACACCTTCTCTAAATAAAATTCAAAATACAGCTGGGGATGTGTCTCAGTGGTTGAGTGCCCCTGAGTTCAATCCTTGGTACAAAAGAAAAAGAAAAGGGGGTAATGCTGAGTTTCTGCAGCACCAAAAGGGACAATTCAACATCTTTCAAGGCAGAAGCAGCAGGTGACCTGATGGTAAAGCCAGTACTAAGGAGAACAAGGGAGGACACAGTGGTTTCTGCATCCACAGGCGAGCCCTAGGTGACTCAGTCCACCTGGTGGACACAGTGTCTTCTGTGTGCGTGAAACAAAAAGTGCTGTTCAGGAGTGACCCCACTACTACAGGAGGCTGCTTCCAGTTGGCGTTTAGCCCGAAGCAGACGTACACAGAGGTCACTGCAGAGTGTGCCTGTCCTACTCTGAAGTGGAATAAAGTTCTATAGAAGTGTGGCGAATTTAAGAAGGCATGGGGTGGAGCTCAGTGTAAAGCACTGTGGGGTTCCCAGTACTGCCAAAAAAACCACAAAACTGCTGGCATCTTGCCCACACGTAACGGTCTATCTACACAAAATCAGTTGTTATTTGAGAATGCCTTATTCTTCAGTACTTCCTTAACAAATTATAATTTTTAAAAATGTCAATTAATTGAAGCAGATATAACATGGTTTTGCCATTTGTATTAGTCAGCTTTTTGTCATTTTGACAAAACATCTGAATAAAACAACTTGGAGGAGGTCTGTTGCCTCTGTTGCTCTGGACCCGAAGTCAGAAAGGTGTGGTGGAACAGCTGTCACCTCAGAAGCAGAGTGAGGAAGGGGAGGGGCCTGGGGGACAAGGTAGTCCCTGAGGGCAGGCCTCCAAGCAGGTCCTGTGTCCCCTGCTCCCTGAAGTTCCCAGCACCTCCTGACAGAGGCTGAGCCTCCAAGGCCCAGGGTCATCTAGAAACCCCACCTCCGAATGTCTCTGCTCTGCAGACCAAGTCTTAAGCGTGGGAGCCTTTGGGGACGTTCCAGATTCAAACCATACCACCGTCCCTTTTTTGTTTTTGTTTCTAAAACTGCTCATTGGCAACATTTAAAATTACTTTTATTGATATTTTCAATATTGACATACAGTCCCTCTAAAACAATTTCCCACAAAAGCCAGATTCAAAATTTATTAACCACCCATGACTAACATTTAAAGTCAAAACATTTCAGGGCTGTGGCCCTAACTTAGTGGCAGAGCACTGCCTAGTACACTTGAGATGCTGGATTCCATCCCTAGGCCCCCTAGAAAAGAAGAGGGGAGAACCACCAAGGATTTCTCTTAAAGATTACTTAAAAGGTGCAAGGCAAGCCCAGAGTGACAACTTATTTCAAAAATTGAAATTAAAATTACGGTACAAAGTTGTACTTTTTTCTTTTTTTTAAACATCAATGCTAACTGTCACAGAAAACTTCCCCTCATGGAATGGGGCCAGAACATTCCTTAAATGAAGTCAGCTCTACCATCTCTTTGGCTAGAACAAGTAAGATTTTTCTTCAGTGGCACCCTGGGGTGGTCCTGCTTGCTCTGAAGTTTGTTCCTGGGAACTAAAGAGACGATCCGGACCTCCACGGGCCAGGCTACGGCGACAGCTGGTGGTGGGGTGCTGGGCCCTCTAGCTCCTAACTGGCTGGGACTCGCGGTGTCTCCTGCTGCCCTCCCGGCCCTCAGTGTCTGGATACTGCGAGAGGTCTAGGGTCAGCACTCGGCTGAACATGCACTCGTCCTGCTGCAATGGAAAGAAGCCAGTTTAAGAGTCAGCTCCTCTGATTAGGGAAGAAATGTTTTCAAGTAGGGCCCTCAGCGAGTCTGGACATGCATTAAAAGGGAATCTCCTCATGCCTAAAAGGGCATGAATCACCTGTGTTCACACCAAGTAATCCTTTCTTACTATCTGGTATGAGAATTCCTCTTTCTCTTATAGCATGTTTCCACGTGGTCCCCTAATATTCTGTAGGCACAGGAAGGTAAATTTTCATTTTAGCTTAAAGGAAAACTCAGGAAGTAAAAGCCAGCTGTCCTAAAATCCGATGTCTGAAATTAGTTGTCCTATTCTGTTAGCTTAGGCAAGTATTTGAATGGCTTAAGAAAGGTGTTTTCAAAATCAAAGTTACTGTACCACTTGGAATTTCCAGTGGACTTGTTTTTTTTTTCCCCCTCAATAAAGTGATAAAATACATTCGTTGTTTAAAATATTCAGAAATCATAGCAATATGAAATATAAGTGCTAACAGGGCTCGAAGTTAATGTGTGCTATTCTTTACAAAACTGTCATACTACTGCAGTTTTTAATTTGTTTTTGTCTCTTAAAATGTATCTTAAATCTCTCCTGTCAGGGAAATATCTGAATGGTCACTCTTAAATTTGTATTTGATTGAACAATCATTTAGACCCATATCTGCAGAAATCCAATAGTATCTCTAGACTCCACCTGGAACTGTGGCCTATGAAGGGACGAGCGCTGGCCGTTGGGGTGCTGTTGAGTCCATGGTGGCCGCTCCTCACCCCTGTGTATTCTCTTACCTCCGGATAGATGCCGATCAGTGCATCAGCTCTGGAGTAGAACTCTTCTTTTAGAGAAATTATTATCATCTGAAACTGTTCTTGAGTCTGCTCTTTGATGTAACTTGATACCTATGAGGAAATAAGCACACATTTCACCAGCCAGGAAAGGCCTTGTTTGGGATTTGGGGATAGTGGTTCTGCCTGTCTCTGACTCTGCCTATTTTAGGTGATAAGGCACTTACTTGCATTTCTGGTACTTAAGTAAATCCACTACAACTGCAGAAATGTAAATAGCTTAGCTTCTAGAATAAGTTGGGGGGAAAAAAAACCCAAAAAAGCAAAATTCATTAAACCCATGACCTAAAGACAATTTATTTGTGGTGCTGGGGATTGAATCCAGGTCCTCCAGGGTGTTAGGCAAGCACTCTAAACTACACCCTAATCCCCAAAAGATTATTTTACAGAATGAAGTTGTAACTTGAGACACTGTTGTGGCAATAGATAATCAGTCTTCATAATGAAATAGAACAAAAACTCCCAGATATTTGTGAGGGCAAAGAAGGACTGGAATTTAGACTGCCAACTTCCTATTTTGCCAGCTCAAAACCAGAATATGGGAAAGCTACAGCAATTTATATGGATTCATAATGTACAATCAAGTTCTTTGGTTAGAGGTGAACTCTGGCCCCTTTAGGAAGCTCAATTCCCAAGGAAATGAGAAGAGCAAAGTAGACTGTGGGTAAAAATGAGTCTTAGAGAAGAAACTGCTCAAAGCTTGGAGGATGATGAAGAACAAGATGCTACCTGCCAGCTCCCTCAATCTCCACGGCTCGTGTCTGGTCCTGACTACGTCCAAGACATTGGATACGAAGCCCAGGAGCAGGAGCAGCAGTTTCAGAGGAATAGTCACCAGCTAAGGTGAATGCTGAGAAAGGAAGCTGCTCTTGGCTAGGATGCAAAATTCATATGGACAGAAGGAAATCAGGCATTAGAGGTCAGGTACACGCTACTAAGATTCAGACTAAAAAGTGTCTTGGAACAGTGATGGGAAAGAGGAGATAGAAGCCACTACTATGGTTTGTTGGTAAAATGTTCCCGAAGGCTTGATCCCAGCCTGTGGTGCTGCTGGGGGGTAATGAAACCTTTAAGAGGTGGGGTCTGGTTGGAGGAATTTAGGTCATTGAAGGAGCTATTGGGACCTTGACCCCTCCTCCTCTTTCTGCCTCCTTGCTGCTGTGCACTTCCATCACAATGTACTACCCCCTCACTGCAGGTCCAAAATCAGCAGGCAACTGACCATGGACTGAAAACTCAAACTGTGAGCCCAATCAACCTTCCTCCTTTTAAAGTTGATTATCTCAGGTATTTTGTTATAGTAACAAAGCTGACTAACAGATCAAAATATGTATAGCGTGCACCTCTTTTACCTATTAGAACAACTAAGCTGCCAGACGCAGTGGCACACACCTATAATTCCAGTGTGGCAAATCAGGAGGCTGAGGCAGGAGGATTGCAATGTCAAGGCCAGCCTTAGAACTTACTAATTGAGACCTGTCTCAAAAAAAAAAAGGCTGGTGACGTGGCTTACTGGTAAGATTCCCTGGGTTTAATTTCCAGTATTAAAAAAAGGGGGAAAAAAAAAGAAGAAGAAATAATGCTGGCACCTTGGTCTCAAGATGGAGTGGAGGCTACTTCATGGCTGTTCATACTATATAACTGCTCATAATCCAGCAATGGAGTGCCAGAAACAAATCTCAAAGGAATCAGACGTTAAAGGGTCTAATACACAGGCCAGGTGCTAATGGGACTCTTAAGTTAGACCTATATCCTAGCGAAGCCACTAATATAAACATCTAGATTTTCCTAGAAAGATATTTTAAAGGCAACCAAGAAAAGATGTAGACCACAAAGATTTCCCTAACAGAATATGGGATTCAAAGTGCCAAAATTAATTTCCTGAGGGAAGGTTTTCCCCCGAGAAAGTCAGGTCATGAAGTCCAGTCAGATCCAGATTGGCTGGTGTTCGAGAAAACTCAAGATTTCCTTTGTTCCTGTTTTCTTCTTCCTCTGGTTACCATGAAGTCTGTGACAGATTTTGGGATTCTTGTGTATCTTGCGTCATGTTAAAAAGCAGGACCCAGAGGCATGGATTACATCAGGGACTTGGGGATAGGAAAGACTACCTTTGTGCCGTTAGGAGCTAACTTGCCCAGGCATTTCACGTGGACTTGACTGAGGCCCAGAACCTGCTGGGCAGCACCTAAAGGCTGAAAACATCTCTCAGGGGTGTGCATATTTACCAGGCTCCAGAGATGAGGTTATAAACCAGAATGCCAATTTATAAATAAATACTGAGAAATACATCTGTCAGCACAGACAAAGCAGCCTCCTTGTAAGCAGCCTGTGGAAGGGGATAGGCCTGGAATCCACCAAGGAGTCCAGGGGCTGCAGGTGCCTGCCCTGTCCTTTCTCACATCCCAAGGCCCTTTCTCATGTCCAGAATTCCATGCAGTTGCAGCTGAAAGGTGTGGACTAAGAGGCCAAGAAGGTATCTCTGCAGTGCTGACTAAAGTTAACTCTAGAATTAAACTGTTTCCTTATTTCTCTCTGCCTTAAGTAATGAAAACAGAATTGTGCACAATACAGGGATTGGATAAATTTTGAGGAGGTAGAATTTTTAACTAATTCCTTTGGAATTTCATTTAAAGATGTTATTCTTGGGCTTTAATAATCAACTAGTTTGGTTCGTGAAACCACAGAAAGCTCTCTGCCACAGGCCTGCTATTAAGGACCCACTAACCCCCAGTACCTAGATCTGTGGAGGAGCCAGTTGTGCCAGCAGTGATGCTGATGTTGTGTAGCAACCCTCGCTTGACTCCCTGCACTGGCTACCTGGCAACTCTTGAGGGTTCCCTAAATCTCATAAAAACCACTCCAAACCATCCTGTCTGTAGATATTTAACTTTGACTTTGAAGTATTAACTTTACATCTCAAGAGATGCAGACAAAGCCTCCAACAAAATCCAGCACCCATTCATAACACTGAGGAAAACAGGGACAGGAGGAGCCTACGTCAACATCATAAAGGCTATGTATTAAAAACCCAAAGCCAACCTCATTAAATGGGGAAAAGCGGAGAGTCTTTCTTCTAAAATCTGGAACAAGGAAAGGAGGTATACGCTCATCAATCCTATTCAAAATAGTACTAGAAATTCTAGCCACAATTAGGAAAGAGAAGAAAATAAAAGGGCTAAAAATTATAAGACAAACCATCACTGTAATCATATCACTGCAAATGATATGATCACACACTTAAAAAATCCAAAAAGTTCCATCAGACGACTGCCAGAGCTAATAAACAAATTAGCAAAGTAGCAGGTTATGAAATCAATACTCAGAAATCAACCGCTTTCCTAAAAACCAACAATCTTCTGAGAACTTGGGAAAACAATCCCATTCACAATAGCCTCAAAAAACAAAGACTTCCCCTCCCTAATGGGGTGGGGGCAGGATTACCTTTCTTCCCTGTGCTAGGCAGTTATCTGTCCTTGAGGATAGCCCACCACAGGAATGAAGTGATTCATTCAGACTTAAGGGATGCACCAGAAGATCTAAGAATTGACTCTCCCAAATTAACAAGTGGATTTACAGTTCTGGACAGAGAACACCTGGAATGTATCCTATTAATCACCTCTTGAAAAACCTACTATTCCCCCTGATGGGCAAAAATCACAGCCTCTAGGATAGGAGTTCCCTATGTTTCTCCTTCGCTAGCAAAGCAACACAACTACTTTTCCCTCTTTCTCAAAACAAAACAAAAACCAAACAAACAAAAAACCCCTTAGGAATCAATTACCAAAGAGGGGAAATGAATGAAAATGACAGAAGGTTGAAGAAGGCAACTGAAGACTTCCCATGTTCATGGATAGTCAGAATTAGTAATGTTAAAATGGCCAAAAGCAATACACAGATTCAATTCAATTCTCATCAAAATACCAATGACATTCTTCACAGAACTAGAAAATAGTCCTAAAATTCACCTGGAAGAATAAAAGATCCAGAAAAGCCAAGGAAATTCTAAGCCAAAAAAGTGATTCTGGATGCAAGCTCATGGCCCACAAACGATGGAGGCAGGAGACGGGACGCAAACCTTGGATCAGCAAGTTCTCCTTTATTCTGCAGCGAGGTCCATGGATCAGGCATGGGAGGGCCCATTTTCTGGGTCTGGAGCTGGTCCCTGAGTTACAGAAGAGTCTGGGTTTTATAGTTTTATTTGAGACTGCAGATGTGCAGCTAGTTGTACAGGTTAGAACTTTAACTTAGGAGGGTAGTTGTAAAAAGGTTGAAACTCATTATTATCTGAGGAGACAGGAGTCCAGATCTCAAGGGATGAGTACTAAAATCTTGCCCACTGTTTTGCTTTCCTTGGGATCCATTGTTTCCCAGAGTTTCAATATTTGCTGTGCCTCTATTTAGGACTAATTTGCCATGGGGGAAGGTCAAAGTTCAGGGCCCAGAATTCAGTATTTGCCTCCTTCATTCAAGATGCACTGAGGTTGGGAATGGGTAAATGTTTGCTTTTGGTGGAGATGCTGGGGAGGAACCTGCCCTAGGGCCCACTGTTATTGGGAAAGGGTATATGGGGAAAGTTTTAATGTTTGGCTAATTTCTCCTCCCTCCTTCCATTTTTCTTGGGGAGCTGTCTTGTAGGAATATTATTTTCCATAATCTGTCACTGGAGGCATCACAATATCCAATTTCAAATTACACTACAGAGCTATAGTAACAAAAACTGCATGGTACTGGCATAAAAACAGACACATGTAACAGTGGTCCACTTTATGCTCTGAATATAGCCCTAGGTGCTCTGCTACTGTAATTTTTTTTTTTTTTTGTACCAGGGATTGAACTCAGAGGGCACTCAACCACTGAGCCACATCCCCATCCCTTTTTGTATTTTATTTAGAGACAGGGTTTCACTGAGTTACTTAGTGCCTCGCTGTTGCTGAGACTGGCTTTGAACTCTCAATTCTGTCTCAGCCTCCTGAGCCGCTGGGCAATTTATTTTTTAAATGGACATATTTCTTTCTCCTCTCCTCTCCTCTCCCTCTCCTCTCCTCTCCTCTCCTCTCCACTCCTCTCCTCTCCTCTTCTCCCTGCTCCTCCCTAATCTCTCCTCATCCCTAATCTCAGGGGAAACAGGATTACCTTTCTTCCCCATCCTAGACAGAGTTATCTGTCCTTGAGCAGATAACCCAGCATAGAAATGAAGTAATCCAGACTTTGGGTATGCTACCAGAAGATTTCAGAAGAAATTATCTTCCAAATTAACAAGTGAATTACAACTCCAACAAGAGAACACATGTAATGTAGCCTTTGAGTCACCTCTTTAAAAGCCCCATTCCTACTGATGGGCAGAATCACAGTTGTTGGGACAGGAGTCCCCTGTGTTTCTCCTTTTCTTACAAAGCAATAAACCTTTCCCTTTTTCTCAAAATCCATGTCTTCATTATTGGATTGGCATTGGGGACAAGGATGGAATTTTTGGCAACACATAGACCAATAGAAGAGAAGACCCAAAGAACAAACCCACACAGTGATTTGATCCTTGACTAAGGTGCCAGAAGCACACTGGGGGAGAAAAAACAGGCTTTTACACAACTGGTGCTGAGAAAACCGGTTATCTGTACGTAGACTAGATCCTTTCTTGCCCTGGCCAAAAGTTAACTCAAAATGGATCGAAGACCTAGGAATTAGACTAGAAGAAACGCTGCAACTTCTAATAGAAAACAGGGTCGACATTCCTGTACGTAGGCACAGGCCATGACTTTTCCAACAGGACCCCTAACACTCAGGAAATAATGTCAAGAGTTAATATACAGGATGGCATCAAATTAAAAAGCTTCACAGCAAAGGAAACAATGTAGAATATGAAGAGACAATCTACAGAATTGAGAAAAATCTTTGCTAGCTACTCTTCTGACATATGATTAATATCCAGAATATATAAAGAACTCAAAAAAATTACCACCAAAGAAAACCAAAACCCAACTAATAAATGGGCAAATGAACCAAACCAGAAACTCTCTACAAAAGAAAAGCAAATGGCCAATAAAAACATGAAAAGATGTTTGACATCTTTAGCAATTAGGGGAATGCAAATCAAAACTACACTGAGGGTGGGCATGGTGGTACACTCCTATATTTCCAGTGATTTGGGAGGCTGAGGCAGGAGGATTGTGAATTCAAGACCAGCCTCAGCAATTTAGCAAGACCCTAAGCAACTTAACAAGACCCTGTCTCAAAATAAAAAATAAAAAAAGCTGGGGATGTGGCTCAGCGCTAAGTGTCCTTGGGTTCAAACCCCAGTAACAAAACAAACGAAAACAGATTTCATCTCACTCCAGTCAGAATGGCAGTCATCAAGAACACAAACAAATGCTGGAAAGGATGTGGGGAACAGGGAACACATGTACACTATGGTAAGACTGTAAATAAGGACAGCCACTCAAAATCAGTATGGAGGTCCCACAAAAGACGAGGAAGAGAATCACCATATGACCCAGCTACACAACTCCTGAGTATTTATCCTAAAGAATTAAAGTCAGAAAACTATAGCAATACATGCATACCCATGTTTACAGCAGCACAGTTCACTATAGTTGAGGCCTTCATCAATGAATGAATGCATAGAGAAAACGTGGTATATACGCAAATGGAGTTTTATTCATAGATAAAAATGAAATTATGTAATTTGGAGGAAAATAGAGGGACCTTGAGAACGTTAAATGAAATAAGCTCAGAAAGTCAAGGGTCATGTTTTCTCTCATATATGGAAAAGGAAAAGAAAAGTTATGTGTGTGGAGGAATGACATGGAAATGGAAGGATGCGATCAGTAGAGGGAGCAGGGCAAGGGGAGAGGGGAGGAAAAGGGTAAATACTGAAAATGATATTGGCCAAGTTAGAGTGCTATATTGTGTGCATGTGTGAGTACATAACAATCCATTATGTATAGTTATAATACACCAATAAAAATATGGAAGGAAAAAAGGGTTTACTTTAATTAGCAATTACTGCTAGCCTGTTTGTTCATGGCAAACTGCCTTCTGATTGCAACACAAGACTGAAGTTGCAGACATTCTATTGAGAATTAAAAGCAGAAAGAAACTTACTTTGCCAATGTTAGTATTGTCCAGAGCTGCATCCACTTCATCTAAAACAAAGAATGGAGCAGGCCGAAAACTAGAAAAAAATAGCAAATTAGTAGTAACTTTTTATTTGTTTTTAAAAGAGTTGGAAGAAAGAATAAACAGTATTCAGAATAAATAAGACACATCCTTTTGGAAACTTTGTTTAGTGACCTTTGGGTTTTGCTAACAGGGTTCGATTATCAGTCTGCATCCTAAGTGACATATTAAAGGGGTATTTGGGGCTGGTCACCCCTCTCCCTCAGATACTGGCTTATGGACAGCACATTGTGCTATTCTCCCACCTGCTACTCTTTGGGTCTCTGATGTCAACTCTTCATTCCTGAATAGGTGCAGCTCAGCGTTCAGAGCTCTCCCACATCGAACTAGTTCCCCTGCTGATTCCATATGCTCCCAAATTTTTAATACCATCCAAACACGGATGGCTCCACACTTCTGCCAGTAGTTCTGCCCTCTCTCCTGGACATGCTTGCCATTGCTCACTCAATGATTCTACGAGGACACCTAATAAACACCCCAAGCTCATCCAAAAGCAAATGTCTCACCTGCCCCCACACCTATTCCCTCCTTTGGTCTTTTCCACTTCAGTTACCAGTAGTTCTTCCCAGTCTAGCTGTTCAGGGAGTCATCCCCAGACTCCTTCACACCCCACCATCCCCATTAGCAACATCTGCTTTCACCCAGGTCCGGCCACCACCATCTTTCTTTCATCTTGATTGTCACAACAGCTTCCTAACCCTGAGCCGGACACTTTGGCCTCGGGTCCCTTGCACCTGCTGTCCTCATATCTAGAGAAACCACCCCTGGCTATCCAGATGGCTTGTTCCCTAATTACTTCAAATCTCTACTCAAATGTTTCCTTCTAAGGGGCCTTCCCTGATGACTTTTTTTTTTTTTTTTTTTTTTCTTAAACCCAGGGATGCTCTACCACTGAGCTACATCCTCAGATCTTTATAAATTTTACTTTGAGACAGGGTCTTGTTAATTGCCCAGACTCCTGCTTCAGTTTCCCAAGTAGCTGGGATGACAGGTGTGTGCCACAGTTCCTGGTCCTTAATACGTGATGACTCTTAATATGACAAACCTTCCCTGCCCATTATCTCTGTTCCCTGCTCCTGTTTACTTATTTCCTGTAGGACTTCCACTCTCTAATGTTCTCTATATTAATTACAAATGGAACTTACTTATTATTTATCTTCCCCAACTAAAATAAGCATTTTTGAGGTAGGCATTTTGTTTGGCTCAGTCATTTCCCTGGCTGCGGCAGTACGTTCAGCAGTCTGCTGCCTAAAGGATGGGGCGCCACCTAGTGATGGTCTTAAGCTACCATGAACCTCCTGTTCAGAGCCCTCTCCCTTCACAGAGCTCCCCTGCCACCCATGGTCACTCTTCCTGTGGGGGCTTACTCCTTCTGCTTTTGAGACCAATAAAAACCAGTTGTCAAACTCTTGTGTTCTCATGTCCCTGGTAATGGGACCAGAGAGGCAGCAGCCCCTCTACTTGGATCCCCACCAAATTCTTTGAACAGCAATCACCTTTCTTTTGGCTTTTTGTTTCTTGATTAATATTGTAAAACAGTGCCACCATCATCAGTGGAAATAAGGCTAAATATTTTTCTAAAGAAATACTTTGCCTTCAATATTATTTACTAAATAGATCTCTGAACATGAACTAAATAATATGCAAGTTTAGTTTTTGAATTTGTTGCTCATGGTTTTGGGCAATTGTGATATCACATCTTGCCATTCTAAATTTTTCTCTTTCTTCCCTATAGTTGGAAAGTTACTAGCTACTGATAATAAAATCTGTCAAAGACTGAAATCTTTAAGAGTTTCAGTCTAAATTACCGTAGGCCTAAAATATAACCTGAATTGTCTAACTGAAGAAAAATGTCCTGTAGCATTTACTAAATATTAATAAAGAAAAACAGGTGTAGATCTCCTGTTGCAAGCTCCACGTGGCTTTTGCCCTGCCACGAAGCCAAGTAGCTTATTGAGACCTTACCTGTGTACGGCAAACAGGAGAGCCAAAGCCGCCACACACTTCTCTCCCCCTGACAGATTGTCCATTGGCATAAATCGTTTGCCTGGGGCCACACAATTATAACTGATTCCCTCCAAGTATGGTTCTTCAGGGTTCTCTGGGCTAAGAAATGCCTGAAACACATGTTGTTTATTTAGCAATATCAGAAAAGTAATCAGTAAATTTCAACATGGGTTGGAAACATGCAAAATATTCTATTGTTAGATTTTCCTCAATTTTGATGGAAAAATAGCAATGCCTGTAAATAATGTATTTAATTCTACATTTAATTACAGACAATAGGGTTGTCTGGATTGGTGGGGACACAGAAAACATTCTAACTTAGGGGATCAGGCCTTCCCACCAGGCTGTGTCACACCAGAGCAGCACAAGCCAGTCTTACAATCTTCAATTCACTCAGTGATCAATGGTCCATTTATCAAACATTTACTGAACACTTAAACTATGAGCCAGGCACTGGAAATACCGATATGAACCCTGTTCTCAAAGAGTTAATGGGCTTAGTTTAGTCTCACTTTACTGAAAATAAATTATTTTAATTTATCATATTATTTTCAGTTGAAATTCTGAAAGGATCACCTGAGTCATAGAAGAACATGAGCAAAGCAGGTATATAGTCTTGACCCACATCTTAACTCCACATCCAATTCCCAAGCCATCTGCTGTGGGCACTGATAATGGAGTGGACATGGTGATCACCAAGACTCTCCTTAAAAAGGAAATACCTGGAGTGGGATCCTGCCTTTAGTTCTTCCTCTCTGCTATGATACGCTGATCAACCCCACTGATAATGTTCCCTAGGATCCTCTATACTATACTGCAGAGTTCTAAAGACAAATCACTACCAGATAACAGACTGGATACCAAGTGAGCTAGGTCACTCATTTTCAGGTAGAGAAACAGGTCTGGAGTGGCTGTGCCTTGTACAGGCTGCCAGCTCAGAGACAGTGGGATGGAGAACAGCTTAAGAGATCAGTCTTCACAAACTAACCCTACACTAAGAGAATCACTCAGATAATGTGCAGTGGTTATTCATGTCCCACCAGAAAAAACCACCACCAGTAACACAAAGATCCCCCTAGTTACTTCAGGGTTGAAAATACATACTTGGGCACTGTTGTTTCTGCAGAGCTTCTTGTAGATTTGATCAATTGAGATTGAGACGTGCTCAAAACATTGGCTGAAAAGATCGTATCTCCTTTTTTTCACCTGTTCAAACTCTTGCCTACACATTCTGGCTTCCTTTCTGCTGGCCTCAAAAGCTAAGAGAGAATCAGTGTTCTTTATTTTGGAGACCACCAGGAACTTCTCTTATTTAAAATATAGGATATTTTAAAAATTGGAATATGAATTTGGCTTTTGTAAGTAAATTTATCTTCAAAATAACCTCAACTGTTATTGATTCCAAGAGCTCTAACAATTAATAAAAGCCCATCCTTTTTTGGCAGGGCTAATTTCTTTTTTTAAAAAAAAATAGGAGTATTTAAGGGAATTAAGAAAATTCTTATTACATGATGTTAAAGTATAATAGCCTAGAGGCTTAACTATCTGAACTTAGTATAAATAATTAAAGTATAAATCTCTTCAAGGTGATAAACTCATATCAGAGTAATCTTTAGTTAAAACAATATTACATACAACAAAAATATTATCCAATAGAAAAATAAAATTGTACAACATAAATTGACTATAGCAGGGCTAATTTCTAATAATATTAATAAGTTCCTAAAGAGTATTTAATATGCCTGTTTTACTGATATAAAAAATTTAAATGTCTGTTCTATAATAATCAATAAAACTATTTTTGAATTAAGCAGAACATTTTTCATGGAGGAAGCAATTAGCGACTCAGGACTAAAAGCACACATTAATATAAGATGACAGAGGAAAATATATGAGAAAAGAAGTTATATTCGAGGGGTGACTGTTGTTCTAGAAATCAAAACACCCGTAAATATGATCCTGTTAACAATTAAACCCTAGTTCAGAAGGGCACTGTGGGGCGTGCCTGTAATCCCAGTGGCTCAGGAGGCTGAGACAAGATAATCACAAGTGTAAGGCCAGCCTTAGCAACTTAAATGAGGTCCTAAGCAACTTGGTGAGACCCTGTGTCAAAATAAAAAATAAAATAGGGCTGGGGATGTGGCTCTGTGGTTAGGTGCCCCTGAGTTCACTCCTCAGCATCAAAAAAAAAAAAAAAGAAAAATTATAATAAACCCAAGTTCACCATCTGTGGACTCTTGAAACTTGTCTCTGACAGTCTTCAGGTTCTCCAGGGCCCTCAGGTTTGGGGCTGCCGTCTTCAAAAGAACATCCTCCTGGGAGGCCATTTGCTGCAGAAGGAGTGTAAGGTGGGCCTCTACCTCTTTATCTGACTGTAGAGCCTGTTATTGCAAAAAACAACACTGACTGGCATGCCTTTTACCCGTACGCTGCTAAAGTAAGACCGAAGCACAGGGTAAGCTCCATCTGCACACTCCTTCCCCCGCTGCTTGAGCCTGGAGCTGCAGACACAGCACCATCTCTAGCTTCAGGACAGCTGTGCCTTTCCTGCTCTACTGACGGATATGCTGCTCTGGGAACATGTTGTACCTCTTTTTTTTTAAACCTGGCTGAAAGACAATTCATGTATCACCTTAATTTCTGTGTTCAATAAAAATATTTATCATCTACTACATATTAGAAACTGAAGATTCAATGAAGGAAACTGTCAGTCTTTGTCTTTAAAAAGCTCACAGAGAAGTCAGCAATATAATCTGCCATTTATAACAGGATGGAAAAAAACCTCTACCAGGATAAGCATAGGGCAGAGAGAGGAGTTACAGTTAACCTGAAACCTGACTTACGAACAGAATTAATTGGGGTGGGATGGAAAATGTCATTGACTTCCAGAAGGGAATCATGCATGATAAAGGTAATATTTTAGTTCACTGAGACTTATCTGAAAACTGAGTAAATTTGTTACTTAAATAACTTAAAAGATTCTTATACCATATACTAAAATAAACTTCAGATGTATTAAACAGGCAAATGAAAACACATAAACACAAAGAAAATGTTTACATTTACTGAGTAATGAGGTGGCAAAGGACATTCTAGACAAAAAAAGCAATGGAGAAAGCACTAAATAGAAAACTACAGGAAAGACAAAAACTTCTGCCAAAAGATGCCACAGCTGTAAGTCCACTGACTCTCGATATTGATGACGTGAAATGAAAAGATGTGGTGGATGCTGCTACTCAGGATCCACCTCCACTTTTCCTTACTAATGCGGCCTGTTTGGGGCCAGGTGGCCCTTCCTTCCTCCTGAGCCCAGTGCTGAGAAGTGGGCCTGCTCTGCTCAGGTGTGGGCTAAGCACCTATCCTCCACCCACTGGGATGGGTGACTGGATCAGAAATGAACATGTAACCCCACTGTATCTCAGGCGACTGAGATACAGGAACAACTGCTGGGGTCTGTAGTGAAACCTTTCAATCTTACAGCA
This sequence comes from Sciurus vulgaris, assembly GCF_902686455.1. NCBI lineage: Eukaryota > Metazoa > Chordata > Mammalia > Rodentia > Sciuridae > Sciurus > Sciurus vulgaris. The sequence goes on from NC_136465.1 coordinate 177,070,096, forward strand.
GCACCACCCCAAAAGGGAGGTCCGAGGGCCCTGACAGGGCAAATTCAGGATGCTGGAGTAAACGTCACTTTTGTGTACTGCAGGACTTTGCAAAGCTTTTGTTTATTCATTGTGTGCCTACAAGAAGGGAATAAGATTCAAACAGGAGCTGGGCACAGAAACTCTGCTTCTTTAGCTAGACATTTCATGGTAGAGTGTTCTGCAGAACACAGTGACCAATGCCAATAGAAATGTTTTAAGAAGCAACCTATTTACTTATTAGCCTATTTTGTGATATCATGATAGAATAAGAAAAATATATTTGGGCCTCATCCTGACTCCTGGCTCTCAGCTCCTAAAACTCTTCGCATTTCCTGAGTGAGAGAAGCATCTTCTGTTATTCCTAACAAGCTTCTTTCCACCACACCAGAGTTCATGCTAATGAGCTTGCTTTTGGAGGGTGGGTAGTGGTTGCCTGAGGAATAGCTCCTTAGAGGTTAGAGACTGAATAACCACCAGAGAGGCCAATGATTTAATCAATCATGCCTCCAGGAGGTGGTGAACACACAGAGATGCGGGAAAGGTGGCTCACCTAGAGGGGGCATGAGAGAAGGTCTGGGAGCTGTGTCCCTTCCCCAGGAAAGTATTCCAAGTTTTGTGAGCCACTCTGGCAAATTATCAAATCTGAGGAGGGTTCTAAGGGAATCCCTGATTTACAGCCAGGGGTGGAGGTATGGAGGCTGGGACATGTGGCTGATATCTGAAGTGTGGGTAGTCTTTGTGGGACTAGTTTTTAACTTATGGGACCTGATGCTGCACCAGACAGTGCCAGAACTGAACTGAACTGTAAGATACTAAAATACTCAGAGAACTAGAGAACTGCTTGGTGTGAAAGAAACCCACATATCTGGTGTCAGAAGTGTTGTTAGTTAACACAGAAAAAAAAAAATGTTTTTTCTTCAAAAACATTAGGAAATCTTTTTAAAAAAAGAACTTACATTATACTATCTAAAAATGATTCTGCAGTACTTAAATATTCAATATTGCTGTTAGTCTTAAACAGGAGAGATCTTTCAATTACCTTCAGATCCTCTCTTAAAGGGCTGTAGTCGACTTCGATAGCAGCTTCCTTTTCATAGATGTCAGTCGTTGCCTGGGTACTTTCTGCTTCAGTTCCCAACTGAAAAACACACAAAATTTTCCCCGTTATCTGAAATGATGATCTCTACTGGTTCATCTGCCCCCAGTCCTCCAATTGCACTATGACACAGCTGGCAGGCTGCCATGATCTGGCCTCAGCTGCCCTGACTCCGTGGGGAACCAGTGTCCTGGGCTCCCTCTGCTGCAGCCCACAGCCTCCCTGATCACAGTGCAAGTGCCACTCTCAGGACTGGCACAGTCCCTCTGTTGGACCGCCTTCCCCTAGACGCCTGTGCCACTTCACCTCACCTCTACTCTTTGGCTACCTTCTCGAGGCCACCCCGGCCTCTCCACTCAAGGCTGCGAGCCCCTCCACCTGCTGTGTTCCTTTTCTGCTTTAATTTCCTGCAGCACCTATCAACATCCAACACATACTCTATTTGTTTACAGTTTGTCTGTTGGATCGTCTCTGCCACACTGAACGTGAAGGGCAGAATTTGGGGCTGTTGTATTCAGTGTTCCATACAATGACTGATATATATTTCAATTTTAATATATATACTTTGGAAGGAAGTAACAGGACAAAAGGAACAGATGAGCACTTATTCAGCTGTTGCCTGGCCTTTTGCTGATCAAAATCAAGACTCACAAATTAAGAAGAAAAAACTACTTGGTTATTCACTCCTTTCTAGTTGTTCTTAGCTACACATCCTCAAAACTTTTTTTATTAAGCATAAATTTTATATAATACATGTTAAAAGAGCTCACAAAGATGAATTTCAATACAAAATGTTTGAAACTCTAAATCCCACCATGCCTGTGTGTGATTCAACATCCTTGTTTGCATTATACTTCCGTGTAAGTCATTTGGTGCCATGCTACTAAGGGGTGGTCCATGGGCCAGCAACAGGGGCTCATCTGGGGCTGTGTGGAATGCACTCCTAGGCCACATGATACCCAGATGCTTCCTCTGCACACTATGATTTGGGAGTCTAGGAAAATCTCTCCCTGACAATGAGAATCTTCTGAGAACCCTGGCAGGCACAGGCAACTTGCCTTGTCTGAACACATCCATCCAATGAAAGGGTTTACTTCACATGTGCACAGTTACTTCCACAGACATTGTCAAACAATTATATTACCTAGTGACCCTTGTTTGCTCCTCTGAACAGAGGATTTAGTTCATACCTAATGCCTTCCTATTCTGGGTTTTACAGAACATCTTGGGACAGCCCCACCACTGCATGGCTACAACCAGATTGCTTATGAAATTCCAGCCAGGAACTCTCCACCAGAGGCTACTATCTTTCTATAGAAACTATTCTCGAGCTGTAGAAATTCAACTCTGTGGCCTTCTGCACCCAACTTAATATCCCCCTTGGGATCAGAAAGAACAAGTGCGACTCACGTGAGAGATTTTCATCTATCTGAAGATAACAGTTACATTCCCTAAGCCTTCCCTCCCAATACAACATGGTCTAGGCTTTCTTCATTACTCTGGGTGTATCACTCTTAAAATGCCTCCTATTTTAAAAAGTGAATACAATATTCCAGTGTGGCCTGACTAGCACAAAGTGAAACAGAAGTACTTTTTTTTTTTTTTTTTTAAATAGACTATTTTGGGGTTTGGTGTGCAGCTCAGTGGTAAAGTGCTTGTCTAGCATCAACAAAGCCCTGGGTTCAATCCCCAATACCTCAGAAAAAAAAAAAAAAAAGTATTTTTGGGTTCAGAGCATCAACACATCATAATCACCCAAAGTCCATCCTTCTCCAGTAGGTATTGGTGTTTAACATTCTATGGGTTTGTACAAAATCATAAAGGCACGTATCTAAAATTATACATTACAGTATTAGGTAGAAGTTTCACTGCCCTAAAAATCATCTATGCTCCACCTATTCATCCCTCATTCCCCTCTAACTCCTGGTAACCAGAGATTTTACTGTCTAGATTGTTCTACCTTTTCTGGAATGTCATATAGTTGGAATCAAATAGTACAGGCTTTTCAGATTACCATTTTACTTATCAATATGCATTGACGTTTCCTCCCTGCTCTTTTTAATGGCTTCACAGTTTTTTGTTTTGAGATGGGGTCTTGCTGTGTTGCCCAGGATGGCTTGAATTCCTGGGCTCAGGTTATCCTCCTGCCTCAGCCTACCAAGTAGCTGGGACTACAGATGTGTGCCTCCACACCCAACAATAGTTCATTTTTCTCTAGTGCTGGATAATATTGCATGATCTATCAGTTTATTTATTCAACTCCTGAAGGATATTACGTTTGCTTCCAAGTTTTAGCAATTATGAATAAAGCAGTTATAAACATCCATATGCAGGTTTTGTACAGTTTTCAACTCTTTTGGGTAAATTCCAGGTAGTACAATTGTTGATCATATGATCAATTTAGTCTTTTAGGAAACTGACAAATTGTATCCAAAGTGTGGCATTGTGTATTCCCACCAGTAATGACAGTTCATTGATCCTTGCCAGCATTCGGTTCAGTGTTCTGGATTTTGGTTTGGAATATAGATGTTTAGTGATTATCTCTATTTTTGGTACCAGTGATTGAACCCAGGGGCACTTAACTACTGAGCAATTCCCAGTCCTTATTTATATTTTATGTAAAGACAGGGTCTCACTCAGTTGCTGAGGGCCCTGCTAAGTTGCTGAGGCTGGCTTTGAACTCATGATCCTCTTGAACCACTGGGATTATAGGTGTATGCCACTCAGTTGTGATATCTAGTTTAAAAAAAAATTCTTTTTTGTGTTGGGGGAGCCTGGGGATTGAACTCAGGGGCACTCAACCACTGAGTCACATCCCCAGCCCTATTTTGTATTTTATTTAGAGACAGGGTCTCACTGAGTGGCTTATTGCCTCAATTTTGCTGAGGCTGACTTTGAACTAGTGATCCTCCTGTCTCAGCCTCTTAAGCTGCTGGGATTACAGGCATGCGCCATCATACCTGGCTCAGTCCAGTTTATTAATCACAGTTATTTTAACTTCCTGGTCTGACAGTTCTAACATCCCTATATCTGAGTTTAGGTCTAATTAGCTGCTTCTGTATCTTCAAATTATTTTTTGCCTTTTGGTATGCCTTATAATACTTTTCTTGATAGCTGGACATGATGTACTGAGTGAAGGGGACTGCTGTGCTGTACACTGACCTTTACTAATCTGGTAGTGAGATGTCAGGGAAGGGAAGCATCTACAGTCCTATGATTAGGTCTCAGCACACCCACTCCACCCAGCTATTGGGACTGAACCCAGGGGGACTTCACCATTGAGCATACTCCCATTTCTTTTTATTTGTATTTTGAGACAGGGTTTCACTAAATTGCAGGGGCTGGCATTGAACTTATGATCCTTCCGCTTCAGTCTCCTAAATCACTGGGATTACAGAGGTATGTGCCACTTTGCTCAGCTAGAGCTCAGTCTCTCAGCAAGCCTCTGTCCTTGTGAATTTTATCAGTGCTTCTAAGTTATTTTTACCCCTTAGGTGGACAGAATAGCTACAGCTTGCTGAGATGGCCATTTCCCTACCTCAGCTGAATCAGGCTCTAATAAATCCCCAGCAGATAGGCTCCCCAGGGCAGTAGCCCCTGATAAGTGAGACTCTGAAGGTTCAGGAGGCAACGTGCACAAAAGTGAGGGAGCCCTATGACTAGTACCCCTGGAGTTTCATATCTCTGCCCTGAAGCATTTGTAAATTATAGTTTCCTAAGTGGGTGCTGGTTCCCCCTGGAGGCTCCTACTCTACATGCTGTGATTCCCTGTATTTGTCTGACTCTCTGGTTTTGGAGCAGCAAGTTTTGCTCTGACCTTGCTTCTCTTACAAATATAAGTTACTGATTTTCTCAGTTTGTTCAGCTTTTTACTTAAGATGAAGGGACAACTTTCAAGTTTCTGACATGCTGGAGTAGAAACTAGAAGTACCACTTTTCTTTTTGATGATGATTCAATATGAATTCAGCTTATTATAATATCTGCTGGGAAATACCCTGCCATGAATGTCTTTCATGCTAATCCAGAAGCAAGTAATTCCCACTCGCGGTAGGCATGTTGGAGAATGATTCTGAAGGTCGCTCCTGACAGAACACTGGGAACATAGCGGCGACACTGCTACTGACCAACAGCCTCAGACTTGCTTCTCCATACGACGTCCTCCTCTGTTCTAGTTTTAGCCCTCTTCTGAAATCACCTTGCTTTAAACTGATTATTTCTTTGTGTGGATAGTGAGTGCTATTTTTCTGTTCCCCCCTAATTTTGCTTATAGCAGACCCCCTTTTCCCTCCCTTCACACCCACAAGGCTGGGTATATGTCCCAAAATGAACCAGTCAGAATTCTTCCCCAGGATTTTTCTGAGGGGGTAGGAAGATTTTTCTTGCCTCCGTCAAAGCCACAGCTACCTTGTAGGCTCGTGAGGAAAGCTGATCAAAGGGGACAAAGCTGATGTACTTAGTAAGTGTTCTGAGAAACTTCAAAGGCCTGAACTGAGCCACATGTGAGCTGCCTCATTTCTAGCCCTATCCCTTCACTCCCATTTTTTATTATTATTTTTTTTATCTTAAAGCCTTTTGAATTGGGTTTATGTCATTTTGTGGTCAGGAAATGGTTTTCTCCTTTCCTTACCTCCTATCCACAATGTTCTCTGCTAAAACAGAGGGGAAAAAACCCACAAAGACTTTTTGAGTATATTACACCAGAATTATGCTATGAGAAGTCATTATTATTCAGCATCAAGAGAGAAGCTTAGTTTTACAGCTATTTCACACTGACGAATCTAAAGGACCTTAGGCTGTTCCTGGAGCAGAAAACTGGATTGAACTGAAGAAGTTTTTGAGTGTCTGGGGACAGAGCAGAATGGGGACAAGAGCTTTAATACTGATTCTCTGAGATGTCTACTACAGGTAAGAAACACTGGTCCATCCCGTGGAGCTGAAGAGACACAGATCCACGGGAAAGATCAGAGGATGGCACAAGATGCCTCTTCCTCTGGGATGGCAATCATTTTCTCTTCTTCCCCCTCCTAGAAGGAATAATCCCATCTGTAAAGGGCCCAATAATCAGAAAAAGAAAAAGCAGTCGAGTTGCTCTAAACACCCGGTTCGGTACCACTGCACACATTTTAAGTAATTTTCTAGGCACCTCCACTTCAATTATGTCGTCCAGTGACCCCAACAGAAGAACTATCTCAATGTCTTGAACTTTGCAATCAAGCAGCATGTTATGCTTCTCTAATCGTTTCTGCTCCAGAGAGGTCTGAATGATCACAACTTCCTTTTGCAATTTTCCCACTTCCCTGTAAAAAAATATGAAAAGTGCTTTTACTCATGATGCAAAGCTTTTACTCATTGTAAAGCGGCACTAAGCAAGAAAAATGTTATGTTATAGAAAAAGGCGACTTTCCCTATGAGTCCTGTAAGTGCTGGAGTTAGTAACATCCTGAGTAAGGCCATGAATGAGACTAGATAACCTAAGGTTGCTTTTTTTTTTTTTTTTTTTTTTGTGGTACTAGGGATGGAACCTAGTGCCTTGCTCATGTTAGGAAAGCCACGCCACCACTTAGTTACACACCAAATCCTATTTATTTTGAGATAGGGTCTTGCCAAGTTGCCCAAGCTGGTCTTGAATTTGCTATCCTCCTGCCTCAGCCTCCCCAGTAGTTGAGATCACAGGCATATTCACCGTGTCTGGTGATGGCATTTTCCAATAATAAATATTCCTGCTTTAATCAGGGCTACCAAGATGCAGTACTTTCCTAGTTACTTTATTTATTTTTGTTTTTGGTACCAGGGACTGAACCCAGGGGAACTTAACCACTGAGCTGCATCCTTTTATTCTGAGATAGGGTCTCACTAAGTTGCTGAAGCTGGCTTTGAATTTGTCATCCTCCTATCTCAGCCTCTGAGTCACTGGGACTGCAGGTGTGTGCCACTATGCTCAGCTTACTTTATTTTTAAATCTACACTTTTTCAGGTTGTGTTTCTCCCTCATATGCGCTCTGCATTTTGGAACCTCAAACCAGAAGAAACAGTCTCTAAGTAAGGAAAATCAGGTAAATCACTGTATCCCTGACGATCTGAAGTCTCTGTACTATCGGGCTCTATCTAAGATGAAGATATAAGGTATACCAGCTGAAAGAATGTGGGCCTTTAACAAGACCCAGAAAGGGGACAGAAAGAAAGAAAAGAAAAAAGAAGGAAGGATGAGAGGCACAGAGGGAGGGAGGGAAGACTCCAAGGTTTTCAAGAATATGAAGAGAAACAAATTTTAAACTAAATATAAAAGTTTTGAAGAATTAAGAAACAGATTTTAATTCCTCTAAAAAATCATACACAAAGAACTTTCTGATGGTGTCTTAAAGCACCGAAGGTCTTGGGACAGTGAGGAAAAGGGATGTGCCAAGAGGCTGAGCAAAAAGAGCTCATTTCTCATTGCTGCCATGTCAGTCACTCAGAAGAGCATGGAATTTTGCTATAAGTCAGCTGATCCAAAGCGGCGTCATCATCATCATGGCAAATACACATGCTGAGCAGGTACCAGGTACTTGTCTGAGTTCACTTCATCAGTGTTTAGGTCACTATTCTTGGAGGCAGGCATTTTCATTATCCCCACTTACTGACGAGGAAATTAAGGAACAGGACATCAGAAGCAGAGCTGGGACGTCCCCATAGGCAGTGTGGCCCTCTTTTACCCTCTGTGCTGTGTTGCAGAGAGGGAATCTCTGGACAACAGGAAGACACCAGTAATATCAAAACAGGGATTTAGGGCAAGGGACTCTATATAGGATCATGATTTCATTCACCAATAAGAACTACTCACTCTAAACAACTAACTCCCTCTTGGTTTTCCCCCAAATTAGACATTTGAAATGTGTTACGTGGGACCAACAGCAACAAAGGGTACATATTCAAATATAACTTCACATAACACATTTCACACTGACAATACACATGTCAAAAATGCTGGCTGTATCTTTCAAAAACAATGAAGTCTCAATTACCTATCAACAGCTAAAAACTTCTTCCGTTCCTCTTCAATCTGAGTTTGAACTTTCTCAGTGTTGGAATTCTGAGTGACAAAGATGTTCTGAAGTTGCTGCCGCTTCGCCATGAGTTCATCCACAACCTGCAGACATTCTTCTTCAGCCTGAAGAGGATATGCAATGCAGATTTACCATCTTTTATATTGATAACGTCAACAGGTTCTGTTACCAAAAAGACCAACCCAGTTGCTCTAAGATAAACTGCATCCCATGTGCCGCTTGAACCTACGTCATGGATTGTAGCCCACTCTCATTCTACACCTTTTAGAAGCTGGTGGTCAGTACCTGCCTTCGTCCTTCATTTTAGACCCATTGCTCACTCAGCCCACTGCCATCTGACTTCCATTCCTACTGTTCAATGAAAGTGTTCCTGCCACTATGACTTTTAAGTGGCAATTAAACAGACATTTCAGACTCAGCCTTTTTAACAGTGTTTACCACGTTTTCCTTCCTGCAACACTGGGGCTTCTGTGACGCCTCCTCCTCTGACTGACTACCCCTGTTCCTAGCCTACCTACCCCTTCCAGAATCCCACGGCTGCTCCAGTGCTCTCCACTGTCTACCTGCCTGAGCATTTCAACCTTTCTCACATGGTTCAATTTGCTTCTGTCAATCAGCAACTCCCAATTTACAGCTCCTGCCCAGACTTCTCCCACTATCTGCATTCTTTCCTGCTGGACACTACCGTCCAGGCACCACAAAGACCCGAGTCTTCTCCCATCCACTACTCCACTTAGAACTCAGGCAGGAGTCTTTGTGGCACCCGCCTTGCCTTCCCTCCTGCCCAACTCCAAAACTCATGAAGCTCTGCTGACTCTAAGTACTTCTCACATCTGGCTCCTTTCACTACCAAAATCTTTCAGAAGCTCAATAAGTGGCTATTCAATGAAGGAAGTAAAAAATGCAATGAAGAGGCACTTTAGCCCACTATTAGTTACCTTCTTTAGATTATCGATGTCTTCTCTACCTTTCTGGACAGTTTCTTTTAATGTGTTGATCTTATTCAGTTTCTTCTTAAGCTGATTACGACTATATTCAAGCTGAATATTAAGCCGAGTTTTTTGCTTTTCAAATTCTAATCTAGAATAAAAGTCAAGTATTACAAATGGTAAGCAGAGTGCTTTCTTTTCTTTTTAACTTTTTCTTACAGGAAATTTCAAATATGAAAGTAGAAGGAATATGATAATGAACCCCATGAAGCTCTCACTCAACTTCAATATGATCAATTCAAGATCACTCTTGTTTTATCTATAACCCCACTTACCACAATACTGGACTATTTCAAGCAAATTCCAGACATCATGTAATTTCATCTATAAATATTTTATGTGTATCTCCAAAAGTGAAGTGATTTTAAATTTATAATCATAAATTATTATAGCTTAAAAGTCATAATAAATCTTTTAATATGAAATTATTACCATTGCCAAATCTCCAGGGCAGTTCATTATTTTAAAAAAACCTGATTATCTGTATTAGGAGTCACAGACTGCATAGAGGTGATATGTTTCTTACATCTTTTATAATCTATGGGTTCCCTTCCCTCATTTTCTTTAAGTTACAACTTATGTATTTAGTTATTGTTACTGAGGTTTGAACCCAGGGCTTGCACATGATAGACAAGTACTCAACCACTGAGTCACATCCCCGGCCCTTTTTAAAATTTTTTTTTTTACTTTGAGACAGGGTCTCATTAAGTTATTGTGGCTGGGCTGAGGATATAGCTCAGTTGCAGGGTGCTTGCCTCACATGCACAAGGCCCTGTGTTCAATCCCCAGCACCACAAAAAAATTTTTAAAATTTAAAAAAAAAAAATGAAGTTATTGTGGCTGGCCTTAAACTTGTGATCCTCCTGTTTTAGCCTAAAGTAGCTGGGATCACAGGTATGCACCATTACATCCAGCTTTATATGTTTATTAACTTTTTTGGTCATACTGAGGAATTAACCCAGGGCCCTCTACCTCTGACCTATATTCCCAGCCCCCCACCCCCCTTTTTGAGACAGGGTAGGGTCTTGCTAAATTGCTGAGACTGTGCTCGAATTTGTGATTTTCTTGCTTTAGCATCTGGAGTAGCTGGGATTATAGACGTACACCACCATACCTGGCTTTATGTATTTATTTAATTATTTAGTCAGTCTTTTTTCTTTTAACAGCTATTCAAATATAAACTCCAAATAAAAACTTCCAAACTTGGGCTGGGGATATAGCTCAGTTCGTAGAGTGCTTTCCCTGCAAAGCACAAGGCCCTGGGTTCAATCCCCAGCACTGCAAAAAACAAAACAAAAACAAAAACAGAAAAACTTGTTAAAAAAAAAACAAAAAACAAAAAACTTCCAAACTTGCGAATGAAGACCATGTCCCTTCCTGATGCATTTCTACTTTGCAAGCTTCATAAACTCCTCATAAAGACCTCCAACACTGCTGGGTGCAGTAGTGTACACCTGTAATCCCAGCTACTGGGGAGGCTGAAGCAGGAGGACCAAAGTTCAAGGCCAGCCTTAGCAACCTAATGAGACTTGAAACAACTTAGTGAGACCCTGTCTCAAAGAAAAAAAAGAGCTGGGAATGTAGCTCAGTGGCAGAGCATCCCTGGGTTCAATCTCCAGTACTTAAAAAAAAAAAAAAATTCAATATCAACTATAGCTCATCCTTTTCTCCCTCCCTCCCATGTAGCCTGGCAACTCAACTGTTCATTCAAGATGTACGTTTAAGTTCTATCTGTATTAGATACCGTGCTAGAAAAACTGACCAAAAACCAGTGACAATAATAAAAACAAAGTAATTATTTAATGAAAGCTTACTATGCGTCTGTTATCAAAGCTCTGCTGTGAATTAACTTACTCAGGTTGTAGCATGGAGCCAGGTGTGACAGAGGGGGCAACAGAATCCCTGCTCCTGACCTTTGACCATAGCGTCTGCACGAGAGGTCAAGAAGAAACCTTCGAGCCTTGTGTCTACGCAGAAGTCAGGCATGCATACACAATCGCATGACGACACCACAAAACTCCAGCCCTCCTCTCCTCTCGCTGGTGCTCCTTCAGTGGTTCCGCCTCATCTCCTAATCCTGTTACCATCTCTGGGATCGCTTCCTTTTCCACCCACATTCATCCTTTGGTTTCCTATCCAGTCACATGACTTTAAGGACCATCTGTACATTGACAGTTTGCAATTCACCTCTCCCTCAAACTCCTAACTTACAGTCAGCTGCCTGTTTTATGGCTCCAACTGGATGTCACAGACATCTCAAACTTAATACCCAATGCACACGATGGGTAAGCTAGGAGACGTCATAAGAGGATTTAGCAAAGTTATTGGATGAGAGATCAATCTAAACTTTGAGAAAGTTTTTCTATACTAATAGAAACCAACTTAAAATATAAATATCTATCTGAAAGGACTATAAATAATTGGGAATTAATAAGAACACACTGATCTATATGGGAAAAACTGTAATATTCCCCAATAAAAGATACAGAAGATTCAAACAAATGAAAAAAATTCTGTTATTGGATGAAATGACTCAATATTCTGAAGGTATCATTTCTCCCCAAATAAATCTACAATCCAATGCAACCTCAGTTAGAATTCTTGCTGGATTTACGAGAAAAAACACTCATAGGCAGAATTCTTTAGAAATGAAGTCTGCTTAAGTTTTAAGCTGGCTTCAGAACTAGGACTATAATGGGTGAAGAGGAGACACCTTATGAGGATAAAGGGAATAATTCATCAAAAAGGATGATAACCCAAGTACATATGTATCCTAACAGCAAAGGCCTGAAAGTACATCAAGTAAACACTGACAGAACTAGAAGAAACTGACGGGTCCAAAAGTATACTTGGAATCTCAGTGCTCCTTTCTTAGCTCTGAGTGCGCAACTGGGCAGAGACTCAAAGATGGAAGACCTGAGCAACCCCAGCCAGTCTGGCCAACTACCACGCGGGGTAGCACTCTACCCGACAGCAGAATGCACATTCTTTTCAGGTATACATGGAACACGTACTAAGAGAGACAAGCACAGGCCTCCACTGAAAGGATCAAAATAATGCAGAATATATTTCTTACCACAATGAAATTAATCTAAAAATCACGCACAGAAAGACATCTGAACCCCTTGCCCTGCCAATAGCCACTAAATCAGACAACCCTCTTTCATCCCAGGTCATATTAAAAAAAAAAAAAAAAAACACGGGGATACTACAAAATATTTTGGACAGAATTACAATGACAATACAACGTGCTAAAATTTGTAGGTGGTAGCTTAAATAGCACTTAGAGAGAAATAAATAGCTTGAAGGGTTTATATTAGAAGATAAGCCCCAAATACATAATGTCACCTTCCATCTTAAAAAGATATAAAAGAATATATTAAACCAAATAAGTAGAAGAAAGGAAATAATGAACAGCAGAAATCAGTAACATAGAAGCAAATAAACTATAGAGAAAATTCATGAAACCAAGAGCTGCTCTAACAAAGGATCAATAAAATTAACATACCTTTAGCTAGATACCAAAAAGAAAGGAAAAGACAAGTCACGATACCAGGAGCGAAAGTACATCAGTACAGACCTTATACAATTTAAAAACAGAAACGTTTATTATGTGTAACTTTATGTTAATACATTTGTCAACTCAGATAAAGTACATAAATCTCTTGAAAGATATAAACTATGAAAACTTGTCCAAGAAATAGATACCCTGAGTAGCCCTATATTTATTAAAGAAATTGAATCTGTAACTAAAAATCTTCTCACAAAGAAGAGTGGGTGGCTTCACTGGCTATTTTTTTTTTTTTTTTTTTGGTACAAGGGATTGAACTAGGGACACTTTACCACTGAGCCACATCCCCAGCCTATTTTGCATTTTATTTAGAGACAGAGTCTTACTGAGTTGCTTAGTGCCTCACCATTGCCGAGGCTGGCTTTGAACTCAAGAGCCCCCTGTCTCAGTTCCTAAGCAGCTGGGATTACGGATATGTGCCAACATGCCTGGCCTTCACTGGCTAACCTTAGGAAACATCTGGGAAGAAACAATACAAATCCCATACAAATGCTTCCAAAAAAAGAGAGAACATCTCATTCCCAGCTCATTTTATGGGTCTAGCATTACCTTAAAACCAAACTTTAGACAAAGACATTGTAAGAAAACTACAGATTGTTATACCCAAGAAAATAGATGCAAAGATCTTTAACACAGTTTTAACAAATCAAATCCAAAAACAAATGAAAAGGAGAGTACATCATGACTAAATTGGGTTCATCTTGTTATGTGAGGTGATTTAACACTTTAAAACAGATATAATTTACTAATTATTTGTATTTACTATATTAAAAAACTTTAAAAAATCTAGCCATACACTTAACTTAGTAGGGTACCAGAGATAATATCTGACAAAATTCAGTGCTCATTTATGATGACAATTTCTGTAAAGCAGGACTAGAAGGGGACTCATCAACCTGAAAGCTACCCTAAAGTTCAAATTTTTCACTGTGACCCTAAGACTGGGAATAAGACAGGATATGTGCTTTCACTACTTATTCTACATTGAACTAGAACTAGAGTCCTAGCTAGTGCAACAGACAAGAAAAAGAAATAAAATATATACTGATTGGAAAGCAGAAGTAAAAGTTTTTATTCACTGAAAATATGATTATCTATGTAGAAAACTCTAAGGAATCTACAAAAGAGCTAATAGAATAAGTTTAGCCAGGTTTTAGGATACTAGGTCAATTTACAAAATATGAATTTTATTTCAACATACTAAAAACAAATAATTTTATATGGAAATTTTAAAACGATTCCATTTACAATAGTATAAAGATAAAACAAATATAATGAAATATTCACAGACCAAATCTGAAGGCAGAAAACTAAAAAGAATTAAGGATAGAAATGGATGTTGACCTAAATAAATGGAGACAGGCATCATGCTCTTGAATTAGTATTAAGATGTCAATTCTTCCAAATTAATCTACGGATTCAACACAATCCCAGTCAAAATCCCAGCTGGTTTCTTTTCTTTCTTTTTCCCCCTCAAAGCTGGAGATTGAACTCAGGGTATCACAAATGCTAGGCATGAGCTCTAGCACTGAGCCACAACCCCATCTCCAGCAGGGTTTTGTTTTCTTTCTCTCTGTCTATATACATACATATGTGTGTGTGTGTGTGTGTGTGTGTGTGTGTGTGTGTGTGTGTAAAATTTTTCTATCTATCTATCTATCTATCTATCTATCTATCTATCTATCTATCTATCTATCTATGTATCTATCTATCTATGTATCTATCTATCTCAATTGAATAATGGATCCTAAAATGTACATGGAAATGCACAGGATCTAGAATGTATAGGGGGATTTTCAGTTTCTAGTAGTGTGCCTGGCACAGGGGAGGCACATAGTAAATTGGTGTTGAAAAAATGCAAGAAGTGGGAAAGAACTGTAGAGAAAAAACTGAAAGGAAGTGAGTGGGCAAATAAATGTTGGCAGTTTTTATTTTAGGACAAAGAAAAGTTTCACAATTTCCCCCCAAGAGGCACATATTACTCTTGTATTTAAACGTTATACGAATAGATCATACAAGCCTATGGTCAAAGCAAAAGATGCAGGAACAATACAAAGACTAAAATGTCTCTCTCCCATTCTCTCAGCTTTAGTAACTATTATTTTAAAATTGAGAGGACTTATGCCTAAGGGAGTTTTCCAGTTCATAAGCAAGGCAAAGATTCATTTTCTTATAAAAAATTTAAAAACTTAAGGATATTTTTCTATTCTTTTTTTTTATCTTTTAAATTTGGCTTCTCTCTTTTGGAACTGGGGATCTAACCCAGGGCTTTGTGTACGCGAAGCAAGTGCTTTGCCACTGAGCTACATCCCAGCTTTAAATGAACAAACCTACCAAAAGGAAAGGCATACTAGTTCTGTCATAGAAAAACTCAATATTATGAAGACGTTGGATCTTCCTAAATTAAATACAATTTAAATATCACCTAAATACAGGTACAGATAAGTTTTTTTAATAACTAGAAAAGCTGATTCTAGAGTTCATGTGCAGAAGTAGCCAAGAAAAAGTATATGTGTAAGATATTTAATAGTATCTTTTAATAAAAATACCTTTTTTGATCAATTTCTTGTTGCTGTTTAACATGTTTATTCTCAAATTCACGAATATTTGCCACACCAATTTCTTCACAGAAATGCTGGAAAATGTCATCTTCTACCTTTTAAAGTATTTTAAAACAACTAGTTTAGTAACTAATTTTAAGAAATGGACAATGCTTTCAATAAGTTCTTATTCTAAGATTTTCCTGGATTAAACTAAGAGTTAATCAAAACAAGCATTACCATATTCAGCCAGTGCTTTCTAAACTTCCTTTATCTCCATAAGTTATATCCATCTGTTTCAAATTCTTATTCAAAAAATTTAAATAGAAAGCTCATTAACTTGCATTATTAAGTGTTTGGGCTTTATGTACTGTTTAATATAAAACTGAAAGGATTTCATTTACTTCAGCCATACCAAAATATAACATTCTATATAAAGAAATTAATCTTTTAGAATCTCAGATAATAACAACTTAAAAAAATCCCAAGAGGGTTAGAACATAGAATAAAGAATCAAAAAGACATGGAGCCAGGAGCAGTGGCACATGCTGCACTCCCAGTGACTCAGGAGCCTGAGGCAGAAGGGACATGAGTTCAAAGCCAGCCTCAGCAACTTAGCAAGATCCTGTCTCAAAATAAAAAATAAAAAGGGATAGGGATGTGTTTATAGTGGTTAAGTACCCATGGGTTCAATCACAGGTACCAAAAGAAAAAGAAAAGAAAGATATGGAAAAATTCAAATGAGCTAAACCAAACAAAATACCATTTAATCTTGCATTTAAAATGCATAGTCATAGGATGAAAGAGACATGCAACAGTAGGCCATGTTAAAAACTTTCAGATTTTAGCTGAATATAAATTAAATATGAATATGATAAGACCAATGAAGGGGAAAGCTACCATTAGCATGAGCAGATGATCCAAGCTATGGGAAGTCATAGTACATGTCTGGAGTGCCGTGATACTCTGGGCTGGGCAGACCATGTTCTGACATTATGCTCTGTTTAGGACATAGACAGGTAACAGAGCATCCAGCAGATGGTTTCTAGAGCTCATCTTAGATCCAAGATAATGTAAAATGACCAAAGAAATGAGGGATATTTAACCTGCAAAAGAGATCATTAAGGAGCAACATGCGTACGCTTTTGGATCACGTAGAAAAGGCAGAACTAAAAGTAAAAGGTGAAAGTCACAGAGCGATGGTGACAAATGACTTTCCAAGGATTGGTGGTACCCAAAAGTGTACTGAATCAAATCTAAAAAGTTCCTGTCACTTTATAAGCAGGAGCTAGGTGACCAGATGTTTGTTGCTCCAGAGCCAAGCACCATGCCTGGCATATAACAGGTGCTTAAAAAGTGACTGAGTGAACGACCTTAAAGATAACCCAGATGACAGTTCTTGGCCTCCTGGTGTTAAGGGCAGTAAGAAAGAAGGAGGCCACACATTGTACAAGGGCAAGGAGAGGACGGCAAGCAGCAGAGAAGACTCATTAGTCACCGTCTCATGAGGCAGGCAGCAGTGGTTCCCACAGGACACAAGGAGATCAACAATCAAACTTAGCCTTCAAGCTATTTCTCATAGGGTGCTACTGCACCTGTCAACACACATCTAATCTGGTGTCTGGTCCAGAACTGAATTCCACACATCATTTAATTATGAATATAACATACATCACCTTATCTATTCTTTCTTGAAATTCTTCAATTCGTTGCTGTTGTTCTTTGATTCCTTCATTCAACATAGTACATTGAGACTCAATATTTAGTAGTTCACTTTGTAGCTGAGATTGTTCCTAATAACAAGAATTTTCTTTTATTAATGTGGCTATTTTAGCTTTATATAGTGAAGTCAAAAACATGATCAGTGTGTTTTAAGATAGCAGGAATCCATAAGGTGAAATGAATTCTGGTACAGTTGGACAACAAGATTAAACAGCATAAAAATAATCAAAGCACTGTAATATAATCTCAAGCAAAGGTTAAATTATCTAAAAAATAACATTATGCTACATAATTGTAATTCCTGAA
Organism: Sciurus vulgaris; assembly: GCF_902686455.1. Taxonomy (NCBI): domain Eukaryota; kingdom Metazoa; phylum Chordata; class Mammalia; order Rodentia; family Sciuridae; genus Sciurus; species Sciurus vulgaris. Next base: position 177,087,385 of record NC_136465.1, read on the forward strand.
ATTCTATGTTATGATTCTAATTTACATCAATTTTTTCTTTCTTTTTGGGTTACTGGAGATTGAACTCAGGGGGTCCTGGACCACTGAGCCCCATCCCCAGCCCCATTTTGTATTTTATTTAGAGACAAGATCTCACTGCGTTGCTTAGTGCCTCAATTTTGCTGAGGCTGGCTTTGAACTAGCAATCCTGTCTTAGCCTCCTAAACGGCTGGGATTACAGGCTTGCACCACTATGCCTGGCTACAACAAATTTTAAGTAAGTTCATGTTACCCGGTAAAAAGCAGCAAGGTGCTTCTTCTTAATCATTTCTAGTTCACTTTGTGAATATTTGAGTCGTGTATGAGTTCCTTGTGCTAGAGTCTGTATTTGCTTCAAATCTGTTTCTTTGCGGAGTGACTTCATTAAATCCTAAAAAGTAAGAGAAGTGTGAAAACATTTCACAATAGAAAATCACTTTCACTTGATTCTAGAAATTTATAAAACTTTCCCGATTTCTTCAATGACTCAAAGTTTATTCAAGACTGTATTGTATTTGCATAATTTCTGCAGTTCCTCTTGCTGTTGATTTCTAATTTCATTCCACTATGATCTGGTAAGTTGCAAAAATTTCAATTTTTTTGTATTTATTAAGATTTACAAAAAAAATACATATATACACGTTCTATGGCCTAAAGTATAACCCAAGAGGGAAATTTATACTGTGAGTGCCTATGTTAGAAAAACAGAGATCTCAAACACATAACCTAATGATGCATCTCAAGGCCTTAGAAAAAGAACAAACTAACCCCAAATCAGTAGAAGAAAAGAAATAATTAAGGTTAGAGCAGAAATAAATGAAATAGAGAATAAAAGAACAATATAAAGAATCAATGGAACAAATACTAGATTCTTTGAAAAGATAAACAAAATTGACAAACCCTTAATTATACTAAAAGAGAGAAGAAATATATAAATAAAATTAGACACACAAAAAAGGGGATATTAAAATAGATACTATTGGAATCCAGAGGATCATTAGGGAATATTTTGAAAAATTATGTCAAGAAATGGGCAAATTTATAGACACAAATGACCTACCAAAATTGAACCAAGAGAGCTTAAAAAACCTAAACAAGGTCAACAACAAGCAATGAAATTGAAGCACTAATAAAAAGTCTCCCAATAGCCAGTGTTTATGCTTGTAATCCAAACAACATGGGAGGCTGAGGCAGGAGGATGCCAAGATCCAAGGCCAGCTTCAGCAACTTAGAAAGACCCCGTCTCAAAATAAAATACAAAAAGGACTAGGAATATAGATCAGTAGTACAGCATCCCTGGGTTCAATTCCCAACAAAATAAAAATGCAAAGCAAAACAAAATCTCCCAACAAATAGAAGCCCAGGACCAGACAAGTCACAGCTGAATTTTGTTGAACTTTTAAAGAAGAACTAACACCCATGCTCCTCCAACTCTTACATAGAATAGAAAGGTAAAGAACTCCTCTGAACTAATTTTATGAAGCCAGCACTATCCTACTGCAAACACCTGATAAGGACACTAAAGAAAACTATAGACCAATATCCTTGAGGAACATAGGCATAACAATCCTCCATGAAATACTCGAAAGTTTGGTTCAACATACAAAAAATCAATAAATGTAATACACCACATAAACAGAATCAAGGATAAAAATCACATGATCATCTCTACAACAGCAGAAAAAGCCTCTAATAAAATATGACATTCCTTCATGATAAAAACTCTGAATAAACTACAGAAGGATCATACCTCCACAAAATAAAGGGAAGATACAACACCTGTCACCAACATCATACTGAATGGGGGAAAACTGAAAGAATCTCTTCTCAATCAGGAACAAGACAAGGGTGCCACTCTCATCACTTATTCAATATAGTACTGGAGACTTGAGACAAAGCTATCAGGCAAGAGAAAGAAAAAAACATGTGATATGAGTAGGAAAGAAGGAAATCAATTTTTTCCTGTTTGCAAATGATATAATTCTATACCTAGAAAACCCTAAAGAGTCTACCACAAATCTCTCAGGACTCAAACAAATTCAGCAGAGTAGCAGGGTCCAAAGTCAACATACAATATCAGCAGCTTCCTATACACCAACAATGAACTCACTGAGAAAGAAATCAGGAAATTGATTCCATTCACAATAGCCTAAAGAAGCAAAGCAAAATAACAACAACAAAACCTGCCTGACGTGGTACACGCCTGTAATTCCAGGTACTCAGGAGGCTGAGGCAGGAGAATTTCAAGTTCAAGGACAGCCTGGGTAGCTAAGCAAGACCCTGTCTCAAAATAAAAAATAGAAAGGGCTGGGGATGTAGCTCAATGGTAGACTACCTCTAGGTTCAACCCCTAGAATCAAAACAAAAAATAAAAACAAAAGAACAAACACATCCTAGGAATAAAGCTAACCAAGGAGGTGAAAAACCTACACAATAAAAATCATAAAACACTTAAGAGGCCATTTCGGGGCTAGGGAGATAGCTCAGCCAGTAGAGTGCTTGCCTTGCAAGCACAAGGCCCTGGGTTCAATCCCCAGCACCCCCCCAAAAAAAGAGGCCATTTCATACTGCTTAATGGGACTATACATCATCAACACACAATAGTCTTAAAATATTTATGTCCTAAACAATGAAGCATCTACACACATCAAAACAGCAACAACAACAACAACAAAAACCCTTTACAGTCTCAAGAATCAAATAGATCACAACACAATAATATTTGGTGACTTCAACACATTTTTCTCACCAACTGAGAGATCCTTAAAACAAAAACTAAATAAAGAAGCTATTGAACTAAAAAATACAATTAATAATTTGGACTCAATGGACATGTAGAATATTTCATCCATCAAAGGCTAAATACACTTTTTTCTTACCAGAACATGGATCCTTCTCTAAAATAAATCCTCTTAGGCCACAAAGCAACTCTCAGCAAATCCAAAAAAAAAAAATTTTTTTTGAGATAATACCTAGCATTTTACCAAATCATAATGAAATGAAATTAGAAATCAATGGTAAAATAAAAAACAAGCTACTCTAACACTTGGAGACTAAATAATACACTACTGAATTACCAATGGGTAGCTGAAGAAATCAGGGATGAAATAAAAAAAAAAAAAACACTTGGAGGTAAAAGAGAATAGCAATACAACATATCAAAATCTCTGGGACACTATGAAGGCAGTTCTAAGAAGAAAGTTCACTGCATTGAGCTCATTCATTAAAAGAATAGAAAATCACCAAAAAAAAAAAAAACCCTAACTTTATACTTCAAAGTCCTAGAAAAAGAAGAACAAATCAACACCAAAAACAGAAGATAAGAAATAATTAAAATCAGAGCCAAAATTTATGAAACTAAAAAAAAATCCAGAACAGCAACAATACAAAAAGATGGTTCTTTGAAAAAATAAAGTTGATAAATGCTTAACCAAGCTAATATAGAAAGAGAGAAAATTCAAATTACTAAAATTCATGATGAAAAAGGAAAAAAATATCACCATGGATACCACTGAAATTCAGACAAAAATAAAAAACTACTTTGAAAATCTATACTCCAATAAAATAGAAAATCATGAAGCATGGAAAAATTTCTAGAAACATATGACCTACCCAAATTGAATCAAGAGGACATAGAAAATTTAAACAGATCATTTTCAAGCAATGAACTTAAAGACACCATCAAAAGCCTACCAAAAGGGCTGGAGTTGTAGCTCAGTGAAAGAGCACTTGCCTAGCATGTGAGGCACTGGGTTCGATTCTCAGTACCACATATAAATAAATAGAAAATAAAGGTCCACTGACAACTGAAAATTGTTTTTTAAAAAAGTCTACCAACATACCAAAATAGGCAGGTAGATCAATGGTACAGAATGGAGGACACGGACACAAACCCAAATAAATACAATTTTCTCATACTAGACAAAGGGGCCAAAAATATGCAATGGAGAAAAGATAGCCTCTTCAACAAATGGTGCTGGGAAAATTGGAAATCCATATGCAATAGAATGAAATTAAACCTGTATCTCTCATCGTGCACGAAACTAAACTCAAAATGGATTAAGGACCTCGGAATCAGACCAGAGACCTTGCAGATTATAGAAGAAAAAGTAGGTCCAGATCTTCAACATGTCAGCTTAGGACCAGACTTCCTCAACAGGACACCCATAGCACAAGAAATAAAAGCAAGAATCAATAACTGGGATAGATTCAAACTAAAAAGCTTTCTCTCAGCAAAGGAAACTATCAGCAATGAGAAGAAAGAGCCTACAGAGTGGGAGAAAAATCTTTGCCAATCACACTTCAGATAGAGTACTAATATCCAGAATCTATAAAGAACTCAAAAAACTCAACACCAAGAATACAAATAACCCAATCGACAAATGGGCTAAGGAAATGAACAGACACTGCACAGAAGAGGATCTATAAGCAATCAACAAACGAAAAAATGTTCAACATCTCTAGTAATAAGAGAAATGCAAATCAAAACCACCCTAAGATTCCACCTCACCCCAATTAGAATGGCGATTATCAAGAATACAAGCAACAGTAGGTGTTGGAGAGGATGTGGGGAAAAAGGTACACTCATACATTGCTGGTGGGACTGCAAATTAGTGCAGCACTCTGGAAAGCAGTGTGGAGATTCCTTAGAAAACTTGGAATGGAACCACCATTTGACCCAGCTATCCCACTCCTTGGCCTATACCCAAAGGACTTAAAATCAGCATACTACAGAGATACAGCCACATCAATGTTCATAGCTGCTCAATTCACAATAGCCAGATTGTGGAACCAACCTAGATGCCCTTCGATTTATGAATGGATAAAGAAACTGTGGTATATATACACAATGGAATATTACTCAGCCATAAGGAATGATAAAATTATGGCATTTGCAGGGAAATGGATGAAATTAGAGAATATCATGCTAAGTGAGATAAGCCAGTCTCAAAAAACCAAAGGACGAATGATCTCGCTGATAAGTGGATGATGACACATAATGGGGGGTGGGAGGGGTTAGTGTTAGGGTTAGAGTTAGGGTTAGGGAGGGGGGCAAGAATGGAGGAAGGAAGGACTGTATAGAGGGAAAAGAGGGGTGGGAGGGGTGGGGGGAAGGGAAAAAACAACGAACCAAACGACATTACCCTATGTAAATTTATGATTACACAAATGGTATGCCTTTACTCCACGTACAGACAGAGAAACAACATGTATCCCATTTGTTTATAATAATAAAAAAAAGTCTGCAAGAAAGAAAAGCCCAGAATAAGATGGATTCTCAGCTGAGTTTTACCAGACCTTCGAAGAATTTACACCCATACTCCTCAAATTATTCCATGAAACAGAAAAGGAGGTTATTATGAATGGGGTAGTTTTTCTAATTTCTCTTGCAGTGAATTCATCAATTATGTATGGAGATTCCTCAGAAAACCTGGAATGGAATCACAATTTGACCCAGAAATCCCACTCCTCGGTTTATACCCAATGGACTTAAAATCAGCATACTATAGCGATGTAGCCACATCAATGTTTGTAGCAGCTCAATTCACAATAGCTAAACTATGGAACCAACTTAGATGCCCTTCAACAAATGAATAGATAAGAGAAGGTGGTACATATACACAGTGGAATATTAGTCAGCCTTAAATAAGAATGAAATGATGGCATTTGCCAGTAAATGGATGGAACTAGAGAATATCACACAATTCCAAAAAATCAAAGGCTGAATGTTTTCTCTGATAGGTGGATGCTACTCCCCAGTGGGGGGTGGGTAAGGAAGAAAAAAGGAACTTTGGATTGTGCAGAGGAGCGTGAGGGGAGGGATTGGGTGGGGTGGGGTTATGGGCAGGACATTAGAATGAGACAAACATTATTACCCTATATACATGTATGTTTACACTACTGGTGTGACTCAGCATCATGTGTACAGCTAGAGAATGAGAAGTTATGCTCCATTTGTGTACGATGCATTCTCATATCATACAGAATCAATAAAAACAAATTTTAAAAAATTAATTTAAAAAAAGGAGGGGGGTCTGGGGTTGTGGCTCGGTGGTAGAGCACTTGCCTAGCATGTATGAGGCACTGGGTTCAATTTTCAGCACCACAAATAAATTAAATAAATAAATAAAATAAAGATCCATCAATAACTAAAAAGTGTTGTTTTTTTTTTTTTAAAAAGGAGGGAGCCCTTCCAGATTCATTTTATGAAGCCAGTATCACCCTGATACCAAAACCAGAGAAAGACACATAAAGGAAAGAAAACTTCAGACCAATACCCCTGATGAACACAGATGTAAAAATTCTCAATAAAATACTAGCAAATAGCATACAAAAACATATTAAAAAGATAGTGCACCATGATCAAGTGGGGTTCATTTCAGGGATGCAAGGTTGGTTTAATATATAGAAATCAATAAATGTAATTCATCACATCAACAGACTTGAAGACAAGAATCACATGATTTTCTCAATGGATGAAGAAAGCATTTAACAAAATTCAGCATCCATTCATGATCAAAATACTAGAAAAACTAGGGACAGATGGAACATAACTCAACATTGTAAAAGCAATATACACTAAACCTAAGGCCAACATCATTCTAAATGGAGAAAAATTGAAAGCATTCCCTCTAAAAACTGGAAGAAGACAAGGATGCTCTCTTTCACCACTCCTATTTAACAGTCCTTGAAACCCTAGCCAGAGCAATCACACAGATGAAATAAATTAAAGGGATAAAAATAGGAAAAGAAGAACACAAACTATGCCTATTTGCCAGACATGATTCTATTTTACAAAACCCACATAACTTCACCAGAAAGTTTCCAGAACTCATAAATGAATTCAGTAAAGTAGCTGGGTATAAAATCAACACCCATAAATCAATTGCATTCTTATACACCAATGACAAATCAGCTGAAAGAGAAATCAGGAAAACTATTCCATTCACTATAGCCTAAAAAAAAATACTTGGGAACTAACCTAACAAAAGAGGTGAAAGACCTCTACGTTGAAAACTACAGAACGCTAAAGAGAGAAACTGAAGAAGACCTCAGAAGACGGCTATAAAGGAGTTTGGGGAACTGCACACATCTGTGGAAAGTCACTGAAGTGAAAGCTTAAAACTGGTGAGTGTTACCGTATGTGAATCATACCCGATCAACTCAAGCCAGAGGAAATACTTAGAATGCATATGACTAAGGACTAAGTCACTTATTATATGGATGATCTTAAACTAGGTAACAGAATAACAACCCAATACAAAAATGTGCACAGGAAATAAGTGAGCAATCCACAGAACTTATTTTTATTTATAAAAATCCACTTGGTTTTAAAATACAATTATTCTCCTAAATATTTTATAAGTATATGACATGGATTTACCTTTAGCTCTTGAACTAACTGGCTTCTTCTGTCTCTTAGATTCTTTAACTCTTTTTCATCCCAGCATCTAGCCTTGTGTTTTAAGTCACTTGATCCTCCAGAGATCACCCCAGATTTTAAAAATAGTGTTCCATCAAGAGCTACTGTCTGTAAAATTAAAAATATTTTACCTTAGAGCAATGTACACAGAGAAGATAAAAATAAGGACATAACGTGGCAATATTTGTAGCCCAGAATTTGTAGATAAAAAAAACTTTGAACTTTACTAACAAAATATCTACATTATATACTTATGCAGGAAACTAATAAACAGCAAATACAAAGCTCATTTTACTAAGGCACAAAGCAATTCGCAGAAAGAAGTAGCAGCAAATATAAAGGTTCAAAATTAGTTATTAGTTACAAACATATTCAATACTGAAAAGCAGAAACTAAGAACCTTTATATTTAATAGCAAATAGTTTGCATTACACAATTCTGTGTTTTTAAGACTCTGACATATACATCTGGCATATTATGAAAATGGTCTTAATAACTTCAGAATAATACCCCAAATAACATTTTCCAAAATAGACAAATAACTCAAGATCAAATATGAAATATAAATGGAGTCAAGGTGTAAGAGCCTGGAATTTATAGTCCTCTGAAGAAATATACACTTTATGAAATACATGAAATTAATTCTCAACATTTTGCAAATAGTCCTGATTAATTAGTCAAAGTAGGAGACCATCTGTGAGGGACGAAGAGTAATGTGAACTGACAAAAAGGGGAAAGGAAACAGACGGGAGTCTCACTCATGTTCCTTCACCTAAGACTCCTGTGCGTGTCTAAGGGACTGGAGCCAGTAAAGTGGGATTTTGACCTACAGGGAATCATTCCAGCAGGGAAAAGAAATATGTTAACCCAACATTACAAGAGAAAACAATGAGAAGATACTAGAAACATATTCAGTAATCTGGAAGGATATAGGTGGAGGGTTCTGATCCATCTAGGAAGTCCACAGAGGTCTCCCTGAGGCAGCAAAGTTTCTGTACTTGCTAGGAGTCAGAATTAAATGCTACATTTGACAGACAAGTCTTTGTTCCTGTTTACAAAATGGAGTCCTGGGGAAGGCATTCCAGGGTCCCTAGCTAGAGCCAGATTGCTTGTATAATATTGCTGTACCATCTAGCACCTGGATTCCTCCTCAGGGAGGCAAGCTCACCATTTTCTGGAGGGACCTGGGGGTTCCTTTCCTCCAGGTGCTAGTCTGACAATGAACTGCTCATAGGGGCTGCAGGGGCTCTTTAGGTGAACACTAGGTCTCCACCTGACACCAGCTACAGTAGCATGGAAGCTGAACGCCTGTTGCCAAGTTCCATTCTGGTCAGCAATTTCCGTGACCAGGAAGCCACTGTTAACATAGTTGGTTTCCTCCTTTCACTGCATCATAAAAACATAACGAGATATGGAACAGGGTCTCTCCTGGAATATTTTAGGCTCGTGCTGCTTTGTCTGGCTCTTTGTCCACAGCTCTTTGTGGAATGCTTCTCAAGCTTTTGAGTGTTTCTCATTAAAGTTTACTTTACATCTATACCATGTGTGTCTGTTATGCAATAATGTAACATAACACAGGCATTTTATGGTCCAAGATGACTCTTAGAGCCAGGCTATCACAGCTGTGTTTCAAGAAGATGGGAAGGCCTTTTTAAGAAATTTTCATAGCAGGCCCTCCAATGACTGACACTGACGTCCAGTGACCACTCCTGAACTGTTTGACAGTGAGGTCAAAGTCTGCTAGGAAGAAGGGAGAGGGATATCAAGCAGGCAGTTTCAGTCTCTGACAGAGAGATGGAGGGACACAGGAAAAGGGCACTGGTAGCATGCTGGCAGTGAAGCACAGAGGACTAAAAGATACTGCACATGAGTGTGCATGCGTCACAGCAATGAGATGAGGAAAGAAGAAACATGAAGACAGTTTGGAAATCTCAGGACAGTTAAGGACTAAACTAAGAAATGAAGCTAATAAGTCAGATCATGGGGCTCTTTGTAAGCCATCAAAAGGAAGAATGTGGATGTAATCCCACTGACTTGGTGCAACTGCAGAGGGGAAGAAACAAACAGAGCTTAGATCAACCACTCTGGGAACAATGTGGAAAATGTACTGGCCTAAGTGCCAGAGATGATGGTACACATTTAGCCAATAGTACCTACAGTAAAGAAGAGGGAAAAGATTTGAGAAATGACTTAGAACACATTAATAGAGAAGGCTGGAAGTTCGGAGAATCCTTGAGAAACAGCAGACTTTCATTTGGCTGGAATAGTGGTACCAAGAACTGAGTTGAAAAATACAGGAGAGACCAAGATTTAGAAAAAAAGAACACAAATTTTAGTTCAGACATGCTGACTTTACAGTACTTGTGGTCTAATATTTTACTTACATATAATGTGCACTATTTTCTATAAAATTTCTCATAGATTAAAAGAAAAATTATAATATAAATATACAGTAAGAGAGCTATGCATACTAATTAAAATAGAAGCCAGGTACTATGGCAAAATGCCTACAATTCCAACTACCTGGGAGGCCCAAGCAGGAGGACTGCAAGTTCGAAGCCAGCCTGGGCAACTTAGCAAGACCCGTCTCACAATAAAAAATAGAAAGGGCTGAGGATGCAGTTCTGGTAGATCACCCCTGGGTTCAATCCCCAGCACTACACACACACACACACACACACAGACATAGTTGATTATAAATATATTAACACATACACTGTAATACTCGTTTTTTTTTTTTCTGGAGTATGGTTACCAGATTTGGCAAATCAAAATGCAGCATGCCCAGTTTCAGATAAACAACAAGTATTTTTTTAAGTATGTCCAGACTTACTTTTTAGGGGCTGAATTGGGGTAGGTTTCTTTTTTTTAAAACCTTTTCTAAATTGAACATTTATTAACTTGTATTTCTGACATTTATAAACCAAAGTAAACATGCACACATACTCTGCTCTCTCCAACGGGGCTGGCTGGTAGAGGAGAGAGCACTCTATCAAGAACTTGGAGCTAATAAGACCAAATTCTATATGGCATTCCAGTGCCAACCCTCCCCCAACCACAACACCTGAACCAGTAACCCCCTCTCTTAAAACAGAGGTGCACTGATTTTCTGAGATTCTTGTGTCCCTATTGTTGTGCTGGCTAGTGCTATTATTGTTGCAACCATTTACTATTGAACACAATGATATAATACTTATTTAATTTGATCACAATTTTGTGAGGTAGGCATTTGTGTTTTATAAAATGCAGCTTGAAGATATTAAGTAACTTGCCTGGAGCCATACTCGGGGATTAAAATCCAAGTTGATTAAGTCTTTGTCCATGTTCTTCACTACCACATTAAACATCTCTTTCAAATCTAAAAATCTAGTGGCAACAATTCATATAATTGTGGGTCCTAGGGGTTTTTTTTTAATAGTTTTTAGTTACATGAAATTAATTTTTTTCTTCTAAGTTTAAATGTGGTCTCAAATAATCTATTTTCTTCACTTGACTTACTGTCCAATTCCTATGCCAGAAGAACACCTTTTTCTCTTCCTTTTCTTTTCCTTCCCTCCTTCCTTCTTCTTTTTTTTGTTTTTTTTTGGCTGCCAGCTTGCAATATCCTTAATATTAGGTGCTCAGTGTAGTAATCCCATGCTGATCTTAGTGGATTAGTGGATTCATTGTTTAAAAATTCTAGCATAAGGGAAATCTCATAAAATAAGGAGTTGGGGAAATTTTTAAAAAGCATTAAATAAAAGTTTTAGAGTGCACAGGCCTGCAAAAAGAATTAATTCTTTGGCATTAAAAACTTGTTGTAGGGCTGGTGGTCCTAGCTCAGCGCTTGTCTAGTATGTGTGAGGCACTGGGTTCCATTCTCAGCACCACATATAAATAAATAAATAAATATCCATTGACAATTTCATTTTATTTATTTATTTTTTGCGGTGCTGGGGAATATTTATTTATTTATTTATTTATTTATTTATTTATTTATTTATTTTTTCCGGTGCTGGGGATCAAACCCAGGGCCTTGTGTATGCAAGGCAAGCACCATTGACAATTTTAAAAAATAAAAATATAAAAACTTTTTCTTTAGAACTGTGCATGATGGTACTTGCCGGAAGTCCCAGCAATTTGGAAGGCTGAGGCAGGAGGATTGCAAATTCAAAGCCAGTCTCAGCAACTTAGTGAGACCCTGTCCCAAAGCAGATGGCTCAATGGTTAGGCACCCTTTGGCTCAATCCCCAGTACCAAAATGAACAACAACAACAAAACACTTGATCTTCAGGATAATCAGCCATTTCCCTGGACCACTTTCAGTTGTTTCAAGAAACACTGTTGGAGTGATGTAAGCCGGTAGGCCTTCCTATAACTTCCATGTTATGCAGATTACATGGAATTTTATGTTCCCTTTCATTGGTACAATAATAACAAACTTTAACATCATCTTTGATTTCTGAATGGGTAAAATATTCACAAAGTTCAAAATTCAAAAGATACCTTAGAGTAAAAAATTTCCCTAGCATTCCTGGCCCCAAACCGTCGGTTACCCTGCCCAGAGGTAAACAACACTATTAATTTCTTATGTATTACCCCAGAAACAATTTTTGCATATATAAATGCATTTATACATCTTCTCCATTCCCATTTTTAACATAAATGCTAATACTACACAGTTTTTCCTTTTCTTTCTTTTTTTGTGGTGCTGGGGCTCAAACCCAGGGCCTCACATACACTAGTAAAGTGCTGTCTACTGAGTCCCACTGCAGCCCTATGTATTATTTTTTTTTAACTGTCTTTTATCTTGGAGACTGTCCCATATTCATACATAAAGAGCATCACTGTTTTCTTAAGGTTGCATAGTATTCCGTTGCACCAAAGACTAAGACTAAGTGGTTTCAATTTTTCCTATCAGACACAATGGTTCAATGAATAAAACTTGAATACAATCATACAATTGCATACAATTTTAAGTTTATCTATATGCTATCTCCCTAAAAACTTCAGCTGGCAGAACTTCCCTTTGCAGAGAAGGTAAATTTATATTTCCATAACAGTGAATAGAAAGGTCTCCTTCCCTATAAAGTGTTACCGAAGTTCTGATGCTGGACAATATGACAAGTGAAAATAATACCTCAGTGTAGTTTTAATGGGCATTTCCCATGTTATAAGTGAGAGTGGGCTTTCATGTTTAAGAGCTATTGTTTTCTTTGATACAGACAGGCTTATTCAAATTCTTTGTCTAATTTCCACTGTATAACTGTCTAATTTCCACTGTATTTCCACTGTTCTTTTCCTTACTAATTAGCAGGGAAATTTGCTCTTTACTATGAAATTCAAATATTTCCCTCAGCTTGACATTCTTCTTTTGATTTTGCTTATGACAATTTTTTTGGGGGGGTGCTGAGGATGGAAACCATGGCCTCATATTATGTCAGATAAGTGCTCTATCAGAGCTATGTCTGTAGCCTTGCATACAATCATTTTTTTCCATGCAGAAATTCTTTTATGTTAAATATCAATTTGTCTAACTTTTATAGCCTTTTCATAATGGAAAAGCTTTTTTTGCTTTTAAGAAAAAAATTCCTGGTTTCTTCATGAACTTTTATGGTTTTGTTTGTTTGTTGGTTGGTGCTGGGGTATTGAACCCAGGAGGAGTGCTTTACCACTGAGCTATATCCACAGCCCTTATTTTTTGAGACAATTGCTAAGTCGCCCAGGCTGGCCTAAAACCATGAACCTCTTGCCTAGCCTCCAAAGTAGCTGGAATTACAGGTGTGTGCCACTACTGCCAACTGGTTTCATTTTTTTCATTTATAATTATAATACACCTGAATTTATTCTGATACATGGTAAGAGGTTTATATTCAACTATATTTTATTCCAGATGCTATACAGTTAAATAGTACCCTGTGCTTTTATTCATTCTTGTTTAATGTGTGTCTGTGTGGGTTTGGAGCTGGGGACTGAACGAAGGGCATGCATGCTAAATACATACCAGGGAGCTATATGCCGAGTCCTGTGTAACTTTTGAAAAAAATGATCTTTTCACAAATTATGGTGCTACTCTGTAAGATTCTGGGAGTCTGTTTTTTTGCCATATCATAATAAAAGAGCAGAGTACATTTTTCTATATACTTTCTATATATGTTTTAGAGTAACAACCAACTGGTCTGTAGATGAATGAAGCAAATTACTGTTATCTCTGGAATGAATGATGAAATCCATGGACTAGATGGAAAATTACATGTATATAAAGAGATTCAGATTTTAAAACTCTGACATAGAAGTTTTGAAAATATTTAAAAACTGAATCATAAAAAACATGATACCCAAACTAGATCTAGCAGAATTGCACAGTTTGTAAACATGAAGTTTACAGACACTGTATGTAATTTATAAATACTATATTATAATATATCAAACTATTTTGTGATATCTCTGGCAATGTTTAAACAAAGAAAATTCCAAAATATTGATATCAAGTCTATGAAAAATCAAAAGCACAAACTGCAAACACTGGATGATTTCTGTTAAAATGTGACATCCATTCAGATGTCTCACCCCGCCTAAAACATGGAAAAGTTCCTTTGAAGTCCATGGAATACAGTTATAATACAAATAAGATGTATAAGGCTCCTAAAAATTTTGAAATACTTATAACAAGGTACAATCTAATGAGATAAAGTGTGTTATTGCAAATAAAGAGAGAAGTCATAAAAATTTGTTAAAAGAAGGAATAAACAGTCACCTTCATGTGACTAAACTGACCATAAAAATTTTCAAAAATCAATTTTACAAATTTTTCAAGTCAATTTTAGTAGAGTTATTTGATAGCAAATAAGGAAGATACTTTAAAAGTTCACTTATTATTTCCATTTACTATGTAGAAATCAATGATTACCAAAAGACACTGATATTATTATTGACAGAGGTATGTATGAAAGGAGCCAGGTGTGGCAGCACACACCTGAAAACCAGCAGCTCAGGAGGCAGAGGCTGGAGGATTTAGAGTTCAAAGCCAGCCTCAGCAACTTATTGAGGTGCTAAGCAACTCAGTGAGATCCTGTCACTAAATAAACACAAAAGGGTTGGGGATGTGGTTCATTGGTTAAGTGCCCCTGAGTTTAATCGCCAGTACCAAAAATAAATAAATAAATAAATAAATAAATATGTATGAAAGGTTTATCAGGTTAGATAAATGAATAAATATAACACTGGAAGTCCTTACATCTCATAAGAATAGTTTGCTTTGCATTTATTTGCAATTCTGGACATTCCAAATAAATATGTTAAAACTGACTAGTAAATAATAAAACAACTACCACTTTTTGAGATTATTTATCAGGCACATAATAGCATTAGGCCTTATGTTACTTAATTTAACCCCTATTACTCCCACAAAATGCATACTATTATTTTCCCAATTTAAAATGAGGGAAAGTCACATAACTAAAAACTAAGTCATATCACTGGTCTTCTTACAGCTTTACCCCTAAGCACTATGTTATACTTCATAATAAATGTAGCTTAAAAAAATATGCCAGATCATGAGGAACTTGACATTGCTCAATGAAATGATGAAGACAAAACAATATTTATTTTTTAAACCAAAATTATTCCCTTGAAAGCCAGTAATCTCATTTCAATTTTACTTTTTATTATAAATTCAATTGTGTTAAACCTTAACTGTATAAAAGAAGAGTTAGGATCTCCTCTTAAATTATGTAAGAATTAAGCCAGAATATAAATACCTAAAATCTTTCCTGCTATTCAAAAACACATGTACTACAGGAAAATTCAGGGAAAATCTGGGGTTCAGCAGATTCATATACTATAGTATACATTATTTTATATAAAATTTTAAAAACTGTCTTAAGATATTATAATAAATTTAATTTCTAAAACATTATTTATGATGCTGAGGTATGTGGCAGAAGTTAACATTTCTCATTTCATTTTATTTTATTTTTCTGTGGAACTAGGGATTGAACCTTGGGCCTCGTACTTGCTAAAGCAAGCATTTTACCACTGAGCTGCATTCCTAGTTCTTTGATTTTATTTTAAGACAGGGTCTCACTAAGTTCCCCAGGCTGGCCTCAACTTGTGAGCCTCCTGCCTCAGCCTCCAGAGTAGCCTGGATTTATAGATACATGCCATCACACCTGGTCACAAGTTAATTTTTTAAAACCTCAACTGAACATTATAAAACTACTGACTCCATGAATGTCCAAGATTCCCTGCTGATTCTGCTTATAAAACAGAACATATAAAAGCATATATAAATATCTGTGTGCAATACAGCCTGTGAGTATTGCTTTGACTTGTCTAAGTGGGATCAAGTCTCTTCTTACTTTTCGCCTTTCAGGTCCACCAAATGCAACATGTCTTGCTTCTTCCACAGTCTCACACACAAGGCCATTTCCACACACAAACTGAATCACCTTCTTCAGCTGAGGAAACTGAGTCTTTATGACATCAATCACCATTTTACAGCCTTTGATCTCTCTCAGTCTTTCATTGATTGGCTTGATCTGAAAGGTTTAAAAAATACTTTATATACTAGTCATAGTAAAATAAAAGTCAAATGTTCATTTCTTTCTCACAAAACATACAGAAGCATTACAGCAAACTGTTAACGGTATGCAGTTATATGTGATAAAAGTTTTACAAGAACACAATAAACTACATCCCATATTGTCTCATCTAGTATCTTTTAAAAATACAAGAACTTCACCAAAAGCCAGAAGTTATATGTAATTTCTATATTCAATTCTGTCGCTAAGTAGTTGGGACATAACACTGCATACAAAATGTTTCATGCTCTCTAAATCTTAAAATCTAGTACAAAACAATATCCATTTTGGTATCTTTCAACAGAGTAGCACAACACTAGGGACTTAAAAAACCACATAAGGCTTGGATGATCAGGAAATCCTTCAGATCTTCTTATACATGACTTTCAGGCTTGGCCTCTGAGTATCTGCAGTGTATTACTGGAAACATTGTTTTTGTTAAATAGAACAAAGCAAAACCTTACATACAAATACCTTTTTGTTCTATGTTATGTAGACACACACATTTTGGAAACACATGTATTTATGCATATATAAACATACATTAGGAATATATATTTAAACAAACTGCATGGAAAAGCCATCTAAAGTAGTACTATTAAAAAATTGGGCAATGAGAGGATAGAAGTATTACCTTTATATTTCATAAACCTTATATAAGATTTTTAAAAAATCAGTTTTAAAAAATTTCAAGTGAGGAGTAAGTAAAACAGGATTTTAAAAGGGTAAGTAGTTTTAGTTAGCAGAGTGGAAAAAGTGCAGCAGCAGTACAGGCAGGTCTGGCCCCGAGAACCATCAGTGAGTGTTTGCTGCACCCCTACTTGGTGCAGGGACTGTACCAGGCACTTTAAACGTAATGATGGCTTGCAATCATCCAATAAGGTGAGGACTTATTACTCCACAGATGAAACTGAAACTTAGAAATTTTGGAAGAAGATTCGGAGAGCTATTTTGGAGTAGGGTTGAGACTCAGTCTCAGGGTAGTCCAACTCTAGGGCATGTGCTCTTAACCACATTGCCCTTGGCCTGCAGTTCAGTCTTCAGGGCTGGACCAAACTGAATATTTTCCTTAGTGGGCAATGAAAAAAATCACTGAAGGGCATCATTCATATTTGCTCAGGAATTTGAATTCTGGATATGCTGAGACATCTATCTCAATACACACCTCAAGTCTCAAAACTCAGCCTCCTCTGCTAGAGCTGAGATACTAGGTCAAATATTTACAACAGGCTGAGTCATTTGACTAACAGACTACATGTCTTATTCATTTCCCATACCCTGCTCTAGAACAAAATACACTGTTGGCTAGTAGGCAGAGTGGTACATTCTAGAACAATGGAATTAGATATCAAGGTGGATTTATGGCAAAAATAGATCAGGAGAAATGATGGGATATCAAGACAGCAGCCACTTGGTATTATTCTTCATTTGTCAATACAGTTACACCAACTGTTTGAATGACTGGCTAAGTGGCATCCAAGATACTGTTCCCCCCCCCATAGATACCATAGTTTTAGGCAATAAAGATATGCTTTAACAGATGAGATCTGATCACTATTTGATACTAAGTATTACAACTTTCTTACATCAAGATAATCTAGAGCAAGAAATGTCTCAGGTTCGGCTCTTTCCTCCTTCAGAAATCGAATACAATCTCTTGCTACCTTTTCAGAGACTACAACAATGGCAACCATGTACCGGCCAAAAAGCTTAGTCACAGCCAGCTGGTATTTCTTATGAATAGGATGACACAGGTCAAGCAGCCTTCCAAACTTAGCAGGTTCCATAAAAGGAGAGAATAACAAATATGTTAGTGAGGAACATATAATCATTGATTTCTAATGTAACAAAGAAACAGATAAAACTAACTTTATAAAATCATACATATAATAATGGAGTCTCATTAAAATGGACTTAAGTTTCATCATGAAATGCCCATTTAGGTGTGTCATACTTCATTTAAGAGTAGTGAAGAGGGACTAGCCTTACCAAAGTATTACAATATTTTATAGAAGTACAGTAATTAAATAATATTAATTTAAATATTCCCTTATTTATTAGATAAGAATCTGAAGAGCACCTACAATGTGAAGGGACTGAGCAAGACATTACTGAACAAAAGATATTC
Organism: Sciurus vulgaris; assembly: GCF_902686455.1. NCBI lineage: Eukaryota > Metazoa > Chordata > Mammalia > Rodentia > Sciuridae > Sciurus > Sciurus vulgaris. The sequence goes on from NC_136465.1 coordinate 177,105,515, forward strand.
CCCAACCTCATAAAATTTTTAGTCTACAAAGGAAGAAAGACATTAAAGAGCATTACATGAACGTACAAAACAGAGCTGGACAGTAACAGAGAGTGTTCTGAGGGTACATCACAGGGATCATGTTGGCCCAAGAGGTTAGGGAAGGCTTTCTACAAAAAATTTCTTCTTGCAGCAGCTGACAACTGGGGTGCAGGCACACATTAGAGTATCTTTACGTTTAATTTTATGTCTTTGGACTCTTCCACTTTTGGTTCTCCCTCAGGCATACCAATTTCCTCATGAGAGATCATCACTCTTTCATATTTATTCTCTCTGCTTTAATTGTTTAAATACCTTTGTTTTACTGCTCTGTTCCCCTTTTTCCTCAAGTCCTTCAAGTTAATTTTTCAGATGTATAATCTGTTCCTTTCCACTACTAACTTATTTACTAGTATTCCTTCAACTTCTAATTTTTCATCTGAGTATTTAGTAACAATGTTTGATCTTGATTTTTCTTAGCTCTACCTTTTTTTTTCCATTTTATTGTTTTAGCTCACATTTGAATACTGTCCACAGCACAAAACACTTATGGGAGGCTGGGGTTGTGGCTCAGTGGTAAAGTGCTTGCCTAGCATGCATGAGGCACAGGGTTCGAATCTCAGCACCACATATAAATAAATAAAATAAAAGATCCATCAACACCTAAAAAATATTCAAAAAGAAACACTTATGGGGAATTTTGTTTTATAATATGTAACTATGTAGACAAGGCTCTTTGGCTTCTAAATATTTTCAAATTGTTTTTTTCTCTTTTGAATACTTGCCTATAGCTGCCATGGTGATCCTTTCTACCTTGCTTTGTGTAATGTGGGCAGTTCTATCCAGACCTCTCTGCAGCAAATGGATAACTTCTAGACTCCTTTCCCACAGAACTGAGATGCCATCTCCTCTGGGCAGCAAGTAACCACTTCCTGTCCTAATCACTTCCCTATCACTGAAGGACTTGGAGGGCAGGGGCACATGTGAGCTCTCAGTCAATGCTTTGTAAGAACACACTTTACTTACCTATTTCTGCTCACTCTTCTGAGTTTTAAATTAGTATCCTTCTCCCTTGGGGTAGGAAGACAAACCTCATTTTGGGGAAAGGGATTTTAAAAGGTCTCTCAACTTAATGAGAAGCCCCAAAGTCTTTATTTCCATCAGAGAGCATTAGGTTTACACTCTCTGATTCAGTTTGTAAATCTAACTCCCTCCAGTTAGAAGGGGAAAAGGAAACAAATACATGCATTTGCTTCTTGCTAAATTAACAGGTATTGGGTGGGTGAGATTTCTCAGAAATTAGTCAATTCATCAATTTGGCTTCTGCAGAGTTTGGAGCAAGCAATGGTATACTACAGTCTTTTTTATTCACCATTTTTTAAAAATTCATGGCATTAGGTTGTTGGCTGTTTTGAGTGTTTTCCTTAAACTAGTTTTTGTTATTTATTTATTTTTTACAAATTGAGGGAATGAGATTCTGTGACATAGCTTTATAATACCTATCATCATCCAAAAGTCAAAGACAACATGTAAGAGTCAGAAAATCAAAAAAGATGAGGTAAAGGAGAAGATAGGTGTCCAGAGAGACAGGAAGCAAACCGTGAGAGTGGTACCCTGGAAGCCAACTGTAGGTGTTCTGAAATAAGAGCAATGATTAACAATGCCAAATGCTGAAAACAGGCCATCACAAAATAAGCAGGCAAGGGTACACTGATGTTAATGACAAGAGTCAGATGCCAGACTCCTGAAACTAAAGGAAATGATGCTGTGAGACTAACACTCCAAACGAGAGGTGACATCATTGTATTTTGAGCAATGAAATACACTTAGCAATACTAGAGTAGTTGTAAAATAAACAATGCAAATGATGACTACTAAAGATTTATTTTTAAAAACAAACTGTGAAGAACATGAGTTTGCTTCATGGCCATATGTGGGATACTGGCCATATGTGTGTTTGTGGGTACTGTGTTCGAGTAAATGCTCCCCCTAAGTCACTTATCTGTAGACATGAACTGGAAGTTATTCACATCTCACCCTAATTATTTACTGTGATGCTTAAATAGAGTCAAACACAAAGTTAAATAATTTTGCTTCATAATAATGATAATATTTCTAATGCCAAATAAGAATATTTTCACCAAACGAGAGCACTCTGCCATGTTTTAATTAACTATGCATTCTAATTACCACAGAATCTGGATAGAGTCTCTTAAGGTGTTCCAGAACTTCTGCTCTCTTTTGCTGACGTCTTCCTTCATGGTTATCAATTCCAGCGTTCTGCAACTCACTTCTAATAAGATTGAGCTCTTCATTAACTTCAGACATCCTTGATTTTGTCTTTCTGATTTCATCCACAAGGCTTTCCTCTTGCTGTTTTTTCTCTTTTAGGCAATCCCTGCATTATAGCAAAAAGAAAAACCAGGTGCAACACACTCTTCTTTGCCACTGCAGAAGAATATGGTAGTGCTCTATCAATTTTTAAAGGATAAAAATTACGTCTAACATCAAACATGGACAAAAGAGCCTTTGATCATTCTTTGTTGATTCAAAAACATATTTCTGGATATGGAAAAAGTAAGAACAGCTTACTATATCCAGAACAATCTTTATGAACTTACTAACCATCATTATGAGCTTACCAATTAAAAAGAAATCTTCAGTGACATAATATGTAGGTTGTATTAGAACTCATAACCTAACTGGGGAATTTAAGTTCCACCACTGTTAAACATTTATACTTTCAAAATTTATGCATTTTACTTATTATGTGGTTACGTATAATCTTTAACAATCGATAAAGAAATGAAAAACAATGGAATGAAAATATATTGATATACAGCTGGCATTCATTTGATGCACAGAGATATATACAGGATCCCTGAGATAGAAAAAAGCTGCAAGGATGTTTTCTCTCAACCTACATGCATGTCTTTGTATACTCCTCCAACTTCTCTATTCGTTTTTTATGATCTTCTATTTGTTCTTTTATTTGTTTTAGATTTCCCTAAAATAGGAAATGAAACCTGAAATCAATTATAGCAATTCCAAACCAATAAAATCACATTCCTTCAACTTACTATGTCATAATTTGTTATAAATTATATCAAATATATGAAAGTGTTTATGACAGTAAATTTTAATTTTGAAAAGGAAGTGTGATAGAGAGCTTTGAAGCCACACATATCTAGGTTCAAATCCTGATTCTTCCATTTGCTAAATATTAGATCTCCAGTGATTTTGCTCTAGTAAATTCAAACTCCAAGAGGACTATTTTCAAATACCTATGAATCTCCTCCTATCTGTCCTTCAAACCAATTCAATCAGTAAATATTTATTCTCTGGATACCATGTGGTAGCAACTAGAGAACGATAATGAATAGGATAGTCTCTGCCCTCAAGGACTAATGTCTGGTGGGAAAAACAGACAATTATGTAAATAATTACAGTAGAGGTTTAGTGTCACAATAACATAGGAACCTGTAGGGCAACAAATAGGTGTAGTGGAGGATTCCCCAAAGCCTTTCTCTATTTGTCCTTTATCATTAAATCCAAATCCTGGAGTACAAGGCTCCCTTTGCGTAAGGAGGGAGTGTACTAAGATGTTATGGATGCCAAAACTCCAGATACTACTGAATTCTATACATACCATTTTTTCCTATAATAATGCATAAATTAGACATGGTAAGAGATTAATACAATAAATAATAAAATAGAACAATTATAACTATAGTACAATAAAAGTTATTTAAAACTTATGAGTTATTTCTGGAATTTCATGGTTTTGGACAATGGCAGACCATGGATAACTGAAACCATAAGAAGTGAAACTGGACAGAGGGAGCATCATAGTCCCCAGCTGGCTTCATGTCTGGGAAGTGACCAGAGTAAAGGCTGAGAGACAGGTGTTCCAGTTGACCGAACTTGGTACATGAAAGGGTTACAATGGACATAATTATGTATCCTGCCTTTAAGAAGCTTCCAATTTGATAGAGCTGAACTAATTACCTATAATTTTTGTACAATCTGATAATAGCCCTTAGTTGCAGATTAAGAGCAACGAGTAATTATAAAAAGAAGACATCATATGTGTTTTTTATTCTGTAGTAAGGTAGGGAGAAAAGGAGGGCTAGTGAAGGTTTGGTGGTGTGGGTAACTATGGAATCTAACTTGAACAGATGAGTAGGTTATCTCAAAAAGAAATCAACATACACAGAGGCAAAAATGTGCAATGTGTATTTTCAGAAACCAGTGTATAATTTTATAATGAGATGTAAATTATACAATTATACAAAAGCTCTTCCTTACACAAACATGCTCTTCTACTGGTTCTTCTACTCACAGTACTGTCACACGAACTTTGCATATTTGTATTTTCATCTGCCAGATCATAAAAATACATTGTAGTGGAAGAGTTAGGGATACACTGTAGAATAAAGTGTTGAAAGCAAATCCCAGTTCCTGCAACTTACTAGCTCAGTCATATAACTTAACCATCACGTGCTTTTGTTGTAGGTGCTTCGATGCAACAGATAAAAATCTACATCCTGTGGAATTCACCTTCTAAGGGTGAAGAAAGGCAAATAAAGCAAGTAAAGGCAATACTGTTAGGAGATTAATGCCATGGGATAGACAAGCAGGGAAAGGAGAGAACAGTGGGAATGACACCCTAAAGGTAACATTTGAGCAAAGGCTTGCAAGAGCAAGGGAGTTGAAAATGAAGAAATGTAGGAAAGCATAATCCAGAGGAAAAAAATGAGCAATGCAAGGGCCCTCAAGCAGAAACATGTCTGAAATGTTCCAGGAGGCCAGGACTACCAGATCACAGAGCAGGAGGAAAAAATAAGAAGAGAAAAATGGGGGTAAGAGGGGAAAGCAGATCATGTACGTCCACATAAGCCATATAAGGGCTTTGATGTAACGACTACCGTGGAGAGATCTGGGTGGGAGGACTAGAAGTTCAGTTTGGGATCTAAGGTTGAGATGTCTATTCAATATCCAAATGGAGATGCTGAGCAATCAGCTGGATATACAGAAGAGTGGAGGTCTGAGCAGGTGATGAAAATTTTCGGTGTGGTACTTAAAGCTGGGTGACACTGGGCATAGTAGCACACACCTGTAAACCCAGGAGCTTGGGAGGCTGAAGCAGGAGGATTGCAAGTTCAAGGCCAGCATCAGCAACTAACTGAGGCCCTAAGCAACTTTGTGAGATCCTTTCTTAAAATAAAAAATTTTAAAAGGGCTGGGGACATAGCCTCTGGGTTCAAGCCCCAGTAAACCCCCCATGACCAAAACAAACAAACAAACAAACAAACAAAATCTGTGTGATGACAGATCTAGAAGACAGTGAGTACAGGCAAGAGGAAAAACAAGGATGGAAATTTAATAATACTAACATATACCTTGTAAGGTAAATAAATTGGGTTTACGGCTGTGCTTGGTACATGGTATATTCAGATACACACTACATTATAGTATCAGGATGGCCCAGAGACTCTATATATGTAATGAATTGTTATTTTTGTTGATGTACCACAGTAATAATTTTATGACCCAATTTTCTGTCTTTATAAAGAGGATCATTGGGGATGGGGAGGTAGCTCAGTTGGTAGAGTGCTTGCCTTGCAAGCATGAGGCCCTGGGTTCGATCCCCAACACCACAAAAAAAAAAAAGAGGATCATGAAGAATCTATTCAATCTGCTCATCACCATGAGGAAGATGTACCTATCCATATTTTACCAGTGAAAAATCAACCCAGGGGATTAATAACTCAGTTATTTATTGAGATAACACACATTAAATAAAGAACAAGATCAGCTGGAAGCCAACAATGCCTTATGCTGAGGTAGGACACAATAATGCTGTCTTGATAGTTACTCCTGATATAGAATAACTAGTTTTTCTTGGGTTATTGTCATCCTTTGAATCCATGGGGGAATGGTTCCAGAATCTACTCTGGTTACCATAATCTGGAGATAAAAGTCTCTTATATAAGATAACACAGTATTTGCATACAATCTGCATATCTCCTCCTGTAAACATTAAATCCTCTCAAGAATATTTATAATATCTAATACAGCATAAATATTATGTAAATAGCTCTTATCATATACTGTTTATGGAATAATAACCCCCAAATCTGTTAATGTTCAGTAAACACACATCTTTTCCTCAAATATTTTCAATCCTCAGTTGGCTGAACCCATGAATGTGGAACCCACAGATATGGAGGGCCAAATGTATTGATCCTTAATGCTTTCAAACAAATCTACATTTATCTCTATTATTCTACTTATTTTGTCCCTACATCTATCCTTCCCTAAAACCCCCTGGATTAAAATACACATAAGAAGAACAGAGACTGTATCTTCTGACCATGCCCATCACTCCACAGATGCAAAGAAACGCTTACTGAATACATGAATGACAGCACTGTCTATTCTTTTTTTAAAATATTGTTTTAGATGTTGATAGACTTTTATTCTATTCATTTATTCATATGTGGTGCTGAGAATTGAACCCAGTGCCCCACACATGCCAGGCAAGTGCTCAACCTGAGCCAAAACCCCAGCCCCTGTCTACTCTTATTTTAACCATAAAAGAGCACCTAAATAATAACACTAAGCAACACAACAGATAATCCAGATGGCTTCACCCCAACCCCCATGCTAGGGATTGAATTTAAGGGCCCACCCTCTCAGAATTTTAAAAATTACTTATGTTTGATCTAAATTCATTTACATGTTGAAGAGTGAAGGAAATAAAATTTCATTTAGAATAATTCTAAATCATTACTGCAAAGCCCACGAGTACCTGAACTTCTCCATGCCTCCTCTTTTCAAAAGCCAGTCTTTCTTTCTCTGCCTTCTGCTCCCACTGCAGTTTTTCCAGTTGCTGAGTCATTATAGCTACTTTCTTTCTTACTTGTTCCTTGAGTTCCTTATAACGATCCAGCTGTAAAACAGCATTGAAACATTCCAACTCACTTAAAGCATGAGAAAATTCTTTGTATGACATCCTGTACTACCAGGTAATTAAGCTATCAGAAAGTTTTATATAAATTAGATCATAATTCTCCAGGTAAAACATGTAAACATAATATAAAAGCCTCCACACTCTTTAGAGCAACAAAATATTCAAAACAAACTCATTATATAATAAAGTTTCTGCCAGAAAATCTTAAAGGGATCTAGAGAAAAATTATACATCTTTTCTACTGATATAGTCACAATTACTGTATATATATATATATAGTGATGTTGATTATCATAAAAATTAATGGAAGAGATAAATGCTAAGAATTTGGTTGAGAGACTGTTGGAAAACTCCATTATGTACTTTTGGATATTTGGTCCTGGTTGACTATTGTTAAATCTTGCCTACTGTACTGTTAGATATTAATTCATCACTTAACATTTTAAATCACCTTAAGTAATAAGTTTCCCTCCTGAAAATTAAATCCCTTTAAAACCACATCTCTTATCTTTTAAGTTTTTATATAACAGAAAATAGTTTTACCTTAAAATAACTGAATTATCTAACTTTTATTATAAAATTATACCAGGTAACCTCATTTTCTAGGACTTCAATAAATTCACACCACCATCTAATCACATAAAGAGAAAATAGTTTAAAGACCAAATTTAGATTCCATATATAGATGAAAATTTTAAATCTCATAATTTACATTCCAAGGATAATCTCTTAAAATATGAGGTTATCCTTTAATGACTTCTAATTTAAAAAAGAAACAAGATTTAAAAAGATCTCCTCTGTTGACTTTTTCACCTGACTAGCTTCCAGTTCAATGTCTCGCCCTTTATGTAAGATTTCTTCCTCAATCTGCTTTTCAAAATTTCTCCAAGCACTATCTAAATCAACCAGTTCTGTCTCTAGGGATCTTATGTCATCTTCCTGTTTGGAACACTGTCTTTCACTGTCCTTTATTGATTTCTTAGACACATCCAATTTCTTGAGGTGGTGAGAGGTGTTTTCTTTGGCTTTAATGTACTGAGGCCTCTTCTGATTTAAAAGTGCTTCAAGAGACCTTAAAGGGAAAAAGAAAGTTTGCTTTAAAAAAAAATAATTTTTTTTATATATAAAGGGAATTTCTTTTGATAAGTCACATTCAAAACTAAACTCTAAAATTTAAATTTCAGAGACTTAAGCAGATCAGTGGTTGTCAGAGATTGGGCAAGGTCAGAAGCATGGGCATTTTTAGAGTGGGTAAATAATGCATCCACCAAAAACTATTGAACTTACAGCACCAAGAATGAACCTTAACGTGAACAAATTTTTAAAAAATCACTTGGGAGACCGAGGGATACTAGATGAAATATAGAACACAACAAAAGAATCTAACAAATACAGGAAACACGTGTATTGAAAGAGTGGGAGAAAAAAGTAGGGGTCTAAATAACTTTGGAGTCTGTAAGAAAACTAGAAGGTTACACAAGTACTACACGTTGTTATAAAACTGCTTCCACCAGGGTAGGGTTAGTCCTTCAGATACTGCTGCCCATGATCACTGGAAACAAACAAATGGATGGCTAATAGTGGAAGTCAATTTTTCTCACTGTTGAAAGGGAAGTGATAGATAGCTATAAGGAAGAATGATCCATGTGGTAATAGATTACAGTTGGGAAGTATCAGTATAAATTCATGTTTATTTTAATACAGATACAGGCTGTTATATGTGGAAGTATTTACAGAAGTGTGAATATATAAAAGTTAGTATACATACATACATTCCCTAATTCTGTTAGCTGAGAAAGCCTAGAAGCAAAGACACCTCAGGAGCAACAAACACAACTAGCATGCACATGTTGGTTCTAGTAGCATTCTCAAAAAAAAGAAGCCAGGACTCTGGAGAAATGACTGGTTCTAGGCCCAGGGCAGGCTCAGACCTGCTGGGCAGACTAATGCTAGGTCTGGTTCATATAGAACAAGTCTGGTGCATACTGTACTGCCAGAAAGTGAAGGAGTGCACCCCAAACACCAAAAAACAATCACGATTACGAGGATATGTCGAATGGACACAGGAACCAACTCAAAGAGTTCTCAATTGCCACAGCTGGATCTAGGTAAAAATAAATAATATAGGATTGGATTATTAACTCCAGATGTAAAATATCTCTAAATCCATATGGATCTAAATAATTGAATAAATAGGAGATGAATCTCCTGTGCAGAATTCCAAATAAATTATGCAGATAATCTGCCCTTAAGTGTGGGCCATGCACAGTGACCTCCTTCCAAAGATTACAATAATGTTGAAAGGCAGGGGAGTTGGAAGGGGAATAACTACATAATGGAGATAGCTGACAAGTACTATCTTGAACAGGTGATGAAGGTCAACATGAACAGTGATGTCATGTTGATATTATGATACAGGATATATGTCATGGAACATATGTTGATACCCTGATATAATGAGATGAGAATGGCATTTTACTTCTGTGGTCTTCCTCCCTAAAACCCATAATGCCAGTCTAGTTATTAGAAACTATTAGACAAATCCCAATTAAGGGACATTCTTCAAAAATTCTGGACAAATAATCAAAACTGTTAAGCTCATCAAAATCAAGATAAAGTGTGAGAAACTGTAGAGTCCAGAGAAGCCCAAGGAAACAACTAAATTTAATGTGATATTCTAGGTCAGAAAAAGGACATGGGGACTGGGGTTGTGGTTCAGTGGTAGAGCACCTGCCTAGCATGTGTGAGGCACTGGGTTCAATTCTCAGCACTGCATATAAATAAATGAATAAAATAAAGGTCTATCAACATCTAAAAAACTATTAAAAAAAAGAAAAAGGACGTGAAGCAAACACTAAGAAAATATGACTAGTATAAACTTTAATGAATAATAATGTGTCAAAATCGGTTTATTGATTCTGACAAATGTGGCACACAGCTGTAGGTGTTAATAAAAGGAGAAACTGCAAGAGGGAATGTGGGAACTTTCTATACTATCTTGATAATGTTTATGTAAATTAAAAGTATTTCAAAGTAAAAAAACTCATTTTAAAAAGTCAACTTTCAAAGTTGTCACATATCTTTATTTGCTCTATCAATCTACATAAAATGCAAACATTAATACCTATTTTTAAAAACTCACTTCAATTCTTTTTCTGTTTGTTGTAGTTGTCTAGTTAGCATTCCATGTTCCTTTTTCTTGGTTTTAACTATGTTTTCATGATGAGAAAGAGACTCTTTTATGACACTCAAATCCCTATTCACATGCTCTAACTTAGTGTTTAGAAAATGAATTTTTTTCTCATTATGATAAAGTTGAAAAAGCTGCAGCTGTATCTTGTTTATTTTCAGTTCTTCAAGGAGACTTTGGTAACGTTCTGCCTATAAAAACAGTATAATTCAACAGAAGTTAAAAAGAAGAATACTTAAGCTGACCTTTCATGAACCTATTACACCAACACTCAATGGCTAATGAATTTTCATTTATGTCATTAAGAAACAGTATTATTCCCAAAATTGCATTATTTGAAAAGGAGTTCTGTGTACATTTCTAAACCAGTAAATGATTTTGTATTCATGCCCTTAGTGTTATGGTGATAATAATAGTCAAGGAGCACCTGCCAATCTGGGTCCTCATTCTATTGTCTTGACCTGTGAGTATGGCAAATCCATCAACTTGTCAACTTCCATCAGCTTGATATTAGCTTCCTCAGTTGTAAACTAAAAGACTTCATGATTATAGGGTTCCGAGCAAGCAACTTTAAGTTAATGATTCCAGGTAAAATTACAGCAAGAAGTAATTTTTCTGCTGATAAAAACTAACAAGGCTATCACAGGTTTAGTTTTGTTTTGGGGTACTAGGGATTGAACCCAGGGGCATTATACCACTGAGCTACAACCCCAGCCAGCCCCTTTTGTTTTTTATTTTGAGATAAGGTCTTGCTAAGTTGCGTAGGCTGGCCTTAAACTTGTCTGTAATCCTTATGGCAGGAGGATTCCAACTCTGAGGACAGCCTGGACAACTCAGTGAAATCTTGTCTCAAAACAAAGTTAAAAAGAAGGGCTGGGGATATAGCTCAGTGGTAGAGCACTGTCTGAGCATGAATGAGACCCTGAGTTCAACCCCTAGTACCACTATTTAAAAAAAAAAAAAAAAAGTATCAGGCTTCATTTGTTTTATATTATAAGAGGAACATTCTTGGTATGCCAGGCCCATACCTAGCAATTTTAACAGAAAGCTTTCACACCCAACACTTACTTAACTGGATACATTTTCAGGACACCTTACCTCTTCTTTCTCTAATTTTGCATGCTTGCGCTCTGCAGCTACATTTTTTTTCTTATTAAAATTAAATTGTGCATCTTCTTCAGCTTTTTGTAACTTTCTTTTCTTTTCCTCATATTCTCCTATAAGCTCTCCTGAAGAGCTGATTTCCTCAAAAAATTGGGTTCTTTCTTTGGGTTTTTTCATGGAAATAGACTCTACAGTTCCCTATTAAAATGGCAGAGCACAATATGTAAAATACAGTGATGTCATTTGGAAACAATGAACCAAACCAACCACGGCAGCTACTTACCTGGAAAACTAGACAGTTCCGAGCTTTGACTATTATGCCTATCTTTTCCAACTCTGCTATGTAAGCAGAACGACTCACAGGGTTATCATCAAAATGAAATTCTGAGCATCCCCCTAAAATAGAAGAATAAAAGCTGCTACAAAATATTTTTCTTACTGAAAGGACCAGTCATGCAATAACTTACCTGTTTATAAATGCAAAGACCAAGCATCTATTACATACCAAGGAATATTTTATAATGACAAACAAATTAGACCAAAGTCTGATCTTAAGGAGCTTATATCCTAGTCAGGGATACAAACAAAAATGAGATATGCAAGTAAAATAAATAGTATGTGACCCAGTGGCTAACTGTGAAGAAGTAAGAGAGCTGGAAAGCAGATGGAAGCTTTTGTATGGGAAGCATTTCAATTTTAAATAGGGGAGGAAACAGAATTCTTAGATGAAAGTTTTAGAAGTTAAAGATCCAAAGAGGAGCTGGGGTTATGGCTCAGTGGTAGAGTGCTTGCCTGACATGTGAAGCACTGGGTTTGATCCTCAGTACCACATAAAAAAATAAATGAACAAAACAAAGGTATTGTGTCTGTCTGCAACTAAAAAAAAAAGTTTTATTTTAAAAAAAGATTAAAAAAAAAAATCCAAAGAAAGGCCAGGGGCAGTAGCATGGCCTGTACCCTCAGTTCATTGGGAGGCTAAGGCAGGAGGATCATTTGAGCCCAGAAGTTTGAGGCCAGCCCACCCGGACAACAACCCAGGTTATTTGTTTTGAAACCCTATCTCAAAAAACTAAACAGATTAACTAGCCAATGCATATGTCTAGGTGATAAAGTGGTAAAATATTCAATTACTCATTAAGGTACAAGTAAATAATAGGCATTTCTAGAACCTAAATTCAAGCTGTGACTGAATTTGGAGAAAGGTAATAAGACAGTATTTGCACATTAAAATTGTTGTAGTGAACCACAATAAAAACTACAACAACTGAAAACAATAAAATACATACCTATTTACAGAGGCTCTATAAAATCCTAGAATACAATAAAAAATGTATATAAATGACTATTTTTTGCTTATTCAGGGAACATGGGATTCATAAACAAATCATAAAGAACAAACTAAAACATTTTGCTCAAGTTGCTTTTTCATGATAGAGAAAAACTATCTATACAAACCAAAAACATGCAAACAATTAGCTTATCAATAATACAGATGAAGAACCTGAGGAAGAACTTTCACGACTTCTTACAGGTGGGCTCGCTCCTTTATCTTAACCAAATATCCAGATACAAAAATGCTGTTTGGCTGGGCAGAGTGGCACATGCCTGTAATCCCAGTGGTTCAGGAGGCTGAGGCAGGAGGATCCCCAGTTCAAAGCCAGTCTAAGCAAAACGGAGACACTAAGCAACTCAGTGAGACCCTGTCTCTAAATAATACAAAATAGAGGTGGGGATATGGCTCAGTGGTCAAGTGCCCCTGAGTTCAATCCCTGGTACCCATCCCTCAAAAAAAACAAAACAAAATGAAACGAAACAAAAAAGGCTGTTTGTCAGGAGATACCTGAATAAGTAAGCCTATCTGCTTAAGAAAGTCTTAGCGAAGAATAAAATAGGTTGTCATGTGCTTCTAAGGAAAAAAAGCCTCTAGCTCATGCTGCCAGTTGAACAGTCACACAGGAAAGTGGGCCCTTTGACTTGCTCCTCAAAAACCAAATGGCAAAGATACCTCGAATGATTCTTGCGAATGTCTTCTCTTCTCCACTTTCCTCCACATACACAATCTTTACACTTGCAGAAGAAGAAACTGGTTTTCCAATATGTGCTCCATGAATAAGTTCTTGAATATTTTTCACTCTTAAATTAGCTGTTTTCTCCCCCATTACAAAACTAAGTGCATCCATTACGTTAGATTTTCCTGGAAAAGAAAAGAGAGAAAGGTATTCAGTCTTTGGATAAGAAGCCTTGCCTGAGACCAAAGAAATCAGGTCTCCCAACCAAAGTGAAATATAGCCAAAACACATCTAAGTAGTTCTGTCTCCTTGAGATGCAAAATGTATGGCTGAGAAGTTCTAAGAAGATCAGTTGTTTCTTCCAAGCAGCTAAGGCAGAGCATTAAGAGGTCTAAGTTTAACAAAATAAAAGCATGGATCTAAATTCCAGCTCTTTCCCATTAGGTACTATTCCAGGGCAAATCATTTAACATCTCTGAATTTCAGTGATCCCTGTTTTATAAATATGGAAATGATCATCTCAAGCATTTGTATAGCACCAAACATTCACTTAAAAAAAAAAAAAAGAAAAAAGAAAGAAAAGCTAACTAAACTCGGGATCTTCCCAAAGGTTATATCATGTTGTCTTATCTTCCTGAGTGGGGTGATAGGGGGGCTACAACAGCTACATGGTAGACATGAGAATGCTACCCTTTGAAGGCCTGCTTGTAAGGTTGGCTGGCATCCAAGGACTTAGGTTTAGACCTGGGGAGAGTTTCTATAATTCCCTGGTAAAAATGGCTCACCATGCCTAAACTGTTTGTGCAAACAATATGACTTATGCTGAATATGTGCTTTCTTTATAGGAGTCTGGAATTTAGGTGCTCTAGGCAGAGGATGTGACCATCTATCAAAATCCATGGGCACTGAGTTTTTGGCAAGGTTCCTTGGTAGGCATCATTTCAACATGTGAATTTGTTGGTAGAGAAGTAAGCACTGATTTCGATGGGTGAGAACTCTAAGAATCTTGCACCTGGTTTTCTCAGGCTTTCCCCAGCATACCTGTTTCCTTTGCTGAGTGGGGTTTGTATCTTGTCACTGTAATAAATAATATTCCTGAGTATAACTATATGCTGAGTCCTGAGTCCTCCTATCAAACCACCAAACCTGGGAGTAGCCTTGGGGATTCCCACCCCAATGGTAAACTTGTTATCCAACCATGAGCTGAAATTTTCTTCCTGAAAATTTCCAAGATGCAAAGTCAATGCACTATTACCTGCTTTAATTATTTGTTCCTTTTTCACATTAGGGATCTATAATCATATCTACAAAGCAATTTGAATTTTCAGTGCCAAAAGGGAGAAAGTAATATGAATAAAGAAAAAGTAATACTGTCAGTCACTAGAAATATGGTTTAGCTTTAGAGGTTTAGGATCTTTCTAAAAAGATAATAAATCCTGCAAATTTATTTAGCTGAGTATCAGTTAATAGGTACGAAACATGTTTTTAGGGGGGTGGTTAACTGATAATCTGCACAGGAGAGCTACTATAAGTACCTATAGGACAAAATAACATTCACTGAATAATCAAGGCTGACAGTAACACAGCTAAACAAATTTTTTTTGTCAGTCCTTATTTAAAATCTTTCTAAATACTTCCCCATGCAAATCCAATCTTTCAATTATTGTTGTCTCTGACTAATAAAGGTCATATATTTTGTCAAGGGAGACAATAAAAAAGAATTATATACTGTAATAAGCATCATGGAGAAATACACTAAGTGATGAAATAGCAGGCAACTTCAGATAAGATGCTCAGGAAACATTCAGTGCAGGCCTGCCAGTTAGTGCGAGCTTAACAATCGAATACCCTCTGCTGAAAAGAATGAGTAAACTAACAAACCACACCAAATTCTGTAAAGGTCAGATTGGGGACCTCTGCTATGAATAATTTAAAAGTAACATCAGGAAAATAATGATTTTAGAGGAGTTCTGTTTTAGGCTGCCATCACTTGATAAAGATGAACCAAGTATTATAAAATACAAAAATCATATGATTTTCTAAGTGCCTTTTGATTCCAACTCCACACTTCTCCCCCATTCCTTTCTTTACCATACCTACTAGTGCAAGCCCCCTCTGGTAGACTCCTTGACCTATGATCTCTTGTCCCCTAAAATTTATTCATTCATCCTACAAACATTTTCTGAACATCTATTTATCAGGTACTTTGCTATAAGGACTGGGGCTAAAAACCAAAATACAGCTTTTACTGTTAAACTTTAGGGAAAGTCATACTTTTGAACTGGCCTCCTACACTAGGCATCAGCACATAAGACCAAACCAAAATGGAGTCACTCATGCTAAGTGCCACATAATCAAACTGAAACTTTGAGAAAGCAGGTAAATCCCCACATGGAATAGTTTCTCCTGAAAACAGGAGATTCACAACAATCAGTCAGAAAGAGTCCTGTCTACCTGAATTAGGTACAGTAAGTTCCCTCTGCTATAACCCTTACAAGAAAAGTACACTGTCACAATCTGGTGTTAGCCAGCCATTTTGTTCCTACCCTGCAAACACAGTTGTCATGCCCAGTGAATAATGAACATAAAGTACCACTGAAGCACTTAGAAGAACTCATGGTTGGAGGCTCTGAGTTGGCTTTCCCAAGAGACAATTCTGGGCTGTTTTAAAGGATAATTAGAAGTTTGGAGAGGCAGGTGCTGAAGGTAAATATTCCATCCCAGGAAACAGAATAACATGGTGAGAGAGCACGGTACCATTCTGATAAGAACACAAATAATTCAATGTGGGAGGAAAAGAGCTTACATGTTTTGGAATAAGAGAAATCTGAGAAAGTTATTTTTGTATAATTATAATGTCATATTAAAGGAACTGAATTGTATGCTGAAGATTATGAAAGACACTAAAGAATTTTAGGAATAACTTTTTCAAATAAGTTTTGTAAAGATTTTTCAGACCCTATCTCCCATTGGCACACCTGTGCTGTAGCTCCCCAGGTTCTCTGGAGGCTGGTGGAGACATTTTGAATTGTTCCTGAGGGGGTGGCCATCATCATTGGAGGGGCGGCTCCCTTCCTGAGACACTTAACAGGAGACTGAAGGTTCTTTGACAGGTACTTCTGTTTACTTACTTACATCCTACACCCCTACCCATCCTCTTCATCTACCACTAGACATACTGTAAATAATAATCGAACTCATCCTGTTTATTACAATACTGTTAAAGTCTTTTATAGGGGCTATCTGGCTGCATATGGCTTGTACTGGGTGCTGCTAATATTGATCCCCCACTCAAAGGAGAGGTACTGGAAACCTGCAGGGTCACAATAGGCATGCAGAGGGGAAACTTCAATCTCACATCTTCACTGCTAGAGGGGAAATACAGAAAGAACAATATGAAACAATAGGGGAAGAAAGTGTCCCTAACAAACCAAGATGCTATTTTGATAGAATCCAATGACAGCATGGCAGTAGAAATGACAGAAAAAGTTTAGAATCTGCATAATTAAAATGATTCGTGAAGCAAAAGATGAGATAAGAGAGCAAATACAGGCAATGCATGATCACTCCAATAAACAGTTAAAAGAGCAAATGCAGGAAGCAAAAGAGCATTTCAATAAAGAGAGAGATTCTGGGGAAAAACAAACAGAAATACTTAAAATAAAAAACAATAAACCAACTTAAAAACTCAATAGAAAGCATCACCAACAGACTAGATCTCGTGGAAGACAGAATGTCAGACAATGAAGACATAATATTTAATCTTGAAAATAAAGTTGACCAAACTGAGAAGATGATAAGAAATCATGAATGGAACCTCTAAGAACTATGGAATATCATGAAAAGATCAAATTTAAGAATTACTGGCATTAAGGAAGGCACAGAGAAACAAACCAAAGGAATGAACAACCTGGTCAACAAAATAATATCAGAAAATTTCCCAAACCTGAAGAATGAAATGGAAAATCAAATACAAGAGGCTTACAGAACACCAAATGCACAAAATTACAACAGATCCACATCAAGGCACATTATAATGAAAATGTCTAACATACAAAATAAAGACAGGATTTTGAAGGCTGCGAGAGAAAAGCATCAAATTACATATAGGGGGAAACCAATACGGATATCAGATTTCTCAGCCCAGAACCTAAAAGCTAGAAGGGCCTGGAACAACATATTTCAAGCTCTGAAAGAACATGGTTGCCAACCAAGAATCCCATACCCAGTGAAACTAACCTTCAGATTTGATGATGAAATAAAATCCTTCCATGATAAACAAAAGTTAAAAGAATTTACAAATAGAAAGCCTGTGCTACAGAACATTCTCAGCAAAATATTCCATGAGGAGGAAATGAAAAACAACAATGTAGGTCTGCAAAGGGAGGAACTACCCTAAAGGAAAAGCCAAACAAAGGAGAAAGCAAGTCAAGTTAAAAACCAAAAATAAGCCAAAATGACCAGTAATACAAATCATATCACAATAATTACCCTGAATGTTAATGGCCTAAACTCATTAATCCAAAGACATTGACTGGCAGATTGGATTAAAAAGAAAGACCCAACAATATGACACTCATCTCACAGAAAAAGACATCCACAGACTAAAGGTGAAAGGATGGGGAAAAACATACCATGCACATCGACTCAGTAAAAAAGCAGGGGTCTCCCTTCTCATATCAGATAAAGTGGACTTCAAACCTAAGTTAGTCAGAAGGGATGAAGAAGGACATTTCATACTGCTTAAGGGAACCATAAATCAGGAAGACATAACGATAGTAAATATTTACGCCCCAAACAATGGAGCATCTATGTACATCAAACAAACCCTTCTCAATATTAAGAATCAAATAAACCAAAACACAATAATAGTGGGGGACTTTAACACACTGCTCTCACCACTGGACAGATCCTCCAAACAAACACTGAACAAAGAAACTATAGAACTAAATAATACAACCAATGATACAGAATTAATGAACATATACAGAGTATTTCATCCATCATCAAGCGAATATACTTTCTACTCAGCCGCTCATGGATCCTTCTCTAAAATAGACTATATGCTATGCCACAAAGAAGCCATTAGTAAATACAAAAAAAAAAAAAAACAAAAACAGATACTGCCTTGTATTCTATTAGATCATAATAGAATGAAATTAGAAATCAATAATAAAATAAAAAACAAAAACTACTCCTACACCTGGAGACTAAATAATATGCTATTGAATGATGCAATGATAACAGAAGACATCAGGGAAGAAATAAGAAAATTCTTAGAGGTAAACAAGAACAATGGCAACATATCAAAATCTCTGGGACACTCTGAAAGCAGTACTATGAGGAAAGTTCACTGCATTGAGCTCATACATTAAAAAAATAAAAAGTCAACAAATAAATGATCTAATATTATATCTCAAAGTCCTAGAAAAAGAGCACATCAACACAAAAAATAGTAGAAGACAGGAAATAATTAAAATCAGAGCTGAAATCAATGAAACTGAAACAACAGAAACAATTTAAAAAACTGACAAAACAAAAAGTTGGTTCTTTGAAAAAGTAAACAAAATTGATAAACCCTTAGCCACATTAACAAAGAGGAGGAGAGAGAAAACTCGAATTACTAAATTCATGTTGAAAAAGGAAAGATCACAACAGACACCATTGAAATACATAATATAATAAGAAGCTACTTTGAAAATCTATACTCTAACAAAATAGAAAATATCAAAGACATTGATAAATTTTTAGAGACATATGACCCTCCCAAACTGAATCAGGAAGACATACACAATTTAAACAGATCAATTTCAAGCAATGAAATAGAAGAAATCATCAAAAGCCTACCAAGAAAAAGCCCAGGACCAGACCGATTCTCAATCAAATTCTGTAAGTCCTTCAAAGAAGAGCTAACAGCAATACTCCTCAAAGTATTCCAAGAAATAGAAAAGGAGGGAACCCTTCCAAACTCATTCTATGAAGCTAGTATCACTCTGATACCAAAACCAGACAAAGACACATCAAGGAAAGAAAATTTTAGACCCATATCCCTGATGAACATAGATGCCAAATCCTTAACAAAATTCTGGCAAATCACATGCAAAAACATATTAAAAAGATAATGCACTATGATCAAATGGGGTTTATCCCAGGGATGCAAGGTTGGTTCAACATCTGGAAATTGATAAATATAATTCATCACATCAATAGACTTAAGAATCATAAGATTATTTCAATAAATGTTGAAAAAGCATCGATAAAATAAAGCATCCCTTCATGCTTAAAACACTAGAAAAAATTGGGACACTAGGAACATATCTCAACATTGTAAAGGCTGTCTATGCTAAGCCCACTGCCAACATCATTCTAAATGGAGAAAAACTGGAAACATTCCCATTAAAAACTGGAACAAGATAGGGATGCCCTCTTTTACCACTTCTATTCATCATCATCCTTGAAATACTAGCCAGAGCAATTAGACAGACCAAAGAAATTAAAGGGATACAAATAGGAACAGAATAACTCAAGCTGTCACTATTTGCCAATGACATGATTCTGTACTTAAAGGGTCCAAAACACTCCACCAGCAAACTTCTAGACCTAATAAATAAATTCAACAAAATAGCAGGATATAAAATCAATATGTATAAATCTAATGCATTTCTATTCATAAGTGATGAATCCTCAGAAAGAGAAATTAGGAAAACCACTCCATTCACAATAGACCCCCCAAAGTAAAATACTTGGGAATAATCTAACAAAAGAGGTGAAAAACCTCTACAATGAAAACCACAGAACACTAAAGAAATTGAAGAAGGACCTTAGAAGATGGAAAGATCTCCCATGTTCTTGGATAGGCAGAATTAATATTATCAAAATGGTCATACCTCCAAAGGTGCTATACAGATTCAGTACAATTCCAATTAAAATCCCAATGACATTCCTCATAGAAATAGAGAAAGCAATCATGAAATTCATCTGGAAGAACAAAAGACCCAGAATAACCAAAGCCATCCTGAACAGGAAGAGTGAAGCAGGAGGTATCAATACCAGACCTTCAACTATACTACAGAGCAATAGTAACAAAAAACGGCATGGTATTGGCACCAAAACAGACAGGCAGACCAGAATAGAAGACACAGAAATGAACCCACATAAATACAGTTACCTTATATTAGACAAAGGAGCCAAAAACATACAATGGAGAAAAGATAGCCTGTTGAACAAATGTTGCTGGGAAAACTGGATATCCATATGCAGTAAAATGAAATTAAACCTCTATTTCTCATCTTGCAAAAAACTCAACTCAAAATGGATCAAGGACTTAGGAATTAGACAAGAGACCCTGCACCAAATAGAAGACAAAGTATGCCTGAATCTTCATCATGTTGGCTTAGGATCAGACTTCCTTATCAAGACTGCCAAAGCACAAGAAATCAAAGCAAGAATCAATAAATCGGATGGATTCAAACTAAAAAGCTTTTTCTCAGCAAAGGATACAATCAATAACGTGAAAAGAGAGCCTACAGAGTGGGAGAAAATCTTTTCCACACACACTTCAGACAGAGCACTAATCTCCAAAATTTATAAAGAACTTAATGAACTTTACACCAAAAATACAAAGAACCCAGTCAATAAATGGGCCAAGGAAGTGGACAAGACACTTTACAGAAGAAGATATACAGGCAATTAATAAATATATGAAAAAATGTTCAACATCTCTAGTAATTAGAGAAATGCAAATTAAAACAACTCTAATATTTCATCTTACTCCAATTAGAATGGCTATTATCAAGAACACAAAGAATAACAGATGTTGGCGTGGATGTGGGGAAAAAGGCACACTTTACACTGGTGGTGGAACTGCAAATTGTGGCACCCACTCTGGAAAGCAGTGTGGAGAATCCTCAGAACACTTGGAATGGAACCACCTTTTGACCCAGTTATCCCACTCCTCGGTTTATACCCAAAGGACTTAAAATCAGCACACTACAGTAACACAGCCACATCAATGTTTACAGCAGCTCAATTCACAATAGCTAGATTGTGCAACCAACCTAGATGCCCTTCTATTTTTTTTTTTTTTCAGTGCTGGGGATCGAACTAAAAAAGTATTTAAATAAATAAATAAAAGCTCCATGGGCTGGGGTTGTAGCTCAGAGGTAGAGTGCTTACCTAGCACATGTGAGGCACTGCGTTCCATCCTTAGCACCACATAAACAAAAATAAAGGCATTCTGTCCATTTACAACTACAAATTTTTTTAAATTAAAAATAAATAAATAAAAGCACTGTGCTAAAAATTAAGAGATTTAAGGGATGTCACAGTCAGATGCAATATGTGGTTCTGAGTTGGGAAAAAGTTTGGGAAAAGAACGTTTTGGAGGGGCTGCGGTTGTGGCTCAGTGGTAGAGCGTTTGCCTGGCATGTGTGAGGCACTTGGGTTCCATCTCCAACACCACATAAAAATCTAAATAAATCAAATAAAGGTATTGTGTCCATCTGCAACTAAAAAAATTTTTTTTAAGAAGAATGTTTTGGAGTTAGTTGAGGAAATCTGAATTTGAGGTGTGCATCAGATGAACTGAACATTTACTGAAAAAGCTGAAGATAACTCCCTGAGAACAATCAATTATAAAATAATACTTCGATAACATCTCATTTTCATTTTTAAAAAGTTTGCCTAAAAGAATCTGTATGGATATACCCCAAGTGATTAGGGCAGTAATAACTGAATTGTGGAAATGTTTTTACTTTTTATTCTTGTTTACTTTTTAATGTTTCACAACTATATATTACTTTTATAATAATAAAATATTTTAACAATTCAACAGCTGTAATAGATTATCTAAAATGGGTTTTAAATATTTCTTCCTAGTACTAGGGATTGAACCCAGGGATCTCTATCACTAAGCTACATCCCCAGACCTTTTTATTTTGGGACAGGGTCCATGCACTAAGTTGCCCAGGCTGGCCTTGAACTTGCTCAGCCTTTCAAGTAGCTGGGATCACAATGTAAGCCACAGTGCCTAGCCTAAAATGGGATTTTAAAATGACATTTTTTTTTCCTGATTAAAAATTTATGCAATAAAGGAAACTGGGAAAATATAGGGGAAAAACTCACTTGAAATTCAAACTGTCCAGAGAAAACATACTGATGGGAATGGACACTGAATTCTGTCAAATGCCTTTTCCTTATCTATTAAGAAAATAAAATGGATCTTATTTCTTGCAGGAACAAATAAAAGTTACTCTGGTAACACAGCACATGGGTTAAAAGTTGGGTAAGATGAGAGGTAGGAAACTTAGATAAGAAGTTATTACGTTAACTCTAGGAAGACATTCTGAGTCTGAAATAAAGCAATAGCCCTGGGAACAGAGTAGAGGATGGGGTTATTAAGAAGGAAGAATGGGGGCTGAGGATGTGGCTCAGTGGTAGAACACTTGCATAGCATGTATGAAGCTCTAGGCTTGATCTCCAGCACACTCTCCCAAAAAGTATAACTGCCATGATTGGTAATATATTGGTTGTGATAGAATGTATCAAGGATGAAGGAGAACTCAAAACAGCAGTCATGTGAAAGAAACCCTGGGAGAAAAACATTCTAAGCCCAAGGACTAGTAAATGCTAAGACTCTGAAATGGAAATCAATCTGGTCTGTGCAAGGAAGGCAAAAGAAGTTCTGACCCAACCAGAGTAAATGTAGGGAAAGAGAATATTAGAGCAGAGAAATACAGTGACCATATTATAAGGACTTTGTTCATGGTAAGAAATACGGATTTTATTCTAAGCACAAGGGCAAGCCACTAGAAAGATTTAAACTGAGGGGGGTGGTGCTTTGATTAAAAAAAAAAGTGCTCACTCTAATTTCTCAGGACAGATTATGAATAGACAAGAATAGAAGCAGAGAGACTGTTAGGTTATGGCAATAGTCAACTATTACAGCAGTAATCGATGCCAATCTAACAGCTTTAACTACATCACAATACTGGAGAACGGCAAGAAGTAACTGGATTCTGAATGTGTTTTAGAGGTAGAGACATAGGATTTATGGATGGTTGGATGAGGACAGTTGGGTATAAAAGTTAAGAGGAATCCAGAATTGTTCTTAGGCTGTGGT
The DNA here is from genome assembly GCF_902686455.1 of Sciurus vulgaris. Lineage (NCBI taxonomy): Eukaryota > Metazoa > Chordata > Mammalia > Rodentia > Sciuridae > Sciurus > Sciurus vulgaris. The sequence continues at coordinate 177,128,932 of NC_136465.1, forward strand.
CTCTAAATTAATGAGTAAACGGTGCCCCTAACTGGGCTGGTAAAGGCCAGGAAAGAACAGGTTTGGTTTTTGGTGGGGTGGGTGGGAGTGGCAGTACTGTTTTGGATGTCTAGAGGAACAGCAAACTAATTGTTGGATATTAATCTGGCACAAAGGAGAGTGTAATAAAGTTGAGATAGAACTTTTAAAATCATCAGCATAAGGATGATTCATGAAGGTGTGAGATTCATAAAATTACTGGGGAAAGAAAGAACATAGAGGATATGTTCCTAGGGGCACCCCAATGATTAGATCTGAGGGAGGGGCAGCCAATAACTGAGGGGCCCATGAAGCATGAGATTTTTTAAAAAAATCAGTGTCACTAGGACATGTATGTATGCCAATGAAAATTATCCAATGCAAAAAAGTAATAATTCAAAACATAATACTGAGAAAAGTGAAGACTTGAGGAGGGGATAGGAACAGAGCACATGTTCAAAGGTAGTCTTAGACTCACACACACTGGCATTTCCCTACTAAACTCTTTCAAAGGCTAACATTTATTTTTACAGAAAGTTAAATACAAACTCCACTCTGGCAAAGGACTTACCCAAAGGGATTCCACCTTTACATCCCGCTGCTTCCTTAAATAAACGTACTACATTTATTCAATGAGGATCATTAACAGTTCCACAAATATATGTTTACAAATCCTGGAAAAATATACTTTGAGCTCAGCTCAAATGCCATCGTCTCTTTGAAATCTTTCTCCATACATACCTCTTCCTACTGATACCTCCTCAAATCGGATGATTTATTTTCCTTGCTTGAAGTTTCATAAATGTGTTATTTGGCCTCTATTTCAACTAGTGTGTTATTTTCTTATACTTTCATACCTTAGAAACAAAAGTTCCTTACTGTGTATCTTTTTCTGTTCCTAGCATTATACATATGCAACCCATGCTGAAACTAACTGAATAAAAAACATGAAATTAACACTAAAACTTTTCACCAGGTGCACTGGCACACACCTAAAATCCCAGTGACCCAGGAGGCCAAGGCAAGAGGATTACAAATTCAAGAGCAGCCTGGGCATCTTAGCTGTCTTAACCCTGTCTCAAAATAAAAAATAAAAAGGTCTGGGGATGTAGGTCAGTGGTAGAGTGACCCTGAGTTCAATCTCCAGTACAACAAAAACACAAACAAACAAAACCCTACAATTTTTCCTCTACCCACAAGAAAACAAAATTAAGAGTTACTTAGAACAAATAGGACCATCACTTTGGCAGGTGGTAACAATAGGAATTTATTACAAAAGAATGTCCAATCAAACTAAAGTATAAGTGATCAGTCATTTAACAAAATCTGAATGTGCCAGTATTTCTATGAGATTAAAAAGATCTACTAAGGAGAGTCCAAATTAGTGTAAATGAAATATCACCCATTAAATTAATCATGGATGAGGACCATATTGAGTTTGGACTTCATATAGCAAAAGAAAAAAAAATGTGAACAGCCTAGATAAAATCAATAAAATCCCCAAATAAGTATACCAGACATTTTCATTGTGCTTCAAGGATAATCTCTAGGTTACTAGTAATTCTCAAAAAGGGAGTTGACCTTCCATAACAGGTGGATTCAGGCAGGGACCAGAAAATTTGTAAAGACATTTCACAAAAATCTTAGAATAGGCTTTTAATTATAACATATATCTGCATGCATGTGGTTCTGGGGATGGAACCCAGTGTTTTGCACATGCTAGGTAAGTGTTTTTCCACTGAACTACATGCCTAGCTCCACAATATGTATTTTTAAATTAAGAAAAGAAACAATTACTTTTACACTTAAGTTTAGCACTAACTTAAAAGGATTTAAAACGCTACTTTAACAGGATTTGAATGGTGATGGGCACACAATTCAGACTGACTGAAGTTCAAGACTTTGTGCAAATACTTATTCCAAGCATCACATGACTGAAAGCTACACAACTAAGCACACTTCATATAATCACCAGTTAAAAGGTGAGCTGGGTGCAGTGGCACACACCTGTAATTCCTGCTGGGGTTGGGGGTGAAACAGAAGGATTGCAAGTTCAAAGCCAGCCTCAGCAACTTACCAAGACTCTGTCTCAAAATAATAAAATAAAATAAAAAAGGCTGGGGATGGATATGGTTCAGTGGTTACGCGGCTCTGGGTTCAATCCCTGGTACCAAAAAAAAAAAAAAAAAAAACAAACAAACAAGTGAAAACTGATGATGGGCCTAGTGTAGGGGTTAGTCAGGGTAAGAGGACAAGTGTCTATAGTAATCGTGTTTTCAATGTCTTTTTCTTTTTCTTTTCTTTTTTTTTTTTTTTTTTTTTTTTTTTTTTTTTTGGTACTGGGGATTGAACCCAGGGGTGCTTTACCACTGAGCTGCATCCTCAGTCATTTTTATTTTTAATTTTAAGACAGGATCTTGCTAGTTGATTAGAACCTGGCTATGTTGGGGAAGCTGGCCCTGAGCTTGCAATCCTCCTGCCTCAGACTCTGGAGTCGGTGGGTTTACAGGTGAGTGCTACTGCACCTGGCTCCGTATCTTTTTTTTTTTGGTTAACAGTCAAGATTTCACAGAACACCTAAGGAAACTTTAAATATGTGGGTATTTCTAAGCTCAGGTGTTCTTTCACATATCAGTGCAAAAGAAAACATTAAACAGCAGCTACTGGGATGCGACGACAGCCACGTTGCAGCAGCTGCACACTAATCACACCCTCGACTTCGCTGTCAGAACAGCACGTTTCCTGGCGAGTTTACCGAGCCCACGTTACTTTTCAACTTCAAGTCTGGCTTCTGAACTAAACAGCCTAAGGAGAGCGAGACCCAAGGCCGGGCCCAGGGGCTCTCCAGTCTCGCCACCTGCTCGGCCTCCGCTCCTCCCAGCCCAGGCCTGGGCTGGCCGCTCACGGGTCGCCTGGCAAGTGAGTCCTCGGGTTCCTCAGAACCCGTTTCCTCAGTATGAGAAGGGACGAGGGCCATGCGACAGGGCCCAGCGAAAAGGGTGGCGCCAGGAGACTAGAAAGGGCCCGAAGCTGGGGTCGCTGTCACTGCACTCCCGTGTCACAGGCTCCTCGGAGTCACATGGCCATTCAGGCTCCTCGGGCAGTGAGCGCGTGCATGTCGCCTCTGCTTCAGTTGCACGAGATGGTGACCAGGGAGGCGGGCAGGGAGGTCCAGGGCAAGGAGAGGCCACAGCGGGACGCAGAGGACGAGGCGGCGGGGGTGGGGGGACGAGGAGCCGGGGACGAGGGGCTGGGGACGCGAGACAGGGGCCAGCGACAAGGCGCGGGAGGACGAGGGGCCAGCGACGAGGGACGGGAGGACGAGGGGCCAGCGACGAGGGACGGGAGGACGAGGGGCCAGCGACAAGGCGCGGGAGGACGAGGGGCCAGCGACGAGGGACGGGAGGACGAGGGGCCAGCGACGAGGGACGGGAGGACGAGGGGCCGGCGACAAGGCGCGGGAGGACGAGGGGCCAGCGACGAGGGACGGGAGGACGAGGGGCCGGGGACGAGGCGCGGGAGGACGAGGAGCCGGGGACGAGGGGCCGGGACGAGGGGCTGGACCGCAGGCTGTGCCAAAGTGCGGCGGAAAGCGGGGCCGCGGGCAGCGAGGTCCCTGGAGTGGTGGGTGGCCGGGGGTCCCTGTCGGGGAAGAGGCGAGGGTCGCCCGGGGTCCCTGTCGGGGAAGGGGCGAGGGTCGCCCAGGCCGGCCGCGTGGCCGCTGGCCCCTCAGGCCCGGCCACGGCCCGCCCGACGCGCGGTTACCCGAGCCGTTGGGGCCGATGATGCAGGTGAACCTCCTGAAGGGGCCGATGACCTGGCGGCCCCGCCAGGACTTGAAGTTCTCCACGAGCAGCAGGTCCAGGCGGCCCATGGCTGGCTCCGCGCCTCAGCCGCGTCCGCACGCGCCGGCGGGAAAGCGCGGGAAGCCTGGCCAAGTCTCGCGAGAGGACGTGCGGCGGGAGCGCGTTCCCCGGCAACCGGGGCTGTTGACGCCCCGCGCGAGCCGGCCCCGCGCGTCCGGCCGCCGCCCGCGGGGAGCTGCGCCTGCGGCGTGCGGCCGGCCGCGTCTCCCCTCGGCCCTTGCGCCTGGGACCTGCCCGCCATCCCCGGAGCCATGGAGGTCGTGCTGCCCCAGGACCTGAAGCAGGACGCCGGCCTGGCCAAGCGGAGGCACGCCGAGCTGTGCCGGCAGAAGCGGGTCTTCGACGCCAGGAGCAGGATCATCGGGGTGAGGCCGCGGGCGGGTGAGTGCGCGGCCGGCCGGGCGCCGAGCCGTCTGGGGCCGAGCCTCGGCCCGGCCGGCCGCGCAGGGCAGAGCGGGGTGGGCGGGAAGGGCGCGGTGCCGGGCTGGCCCCGCCGCGGAGCCGTGCGGCCGGTGGTGCGCCCACCTGCCCGCCGCGGACAGGCTGCCTGGAACAGGGCGTCCTCCCGCCCCGAGAGTCCGCCCGCCGGGCTCCTTCCAGCCCGGTTCCGCGGAGACCTACCGCCCGGTGGGAGGCGGCATTGAAATGCTCACAGGGAAACTGCAGTGGGATCCCCTGCCTGCAGCCCGCACGACCGGAGCGGGAGGGGAGGCCAGGGAAGGCTTCCCGGAGGTGGTGCCGCAGCAGCGTTAGAGGCTGTCTGTTAACTGAGAAAGCGGGAAGCAAGCCCTGGGGAAAGTCCAGAGCGCAGAAACCCAGCTCAGGCAAGGTGCCGAAGCATGAGGAATTCGGACGGGGCAGCACCTGGTGGCCGCACCTGCAATCCCAGCGACTCCGGAGGCCGAGCAGGAGAATCTCAAGTTCACGGCCAACCTGGAAACTTAGTGAGACCTTGTCCCAAAATACAATAAAAAAGTCTGGGGTGTAGTTCAGTGGCACCTCTGGGTTTCATTCCCAGAATGGAGAGAGGGAGAGACACAAGAAAGAAAAGAAGGAAAAGGCCTGATTCCTGCCTAAGGCGGCCACTTTGCGGTGCGGCCAGCAAGGTAGGCAGGGCAGTCTGCTGAACATCCATGTCTGGCTCTGACCTGGTCCCCGATTTTCCACTTCCAGGGAGACACAGAAGCCTGGAATGCCCAGGTTCATGACCAGAAGATAAAAGAGGCAACCGAACGAGCGAGACAGGAAACGTTTGGTGAGCGTCTCCTGCGTGCTTGCCTGTCCGTGGCTGGGTGGTGTGCCTGCGGCTCCGTCCGCGTTCCTTCACAGTGTTTAGAGATGGAGATGGAGCTCAGTGGTGAGCACCTGCCTGGTGTACACCAACGCCGCGCACGCGCGCGCGCGCACACACACACATCCTTTTCATGTTCTTTCTCCTTTTAAGATTTCCCAAGTTCTTGGGCTCGATCCTCTGTCAGAAGAAAAACAGCTATTAAATTCTAATGTATATTATAGGAAATGTATTTTAAGAGTAAATATATAGTTTTCCTTTAAAATTTTGGAAATGTTTTAAAACACACCTATGTACACATTCTCTGCCCCAGAGATCAAAATCTATGGAAGGGCTGGAGCTATAGCTCAGTGGCAGAGCACTTGCCTAGCATGTGTGAGGCACTGGGTTCAATTCTCAGCACCCCATAAAAATAAACAAATAAAATAAAGGCATTCTGTCCATCTCCAAGTTAAAAAAAAATTATTTATGGAAGACAGCTGTTTACACCAAGCAACACATATATCAGAACTCACACCCCTAAGCTGACTCAACTCAAATAATAGTGTCCTAGATCTTAGATGAAAATTTCACAAACAGGGGCTGGAGTTGTAGCTCAGTGGTAGAGTGCTTGCCTAGCATGTGTGAAGCACCAGGTCTGATCCTCAGCACAGCATATAAATGAATAAAGTAAAGGTCCATCAACAACCAAAAAATTTAAAAATTTTTAAAATATGCATACAAAAAGAAGGAAAACGTTCAGCAGTGGCAATGTCAGAGGATGGTATTATAAGTGAAGTTTATTTTCTTTTTAATACTATTCTGTTTTTACTTTTTAAATATTTTTAAATTTTTATTTTTACTGACTGCACTTGATTCATTGTATACAAATGGGGTGTAACTTTTCATTTCTATGGTTGTGCACAATGTAGATTCACACCATTCATGTAATCATACATGTACATAGGGTAATAATGTCTGTCTCAGTCCACTATCTTTCCTTCTCCCACCCCCTCCCACCCCCCATTTCCCTCTACACAATCCAAAGTCCGTCGTCCCCCCCCCCCACCTCCCCTTGTTATATATTGTCATTCACTTATCAGAGAAAACATTCGGCCTTTGGTTTTTTGGGCTTGGCCTATTTCACTTAGCATGATATTCTCCAACTCCATCCTTTTACCAGCAAATGCTGTGATTTTATTCTTCTTTATGGCTGAGTAGTATTTCATTGTGTATATATACCACAGTTTCTTTATCCATTCATCAATTGAAGGGCATCTAGGTTGGTTCCACAATCTAGCTATTGTGAATTGAGCTGCTATAAACATTGATGTGACTGCATTACTGTAGTATGCCGATTTTAAGTCCTTTGGGTATAAACTGAGGAATGGGATAGCTGGGTCAAATGGTGGTTCCATTCCAAGCTTTCTAAGGAATCTCCATACTGCTTTCCAGAGTTGCTGCACCGATTTGCAACTCCACCAGCAATATATGAGTGTGCCTTTTTCCCCACATCCACGCCAACACTTATTATTGCTTGTGTTCTTGATAGCCATTCTAACTGGAGTTAGATGAAATCCTAGGGTGGTTTTGATTTGCATTTCTCTAATTACTAGAGATGATGAACACTTTTTCATATATTTGTTGATCACCTCTATATCTTCTTCTGTGAAGTGTCTGCCCAGTTCCTTAGCCCATTTATTAATTGGGTTCTTTGATTTTTTTGGGTAAAGTTTTTTAAGTTCTTTATAAATTTTGGAGATTAGTGCTCCGAAGTGTGTGTGAAAAAGATTTTCTCCCACTCTGTCGCCTCTCTTTTCACATTATTGTTGTATCCGTTGCAGAGAAAAACCTTTTTAGTTTGAATCCATCCCATTTATTGATTCTTGCTTTGATTTCTTGCACTTTGGGGTTCTTGTCGAGGAAATCTGGTCCTAAGCCAACATGATGGAGATTTCGGCCCAGGTCTAATTCCTTTGTCCTTGATCCATTTTGAGTTGAGTTTTGTACAGGGTGAGAGATAGAGGTTTAATTTCATTTTACTGCATATGGATTTCCAGTTTTCCCAGCAGCATTTGTTCAACAGGCTATCTTTTCTCCATTGTATGTTTTTGGCATCTTTATCTAGTATGAGATAACTCTACTTATGTGGGTATGTCTCTGTGTCTTCTATCCTGTTTCATTGGTTTACCTATCTATTTTAGTGCCAGTACCATACCGCTTTTGTAAGTATTGCTCTATAGTAGAGTTTAAGATCTGGTATTGTGATACCCCCTGCATCACTCTTCCTGCCCAGGATTGCTTTGGTTATTCTGGGTTTTTTGTTCTTCCAGATGAATTTCATGATTGCTTTCTCTATTTCTATGAGGAATGTCATTGGAATTTTAATTGGAATTGCATTGAATCTGTATAGCACTTTTGGAAGTATGACCATTTTGATAATATTAATTCTGCCTATCCAAGAACATGGGAGATCTTTCCATCTTCTAAGGTCCTTCTTCAGTTTCTTTCTTTAGTGTTCTGTGGTTTTCATTGTAGAGGTTTTTCACCTCTTTTGTTAGATTATTCCCAAGTGTTTTACTTTGGGGGGTCTATTGTGAATGGAGTGGTTTTCCTAATTTTTCTTTCTGAGGATTCATCACTTATGAATAGAAATGCATTAGATTTATACATATTGATTTTATATCCTGCTATTTTGCTGAATTCATTTATTAGGTCTAGAAGTTTGCTGGTGGAATTTTTTGGCTCCTTTAAATATAGAATCATGCCATTGGCAAATAATGATAGCTTGAGTTCTTCTTTTCCTATTTGTATCCCTTTAATTTCTTTGGTCTGAGTGCGGACATGGCAGCATGACCAGCAGGGTGTTCTGTAACTACTGCTTCCAGTCGCCAAGCAGGAAGTCGTCCTTCAGCCTGACCAGCTGTGGGCACGTGTACTGCGACTCCTGCCTCGGCAAAGGTAAAAAGGATGAGTGCTTGATTTGCAGAGTTCCTTGTCATACAGTTTTGCTCTCAAAACATACTGACTCTGACATACAGGCATTCTTCATGGGCATCGATGGACTGTGCAGGAAGTACTCCCAGGAGGCCTCCCAGAAACCATAGGGTGCAAAGTTGGCTGGAGACCTCAGGCCCAGGACTGTACCAGGACACCATCAAGGAATCACTTGGGCCTGGGCCCATCAGAGGCCTTTGGGCCCCGGTTCCTTTGGGAACGCCTCCTCTCACAGCAGCCTCTGTCCTGCAAAGGGCTATCAGCTGTGGTTCTGTAGGCCAGGCACTGGCCTATCGCTGGAGAGCGAGCCAGTCAGCCCAGGAGTGTGTTGACCCAGCAGCCATTGTTCTTGACCGCAGATGCCTTGGCACCTGCTGCTCAGGACCTTGAGATGCCTCTGGGGACACACTCTTCCTCCAGCCATTCTTCCTCAAGGCCTTCAGTCTCCTGGTCTCTCTCACCAGGCTGTGTGCAGTAGTGTGGAGGTGTGTGGGCCCTGGACAGCACTGTGAGCAACCTGATCCAGCATAGTGCTCCCTCAGCCCTGGGGTTAACCCAGTCCCATCCCAATCCAGAAGGCATATTCTCCTCAAAATGAGACTCTCAGTTTCTTCATTAATAAAATGTCCCTTGCAAGGCAAAAAAAAAAAAAAAAAAAAAAAAAAAAAAAAATTCTTTGGTCCGTCTAATTGCTCTGACTGATATTTCAAGGACAATGTTGAACAGAAGTGGTGAAAGAGGGCACCCCTGTCTCATTCCAGTTTTTAGAGGGAATGCGTTCAGTTTTTCTCCGTTTAGAATGATGTTGGCCGTGGGCTTAACATAGACAGCCTTTACAATGTTGAGGTATGTTCCTACTGTCACTATTTTTTTCTAGTGTTTTGAACATGAAGGGGTATTGTATTTTGTCAGATGCTTTCTCAACATCTATTGAAATAATCATATTATTCTTAACTTTAAGTCTGTTGACATGAATTACATTTATTGATTTCCAGATGTTGAACCAACTTTGCATCCCCGAGATGAACCCCACTTGATCATGGTGTACTATCTTTTTAGTATGTTTTTGTATGCAATTTGCCAGAATTTTGTTACGGATTTTTGCATCTATGTCATCAGGGATATTGGTCTAAAATTTTCTTTCCTTGATGTGTCTTTGTCTGCTTTTGGTATCAGGGTGATACTAGCTTCATGGAATGAGTTTGGAAGGGTTCCCTCCTTTTCTATTTCATGAAATACTTTGAGGAGTTATTGGTATAAGTTCTTTGAAGGTCTTGTAGAACTCAGCTGAGAATCCTTCTGGTCCTGGGCTTTTCTTGGTAGGCTTTTGATGACTTCTTCTATTTCATTGCTTGAAATTGATCTGTTTAAATTGCGTATGTCCACCTGATTCCGTTTGGGAGGATCATATGTCTCTAAAAATTTGTCAATGTCTTCAGTAGTTTCTATTTTGTTGGAATACAGATTTTCGAAGTAGCTTCTCATTATGTTATGTATTTCAGTGGTGTCTGTCATGATCTTTCCTTTTTCAACACAAATTTAGTAATTTGAGTTTCTCTCTCCTTCACTTTGTTAGTGTGGCTAAGAGTTATGTTAGGTCATTTAGTTGTTGACTTTTTATTCTCCATGCAATGAATTTTCCTCTTAGTACTGCTTTCATAGTGTCCCAGAGATTTTGATATGTTGTATTGTCATTCTCATTTACCTCTAAGAAATTTTTTATCTCCTCCCTATGTCTTCTGTTATCCATGTTTCATTCAATAGCATATTATTTAGTCTCCAGGTGTTGGAGTAGTTTTATTTTCCCATTGATTTCTAATTTCATTCCATTATGACCTGATAGAACACAAAGTAGTATCTCTATTTTTTTGCATTTACTAAGGGCTGCTTTGTGGCATAACATATGGTCTATTTTAGAGAAGGATTCATGTGCTGCTGAGAAGAAAGTGTATTTGCTGGTTGATGGATGGAATACTCTATATATGTCTATTAAGTCTAAGTTATTGATTGTGTTATTGAGTTCTGTGGTTTCTTGGTTTAGTTTTTGTTTGGAAGTGGTGACAGCAGTGTGTTAAAGTCACCCAGAATTATTGTGTTGTGGTCTATTTATTCCTGGAATTGAGAAGGATTTGTTTGATGTACACCATTGTTTGGGGCATAAATATTTATGATCGTTATGTTGTCCTAATTTATGCTTCCCTTAAGCATTTGAAATGTCCTTTTTTATCCCTTCTGGCTATCTTTGGCTTGAAGATCTGATATAAGGATGGAAACCCCTGCTTTTCTACTGAATCTGTGTGCGTGGTAGGTTTTTTCCCATCCTCTCACCTTTAGTCTGTGGATGTCTTTTTCTATAAGATGAGTCTCTTGAAGGCAGCATATTTTTGGGTCTTTATTTTTAATTCAGTCTGCCAGCCTATGTCTTTTGATTGATGAGTTTAGACCATTAACATTCAGAGTTATTATTGAGATATGATTTGGCTTATTTTTGGTTTTTAAGTTGGCTTGGTTTCTCCTTTGAGTGGTTTTACTCTAAGGTAGTTCCTCCCTTTGTAGACCTACATTGTTGTTTTTCATTTCCTCCTCATGGAATATTTTGCTGAGAATGTTCTGTAGTGTAGGCTTTCTATTTGTAAATTCTTTTAACTTTTGTTTATCATGGAAGGATTTTATTTCATCATCAAATCTGAAGGTTAGTTTCGTTGGGTATAGGATTCTTGGTTGGCAATCATGTTCTTTCAGAGCTTGAAATATGTTGTTCCAGGCCCTTCTATCTTTTAGGTTCTGGGCTGAGAAATCTGCTGATATCCGTATTGGTTTCCCCCTATATGTAATTTGATGCTTTTCTCTCGCAGCCTTCAAAATCCTGTCTTTATTTTGTATGTTAGACATTTTCATTATAATGTGCCTTGATGTGGATCTGTTGTAATTTTGTGCATTTGGTGTTCTGTAAGCCTCTTGTATTTGATTTTCCATTTCATTCTTCAGGTTTGGGAAATTTTCTGATATTATTTTGTTGACCAGGTTGTTCATTCCTTTGGTTTGTATCTCTGTGCCTTCTCCTGATAATTCTTAAATTTGGTCTTTTAATGATGTCCCATAGTTCTTGGAGGTTTGGTTCATGAATTCTTACCATCTTCTCTGTTTGGTCACTTTATTTTCAAGATTAAATATTTTGTCTTCATTGTCTGAGGTTCTATTTTCCAAGTGATCTAGTCTGTTGGTAATGCTTTCTGTTGAGTTTTTAATTTGGTTTATTGTTTCCTTCATTTCAAGTATTTCTGTTTGTTTTTTGGTGTTTTTTTTTGTTTTTGTTTTTGTTTTTTTTGAGAATCTGTATCTCTTTATTGAAATGATCTTCCTGCAGTTGCTCTTTCATCTGCTTATTGGAGTGATCATTCATTGCCTACATTTGCTCTCTTATCTTATCCTTTGCTTCATGAATCATTTTAATTATGTATATTCTGAACTCCTTTTCTGACATTTCTTCTACCATGCTGTCACTAGATTCTGTTAATATAGAATCTAGGTTTGTTTAGATCATTTTCTTCCCTTGTTTTTTTCATGTTCACGTATCTTCCCCGTCTAGCAGTACAGATCTCTGGGGTATTACAGTTTCCCCTCTATAGGCTTATAGTGACCCTATTGGTTTCCAAAACCTCTTCTTTAAGGGGGGGGATCAATATTAGCAGCACCCAGTACAGACAATATGCAGCCCTAAACCAAATAGGCCCTGTGGAGATATCAATAACAATATGATAACAATATCATCATAATAAACAGAGAGAATGAGTTCAGTTATCTACAGTATAACAAATAGATTTGCATAAGGTCTGCAGTTTCTAATGGAGGACAAAGAGGATGGGTAGGGGTGTAGGATGTAACTTTTAATGGGATATGAAAAGAGTATATAGAAGTTCTAGATTGTAGAAAGAGTGAAAGTGTAATCAAAAGAAGTTGGTTGTTAGTATGAGAAAAGGGAGAAAGAGACTCTGAGGAAACAGGTAAACAGAAGGAAAATAGAGCAAGAAGAATAAATAAAAACTTAAAAATTTTCAAAAAGAGAAAAAAAATCTACACTATAACAGTCATATAGTATTCAAACCTCCCAGTCTTCAGTAGCCTGATGCCTGAGAGGTACCTGACAATGAACTTCCAGTCTCCAGCAGGTGTCTCAGGATGGGATTTGCCCCATCTAAAGATGGGAGCTTCCGCTTCCAGGATAATCCAAGATGGCCACACTGGCTTCCAAACATGTTCGCAGATAGGGAACTGCAGCTCAGGGCATGGGCGTGGTTGGGGGGTGGTCCTGGAAGCAGGGTGTGGTTGATTGGCAGGGGTTTTGAAGATGGGGCGTGGTTGCTCTGGTTGAGGGGTCCTGGAGGCGGGGCACAGTCAGTTGGGCTGAGGGGTCCTGGAGGTGGGGCTCCGTCAGTTGGGCCAGAAGTCCTGCAGGTCCTGGCTGTTGTCTCAAAATGGTGGCAGCCATGTGTATCCAAACCTGCCGGTACTGTGACAATGGACTTACAGGCAACAGCAGGCAGCTGGCGATCCGCTGTGGTCTATAGTCAGTCTGTAGGCTACTGGCAGATGATCAGCAGGTGGACCTTCGGCAGTGGATGATGGGTAGGTAAAAGGCAAGCGATGGTCAGGCAAGAGGCAAATGGTGGATAATAGGCAGCAGTTAGTGAGCAATCTCCTCAATGACTCATGCAGCTCCCTGCTTCCCCTCCTGTATTTTCTAAACTCTTTACCTTCTTTATTTTCAGTTGTAAGATAATTCAAATTACAAAAGTAGTGGCAGACACACATGGACCCACCAGACTAGCTGCTCCTATCTGTGCTGTCTTGTTCTAAGTGCTCCTGAGGACCGTGTGGTCCACAGCCAGGACGCTGCCCTTGCAACCCCCTCTCCCTCCTCCTGGGAAGTTGGCATCATTGCCACGTGTTTCTCCTGCTCACGCTGTCTTTGTGACCATAGCAATATAAAATTGCTTTTTGTGTGCTTTAAAAATTTCCATAAATTTATCCTATCAAATGCATCCTTTCGTAACTTTTTTTTCACTCAATGTTGTATTTTTGAAATTCATCAATAATATACCTGGAGAGTGTTTGTTTTGATCATTTGATTGCATTTTGTTGTATGAACAAACCGGTTTCTTTATCGCCCTACGGATAGGCACTTTCCATTTTTTCCTGGTTTCTTAGCATTGCAAACACTGCCGTAATGACCATTCACGCAGCACATCCCCAGCGCACGTGCGAGTGGCCCTAGCAGGTCCTGTTGCCACAACACCACATGCAGGGGAGACCCTGTCTACCACACCATCACACAAGTGCCCTCGCCTCCGTTTCATCTGTTTCCCATCCTCACCGGCAAATCATCCTGTTCCAGGTTTATTGATCACTCTGATTTATTCTTTATTATGGTTTGCCTGTTCCTGTCTTTTGTTCATCTTTTGGTTGGGTTTTTTGTGTTTTTAAAGCCAGCCTATGGGGACTAAGTTACTAATCCTTTAATGGCACATAACTTGCTTTGGAGGGTTGTATTACTTTAACAATGATTAAAACTATTTTTAAATTGTTTTTCAATTATTTTCCTCTTAAACTCATACATATGTTCTGTCTCTTCTAGCTGCTGAAATGAGGCAAAATGACAAGATCACATGCATATTAGAAGATCGGGAAAGGAGAGATAGGAAAACGCTCTGTAGAGCTATCAATAATTTCCAGCAGAGCTTTCAGAGGCCAGAGACTCGCCGTGAATTTGATCTGTCTGACCCCCTGGCCCTTAAGAAAGATCTCCCAGCCCGGCAGTCAGATAATGACATCCGGAATACAATATCAGGAATGCAGAAGTTCATGGGAGAGGATTTAAACTTCCAGGAGAGGAAGAAATTCCAAGAGGAACAGAACAGAGAATGGTCCTTGCAACAGCAGAGGGAATGGGAGAGGGCTCGTGCCAGCCACAGGTGTGCAGGTAATGAAGGGAGGCGACCAGCCTCAGCCATCCGACAGTGCTCGCTCCCCCAGGTTTCCCGGTGCTGTTCCTCCTGCTGAAGTGCCTTTCTCTCAGCAGAGCATCTCAAGTGTCAGCTGCTCTGCCATCTGGACTAAGCTTCCGCACCTCTCAGCTGAACTGTTGCAGTGCCTCTAACTGCTCTCCGTTTCTGCTCTCTCCCCCTGCAGTCTCCTCTCAACCCCGCATCCAGGCCGGATCCTTTGTGGAACCCCTTGGGCAGCTCCATTTCCTATTTGAGGACCTCTGAGGCTCTGGGTGGGCCCACCTCCAGGACCCAGTCCTCCACGGCTCCCTTGTTGCACACTGCATTCCACTGTTCTGGGGCGGGGTGTGCGGGCTCACTTCTGCCTGAGGGCCTCTGCCCGGCTGTGCCTATGGCTTGGAAGCCTCTTTCCCCATAAGGCTCATCTGTGTGCCATTCCGTCCTCTGGCAGGACTTGCTGAACATGGGCCTCCTAACTCCCTGGTGTCGCCACCACAGCCTCTGGCCCCTTCCTGGCTCTGTTGTTCCACATGCTTGATCACAGCCACACTGTGGGTTTGTCCTTGCTGTCCGGCTCCTGCATGTCATACCCTGCATGCAGTGACGGTGGATGACTTGTCGGTCTTGTTCACTGCACATCCTCAGTTCCAGCACCTAGACAAACATCTGTGGAAATAATCCACTCATGGGGCTTTAGACACCTCACCTATCTCCTACTACTACAGACCGCCGTCTCTGGCCAGAACCTCATCTCAGTCTTGACCTTGCTCCTCCAGCCTCCTTTCTCTCTCCCTGGACTTGTCACAGTGCGCTGGAAACTAACCCTCACCTTCTCTGGGTCAGTCCCTCCTGCTTTTCTGCTCCTCCCCTTCATCGAGCCAGAAACTTGGGGCCATCCCTGAGCCTGCCGTCTCCAGGACATCTTCAGCCCTCATCCCTTCTATATCCTGCGCATATCCTTTTGTGATCTGGTCCACTCATTATTCGTAATGGTGGGATCCCTCACGCCACATCTGTATCTATGACATGACATCATGTGATCGGTCTCCTGCTTCAGCGCCGCCCTTGCCCTCCCCCTCCCTCTCCTGATCTGCTTGCTGTGCTCTGTGACCTCCCTTCTATTGTGGTAATTATCATTTTAATTAGCACATTATAATTATAAGCTTTTGCTCCCCGCTGCCCCCTCCTCCACTTTCTCCCCTCTCCCTCCTATTTTCCTGAGATCTTTTTAGTTCCCTTTTTCTCTCTCTAGCTTCCACACAGGAAGGAAACATGTGCCCCTCCCACACATACCTTGAGCTGTCCACTTCTCCCCATCCCTGTTGTCACTGCTGTGACAGAAGCCACCACCTTCCTCACCTGGATGGACCACACCAATAACCATCCTTCCCCTCTCTGGGCTGGTCTCAACGTGGTGGGTGGTGATACTTTTTAAATGATGTCCAGTTGAACAGTGCCCCCCACCCCAGCTTGCAACCCTGCCATGGCTTCCCAGGGCGCACTGTGAAGTCAGTCCTGCCACAGCCCACAAGGCTATGACTTTGGCCCTGCTCCACTCTGGCTCCTTCACTTCTGGGTCCTGCCAAACTGTCCCTCTCAGGACCTTCATACCTGCCCTCACAGTCTCCTCCTGTCTGCAGGTCTGTCCTGGAGAGGCGTCTGTGACCGCCTGCTGCCTCAGCCTACTGCTGTCCTCCACCAAGGATCAGGGTTTGGGTTTTCACACTTGTTTTGAGGGTCCTGTGTTTATTCTCTCCTAGACAACATGGTCTAGGGAGACAGGAAAAGCCTTATATGTTTTACTCACCACTGTGTCCATGTCCCCAGCACAGCAGGTGGCCTGATGCCATATGTTGTATGAAGGCACAAATGAAGAGCAAGAGCAGCTGGGGGGTGAACTGAGGCCAGAAGTTCAAGTCCAAGAGTCTGGTCCTTGTTTTTGGAAATAATGAGGGGACCCACCAGGCACAAATACAGAAGTCAGAAACTTGTGATCAATTAATTTTTCAGAATGGAACAACCCAAAGTAAAGTAGGTGTTGTCCTGCTCACACTAGGGACACAGAGGCTCAGGCTAAGTAGAGTTGAGTTACAGAACTAGGAAGTGTCTGGAAGTGTCTGGGTGATCTGCACCCTTTGCCATTGGGACCCTCCACTTTGGCACCTCCATTGGTCCTACTGCCACTCCACAAGTATCTGTGACTTGCCACCCTTTCCCCTTTGTCCTGTCTGGTTTTTACAGCCCCCTTTTCTGGGTCCTTACCACCCCTTGCCTACTGTAAAGATGAGGCTGCCTCCTGCAAAATCAGAGCTCGCAAGGGGCACACTACTAACCTGCCCGGACCACAGCAGACATCACCAATCCATAGCCAGCGCTAGCCCTTTGTAACAGAGCTGAGAGCTCTGCTTGAATTAAGCCAGGGGCCCCACAGTCTTTGGAGGCGGGCCCTGTCACTCATCCCCGGCCGCCTCGTGGAGGAGGACATGGGAAGGGGTGATGGCATGAACCATCGTGGCGCGGGTTGCTCTGCACCCCTGGGGACATGCTGGTCTGAGGGCGTCTTTCCTCCTTGCAGAGGACCTCCACCTGCAGACACGGCTCAGGTTTGACGAAACGGCCAAGCACCTGCAGACGCTGGAGCGCACCACGCGAAGGGCCGTCTGTGCAGCTGTGAAGGAGTTCAACAGGAAGCAGGTGCCATTCCCCTGCCTCTCAGGGTCCTGAGCCCACCCCTCACTCCAGAGCCTGATGAGGTGGATGACACCTGGTCTGGTCTGTCCCTTAGCTCTGACTCTGGCAGCAAAACTTGCAAGCTGGGAGGGCAACTCCCCTTTCTGGCCTTAGTTTCTTCCGACATTTGAGAGCAGTTGCCACCTGGCCCTGTTCTGCGGCCTGGTACCAGGTTCAGTTCTCAACCAGAACAGGTGGATAGGCACTCACTAGTAGGAGCCAGGACAGTGACAAGGATGATGTGGTCTCCTGGCGGTCCTCCTCTTAACCCATTCCAGCTTCCTCATGAGCATGGCCCTCTCCAGGGTTTCTTTCCAAATGCAAGTATATTTTTCCTGGGCGAGGTGGAGCTTGGTCTGGCTCAGCTGGTCAGATTAGCTGGTTGACTAGCACTTGATCTCCAAAGGAAGCTGTGCAGGATGACCCCTAGAACAGCAGGACTTTGCTTCACGTATTTTCAGCCCTGACATTTTTAACTGTGTCCACGTGTGTCTTACAAAGCACATCCTCATTTATGGGATAGTGTTGCCGCATTGTAAGCCAAATAGATTGGAGACCCAAGCTAAAATGTGTTCTGGGTCATGTGATCAAAAAGCCAGGAGAATCTGGGCAGAGACAGAGGAGGTTGATTTTCAACATCAGGGAAAGAAAAAAGATGGGCAAACTGCTGGCAATGGCGAGGACCCGAGAGCAAAGCAGGCCACAGGGCCCCAGGCCACCAAGCAGCCAGGTGCCAGGGGTCATAGAGATCATCCGATCCTTGCCCTTCACTTGACAGAGGGAGCTCGGGAGGCGTGGCTTGGGCTCCATAGTCAATGGACCCATGCTGGAGGTCCTTCCTTCCATCCACTCTGGTCATTCACCTGTTGAGCCTCTTACTGGGCACTGCTGGGGTTCTTGCTAAACCATGTTGCCTCCATTGCCTAGTCTTTCATTCATTCATTCCATATTTTGATGAGCACCTACAATGTACCTGTGATTAATGCAACTTAATTGATGGAGAAACAGGCTCTGCAGGTGAGCAGACTTTCTCAGGGATGCCAGGTACTAAATGGGTGAGCGCTGTCTGTCTGCGGAGCTCATGCTGTGTGACACAAGGCTGTCATGAGCACCTGCGTTGCAGGGCTTCTGTCCATTCCTCACCAAGGGGAACTGTGGACCCCAGGGGCTCCTAATTCATCTCTTCACTGTACAGAGAAGCGATTGCAGCCCAGAGTGGGGAGCTGACTTACTGCAGGTCACATAGCCACCTATCCTGGGCATCTGAGCAGTGGCTGGTACTGGGGCCATGGCTGCAACATTAGGGCCACTGACTAGAAGTGCCTCTTCCAGCTTTTAAAAGCCACTGTGCCAGTGGCCTGCCCTGTTGCATGTTCTCTGCAGCCCACAGATGTCCAGGCCACAGGAGGGGTGCAGAGCCCTGTCCTGGGGTGGGACCAGGCTGATACGTGGAGCCGCCCTAGGCATGCACCGCCCCCTCGGGTGGCCCTTCAGCCCAGCCCACCCACCTGCAGTGCTCAGCTGCATCCGTGCCAGACAAGCCTGGCCCCTCCATCCCTGCTCCTGTAGCGGCCCTCCTGCCAGGGCCCCAGGGAAGTTGCTGGCCTGGGCCTAGGAATCCTCCCAAGTCCACGGAGCGTCCTTCCCAGTGTCTTCCCCTGTGTAGGCTGAGGAGTCCATGGAAAGGAAAAAACAAGAGAGAAAGCAGGAAGAGGAGGACAACCTGGCCGAGATCTCCAGCCTGCTGCATGGGGACCTGCTCTCCGAGAACCCGCAGCAGGCAGCCAGCTCCTTTGGTCCCCACCGTGTGATCCCAGGCCGCTGGAAGGGCATGTCCCGGGAGCAGCTGCAGCAGATCCGCCTCACTCAGAAGCAGCAAGTCCTGGAGAAGCTGGTGCGCACCCTGCCACCAACTCAGACCACCTTGTGCCCCTGCCGCCCTCCACATGCCCTGTACCTGGGGTCTTAAGAGGGTGTCTGTGGTGCAGGAGGGGATAGTGGCCTGCCTGATGGGCTCTGGAGAGAGTGGGCAGAGCAGGAATCACGAGTGTTGACAGCACTTTCAGGGCGTTGCTGCACAGGGGCTGGAGCTGTGGGGGCAGGAGGGCCTGGCGGGGGTGTGAAGCAAGGGCCTGGCATGGCCAGGCACCCAGACCCATCAGTCACCAAAGGGCCGCTCCAGAGCCCCTGTTCCCAGGGAGATAACAAGCCAGTTACCTTGGAGGACAGAGTACAGGTGGCCTCTAGGAGAGCTGGACAGGAGGGCAGGATGACTGGGGTGCGGTGTGCTCCTGGCCACGTTCAGTGCAGGTGCACACTGGGCTCATCGTGAGGTCAGGGCTTCTGGTGGGTGCGGTCAGGTCAGAGGCCGAGGGTGCTGCCATCTGCGGCTTGGAGGTCTCTGGGACAGGGACAGTTGTGGGAGCACCAGGGTCCTGGAGAGAGTAAGGCGTGTCAGAATGGTGGACCTGGGAGCGAGACCAGGAAGAGGTGGCATCGTTGGTAATGATAGGCAAGGGCACAGGCCCTGAAGTGCAACCTTGGATCAGCATGGCCAGCTGGTGGGCAGCACTGAGTGGCCAAGGAGTGGCCTCAGGAGATGAGGCGGCACTGAGGAGCCAGGGCAGGAGAGGATCACCCTGTGGGCTGGACCTCTGGGGACCTGGTGGGAGAGATTGGCCAGTGGCTGATTAGGCTGGGGTGGCCTGGCCCAGCTGAGCCTCCAAGCCCGGAGAGTAAGGAGGGCCTGGCACTGGCCCAGACCACGTCCAGAGGGACAGCAGGTGTGTGCGGCAGGGGCAGGGCTGGAGCCAGGCCCAGGCCAGTAGGGAAACGCACCAGAGCAGGGAGGCAGGAACGGGCAGGGTTGGTCCTGACAGCCTGGTGGTCGGTGGTCAGCTAGGACAGCCTTCTGCCCTGAAGGCAGTATCTGCTCTGACTTTCAATTGTAGAGAACTAAAAAGACAGAAGGAGAGGGGAAAGGTCACACATTGTCACCACTCAGACATGGCCGTGCCCTCTGGGCCTTTCCTCCCAGCTCCGTCCAGGTGCGGAGGGGATGTAGAAACCTGGGCTCTTGTGGACTGGAGGGGCCTCTCCCTGTCTCAGCCCCATTGCTGTGCCCCTGCCACTCTGTTTGGGACAGCAGCTTGTGTGACGGCCCAGGTCCTGTGCACAGCCTCAGGTTCCAGGAGAGGACGCAGAGGCTCCTAGGAGCAGGGAGGCTTGCCTCTCAGGAAGCCAAGCCGCACCATCTGGCCTTTGGGTCCCTGTGTGGGGTGAGCCAGCCCTGCAGTCTGGGCCCTCCCCGCCTGCTGTCTGGTAGGGTGCTCTGTCCAACCTCAGCAGGGGCCGGGAGGGCACTGCAGCCCTGCCCACCCACTGCGCCAGTTTCCTGGGAGGAGGGGACCTGAGAGGTGACCTGCATTGGCCCCACTCTGGAGGCGGCTCCCTTCACACTGGGCAGGTCCCCTTTAGAGCTCCCTGGTTCTGCACAGAAGGGTCTGGCAGGTGTTGGGGACTGTGCCGAAGCATGGAGCTGCAGGGCCAGGTGGCCCTGCCTGGGAGCTATGGCTTGGTTGCTGCTGGGCTGTTCTGGGCTGTTCTGGACGGGCTGGACACCAGCACATTGCAGGAGTCCCCCAGGCTGCTGGCCGGTCATGTGAGCAAGCTAGGGAGCCCTCCTGAGGACCCTGCCGGGAAAATCCTGCACTCAGCTGTGCACGTGGGGCTGGGAAGGTTGTTGGAACAGAGTCCCTGCTGTCCCTTTAGGAATGAGAGGGTGGGAAGCGGCCGGGCCAGGCAAGATACACGGGTGGCTGGGGTCCTTCATCTGCCCCTTCTCTGAGCCTTGGTTTCCCCATCTGTAAAGGGAGAGGCTGAGTCCTAGATGATCCTGGGGGCTCTGGGGCAAGGTAGCAGTGAGTCCCCTGTCCCCCGCCAGAGGCTACAGGAGGAAGAATGCCAGCGAGACATGGACTGGGACCAGCAGAGGGTCCAGAAGGCTCGGGAGGCCCTGCTGCATGAGCGGCAGCGGCAGCGGCAGCAGCGGGACCTGCGCAGGGCCCTGGACGACAGCAACCTCAGCCTGGCCAAGGAGCAGTGAGTGCCCGGGTGGGGGCAGTCATTTGGGCACTGGGGCCCAGGCAGGCTCAGGTCGGGTGGGCAGACCTGTGGTCGCCGCTTTGCACACTGGGGACCTGAGGCCCCAGGGAAGGGCACCGAGTCAGCCTTCACAGATGAGTCCCAGGAGAAGCGTCCCCACTGCAGGAGGGCTCTTGGGGCAGCAGGAGGACTCCCCAGCTGCCTGGCACCTGTTGGGTACAGAAAGGACCCAGGAGTGGTTCAGACATCCAGTCACAGGAATATGTCACACCTTGGCTCAAACTCAGAGGGACCCACAGTGTCTGCCACTGTCAGACCTCGGCTGCCTGTGGCCTGTCAGTTCTCATTCTTTTGGGTCCTGGAAGGAACACTAGGCCTACATGGCCACAGGGTTGAGCAGAGCATTCTTCACGGTCACGCTGTGGAGGCCTACCCTTGGACACCCCAGGTGCCACTGGCATGGTCCCTGCTTAACTGCGGGGTGATTGCAGCATGCCCCTGGCTGCTGAGGAGAGTTGAAGGGGAATATTCTGGGGGCTCCTTAGGGTTGAAGTGCCTTCTGCTTCACGGGGGTAACACACTAATAAAAAGCCTATGAACTTTTTCTTAAAAATAAAAGAATAATTAGGAAGTACACGTGTTTGCTAATTCTTTTCTCCTCTTATTTTGTTATTAGGAAAAAACACATAGATGAAGTCAGGAGGAATCAGCTCACAAGAGATTATTTCACACAATTTAATACAAGAAGTCGATGAGAAAGACGCCCTCATGTATGAAGCATGGCGACCTTAAAGAATCATTTATTTAAAAAGAATGCATTTCTTGGTCCAGAAATATACCCAAGAAAAGGTCTGATTCTTCTGTCACTTAATAAGGCCAGTGAGTTGAGACAATGAAGGGAAAAGAGAGTTTGATTCAGCTGCCAAAAACTGAACCGAGAAGCAGGGTTTCAGCTCACCAAGGTGCTTCTCAACCCCAGGGGACCCAGGGGCGCAGATGAAGGGAGGGAGGGGCCACACCTCCCGGGAACAGGGGCGGGGTTCTCCCAGGAGCTCAGAGCCACCTTTTCTCCTTCATGGTCTGGAGCTTCTGGTCCTGGTGGTCAGCAGCTGTCTTTAGCCTCCAAGTGGGAAGAGGAGCGACCAGCCAATACCAGGTCAAGTTAACCTGTTAACAGTTTCAGACTTGTTTTAGTTGTCTGAGGACATCACACAAAGCTGAACCGACTCAGACCAAAGATCAAGGCAGCAGAGGAGACTGACACAGCGTGAAGGCAGAGATGGCTGCCTCTCCACCCCGTTCCCATCACTCACTGGGTGTCTGCAGGCCCAAGTGAAAAGTCAGTGTTTCAGCAGAAGTGGCCTTGGGGTCCCCAAGGGGTCACCTAGGCAACCGTTCCCATCATAACTCATGCGTGTGAGGTGTTGACCACTGCAAAGCCAGTGGGAAACCAGGAACGCATGGCCTGGCTGCATAACCTCCAGCTAAGGGCGAGCCAAGCTGGAGGGCGGGTGGCCCCCACCTCTGCAGCAGGACTTCAGGGAGAGGTGGCATCTGGTGACCTGTGCACTCCTCACTCAGGCTCAGCTGCTGCAGTGACAAGTGCTTCGCTGTTAGCAGAGTAGGTGTTGTTCCCAGCTCCACCAAGAGGTGACTGATGTGACCCTTGTGACAGCCAGTAGCGGGCGTCCTTACCACTGATGCTTTCTAGCAGGAGAACCTGGTGTGGACATGTGCGAGGACTTGTCCACCTTCCCGCTGCTAGGAGGAAGCAAACTCAGGGCTAGCCCAGGAAGCCTGGCCCCCGCCGCTCTGCTCTCCTGAGGAACAGACTCCAGACCCAGAGCGTCCAAGAAGCGCAGGGTTTCCTTTCTTACTCTCTGAAAGTCCACGCTGACTGGGAAGCGCTGCTGAGCTGCCTGGCCCCCGGCTCTCTCCGCTGGCCACCCCTCCCACGCAGCCCCCTTCCTGGGGGCCGCTCTAGCTCCCACCCTCCTGCCATACACTGCCAGCCAGCAGCAGAGACTGCTTCCCTTGGGGACGTGCCAGGAAATGCACACTCCACCTCTACTGAGTCCCCTGTCTGACATGCTCATGGTCCCAGGACGGGACCAATGCATTTCCTCTGAATCACACCGTGGTTCCCTCTGCCGTCATCTGCAGTCCCATTGGTAAGGAAACCAGGAATGCTAGGCTGAATTTGAAATCTGAGGACACCAGGATAGCTGGCCCATGCAGGCTGTGACTCTAGGCAGCAGGGTGGCGAGATGCCCGCAGGAGCCTGTCCTTCACAGACACCGGGCCCAGAGTGCAGTGCAGTGCTGAGGTGGAGCAGGCCTTTGGGACACCCTCCCTCTCCTCTCCTGTGGGGCCCGAGCCTCAGCCTCCTCTGGGGCTCTCCACTCTGCCACGCCTGCCACGAAACCACCCACAAGTGCTGCTGTCTGGGACGCGTTTCTCTACCGCCATGTGAGCCTCGGGGATCCCACGCCCTAAGTCACTCCAGTCACAGGTGGACCAAGCCTCACTCTGCTCTCTGGAGCAAGGCAGGATCCTGCTGTGACGTTAAGAGGTGCTAAAGGTCCAGGGAAAACACAGAAAGGACCCATATCTGAGGGGAGGCCAGGGACCCAGGTCCCTCAAGGCACTTCCTGGAGTCTCCTCCGCAGGACATGCTCCCCCCACCTGTCCTAAGGTGGCACAGCCCCTTTGCCCCCACCCCCACCCCCGTGCTCCTCCTTGGCAGAGCCCAGGGCCCCCCAGGGTCTTTGGTTTGAGCAGGACTCCCTCTTCCTGGTGTGTGAGGAGCCAGAGCGCTCACTACAGGTGAGAGGTTTTCTCGGGCAGAAAACTGAGTGGCTTTAACAATAGACGTTTAATGGTGGCAGCCCTGGAGGCCAGAGGTCCAACGCGTGGGCAGGGCTGCTGGAAGGCAGAGCCCTGCTCCCCAGGCACAAGGGAGGCTGCTTCCAGGCCTCTCGCTGAGCTTCTGTGGTGTCCGGCACACTTCAGCTCGTAGCATCCCTGATCTGCGCCCTCCTGTCACGGGGTCATCCCTGTGTCCAAACTTCCCCTTCAGGAGGACTCTGGCTCCCCCAGTGACCTTATCCTCCCTAATCACACCTATAATTCCCTATTTCCAAGTAAGGCTACATTCTGAGGTGCAAGGGGGTAGGACTCCACCGTGTTTGGGGGGCACATGATCAACCCACCACAGGGGAAATGCAGAGGGGCACCTGTTCCACTGCCTCCCACGGTCATCACGAGGAGCATCGTGCCAGGCTGAGCAAGCCAGGCCTTGGGAGGCAAGGGGGTGATGGCCACTGACAGCCACAACAGACGGTTAGTCCTCCTGCGTTTGAGGAGGAAAATCAAGAGAGAGATGGGGGGTGACGTCGGTGCACCTGGAAAGACGGAGGCCGCTTCAAGTCTGCAGCCCCTTCTGGTCCCCGTGCAGGTCTAACTCGGGGTTCAGGGAGAAGGGGAGCCCTGCACAGGAGCAGAGGCCAGAACCACCAGGAGGCTGATGGTTGAGAGTGCGCTGTCCTCAGGGTCATGAGTCCAGCGCGGAGCTGGTTTTAACGTTGAACTCCACATTTTTATGAAAAATGAAAAGCTGGGCATTTGCTTGCTTTAGATGCGCCCTCTGCTGGTGACATCGCGGCTCATCCCCTGTTCTCCCCAGGAAAATGGAATTAAGGATTGGCTCACCAAGGAGCCTGTCAGGCTGGGGTGAGTTCTGGCAACCCAGGACAGCCCTGGATATTTGTTGTGATCACCCAGAAAAGACAGGATGAACTCAGCTAAGTGATGACTGTCCCTGGGAGGCAGAGCCGAGTGGGCCTCTCCATCACTCTCCTCTGAGTGGCCTGTTAGGATTTTACACACGACACTCAAGTTCCACAGGGCTTTTGCTTTGGTTTGTTTCTAACGTCCCTGCATTTTATTATGAACATTTTCAAATATAAGGAAAAACAAAGAATGGTGCTGCCCATACCTGCTCCCTATATCCTACAATGAATATGTTGCTCTATTTGCTTCATTGCCTACCTACCTGCAGATTGGTTTTTTAAAATTTCAGTTTTGTGCTGTTTATAAAAAGATGCAGCTAAAACAAAACAGCTCAGAAAAGTTAAAAATAATAGCATTCAAATGTCATTTGAACCAGGCATGGTGGCACATGCCTGTAATCCCAGCAGCTCAGGAGGCTGAAGCAGGATTGCAGGTTTAAAGCCAGCCTCAGTAATTTGGTGAGGCTCTGTCTCAAAATGAAGAAGGACGCAGGGTATTAGTTTAGCAGTTGAGCATCCTTGGGTTCAATCACCAGTACTGCAAAACAAAACGAAAAGAACACCACCAACAAAAAATCACACAATTGCCAAAACTTGGAGTGTTCTTTAATAGGTGAATGAGTAACCAAACCATGGCACATCCAGACTGGATTATTTCCAGCACTTCAACGAAATGGCACAGTGGGACGCAAGTTGGTGCTGCCACTCTGGAAAGCAGCACAGAGAGCCTCAGAAAACTTGGAGCAGAACCACTATGTGACCCAGCCATCCCACTGCACGGCGGACACCCAAAGGACTTAAACCAGCACACTGCAGTGACGCAGCCACATCAGTGTTCATAGCAGCTCAAGTCACAATAGCTGAACTATGGAACCAATCTAGGTGCCCTTCGGTGAGTGAGTGGATAGAGAACATGGGGTATATACACAGTGACTGTGTACTCAGCCATAAAGAAACATGAAATTATGGCATTTGCCAGTAAATGGATGGAACAAGATAATATCATGCTTAGTGAAATAAAATGGTCTCAAAAAACCAAAGAGCCAGTGTTCTCTCTGATATGTGGATGCTAGCCCACAACAAGGGGCAGAGAGGACAGGGAAGAATGGAAGTACGTTGGATTAGACAAGGGGAAAGGAAGGGAAGGGAGAGGATGGGCATGGGAAAGACGGTAGAATGAACTGGACATCACTTTCCTGTGTTCTTATGTGAATACACGACCAGTGTGACTCCACATCATGTTCAACCACAAGAAAGGGCAGTTACACTCCATGGATGTATGTATGACGTGTCAGAATATGCTCTACTGCCACGAATGACTAAGGAGAACAAGTAAAGGAGCGGCCTGGAGGAATCCTAAATGCACGTGACTAAATGAAAGACACCAACCCAGAAAGCTGGGGCGGTATGATCCCAACCGTGAGATGCTCTGGGAAAGAAGAGCCGTGGAGACTGAAAAGATCAGTGGCTGCCAGGGGTCGAGGGGGAAGGGACGAATGGGCAGGGCACGGGGATTTTTAGGGCCATGAAACTGTTCTGCATCATACGGATTCGTTCAAACCCAGAGAGCACACATGTTCAACCACAGGGCTGCAAATGCTCCAGTGCGCTGTTCACAGAGCTCAAAGAAAGAACTCGGGGGGACTCAGGGGCTTTTTTATTACTCACAGGCTCCTGGGTGGAGGCTGGCCAGTGGAGGGCCACCCAGGCAGGCGAGCAGGGGAACGGATAGTGTGGGGTTCAGGCCCACGCGCAGCAGCCATCTGCAGGTGTGTGTGCTACGTCCTTTCCCTCTGAAGCAAGGTCGCCCTGCTCTGACCCTCCCCAAAGCCAAGACCAGGGCAGCGGCCTCCCTCTGCTGCTTTCACCCCCACGTTCCCTGAGGTCCTTCCTCCTCATGACGGGGCACTGACTGGCATTCACCCCCACACAACACCAAGAGTGAACCCTGCTGTAAACGTGGCCCGGGTGGCCGTGGTCTGTCAGTGCAGGCCCACAGACTGTGACGAATGTGCCACATCATTAAGAGACATTAATGATGGGAACTGGGGGTTCTGGGAACTCAGACCGTGCCCTCAAGTTTCTGTAAACCTAAAAATGCTCTAAAAAAATAGAGTGAAGGCATAAAGTAACTAGGAAGGAAAACTGTCCTTTGCCTGTGGCTCCTTGTTCTGAGTTCAAGTTCTAGTGTTCAGTAATGGGAAAGGGGGCTCAACAGTGGATATTCCATGTACCAAGCACTGTAAGCATTCTTCCTGTGGGACCCTGTCTCTCCTTGGTCCCCACCCAGTCTGTTCTAGTTGGGTAACATCTCAAATTCACAGTTCGTCAGCCTCTGTATTCCACAGTATTGAGTATGTCCAAAAAAATTTTTTTCATAATCAGATACTCAGTGACTTGAAGGTATACGCCTAGGGCTAAAGGTCCTTGTCTCCAACCAACCCGAGTTCTACTCTTCATACTTGTGGCATTTACCTGGGACATTGTTGTAGATAAAGTCACCTCATCCACATGACATCACTGGCTTTGCATTCATCCTGAGGGATAAACCAGCAAGTATTTATTGCCTTCTTTTACAGATCAAGAGATGGAGGTTTAGAGGGACAGCATGATGTCACAGACTGCAAGAGGCTGATAAGGTTTTAGACCCAGGTCACGCTGACTCTCACTTTAGTGCTCAAGCCACCTGCCACCAAGAGAGACCAACCCAAGACACAGAACCTCCCAGACTAGGGGGGAGCCTTGCTCTGGCCCCTGGCCTAACAGCCTTGGAAGGAATTGATAGCGCTTTAATCACAAAGTGTTACAATTCATGCTTTGCTCGTTTCTCTGCCTCTTGCAACAGACCACAGAAGTCGGGGTACTGCCTTTATCATGGACAATGTCACTGATGTGGCACTGATGTGACATTCTGCTTCCAATAGAATGGTCCATGTGGCAATTGAAATATCCTAAAATTCAACTAGAAATATCTGACAATTCAACTAGATCCAAGATTGATTATTAATATGCATTGTTGATTTCACAAAAATGGAACCTTGACAAGTCACATTTACACCTGAGGAACCAGTCAGAGGAAACCAGAAGAGTGCACAGGAATGAGCAGTAGCAGCAGGGGCCACACGGTTGTCAAAGGCTGGTAACAGGAACCTAGATCTTTGGAGATTAATAGTCACGAGGAAAATGAGAGGCCTTCACAAAGAAGGAGCACCAAGCTGAGCTCTGCCTTAATCTGGCATCTTGGAGGGTGGCTACACTCTTAGTGAAAGGAGGAGCAATGGAAAGGAGTCTGCTGGAAACCAATCAGTCTTTGCTGTGCCTCTGGGAGAGTAATGAAGAGAGCGATGATGGCGATGGTGGGAGTGGGGCGGGGTGGCGGTAGTGATGCTGGGACAGTGGTGATGCTGGTGATGATGGTGGTGATGATGGTGGTGGTGATGGTGGTGATGGTGGTGGTGGTGGTGGAGGTGATGGTAGTGATGGAGTGATGGTGGTGATGATAGTGATGGTGGTGGTGGTGGTGATGGTGGTGATGATGGTGGTGATGGTGGTGGTGATGGTGGTGATGATGGTGGTGATGGTGGTGATGATGGTGGTGATGGTGGTGGTGATAGTGGTGGCGGTGGTGATGATGCTGGTGGTACTGTTGGTGATGGTGGTGGTGCTGGTGGTGATGGCGGTGGTGGTGGTGGTGGTGGTGCTGGTAGTGATGGTGGTGATGGTGGTGGTGGTGGTGCTGGTAGTGATGGTGGTGATGGTGGTGGTGGTGTGGAGGTGGTGATGATGCTGGTAGTGATGTTGGTGGTAATGGTGGTGATGGTAGTAGTGGTGGTGGTGATGGTGGTGGTGGTGGTGATGATGCTGGTGGTGTGGTGGTGGTGGTGATGATGAGGGTGGTGGTGGTGGAGGTAGTGATGATGCTGGTAGTGATGTTGGTGGTAATGGTGGTGATGGTAGTAGTGGTGATGGTGGTGGTGGTGGTGATGATGCTGGTGGTGATGGTGGTGATGCTGGTGGTGATAGTGGTGGCGGTGGCGATGATGCTGGTGGTGATGGTGGTGGTGGTGGTGGTGGTAGTGATGGTGGTGATGGTGGTGATGGTGGTGGTGGAGGTGGTGATGATGGTGGTAGTGATGTTGGTGGTAATGGTGGTGATGGTAGTAGTGGTGGTGGTGATGCTGGTGGTGGCGGTGATGATGCTGGTGGTGATGATGGTGATGCTGGTGGTGATGGTGGTGATGATGGTGGTGATGGTGGTGATGGTGGTGATGGTGGTGGTGGTGGCGATGATAATGGTCCTTGAGAAGTTACACCCATGTGTTCACTCTTCTGCGGCCCCAGAATCCCAATTTATTCAAGGAGATAAGGGAAATTCCCAGCAGAAAAAATTGCATGCGTTTTCTCCGGTTAGTTTTTTCCAGGTGATGAGCGACTGACTGCGAAGGAGCATGATGGCCTCTGGTGGGAGCGAACGCCATCATCTCCGGGAGAAAGCAGGCCCAACTTGCACCCCTCAGGATTCCCCAGGTTGAGTCAACCCAAAGTAGGTTCACATAGCATTCTAAACACAAGGAAGCCAACCCCTGGGAGTAAATTACAGTGGAAAAAACATCCAGATTTAGATCTTCCAAGAATTTTAGATAATGAATATTTCAGAGATAACTACTATATAAATGTAAGGGTCTTCTGCTTCTGGTCTTGATGAAATGACCAGATTTCCTGCCATAAACAGCAGAACACTGACTCACTGAATGAAACAACTGTTTTCAGACATTGGCGAGCAACTCAGGACTGTGATATCTGGGAGACATGAGCAGGGTAAGCTCCCGGACTCCTTCCCGGAGGTGCTGCACCCGGGGAACCCCATGCCAAGTGTGCCGATCTTGCCCAGTTCAGAGGTAGCTGGAACCTGGGGGGCAGAGTAACCACACAATCCAGCACTTCCACTCCTAGGTAGGCACCCAAGAGGACTGAGGACGTGTCCACACAAACACTGTATGCAAAGTTCAGAATAGGATGACTACACCAGCCACAAAACAACAACCCGAATGTTTGCCAACCGAAGAGAAATGCCACGTGTCCCAACAGTGAGATGTCACTCAGTCGTAAACACAAGTGAGGACTGACGCACGCCACAACATCGATGAGCCTGGAAAACAGCAGGCACAGGGCCCAGAGCAGACACAAAGGCCACGTGTGGCAGGATTCCACATACTGTGTGTGAAATGTCCAAACAGGCAAGTCTGCAGAGAGGAGAAGTAGATTAGAGACTTTCTAGAGGTGGGACTGATAACTGAAAAGCACAGGGTTTTCTTGGTGGGGGGTGAAGATGTTCTGAAACCAGAGAGCAAAGATGGTTGCACAGCTTGGTGGACATACCCAAACCACCGAACTGCACACTTCTGAATACCGCCAGGTGCGGAGTTGGTGCCTGTGGTCCCAGCTACTTGGAGGCTGAAGCAGGAGGCTCCCTGGAGCCCATGAGTTGGAGACAAGCATGGGCAACACAGGAAGCACGACCTTGTCCCACAAAAAGAAAACAAAGGATGAATATTATGTTGTGGCATTATATCTCAATTTTTTAAATCTCATGATATTCACTTCACAGTCACTAAACAGCAAAAATTTAAAAGACCAGCCCTCTTGGTCTTGGCCAAAATGCAAGTGGGAAAGTCAACCCTACATTTACCTGGGGACCTCGTAATATCAACGGAAATGAAAGTGTGCGTCCACAAAGAGACTCACACAGAAATGCTGTGATAGCCCCCAGGGAATCAGCCATGTCCACCAAAGGGAGGTCAGAACCACCGATGTGTTGTTTTCATACTACTCACCCTGACAAAAGGCACCATGACACACCCAACAAGAGCGGAATCGAAAACACGGTGCCAGTTACGAACGAGAGCACAGCATACAGCTCTGTACAGACAAGCTCCAGAACCAGCAGAGCCACACCGTCAGGGCTTCCGGGGCTGAGGGGCAGCGGCTGCAGAGGGGCCGAGGCTACCTGGGAGTGGTGGAGAAAATCATCCTGTCCCTGCCACTAGGCTGCGGAGGACGGGTCCTTCTGCTCCCACACTGTGCTCACCGCATCCACCAGCAGGTGGCGATGCTAGCTCATCTGCTCCCAGCCACCGCAGAGCCTCTGGTCTCTGGGCAGACCAAGGAGGCTGGCATGGGGGCTGTTACTACAGCTCGTACCACAGCCATTGGGCACGTCAGGGCAATGATGGGATCCTCGCTCCTCAGTCGAGCGGCAGTCCCGATCCCGGTCACAGAGGAGCACAGGGTGGCGGGGCCAGGGAGCGCTGAGCGGGGCCTCCATGACCATACGCAACGCATCCAAGTGATGCGAAGCTGGGGAGCCAGGAGCGAGGCCAGCAGCTCCTGGAGGAGGCCATTGCTGGGTGGGGCTCCATCTGTGCTTGCAACCCACCCTTTAAAAGCCCAGGCCTTGCTCCTCCCCCCAGACCTGGCAAAGTCAGTTCTGCCCACTCTGGTCTGGTAGAGTGGTCTTCTTTCTCTTCTCTCACTGAATGAAGGAGGAATCGGCAGCCCCTGGGACCAGCCCCTAGCATGGTCCCAGAAGGTGGACATGACGGGGGCATGGGCCATTGGAATTCCCAGGATTAAAAGGGGCCTTGTCTTTCACCAGCCATTCCAGAAAGCTTTCTAAACACATTTGTCCTAACAGCGCCAGGAGGAACTCCAGCCCTGTTGTCCACAATTTTGGGAGGACAGAACATTCCAAAGCCGACTGAAGAAGAAGGGTCTTGGACCTCCTTCATACCAGGCCGGGCTCTGAATTAATCTCCTCCAAACTTCCCACTGGGGTCCTTGGGCTCACAATGCAGCATTGTTGACTGAATGTCCAGGAGGACTTGGCAGAGCCTAAGTACAAGACTCAGCCATCTGGGTCTGCTGGAGAAGAGAACAGGAGCCAGACCCACCCAGGGTCACTCAGTGTCCTCCACTTGCTCATGGGGCCAGTGGCCCAGCCTTTCTTCTCTAGGCCTGCCACTGACTGGCCCAGTCTCCTCATTCTCAACCCAAATACATGTGCAGGGAGGCTCAGCAGATAGGGTCGTCTGTTCAGATGGGCAGCCCATAAGCCAGGGCCCCTTCTACCCGAGGATCTGTGTGACCGCAGAGTGCAAGGTCAGTGAGCTTGTAGCAACAAGAACTTGTCCAGAAAGATGTGCTCCTGGGGTTTATGGTTGCTGTTGTGGGGCCTGGTGTGATGCTGGCCCAGCATATATCATCTTATTAAAACTGCCTCGAGTTTATGAGGCCAGTTCTACACCCCAGTTCAGGAACTGGGGCTTCCAGAAGCAAACTAACCCTCCTAAGTTCTAAGGGCCAGTTCAAGGTGGAGCCAGGCCTGGAGCCTCATTCGAATTCCAAAGCCCTGGCCACTTCTGAGAAAGTGCCCACAATGTGATGGTCAGCTGAACCCCAGGGTAGTGACGTGTTAAAGAAAATTCCGAGATGGTTTAAATTTAACAAGGTTTCTTTGAGCAAGGGGAAAGTTCTAGAATCAGTTGTGCCCTGCTCTGAGTTACTCCATGGTGTATAGGACAGCAATCTTCAGGCTGGGCCTCACCCTGAGCTACTCCACTTTGTAAAGCAGCAGTTTGCCATGAGCTACTCCCTCCAAGTGCTGAGGTGGAAGGACTCCACACCTTGTTTGAACAACCACCATCTTCCTGGCACAACAATAAGGCACAGATTGATAAATTGATCATGCTAATAAAAATGATCACCTGTGTCTTACCAGATTAATCAGAAGCAAAGTGGATGCATGGGTGTATCAAACTCATACTGGAAAAAACAGGCCCACGAGCCTATGGAACATGCCAGACCACTGAATGCAACCCCTTGCTCGAGGCCCATGAAGAGGGGACACCCTGACCCTGTCACCTGGTCACTCATCATGAGCCTTGTCTGAAAAACCAGCCTGGCTCTGTCCTCAGACTTTGCAGGGTTCCATTTCTCCTGCCCGTTATAACCACACTTGGCCCACTCCCAAGATGACACCTGAGGCTGACACTCCAGGCTGACCCTGTGACACAGCCCTCCATCAGGACCTTGCCTAATAAGTCCCTGTGCTTTGACGGCTCCGTGCCTGACCCCTCCAGCGACTCTTCCCGTGTCTGCTCTCTGGCTTTGCTCCCAGCTATCAACTTAGCCTCCTGAATCCCTGTGGCTGCCTCAGCCCTTTCCCAGCCTTTCTGTCGCCTATGTGTATAATTGTGCGATGTGTGATGTGTGACTTGAGTGTTTAGATATTAAACATTAAGACTGGAATAAAGAGCCTGTGGTTGCCTGGCTTATGCCTACCAAGTGACCCACAGGTATTCAGGGACCCACCCTGCTGAAGGGGGGCAGCCTGTGGATTTATTGCTATTCAATAAATGCTGACATTGTGGAAAGACACAGATGTGTCTGGTCAATGTTAGTGACAGTTTGCTCATGACAATCAGCTAACATTACCAACCACAATTGGTTCAGCGTGCTCCATCCCACCAGCAGGTTATATTTATAGCCCAAACCAAGAAGTGGCATGCAGAAAGAGCCTGATTGGTCGCAGTCGGCATTGGCCTTCCATGGGCCTGGTCTGATCAGTTGACAGCCTGTGACAGATTGCCTGAAGCTCAACTGCTGTGATTGGCTAGACTCAGTTGCTTAGTTACAGGAGTAGAGTATACTCTTAGGTTACATTATGTTTGTATGTATGCTAGGGAACCGTTCACTAAGTACAGAGGCCGTTTGGAACCAAACTTTATCACCCAAGTATAGAGACAAGTTTAGGCCAAACTTCATTCAGTTTAATAGAAAATAGGTGACAACTCTGTGTGTGTATGTGTGTGTGTGTGTGAGAGAGAGAGAGAGAGAGAGAGAGAGAGAAATGCAAAAGAGAATGCTTTACTCACTCTCTAGCCCAACTTCTGCATGAACTACAAGCTCAGTGTCTAAATGTCTACTTGATCACTCTCCTTGGATGTCTAGGAGTCAAAATCAGTGCATCCAAACAGAATTTCTTTCCCTCCACCTACCCCAAACCTGTCCCTCCAAAGTCTTCTGTGGGTTAAACACTAATGGTAGCCTGGGAAAGCTTGCAGTGAGATAAGAAGGTCTCTGAAAGAATGCAGTAAGGGGGGAAATGGAGAGGGGAGCTGGCCATTCCCTCATCTCATCTTTAGGAGAGGATCTGAACAGAGGAACCCTGGTTGTAAAAGAATGCACTCATAAAACCTCTGAGAAAAGCCACCTGGGTGTGGGCATGTGCCCTGTCCTGTATGTTCCCCTGCTTGTAGGAATTCATTGAATTCTAATCTGCTGCCACCAAGGAGTAAGCAAAAAAGTGTCCAAAACCTCTCCACTCAGTCCTCCAGGGCCTCTCTTTGAGAGTCAACTGGGGCATTCACAGCCCTGGGGTGAGCAGCCCTCCCCACCTCTGCCAACGGCAACCCCATTCCTGCAATTGCTCAGGCCAGAAAGTTTGGATCAATCTCTAGGTTTCTCCATCAGCAACTCCTGTGGGCAAGACTACAAAACATATAACAAATTCCCACTTCTTACCACCCTCCTGGCCTCCGCCCCGGTCCCAGTCATTGTCTCCTGCGAGATTATGGCATCGGCCTGCTCACCAGTGTCCCTGCCTCTACCCTACACCACTTTCTTTCTCAACACAGTAGCCACAGACACTGAGTTAAAATGCAAGTCGCATCCTCCCAATTCAGAGGATAGCCCAAGTGCCTACGGTGGCCTACGAGGCTCACATGACCTTCTCCTGCTCTGTCTCTCTGACCTCTTCTCCCACTGCCACCGCCCGGTCGCTGGCTCTGCCTCAGCCACACCTGCATCTTGTTATTCATTGAGCACACCATGCACATTCCTGCCTTCAGGCCTTTGCACTCGCTTAAAATGATCTTTTCCAACTATGCCCATGTGGTCGATGGTATCAGTCCCAACTCAGCCCAAAAGTACCTACTCAGCAAGGACTTCTCCTGGCCCCTCCACAAAGCGGCAGCACCCCTCCTCCAGGGACTCCTCCTCCCTCTGTGGCATTCATTTCTGGATATGCTGGCTCCCCTTGTCCTCCCCACCACTTGGATGTACGTCCTGGGACACGGACTCTGCTCTATTCAC
The DNA here is from genome assembly GCF_902686455.1 of Sciurus vulgaris. Lineage (NCBI taxonomy): Eukaryota > Metazoa > Chordata > Mammalia > Rodentia > Sciuridae > Sciurus > Sciurus vulgaris. Next base: position 177,163,865 of record NC_136465.1, read on the forward strand.
TGCTATTCCCAAGAACCTTGAGAGTCCATGACATATCTGTCGCTGGATTGTGAGGTGTGGGCTCCGTGATCTGAGCCTAGACACCCAGGATTCAGGCTCACTGGGTGCGTGCCTGGAGACAGGAGGAGGGTGCTTATGAGTAACAGAACCAGAGCTGGCTGTGAAATGAAATCGCAAAGACGTCGTGGTAAGAGACCGTGTCCTGGGGAGGGTCAGTGCCCTCCCTCTCTCTGCCTTTCTCCAGGACGCCTCACTAACCAGGGTCCCCACCTTTGCACTGTCAGTAACTAACTGCCCCAGGAGTCTGACTCCTCCCTCCACAATGCACCCGATGCCTGTGAACAGAGCCGTTTCTTCTCTGTTCTGTGAGCAGCTCTGTGTTAGAGACCCTGCCCAGGCCTTCAGCCGCAGAGACTAGGAATCTTAAAAAGAGGGAAAAGCCCAATGACAGGAAGGGTCCAGGATGACGTAAATGTCTTGAGAAACTGTGGCTCGGGGCTCAGAATGTGGAGTGTGGTTTCCTCCGGGCCCCAGGCGTGACATAAAGTGTGGCGTTCTCCCCGCTGGGTGCTGCTTGCTGCCTCTCTGCTAGTCTGCTTCCTGCGACACTCAGAGATCTCCTTGCGTAATGACTGGTGAAACCTCACCTGGGGGAAATGACAGCCAGGCCTGTGGCCTAACTTCAGGGGCCAGATAGTGGAGAGAGCAGTCCGAGTTCCATGGGACAGGGGCTGATAGAGATTCAGGGACAGTCCTGGAAGTCCAAGGACTGGCACCCCTATGAGTCATTGGGATTAGGAGGTCACACAGCCCTGTGTTGTTCTGAGACGTGGCCCGGTGTCAGGAGCATGACCAGCCACGCTTGATGTTAGGGATTTTGATACCCTGTCCTCGGGGTGGAGGCGTGTTAAGAAGCCAGCACAGCACCACCAGAATCACACCCGCCCTTGTGCCCAGGTGCCCACCCTCCTGCGTGAGGCATGAATGCTGCATGTGGGTTCAGGGTGCTGGATGTGGCTGCTTCCTGGGAGAGCTCACACTCTGGAAGGGGAGGACCATGTGTTCACTTGACACATCTGTGGAGAGCCCTCAACGTGCCAGGCACACAAAAGACACTTCAAAGACAAGCAGGCTGGGGGTGAGGGGCGGGGGGGGGGAACGAGCGGATAAACAAGATCAGCGGATAAACACACAGCAGATGGCAGGAGAGCAGTGTTCTCTACTCAAGGTTTGCATTGGTGACTCCAGACAGGTGCTAACAACGTGCTCCTGGGGTGCCGGATGATCAGAGCCAGAAGTCAAGACCCACACCATCCAAAGGGCTGCAACACAGAATTCGAGAGTGACAAGTTGTCAAGATCTGGAAGCAGGTTCCCAGACAAACTGTGCAAGCTCAGTGTCAGGGCCCCGGCTTGTGCTAAAACGTGGAGGATTTTGTTGACCACGAGTCAAGGATGATGTGGCCGCTCAGCCACTCGCTCATGACAGCTCTTGACTGGATGCTCACGTGCTGGGGGCTAGTCTAGGCGATGGATTCAAAACCAAACCAGATACAACCCACCCCTGTTCTTCCAGAGCTCTGCAGGAGGACAGACGATGACCAGATGAACATGTGACATCAGCACATGCAGGTGGTGACAGGGGTCCAGGAGCAGGAAGGGGGCCGTATGTGAGTTTGGGAGGGGTGGCAGGTGTCACTGAGTTCCCCAGGAAGCAGCTGAACTCGCAGGGCTTCACTAGGGAGAGCAGGTGGGATGGGAGCAGGACGGGGGGAAGGGCAACGCAGGCCCCACAGAGGCCTCAACCATGTGGTGCTCTGGACAGGGTTGAGCCCACAGAACCATCTGGAATCAGGGCAGGAGCAGAGTTGTCCTCCACGTGGATCAGTCATGGCCGAGGCTGCCCTGCAGGAGGCGCGGCCTTGGACAGGCGGTTTTTTCTTCAGCTGAGGTGAGGCTCGGAGAGGGCTGCAGCCAGGGGCCACCTCCCCAAGGCCACAGGGGAGATGAGCCTGGACGCGTGGCTCAGCGTCCACCAGGAGGGCAGCCTTCTGCACGGAGGCATTCCAGTACGAACCTGGAGGCAGAAGGAGCTGCGAGCCCACAGGCCCCAGCAGAGATGGCGCCTGGCTGCCGGGGAGCAGCGAGGAGGCCAGCAGCTGGGGCGGGGAGAATGGGGAGGGGGGCGGCCTCAGCCGGGCCTTACGAGGACTGGGGCTTTACTGGGAGCCAGACTGGCGCCTTGAGAGAGCTGTGAGCAGGAGAGATTGGACGCGTGTGCTGAGCGGATCCATCTGGCTCCTGCGCCGAGGCAGAGGCAGGCAAGGGTGAGGTGAGACCAACCAGGACCAGGCCACAGCCGTCACCTCAGCCCGGACGGTGGTGGCTCTGCCGGCCGGGGCTCAGCAGAGAAGCCTCAGAGGTGGCAAGAAGGAATCTACTGGGAAAATCTAAGACTACAGCCAACCGAACTGTTGGCACAGTGGTGCAGGGTTCAAAGGGGGGTCAAGGGCAAGGTTTGGGGACGGAGCATCTGTTTGAATGGAGTTGCTGTTGCCAAAAATGACACCTTCGTGCCAAAGAAACTGCTGGGCTGAGCACTGGGGCGGGGGCTGGCTGCCCTCCTCCACCCACCACCCGCCTCCCCCCTCCCAGTGGGAGGCACCGCAACAGGTGACAAAGCCACCTGGGAACAGAGGGACCTGGGTGCACACGAGGATCAGAGACCAACCCCACCGCCCGCCGAGGCCCCCTTTCCTCTGTGGGGATGAGGATTTTAGGAAGTGCTTTGAAGAAGACTCGGCGACCAGTCTGAGCTGTCCTGAGGCAGCAGAAGAGACGGCCATAGTGAGGAGATGGCCACGGTGCCGCGGGTGCTCCTCCGGAAGGTTCTGTCCCTTCCCTGTGGGAGGAGATGCTACATTCCAGTTACAGGCCGGTTGGAAGAAAGAGGCAGTTCCCCCACCCTGGGGACCCCTGCCCCGTCCTTTCCACCTGCGTCTTAGGAACCTGTGGGTCCAGGTGGAGAACCCTGGAGGTGCACCCAGCTTGCCGATGGGAGTAGACAGCGAGGCTCCGACAAGGAAAGGGATTCGCCAGGACCCTGCGGAGCTGGGACGGGAATCCAGGCTGGGTGGCCCATAGCCCATTTGGGACCCCTGACTTTCATCTGTAGATTGGAGCTAACGCTGCCCACCTAGCAGGGACCGCGGGTGAATTCTGGGTGACGTGTGTGCACAGGCCCAGTTGCCGGGAGCGGCTCCACTAACAGCTGGGCCTGGGGCCCTGTGAGCGCTAGCAGGAGGAGGAGGGCCGAGCAAGAGTGGCCCTGGGCGCTTGCCCACAGCTGTCAGCATCCTGGATGATGTGAGGCTGTTTTCTCAGAGTCCAGTCCTCACTCGGGGGCTGCGAGTTGGCGAGGTCTAGCTGGGTGGGGCAGGGAGCTGGCTGGTCACTGAGGCACCAAGTGGGGAGGGAGAGGGAGGCTGCCCCAACCTTGGCTCAAACCCACCAGGCAGCAAGGCCCTGAGGAGGGCAGGGTCAAGTCGGTCTCGGCGCCGATCACATGTGGCCATGTGCCCAGGCCAAAAGCTGTGGGTTATGTCAGAAGGGCTTTCGATTCTGGTGGCTCACCCTCTGCCTCCTCTCCAGGGTTCCCTGAGTCCGGCCAGGCACAGCCATGACTGCACTGAGGCCGGGAGGGCCGGGGGCTTCCCAGGACCAAGACCCCCTCTGCAGCTGCAGTGGTCCTCGGGGGTTCAAGCCTGTGCAGTTCTCATGTATGGAGGCAGGGGCTGCAGGGAAGGAGCTCGGGCCTGGCACCAGTGGGCGGGAAGGACAGCCCAGTGTCCTTGGACCCAGGTTCTCTGCTCCCAGTGACTCCAGACAAGCCACTTTATCCAGGGGAGGCTCAGCTTCCCCAGCTGTAAGGTGGGATCGTTACACCAAGGAGTGACTAGAGAACGTACAGAGAGGAGCAGCCCCCCACCATGGTCACGCTGGTGCAGTGGGCAAATCGGCTGTGGGGCCACATCCCTTGCACTCAGGGAACTGCCTGCCTCACAGAGGAATAATGTCCTATATTTCCCAGGGCTGAGTTTCCACATCCATAGAATGGGGTTGGTAAGTACAATATCATCCCCATACGAGTCTGAGAACTAAATGACATAATTTACTAAAGTGTTTGGCACATAGGATGAACTTAAAAAATTATTACGTGAAGAATGCCTTCGGGGTTTCCAGGACTCGCACGCAGAGCGCCCGGATGACAATGCTATTTGGAAGGAGCCAAAATCACCAATATAAAATTTAACAGGGGGAAGGATAAGGTTCTCTGCTAACGTTCAAAACATGAGTTCTGTATAAATATTTTCCGTTTCTGTCTAGAGAAGTCGCCCCTCCCCGTAATAAGCCCCTGGAACCTCTGGCAAGAGACGTCGATGACTCCAGCGTTCGCCTGTTTCTTTTCTCAATCAACAAACCCTTTATTAGCCTCATCTGTGCGCCCCATGTGCAAAGCTGGGGCGGCCGGGGGGAAATGCCGGGCTTGCCTCCCCTCGGGATCGTCATCTAAGCCCTCTCGGCCTTCGCGGCTGAAAGTTCAGATGACAGCCTGGAATTGACCGAGTGTCTGGCCTTCTTCCACTCAGAAACACACTGGGAAATGGATATTCTAGAGGAGTTCTCCAACAACCGTTTCTTGGAATCGTAAATGTCTGAGGTTGCTGCAATACTTGAGATGATCTTGTTTTCTTTATCCATGGGAGCCAATGTTTCAATGCTACATCTGTGTGAATATCTTTTGATAATAAGAACCAAATGTTGTCGGTGGAAATGACTGGAAATTACACTTAGGATCAGAATGTGGGGTTTTAGGTTCCCTCTTGGAAGGCAGCACCAAGAAGCAAACACACAAGACGTTTGCTCTATAAATCACCTCGATGTCGCAACCCCTGAGGCTCCTGCCTCCTCCCCTCTCCGCATCAGAAGACTGGGATCAAGCCACTGGGGCAAAGCCTGTCACCAGTTGGCTGTAAATGTCCCATAGCTCAGATCAGACCTGCTGTCCCCACCTCTGGTATGAGCTTGGCCTCTGATTGCTTCTAGAAATCTCCACCTGGATATTCCACAGTCACGTCAGAACCCAACTCAACATTTCCCCCAAACCTGTTCTATCTTCAGACTCCCCACTGATGGAAGAAACCTGGAAATCATTCCTAACACCCTCTCCTCCCCCAGTCATGTGGTCCCATCAATCAATGCGGGCCCCTCTCAGTCCCATTTCATTACCCCTCCCCCGTCCCCTAGACCCCTGTGCTGGTTTGGGGTCCCCCTCTGAATTCCAGAGCATTGCAGCAGCCTCCTCTTGCCAGCCTCTACATGTTAGTCCCCCACCCCTCCAACCCCACCTCCAGCCAAACTGATCTTTGGAAAAACCCAGATCACACTTGGCTGTGGCCCAAACTGAATTGGAACCTGATCCTCAATTTCCTCCATTTGAACTCCACCTTTCAAGAAAAATATAAATGATACCAGTAGAAACTCCTATCTAGGATCTGCTGAAGGGGTCCTCGGAGCTGCCCTGAGCCCAGAACACAGACCAAGGTCTGCACCCTTCCTCCCACGCACCACATCCTGATGGTGGAATCGGTGGTCTGGCGGCAGGATCTGGTTCCAGAGCGGGCCCTGCACGTGGAGAGGACACAGACTCAGTCCCTGCGGTGAGGGGGTCGAGGAGGGGTGCTTGAGAATCACTGAAAGGAAGTTCTGCAAGATGAGGTGCCAGAGAGGGTGCAGCTTGAGAAGTCTCTGGAAGGCAGGCCGGATGATGGGGACCTGGGGCACTGGGGGAGAACTCGCGGGCAGCGGCGCTGGGCTTCTGAGTGGTGAGGCTACATACCACAGGTTCTTCCACACTCACTTTCCAAATCTCATCCGCCTTTGCTTGGGATTCACACTTGGGAATCAGGATGGGCGAGAGATGCCCTGGGCTGCCGTCCCTCACCTACCTACCCTCAGCTTCTTGGGCCTGAGCCAGCGTCTCCCTGGCACTGGGCGGTCTGCCTGCTGCAGCCCCATGGGCTCTGATTGCTAACGGATTTGTGTGCGCTTGCTCCATTTGCTTTGATTCTAGAAGGCAACCAGAAAATGAACACTGTCGGGTAATTAATAGTCCCTGATTCTCAAACCCAGCTCCCCTAGCAGCCTTCCCTGAGCAACCCGAAGGGCAAAGCTCCCTAGAGCTCTTGTGGCGTCTGTACCCCGGCTGGTATCTCCAGCAGAAGGGTAATAACATCTCCACTTGCCAGCCCTTCTGTTGCCCACCCGTGGGTTCTCGTGGCCTCCAGCAGAGGAACTCCTTGGGGACCCTTTGGTACAGGAGGGAAGGCTTCATTCTCATGTGTGAGCAAGATGGCGCGTGTGTCCCTGCAGCTCCCTTCACCCCTCTTCTGTCTTTTTAACCCCCTTTGGTCTCTGGGGCCCCCTCTCCGCCCTGGTCATCACACGGAGAGGTCGAGGGCAGCGCTGGCCGGCGGCTCCTCACACTTCCTCATCGCGCACGCCATTCCCACCTACAGTCCCCACGCAGGAGCGTTTTACTGTGGTGAGGAGGCACGGGCCGCTTTTGCTCCCATTTCTCTGCTTTGGCTCGCGCTGGGGCTGAGGCAGGTCCTCAGGCCAGCAGCACAGACCAGAGCCTCTGGGAGGAAGAGTCGCATGCCGGGGCACCGCCTCGTGCTCAGGCAGATCTCACCCAGTGACCCAGGCTCCCTGCGTCACTTCCGAGCACTGAGCATTTTTCTGGGGTGCGTGGTGCTCCATGTTGTGCCCCCTCTGCAGGTGAGAGAGAGGCCCCGGGCTGCTACGTGGCTCGCCCAATGTCACATGGTCAGTGAGGATGGGACCCTGTCATTCTGGCTGCACAATGCACGCCATGATGCAGCTTCACACGTGCACCCCGCTGGGTTCAGCTCTGCAGCTTCTCTACTCCCCGGCCAGCGCTGCTCCGAGCCTGTGCACAACTGGGACACAGAATCTAAGGGACCATGTCGCATGGAGCCTGGAGCAGAGCTGGCTGGAAGTCGGCACTCAGCTGATGTTTGGGTGCAGGAGGGGCTGGCTCCATCAGACAGCCCCGCCCCACAAAGCCCCGCCCTCCCCTCCTTGGCCCTGGGCACAAAGCCCCCTGCGCAGCCTCAGTCGGCATCAGGAGGGCAGGGAGGGCAGTCGTCGCTTGTCCATGCGTCCCACGTAAGCAGACACATCTCCCTGGGCGTCTGATGGGAACACTGCGAGCCCGGCGCAGCCAGCTGCTTGGTCCACAGCCTGAGTCGAACACCCTCGGCTGACCTCACCTTTCAGTGAATTCACAATTAAGCAGCCTATGGTTTTCCTCTGGGCAGGCAGACCTGGCCCTGGGCACCAGAGGGTCAGGGAACTGCTGGTGGGGTGGCCCCTGTGCAGAGGAGGCATCCAAGAGGGCCAGCTCCCAGCCACCCCAACTGCAGCGGGGCCTCCCCTGCAGGGTGCTGTGTAATTGGTTCTGCATGGTGTTTGGTTTGGTTTGTGTTGAAAACTCAGAAAGAAAGGAGCTGGTGGGGAAGGCCCTTGTCAGGAGGCCACGTGGTCGACTCCCCGCGGGCGTCTCCACTAACCTGGTCCCAATTAGGGGCTTGGGGAGCTCAGGGCCTCCAGTTTGTTTGTGAAGCTCTTTGACCAAAATCTGCCTTCTTGGAGTCATGTTTCCTTTGTAAAAGGCGGATTTTTAGAAGCCCCGTGGCGCTGGGGAAGCACAAGACCTTGCAATCAGCAGTGTTGGTACACAGTCCAGTCTTGTCGGCCTGCGCCAGGCTGGGCCCAGCGCCAGGTTTGTGCCACTGATGCTCCCGCGTCTGGAGGCTCCAGACGTCGCTGGCCACCTTGGTTCAAAGGACAGCAGACGGAAACTTGGGGAGAGGGAGCATATTCTTCCAGGGCTTGGGCACCATTTTTGCCATCTACGAAAATACCCTTTGCTATATTTAGGCAGCGCTCCTCACAGGCCTCTCTCCCTTTCCCCTCAAGAATGTTTCAGTTTGTTTTTGTCATTCAGTATTTTTTTCCTACCACCTGCAGAAATCATCAAGGGCTCACCTTCCCTGAGTTCACTTTTCCTGCCGCTTCCTAATTAAAATAAACCTCTGGCCAAATTACGATCTTTGAACGGAATTTCGGCGTCAGTGGAAAGTGTGGGTGCCTGCTCTCCCCGCGACGGCTCACTGCTGGCACGTCTGGGGCACCTGTTCTGCACCAGGCCCTGGGCAGTCGCCACACACACGTGCGCGCATCTCGGGCTCCTATCCCTGGCGCTGTGGGAAGCAGGTCTTACCACCTCCCCAGGGCAGAGGTGAGAAGATGGCTCACGGCCCCACAGCACAGCAGGTGGGGTCTGAGTCCAGGTTGTGAGACTTGATCTGTCCGGAACAATGCTAAACGGCTTCCCTATGTGTGGTCTTCGTGACCCTGCATGGTGCCACTCTCTTCTGGAGACCAGCGGGTTTTCCTTTCACGTGGAAGTCCACGGGCATCTGCCTGATGGCCCCTGGAAATGGGTCTCCTGGAAAGACCAGCCCTGAGGGCTCAAGGAGGGGACTTGCTCCTGAGACACCCCACATCCAGCCCACTCAGAGCCTGTTCACACTCGTCCTCACTCGAGGGGAGGGGACATAGGAAGTCCCCTTTGCTGCTCCAGGGGCCTCCAGCACTTCAGCCTGTGAACTAGGGGAGCTCCCTGAGGCCGTCCCCAGCCCCACGCTTAGCTCATGGCAGGTGCGGCCCCTAGCCCAGGCACACAGTTACCACCTCACAGTGGGGCAGCAACCAGGTTGCTGGTCACTCTTTGGCCTGGTTCCTGGGTGCAGTTGACAGCTTCCCACCGGGTGGGACCTGACTGCCCTCAACCAGGAGGTCTGGGGCAAAGGCACAGGCATGTCTTCCTGACCCGCCGCCCAGCCTCAGGGCCAGCACTGAGAATATCAGTGAGGGCACTGGGCACTCGGCATGGGCAGGCTCTTCCAAGAACTTCTGTTGCATTTCCGGGTTTAATCTGCACAAGAATCCCAAGGTCCTGCTATCATCCCCACGTAGCAGATGAGGAAGCCCCGGCGGTCATTTGAGAGACACCAGGCCAAGTCCTTTCAAGAAACAAACCAGATCACATCCCTCTCCTGGACGGCTCAGGGTGTCCTCGGTACAACAGAGACGATGGACCTGGGCCTCAAAGGCCCCTCATCAGGGTCCTGACTGCCACTCTAGCCTGCTCTCCAGGGTCTCCAAAGCCCCCTGTGCTTCTGGGCCTTTCCCAGGCTGTCTGTCCTTCTCACCTCTCTGCCTGCAAACGCCTCTTCCTCCCTCCCAGTGCTTACCAGAGCAGCTGCGGCCGGGTTCTTTTCAGGAGCACACCCTCCTTCCTCTGGGTCCCGCTGAGCCTGGCTGTCTTGGGACACCTTGCAGCCTTCCTCTGTAGGGGACAGTGGGCTCTGGGGGGCCAGGCCCCAGGCTGCTAGGAACATCTCTGTCCTTGACTCTTGTACCTTGTGGCCCATGAACTGCTCAGGGCTTGGGAGGGGGCCCCTGACCCCCTGTCCAGGCCAGCTTCCCCCAGCCCCTCACCCGATGCCCACACCACCGAGTTAGGTTCCTCACAGTTGATCCGAAACTCGGACGTCATATCTGCTAAAATGGAAATCATGCCCTTCCAGATGTGGTGGTGGAGTTCCACCCACACCCGTCATCTGCCCACTCTTTTCTCACTCGTTTGGCCTGCGGGCATCCTGGGCACATGCGAAAGTGCAAAGACGCACACGTACCGTGGACCTTGCATTCATTTCAATATCCAAGCACCCAGGAAGCACCCAGAGGAGACGCGAGGCGAGCGGGTCCTCAGGCCCCTGTTCCTCAAGGGAGTGGCCACGGCACTGTTGGTGCCCAGCACAGAGAGGCTCTCCTGAAGCCCTACACGGCCAACTGATGTGACAGCATAACTGTCACGTGTGGCTGCAGAGTGCCTTGTGCAGGCCATGTCAACTGGGTTTAATGCCAAGTCCCAGGGCGGTTCCCCAATACCACAGCACCACACCATCGGGGACCTCCCCTTGAGCAGGGTCCCTGCAGCCACCAATGATGGCCCCTGTGGGGTCATGCTGGTTGAGTGCACTGGGTCACAGGGCCTGAGGAGCACTGTCTGCCCACCAGGTGATCAGCCAGCATTGGGGCAGGGGAAGAGCTGTTTAAGGGCCCAGGTGCCCCTGGCAGCTGGGGGTAACACAGGAGCAGGAGGAGGTGTGACAGCTCAGGCTGCTGCCCAGGTGGTGGGAATGTGCACAGAGGCAGGAAATGCAGGCCGGAAGCCGGGTTTGGGGTGTGGGCTTGTGTATGAGTTTGCAAGAGCTGCTGTGATAAAACACCACAGACGCAGCAAGCAGAAGAGCATCCTCACCGCGCCCGAGGCAGAGGTCCAGGCGGAGGTCTCAGCAGGACGGGGTCTTCGCAGCCCTCTCCCCTCCACTCACTTCTAGAAGGCTCTGTCCTCATGTTCCCAGGTCCCAATTTCCTCTTGGAGGACAAGAGTCGCATTGGGTTATAGCCCACCCTAGGGACCTCTTTTTACTTCATGGCCCCACTGAAGACCCTAGCTCCAATTACTTCATTACGCTGCTCTGTCACATTCCAAAGATCACCTTCTGAGGTTCTGGGAATGTGGACTTCCACACCTGGATGGGAGCTGGGATGATTCAGACCACAACAGCAGGCCTATGGTTTTGAGTGGGCGGAGTTCTGAGGACCCCAGAGCCAACTGGGAGGTGATGTTGGAGGGGGTCTGAGTTCAGAGGGAGGGCTTGGCTGGGGCTGCAGATTGGGGGATGAGTAGCTAAGGGACAGTGACTGGAGCCACAGGGGAGGAAGAGTGGAGCCAACATCAAGAGGGGAGGGAGAGCACTCCACGGGAAGAGCAGGTGTGGCTAGCAGGACAGGAGGAGACCCAGGGGAAGGGGTAGTTGCAGAAGGAACCATAGAAGATTCCTTCATTGGAGCTGGGTGAGGTGGCGCACACCTGTCATGCCAGCAGCTTGGGAGGCCAAGGTAGGAGGATTCCAAGTTTAAAGCCAGCCTCAGCAACTTAGCAAGGTCCTACTCAACTTGGTGAGACCCTGTCTCAAAGTAAATAAAAAGGGCTGGGGATGTGGCTCATTGGTTGAGCACCCCTGAGTTCAATTCCTGGTACCAAAGTGATCTCCTGGTCACACGGCCTCCTCCTAGCTGGCGCTAGTCCAGTTTCATGTCTTCCAGACACAGCAGACCATTTGGGGCAGGAGCTGGGTTTCATCCACGTCTTCAGCACTTCCCCCAGAGGCCTGGCTCAGGAATAGAATGAAAATAAAAATACGAAAATATTAATTTTAGTTTTCCATAAGCAAGTATGAATTTCCGTTTTTGTGAAATGGGCCTCCTTTCTGGGATTCGAGGTGGGCAATGTGCCCTTTGATCACAGAGCTCACACCCTCCCCACAAAGCAGTCTGAGTTTCAGTGGAACACCCAGATGTGCTGTCCTACTTGGAAGGCAAAAAAAAAAAAAAAAAAGAAAAGCCTGTGCTCACTGTGCCTTTGTTCAGCCTTTATACACTGATTGGCTGAGGGGGATGATGCCTTCCAGATGCTTCATCTCCTCCAAGCTCCTGCAGCCTGGAGTCCGGTTGGCCAGCTGGGCCCCCAGCACGACCTCCCTGCAGCCCAGCACTTGTGCATCCAGATGGCCCTGGCCTTCCTGTGGCCGGTGCAGCTGGGGTGAGGGAGGTCTGGGAAGACTGTCCCCACGCACCCCCCTGGCCCCCACCCCCCACGGTCCCAGCATTCCACAGTGGTGTGCCGCCTGGGCTGCTGAGCCTCAGGATGAAAGTCAGGCATGCGAGGGCCCCAGGGGGTTGGCGGTCAGGATGCCTTTTATTTTAAAAGTGCTTTGTGATCCTCAGAGAGGCCTCCCTTGGTCTGCTCAGTCCCACCTCTCTGAAAGAAGGCTGCACACTCCCACCACCTCAGAGACCTGCTTCGGGGGACAGAGCTCTGCATGTGCTCGGCCCTGCACACACTGACTTGAAGTGGCGGATAGCCTACAGTGAAATCATCCTTGTATTCCAATGCTTGCAAATTAGACACCAACATTAGAATTTCTTTTTAACTTCTCATTTCATAATAATTATAAATTTACAGAAAGTTACAAAACAAATAGCACAGACAGATTTCAGTTTCTGAGAAGATGGAGTAGATAGAGTTTTTCCTATTCCATCCACTAAATGTAGCTAGAAACCCTGGTCAAATACAAGAAGACTCTGACCAGTGGGGTGGGGAGAAGGTCAGACACGGAGGGAAACCAGGGCCCAAGGGACAACGTAACATGGCGATGGGTTCCCCGGGGTCTCCTTTGCCATGAATACCATAGCCCTGGGAGGAAAATGGCCCTAACTGTAACCCAAAACAGTCCCAGCAGAAGCCTGTGCCTCCACCCAAAGGGTCAAGGGAGAGAGCCTGGCAAGGTGGACACTTCAGACAGCAACTGCTCCACCCACAGAGAAAATACAGCCCACTGCACCCCGTTGGCTGTGACACCTCTGCCACACGTCCCCGGGGCAGGTGCTGGAGAAGGACTCATTCCCACCAGCAGGCAATGAGCACCCTGCGGTGCTGTCAGTAAGAAGCAGGCCTCACAGAGGCTTGGGACTCCCACCAGGATCCCTGGTAACCAGGCTTCCCCCCGCCCCCCCCACCCTGCAGTCCAGCTGGAAAGAAGTACCCGGGCACTTCTGCCCTCCCAGCCAGGGAGGCACCTCGGAGCCTGGCAGGGGGCTGGAACTCCTGCCTCCAGGCAGCAGTAATGAAGATCATCCCTCCTCAGGTGTCAAGCTGGCCAGGGAGCCCTGGACTCCAACCTCCGCCTGGCAGTAAGGAGTTAGTGCTCCTGCCAGAGCAGAGTCAAAGGAGGCCAGCTAAAATAGGGTTAAGAAAGACCTGGAAGGCACGTGTCATGTGAAAATGTCCAGATCTCAACAGAAAATCCTCATCACACCAAGAACCAGAAAGATTTCAAAGTGGATGAAAAATGACAATAAATAGATGTCATCCCACTGACAGATATGCTAGAGTATCTGATAAAGATTTCAAGCAGGGGCTGGGACTGGGGCTCAGTGGTAGAGCGCTTGCCTGGCATGTATGAGGCACTGGGTTCGATTCTCAGCACCACATATAAAAAAATAAGTAAATAAAGGTCTATCAACATCTAAAAATTTTTTTAAAAACAGATTTCAAGTAACCATGATAAAAATGTTTCAATATGCGAACAAGTGACAAAATGGAGAGCCTCAACAAAGAAATATAAGACTATAAAGGAAACTATGTGTGAACAGAAAGATACAGCAGTAGAGATTGCCCAGTACCAGCCATAGAGAGAATGACTGTGAAAAAAAAAGTGAACAAGACCGAGGGACCTGAGGGACTTTCAAAAACTAAAGACAAAGAAAAAACCTGAAAGCAGCAAATTCCTCACCAAAACCAGGGCAATTAGGAGAAAGTTTCAAGACATTTTACAAGAATGAAAGAAAACAAAATTAGAATCCTGGAAAAAATATTGTTTAGAAATGAAGGGAAAACCAATACACTACCAGAGGAATGAAGACTGAGGCAATTACTCACCATCAGACCTGTCCCAGAGGAACAGCTAAAAGAAACCTAAGCAGAAAGGGGAAAATAAAATAAGAGATCTTGGAACATCAGGAACATAGGCAAAAATATGGGAAAATGTGATAAAATTTACTTCTTTTGAATTTTCTAAATCATGTTTGACAATTCAAATGAAAATTATGACACTATCTGATGTGGCTCTAAATATATGTAGAGAAAATGTTGAAGACGATTATAAATGGGAGATGGTAAATGGATCTAAAGGGAGGTAGTATTTCTACACTTTAACTGGTAAATGACGGTACTGATAGATAAGTTGTGTGTATATCCTGTACACATAATATAGAGCAAATACTAAGATTTCTAAATAATACATTCAAAAATTCTATCACTACATTAAAATAAAATTCTAGTAATTCCAGTTATGTGGGAGGCTGAGGTGAGAGGATCACAAGCTTGGGGCCAGCCTAGACAACTTAGCAAGACCCTGTCTCGAAATAAAAGGAGAAATAAAGGACTGGGGGTATAGCTAAGTGCAAGAGCACTTGTCTAGCACGGAAAGGCCCTGGGTTAAATCCCCAGTATCACAACAAAACAAAACAAGGAAAGAAAGAAAAAGAAAGAACAGAAGGAAGAAAGAAAAAAAAAAAAGTTCAAATAATCCACAGGATGATAGAAAAAGAAAACAGGAACAAAAACAGAATACATATAAAACAAAAAGACAAACTGGCAGACTTAAGCCCTAACAAAGCTACAATTACGTTAAATATAAATAGTCTAAAAATAGTAATTAAAAGGCATAGACTGGTAGAGTGTATTTAAAAAACACCATGCAATATATGCCATCTATAAGAAACTTGCAACTATATAGGCAGGTTAACTACAAAGGGAAGGCAAAGGATATATCATGCAAATATTAATCAGATGAAAGTAGGTAGCCATATTTAATGTCAGATAAAGTAGACTTTGGACCAAAAAAAAAAATTACTAGAGGCAAAGAATGATGTATAATGATAAAAGGGCCAACCCACCAAGAAGCATATCAACCCTGTGTTTACATTAAAAAACCCGCTGTAGCTGGGCATGGTGGCACATGCCTGCAATCCCAGTGGCTCTGGAGGCTGAGGCAGGAGGATGGCAAATTCAAAGTCAGCTTCAGCAAAGGCAAGGCGCTAAGAAACTTAGAGACCCTGTCTCTAAATAAAATACAAAATAGGGCTGGGGATGTGGCTCAGTGGTCGAGTGCCCCTGAGTTCAATCCCCAGTACTCCCCCCCAAAACAACAGCTGTAAAATGTGTGAACCAAGAAGTGATAGAATTGAAAATACAAATAGGTAAATATTTGGAATCTTCTATAACCCTGTTTTGGAATTTATAGAACAACTAGATAAACCATCAATAAGGATATAGAAGAAATCAACACACCACCAACCAACAGCTATAGAACAATTCACCCCAAAGGGCAGAACTCATGTTCTTTTCAAGTGGCAGGGGACATGTTCCAAGAGAGACCATTTCCTGGGCCATAAAACAAACCTCAACACATTTTAAAGAACTGAAATCATACCGAGCATGTTTTCTACTCACAATGGAATTCAACAAGAAATTAATAACAAAAAGAAAACAGGAAATTTCCCAACGCTTAGAAACTAAACAGTCTATTTCTAAATAATCCATAGACCAAAGAGGAAGTCTTGAGGGGAGTAAGGAAAATACATTAAACTGAATACAAATAAAAATAAAATGCTTCAAAATTTTTAGGACACAAACGCAGTGCTACCAGGAAAACTCACATCAGTAAATGCAGAAATTAGAATGGAGAAATCACCTCAAGTCGATTGTCAAGGACTCTCCCAAAAGATCTAGGAAAGGAAGAGCAATATCAACCCAGAAAATGGAAGGAAAGAAAGAATAAAGGGTAGAAATCAACAACTGAAAATAGAGAAAATCTATGAAACCAAGAGCTAGTTCTTTGAAGGAATAAAATTGACCAAACTTCCAATACTGGCAAAGAAAAAGGAGAGACAATATACAAATTACCAATAAAGGAACGGAGTTACAAAGGATGATAAGGAAAACTATGAGCAGTTCTGTATACACAGATCAAACACGGGAGATGGCACAACTGGCAAATAATGCCAACTCACCCAGTAGGAAACTGGTCATCCGGTCAGCTCTGTAACTCTAGATGGAATTGAGCACATAATGTTAAAACTCCTCAAAAGAAGTCTTTTTGGAGTCTGGAAGGTTTAACTGAAAAACTCTACCAAATGTCTGAAGAATTAATTCTGCACAATCTTTTCCAGATAATAGAAAAAGAAGGAATCTTCTCCAATTCATTTTATGAACATAGCATTATCCTGATACCCAAACCAGAAAAAGATGATACAAAAAAAAAAAAAAAAAAAAAAAACAGATAGTGAAACAAACAAAAAACCAATATTCCCCATAAATATAGATGAAAAATTCCTAACAAGATACTAGTAGGTAGAATTTAGCAATGTGTAGAAGAATACAACATGACCTTATGGATTTTATTTGGAGGATAAAAAGCCGGGTCAATATTTGAAAATCAATCTAACATATTAATGGACTAGAGAAGGAAAGTCATATGAGCTTATCAGTTGATGCAGCAAAGACATTGACAAAATTCAAACTTATGTGTGAACAAATGCTTAGGAAACAGGAATAAAGAAAAAATTCCACAACCTGATAAAGAGCACCTACAATTTTCTACAGCTAGACTTAATAAGGTACATTTCCCTAAAATCAGGAGCAAAGCAATGATTATTTTGAATGGTGCTAGACATTTAAGCCAGTGCAATATGACAAGAAGAGGAAACAAAAGGTGAACAGATTGAAAAGGAAGAAATGAAACTGTCCCTATTTGCAAATGTACAGTTTCTTTGGTAGAAAATCCCTGGATTCAGCAAAACATACTTGGAACTAGTGAGTTCAACAGGATTAAAGGATATGAAATAAGCATAGAGAACTCCACGTTATTTCCATACACTCACAACAAATATGTGGATACCAAAATTAAAAATGCAAACTCACAATCACTTCAAAAAATGAAATACATGTGAATCTAACAAAACATGGAAAGGACTTGTCTACTGAAAACTATGCAATGCTGATAAGAAACTAAGGGCTGGAGATATAGCTCAGTTGGTAGAGTGCTTGCCTTGCAAGCATAAGGCCTTGGGTTCAAATCCCCAGCACCACAAAAAAAAAAAAAAAAAAAAAACAAACTAAGTAAGTGGAGGGACATGCCTTGTTCCTGAGCTGAAAGACACAATGCAGCAATGATGTGGATTCTCCCAAATACACTCATTTAACACAATTCCCACCAAGATCTCAGAAGAAGTAGGTAATACATAGTTTTAGAAAGAATATCCTGAAAGTCATATGAAAAGGCAAAGGAATGAGACTAGTTCCATAAATTTTTAAAGGAAAGAATGAGGTAGGAGGAATGAATCCACTCACTCCATCTGAAGATTCATTATATAGGCCAGGCTGTTGGCAGAGGAGCACCCACAGGGGACAGAGCAGAGAACCCAGGAATAGAGCTACGCAAACCCCCTGCTGATGATTGACCCAGGTGCAGAAGCTGTCCCAGAGGAGAGGCAGCCTGCTCTATGAATGGCACCAGAGAAATCGGATATCCATCCCAAGGCTCAGGAGGCTGAGGCAGGAGGATTGAGAGTTCAAAGACATCCTCAGCAAGGGTGAGGTGCTAAATGAGACCCTGTCTCTAAATAAAATACAAAACAGGGCTGGGGTAATTGGCAAAAACATAAGCCGCAACCAAAAGCTCAGGCCTTAAAAAAATTAAGGCAAAATGGATCAGGAGCTTCAATGCAGAACACAAAACTGTATAACATTTAGAAAAAGTAAGGGGAGAATTTTGGGATCTAGGACTAGGCAGAGAATTATCAGAGTTGACACTCAAAGCATTATTCAAAACCAGAAAAATTGATAAATATTACTCACCAAAATCCAAAACTTTTTGCACTGTGAAAAAATCCGGTTCAGAGAATGAAAAGCCAAGCTATAGACAGGAAAAAAAGTTCGTAGACCCCACATCCACCAAGGACTCACATGGAGAACTCAAAACTCAACAGGAAAACGGAACCCAAACCAAAGCCAGACGCAGCCAACAACCCCACTGGAAA
Organism: Sciurus vulgaris; assembly: GCF_902686455.1. Lineage (NCBI taxonomy): Eukaryota > Metazoa > Chordata > Mammalia > Rodentia > Sciuridae > Sciurus > Sciurus vulgaris. The sequence goes on from NC_136465.1 coordinate 177,181,750, forward strand.
ACAAAGCACCCGGAGCAGAGGGCGGATGTGCACACCAAGGGTCAGCCACCAGGTGCCGGGACTGGACCCCGCAATGGTGCGCTGCAGCCTCCACAGCCGCCCAAATGGAAAAGGGCGCCAATGCCACACGCAGGCGAGGACACGGACCATGCAGACGTCTCTAAGAGAACTACACACCCAGCTTCTGCAGGCACCGGGGATGTCCCCGAGAAATGAAGAGTCCACCCACCAGCCCCGCGCTCCACACCTATTGGCCTCATGCTTAACAGCCTCCGCTGGGACTCCTGGCTGTTCCCATCCCCTGGGCGAGGGCTCACCCCTGGGCACCGAGCACCCACTTCTGCAGGTGCTGAGGCTCTGTCACCGGTGGGTGCTGACTTCTGCCAGCCCTTTCTGTTTGCACTGGAGCCATGGTGCGCTCCTGCCAAGGTGATGAGCTTCTCTGACCGACGTTCAAAGGTCAGACCTGCCTGGGTTTCTGCTGTGGCCCACTCTTGGTCTCGCATACTGTCCTTTTCCGCTGGCTTTGGTTTGATAATGCCTCGGGAAGGATGTTTGTGTCTGTATTCGCAAGGGATGTGGAATTGCAATCGCCTCTTCTGGTGAAGTCTTTGCCTTGGTGAAGAGGGCGATGCTGACCTTACCAAATGGATTGGGAAAAACTCCCTCCTCCTGTTTTCTGAAGAGTTTGTGTAAAACTGGTGTTATTTTTTCCTTCAGTGTTTGACATGGCTCGCTGACTAATCTTAGGCTCTTCCCCTTACCTTAAATCCCTCTCCTAACACAACAGGTACTCACTCACTATGTGTGGAACAAACAAGTTTGTGATCTGGACCAAGAGCTGCAAATTTGAATGTTTCCAGGCGGCACCTGTAACATCAGTAGATGAAACAGCTCAGCTGAACAGCTGGGAGTCGGGGGGGCTGTGGCTAGACATTCAGATTCAAACTCAGGAGACGTTCCTGTGGCTCCTGCTCACAGTCCCTTGGTGTGTAGCCCCTAGGAACAACACTGATTCCATATCTGGTTAAGGCAGGGAGAAGACACAGGGGAGCCTGAAACAGGAAAAACCTGAATAAATCCTTCAGACTTGCTTCACCTGCTCTTAGTTACTGTCTTTAGTTGACCAGTGTTAGGGTTGGGGATGAGTTAGACCGGTGCAAGGCCTTGGGTTTGATCCCCAGTCCTCCCTCCCCGCCAAAACCCACCTCTGAGGTGTGAGCTCAGGTCACGGTGAATGAAGTGTGGTTATGCACACACAGACCACCCCGGCCTAACCCCCGAGCCCCTTTCCCCACGCTGCAGCCCCTAAGCAATTGTTCTTGGGGAGGCAGATTGAGACCTGCCCCTCGTCTCCCCAGCTGCCACCTCACGAATGAACCCTTTCTCATTTGCAAACATCATGTCAGTGGTTGGTGCACTGTGCAGCGGCAGGCGGGCCTGCTCCGTAACAAACTCTCCCACTTTCAGAAACTGAAAATCCGTGCCCGTGGCGCTCTTTGTCTTCCCTGCCCTTCTCTCGTGCTGCCCCATGGCCATTAGCACTTTCCACAGGGGTGGATGGGTTCAGCCACCAAATGGCCGTTGCCCAGAAAAGCAGGGGGTGCTCATCCCAAGGCAGACAGGTGGCAAGTGCCGGGAAGTGCCGTTCTGCCCACCAAGGCCCTGTGGTGATGCCTGCTGGAGTTGGCATTGCAAGCCTGTGTGCCTCTGGACTGGGCAGGGCTGGGTGCTGAGGAAGGACCCGACAGAGGGCCCTGCACAGCTCATGCCCGTGTCCACTGACATAATGACCACAAGCCACCAAGGAAGAAGAAATGATCGCACACCCTGTTTCTGAAGGCAAGGAAATGTATTCTGTGTTTTGGAAATTGTTCCGTCCAAAAACTGTCAAAAAGAAAACACACGGGCCGGAAGGGATGGGCTCCAACACTGAGCAAGCTCGCTGGTGGGACCAGCTCTCTGCACGCGCGTGACCAGAGGCAGCGCTGGGCGGCGCTCACAGAGTCAGGGGCACACGTCTCCTATCACCAAAGCGCAGAGGCATTCAGACAGCAAGGCCTGTGTCACCAGAACTGGGGGTGACCTCGGGGTCCAGAGCACGGTTTCTGGAAGAGTTCTGAAGTGTTACGGGTTCCACGTAACTGAACCAGTTCTTTCTTCTTTCTCTAAGGTGGACCTCGTATCTTTATGGTCTGTTTCATTTTCCATTAAGCTTTGAAAAGTATATTTTGAATGTTCCCTGGCATCAGAATGAGTCATAAGACCTCAGAATCGCCAACAGATGGTTTTGTCTAGGATGTGAGTGTGGGGGAATTTTATTAAAGTGACTTTCGTGCACAGAGAGAGATTAGGCTCGAATAAAGCCTGCCATAAAAATACACGTGTTCTCTGGGGAAATGTCTCCGTCTTGATCTCAGGGTTCAGTCTTGGCTGGATGATGAGAGTCTTTAATACATATCTTTTCTTTTTTAGTTTGGGCTTGTTTTTTGTTTCTTTGGACTAAATCCATCCTGTGACTCCAACTTGCCAAAATTTAAAGCTGGAAAACTGGCATTTGAGATTAGGCATAAAATTATGGGATTATACACCCTCCAGATTTTTTCACCCATATTGTGCAGCCTTGATTCAAGTATTCTTCTGTGTCAGTAACGAATGTGTGTAGGGATGCAGTGCAGGTTTTAAAAGTGCCTGAGACACGTACTTCCAAACCTAATTCCCTGGGGTGGGCAACATTAGAGCGTATTGGCCCCAAAGCGATTTACCCAATGGTTGGCTGCACGTGTTTCCCATTAAGGTTCTTCCTTCCCAGGGGCAAGCCTGGGACGCCTTCATTCTTTAATTTTTCAACCCTGCTCAGTGCGGTGTTGACAGGTGTCGGCCAGCTGCATGACTTGGACATGTGGCCCTAAGAGGCGTGGGACATGCACAGGTTCCCCAGGAGTAAGAGTTGCCTCTGGACAGAGGGTGCTGCCCTGTCTTTCACTTCCAAAATGGACTCCAGAAACCTCGGGTAGAGACATTGCCTTGAAAGCCAAGAAGCTGCTTGGCTGGAGAGAGAGACGTCTGGGAGGGGAAGAAGAGAGCCTCGGGGCCACCAAGACCTGTGCCTCACCCTCCACTCCTCCCCAGGGCAGCTGGGCCCGCACTGCAATGGGCTGGGAGCCAGGGGTGCAGGTCACTCAGAGAGGACTGCCGGCTGCTCTCTCTGGAACACCCTTCTCTCATCCCAGGTAATTCTTACCTGTTCTCCAGGAGTCCTCAGTCACATGTGCCCTCTCTGGGTCCCTCCGCCATAACCTCACCACGTGGTACAGCAGTCTTCTGTTTGCCTCCCCGTCTATGAGCTCCCTTGGGAGGTGGCCCTCGTCTAGTGCAGCTCTGTGTCCCTGTGTTTCAGAGGTAGCATAAGACGCTCTGTGCTCCCTGCCTCCATCCCTTCCTTTGCCACCCCCACATTGTCAGTGTTCTCCAGAAGATAACCTGTCTTGCCAGCACTCCCTGATCCTTTTAGGACTTCTCTTTGTGTTTGTCAGCATTTGACCATGCTGTACCTAGTAGGTGGTTTTCTCTGTGTGTGTGTGTGTGTGTGTGTGTGTGTGTGTGTGTGTGTGTGTGTATGTTTTCCCTATTTGGGGTAAGTTGAGCTTCTTGGATCTTTGGATTGGTATCTGTTACTGTTTTGGGGAAATAATTAGTCATAATCAGAGTATGGCTATCGTTCCTTTCTCTCTCTCCTCTTTTTCTGAGGCTACAGTTACATGTATGTTAGAACTTTCGACTAGATCCCAGGTCTTCTGGGATCCATTTTTATGGATCTGTTTTATCCATTCTTCTCAAGTTTCTTCTTCTTTCAAGTTTACCTTTCTTTTGTTCTGCTTTAACTAAATCTGTTGTTAAAGTCTTCCATTAATTTCTAAATTTTTTTTTGAGTTCTAGACTGCTAATTTGGTTCTCTCTCTGCAAAGATTCCAATTTTCTATTGAAAATCTATCATTTGTTATTATTTTGACTACATTTTCCTCTGTCTTGTTTGACATACTCACATTATCATTTTAAGATCCTGGTCCACTGCTTTCAACATCTGCATTGGTTCCGCATGCATCTTCCCCTCCGCTGCCTCTCAGGTCCTCTTAACTCTCCGTGTCTAGGGATTTTAATGGTGTGCTGGACATCGTGTACAAGGAGTGAGCAGGTTCTAGGTGGCACCACACTCCTCAGGATGCTTCCTCCTTACCTCCTACAAATATTCATGCTTAAGTGAAAAAACCAGAACACAAAACTGTTTCTGTTGGATAAATAATATGAGAGCTGTTCATTTCAATCCAAGCAGAAGTTGAGCAGGCAAGGGGCTGGATATGCAATCTGCCCCTGGTGTCCCTGATCAAGCCGTTGGAGACCCTTGGAGGCTTTTTGTTGAGAACCTGGTGGACCTTTGTCTCCTCAGTCCTGAAAGTTTACAGGACAGCCAGCTCCGCACCTCCTATCTTAGCTTTCCTACTCTGAGTGGAACTCCAAGAATGTACCAGCAGGGGAAGCAAGCTGTACGCCTGGAAGCCCCTCTCCCCCTGTCCCTCTGCAGGCATCCTGTCCCATGTGACCACTCAAGTATGTGGTTTCTCTTCTGGCTCTGCCAGAAGCCCAGTCCTTAGCCTTCAGAAAAAAAATAATGACTGGAGACTGTAACTCTTAATAAAAAAGTTCCTTGTCTTCCAGGCTCTTCCATGCATGTCCAAGTCTGACTTTCGTTCATCCAGCTTTTCCTAATCATTGCAGTAGGAATGTTGGCCTGTGATGATTTACTACTTAGTCCAATTTTAAAAATAAAGGATAAATGTCCCCTACATAGAGTACCCACATATTTGCTTTTGAAATATAATTGTGCTTAAGGGAAAACACCAGACACAATTGCATCTATGCGGGATACCTACTGGAGAAATCCTGGAAGCAAACACACAAAGAACTTGCAGGGAACATGGGAAAATTAAGCCTGGCTGGTGGGGGTGATGGGATTGAGGGTGTTTTCTCTTCTTTAGATTTCTTTAATAGGATTATAATATGGTTTATAGAATTTTCCAAAGTATTTTGGAAATTCAGACTTGACCCTCATGGCTCTGCTTATAGGATTGTGTCCCTTGTTCCCGTACATGGCCACTGTCCTGCCCCTCCATGTACCCTGAGTCATGCCAGGTGAGTCCCTGTTCTTTGGAGAGTCCTGTCTTTCTTCTCATTGGGACTCTTTTTTTTTTTTTTTAATTATCAAGTACTTTTTAAAAAAAAATTTTTGATTCATTGTACACAAATGGGGTACAACTTTCATTTCTCTGGTAGAGAAAGTAGAGTCACACCATTTGTGTAATCATACACATACATAGGGTAATGATGTTTGTCTCATCCTCTTATCTTCCCTTCCCCCCACCCACTAACCATCCCTCCCTTCCCTCTACAAAATCCATCCTTCCATTCTTCCCTTACCTCCCCCTCCCTGTTATGTACCATCATCCACTTATCAGAGAAATCATTGAGCCTTTTGTTTTTGGGCATTGGCTTATTTCACTTTAGCATGACATTCTCCAATTCTATCCATTTACCTGCAACTGTCATAATTTTATTCTTCTTTATGACTGAAAAACATTCCATTGTGTATATATACTCCCAAAGCACAAGAAATAAAAGCAGGAATAAATAATTGGGATAGATTCAAACTAAAAAGCTTTTTCTCAGCAAAGGAAACAATCAACAATGTGAAGAGAGAGCCTACAGAGTGGGAGAAAATCTTTGTCACACACACGTCAGATAAAGCACTAATCTCCAGAATCTATAAAGAACTCAAAAAACTTTACACCAAGAATAATAACCCAATCAATGAATGGTCTAAGGAAATGAGCAGATACTTCATAGAAGAAGATCTACAAGCAATCAACAGATATATGAAAATATGTTCAACATCTCTAGTAATAAGAGAAATGTAAATCAAAACTACCCTATGATTGCATCTCACCCCAATTAGAATGGCGATTATCAAGAATACAAGCAACAATAGGTGTTGGAGAGGATGTTGGAGAGGATTGGTGCAGCCACTCTGGAAAGCAGTGTGGAGATTCCTCAGAAAGCTTGGAATGGACCCACCATTTGACCCAGCTATCCCACTCCTCGGTTTACACCCAAAGGACTTAAAATCAGCATACTACAGAGATACAGCCACATCAATGTTCATAGCTGCTCAGTTCACAATAGCCAGACTGGGGAACCAACCTGGATGCCCTTCAGTTGATGAACGGGAAAGAAACTGGCACAGCTACTCAGGGGAATGCCGTCAGGACTCGACAGCCAAGGCTGGAAGCGTCACGCATGTCCATTTGCTTGAGCCTCCCGTGTTCTCCAGTGCTTTGGTCACTCAAGCTCTGCACTGGGGCCAGAGCTGGGGAGGGAGAGCACCAGGCTCAGCCTCTCCATGTCTCTGGGCACCTGGAAAGCTACTGGCCTTGCTGGACCCAGGTTTCCTCCTCTGTAAAATGAACAATGTGCCCCTACTTGTCAGGGCCATGCTGTGTGTGGTTTGCCAGGGCTTGACAGAGTCCAAATTTGAACCTGGGAGTCCACCTTCCATGGAGTGTGGGTGTGTGCATGTGACCACTGTAGAGGCCCAGGACCACCAGAGGACAGACACATGCCCAGCCCTGGGGCTTCTGGAAGGACCTGATTAGGTGCATTCACAAGTCAGGCTTTCCCACACGTGGAGACTAAACAGGAATGAAAGCAGGACAAACACGTACTTTCTCCGGGCGATCCCTGAGCTCAAGACCCTGACATGAGCAAGGGGCAGCCCCACCCTGCAGGGAGAGATGGCAAGCAGCCAGGGCCAATATGGGTGCTGCATGCCAAGACCCAGGGGTCGAGGACCAGTGGGGATCAAGAGGAGGGCTGAGAGGAGGAACGTGCCTCCTGCCCCGCCCATGGGCTGCCCAGCCTGAGGCCCCGTCCACATGCTGGTGCACGTCACACCAGCAAACCCCAGATCCCAGAGGGCTAATGGTGTTTGGTGGTCTGGAACATGAGAACATGTAAAACGTGGTCAAAGATGAAGGTTGCCTCGTAAATTGCGAAATCTGAGACACAGGCTGACTTTTTCCTGTTTCAGAGTAAACACCAAGAAACTAAAACTCAGGATAAAATAGGAGCTCTGTTCAGTGGCGAGATCCATGACTCCCTGTCAGGTGTTCCCTCTGCTGGAAGCTTCTGTTGTGATCTGGGGGCAAGAGGGTTGGGGCAGGTGCGCACAGCGGAGATGGCTCAGTCCTGTTGGGGCTGCACTCCCGAGTCCGGAACACGTGGATGCATTGGAAGGGTGAGAACAGGTTGGTGAGGAGGGAAGGGCCTGCCAGGTGAGGGAATGGCAGCCACAGGCAACAGGAGGGTGGTGGGAGGGTCACTCCTGTCTCAAATGGAAATTCTGTCCCTTGCAGTGCCCGCTCCCTGGAGGCAGGGGTTCAGTCCGGGTCCATTCTGCATAGAAAACAGTGCCTGGCACATAGTAGGTGCTCAGTAGAACACTTGATGAGTGAGAAGAAGAATGAGCTGTTCCCTGGATGTGCAGAGAGAGGAGGCTGAAGATGAAACAAGGAAACAGGGAAGTGTCCAAGAGCCGTGCGTGGCAGCCTGAGGCCCTGACCCTCGTCCTGCAGGCAGTGGGCGGGGTCAGCAAGAAGGCACAAGATTCCGCTGCTCTTGCCCAACTGTCCCAGGTGCCATGGGAGGAGGCGGATGTGGGGCTGGCCGGATCCTAGGCAGCTCTGAGGCCATGGGCACAAACAACAACCTCCCAGGACATCCCAGGCTCCGCCGGGCATCCTGTCCTGGGGCTCCTGGTGCCTTCAGTGCTGTTCGGGCCACACCCAGCTGCCCGGCTGTGGGTCAGGGAAGCTGGAGACAAACAGCAGCAAAGCCGAGGGCTGGGAGGAACGTGAGGAGCAGCTGAGCAGGAGCCCAGCCCAGCAGAAAGCGCCTCCAGCTCTGAGCTTCCCTGCAAAGGGCAAGTGAGCTGAGAGCGCCCAGCATGAGGCGAGGGCCTGGCCCCTCAGGACCCCATGAAGACACCCAGCACACAGCAGCCCTGCACCCACACTCCAGGACCTCCTCCAGGCCTGGCTGTTCTTCCACCTCAGGAGCTTCTCCAGGGCCCTCCGCCCGCGGAACTCCTGATACGGACTCTACCACGTCTTCTAAGATGGACTCTCCCCGCCGCTCACCAGGGGACACTGGACGTGGCCTCGCGCATTGTCCCTCAGCACTCTCTCCTGATCCTTTCCTTTAGCATCTGTTTGACACCCCTATCTCGCTTGGGAGGCTGGGGACAGGGTTTCTGGGGAGCCACAGCCACGCCCACTGGCCCTGATGCCCCGCCCTCTCTCCTCTCCCCTCCGAGGGCCCACCTCCTGGCAGGCACCCCTTCTCAGTGTCCCATTGCTCTTCCTGGCACTGCCAGAGGGTGAGCTGAGCCTGACCCTCCAGTCTCCAGGGCCCAACCCCAGCCTGCCCAGGAGTATGCTCAGTGCTTATCAAATGAACGGATGCAACCCAATGCAGATGGATTCTGAAGCCCACCTGGAGTCCCAGGGGTAAAACCGAGTGCTGACTTGGCTACTTAATAAAATTGTGATCCTGGGCATGTCCCTTCACCCACTTGAGCCCCAGTTTTCTCATCCACTGGGTGGGACAATGTGGTGCAAAGGGTGGTGGGAAGCTTCACACTGAGTCACCGTGAGGCGGCTGAGGCTCTTCAAGCCCAGTTCAGGGACGGAGAGCTTCGGTGCCTGCTCCTTGCTCAGCAAAGGGGCACTTTTAAGGCTTACAACTATCACAGATTTCCTGATATGAGTCCTTATGAGGATTCTTGAGTCCCCTGGAAAAACACTCTCCCAGCTGACAATGCAGCTTAGCAAGCTTGCTTCTGCTGTGCTGGCCCCAGGGGTTCCCCCATACCTGCAGCTGGAACCCTGGGGAAGCTTTGGGCCTTTAATTGGAACCATGTGTCCTTCCAGCAAGCAGCAGGTAGCCAGGCCAACTTAGAGAGGGCGGCTCATTAGAGCAGGCGCGCCCTTTGACCTGTTCATCTGACATCTGGGAACGTATCCTAAAGAAATAGCCCCAAATATGGACAAATAAATGGTCTTTGTGGTATTTCTTATAACAGCAGAGAAACTGGAATCGGCGTGGACGTCCAACAGAGGAACAAACTGACGCTGCTCTCTGTTGATGGCATTCTACCACCCGCTGAGCAGGAACGGCCAGGAAGGTTTGGGGCCACGGAGTGTATGTGCACCCTGAGACAGCTATGTAAACTATGCGAGTAGAGTGCTGGGAACAGCAGAGCAGCCTTCCAGCTCTGTCAAGGGGATGGGGCTGTGGGACTCGGGATGGTTTCTGTCTCCCAATTTTCAGCAACGTGGTCATGGTTAAAAGCATATTATAAATTTTTAAAAAGGGAAAAACAAAGAACCAGTGGCAAGATTCCCTGGGGCAGAGATAGGACTTCTGACTTGCTAAGACAAAGTCCTGCAGAACCAGTGGTGTGGCCCGTTTTAGATTTCTTTTTCTCTAGTGGAATCGTTAACACATGTGCAGCATGAAAAGCATTCAATGCAGAAAGATGCAAATGTCGTTTTCCTAATGAGGCTGCCATTATTCCAGCCATGGTTACATGTGTTTTATTAATTAAGTTGTGTATGCTTATGTATTTAGGTACCAGATATTTAGCCCAGAGGTGCTTTACCTCCTGCCTCAGCCTCCCAAGTCACTGGGATCACAGGGGCACGCCCCCACATCCAGCTTTACATGTATTTTAACAAAGCCTAGGTTGCTGTTGGGGCTGGGGCTCAGTGGTGAGCGCTTGCCTCTCATGTGTGAGGCACTGGGCACCACATAAAAATAAAGATACTGTGTCCATCTACAACTAAGAAAAAAAATTAAAAAACAAAGCCTAGCATATATAATATTTTAAGTTCTGCTTTCACTTCTATTTTATTTAAAAACCAAGAACCACCAGGCACGGTGGAGCACGCCTGTAATCCCAGCAGCTCGGGAGGCTGAGGCAGGAGGCTCGAGAGTTCAAAGTCAGCCTCAGTAACTTAGTGAGGCCCTAAGCAACTGAGAGAGATCCTGTCTCTAGATAAAATACAAAAAAGGGCTGGGGATGTGGCTCAGTGGTTGAGTGCCTCTGAGTTCAATCCCCAGTACCAAAAAGAAAGAAAAAGTCCCTTGGCTGCGACAGTCCTTCTCCTTACCAATGTAAAGTCATCCATATCCCACAGAGGGGGGCACACTGTATTTACTTATCTACTTTTCTGTACATTCATTGTCAAATTTCTATTTATGATTATACTTCTATTGTAAATCTCATGACAACAAATACGGTTATATATAATGTCCCTATGGTTGTACACAGTGAGTAGGTAAAAGCCAAGAGCTTTCCTTTATGTCAGCAAGAACAAATTAGAGGACATGAAACAAACATTCCCCTCAGAATGACAACAGAAATATAAACTGCTTAGAACTAAAGATGCAGGCTGGGTCTGGGGTGGACCCAGGGGTAGGGCCAGGTGGAGTCCCAGGAGCGCTGGGCTTGATGATTCCCAGCACCAAAAAAATAAACAGTAGGTGTCCCTGCATGGATGAACCGCCGACTGCATGCTGAGGGAAGAAAGCCAGACACAGAAAGAAAGATACCAGTTGCCTCACCTGTATGTGAAATCTTTTTTTAAAGATTTGATAGAATAAAATGGCAGGTAGCAGGGCAGGAGTGGGAAGAAGTAGGGAATTTAGGTCAAAGGATACCAGGTGGCAGGGCCTAGGTGTTCCAGAAGAGGGGACTTCGGGCTCCAGTGAAGAAGGAAAAGGAATCCCAGCCAAGGCGCTCACACAGGCACCCAGGTTAAAGCCTGGGGCTCCAGCTGGAAGGAGAGCAGTCTGCGCCCTGAACAACGGGGAGGAGGCGCTATTGATTTGTGGGGGAGGCCAAAGTCAAGTAACTTTACACTGGCCAGGGGCATATTTCCAAAAGATGTTTCTTCCTGTCCGACTCAGATGACCTTGTGATCAGGGTCAACTTGTCCCAGGAGCTGCTGGGTTACTCTTGCAGGGTTCTGCCCTGTGGTATTGAATGAGGAAGTCATGGGCCAGGCGCAGTTCCCTCCCTGGACTATCCAGTACCCACGAACGCCACTTTCTCTATATGTGTGAACTCCCCACTGCTGATCTCAACCCAGCTACCCTGCAATTTCACAGTTATTAATCCACCAGAAGCAACCAAGATCATGCCCAGTTATTACATCCGAGAGGGTGACGTTAGGACCGCAGTATGGTGTACACTGTCTTTAGGGGATGTTCGCTCCTCCTCTAGTTTTGTGATAGTCCCAGTCTCAATCAGGACACCTCGTTGCAAACAGTGGAAACTCACCCTGGCTGATGTAAATAGAAAGCATTTATCAGAATGATGATTTGACAGCTTGTAAAATTGTCAGGGATGCTGCAGACCAGGCCTAGGAGCTGGGCTAAAACAGGGCTATCTAGAGAAAAACCAGGGCCACCTGCCACTGCTGCCCAGCACTGGTGCCACAGCTAGCTCTGCTGCCACTGTGGACCCTAGGAAGGGCACATCTTTGCTGCTGTTCCTTCTGGTGACAAGTGGCTTTGTCACTAACCCTGCCACCTCTCACCACTGCCCCCTCTGCAGAGTCTGGACACATCCACTTGACACTTCAGACACTGCTAGCTCCACCAGTTTTGATGGAGCCCGGTGGGGGAGAGGTGAGATTTTTATCTCCGCAGTGGGAAGAACACCAGGCCTCCCAACGGGTCCCTTAAGTGGGGACTTCCTCTAAGACAGGTGAGAAAGACAGCCATCCAAGCTGGTGCAAGCTGGACTCCGCAGCCTGCACTGCTCACCGCTCCTGCTCTGTGCGAAACAAGCCAAACCAAAGGACCGTCCCAGCCTCCATAGCCGGAGCCCAGGCATCAGGGGCAGTTCTTCCCGAAGGCAGCAGTTGAGGTTGTCCCATGTTGTCGAAATGGAAGGCACACAAAATTCCATTTCGTCCCTGTTTTGTGTTATTTCCCACAAGCACAGCTACTGTCCCAGCTCTACCTGTCTCCTGAGAGGACGCCCAAGGACCACGCGCTCCCGGACGCCAGCATTGCTCAGACATCCTGTTTCCTGGGCTTTCGTGCTTGGGCAGTTTCAGTCTTCAAAGTCGAGCCAGCCCCCCTGGGGCTGTTTTAACACACAAAGAAGTGAGGGTGCTTCCTTTGAACTGGCTCAACCTTCTTCTGACCCATAGAGGGTTCAGGTTCTAGAATGCTCTGGAATGTGCGCCCCCTTCCCTCGGGGTCCCAACACCTGCTTACGGTGTCCCAGATCACAGCACGTGTCGGCTGTCCACCCCTTGCCCTCTTTCCACTGCACCAGTTTGCCGGGGCTGCTGTAACAAAACACTACCGACTGGGCGGCTTCATTTTCTCACAGTTGTGGAGGCCAGAAGTCTAAGGTGCAGGTGTTGGGTCGTCAGGGTTGGCTCTTTATGAGTCTTCTCTGTGACCTCACATGGTCCCTCTCTGGGCAGGTCTGTGTCCTAATCTCAGCTCTTCATAAAGATGGCAGTTCTGCTGGATTAGAGTCCACCCTGACATAAGGATCTCTTTAAAGACCCTGTCTCCAAATACAGTCACACCCTGAGGTCCAGGGGCTGGGACTTCAGCACATGAACTTGGGGGGCACAGTGCAGCCCACAACTCTATGCAGTCACCTGGCGCTGTGCGGGATGGGCACTGTGGGGTGGTGTCGTTACAGGACTGGGGCCTTCTGGGAAACTGAGGCAGCAAAAGGACTCCCTTTCAAACCCCAATTCTTGCAACCGAATCAGAAAGACTTCAGGCAGTCACTTAGATAACAGGCATTAGTTTATTAGAAAGGATGGCAAAGGGGTAAAGGGGACACCCTCAAGGGAGGGAGTGGGTCCTCTCAGAGAGGAGAGGGACAGTGTGCTTCTCCTGCGCCCCAGTTTATTTGGGATCCCAAAGAAGTTTCCAGAGAGTCCCATCCAAGTGCACCTCTTGACATTCAACTGACTGCAGAATGACATCAGACTCTCAAGTCCCCACTGCCATGACAACTCTAGGTCACTTTGGCCCGTGTTGACTGGTTCTAATTGAAATTTGTTCCTACAGATTTTTTAGTTAGGGGGAATTATTCTTATCTTCCTAAATTCCAGGATCTGGTCTGTGTAAGGGTCATAAAAATACCCCAGTTCAGGGTAACTTGTGTTCTTATCAACATTATTTTAAAGCCTGAATTTCTCCTGCAGATAACAGGTAGCTTACTGAGGAATGTGACATAGCCTGTACTCATAAGCCTCTTACGTCCTTAAAACAGGGTTGCTTCTTGAAAGGAAGTATGTTGGAGCCAGCAAGTGGGCTCAGTCCACGGGCTTGCTCCCCTAACCTCACATTCACTCCACTCACGTCTGTCCCCTGTCAGTGAGATGGCTTGGGACCCAGACCCAGATGGGTCACATCCTGGTTCCAGCCTATGTGGAGCTGGCTGGTTCCATAGTGATCCTGCCTCCCTGCCTGTGAAGCAGGGGCTGCTTCCTCTTGGGCTGACTCTGAAAGTCAAATGAGGTCAAAGGCCTGGTCCATGCTGGGTGCTGGACACCTGGAAACTAACCCTTGGACCAGAGAATAAGATGGGCCCAGGCACGGCACAGCATGCACTGGGCTCCTGCCAGATTCTTAAGCCCTCTTCAAGGCCTTTGGGATATGTGTCACCATGCCAGGTCCACCCCTCCTGTCGTGGCCCTGCCCGTCCCTCAGCCCCTCCTCAGGCCACCCCTGTCCCTCCCCTGCTGAACTGCACCCACTACTTTTACCCAACGCCGTCCTCAGACCTGGACACTGCCTGCTCCACCCTCATCTGGGATGTCTGCCACCCTCCTGGCCTCTTCCTCTCCCCCTGGCCTGGACCTGCGCCAGCGCCACTGGCCCTCAAGATGGCTCTGTCGCTGGTGTCGGATCACCTCCTCTAGGAAGCCTTCTTCTACTACTTCCTTCGTGCCTCTTTGGCCTTCCTCCTGTCCCTGCCTGCCCTGGTGGCAGGAGGTGGTCCCTGACATGGACACGCCCCATGAGAGCAAGGGGCAGGTCTGAGGTGCCAGGTGGGCCCGTGGCAGAGCAGTCCCTGCCCGCCCACCATGAGACAGCCTTGGGGGGCTGTCTGGTGTGGGAGGCACAGCACGGAGAGCAGATGCTGAGGGCTGGGGAAGCCCCGTGGTTCCCCGTATTCTGTGTATGTGGAATAATTTGGAATTTCTCATTTTCAACAGCCCACTTGAAAGAAGGGCATTCTCTCCGCATTTTTGGCCCTGGTCACAGGATTGCCCAGGACCTTCCCAGTGAAGAAAAGTCCTTAGTGGAGGAGGGACTCAAAAGGGTCAGTAAGTGGACTGAAGCCCAGGCCAGCTCCCAGCTGGCAGAGAGTAGCAACTGGGCAGCCACCCTAGGTCTGCCACCTCCCCAGCTGTAAAACGCAGAGGAGAGAGGCCTCTCAGTGGTGGCTGTGATGTCACCTGGGTCTCTGGCTGGAAGCTGTGTCTTTCTTACCACATGCTTGGCCAGTTGCTAGGAAGCCACTCCCTCCATTCATGTCCTTAGCAGGTGGGCTCAGGAGGCCAGGCCCACCACAAAGATGGCAGACAGACTCTGCCTCAGGGAGCCCACAGACAAGTGGGCAGAGCAAAAACCCACACATCAACACAGAAATAAAGGAGCGGGCAGGGGTGGGGGCAGAGGGTCATAAGGGAGGTGGTTCAGGGCAGAGCAGGGGACATGCAGCCCCCAGTCTTGGTCAGCATGAGCAGCCACGGCTCTCTCGACAGACCTGAGGGACAGGAAGGAGCTGGCTGCTTAGACAGAACTGTCAGACGGCCTTGGAGAGGGCTTAAGAATCTGGCAGGCCCAGTGCCTCACAGCTCCCTGGCTGGGGCCTGTCTGGTGCTTCTGTCTGCTCTTGCCAGGCAAAGAGGAGGGAAGGGAGGCTGGGGCTTGGGTGCTCTAGGGGTCAGGCAAAGGACAGGACACTGTGGCCAGTGAGTGAGAGGCTAGCAAGGTGTATAAGGGTCAAGGGTCCAGATGTGCCCAGAGGGGTGGGCGGGCCCAGGGCAGTTGTTGCTCTCAGAAAACCTTGAGGGAGGAATGCAGCTTCATGCACAAAGATTACCGTGCAAAGGTCGCAGGAGGCTTGGCGGGGCAGTAGCAAGACCATTTGTCTATTAACTTGGGACAGCCAGTGAGCGCCAGCTATGATCTTTCAAATGGACGGAGAGTTGCTTGTGCTGGGGAAGAGTGCCGGACTGTCACTGTGGACATGATGCATGACTTCCTGCTCGCAGCAGATTTCCAGGGTGTGTGTCATCTTGCCCCAAATCCTGGGTCAGAGGCTGGGCCTCCGCCCCTCTACCCCATGTGAAACCTGTCTGAAGATCAGTCCCTCCCTCTCTCACCCTCTCTCTTTGCAAACTGCAAGCAAATGTGGTGCTTATCAAGTTTCTTGACTCTTACATAAAGGCCCAGGAGGAAAATGATCAGAATTTAGTGCCAGTAACAACCTGGTCTCTCCTGATAACGTGCTGCGCTTTCTTTGGTCAGGAGCCATCCATAGCAGCGATCATAATGTGATTTTTGCCTTGGTTGCCAAGAAACTCAGGTTCAAGTTGAGGTGTAGTAATTACATCATACGAGGTTTCTGGCACAACTCTTCCCATCTTGGTTGTTCTCTAAACAAATGAAATCACATTTTTAAGAAATGAAGAATAAAATCTCCCCCAGCAAATGAAGCATCCACTTTCATTTAGTTTCCTTCTGATCCTTAGTCACATGGACACAGCTGGTACACAGTCATAACTGTACACTCAAACTCTGTGTTATCTGTTTTCCTGTGCCATTAGCTCACTAATACCATATTGCTGTTTTGGTCTTCTGTCCTGCCCTTTCAACAACAGCATGATATTCTACTGAATAGAAGAACACTGATCTATAGTAGTGGAATCCAACCGTACATACCACACATGGGCTATCACTGGGCACTGCGTTTTTCTGTTAAACATAATTATGCTATTATAATAACTGAGTAAGAGTTGTGAGACAAGTCACACAAAAACAGAAATCGTTCATAAGCCCTAGAAATGTCCAGCCATTGCTCATGAAACAAGACGGCCTGCTAGCATGGCCCACATTAAACAGCAATGTTACTCAATGCTGGAGAGGAGGTGGAGGGACCCAGGGCTTCTGTTTGCCTGCAAGTGAATCTGTCCATTTTTGGGTGAAACAACTCATGCTAGGAGCCACTGAGATACGGCCTGTTCTAGTCACACAGGTTTCACTGCAGAGTGATTTCTAATCCTGCAAATTTTATTTTATTTATTTACTTTTTGTAGGGCTGGAGATGGAACCCAGGGCTTCAAGCATGCTAGGTAAACACTCTGTATTGAGCCCTGCCCCAAATCAAACCCTGCAAAATTTAAATGACTGAACCATCCCATGGATAGAAGGTGCAACTTTGGTACTGGCTATTCTCTCTCTCTCTCTCTTTTTTTTTTTTTTTTTTTAATTTGTACTGGAATTTTAATTTGGAATTAGAAAGCATACACAGGAACATAATGGTATAAAGTTAGAGCAGCCTTCACTTGAATACAAAATAAAGATACCTAGAACTTAATATTACTATCAATTAGCCCTCCTTGGGCTCCTTTTTCACTTCTAGTTGCATTCAGAATAATTATTAGAAATTTCTGGTGTTTAAATAACATGTAGTCAGGTTGAGTTTTACCTGAGTGCAGTGGTTTCAAACTGCATTAATAACCTATCATTATGCTCTGATTTTACAACTATGTCCTTTCTGTTGGGTTTGCTTACCTTGTAGGTTGCCTAAATTATAGTGTCCCAAACCTTGGTGCCAACCTAAAATAATGATGTCTATTGTGGCTGAAAAAGTCATACTTGGATTAAAAAAAAAAAAACTCAAAGCTCTTACTACTCTTTAGTGTTCAATGAAGTGTTTCAAGGAGACAGGAGTGTTTATACTATGATGTTCAGAAGCCTAGATACAAAGTCACCCAGAGGCACCCGGGGCTGGGAGTCAGAGGACGCAGATTCAAACCCCAGCACTGCTGAATGAATGAGCCACCTACTCCTCCTACCCTTTCTATAGTCCCAGCCCCTTGAAGCCACCCACAGCCTGGTCACTCCTTGCCCATCCTCAAAAAGGATGCTGGGGCCACCTGCTCTGGTCCCAGCAGGACTTCTAGGTCCCAGCCTCACTGATCCCCAGACTGTACAAGGCCACCCCAACCAGAATCCCTCTTTGAACGCTTCTTCCTCCTGCCTTCCTCCCGCCTCTCTGCCTATTTCTTCTGGTCTCCTGTCTGGGTGACCCAGGACCTCCCACCCTCAGCCACCTTCCCTTAGTTCTCTAGACTCTTTCTACACCACCCCACATGGCTTAAAAAAGACAAATGAATACCAAGGTACTCTAGAGTCCCAATCTGCCCAGGCAGGGGCCCCTCCTCTCCATCATTTGCACCTGCTCAGGTGCCCGGTTCACCTCCAGTAAGAGCATATCAGATCCCCTTCTGAGGCTGCCCAAGGTCTCTGGTGCCTTCCTGCCTTGGCAGAGACTCTTCCCTCTGCCCTTCCCGCTGCTCTGCTTAGGTTTTAACAGCTGGTCCCACGTTCCCTTGTCAGGAAGGTCTCCGGAACCGAGGAAGCAGTAAACTGGTAGGTGCCCTTCATGAGCTTTCCTGGGTTTCTGCAAGTGTGTGAGGCATCTTGTGGGAAATGACTTTGGTCTCTTTGGTTTTGATTTTTAAATTTAACATTCAGAAAAGGGCAGTTGGGTGTAGTGGTGCCAATTGGGAGGCTGAATCAGTTAAGCCCAGAAGTTCCAGGTGAGCCTGGGCAATATAGTGAGATCTCATCTTAAGAAAAAGGGTGGGTGGGAATCTAAGGCAGCAGGATGGCAAGTTCAAAGCCAGCCTCAGCAACTGAGTGAGGCCCTAAGCAACTTACCCAGACCCTGTCTCAAAATAAAAAGGGCTGGAGATGTGGTTCAGTGGCTAAGTGTCTCTGGGTTGGATCCCTGGTACAAGAAAAAAAAAAAAAAAAAAAGGTGGGGGGGAGCGGGGAGAAAGAAAGAAAGAAAATGGGTGGGGGTGGGAGCACATTTCATAAGCGAGCAGCTAGACAAAATTGCAGACTGAACGCAACCTTGTAACAAGAACCCACATTAAGAAGCCAGCCCCTCATGGTTCCTCATGACCCACCCTGGGGATCAGCACTCCCCTGACTTCTGGCCTGTGCTTGTCCTTCCTATAAATGGAACCATGTGTCAGTGTTCCTCTGTGGCTGGCCCTGCTGCTCTGCACTGTGATCAACCCCGTGGGGCTGTGCTCCTTTGCTCTGCAGAGTTCACCGGCTCTGGTGTGTGCAGACTGCAGGTGGATCCCTTCTGCTGTGATGATGTTGCTAGCTCCCACTTGGAAACTCTGCTGAAAGTTCCAGTTCACGAATTTCTGTCTTCTGGTGCGCACGTGTGTGCATCTCTGCTGGGTAAAATCTTGGAGTGGAACTGCTGAATCCAGGCATCCATACATTCAGCTAAGTGGAGTTCCTGTGGTTCTCCTCCAGGGGTCCCGAACCTTTACCTGTACTAGTTTGTTCGGTTTTGTTTTGAGCTTTTAAAAGAAATCTATTTGTGTTTCCAGCAGACCAGCTCATTCTCAGTAACCACTGGCTGGTTGCAGCCAAGTTTCAGCACAAATCCGCTCCTGCAGGCCCTGCGCAAATGCTGCCCCTTGACTTTTCGCCTCGAAACTCTCCTGTTGTAGGGCTTCGGGCTCCAACGAGTTCATCGCTTCCCACCGGTGTTGGGGAGTCCTTTCAATCCTTGAGCCTCTCTGACTGGCAGTCCCTGAGCGCAGGGCTGGCTTCCAGCTGAGACAGGCCTGGGTCAGCGGGGGACCAGCAGCTATGCGCACTGGCGCGCGCCAAAGGCGGGAAATGAGCAGACCCGGGAGAGGGCTTCGCTTGTGGGGCGCCCTGAGTGGGCCCGCTCCAGGGGGCCTAGGACACTCGAGGCGGGGTCCGCGGGGGCCCTGGCTGCCCAGGTCTAGATGTCCTTTCCGCGAGCTGGGCATTGCTTACCCTGATTCAGAGCCCGCCGGACGGCGGGTGGAGGGGGGATCCCGTTTGGCGGGGACTGAGACTGGGGACCTGGGAGTGCGTGCGGCCCGAAGCACCCCCTTCTGCGCGCCCCAGCAGGGGAGCCCGGGCCCCCGCCCCCCGCAGCCGTGGCAGCGCGCCCCCGCGGCCGGGGTGTGGGAGGGAGGCTCCCCGGGGCCTCGCGGGGGCGGCGGGGAGGGAGGACGCGCGGCCCCGCCTCCTCCCGGGCGGGATAATTGAACCGCGCGGCCCGGCCCAGCGTTGGCTGCCCAGGCTCGGCCGAGCGTGGAGCCGCTGCCGCCGCGCGGGTGAGCCAGGAGCCGCCGCGCCTTTGTCCGCCGCCGCCCGCCCGCGCCCGCCGGCCCCATGGAGCGCGCCGCGCCGCTGCGCCCGGTCCCGCTGCCGCTGCTGCTGCTTGGCGGCCTCTCGCTGCTGGCGGCCCGAGGTAGGGCGCCCCGGGCCCACGGTCCCCGCTGTAATGTCCCCGTCCCGGCCCCCTGGCCGCGCTACTTGGAAGTTCTGCAGCTGACAGAACTCGGAGCCGCGTGCGCCGCCCAGCGCTGCGCATCCGGGGCGGTCATCGTGCAGTTTCCAGAGCCGCTGGCCCCAGGACGTCCGCTCCCCTCTCCTCTCTCCTGGCTCTGTCCTAATACTTCCCTTCGCTTGGGGGACTTGTCTTAAAGACGGGACCCTACCCCCACATCCCTCTTCCCAAACGCACCCTGCAGCGGGCCTTTCGTCGTCCACCTTCTTACTCCAGTCTCGCGTAGACTCAGCTGCGAAGACCCCCGCCCTGGGTCCTAGGGATGGGGAACACTTTGTCCCAGAAGCGCCCGTGGTGTGTCTTTTCCCATGCCCCAACCCCACCTGAGGTGGGGGCTGTTGTACCCATCTTGCTGATGAGCAAACTGAGGGGTGGGAGCAGTAATTTGTCCAAGAGACAGCCTGTTACTGGGTAGGGGAGTGGACAGGAAGAAATCAGAAAGTAAGGGAGAAGTCTGCAGGTCTTCAAGGTGAGGGTGGGCGTTGGGATCTGGCCATCTCCTCCCTTCCTGCCCTGCTGGGACACAGGGTAGTGCTTCTACCAGGCCTCATGTTCAGCTGGGACAGGGGACAGGCCACTTCCAAACCTACCACCCTCCTAGCAGATCGGTGGTCCAGACCTCCTTTCCCAGCCCTGGACTGGCAGCACAGGGATGGTGCCACCCAGGCTGCACCGCTCTCTCCCTGAGCCTCCAGGCCTTGGGGGGGAGGCTTGGGGGGGCAGCAGTCCCAGTGCCTATGGATGCCTATGGACCACAGCAGCTGCCGGGCAGTAGAGCCATGACCTCTGACCTCTCTGCCGTCCCTGTGGCTTCTCAGGGCCATTAGCCAGGCCTGCGCTGCAGGAGTCTTTGTCTCTCCAGAGGCCCAGGTCCAGACCACCCTTGGAATCTCGGATTCTTTATCCCTGGTTTAGTTTAGTTTCTTTTGAATTCTCTGATCACCACCCTCCTCCTTGGTCAAAAGGTCACTTGTCCCAGATAATGCCTGCAGGGGACTTAAGAAGAGAGGGCAGGAGGGGGACAAGGTGGGGGGATGACTGCAGAGGCTTCTGGCTCACTTGCTGCTGCAGGCCTCTGGGGCTCTGCTTGTTCTGGGCACTGGCTCCATCCTGGGTGTTCCTGGGTCGCTCCTCAGGTTGGGGACTGTGGGGAGGCGCAGGGCTCGTGTCCCCTGTACCCCCGGGAGTTCCTGGGGGACTTGGAGGAGAAGGTGCTTGGGCAGGAGCTGGTGTCGCTGTTGGAGTGAAGACCCAGGCCGGGCCTTGGAGCTGTCAGGCAGGCAGCCCCAGACCTCAGAGACCCTGCTAGATCTAGAGAGAAGGTGTAGGCAACCCTCAGGAGTCCGGAAGCCCCGAGTCCTCCATCACTGTCCCTTCCCTGTACTTTTGGAGAAAACGTTCCCCTTGCATGTTTGACTTTGAGGACCCAGGGGTGGGCTAGCCTGGAGCCACTTGCTCCCTCACTGACCTGTCGTCCTGGAAAAGCTCTCAACTTGGAGGGTTTAAAAAGTCTGAGAGAGCAGAGCTGCGCCGTCCTGTGGCCTTAGCTGCTTCTTGGGGACAGAACCCTCTTTGAGTTTGGAGGCTTAGTTTGGTGTAATCTGGGGAGAGGGGAGTAGAATATTCCAGTTCCTTCATGCAGCCTGCAGCCTTTTAAGACTGGGTAACGCCGCCACTAGGCCTCAGAGAGCTATGGGGACCCATCTTGGAAAAGACAGTGAGCCCTTTTGCTGGTCTGCTGGAACTCACTTGGTACTGGACCACGTAGAAGGGCCCTGGCCTTTCTTGGGGCAGAGGTGAGGGCCTGTCTGTGCTGCCCAGCTTCACGCAGTGCTGGTGTGGGAGGGAGTGGGGGAGGTGGGTGTTGGGAAAACAGTTGTGTTTTCTCTGAGGCTTTCTTGGCCTTTGACTGCAACTGGGCAGAGTTTCCCACTGATTAAAAGAAAGCCTGCTGGGAGAACAAAGGCCTGGGAGGACTTGGCTCCGGACCATGTGGCATGCAATGTGCTCCTGGAGGTTTCCCAGTCCGAAGGTGGGGCCGAGTGCTTGATGCAAGGAGACAAGCCTGGGGTGCTCTGGGTGGGGGTGGCCCCGGGGCCTCTCCTGGTACTGCCCAGGGACCCCAGCTCGGCTGCATGCGTCGCCCCTGCTGGACTGGCCTGGGACAGGGCACTCATCTTCAGATTCCAAGGGACTGGAAACCAGTCTGCTTCTCTTCAGAAATGCCCGTGGATGGCTTGGACCACGGTGTCTGTTATCATTAGCCGTCATTGGTGTTGACCATTCCTGGGTGAGAAGATGGCTTTGCCCAAGACTGCTCTGACTCTTCTGTTGATGCTGGCTCTCCAGCCTGTAGCTGTGCAGCAGACCCAACAGCTGCACAGTGCTGGACGGGCAGAGGCATCCACCCATCCCTTCTCTCAGTCTCTGCCGAGGCCCAGCTCTGGGGCTGGATACTGCTCTAGGTCTCGGGGGTGTGGCAGGAAAGGAGAGAAACCCCACCTTTCCCTCCAAGTGGCTTACATCCCCCAGGAGATCTAGAAAATGACAGAGGGAGCCCTCTGGCAGAGTCAGGAAGCCTTCCTGGAGGAAGCAGCATGCCAACTGAGAGCTACAGGAGGAGACCTGGCTGAGTTGGTGGGCAGGGCTGGAAGGATGGCAGAAGGAAGGGCATGAGCAATGTGGGACTCCAGGGAACTTGCAGGAGTTCAGCCCCCTCTTCACAGCTGTGGAAGACCCCTGCCTGAGATTCCCTGAAGGACAGGGTCTATGACTGAAAGTCGCAATGGGCAGGGCTGCCTTGCAGGTGACATCTTATGAAAGAGGTTCCAACCAGGCACATTGTAACTTTACCTGCACATTTTATACCACTAAAGATTTTCCTTTTGCAAAATATCAAATCGTAACAATTGGATTAGTAGGAGCTTTGGCAGGCTTGGTCATTCTAGGTGCCTTGTAAGGCTCTCAGCTGTGGCCACATAACACGTCAGGCATGGGAAGGGGACCCATTTTGCCAACTTTGCTGGGATCAGAGACCCTTCAGACTGGAGAGCAGCCCGAGGGGAAAGTCATCTGCCCAGCTCACAGCTCAGGGCAGATAGGCCATTCTGGAAGCTGGGCGGGCTCCACCACCTTTCGCCTCCAGGCTGGCCCTGGCTGAGGCTGGATCAGGGGAGGCTGGGTGTCCGTTGCTCCAGCAGCCTGCAGGCTATCAGGAGCCTCCTCCGCTGGGGCCAGCCCTGGAAGGGGTCAGATGTGCTAGTCTGAAAGTGACTGAGAGAGAGTGGCCCCGTCGCGTACCCTCTTGCTCTGTTTCCTTCTCTATGGCTTGAGAGTGTGCTCTGCTCTGGGGGATTATTAAAACCGAGGGTTTTTGGTTTGTAAATAACATGGCTCTCAACAACCCAGGGAGTAGGCGACCCAGCATTCGCCCGAATCTCCTTTTCCTTCTGAATCAATCATGTCACTTGCGGGAGTAAAAATGGACTGCAAGATTTGATTTTTACGTTAGAAGTCTTGTTTCTTATTTTGGTTTAAAAACTCTCTGTGGACCTGGGAGTCAGTGCTGCCGTGTAGTCAGGGGACAGCTGGAGCCCTGTCTGCCCAGCATCCTCTCTCCGCAGCCTGGAGGCTGGGCGCCTGTCTCAGGGCCCTCACACTAATCTCATGAGGAGTCACATCGTCCCCATCATGCAGGGGAAGACACTGAGATGCAGAGAGGCAGGGAGCATGTCCCAGCCTCCAGGCCTCCAGGCAGTGCCATTCTGCTCACCAGGACAGTCAGTGGCCTCACCTGCCCAAGACTGGTCTAAAGTCCAGCTTTAGGAGAAGCTGCTTTCTTGCAGACGTAGAGTGTGGGTTGACCTTTAAAGGCAGCACAGGGTTCGGAGCCCACTTCTCTGGTCTTGGGCCGTGTCCTGAATCCTCGCCACCCCTGCCCCACTTGCTGAGGTCATTTGCTCCTTCATTCATTCCCAGCAGGACTGGGCGACTGCTCAGCAGGCATGGGGCAGAATGTAGAGTGAGACGCAGCCCACCCCCTCCTCCTGGTGCTGATCATTTGTGCTAAGTGCTGGAAAGTGCAGGGAACAAAGAGACCATGCACGACAGGAAACAGATGTGCCTGATGTGAGCCTGCGTGCTGGGGGCCGGCTAGGGAGGGTGCTGGAGGAAGGGGCCGGGAGCTGGCATGGCCAGAGGGGCCCCTGGATCGCCTGGATCCAACAAGCAGGTGCAGAAGATGCATGGTGGGTGGCGAGAGAGGCAGAAGCCACTGGGGGAGGGGTCCTGGAGGCCCAGGGGGCCCTCGGAGCTCAGCAGGATGTTGCAGAGATGGCCGGGCGTGCACAGCCCACGTGCTGTCTGTGCTCAGTATGGTGGCTGCCCCAGGGAGCCTGGGGGCGGTCACTCGCCTCACCTTTCCAGCTGTACCACCTGTCCTTTCTCTCTTGCTGCCTCCTTCTGGCTGTTCTTCTGGCTGTCCTTCTGGCTGTCTCTCTTGCTGCCTCAGACCCTCGTGATCTCTTTGACTGCTGGGGACATACTCAGGAGTGGCAGGTGAAGCTTCAAGGACACAAGAACTCTTGTGTGGGGCTGGGCTCTGGAGCCCTAAGAGCAGATGCCAGCTCACCCTGGTTCTTCCTGAGGATGCCTGGTGGCCGAGTCTGTCCTCGTCCTGGTCCTGTGAGCCATGCAGAGGCTGACGGCTGCCCAGGGCCCTGCTGGGCTGGGCTGTCTCCCGGTTCTCTTTGGCCTTTCCTGTCAGGATCTCCACAGCTGGCAATTTCTTGCATTTCTGCCTTCCTGGTTCCCAGGGTTCCTGGACCCTAGGGAGTCCCCTCAGCTCTGCCACAGCTTTGCAGAAGGTGCCAGGGCCGATGGGCATGGTTCCTGCAGGGTGTGTGAACTCAGGAGGCACCGAGACAGAGGTGGCAGGCTCCCGAGTGCCTGCGCTCACCCAGCTTTGCCCCTTCTTATTTTGTTCAATGAGAATATTAAAGCAAAGGACCAGCAGGAATCCGACCAACAGCTGTCTGGGATCGTCACCATTTCACAATCGTAAAGGACATTTTAATACCACAAATTTGGGAAGGACAGTTTCAGAATAAGAGAACTTTAAATGGCATCGGGCGAGTCTATGGCAAGCCTCTTTGCTTTGCCTGTCATTTTGTAGCAATCGGTGGAAGTTTTGTCAGCCCAGGGCCTGAACACAGTGAGGCCAGGCCCTCCATCCAGCTGACATGTAGAAACAGGCGAGGCTTCCTCCGCAGGGAACTCCTGAAGCTGGTGAGGACCAGTCGCCGGCCTGGAGGTCTGGGCCCAGGGTCTCCCCACTGCAGCACTAGCACAGTGAGCTACCTTTAGGACATTAGAGCCTACGGCTCACAGGCCACCTGGGAAGGTGATTGGGCTTCGCCCCAAACCCCTGCCATGTTCTGGGAGCTTCCACCCAAAGATGGGTAACGCGTCCCTCCGAGTGACAGCCCCGTCTCGGGAAGACCAGGTGGCCATGCTGTCACTACTCCTTGAGGGCCTCTCCCCTGCTCCTCTGAACCAGAGCCTCTCTCTGCCTGAGCGCGTGCAGCCTGCTGCTGGCGTCCGTCGTTGCGACCACGATCCATGGTCCACGCCAGAATCTTTAGGAAGCCTGACTTACCTGGGCGATTGAGTCTCTCTGCCGAGACCGACACCTGGGAGCTGAGCCCCCGTGCCCTGAACACCAGGTGCTTCAGGGTGTCTCTTTCCAGAAGAGGGGTGCTGGCGGGGTGGGTGTAGGCCACCCTGCAACATGTCTGTCCCCGGAGTGTGCCATTCCACCAGAGCAGCTTCTCCCGGATTTCAAAGACTCTTGCTCCTGTGGTCAGGGTACAGACTGAGGCCCTTCTCCTGGATTGCCCTGTTCATCTTCCCACCCTGCACTGCTTGCACACACCCCACCATGCCCATGAAGGAACCAGGCTCCTGGGGTTAGTGAGGTGGGCAGCCAGGTCGAGGCTGGCCCCTGCTCTTAAAATTTATTTATTTATTCTTGGTACTGGGCACTGAACACGGGGGAGCTTTACTACTAAGTTAAATCCTGCCCTTTGTTGTATTTTATTTTGAGCAGGGTCTTGCTAAGTTGCTGAGGATCTCATTAAGTTGCTGAGACTGGCCTCACGCTTTGGATCCTCCTGCCTCAGCCTCCTGGGTTGCTGGGTATGCCACGGTACCTGGCAGGGCTGGGTAATTTCACCCTGGCACTGTCCTTGAAACTTTTGGTGCGAGGTTAACTATATTTACAAGGGGCTTGTTCTTGGCTGGCAGTGAGTGTTCTTGGTGGATCTTGTCACATGGTCAGATGACAGGAGTCAAATTGGAACTATGGTTGATGAGAGTTTCTTCTCAGACAAAAAAGGAGCTACTCAGTGAGAGAAGATTCCAGAACCTGGCAATGGGGTATTGAGTTGAGGGACAGGTGGTCTGGGTGGGCTTGGGAGTGTCCAGGGTGGGCTTGGGAGTGTCCAGCGTGGGACTTACCTGAAAATATAGATTACAGAGCTGCATGGCCGTTGGTGGCAGGGGGACGGGGGCGGGGCAGGGACGGCCCGTGTGCTCCAGGTCACTCCTGACTGTATGTTCCAGGTCTTCTAGGTGCAGAGGGCTTGTGGGGGGTTGCTTGATCTTTGGCCTTTGACGCGTGTTGCCAGTGGGACTGTGACTGGTGGACAGCTGGGCAGACGCCGTGCCCTCTGGGAAACTTGGCACCCGTGAGGCCCGTTAGCCCCAGGTCTCTTCCCAGCTGTGGATCTGGGGCCGGCATTGACAGGACTCCGCTTTTGTGGTGCCCTGATAAAGCTCAGACGACCCTGTGACCCAGGTCAGTGAGCCTCAGCCCTGCCAGTGCCTCAGGAGGCCCCTGGAGACGTGTGACCCCGGTATGGTTTTTGTTTTTGTTCTTTTTCCTTGAATTTCTAAAATCATCTTTTTTTTTTTTTTTTTTTTTTTTTTAAAGGCCACAGTTTACATAGTTGCTAAACATTTTGGCTTTTCCGTTTGGAGTCTCCGTCGAGCCTTCTGTCTCTGGTCCAGGTGCCCTGCGAGAACATTGTAAAATACAGTTGGCCCGTTACTCTCTGCACAGCCTTCAGACCAGGACTGGGAGCAGCAGCGGCTGAGGAAGCCGAGCTTGTGGGCAGAGCATGGGTGGGCAAGGTGGCCCACAGGCACTGCCTTTGCTCCTGGAGATTAAACCCGGGGCACTTTACCACTGAGCTACAGCCCCCACCCCCAGCCCTTTTAATTTTTTATTTTGAGATTGGGTCTTCCTGAGTTGCTGAGGCTGGCTTTGAACTTGCAATCCTCTTGCCTCAGCCTCTGGAGTTGCTAGGATTATAGGCGTGAGCCACTGCACCCAGCTTAAGTGTATTTTTTATTGTAGTAAAATATACATCACATAAAATGTGCCCTCCTAACCAGTTCAGATGACAGGTAAGTTCATGTTGTCATGCCGTGTCACCACCTGTCATCTGCAAGCTGCTCATCTTCCCACTCCCTCCCCTGCCCCGGTAGCCCCCGTCTCACTGTGAACCTGATTCCTCTCGGAACTTGTTAGGCGCCTTCATCTTGGGCCACCAAGTCTGCGCTTCTGACCTGAAGTGATTTTCATAATGGAGCAAAACTTGCTTGCTTGGAAGGGACAAATCTGAAAACAGCCATTTGCCTTTCTAATTGGAATGTGGCTTGGAGGAGACGCATCTGGGTGGGGTGGGGACCACATGGGCTTTTGTGCTTGGGAGCGCCTGGCCCTGCCCGTCTCATGGAAATGCCTGGGAAGTGCCTGGGAAGACGTGGGTGGCTTGGCTTACTTTGGAGCCCACGCTAATAACAGACCTTGTCTTTTGTGAGACACACACGGCGTTTAAAGACCAACCTGCTGCAGAGAGTGCCTTGTTTGGGGGTCTCCAGCCATGCCCAGGGGGTCTCCAACTGCCGTCCTGTTCTGTGGACCCCTCCTCTCCCTGCGGCTCAGTGTTTCTCTGTCAGCCTGGGGACAGCCAGTGCTGAACTCCCAGGAAAAACGCGGTCATCTCCAGGGCTAGGAACTTGCAGTTCTGTGGCCTCTGGCTTGGCCTGAAATTCTAATCAGCCCTTCACTCTGCCATGGTGGCTCAGCCTGGGGATTTCCCCTGGGGTCACCTACCCAGCAGCCTCTGCACTTTAAGGGTGATCCTACCCCTCAGCACCCCCGCCCTGGCTCCTTGTAACTAATACTTTGTGAACCTCCGTGTGTGTGCAGGGCATGGAGAGTGCTACGGGGACAGGGAGAGCAGCAAGATGCCACCACTGGCTGCGGGGACAGAAGAGCTTCGGAGGCTGCCAGAACAGGCCTGATGCTTGAGCCTAGGGCCTAGGAGCCGGAGGGTGCCAGGGACTCAGTGTCCACTGAGCGCTGGGCACAGCTGGCCACATGCTGGTTTGGGATGGTGCAGCAGGCCCTGGTGGGGACATGCTAATTATGGCCATGTCACTGGTCACTTCATTCAGTTTCTGTTCTTAATTCTGCTTGAAGTTTGGGTTCTAAGAAGTCACTAAGGTGACTGATGGTTTGGTCCCAGGGTACCCACAGGTATGTGTTTTGTAAGAGAGCAGTGAAATGTGGAGGGGAGGCAAGGAAACAGGAAGGCCCTGACAACTCCCCGTGCGCCCAGTGACCTGCAGTCTGGCCGCACAAGCCCCGCCACCCGTGGCTGTGGCTGAGGTTAAGCCCTCTGCCGGAATCTGCCCGGGAGCTGGAGTGGGGACTCAGACCTGGGTCTGTCTGTCCTAGAGTGCTTACTTCCCGGCACGTCCCCAGAGCAGCTGCAGTCCTCCCAGAGGCCCGTTCTCCCTGCAGACCCCTCTCAGCTTGGGCTAGAGCTCCCAGCACATTCCCGGCAGATGCCTCGGCCTTGACCAGGAGCCACGAGCCAGGCCAGTCCCTGCTCTTTGGCCTCCCGCAGGCCTCCCACAGGCCACAGGTGCCCACTGGACACCCTGAGGGTCCCTGCACAGCTGCAGCTGTGCACACGCCACCTCCTCATGAGCAGCAAGGGTCAGAAAACATTCCTGCCCTGCCCCCTCTCCTCCCTGGCTCTGGTCTAGGCAAATAATTGTATCTTTAGGGGCACAGATTTAAATCACAGCGTCCCCCGAGCTGTTTACTCCTTCCCGAGAGTCAAACATTGCAAGTGACCCCAGCCCTAGGCAGGGGAAGTGGGCGAGAACGTGTGCCACTTCTCAACTGTGTGACTGACCACGTGACGAGTTTCAGGACCTGGGGGCAATGGGGGTGGGCAGATGAATAGACCTTGTCTGCAGGGCCTGTCATGGTCAGGGTGCTTGGGGTTTATTGGTTAGGACAAGGACAGTAATGTCCCTCCTGCCTCCCCTCCACCCCTCTGTGTCGTGTCCCCTGCTGGGCTCTTCCTGGTCTGAGGAGGCAGAGCCGATTCCTGCACCCCCAGGGTCCCGTGGTGGAGGCTGATCCTAGGCCAGAGCCCCCACATTGCCCCAGCCCTGGGGCTGCTCAGCACATTCGCACTGCCTTCCAGGGACATTCCGAGTTTCCTGGTGGACTGAAGGGCTAAGCCTCTGATTGTCCCGCTGAGGAGAGGTGCCCTGGGCCCGGGGCCCGCTAAGTTCCTGCCCCACTGAGTGCTGGCAGGCGTCTGTACTCCCTGCTTTGGCTCTTCTGCGTGTGGGGGTGGCTCTTCCGTGGGGGTGACACTCTGAGACCAGCCATCCCTCCCGCGCTCCCGGGGTGACGGCGAGTCAGGCCCTGTTGATCACTTAACGCGTGACCAAGCCACTGTTCAAAAGTGTGTCCACCTTCTCAGCGACCTGCTGCGGCCTTCCACCTGCTTTGGCACTGAGGAAGCTGTGACAGGGTGCAGTGGTCTGGCCAGGGCCGCAGAGGAGCTGCAGCTGGCATTGGGGCCGAGCTCATTTGGTTCCAAAGCTGCCACCCTTTCTGCTCAGCTGTTTGCTATGTGCCAGCTCTTGTGTTGAGGGGTAAGAGAACGGAAATGGACCCCACTCTGAGGACCTGGGTGCCTGGCTTGGTGATGCTGAGGTGGAACGTCAGAGGCTGGTGGTCTGAGTGCCCAGCCAGGGTGCCCAGGCAGGGTGTCCAGGCAGGAGCCTGGGCCCCTGAGTCAGGCTGGGTGGGCAGGCCGGCTGGGAGGGGAGGTGACAGGAAGGGTGAGGGGCAGAACTGGAGAGGAGACAAGAGCTAAGGGCTGGAGTGTGGGGTGATCGTGCTGGGGGTCCGCCACCCGGGAGAGTGTCTTCTGTCACTGCCTGCAGGCTGTCACCGTCATCTGGGGCTTGAACCACAGCTCTCCTCTACACAGGGGTCCTGTGTTCTGTGAATACTGTCTAAACAAAATAAGCTGGAGTGAGAGTGAGCCAAGGACAGCGCACAGGAGCCAGGAGGGGTCGGGTGGTGGTGCCCCGGCACCGGTGACGACGGCCAGCTTTGGCGATCTGGGGCCTGAGACGTCAGACCACTGATCAGAGCAGCCTGTGAGGAGGCCTCCGTGTTCACCACCATCAGGGACCACAGTGGGGACAGCTTGGGGGTGGCCGTGGGCCCTGGGGGGCAGGCTTTCACCCTTGACCACCTGGCCAGCCCAGGGGAGGCGGAGGATGGCAGGATGGGCAGGGACATCGTTCACTGCAGAAAGCTGCTTGGTCCTCCAGGAGCTCTGGGGATGGGGAACCCCAAAATAGCCATGGGGATGTGACGCAGGGTGAGGCCCCGCTCCGGCCAGTGGAATGGCCCTGCGGAGCCTCAGCCCCATGTGCACTGGCCATGCCGATCCCGAATGCTCCTCCTCCTCTTCTCAGAGGGGACAGACGCTCAGAGCTTGTGGTGGCCGAGGCTGCATAGTCAGGCCAGGGGTTCAGGAAGTCTTGGCCTGGCTCATGAGCAAGACTCCCTCTGGGCCAGGCCAGGGCCAGCTGTGGAAGAGTAGGGAGCTCAGTAGGGCACCGTGCCCTCCAGCCTGCTGGCACTTACCCCAAGGGCCCTGGGAAGCTGTTAGTAAGGAAGCCTGGTGCTTCTTAAGCCTGTTTGCAGTGTCCTGCTGGGAGGTGGCCTCTGCCTGGCAGCTGAGGCCATGATCAGGTCCTTCCTGGACTGCCGTCCCTTACGTTGAGAGTGAACCATGTGGCACCTGGGGACCCAGCTGTGCCTCCCAGGGGCACGGCAGGGTCTTCTCCTTCCCACCAGCAGAGGGCCCAGGGTTCTGAGCAGAGCGCCCTGGAGCCACAGCCTGGACTGGCACAAGGACCTGGGCTCCCGGCTCGGTCTGGCGCTGAGATGTAGGCTGGCTGCTCAGCCAGGGGACTGTGCTCGGGGCCCAGCCTGCCCTGTCCTCACCAGCCTCTGGGAGTCTCTGTGCAGAATTTGAGGGTTTCTGGCAGACGAGGGTGGAAGCTCTGTGCCTGTGGCCATGATTTCACTGCCAACTCCTCTTCCTGCCTCCGAGAACCCTCTCCAGTATCCCCTGCAGGGGCTCAGGCTGGGCGGTGCCTCTGGGTCACATGGGCAGTGACCCTGTTCCCGTCCCCTGTATATGGCTGGGGCAGGGGTGCTGAGCAGCACCCCATCAGACTTGGGGAAGGAGCAGGCTGCCTTCTGGAGCCGTGGAGGTCTCTGTCCTCCTTGGTAGAGTGACTCAACGATGTGCTGTCACCCACTGCCCTGCCGTACTGGCCGCATGTTCTGGTCAGGACCTAAGGAAGCAGCTGTCCTGCTGGTGGGGCCGGAAGGGTGGGCACCCCACGTGGCGACTCACCTGCCGCTTGCTCTCTCCCCCACAGTGGGCGCAGACGTCCCCATGGAGGCTTGCTGTGCAGATGGACATCGAATGGCCACTCAGCACCGAGATTGCTCCCTGCCATACACCTCGGAGTCCAAAGAGTGCAGGTGTGTTTGCCTGAGACCTCCTTCTGACCAGGGCAGTGTTTCCCTAGGGGAGAGTGGGGGAGGAAAGGACCCCAGGAAGAGGCCGGACTCACCCGTGGGCCCAGCCGGATCTGCTTCCCCCTCCCCTGCTCCCGCAGGCCTCTCACAAGACCCTTCCCTCCCTTCTAGGCCACCTGTGTACAGGGCTCCTGTCCCCTTTACTGGACTGGAAGCAAGGAGAGTGGGCTTGGCCTCCAGCCTGTCATGACTAGGCAGCTCTGGGAGAGTCTGTTTTCTCCAGAGGGAGGGTGTTTGTCGTGGGGGTCAGATGGGATCATGGGACTGGATGCTTTGCCAGTGGACACCTGCAGGTTCAGAGGCCAGGCCCAAATCAAGAGTTCCATGGACAGTTGTCCACCTTATTCAACAGTCAACATCTGGGTTGACTTCTTCTCTCCCTAAATTGACACAAGCATCCTCAAAGTTTGGGGACAATATACACTTAGAATAAGTGATGAAAATAGGTGACGTTGATCATTGTCATAAAAAGAATAGCAAGCTTCTTCAGAGCACCTACTGCGTGCTGTGCACTTGACACGGACCATCCCATTTCACTTTGTTATTAACCCATTTCACAGACAAGGAAACCAGTAAGTGGTGACGGTGGCATCCGAGCCATGCCTGGGGCTGGGAGCAGGTGTCGGGGGGCAGGGGGGCTCCCTGGGTTGCTGCTCCTGTTTCCTCCGCCTCTAGTCTGACTCTGTGCTGCCTGGACTCTTGGCACTGTGGGTGCTGGTTGGACAGCTGTCACAGGAAGATGCGCAGAGACATCTCTTTTGCCTCCAGGGCAACTTTGAATCCGTGCTGGCATTGAGTGCAGCTGCTGCCTGCCAATGGTGATGGGTGACGTAGATCTGACCAAGGAAACTTGAAAAGTCGAACGCATGAGAGACCAAACAAAGGAAGAGAAAGCAGGGACCTCGGATGTGGGACTGACCGGAAGTCCACGCGGCCAGGGCTGTGGGGAGCCCATGAGTGTGAGCGGAGGCCTTGGCTGGCAGGGTGCCTAGCGCTGCAGATGTCAGAGGGACCCCTGGCGGTCCTGTGGCCAGGCTGCGAATTGAGCGCCAAGGGTTCTGCTGACTGCTGACCCGGGCAGCCTGGCCCCGAGGGATGAGGGCGGGGAGCCGAGAGCTGGGCCAGTTGGGTCCTCAGTTTCCCCAACACACCTCTCCTACAGGGCTGGTAAGACTATTGCAGACGATGCCTGAAACGAGAGGCACCAAGCCACACCCGTGCGTGTCTGTCTCCACGGCACTGCAGATGGGGTCTCAGACCACAGGCATTGGCCTCCGTGCCGATCTGGAGGCCGGAAGCCCAAGACCTGTGCCTCTGTGCCCGGGGCACTCGTTCGTGACCTCGTCCCAGCAGGGACACCTTTCACACACACATCAGGGGATTCCTGACGTCCTAACCTCAGAGCAGACAGAACCAGCATCTTCCCTGGGAGGCGCAATTGTCCCTGGGCTCCTGTTGACCCTTTGTGTGTCCCATGGTGCTCCCTCCACACATGGGGCCTTGGAAAATTCTGGCTGGCTGGTGTGAGTTTCGTGTCCCCAGAACGTTACTGAGTGCCCTGGACACACCTCGGGGCTCATGGGGGCGACTGGCCCTTTGCTTTGCTGAGGCCAGTTGGCTCATCCCGGGGCTCATTCACAGGCAGGGGCAGAGTGTTCTGTGGGACTCGCTAGTTTAAGCTCGGGAAGAGGAGGGGCGGAGGAACGGTGGGAGAACCCATGCTGAGCCTTCTGGGCAGGACTTGAGGGTGGGGCCGCCTGGGGTTCTCAGGGTTGGCTCCCCTGGGTGGCAAGGGCTCAACCAGGCTGGCTGGGGCTGGGTGGCCTGAGGCTGTAGCGGTGATGTGTGCTGGGTGGGCGGGCGATGCTGGCTGAGGTTCCTCCGTTCACGGCTATCTCATGCTGGGCTCTGATCAGGGTCCATCATTCCCCAGGATCCAAATCCCCCTAAAACCCTGGGCTAGATGACACCCGAGCCTCGTCCTCTAGGAGGAACTTGGCCCATGGGGTGCCCACACCAGCAGCTGTCCTCGAGCAAATGTCCCCAGCAGCCTGTGTTTGTGTCACCAGTGTGGCTGAGGCAGCGTTCTGGCTGACTGGCATGTCAGGGAGTGAATAGGCAAGGCCCCGGGCCTTGGCGAGCTCGTGTCCCACAGGTGGGTGACAGCAAAGAGCAATAAGTAAGTGTTCGGTTTGTGAGAAGGCCGGGTGTGCCACGTGGGGAAGAGAACCCCAGGAGGGAGGGGGGTCTCGCGGTCAGGGCAGAGCTAGCCCTTAGAGCATTTGGGGCTGGCCTCACTGAGCAGGACCTCTGAGCCAGGCCCTGAAGGAGGCAAGAGAGCCAGCTGTGTGGAACGTGGGGAAGGGCATCCAGGCTGGGGAATAGCCAGTGTGGAGGCTCAGAGGAAGGCAATGCCAGTTGACCAGGCAGCGGCCAGGGGCCAGGTGGCTGCACAGAGTGAACAGTGGCTGGATGGGGCAGAAGGACGTGAGGTCAGAAGGAAACCAAGATGGCCAGGGTGCTGCAGGGCACTTGTCCTAGGCTGGGTGACCATCTCAGAGGCTGACTTGAAGTGGGCTGAGGGCTGGTGGAAGTCTCTGAGCAGAGAGGAGTGGGTGCTTATCTGTCTGAACTTGTGTTTAAAGGGACCCTGCGTGGAAAGAGGGAGGAGGGAGGAGGAGGATGGCAGCCCAGGCCCTGACTGACTGTTCAGATAATCCCAGGGGCTATGCTGGTGTCTTGGCGGGAGCCTGGGAGTGGTGGCAAGAGGCTGGCTGTGGACGTGTCTTGGAGGCGGGCTGCCAGGTTATCCTTATGGAGCAGAGTGGGACCCAGAGGTGGCAGGCACGGCTCCAGGGCTTTGCTCTGAGGGGCTGGGCGGGCAGTTTGGGTGAGAGGGGGCACTGTGGAGAGGCAACTGGGCACTGAGAGACAGATTGGGTTTGGCCCATGAGTTTAAGGTGCCCTTTGGACATCCAAAAGGAGAACCGGCGGCCTCTGGGGGCCAGGTGGGCAGTGCGGGGGGGTTCTGCAGAAAGGAACACCCTCCTGCATGCTGGCCGCACGGGAGGCTGGTGGGATGGCACCCAGGCAGCCGGGCACCCTGGGGTCCTGCTACATGTGGCCAGTGGTCCTCACCTGTCTCAAAATACAAAAGAGGACTGGGGAGGATTATCCAAGATGGCCGCTCTGGCTTCGAAATGTGTTGGCAAATGGGGAGCTGCCGCTCAGGGGTGGACGTGGTCAGCCGGAGGTCCTGGAGGCGGGGTGCGGTTGGCCCGGCAGGGGTCCTGGAGAATTAAGAAAAGGAAAGAGCAACAACGTTACGCTGAAGAGCAGAAGATCCTAAAAATGAACTTCAATGAAGAACCATATTCAGGGGAAAAATGCCTGGTATGTTAGCCCAGTTACAACTTGAAGAACAGAGAGAAGCTAGAGAAAAACTGCAACAACAGAGAGAAAAAGAACACATAAGATACGTAGAAGCATTACACGCCCAGGTCCAGGAGAAAATGCAGCTGTATAATATTACTTTACCTCCTCTATGCTGTTGTGGTCCTGATTTTTAGGATGCTCATCCTGACACCTGTGCCAACAATTGTATTTTCTATAAAAACCACAGAGCATATCATCAGGCACTGCATTCAGTCATCAGTTCCTCTGAGATCTCCGAGGGAAATGCAACTCTTCGAAATGCCATTCATAATTTTGCTTCTGCACACAAACGGACTTTGAAAAATCTATAATATGAATCTGAAATCGGCTGAATCAACTGGTAGTATTTCAATCTTCATTTAAAATTAACCCTGAGAAATTGCTTTGGAAAAACTGTTAAATTGTGTCAGATGTGTTATTTGGAAAGAAATACTATTCTATGTTATAACTATCTCTGCAATTAGATCTCTGCCTTGGGACCAGGGTTGAAAGTTGACTTCCAAATTTGTCTCTTCTTTGGTGTGAGCCATAGGGAAACTGTAATTTTAAAAAATGATCAGACAAGGAAGGTCTCTTCATTTGCTCTGCTCTGATCAGAAGAGTTTGTGAGAAATCTTTGAGATTATCTTATTTATGATGTTTCCAAAAGTGTGTCTTTGAGTCTTGACACTATTGAAAATGTCTGAATGAGGCAGAAAAGAATGAAATGGGCTTCTGAGCATCTATATAGCCATTAGCTTTTCTAATTGTGTACAGCAATTAGAAATGAGAATAATCTGAATTTTATGCACATTTTCTTCTCAGAATATTCTCTATCCTGGTTTTTGTTTTAAATTATTGCCTCTTTCCCCATTCAGTGACATTGGATATAGGATTTTTTTAGTTATATTTTGTATTGCAAAAAAAGTCAAATAAACTAAGTTCAATCCTGTCTTTCAAAAAAAAAAAGAAAAAAGAGGACTGGGGCTGTGGCTCAGTGGTAAAGTGCCCCTGCGTTTAACCCTTAGTTGTAAAACAACTACCAAAGCAAACAGCCCCACCCCCTGCCACCCCAGGACCAGCATGGCTTGGCAAGTCTAGCCAGGGAGAGCATTAGGGGCAGATGACAGATGGTGGCTCTGCCAGGACAGGGCAGAGTGACCAGCTTCGTGAATCTCCCCAGAATGGCTCCTGGAAACTAGCTGGTTCTTTGGTTTCCAAACTGGGTTCCCTGGAGCCCTTGTGATTCTCAGGAACCCTTAGCAGTCCTGGAAGAGGAGGGTGTGGTTGGGCAGCTCTGTTCTCTCTCCTCCCCGTGCAGTGGAGACCCAGTACCTTCGATGCATGCGAGGACCACCAACAGCCCAAGGTCACCCCCCCCAGGGAGTGAAGGTGGATGGGGACAGCAGCCAGGATGCCCTGGGTTGACTCTTGACATGTCCTTCGCCAACCACTAGAACACCAGTTGAACAAAGGCAGGGATCCCTACCTGGGGGGACTCAGCTGCAGGGGGTGTCACAGCAGTGATGTTGGGCCGGACTTCATAGCCTCCAGGGCACTGCTGTGCCCAGGGACTCAAGGGCCACTGTGATGTGCTGTGCCAGGGACAGGTGACATCACCTGACCCTGCAGGTGAGAAAAGGCTCTCCAAGGCTAGACGGCTTGTCCAGGACGCTGCAAGAAGAGAGCAGGATTCAGATCCAGCCCTGCAGATGCCTGCCCTGGCTCCTTCCCGCTGAGAGCAGGGTCAGCGCCCGCTGTCCTGGGAGGCCTAGAGGAGCCGTTTCCCACCAGGCCAGCCTTTCTTGTCCCTGGAGCCCTACACACCCAACCAGCACGCCCATGGGCTGCAGCCAATTAATGGTGGCGAAACGCGTGTGACATGAGATCCTCTCTCCGGACATTGCTAGGTGTGCGCACTCGCGGCAGCAAGCCCCCCACATTGTCCCACGTCGCCACCGGAATGCTCCGTGTTGCAGAGCCCAGACTCTGACCCCCTGAAGTGCTCGCTGCCATTCCTCCTCCTCCTCCTCCTCCTCCTCCTCCTCCTCCTCCTCCTCCTCCTCCTCCTCCTTCCCCCCAGCCCGCTTCTATTTTCTGTCTCCATGAACTTAACCACTCCGGGACCTCATGTCTGTGGAGTCACACAGGCTTTGTCCCCCGGGGCTGCTCGTGTTGCTTGGCGTGGTGTCCCCAAGGCCCATCCACGTTGTGGCACTCCCAATTTCCTTCCTTCTTAAGGCTGAATGCCTACCAGATGGCTGGGCCGCATTTGGGCTGCACCCACCTTTGGCCTTGCCGTTGTGAGCATGGTGAGCAAACGTCTCTTTGGGACCCTGCTCTGGATTCTCTTGGGCATCCACCTAGAAGCGGGCCTGTGGGTCCAGTGGTGATTCTGTTTTTGACTTTTTGAGGAACTGGGTGCTGTTTTCCCAATGGCCACACCATTTCCCCTGCCCCAGCAGCGCGCGAGGCTTCCGTGTCTCCGCGTGGCTGCCAACACTTGTTGCTTTCTTTTGAATGGATGGGTGGGTTGTGCGGATCTGGTAAGGGCACAAGAACAGCCCTGACGGTTTTAGTGAAATGCAAACCCACCCTGAGCCTGGGCACAGGATGCGGCCGCTCAGTACAGAGCGATCTGTTCTGAAGCCCCGGGAAGCTGGGTGCAGACTTCCAGCCCTGCAGGATGGGGTGATGTGGTAGATAGGGAAAGGGCAGGCAGGGGCTGTGACCTTGGGCAAAGGCAGCCTGGATGGCAGCACAGGGAGGCTGGGAGGCCCTGCCCTCTCTCCCAGAGGCAGTTGGGAGACCCTTCTGCCCTTGCTGACTGTGGCCAGAGCTGGGGTTATTTTGGGCCTGGACGGGAGCTGCCTGTGGCGCTCACACCTCCTGCTTTGGGCCTGCGGGGCTGTCTCTCTGGGCCCCTGTGCCTTCATCGCCCCATGACTGTCTGAGGAACTGGCTCCTCCCCACCTGAGCCCTCTGTGCCTGAGAACAGCATGGCAGAGCTGGGAGAGGGGCCCACTGGGAGCCACTGTGGCTGCTGGTAGCGCTCTGAGTGTCTCCTCTGAGCCTGGACAGTGGGCGTGAGTGCCGGGAAGCACTCAACGTGGCACAGGATGAGGGTGTGACCCAGCAGCAGCAGCAGCCTGGGCTGTGTCTTACGAGGTGGGGACAATCTGGGGCAAGGTGAGGCTCGGAGGGGACTCTCCCCTCTGGGTCACAGCCGTGGGTCCTTACCCTGAGCCCAGACACCACTCTGCAGTCTTTCTAACTAAACACTTATTGAGCACCTTCTGTATGCCAGGTGCTGTGTGCATGTGTCCATGGGAGCCAGGGAGGGAAGCCATAGAGGATAGAGCCTGTGTCAGGCCATGGGCCCCTGCAGACCTGTCCCACCTGCCCTCTGCCCACAGGATGGTCCAGGAGCAGTGCTGCCACAGCCAGCTGGAGGAGCTGCATTGTGCTGCGGGCATCAACCTGGCCAGTGAGCAGGACGCCTGTGTCCCTGCCCTCGGTGACAACACCAGCCTCGAGGCCATGTTTGTGAAGGTGAGAACCTGGGACCACAGGAGCACCAGGGCCTCCCGCCGAGCAATGCTGCCCGTCACCACTACCCGGGCCCACCTCCGTGCTAGATGCAGGGCTGCTTGGCCCAGGACGGACAAGGCCACTCCAGTGTCCCCTCCCACTCCAGTTAGTAGGTAGACCTTTCTACTAAACTCCAGCGTGGTTAAAGTACCAGAGAGTGAAGGCCCAGCATGCAAGGGTCAGAGAGCAGGGGCGTCCAGGGCCTTGACTATGCTCTGCTCAGTTCCGCCTGGGCACCCCCACAACGCCCAGGAGGTCCTCAGGCTTCTCCGTGCCCCAGCCTAGTTGGAGCTTTGGGCTCGGAATGGGCCCTCATAAGGGCCCCTGAGAGCACTTGACTCTTACAACCCGTCCCCTGGGCCAGAAACCGAAGTTCTGAGCGGCCTGCACTCCCAACTGGCCTCTCAGCAGCCTGTCCGGGGACCAGGCGGGTCCTGCATCGAAGGTGAAGTATGAATATCTGGCAGATTCCCTTTCCAAGTTCGGCTGGGACTCCAAGTCCAGAGCAGGTCACTGAGGTCACCACAGCTGTGCCCGAGCCCACCTGCTGAACCACCCACTGAGGGAGACCAGCAAGCCCAGGCCATGGAGGCTGGGTATGGAGGGGCTGCTGGAGGCACCAGAGCAGATTCCCTGAAACCTTCCCCTCCCACCAGGAAAGCAATGGGGGATTTCAAGGAGCAAGACTCTGGCCCAAGTGTGGATTCTGGACAGGGTGCGCGGGCTCCTTCCTGGGGAGTCTGCACACAGACGGCCACAGAGGGAGACCCTGTGTGGAGGGCCCCCTGGCCTCTGAGAGCCTTCCCTGGAGCAGGTGCTGGTATGAGACAGCTGAGGGCAGGCGGGCAGCCTGGTCAAGGTGCTGGCCGCAGGACTCGGGTGCCCTGCCTCCTTGCAGGGCTGGGCTCCGCTGACGCCATCTTCCTGGCAGATAACTGAGCATGTCCTCAGGCTTGAGGGAAGGGAGGTGTGGAAAAGCACAGGATGTTCTAGCAGGGCGCTTTGACCCCTGTGGCCACCCCGCGTTTGTGGGAGAGCCTGCCCCCGCTCCTTCTGGCTCACCACCCGTAGAATAGACCCTCCACCTCTAGAGATGTCGAGGCAAGCCGCGTCTCCCTGGGCTGCCTTCCGGAGCATTCTGTGCCCTTCTCAGGATAGCTGTTTAGTAAAGACTGACTCTCAGGTTGACCCCAGAACTCAGGTGTGACTTTTGGAACCTGGCGTCCAAGTGACAGGCAGTGATCCTGTCCCTTGTTTTGCTGGTACCTTAAGGTTCTTCTGCCTTCAAAGTTCAGCCTGAACCCCCAAACTGGGGCCTGGAGCCCCGAGGGACAGGCGTGCATTCCTTCCAGGCATGGTGGAGAATACTCGGACCACGCAAAACCGATGCTCTGGGGCTTTGCGGGCCCCTCTCCCTGGAGGGGTGAGCTGGGGGATGGTGGGCAGGGTTGGGGCCCAGGCACTGTGTGTTCCCTTCCAAAGCCAGTCAGGAGACCTGGGGACTCAGTGGCTTTGCCATGTACTGTGGCATGTAGTGGGGGCACCTAGGTGTCTAAGTCAGACACGCACCCTCACTGTCCGTGCCGTGGACAAGGGGAACCCGAGAGGCGTCCCCAGAGTCCCTGCACGACCTCCAGTTGAGCCCCGTCTGAGCCTTGGTTGTTTTCAGAGGTGCTGCCACTGCTGCGTGCTGGGGCGGGCGGCCCAGGCCCGGGGCCAGAGCTGCGAGCCCAGCCTCATGGTCGGCTACCAGTGTGGGCTGGTGTTCCGGGCATGCTGTGTCAAGGGCCAGGAGACCGCAGACTTCACCCCTGGGGATGTCGGGGGCCTCCAAGACACAGGTAACCTGCCTCTGCCCTCTTGGCTGGGTTGGTCTGGGCGTGGGTGTGTGTTGGTGTGTATGTGCACGTGTGTGTACACGCACAAGGTCGACCTTCCCTTTCCATGGATGCCACATCCACAGATTCAACCAACCCCAAATCAGAAATATTGGAGAGAAAAATCGCATCTGTACTGAGCACGTGTAGATTTTCCCCCATGTTATTCCCTAAGCAATAAAACAGAACAACTATTCACTTAGAATTTGTGTTGCATGCACAGCATAGCAATGCAGCCACATCAATGTTCATAGCGGCTCAATTCACAATAGCTTGGCTATGGAACCAACCTAGTTGCCCTTCAACAGATGAATGGATAAAGAAAATGTGGTGTATATACACAATGGAATATTATTCAGCCTTAAAGAATGAAATTATAGCATTTGCCAATAAATAGATGGAACTGGAGAATATCGTGCTAAGTGAAATAAGCCAGTCCCAAAAAACAAAAGGCCAAATGTTCTCTCCCATATGTGGATGCTACCACATGACAAGGCAAGGAGGGAAGAATAGCAGTTCTTTGGATTAGACAAGGGGGAATGAAGGGAAGGGTGGAGGAATGGGAAGAGGGAAGACAGTAGAATGAACTGGACATCACTTTCCTATGTTCGTATATGGAATACATGACCAGTGTGACTTCACATCATGTTCAACCACAAGAATGGGAAGTCATATTCCATGGATGTATAATATGTCGAAATACACTCTACTGTCATGTATCTCTAAAAAGAACAAATAAAAAATATTCCATTGTATATATGTGTATATATATAAAAATAATAAAAATTAAACCAACAACCCATATTGAGTTTATGATTTCTAAGACATAAGGTAAGGGTGAAGACATAATTTTTATAAGAGTTAACCATTGTCTCACTACCATTTATTAAAAAGAATATTTTCCCCACTGTTCTGCCTTGGCAAACATTGTAATAAAGCAAGTGCTTATACAAAAAAAAAAAAAAAAAAAAAAGACAGAAAGAAAGAAAAAGAAAAAGAATTTGTGTTGTACTACTGTTAAAAGTAAGCCAGGGCCTGGGGCTGTGGCTCCGTAGTAAAGCACTTGCCTCACATGTATGAGGCACTGGGTTCGATTCTCAGTACCACATAGAAATAAATAAATAAAATAAATGTCTTGACAACTAAAAAAAATGTTAAAAAAAATTAAAAGAAAGAAAGCTGAGTGCGGTGGTGCACACCTGTCATCCCAGCAGCTCGGGAGGCTGGGCAGGAGGATTAAAAGTTCAAAGGCAGCCTCAGCAACTTAGCAAGGCTCTGAGGAACTTAGTGAGACCCTGTCTCTAAATTATATATATATATATATGAGGACTGGGTGTGTGGCTCAGTGGGGAAGTGCCTCCTGGGTTTAATCCCGGGTACCAAAAGAAAAAAAAAGGTAACCTAGCACACAGAGGGTACCCATAGGCTGCCTGCAAACCCTGCACCATTTTATACCGGGGATTTGAGCATCTGTGGATTTTGGTGTCCCTGACGGACGCCGAGGGTAGGTAGGGTTTTGCTTCTGGGAATTGACTTTGTGATGTGGGGCTGCAGATGTAACTTCTGCAGGGGAGGCCACAGCTGGATTCCCAGGAAAGAGCCGGTGTTGCAGCTGGGGTCCTGGGGCCACCTGCGGCAGAACTCCCTCTCCTCGGGGGAGGTCCGTCTTTCTCTTAGGGCCTTCAACTGAGTGGGTGAGGCCCACCCACATTCTGGAGGGCTACCCCCTTGACTCAGAGTCCACCAACTTAAATATTAGTCTCATCTAAAAAGTAATTTTACAGCAACCCCTGACTAGTGTTGGAGCAGACATCTGGGTTCCCAGGCCCCGCCAAGGTGACACCAAACTTCCCCACCTCGGGCGTGTGTGCACACGCACTGTGGCTGCTTTAACTCGGCGCAGACTGATTGTCCCTCACCCAGAGCCTCTGTCCTGGAGATCAGACTAGTGTGCACACAGGGTCCTGGTCCTGACAGGTACCCGGGGCCTCAGCTCCCACATCTCTGAAATGAGCATCCTTGCGGCCCCTGTGTGCGGGGCTGGAAGGGCTGAGTGGGGAGTGGGCACAGAGTGCCCGGACTTGGGATTTCACCCCGCTGCCCCTGCTCTGTTTCTTGGATGAGCTCTGATGCTCAAGGTCACACGGCCGGCACACAGAGGCAGACGTGGCCTTCGCATCCTGGCAGGAGCCCCCTCTCCATCTGGGGCCCAGGATGTGTAGCCAGAGGCTGGAGATGCCTCTCTTTCAAAGGACAGTCACTTGCCCAGTCAGGGGCACGCGGCCCCAGGAGCAGCTTCCAGAGGGCTCCCAGCTGCGTGCACCGCCCTGCCGCCCTTCTCCTCCCTTCGTCCTAAGCTCTGTGAACCGGGACTGAGGGGTTTGGTTCCACCCTTCAGGAGACTTCCTGGTGTCTGGCCACCTCTCCCGCTCGCAGGGGCTTCCTGTGCCAGAGGAGAACCTGGAGAGGCGCCTCAGTCTGCCCTGCCCGCCTGCTGGAGGCGTTGGCCCGTCCCAGCCCTCTCTGGGCTTTGCCACTCTGTTTACCAAGGGGAAGGTGCAGGATGGCGTGGGGGAAGCACTGCCCGGCAGGTGCAGTGGTGCCCACCTGTCAGCCCAGAGACCTGGAGGCTGAGGCAGGAGGATCGCAAGTTTGAGGCCAATTGAAGCAACTCTGTGAGACCCTGTCCCAAACTAAAAGAATAAAATTTAAAAAGGGCCAGGATGTAACTCAGGGTGGCATAGAGCACCTGGGTTTGTGGTACTGGGGTACCACAAACGAACAAAAAGGAAAACAAAGGGTAGTGCTCCCGGGTCTCTGCATCAGGCCACCTGCCCTGTGACTGGGACCCCCGGGCTGTCGGCCCTGGCCAGAGGGACCTGTCCTTCACGTTCAGTTTCAGTTTTTAGAGTCCAGGGCTGCCTGGTCATGTCAAGCTGACTTCTGCCCCTCTCCCCCCGGCTCCTGACCGGGTGACATTTCACAGTCAGCAAGCCCAGCCCTTCATCCTGTGCGGGATCCTCTTCCTCCATCTCGCCTGCTTGGGTCCTGCCCCGGTCTTCCCTCCAGTGGCACCTCCTCTGAGGGGCTTCTTCCTCAGCCATCACCGTGGCCTCCCTGTGGCTGGCGTTTATGGTGGACCCACTGTGCACTCCCCAGGGGTGGAGGGTGTGCAGACTGGCAGTGTTGGGGTAGGAGGCAGCCTGGAGGATCCCTCGGGGCACCGTTTGCCGAGGCATTGGCCTCAGTGGTGGGCTTCGCCCGGGCCTGGGGGTGGGTCTCACTCTGTAGGGAGGCGCAGGGGCATTTGCAGAAGTTTTCAACACCTCTGACCATGTCCCCGCATGGGCCTGCAGTTAACGCCCTTGTGCCTTCGAGACAGTTAGCCACTTTTACGAGTAAAATTCTATTTTAACCTGGATAAAAACAGTCTTTAGCTGCTTTCAGGATGTCTGAGTGGGTGCTCCTACTTGATGTTCATGGGCAGAGGGAGACACATGAGTTTCTTCTAAGGTAAGATGGGACCCTCTGGGTAACCTGTCTTGGTCTCTCTTTCCCCCTTAGCTAAGGTTTCTGAGGTGGAGGAGGAACAAGAAGACCCCTACCTGAATGACCGCTGCCGAGGTGAGGCCCCAGATCTCCATGGC
This sequence comes from Sciurus vulgaris, assembly GCF_902686455.1. Taxonomy (NCBI): domain Eukaryota; kingdom Metazoa; phylum Chordata; class Mammalia; order Rodentia; family Sciuridae; genus Sciurus; species Sciurus vulgaris. The sequence continues at coordinate 177,226,096 of NC_136465.1, forward strand.
CCTTCCGTGAGACTTGATCCCAGGCTCCTGGCCCCGCCATCCTGCTCCCCTTGAGTCTCCAGAGCTGGGCCTGGTGGGGCTGGTGGGGCTGGCAGGGCCGGGGCCAGGGCGGCTGGTGTGAAAAGCCTTCCCTCTGCAGTGTGGCCCGGACGTTCCCAGGCTCACAGGCTCTGGAGGGTGACTGTCGGTGTCCCAGAGGCGGGGAGACCCCAGGAGGGGCTGGTCATTTCTTGCCTTCCTGTCCCTGGAACTGCAGCCTCACGCCTTCGGAAACCTTCCCTTGTCCCACAAGGAAGCGAGTTTCAAATACAGGGGCCTCGGGCTCGTTCTCCCCGGGATCCTCTTTCCCGAGCACTGAGGCTTGTCTAGGCTGGCAGGTCTGCTCCACCGGCACCCAGCGCCTGTCCTGTGGTTGGGGTGTTAATTAGGGAGCCAGCTTAATGACAAGGTGATGAGGTCAGGGTGCAGTGACGGGCAGCCCGCAGGCTGGGTGGTGGGATGGAGGGACAGAAAACCCCAGGAGGCCTGGATCCGCCCGAGGGGAGGGTCATCCTGCGGGAGGGGCAGCTGGATCGCAGCAGCGGAGGTGTCTTGGCACAGTGGCCAGCACGTGAAGGGCGCAGACCCCCAGCCTGGCGCTGGGGGAGCAGGAGGGACAGAGGATCTGAGGCAGCAGAGGCGTCTGCCCTGAGATTTGCACCCGAGCATCTTTGGCTGCCCCGTAGGAAGTGAGGATGGCAGAGGGGGCACCAGGGATCCACGGGGAAGCCGAGGGCTGCACCTCCACCAGGGGCCTGCTTCCTCAGGGCCCAGGGCTGGCAGCAGAGGGCACCCCGTCCTGCCTGGTCCCTTGCAGCCCCACTGAGGCTGAACTGTGGGCTGCCTGGTTAAACCCCCGCAGTGCCCAGAGCCCGTGTCTGGCGTCAGTTGTCTGTGACCTAGCCCAAACCAAGCTGGAAAGCCAAGAGCCCTCTGGACGCGGCTGGCCGGCTCATGCTGGCTCTGATTGCAGGTGGTGGGCCCTGCCAGCAACAGTGCCGTGACACGGGGGACGAGGTGGTCTGCTCCTGCTTTGTGGGCTACCAGCTGCTGCCTGACGGCGTCTCCTGTGAAGGTAAATCTCCATCGTTGCGCCTGGAGCCTGTGCCGGGCCCGAGCCGCGCCGCCAGGGCCCACTCATGGGTGGAACCAGCCCGGGACTGGCTTCTCAGCACTCCCTGGAGCAGCAGGGCAGTAGCTTCTGGAAGGACACTGGTCAGAAGGATATGAACCCCAGGACTGGGAGAGGGCCCAGCTTGGGGGTCCAACTGGACTCTGAATCCAGGACCTGATGAGTGGCCTTGGGCGTGTCCCCCAGCTAGGAGGTAGGGACTGGGGAGAGGCTGCCCGCTTCACGGGATTCTTGGGGACCGCCTAACTCCAGTCCAGGGCCAGAACTTCCTCCACCTACCACTTGGGAGGACGTGAGTCCTGGGGCTGGACGTGGTGAGAGCAGTCAGGCAGCCCTCCAGGGCACAGCAGGGTGTGCTCATGGCAAGACCCAGCTCGGTTTGAGTGGGCAGCTTGATAGATCAGGAAGCCAGTTCCACCCTGGCTTCTGGAACGTTCTCTGGTGAAGTGCAGGGATCTGAAGTTCTTGCTGTACCCCATGTCCCCGGAATCTCTCCTAGATGTCAATGAGTGCATCACAGGCAGCCACAGTTGCCGGCTCGGAGAATCCTGCATCAATACCGTGGGCTCTTTCCGCTGCCAGCGGGACAGCAGCTGTGGGACTGGCTATGAGCTCACGGAGGACAATAACTGCAAAGGTAAAACCTTGCTGAAACCTCTCCCCGGTGTGGGCGGAAGCTGCGGGATGGTGGCCTGGTGCTGGTCCGGGCTCCCTGGTGCTGCCCCCGTGTGGCTGCCTGGGCTACTGCCTCCTCATCCGCTCCTCATCCGCAGGAGGCGGTGGAGCCGCGGCTGACCCAGTACCCAGGGGTGCCCTGGGGCGAGGGTGGAGAGCTGGTGCCAAGTTAACCATGATGGCACATTAGGGTTTAAAACCTCCGTGCCTGGTCAGTTAAAAACAAGACCAGAGATGGATTTCAGGTGCTCACAGGTGCTTCTTACAGAAACAAACATCCCCCCCCAAAGAAAACGATAACAGTTTTTGCACAATAGCTGGCTTCCCTCTGGTTCCAGCTTCCTTGAAGTTCAAAGCATAACCCTTTCTGCTACATAAAAGCATGACGTTTCTGGCTGCTGGACTTCCTGCCTGTCATTTGGCAGATAATTCTCTGATGAGGACCTTTTAGAACGTAGTTGTCTGCACTGGCCTTTGAACCCTCTGGAAGGACAGCACCTTCCAGCATTAAAACATCCATCGTTGGATTATGAGGGTGACTCCAAAGCCAGGCACACCCTCCCGATGTCCGAGGGCCTTGGAGCAAGCTCAGGCTGCTCCAGCCCTCACAGTGGTGTGCTGACCCCTGAGCCAGGGCCTGGCCAGCTGCTGCACAGCCCTGATCCCTTCCCGATGCAACCATTGTTAATATCTGGAAGATTCTGAGCACTTCAGAATGAATAAGATATATAGAAGCTGTGTTTATTGGCACTAAGAAAATGGCCTCATGACCTAAACATGCACTTTGTCTGAATGAGTCATGAGCTCTATCTGCCAGGAAAACGTCTGGCCGTTCATTGATAGCAGAACATTCGCCTCCCAAGAGCCACGGCTGGGAAGGGCAGTGTTTTTAGTCTTCTGCAGCTTGAGCACCCTGTGCCTCCCTGAAACCCTTTTTGTGGGTGACCTCTCTGTAGGAATGTTTGGGGTTGTAATCTGAATAATAAGCACTTTTTAAAAGCTTTCTTGTGATGTTGTGCAATGCTTCCAGCAGGACTCTTGCTAACGATCTCCTTTTTTTATGATGCACCAGATATTGACGAGTGTGAGAGTGGTATTCATAACTGCCCCCCCGATTTTATCTGTCAGAATACTCTGGGATCCTTCCGCTGCAGACCCAAGCTACAGTGCAAGAGCGGATTTATACAGGATGCTCTAGGCAGCTGTATTGGTAAGACATGCTGCCGCCAGATGCTCGGCTCACCAGGCGGGGAAGGCCCAGCTGTGGCCACACCTGGAATTGAGGGATGCACAGAGCGTAGACCAGGGCTGGCAAACCTCTGTGACGGGTCCAATGGCAGTCATTTTAGGCATGAAGGGCCATGTGGTCTCTGCACACTGAGCTCTACTGTATAGCTCAAAGCCTCAGATTGTACTGGAACAGATGGGCAAGGTCATGTTCTAATAAAACTTTATTTACAAAAACTGGCCATGGGCTATGTTTGGCCTCAGGGCTGTAGCTTGCTCATCACTGGTGTGTATGAAAGAGTTTGGGGTTCGGATGAGAGGTCCCTGGTTTTAAACTGAGTGCCTCAGAACACTTGCTTCCTTCCTGTGAGCCTCAGCTTTCTCGCTATGACTTGGGAGCAGCCATGGTATCTGGCTCCAGGGCCCGAGGCCAAGGTGAAGCCTCACTCCTGAAGCCACGGGCAGTGGGGCCCTCATGGATGGGGGATCCTGCCACGGCCATTTTGTCAGTTAAACGCTGTTTTACAGGAATACTTGGTGTTCGCAGTCGAGTTTGTAGAGACAGGAAGTAGTGTGGCCGTCTCCAGGGATGGCGGCGGGGGTTGTGGTTAGTGGGGTCAGCGTATCGGTGTGGGGAGATGGAGTGGACGGTGGTGACAGCGGCAGGGCAGTGTGAAGGTCTTTAGTGCGACCGAGCTGCACGTCAGAGATGCTGAAGGTGGTCGGCTGTTACGGGTATTTCACCACAGTAAGAAATCGCCGAGTTAGTGTCAGGGGCAGGCCAGAGTGGACGGAGAGGCCATCCCTCGAGAGCCTAGCCTGACCTCGTGAGGCCTGGGGAGACCGCTCAGGTGGGAGGACCGGTGTGGGGTTGGACCCACTTGGCCACTTCCGTGGCGTCCGGCTGCTGCTCGGCTCCTCACGGCCTGCTGCGGCGCCTGAGTCTGCTCAGCAGGCAGCAGCTCCAGGTCCTGCCTGGGAGGCTGCAGATGCTGCTCGTGGGAACCCGGCCTCCCTGGGTGGCCTCAGCCTCCTCTACAAAGCTGGCATTGCTGTGCGGATTTCTGTCGTCTTCTGCCCGACCTTCCCTACATCGTTTGTGCTTCCTTTTTCTTTGGAATGGAATTCAGAGCGCTTTCCTCCCACCCCTGTTCTCACCACCTCAAGTAAAGCAAGGGTAGCGGGGAGCCCGTCCCGGCCCTCTGTCCCTCCAGCCTCCCCTCCTCCTGGGCAGGGGTATCTGGGCCCTGGGGGCCTCCGCTGGCGGCCAGTTGGCCCCTTGCCAGCCTCTTGCCAGATGATTGTGGCTCGCAGTGAGCAGGGAGGCTGGGGCTCCCAGGCCAGCAGGGAGGCTGGTCCTGCTCAGACTCGCAGCCTCTGCTCCGAGGGCTGCAGGGAGGAGGCTTGCGTCTGCTGAGGATGGACACCCTGACTCATGGCAGTCAGCATGACTGCCAGCAGGAGAGGCCTTTGCGGGTCTCGCACCCTGGGTGTCCCTCCTCAGGCGCACACGCTGCGGGGGCTGAAGTGCAGGAGCAGCAGGAAGAAGGGACTGTCCCCTCTGGCCCCTCTTGACTGGGGGAAGCCAGGGCCTGTGGCACAAGCCCTTCTCCAGGCCCCCCCACCACATCTGAAAGGAGACGTCCGGAGGCCCCCAGCTCTCAGGGTCCCCTTAGCCCCGGGTCCTGCTGGGCTGTGTGCCCGTGCCCGTGCTCCCACAGTCAAGTCCGGTTCCCTTGGTTTAATAAACTGCCTCTTCTTATTGGGAGAGTCATCACGTCTCCATTTATCAAGAGGCAAACCTCAGCAGAGAAGACGGGCCTCGGAACTTGGGTTTCCTTATGGCCACAGGACTGGACTGTTCTGCCCCTTGCTTTGTTGCCTACTGGCCCGTGTATTTAGGAATCATTTAACATCAGCACGTTCATTCATCTTTAAAGTGGTAAATCGCTACATCAGCAGGAGTTCTTCCTCGGGAGAGTGTGTCGAAGCAGAGGAAAGCTCCAGGGTCTGGGACAGGGCTGCCAAGGCCTCTCCGGCGCTGGTCCCTCCTCTGCAGGCCCCTGGGTCTGCAGCTCACCCGCCCGGCTGCTCCCCCCGGGGCAGACTGATGTGTGGGGGGAAGCGCTGACTCCCTGTGGCTAGGATCCATCTTCCTGGAGTTCTAGAACCCTCCCCAGCCCGCTCCAGCCACAGCCTGCAGCAGAGAGCCTGCCTGCTCTCAGGGCCTGGGGCGCAGGGGCCTCGTCCAGTGCATTCAGGTTGGTCCCTGGGGCCTTGAGACCGTCTTGTCTCTGCTAGGTTTTTTTGGTTCCTCTTCACGAAACCTCTCCCTGCCCTCTACGTCCCTTCTGCCCTGGCTGAGGAGGAGAGTAAAGGCCAGGCCTGGCCCATACCTGGCCCACATGTCCAAGGGATGTTCCCCCGTCCTGGGGCAGCAGAGGTTCCACTGAGTCTCAGAGGCACCTGGCCAAGCAAAGCAAACAGCGACCTTGATGACTGGGATGCCAGGCTTTTCCCACGTGGGTCCCTGAGGGGCAGGTTGTACCATGTGACCCAACCGTGGAATTGCTTAGATGGATTTGTTCTTTGTGTATTCACCCTCCAGTTCAGTTACTCCTTCATCGCCTGACCCTGTGGCGCTCTCAGGCCCGGGGATCTGTTCTATAAAGCACATGATGTTTCTAGGGACACCACCTGGAACAGAATTTGGGAAACAGATCTGAGAGGGGCAAGCAAGCTCAGGGGGAAGGCCCCTGAGGGCCAAATAGTAACTACCAACTTCTGTGCCCCTGGTCTCTGTGGCCAGCTCGCAGGCCCTGCAGTTATGGAGCAAGTAGCGATAGGCAGTCTGAGAAGGAGTGGGCCCAACTGTGTGCCAATAAAACTTTATTTACAAGAACAGGCAGTGGGCTGGATGTGGCCCAGGGCCTGGGTTTGTGACCTTGGCATAAGGGACCGGGCACTGGTTGGCAGGCCTCCCTGGTTCTAGGCCCGGGCTGTAACCCTACAGTCCTGCTGTGAAGTGACCTGGGAGTCCCTTGATCTCTCTAAGTCCTGGTGTTGTGGTGTAGAGTGCAGACAGTAATGCCAGCATCTGCATAAGCTGCAGGCTGGCTATGGTGGCCAGGGGAAATGGACAGAAAAGTTCAGACAAACTGCGAAGCAACACACTCTGTGCAGAGGCCCACCCCAGGGTTGGGAGGAACTGGCCGGCTGGCGGGGGCCTGGCCGGCAGGAGCCCAGCCTCTTTCTGACTGAAGCCACAGGTCTTCTGCCATCCCTGCCTTCTCCTCAACCCCCCACCCCTCAGGCTTTTCTGATCAGGAGATTCTAAGAGATGACCTCCCCCAAAGGACGTCCTTCAGGGGGACTCCCCTAGTAGCAGTCTCGTCTGTGTGTTTTGACACATTTGAGTGTCAGGAGTGAGCGGAGGTGTTACTTCCTGGTCCGCACTTGCCACGTGTCCACCAGAGGTGCAGCCAGGGTACCCACCTTTGAGGCATGTATGCCCTGGGATGGAGACTCCCAGGCAGGGAGCTTAGGGGTCATCACTTCCCTGCTGGCCTATATCCACATGGGCCCTGTGACCCAGATGGGGACCTGGGAAGGTGGCTCTGTGGAAGTGGCACTCAGGGGCATGGCTATCAGGCAGATGAGGGACCTGGGACTCTGGAGGTGGGGACCCGAGTGGAGCAGCAGGGTTCCACAAGGCTCAGAGGACTGGCCATGTGGGCTGGGGCGGCAGGCAGGGCCAGCCAGTGACCAGAGGCACCTGGAGCCTCTCTGGGGTCCAGAGTGTTGGCGCAGTGGGGAAGGTCACCTCTGCCTAGCAGCATGCTCAGGGAAAGGGCTCCATCCTCCTGAGTGGACTGTGTGGTACAGGAAGGCCAGCAGGCAGGTTCGGGCTGGTGCAGTGGAACTGGAACATGGTGGTGTTGGAAACCTGGGGCAGGAAGAGGGGCCAGTGAGGGTATTTGAGGCTGGTGTGCTCGTGAAATTTGGGACTAGTTGGGAGGCAGCCATGTGGTTCAAGGTGGGGGGATCTGAGCCTGTTTGTGGCTGGGAGAGGGTGGGCGGGAAGAGGTTCTCTGGAGCTCCACGGCTGGGCTCCTGGACTCCCTCCACATGTACCTGTTGTGTCTTCCTCTTGTCCCCCCAGATATCAATGAGTGTTTAAGTATCAGTGCCCCATGCCCTGTGGGGCAGACATGCATCAATACAGAGGGCTCTTACACGTGCCAGAAGAACGTGCCCAACTGTGGCCGTGGCTATCATCTCAACGAGGAGGGAACTCGCTGTGTTGGTTGGTATTAAAAAAGAAAACAAGTCTGAAATTGATTTTTCTCTCTGCTTCCAGCACACCTCCTCCCTTTTCTAGAAAGGGAGTGAAGCCTCTCCTGCCTGTCAGTCTATCTCTATGCCCATGCCCAGGCACAGGCCTTTATTGTTTTGCCTGGACTATTGCAGTAGCATACCAGCTCATCCCCTGTCTCCTTCAATCTTCCCAACACTGTCATGCCTCCCCGTTCACAGCCCTTCAGCAGCTCCCCATGGGTGACAAAGGACAGATGTTCAAACAGATGCTTTCAATTCAATTATCTTGAGATGGCTTCAACTTCATGAGCCTTATAATCCAGATGAAATAGATCTTGGCACTCCCCAGATGACGTAGTGTCCCTGGCCTTTTGCTCGTATTCTTCTGCCTGCCTGCTCCTGTGTCTTTGGCTCTGGGGTGGTCAGCCATCCCAGAACCCTGCGAGGGAAGGGGTCTTCTTCTCCGTGACTCCCAGGATACTCTCAGTGCTTGTGTTCCCTGGGCACCTCTGCCTGCAGAGACTCACGCAAACCGGCCGACGCAGGCGCCAGGGGTGGGGTGGCATGGGCTGCAAGTCACTGGAGAGCAGTGGTGCCGCCGGCCGGTGTTCACCTCCGTGTGCTGAGGCTTCCCCACGTCTCTGTCTCTCCGCAGATGTGGACGAGTGCTCCCCGCCGTCCGCGCCCTGCGGGAAGGAGCACCTCTGTGTGAACTCCCCCGGCAGCTTCCGCTGTGAGTGCAAGGCCGGTTACTATTTCGACGGCATCAGCAGGACGTGTGTGGGTACGTGGTGTCCTTCAGGCCTTGGGGAGCCAGCCAGCTGCCACCACATAGGACATGGTCTGTGTCCACTGGAGTGACACAGTGCCACCCTCATCCCAAAGCCCAAGTGCAGGCAGAGTCCCAGAGCCAAGGCCCCAGCCGGGACACCATTGTAGCTCCAGAACGGTCACCCCATTGCAGGCCTCCCTTGAGGCCCACGCGCAGTGAACCTGTCCCCACCACAGGGCGGGGTTCAGCTCCACCCAACTGCCAGGTCCCAAGAGACTCGAGCCCAGGTCTACCGTGACCAAAGTGCCCACGATTTCCCAGGATTCTCCACTGACCTGCAGAACCCCAGGGCCAGACAGGTGCCCAGGGCAGCAGGAGCCAAAGATGACCCGGAGCGGGGTCAGCCCTGCCCATCCCCAACCAGGGTTCTCGCCGAGGCCACCAGCAGCCCCCTTCCACATGCCCTTTGCCAGATTCCAGTAGACCCTCCCTGTGGGCACAGGGTGGAGGGCCGGTGGGCGGGCACCCATCCACACGTGGCTCCATGGCAGGACACAGGGCCTGGCACAGGATGCCAGCTATCCTGCTCTGTGTGGCATGAGTCACTTTGCCTCTGTCACAAGAGCTGAGTGATGCAGGTGGGGCACCGGCTGTGACTGCCACCGTGAGCAGGAGGGTGGGGTGGCCCCGCCGCAGGTGGAGGTGCCCTGAGCCGCCCCCTCTTTCAGACATCAACGAGTGCCAGCGCTACCCCGGGCGCCTGTGTGGCCACAAGTGTGAGAACACCCCGGGCTCCTACCACTGCAGCTGCTCAGTGGGCTTCCGGCTCTCGGTGGACGGCCGATCCTGTGAAGGTGAGTGGCGCGGGCAGGCAGACCCCGCCTCCGCCCCTGACCTGGGGCCCAACCACGTGTCTCCCCAGCACATGCTGAGTGGCCTGCTACCGAGGGAGGTGCCCGCAGGGACTGCTCCTTAGCGGACGTGCCCCTCCCCTGGTCCTCCAGTAACGCCCATCCTCAGAGGCTGTTCGGGATGTGGCTGTGTGCAAGGGGCGTAGAGACCACGGGCCCTGCTCTGGTGACCTTGGGAACAACTGACCTCGCCCTGCCCGGGCATCCTCACAGGGAAAGCAGGTTGGCATGTGAAAGAGGAGCAGAAGCCAGGCCCTGCGTGGAGGCAGTCCTGTCCACACCAGCCCACCCCGGGGACAGGGGGCGCCAGCTCTTAATGCCACGCAGCACTGAGGGCAGGTGGGCTGTGTCCCGCCATGATCACTGGGATTGGCCGGCTACCACTGCTCGCCAGCCTCCTTGGAGTTGGGCCCTCTGCTCCCACAGACCAGGAGGCAGGTGCTAGCCTTCCTGCTGATGTGATTCCGAAGGAAAGGCTCCTAGGTCCTTAGAAAAGGTGCTCCTGGGCCATGGAAGGTCTGCGTCAAAGGGACAGAGAGGACTTGCATTTGCAGGACTTTCTGAAGTGAATGGAGGCGAGGGAGGTGGGGCCCTCGGGAAGAGTGATCTCCTTCAGCAACACGAGCTGTCCCAGGCAGGCTGCGCAGGGGTGTGGGGTCCTCACGCGGGGACACAGCCATGCACCACTAGCAGCCGTGCCAGATGGGTCAGGTCTGCTGCAGTGGGGGTGCACGGCGGCCTGCCCTGCTCAGAAGCAGTGTCCTGGCTGCTGAGCTGTCCAGCCAGGGGCCCGACCCATGCTTGGTGATCCGAGGGTGTCACATCTCCTGCAGGGACTCAGGGAGAGCTTTGGACGGGCCCTGGCAGTGCCTCGTGGTGCCTGCCACCCCCGGCTCTGTGTGGTGCAGTGGCTCAGGGGGTAGACTCAAAGCATGGCAGGTCTTCAAGTCTGAATCAAGCAGGATCCCTGGCTGGGAGGTGGCTCTGGGGAGCACTGGCCTGGCATGCATGAGGCCCTTTGTGGGGGTCCCGAGGACGGAATGAGCTGGAGCCTTGATAAGCTTACCCCAGGCACAGGACCGAGAGCTGGCTGCGTGGGACCACTGTGTCACCTCCGTGGTTGCCACTGTTGTTGTGATTGGCGTGCCTCCCGGTCACCCCACATGACTGGAAAGTGGACTTTCATACCTCTGCTCCTGGACCATACTGTGGACGGGAGCAGGCCTGGCCAGCCTTGCTGTCCTGCCCTCTGAGCCTTTATAAGCTCCTTGCCTGGGCACATAGCAAGAACTCGGTTCCTGCACCGGGAAGCTTGTCTAGGGCGTGTGGAGACCACACTGGGCACAGGTGAACAGGGGAGCCAGGAGGGCAGTGGGGGCCGCAGAGATGAAGCCTGGGGAGAGAGGCAGATGGACATTCCTTCCTGCCCTGCCCCAAAGTAGCCAGAAGTCAATATGAGAAGCACCTTCTGGGCCAGAAGTGGGCAGCCTCATCTCTGCAAGCTTTGAGGTAACTAGCAGGCCTTTCCGACCCATCTGTTGTCACCACTCCACTCTGCTGCCATACCACAGGCAGCCCTGGGTCAAAGTAAAAGAATGTGCATGACTGTGTTCCAACAAAGCTTTATTTACAGAAACAGCTGGTGGACTGGACTTTCCCCATGGTTGCTGATCTCTGCTATAGCAAAGGGGGCAGTGAGCAATAGCCTGGAGTTGATGAGTGACCCGGTGAGCTCAGAGCAGTGGAGTGTCAGTTTTGTCCCATGGACTGGGTCACATGTGCCATCTTCTGTTTAGGATGACATCCGGGAGGCAAAGCAGGAGGACAGGATCAAATTTCCACTGGAGAACCAGAGCAAATTCTGATGCCTAATGGGGCCCGGGCTGTCACATTGTCCTGGTGGAGATGGCATGGCCTGATGTAGGCAGTGACAGGGATGGAGATTCCATGAGAGGCTGGCAGGGGGCCTCGCTCCCTCTCTCCCTATTCCTGTGGGCCGACCCAGCAGGTTGCTGGTCCTGTGCCCGAGACCTCCGCCTCCGTGTGTCAGTGGCGAGGGTGCCGGGGAGGCTGCTGTGATTGGCGCCAGCAGTGACCTGGGGCCCTCTCCTCCTAGATGTGAATGAGTGCCACAGCAGCCCCTGCAGCCAGGAGTGTGCCAACGTCTACGGCTCCTACCAGTGCTACTGCCGGCGAGGCTACCAGCTCAGTGACGTGGACGGGGTCACCTGCGAAGGTGAGGGCACCCTCCTGCTGGGGAGAGCACCCGGCCGTCTATGCCATGGCCGCAGACCTTCCACTCCGCCCTCAGGGTGGGGTGCTTTGTTCCTCTCCCTCTAACGGAGGGTTCCTTGAAGACACGTTCCCAGTTGGGAGTGAGGTTGGGAGAGGCAGCAGACCCTCCCGATTGATCTTAACGCACCTGCGGGTGTGACCAGTAGGTGTGCTGAGACTGTGAGCTGCGAGTCACAGGGCTGGGCGCCCTTGGCAGCCCTCAGAAGACTGGACTAGGGACCAACTGCCTTTAGGAAGTCCTGGCCCTGCCTCCCTCCTGGGGCCTGAGAGTCCCTCTGTCACAAGGGGCTGGTCCCTGCCCCAGGCTGTTGGAGGGTCAGCCAGATGAGGGCTCCCGAGCCCACAGGGGCTTGAGACTGATTGCAGTTATGCTTGTCACTCCAGGGTGAGCCCCTGATCCAAAATCCAAAGTGTTTGAGCACCTACGTGGCGCCATGGTGGCGGGAGCCAGCCTGTGGGTGTGCTAGGAACCCTGGGAATGTGAGCAGGAAGCATGAGCAACATGCATAGATCTCAGGGTCAGGCTTGGCCCAGTCTCATGGAGTCTCGCTAAGGGAATGGAGTGCCCAACTTCGGGCACACCTGGGGCGCTCGGGGCCCAAGCACTGTGGATAAGGGGTGCTCGCCTGCATTTTCACATGAAGGATTTTTCCTTAGTGACTGCTCTCTGTGCTCTGTGCTCCCTCTCCCCTCTTCTGCCTGCACACTGCACACCGTGAACTTGCTCTGGGACCCTAGGCTAGTCGCATCCCCTCTCTGTGCCTCAGTTTCCCCTCTGACATGATGATCTCTGAGGCCACCCCCACCCGAGCACCCTGAGGCCTCTGTCCAGCTCTCCCAGTGTCGCTCCCCTCTGCACCCCAGCCTGGCCCCTGCGGGGGTCACTGTGGCCACGGCCATGGCCGGGCCTGGGATGCTGAGGGTGGACTCTGCCCTTGCAGACATCGACGAGTGTGCCCTGCCCACCGGGGGCCACATCTGCTCTTACCGCTGCATCAACGTCCCTGGAAGCTTCCAGTGCAGCTGTCCCTCATCTGGCTACAGGCTGGCCCCCAACGGCCGCAACTGCCAAGGTGAGCCTGCGAGTGTGTCAGACTGTGTGTGGCTCTGTGACACCAGGTTCTGCGGTCCGGCTGCAGGGATGTGCTTCCCCAACCCAGTGACCACAGCACAAGCGGGTGCATTGGAGGGCGTGTCCTGGGGCCGATCTGTTGCCCTCTCTCCCATGCCCAGGCCCCCAGCACCTCGTCCTTGGTCGTGTGAGCCCCAGAAGACCCTGTTGCAGGAGCACTCTGCCTGGCTGTCCCGGGAAGACTGGCCTAGGGACAGTCAGCCAGTAGGAAGAGGCCCCAGTGCCCATGGTCTCTGCTCCGCAGCCTGGTGCACCTTTCATGGGGTCACTGCACACACCCTGGCTGTGGGCCAGGCCTGGGCTGAAACAGGTCTCAGAGGCCTCTGTCCCGAGGAGCTGGCTGCGGGCTGGTATGTGGGGTGTTTGAGGACATGTGGCTGTGAGGGTCTGGTGGGCCGGCGCCGGCTCCAGCATGGGCTAGCAGAGGCCGGGGGAGCCCATTCTGTGCTCTGACCCCATTTCTGAGACGGCCTGTGACCTTTGACAACTGAGAGGAGCTGAGTGAGCTCTCGTGCTTGTGAGCCTTGGTTCTGGCTTATGCCCGGGGCCCCCCAGGAGCAGCCCCTGGAGCTGAACCCAGCCCTCTGCTCCATATCTGGTCATGGAGGTGACCCATCAAAGGTGGGCAGGGACCCCGCATTTCCCACGAGGGACCCGCTTGGTGCGTCTGGGGTTGGATGGGATTCTTCACTCGTGTGACTCCAACGCAGCAAATGGCTTCCCCTCCTGGCCTGGCGCCCACCGCAGCCTGGGGTCCCGCCCAGACACAGCAAAAACATTCCTGAGCTGACTGGGGACTGTTGTTTTTGCCACCAACTATCAAGGCACTTGACACCTTGTAACAGATGCCTCCCAGGCTCCGTGACGTCCCCAAGCCCCAATATTCGGCTGCTCTGGCATGGCTGGTGGGGCTCCCCACATGGGCCTCTGGCTGTGGGGCCCCAGGCCGCAAAGCACGAGTCCCCGCTGTCCTGCTCCACCAGTCCCACACCAGGCCCAGGGCAAGCAGGGTCCCTAACCCCTTGAGGCCTGGTGTCCTCTTGTTAGTGGGCTGGTGGTCCTGTCCTTCCCTCCTAGGAGGTAACGTGCTGCATGTGAGCCCAGGGTGTGCCGAGTGCTGGGTGGTTAGCACCTGACTCTGGTGCCGCCCGCCTGGGTTTGAACTCAGCTCTGCCGCTTAGAGCATGTGACCTCGGGCAGCCCTCTGAGCTCTGAGAGCTCTCCCAAGCCAAGACGGCAACAGCACTGCCGCCCGGAGTCACCCTGCTCCCCTGCTCTCTCAGCCTCGGGCCAAGAGCATTAGCAAACACTTCCGAAGACTGTCCCGAGAAAGGGGGGCTGGCACCAGGTGCCCCTGCAACCAAGGGCAAGGGTGGTGTGATGCCTGTCCTCCCTGGCTAGCGGGAGGCCTGGGCACCTCAGTCTGGGTGGGGAGAGCTCCCCTGGCCTCTGCCTTGACCCGCTGCCCGGGGTCTCCCACAGACATTGACGAGTGTGTGACCGGCATCCACAACTGCTCCATCAACGAGACCTGCTTCAACATCCAGGGAGGCTTCCGCTGCCTGGCCTTCGAGTGCCCCGAGGGCTACCGCCGCTCCGCAGACACGTAAGTCCCTCGGGCCTGCCGTCCTGTCTGCGTCGCCCTCCCAGAGGCCCCGCTCTGGGCCTGGGTGGGTGTCTGGGAGCTGTGACCTCATGCTTCCAGGGGAGCCTTGGGGATCAGCTGCACTCTGGTTCTCAGGCCCCCAGGGCCGTCGAGACTGGTCTCAGGTCGAGCCTGTGCCAGGCCAGGCAGAACCTCTGCTCGCCCGCGTCCTAGTGTGGAGCCTGGGGCGAGCTCTCTGGGCCTCTTCCTCACTCGTACTGCGCAGATGTCAGAACAGGCTGATGCGGTGGAGCTGCCAGTGATGACTGTCAGTCAAAGCCCAAGAGCCGGTGTGCCTTGCTGGGTGTCGTAATTGTGAAACCCCCAAAAGCCAGACTCCTCCCAGCAGAGTGGCTTGTGGGATCAGTGCGGAAGATTCCATGTCCTAAACCTGGGACTGTGTGGCCACGTGTCATTGGAAGCTCTCTCTCTCCCTGGCCACCAGCATGTCCATGGGGTCAGTCACCAGGGCTCCAGGCCGTGGTTCTTGCCTTGACCACCATCACACTGATTTTACTGAGTCTCATTCAGTCATTTGCTTCTAGAAAAGCTCTGTGCTGGGAGCGACCCAGGAGTGTGGGCTCCTCGGCCCCTCTCTGCCCGCGGGAGGCAGGTGGCCGAGCAGCCCGGGTTCCCAGCTGTGACCTGACCTTGAGCCTGTCTTGGGCCCTTGGCCTGTGCCCCTCCTGCTTGAGGGACAGTGTCTTTCTTTGATGACACAGGGACCCAGTGTCCTCCACTGGCCCTGGGCCCATGCCCCTCCGCTGTCCTGCAGCCCCGTGCCTGCCGTTGGGGTACCTGCTCACCCACCAAGGCTCCCTGAGCTGCCGTGCTGGCCCTCGGAAGCCCAGCCCTTCATTGTCCGTCCTGTCAGGGAAAAGCCACTTCACCCCTGGGTGCAAGTATGTTGCACCCCAGAGAGCGTGTGGGTCACGTGGTGGCGGCGGGCAGTGGTGGCGCTCCTCTGAGGCGTCAGGAAGGCCTGTGCCCTTCTTCTGTGGCTGTGCAGCCACTCCTCATCAGTTCGCCATCCTTCCGGAGTCTGTCAGCGTCCGAGTCTGAGGATTCTGGAAGGCCAGCCATGGTTGCAATGCTGACTTCCAACACACAGGCAGCCACCAACCCCAGGAAGAGCAGGCGCCCGCCAGGGCTCATGGTGGCTCCTGCGCTGAGGGCAGGAGGTTTGCCCCGCTCACTGAGGCTGCGTCTGCCAGGGCAGAGGCAAGCTCCCGGGTCGGTGTGCCAAGGAAGCCGCCGCCCTCCGCGCAGGGGAAGCCGTTGCTGTTGGGCTGGCCCAGAGCAGGCCCCTGTGAGGACAGGGACCCACGCAGCCCTGTCCCCGCACTGGCTTCCGTGTACGTGCAGAGCGTCAGTGCTCAGGCAGGTGCGGTGGTGCCTGTCTGATCCCAGAGACTCGGGGAGGCTGAGGCAGGAGAATCACCATTCAGCGAGGCCCTGTCTCAAAATGAAAAGGGCTGGGGACGCCACTCAGTGGTAGAGCACCCCAGGTTCAGTCCCCAGTGCCATCGGTGCTCAAAGAGTGTGGGCAGCCTGCTGGGCCAGGTCAGGAGCAGCCCTGTGGAGCTGGACAGCACTTGCATGGGCTCGCAGCAGAATAGAGGTTCAGCCAGAGACCCGGCCATTCCACCCAGGGGGTGTTGGTAGCCAGGGGCCTGGTCTCGCCCTCCTGTGGCTTTGGCAGCCTGCCCCTCACCCCAGGGAGCTAAGAGGGGTTCTGCCATTCTCTATAGTAAGGGCTGGAATTAAGTCCCCCACTTAAAGATGGGAGCAGGGAGGATGCTCCAGCCGTGGGAAGATGGCCGTCCCCCAGTGACTCCTGTCTCCTTGTGACTGTCATCTTACCACCTGTGCCACCCAGTGTCCTGCTCAGAGGCTGGGGAGAAAGATGGACTGGGAAGGGTGGGGGACCTGGGCAGCTCCCCTCCCTGGCAAGGACTCTATAGTCAGGGGGATGCAGGGTGCGTTCCGGAACCTCGGGTTCACTTGGGCTTTCCTCTCAGCTCAGCCACTTCCAGGTCCGCTGGCCCTGGCAGGTCCCTGAGCTCCTTGGAACCTCCCTGTTCTCAGCTACAAGGTGTGGAGGTGATATCCTCTTCCAGGTTGCCCTAGTTGACCATGACCGTGGGGAAGAGCCTCCCCCTGCCTGTTCGCTGGCCCTGGTGGGTGCAGGTGGGCACCCTCACATGCTACCCCCGCCGGTGTTGTTGGGTGAAGGGATGGTGTGTCTTTGGCGGCCTCTGGTGTCCAGGCATGTGCAGGCACCTGTGAGGACAGGGACCCACAGAAACCCCTCCCCTGCTCTGGCCGAGCCTCAGTGCGTGGGCAGGCGCACTGCCGCACTCGGCTTCCAGGTCCGTCGTCCAGGCCTAGGGTGTGTGGAGAGGGAGGGCCTGCACCAGGACAAGGCAGGGCCAGCTTCCAACCTGGCCTTTCCTGGCCCTGACCCTCCACGTGCTATGGTCTTGGGGCAGCCTCTGGGCCTCGCAGGGGCCCTTTCTGTCCCCATAAGGTGGCATCACGCTTACTGCTTGGCCAGGTGTTGGGGTCATAGGTGACGAGCACCCGGGGGCCCAGAGGAGTGGTGGCAGGGGTGTGCACAGCGAGCACCCCGTCCCTGTCCTAGAGCACCCCACGTAAGGGTACAAAGGCACTTTTGAGTAGCACTGCTGGCTTTGCTCGCTGCTGCCCGTGTGACCGGGAGACGGGAGGCGGGCCCAGGGAGGCACGGGGCTTGGGGCCATCCCTGCCCTACTCGGGGTCTCGGCTCGGGTTTGCTCTGTGGTCGGCCCCTGCTGCGGAGCTGCAGTCCAGGGGGAGCCCAGTGTTGGGTGTGGAGTGGGGACCGGCCTGGACTCCCCAGTTGTGTCACGGGGGTTGAGACCCACTCGCACCCACCAGGGGCCGCTCTGGGCCCACGGGCATGCAGGCTGACCCGAGGGAACTGTTCCTTGCCCCAGGTGAACGCGTGACCCCGGCCGCTGGTCGGGCGGCCTTCTCCCAGCACTGCTGCCCCTGGGGGGGGCTTTGTCCCGTGGCCCCACTCCCTTCTCATCAGAAAGCCCGACTGTTAAAGGACTTGTTATCTGACCTTTAGAAATCAAATTTTAAATCTGAAAAGGCCTCGCTGAGAAGGGCCCAGCAGCCAGCACTCGGCACTCGGTGGGCACTCGGCACGGGCAGCTCATTTAGGGGCCTCTGTGGGCAAGATGTGAGGACAGGCCTCTCTCCACCTCCTTCCTCTCTCTGGGTCTCAGCCCTGGCCACATGCAGCAGGGCTTGCCCGGGGGACTCGCCCAGGCTGTTAGGGTCCTGCCCAGCGCCCCGCTCCCCACGAGAGGGGTTCCGGGCTGCCCCGAAGCCTTCCATGGGCCAGGATCATTCCCCACGTTCCCTCGGTGGTGCCAGCCCGGATGCCGGGTGGTTGCGGAAGCCTGTGCAGGGCCTAGGGTCCTCGGCGCCAAGTCTTGAAGGAGGGGCACCCGTGAACAGCTCAGGCCTGGGAGTGAGTGAGGCAGGGCTAGCCCTCCGTGGCCCCTCTGCCCTGGCCGGGTCCTGACAAGCACCTGAGCTCAGGGAAACGTCAGCAGGGACGGCCCCTAGCACCAGACAGCCTGGGGTTGCTGAGTGGCATGCCTCCCAAGAAGGAGGGACTGGAGGGCTTTTAACCTCTGGTCCGTGGTGACTGATACTTCACAGGACTTGGGATGCTACAGTCAAACGTACTGAACAGGAGAGTGGGAGCCCAGGATGTGTGGCTCAGGATGTGTGGTAGGACGAGGGAGCACTAGCACCTGCAGCCAGGCCCCCATGCTGGGCAGGGCTCCCTGACAGACTCAGTGACAATGGCCTGTCCCTAGTCGAGGCCCACTGGCTGACAAAGGTTTGAGAGCCATTCTGAGTGTGACACGCAGCTTGCCAGGTATGGTGATTATGATTTGGAGGCCATTTCAGTAAGTTTGTGATAAAGCAGGACAATGCCACTGACCAGGAAAATCAAGGACAAGGTATCCACACAGAGAGCATTTACAAAGCCCACGACAGGGGCTGAGTCCTGGGTTGGGCACAGGAGATAAAGCTGGAGAGCCACAAGGCCACCCTTGGAAAGTGAGTGGTCTGGAAGGATCAGCCCAGAAATGCCTTGTGTGTGGAAGGGCTCTGGTGGTCTGCGTGTGGAAAACGCTGGGAAGAGGGGCGCCCGGCTTCCTGGTGAGTGGTGGTCAAGGGAGCTACACCAGGACTTGTGCACGCCTCGCATTCCTTGACTCCCACATGCGTCATGTCAACGCTTCCATCTGGCAAACCAAAACCCCATCCTCAGCTGGTGGAGGAAACCCAGGACAAGTGAGAAAGAGGACGTCCCACAGGGGAGACCCCAGTGCTCCCTGCTGACCAGGCCCATCAGGGCCATTTCTGAAGGAATGGGTGGGGTGGGGTGCAGTGTGTAGGTGTGTTCGTAAAGGTGTTGAGAGGGCACAGCTAACTTTGAAGCTCAAAATCGCCACATACCACAGACCACCAGGTCTGGACCAGACACATCTTCATGGAACTTTGCCTTCCCATCTGTAGATGGGGAGACTGCTGGGAGACAGTGAGGAGAGCTAGTGTAAGGAACCCCCTGGTGTGCACAGTGTGCTGCCTGACACCATAGGGACGCACAGTCCATGGACCCCAGCCACCTGCTCGGGTTCCACCACCTTCTGGCTCCTAGCTCCTCTGAAGCTCTGTCCCTGAGATCTCAGGTCATGTGGAGCACTCCCATTCTGTCTGGAATTGGCTGTCTCAAGGGG
This sequence comes from Sciurus vulgaris, assembly GCF_902686455.1. Lineage (NCBI taxonomy): Eukaryota > Metazoa > Chordata > Mammalia > Rodentia > Sciuridae > Sciurus > Sciurus vulgaris. Next base: position 177,245,049 of record NC_136465.1, read on the forward strand.
CGGCCACCCCTCAGCAGTGCCTTACCAGCTTCCTTTCCTACCTCTGGATCTGGGCTTCCTCCCATGCAGAATCCCCCTCTCCAGCGTCTCTAATCCCCATGTGACCTGTGCCATGGAGTTCATTCCCAGGGCTGCCCTTTCTGAGAGCCAGAATGGTAAATAGCCAGGTAAAGCAAAGGCTATCTGCATTGATAAACAGCCTTAATACAGGATGAGCCCACTCACAGTAGGTGCCAAATGTAAGGTGAATCTGTGTAACCCAGTGAGGCCCAGTGACTTGAAAAGCCAAAAGGGAGATGTGATGAAAGCCAGGAAGGAGGATGCCTCTGCCCGGAGAATCCAAACACAGTTAAGATGGCAGAACTTTCTGAGAAGTGCTCAGTCAAGTCCTGTGGGGCTCCACACTATGGCTCTGCTTTCTAAGTTCTGGTCATACTGCCTTCTGAGTGTGAGGAGCCTGGAGTATGGGACACAGAAGATAGTTCCTGTCACAGGAAGTTCAGACCTATCTCCATTTTGTCATAGGAAGTTAGGACCTATCTCCATCCCACCACAGGAAGTTAGGATCTGTCCTCTTCCTTCCACAGTAGTTAGGACTTTTCTATATCTTATCAAAAGGAGTTAAGAACTGTTCTCCATCCTGCCATAGAAAGTTAGGACCTATCTCCATCCTGTCTTAGGAAGTTAGGACCTATCTCCATGTAATTAAAAGAAGTCAGGATCTGTATTAATTGTCCATAGGAAGTCAAGACCTGCCTCCATCTTGTCACAGGAAGTTAAGACCTATCTGCATCCTGCCACAGGAAGTTAAGACCTGTCTCTGTCTTGTCACAGGAAGTTAGGACCCGTTTCCTAGTCTGTCAATGGGAATTAAAACCTATCTCCCTCTTGTCACAGGAAGTAAGGACTGGTCTACATTGTGTCACAGAAAATTAGGACCTGTCTCTATCCAGCCACAGGAAGTCTTGACCTCTTTCACAGGAAGTAAAGACATGTCGCCATTGTGGCAGAGGAAGTTAGGACTGGTCTCAATACAGCTACAGGAAATCAGGAACTCTCTCCATCATGCCATAGGAAGTTAAGACTGGTCTCCTTCTTGTTAGGGGAAATTAGGACCTGTCGCCATCCTGTCATAGGAAGTTAGGACCTGCAGCCATCTTGTCAAAGGAAGTTAGAACCTTTCCCCATTTTGTCACAGAAAGTTAGGACCTTTCTCCATTCTATAACAGGATGCTAAAACTTGTCTCCATATTGTATTGTCTCAGGAAATTAAGACCTGTCTCCATTCTGCCACAGGAAGTTAAGATCTGTCTCTATCTTGTCACAGGAAGTTAGAATCTATCTATATCATGCCACAGGGAGTTAGGACTTGTTTCCATACTGCCACAAGAAGTCAGAACCTGTCTCCTTCTGTCACAGAAAGTTATTACCTGTATCCTTCTGTCACAGGAAGTTAAGACCTGTCTTCATCCTGTCATAGGAAGTGAGGACATGTCTCCATCCTGCCACAAAAGTCTGGACCTGTTTTTACCATACCATAGGAAGTTAAGATCTGTCTTCTTTTTGCCAAAGGAAATTTAAGGCATGTCTCCATCTTGTCTTAGGTGATTAGAACCTGTCTCTATCCTGACATAGTTATGACTTTTATATATCTTATCACAGGGAGATAAGAACTGGACTCCATTTTGCCATAAGATGTTAAGACCCGTCTCCATCTTGTCACAGTAAGTTAGGAACATTCCCCATCTTGTCATAGGAAATTAGAACCTGTCTGTGTTCTCAGACAGGAAGTTAAGATCTATTTCCATCATGTCACAGAAATTAGGATCTGTCTCCATCCAGCCACAGGAAGTCAGGTCCTCTTTTCCCAGGAAGCAAGGGCCTATCACCACTATGTCACAGGAAGTTAGGATGTGTCTCTATACAATCACAGGAAGTCAGAACCTCTCTCCATCATGCCATAGGAAGTTAAGATCTGTCTCCATCTTCTTGGAGGAAATTAAGACCAGTATCCATCTTGCTACAGGAAGTTAGGATCTGTCTCCATCATGTCATAGGAAGTTAAGACCTGTCTCCATGTTATCACAGGAAATTAAGACCTGTCTCTATCCTGTCAGAGAAAATTGAGATCTGTCTCCATCCTGCCACAGGGAGTTAGGACCTGCCCCATCCTGCCATAAGAAATTAAAACCTTTCTCCATCTTGTTGAAAGAAGTTTGGACCTGTCTGCTTCCTGTCTCAGGAAGTTGGGTCCTTTCTCCATCCTGCTACAGGAAATTAGTACCTGTCTCCATCTTGTCACAGCAAGTTAAGACCTATGTTTATCTGGCCACAGGAAATTAAGATCTGTCTCATTTCAATTCAAGAAGTCAGGACCTGTCTTCATCATGCCATAGTAAGTTAAGATTTGTCTCCATTTTGCCACAGGCAGTTAGGACCCTAATCCATCTTGTCATAGGATGTTAAGACCTACCTCCATTCTATTACAGGAAGTCAGAATTATTTTTATGTGCCATAGGAAGTTAAGATATGTTTCCATCTTGCCACAGGAAGTTAAGACCTGTTTCCATCTTGTCAAATGAAGATAGGACCTGTCTCCAGTCTGTCACAGGAAATTAGGACCTGTCTCCATCCTGTCACAGGAAGCTCATACCTTCTTCTCCATCTTGTCACAGGAAGTTAAGACCTAATCTCCATTCTGCCACAGGAAGTTAAGACACATTTCCATCTTGACACAGGAATTTAGGACCTTTCCCTATCTTATAACAGGAAATTAGGGCCTTCGTCCATCCTGCCATAGGAAGTTATGACCTGTCTCCATCTCCATCTCCAGGATGAGATCCTGTTCCATCTTGCCACAAGAAGTTAGGGTATGTCTCTAGCTTGTCACAGGAAGTTAGGTCCTGTATCCATTCTGCTACAGGAAGTAGGAACCTGTCTCCCACCTGCTGTAGGAAGTTAGGATCTGTCTCCATCCTGTCATAGGAAGTTAGGTCCTTGTCTCCCTCCTTCCCTAGGAAGTTAGGGCCTGTTTCAGTCCTGTTATAGGAAATTAGGACCTTTCTCTGTCTTGTCACAGGAAGTTAGGACCTGTCTTCATCCTGTCATGTTGAGGCCCTCACATCTCTCTCTGAGACATGGCCATTAATTGAAGAAAAGTACCAGATGGGGATTAAAAAAAAAAAAAAAAGCTGGGGCCATGTGAGCAGTAAACCCCTAATGGAGTTTGATCCAGAGCTAGCTCAGCACATTTGTTATATAGATTTCATCAAAAGGTTATCTGTGGGAAAGTCTCAGTAAAGCAGGCAATCTGAAGGGCACAGGACCGGTAAGACATTAGGGTCATCTTATTTTGCTCAGAATTCTCTATCCCTGGGAGCTAGTGCCTGAGCTCAAGGTCCCGACTGATAACTCTGAACCTTTGCACAATTTCTTTGGGCCAGTGTCACTATAGCAAGTGGGCCATCTTGACCTGCATCTTCATGCAGGAAGTTCCTAGCACAATGCAGCCACGAGAGTCAGAAAGACCATGATCTACACTGTCATCGGAAGTTAAGAGCTGTCTCCTTCTTGCCACTGGAAGTCAGGACCTGCCTCCATCCTGCTACAGGAAATTAGGACCTGTCTCCATTCTGTCATAGGAAATTAAGACCTATTTCCATCTTGTCCTAGGAAGTTAAGATCTGTCTCCATCTTGTCATAGGAAGTTAATACCTCTCTTCATCTTGTCACAGGAAGTTATGACCTATCTCCATCTTGCTACAGGAAGTTAGAACCCGTCTTCATCCTACCGCAGGAACTTAGTATCTGTCTCCATCCTGACGTAGGAAGTTAGAACCTTTCTCCACCTTTCCATGGGAAGTTACAACCTGTCTCCCTCCTGTCACAGAAAGTTAGGACCTGTCCCCATCAAGTCACAGTCAGTTAGTGCTGTCTCCATCCTTTCACAGGAAAGTAGAACCTGTCATTATCTCCATTCTGATCCCTGAGCTGGCTGTGTGAATCAGGAACTGGACCTGGAGCCCAAAGCTTAGTGACAAGGAACAGAGAGCTGACCTTGCTGCCCGCACACAGACATGGCTCCTTTCCTCACTCTGTGACCTCCGGAAGGCACTTTCTCTCTGGAGCTGTTTCCGCATCTGAAAAGTGGCACTCAAGTCACCCTCACGAGCACTTAGAGCCGCCAAACTAGACGGCGCACAAAGAATAGGCCAGACCTGATAGATGGCAGCAACCCTTCCTGCTTGTGGTGGAAACTGTCCTCTGGGGACATCTCAGACCCACCCAAGAGCACTTGGTAGCCTTGGCCACTGTCTGGGCGAGAGGCCAGGAGCCCGGAAGACACTCAGGTCAGGCTGTGCCTGCTGAGTGCTCGCAGACTGGGGTTCTGCTGTGAGATGGGGACACACTTCAGCCTGGGCACAGCCCTTGACCTCAGCCACCAGCGCCCCCTGAGGGTGGTGGAAGAGGCTGGTGCCTGAGTCAGCAGCCCAGAGGTCCCCGGAGCCTCCCCCAGGTGAGTGAAGGTGCTCTTGGCATTGGCCGCAGGGGCCGGGGGCGGCGGGAGGCCCCGCCCAGCAGCCCCCTGCCCTCCCTCTGTGTTTCTCTGCTCGCCCAGTGGCCCTAACGCTCTTGTCTCTCTGCCCACTTGTCTTGCAGCCGCTGCGAGCGCTTGCCTTGCCATGAGAACCAGGAGTGCCCCAAGCTGCCTCTGAGAATAACCTACTACCACCTCTCTTTCCCCACCAACATCCAAGTGCCCGCGGTGGTCTTCCGCATGGGCCCCTCCAGTGCCGTCCCTGGGGACAGCATGCAGCTGGCCATTACCAGCGGCAATGAGGAGGGCTTTTTCACCACCCAGAAGGTGAGCCACCACAGCGGGGTGGTGGCGCTCACCAAGCCTGTCCCCGAGCCCAGGGACTTGCTGCTGACCGTCAAGATGGACCTCCATCGCCACGGCACCGTCAGCTCCTTTGTGGCCAAGCTTTTCATCTTTGTGTCTGCAGAGCTCTGAGCACTTGCTTCGGCCGCGGGGCCTCCCTCTTGTCGCTTTCCTCGCCCCGCCCTCGGGATTCTAATAAAGTCTCAGCACCTGTCCTGCACAGCATGCCTGGCGTGCCTTGGTTTTATTTGGTGTTGGGGTTCTCTGTGCTTTTTACCACCCAGGGGAGAGCCAAGCCCTAACCAGTGCTGGTGTCCCCACGGGCTGAGGGCGCTTCCCGTAGGGGACCCGAGCCCGAGGGTCCTGTCCTTAGAGCTCACCGTGTCTCCTACTTGGGAGCCTGTGAGGGGAGGAAGCCCGGGTGGGTGGCTTCAGACGAGCTTGCTCTTCATCTTGCCTTGAAGGTGACGGTGATGAGAAGGTCCTCAGAGATTAGCAAGCGCAGTTCCCAAGAAGGGGAAGGGCTTGACCAGGACGCATGGCCTTTGAGGCCAAGCCCTGCCGAGGAACCGGGGCTCGGCCCCTGCCTGGTTCCTTGCTGTATCGCCCAGTGCTGAGCATTTAACATTCAACAGAGAAAGAGCTCTAGTCTGAAACCTCCTGTTCTGAACACAGGCACATCTTGGACAAAGCTCTTGCCTAAATGGGCTCAGTGGCCTCCCTCCTCTGAGGACCCCAGGGCTATGCCAGGAGGAGGCAAAGACCAGCACAGTAAGTGCCGTGCTCATGGGGCCACAGTGTGCATTGCCTCCGGACCTACCAGGCAGGTGCATCACCTCTGGACCCTCAGAGAGGGCATGCAATTTGCCCAAGATCACACAGCTGGTATCCAAATCCCAGTCACTGACTCCATAGCTCTGCTATTTCAGTCTGTCTTAGTACCTCCACTGTGGGCCGTGGTTACAGCCAAGCACCTCTGCTGGGCACCCAGCATCCACTCAAGTCTCTCTAAGGCTCATTCTGTGCTCAGCAACTAGAACGATCTTTTAAGCTTCTTCCCAAAACCCTTCATGGCTCCCTTCGTGCCTTCCAAGCCTGTGCATAATTCAGACCTTGCGTGCTGACTCCAGCCTGACCCCAGCGTGTTCTCTGCTTGCTTGTTTCCTTCAGTCTATACTGCAATCTCTTTGCTGCCTCGGGCCCATTGCATTTAAAACCCATGTCCCCAAAGTTGTTTAAACCTCAGCTTACATGTGTCTTCCTCTGAGAGGCCGTAGTAGTCTTTTTTCTTACGATAACAAAATACATGAGACTGGGTAACTTTATAAAGAAAAGAGGTTCTGGAGGTGCAAGGTCAATGGGCCACACCTCGTGATGGCCTTCTGGCTGGCAGTCTGAATGCAGCACAGAGCATCACATGGCAAGAGTCAGGGAGCATGCGGGTGCATCTGTCTCTCTTCTGGTGTCTCTCCTCTTATAAAGCCTTCAGGATTCCATCATAGGCTTCACCCTCTTGAGCTTATCTACTCCTGATCACTTCCCAGAGGCACACCTCTGAACCGTAGTTGAAATCAATTTCCACCTTCTTAATTTTCAGTTAGGGTTGAATTCCAGCCCATGGAGCCTGGGAGACACCGGAGCAGCCCCAGACCAGAGCAGCGGCCTCCCAGCGCCCAGGGTGTGTTCTGTCGCGCTTCCTCACGATGCTGCTCGCAGACTTCAATGCTTCTGTACCCATGTTTTGCAAATCTGCCTTCCCCGCCATCTGGGAGGCTCCATGAAGACAGTAACCAGGTCCCTCTCATTCAGCAACTGTCCCAGCTCCTAGCAAGCACCCCAGGACACAGTCTGTGCTCTGTCCATGTCCACTGCTATGTCCATGGGGGGACAGTGTCTCTCCACTGACACTGCTAACCCCTCCAGTGTGTCTGTGGCTTTGACTGCCAACACTGTTTCCAAGCAGAAGCCCAAAGGGGGCCAGCAGGACAGCTCGGTGGAATTGAGGAGAGGACGCTGCAGGGTCCTGGGGTCCTTCCTTTGATGGCTGTGAAGGAGGGTGGCTTGGCTGGCGGCCGAGCAGGGAGGACAGCGGGCATCAAGTCCTTGCCTGCACAGAAGCTGAGTTCACTTCCCGAGGGAGCACAAGCCCCTCCTCCGGCCCTGCGTCTCCAGCCTCCCATTCAGTGTCCCAGGCCCCTCTGATGCTGTCAGCTGGGTTGGCTTCCAGTCACCCACCTCTCAGTACAGTCTCCAAGCTGCAGCAGAGGACCCCTGGAGGGCAGTCTGGTCATGATGGGGCCAGTCCTCTTTGGAACCTTCCTTGGTGTTCTTCCCTAGTGCATGAGGTCTAACTCCTTTGGAATAGGCTGCCGCTCCCTGCCTGCCGGTCTCTGCCCCTTCCAGCCCAGCTTGCCCGAGGCTGCTCTGGCCCCGCAGGGCTCCTGTCCTTCCCATGGATTTAGCCTATGCCTTGGTCCACTGCAGACTGCCACTCTTCTTGAGACTCAGCTCAAAAGTCACCCTCTCAGGAAGCCTTCCTTGCTCTGTGCTCTGCCCCAGCGTCCCCATCAGAGCACTAGCCCTTTGCCTTGTCGTTGACCTTTGTGGGCCTCACTGGACGGTGAGCTTTTTGAACGTAGGGATTGTATCTGGTTAACTTCTTTATTCTCAGCACCTTTGGAATATTTACTAAAGAAGGAGCTTAGTAACTATCTGAATGAACATACAAAGAGGCAGATGGACGGACGGATGGATGGGTGGGTGAACGGACGGTTATGGGATGGCTCAGAGGGAGGGGGACGGATCACCTTTCCAAGGCGTAGTTCCAGGGTATTCTTTGTTGAAGCCAGCAGGGCACGATAGGGACTCGGTTGTTTTATCCAATCAATCATCATCATGGTCCAGATTATTCAGGCCGAAAGGAGCACTTTGCCTTCATGTTCACGGAACTGTGAAGATGGGCCCCCCGGGGGCTTCGGAGGCCGTCCGTGACATTACGTGGCTTGCCGGAATCCTCTCCACCGTCTTCCCACCAAGCAACTCTTCAGCTCAGCTTCACTTGCCTTTGTTTGTGGAACTGCCGACCTTTTAGGGTGGCCTGGTCTGTCCGGGCCCTGAGTGCACATGGCGGGAAGGGTGGTATCTGATGTGCCGGATGCTGACCTCTGCCCTGCGGTTCCCGGGGCTGTAGAGTGACGTTCCTAGCTCATGCTGCTGAGAGGCCAGATGCACAGAAAACGCAGGAGCAGCAGTCTGACCCTCCTCCATGCCACTGGCCAGGCCGGGCTGTTGAATAGCGGTCTGCCTTCCGGAGCCTCCGGGCCCATCTCTTGGCTGATCTTGATGATTCCATGAACTAACGCACGAGGCACAGGCTGGTCTTGTAGGAGGCTGACGAGTGCAGGTGGGGGTTTCTGTGTGTATTGGAAGGTAACCAAATATTCCTGTGCTTTTTGGTTCGGGGGTGTCCAAGGTCACTGATACGTGGAGCCGCCATACTTCTGGCTCCGAGACCTGGCTTTTCTGACTGTGTCACTGTTGTCAGTCAAACTCCCAAGAACAGATAAGGACAGTGCTTGTCATCCTGGCAACAATGGTGACGGTGACAGTTAACCCTGAGCAGGGCACTGTCCCCAGCACCTGACTCATTTTGTCCTCATAGCAGCCTTGGGAAGCAAGTAGTATCTGCCCGATTCACATCGGGACCTGTAGGTGCAGAGAGGTTAAGGAAGTGCCCCAACTCCAGTGCTGGCGGCTGGTGGCTTTCCAGTGCCCGCAGCCTGTCTAGGGCCTGTGCTCTGGGCCCCGTCCTGTGCTGCCTCACCAGCCGGGACGACAGCAACACAGTTGGGAGCCGCGTGCTGCTGGGCCTCATCTGGAGCTCTGGGTGTCAGCCCCGTTCTGCGAGCCCCAGTTCCAGAGCAGGACACTTTACTAGTGACAGGAGGAGGCAGTCTGGCGTGGTGCAGAGAGCCAAGAGATGAAATAGCGAATGCAACACGTGTGGCACGGAGACTCTGGGAAGATGCAGTGGCCGGAAGTGATGGTGGCGCTAGGCACAGCTGCTGGAAGTGGAATGGGAGATTGGGCAGGACAGTGACAGTAGACACTGGAGAGGAGAGTCGCAGAGACAGGGGGCTGCCCAGAGCAGCACACTAGTGAGCTCTGTGAGGTCAGAAAAATGCCTGAGAACTGAACTGTTTTTAGAATCCCAGGAAAACTAATTTCCAATAAAGACACCCAACCAAAGCCATCAAGGCCAAATCCTGCTTACAGTTTCTGTGCCACCAACTGGTGATTTAGAATCACAGAAACGTATTGCCTCATGATTCCGCAGGCCTGAAGTTCAGGATCCTGTAGGGGATCTGAAACCTGTAGGGGCTCTCCCACCCTGGAGGGGAGGACTACTTTCTAGCTGCTGTGGCCCAGCAGTGACCTTGGGCATTCCTGGGCTTATCTCTACCACCGCGGTTGCATGGCATTGTCAGTGCCTATGCATCTGTGTGGCCCTCTTCTCCTGCGGACATCAGTTACACTGCATTCCAGGATGACTTCATCTTAACTAATCAAATCTACTTCCAAATAAGGTCACATTCTGGGGCATTTGGGGCTAGAACTTCGGTATTTTTCTTTTGGAGGAGCACAGTTCAGCACATGACACTTCATACAAATGTTATGGGTTGAACTGTGTCCCCCTCAAAATTCATAGATCGAAGTCCTAACCTCCAGTATCTCTTAATGTGACTTCACTTAGAGATAGAGTCAAAAGAGGGAGTCCTTATGTGGAGAGGACTCTGGGAAAGCCATGCAAAGACACGGCAAGAAAGCAGATTTCTACAAGCCAAGAAAGAGGCCTCAAAGAAACCAACCCTGCCAACACCACGACTTCAGAACTGTGAGAATGAATTTCTGTTGTTTAAACCCAGTCTGCAATATTCTGTTATGATAATTCTAGCAAACTAATATATAAAATTGTTATAAGGAAAGCAAATAATCAGGACCAGAATGATATCCCTCTGGATCATGAAAGCACATTCAAAAAACATTCACACAGCATATCAAAAGTCTAATATTCTATCTTTTAAACAAACCAAAAATGTTAAAGTGATCAAAACATGGAAGAAGTAGTGAATCAGAATTAGGATGAACTGAGAAATGAAGTAATAGACTCAGGACATAATTTTAAATATTTTTAAATAATTGCAGGAAGACTAAACTAGAAGAAATACAAAAGTTAATAAACAGGAAAAACAGAAATTGAACCAAAAATTTTAAAAATCAAAAGACAAATAACAAGCTTCAAGGAGGCTTGGAGAAAAAGTGACAGATATTCAAGATATGCAGAGCAAACTGAACATATGGATAATAGGAGTCTCTGAAGAAGAAACCCAAAACAAGGAGGAGGAACACTACAAGTGATAAATCAAGAAAACTTTCCATAAATTAAAAAAATAGATTTGAAATTCTATACTGAAAGAATTCACCACAGACTTGAGAATATCTGTCAACCTAGAACAACCAATGCCAAGACGTATTCTCATAAAATTAGTGGACTTTAAATAAAAGGGAGAAAAACATGAACATCTGGACAAAGAGAGTGACTTCTAAGGGAAAAGGTTTATCATCATCAAAGAAAATTAAATAGCATACTTAGGATACTCAAGAACATGTCAGCCAAGGATTTTATACCCAGCAAAACTGACTTTTATATACAAAGACCACAGGCTATTATGAACATGCAAGCAATGAACATGTAATTATTTGTCAAATTATAACTAAATCACTATTACAAGGGAAAGAGTGTGGCATAAATTGTTACATAGCTCAGATAATCCAGAAGTAGTGCATCTATTTGAAAACCAAGCAGAAGAGGGAAAATATATCAAAGAAATTATTTTCAGAAATTATGTTAGTGATGGTAATTTCAGTATTTTTTTTCTGAGACTACTGTGTGAAATGTCAGGTAAATGAAATGAGTAACTATGGGATAGTCTATCACCCTTGTGTCCTTGGGAATTGGGATTCTGATGTAGAACAAAGAAGATTCTTTTGACATGGGGAAAGGCTTAAACTAAAAATCGTGTGACCTTATTTTAAATTGGAAATATCAGCATGAACTCTTGATGTATTTTATTTATGAAAATGTCCACTGATGAGGTCTAGGAACTATGACCAACTCAGTGGCACTGGGCATCACTAGTATCCCAGTTGTGGCCTTGAAATATCATTTTCTGCAAAACACAAAAAATGAATCCAAGACTTCTTGGAGCAATGACTGAGTCCAGGTCTTGAGCAGTAAAAATCCAAGACACCTTGTCCTCTCAGCCAGAAGGCTTTAAGGACCCCTAGAACCAGGCCCAAAGGACCCAGGAGCCATTTTCCCTTTGGTCAAAGATGGAAAATTTTGAGTTTTTACAAAGGATAATAATGACAATGCATCAAGTCTCATCAAATTGGTTCAAATCATGAGTTTATACTGGTCTGTGTGTTTGGAGAATGATGAAAGTTAGTTCACGATCCTGAAAACTGGTAAATACAAGGAAAGAATCAATATTCGTCTTGCTTTTCCTCTGTGAATTATACCTCCTGGTAACCAAGCAGCAGGGAAGCACATGGGGAAAGCCATCTCTTTACAAGAGTATACCAACCAGTAAATAAGAATGAAGCGATACACCAACAATAATCCTCAATCCCCCATGAGTGAGTGGTCTTGGCCCTGAGCATCAATAACTGGGCATCACAGGGTGACAGGTACCAGAATCCGTGCGCCCCAAGGGAAGACACACCACCCTCGAGCCTTTGAAAGAAACCAGGTGAATGGCCAGTGTGCAGGCAATCCAGAGGACAGGGAACACCCGGGACCATACCATGAGGAAGCAAGTGGCAAGGTCCAGGCTGCAGAGGACTCTGCAGCTCAGATGCATTGCATACTTTAAAAAAAATTTTTTTTTTAGTTGTTGATGGACCTTTATATCTATTTGTATGCAGGGCCAAGAATTGAACCCAGTGCCTTACACCTGCAAGGCAAGTGCTTTACCACTGAGCCACAACCCCCGCCTGCACTGCATACTATAACAGATAAATTGTGTGGAAAATAAGGGCTAGAAAGGAAACCTATAGGTGAGAAAGAACTTAAAAGACAGCAAGCCCTTGTTCACGAACAGGCCTAGATGGCTGGTCTGCAGATGCACACTGCTACCATAAAACTGTGAGGAAACCCAGGGGGCTTGCCCTGGGGCTCAGCTGGGGCTGCTTGTGGGACAGAAGAGTTCACACTGGTCTGGTGCACACAAGGCAGCCACAGGAACCTGGCCAACTCCTCTTTCTTGACATGGGTGATGATTATGAGGATATTGGCCTCATCATAATTGATTGAGCTAGACCTTCCTTTGGGGTAGCTTTTGTATCTGCCTATTTTATGATAAAGAGGTGTTAGGAGCATGTCTAGAGCAGTCCTAGAGTGTAGGCCTGTGACTCACCCTCTTGCTCTCTACCACATGATGCTATGGATTCGACTCCTTTGTTCTGGGCACTGAGTTCTGCACAGGCTTGTGACCCACTCTCACCCAGCCACGGCTCCCAGGGGTGGGGAGGCTGTGTCCCTTGCTCGCTTGGTGCCAGAGCACCTGGTGCCCTGCAGGCACTCAGAACACATCTGTTGAGTCAGCAGTGAGTGAGCGCGCTGGGCAGCATGGAGACTAAGGCTCAGTGGTGCTGTCAGCAGATCTCAAAGCTGTGCCTATGGCAGCTGGACAAGTGGAACTGGAGGGGCCTCCAGTGCTCAGACCCAGGTACGGTCTGCAGGAAGGACCACAGAGCAACCAGGCTGTGGGGCCGACACGGTTCTCCACTGCAGCCTCCTCGGGCCAGCTGCGCCCTGGCCTGGCCACCTGCTGCTGCTCCTGGGTCTTGGTCCCTGTGGGAGCTGAGGTCCTGACTTTGCATCAGCTTCATGTGCTGTGGTTCCCCTCAGGCTGCGCCAAGAGAAGACAGACACCGTCCGCTGCATCAAGTCCTGCCGCCCCACCCACGTGGCTTGCATGCGGGACCCCGTGCATACCATCTCCCACACTGTCGTCTCACTGCCCACCTTCCGTGAGTTCACCCGTCCTGAAGGTGAGTGGCGTTGGTCTGGGGGCGCCAGGGTCCCCTTCAGGACCTCCCTCTGCTTGGATGGAGAGCTGGGCCTCAGAAAGTGTGGTTGGGGCTGAACGCAGACCCTTCCCGACTGCTGCCCCTCCCCTCCCCGTCTACCCGCCATTCCAGCCAGTGCCTGGACCTCAGTCCAGGGTCCTTGTGCACATAGCTTCAGTGTGGCTTCTGTGCCGAGCTCTGGGGAGTTAGGAGGGCTTCTGGGAGGAAGTGGCCTTGTGCTGGGGCCCAAGTGGTGGCTCAGAGGTGATTTGGTAAAAAGCGGAGAAGGAGAAAGGAGGCCACCAAGCAGAGCAGGTCACAAATGAGAGGTCTGGAGTTGAGTGGGACAGTGTGAGCATTCGAGGATGAAGCCACATTGTTTGGCTGGAGTGGCAGCCACCTGGCAAGACAAGGGCTGAAGGATCCGCAGGGATCAGCCTGAACTTGGAGCTGGGGCTTCACCCTAAGGCGTTGGGGGCCTTGAAAGGTTGCAGCTGATCATATTTGCACGGGGAGACATGGTCCTGGAGACAGGGACAGTGGGTGGAGGAGCTAGACCAGAAGCGTTCCACGCCGAGCCCTGGTGCTCCAGGGAGCTCCTGGCGTGCTACGCACCTGCCTTCCCAGCTCGCTGCTCTGGGCAGGGCTGGGCCCCGGCTCCCGGAGCCCCATGGAGGCTGGAGCCCTGCTCTGCAGACCTCACTCCTGGGCATGCAGCCCTGTGCCTGCGCTGGTGGGGTCCCCGGCCACCCTCTGCCACTGTGGAGTCTCCAGTCCTGGCCTTCAGGGCGCTCACCGTCACTAGACCCTTCTGCAGACACTCACTGAGCCCATGTGTCAGGCTCTGGGGACAGGACACCATGATAAGAAAGACCCTTCCTCTCAGGGAAGGCTTCCATGGAGCCGGCCAGGGCAACCCCTGGTGCTGACACCGTGAGAGCCGTGCAGGGTTCTGGGAGGACAGGAGACCCCCAGGGCCCAGCTGCCTCTAGCTGCAGTCCCTGTCCAGACCCTCCCCATGGCTCATTCCTCCAGAGAAGGAAGGAGCAGTATTTCACAGGGGCCCAAACTCAGGTTGGAGGCCCCTGACTGGCATGTGCCTTGGGCAAAACGATGGCGTGTCACCAGACCACACGCCAATGCTTCCCACACCCGCATGGCCGGTTCATGGCCCTTCCAACCAGGGCTGCCATGGGGCTGGTGACCTGCAGGGTGTTGGTTGTGGCTAGAGACATCTATTAGCACCTTGGGCCCAGAAGTCTAGGCCCTGAGCTTCAGTGCTAAAGAATTTGGTGGTCACCAACGGCTCCTTTACTTTACATACGGGGAAACTGAGGCCCAGGGAGGACGCCCCCAAGGCCACCAGGAGCCAGGGTGGACACTGGGCCCAGCAGCTCCCAGACCGGGGTGTCTTGATCTCTTCACGGGGTCTAGACACGGATCAGCCCCGAAAGCCCAGCCTGCCGGAGTGGTCTGCCTCACCTGAGTGGCTGTGCGCAGGAGGAGCCAGCTGCCCGGGCCTTTGGTGTCCTCGTCTCCCTCCTGACCCCTCTCCCGCTTCACGAGAATCTGTAACTACTCACTAGCTACTGCTCGGTGCGGGCACCACTGTGATTGGCTGCATGGCCTCAGGGGCCGTCCAGACCCCCTCCAGACCTCGGGCTCCCCACTGATCAAGGACATGAGGCCCAGGACCCTCCACCTCCCCACACAGGGCGCCTGCCGTTCCAGGGACGTCGCCTTGTGAACAGGCCCTTGTGCTAGGTCCTCGCTGCTGGGGGAGTGTCTGGGGTGGGCCCAGCCCACGCCCTTCCCCACGAGGTGCCTCTCTGCAGAGATCATCTTCCTGCGGGCCGTCACGCCACTGTATCCCGCCAACCAGGCTGACATCATCTTCGACATAACGGAAGGGAACCTGCGGGACTCCTTCGACATCATCAAGCGCTACGTGGATGGCATGACCGTGGGTGAGTGGCCCCCTTCGGCATGCTGACGATGAGCCACGGGCCCTCCTTGTACCATTGGGCAGGAAAACCTCTCTGGACCTGCCCAGCCCGCATGGCAGAACCTGCCCTGGCTGTGCCCCAGCCTCCTGGCCTCCATCTCCCCACCTGTAAAACAGGTGGCTGTCATGTGAATGGCGCTCTTGCTCTGGGTCAGCACAGTCCCTGAGTCCGTGGAGCTGAGGGGGTTTTTCTTCTTGGGGTCTAGTGGGAGGAACAGTGAAGGGAGAATCGGAGGGCCTGGGCTCTGCTCTTGGCCACAGGTGCTTTGGGACTTGAGCATGGTCCGTCTGCTCCCCCAGGGCCCATTGGCCAGAGCCCCTCTGCGTGTGCAGCTCTGCTCCTCCTCCCTGGAGATTGAGGGTCTAGGAGACCAGGGCGGGGACAGTTGAAGGATGCCTCTGTGGAGGAGGGACCTGGGCAGAGAACTTGGTAAAAGGGGAAGGGTGAGCCGGGCACAGGAAATGGCAAAGCAGACTCCCAGAGGGAAAGTGCGTGGATTCGGGAGATTGCGTGAAGCTCCCTCCGGCTGGATGGGAAGGCCGTGCAAGGCCAGCTGCTCTGTCGGGCGCCGGGGCAGAACCCTCCCTGGGTCAACCACCTCTGAAAAGGCAGTCGGACCACAGCACTTGGCCAACATGCCTCCTGCCATCCACGAACCCCTCCTGAAGGTCCCAGCCTAAGGGATGTCTGTTCATAGGGAAGGGAACAGTCTCATCTGCCGGTTTGGACTTGGATTTGAACTATGAACATTTTCCAAGCAGCTGAGAATGCTCCCCGCTCTCACCTGGGCCTCACTTTCCCCTTTGGGAATCCGATGTGAGTTTAGGGCTTCTGAGGTCCTGACTGGATCAGGACACTTTAGAATGTGGGCTCCAGGTGGCGCTGTTGGACCTTGGAACCTCGCCCCCGCTACCCCCAAACCTGACGGTTGTTAAACTGGCCGAGGCCGAAAGGAGTCGTTAATCCCCTGTTGCCAAAGAGCCATTTATAGCGACTTTACGAGCTCTTAAATGGGTCTGCGTGTTGTAAACATGACTGAGTCCTCTGGGGCTCCCACCCCCAGCCTCCTCCTCCGCTAGTTGGCAGCAGCAATAATTAGTTAATTACAATTAATGGCGCATTAGCCCTCACCGGGACCCCAGCGGGGTGCAGTTTGCTTGTCAGCAGTCATAAAACTGGCTGCTCGAACTGGAGGTGCTGCCCGCTCTGGACCTCAGTTTCCCCATGGTAAAATGAGGGTTTAGACGAAGAGAACTTTTGGCCGGGGATGTGGGCAGATGGGGAGAGGGAGGGTGGAGGCCTCATCCTGCCTCACTGGGAGAGCTGGGCACCCAGACACCGGCCCACAGCTCACCGCGTGCCTGCCCTGCGCTTGACCTGCAGGTGTGGCTGTGGTGAAGCCCCAGCCCCAGGGCCGCTCCTGGCACTGGGGACCCTAGCGTTTGCCGTCACAGACCTTCCTAGTGCACCCGCTCATCCCTTCCATGTCGGCACCCTTCCCAAGCCCCACCTGGGCTGACCTACCCTGGCCCTGCACACGCAGAGGTGGATAAAAGCCCTGGCGCCTGCCTCCTGGCAGGAGCGCCTCATAAACACTCAGAATACCTGGCGGAAGCAGGTTTGCCCCAGGGGCCCAGAGCCTCGGCCGGTGAGGGCTCTCCCCGGCGGGTCCCTGGACATTTCTGCCTCTTCCACTCCCAGCTAAATCCTTCCTGGGGTGACCGAGCCAGGAGGTCAGGCAGCAGGCCGGAATGGCACCCACCAGCGCCCGTCTCTGGTCACACCCGCGTCGGAGTTGCCGTTTCTGGGCTTCTCGTCCGCTGGGCAGAACATCCCGGCCCGTTAGAGCTGCGAGGCTCTGGAGACCCTCCCCTGACCCCATCCATACAAGGGAAACCAAGGCCCAGAGGGCCGGGGATTTGCTAGTCTTCTCCCAGTGACTCGGGGCAGGCAGGCTGTGGAGTGGCCCCCAGGGTGGGTGAGGTGACCACACAGGTCCCCAGCAGTGGGCTTCCTGGGAATGGAATGTGGGACAGCCGCAGAGCGGCCGTTCCCCTCACCGCGCCTGGTCACGGGTGCCCTGGTCTTTGGAATTCTGGGCTGGGCCATGGGGGAGGCCCCAGCCCAGCCCTGGGAACGGCTCCTCCTGAAGCTGGCCTGCCAGTGGGCCCTGGCCACTCCCGCCCGCACTGTTTGCAGGAGGTCCCACCCGGTGGTGTCTCCCGAGCGTTTCTGGCTGCCTCTGTCCCTGTGCTTCCGGGTTCCGACTTCCCTGCTGGGGCTGTCTTCCCTGGGACCTTCATCTTCTGCCTCCATCCTCTCTTCCGCCAGAACCACCTCTGTGTGCTCTGGGAGCCTCCTAGGCCCTGGGGGAGCCCCAGCACACAGCTCAGGGACCGTCCACCTGGCAATTGTTCTCTGCTGGACGGGAGCCGGGCACAAGCAGCCTGGGAACAGGCTTCACCCTCAGGTCCATTCCTCCACTGAGCGCTCTCACCCCACATTCTCTGCCCACTCACAACACCGCCAGGGCCGGGGCATGAGCCCTTCCCTTGGGCCAAAGAGGGAAGGGATCTAACTGACTGCGTGAGCCTGCGACTGCAAACCACAGGCCAGGATGTCTCCAGACTCGCTCTGAGCGCAGCAGTTCTCTCAGGCACCATCTTAGATGGGAGCTCGGTGTCGGCCGAGGGGGATGAGTGTTCCTGGGCCACTGAGGCCTGCCGTCTGCTGCTCCCCACTAGGACTTGCCAGGCTCCTGAGTCCCTGGAGAGCTGCCAGGCAGCTCTGCCACCAGCAGCATACTGTAGGGGCACCTGCCAGCTCCAGGCCACGCCCTGGGTGGACACTGGGCACCAGCCAGGGGCTTCCTGGAGGAGGCAAGGCCCAGCTGAGCCTCCACCCGTGGGAAGGAAGGATGGTTGGTGAGCCGGGAGGCACAGGAGCTGACATTTCGTCATCGCCAACACCCTGTGACTGGGGTGACCCCTACTCAGGGATGCAGAAGCAAGGGCCGGGAGGGACAAGAGCTTGCAGAGGCCATTTGGCGCTGGGCCCAGAATGGACCTGGAGCCCAGCCTTCCAGAGCGGGAGGCTTCTGGGCTGGTGTCAACTTGAACCAAGTGGTTATCCCAGGAAAATCACCAGTGGACAAGCCTTCAGACCCCCATGACCAGAGTGTTCACCCCCCTAAAGTCACAGGAGGTTAATGCCCGAAGACAGGCAGGACACGGACGAGCCAGGGCTTCGTCTAATGCAATCTTGAAGCCTGTTCCAAGGGGTCCCGGGACTGTGCGGGCGGCTGCTGTCCCCAACAGCACCCCTGCGTTCCTCCTCCCTGCTGTCAATGAAGAATGAAGACTGCCTTTGCACCTGGCCAAGGTGCTCTGGGGACGCAGCCTTCCTCATCTGTCTCTGGGGTCACTCTCGGCTCTGCAGGGTGCAGGCTGGGACCCGGACGCTCAGAGAACTCCTTCAGGTAACAGCTTCTGGTGACCAACAGGGATCCCAGGGGGACACCACTGCACACACCAGCCTCAGGTGGGAGGGAAGGCGCACAGCTGGGCTGCAGCACGTGTGGGCGCCTCAGGCCCCTCACCCCGCTGCTCTCTGCTGCTCCCCGCTGCTCCCCGCTGCTCCCTGCTGCTCCCTGCTGCTCCCTGCTGCTCCCCGCTGCTCCCTGCTGCTCCCTGCTGCTCCCTGCTGCTCCCCGCTGCTCCCTGCTGCTCCCTGCTGCTCCCTGCTGCTCCCCGCTGCTCCCCGCTGCTCTCTGCTGCTCCCTGCTGCTCCCCGCTGCTCCCCGCTGCTCTCTGCTGCTCCCTGCTGCTCCCTGCTGCTCTCTGCTTCTGTAGCTGAGGCTGGCTGTGCTAGAACCCCTGGAAGCTGGAGTAACCAAATCCTGATCCTCGGGGCTGTGGCGACTGCGGAGTTAGTCTCCTAGCTTTCCTTAAGCCGCTGTGACCACGCAGACGTGATGCTGGAGCAGTCCAGGGTGGGGGCTTCTTGGAGGAGGGAACCCAAGTGCCAGGGATCAATAACCAGGTAGTGGGCTGTGCGAGTGAGGATCGAGGCCAGACCAGGGGCCGCCCCCCTCCAGGGCTTCCCATCCCGGAAGGCCGGTGTGGAGCCCCGTTGTCCTCCGGTCTCTCCAGGCTGGGGTCTGTGCCAGCTGGCATCTGCTGGCAGCAGTTTGTCTGGGTCCTGGCCAGAGAGGATCTGTGGTGAACCTTGTCCATCAGTCATGATGCCCCAGTCCTGGGTCCTGGCCCTCCGTATGGGTAAATTCCCCCTTTATGTCCATGTGCGAGGTGAGTTTCCAGGCCTGCCAGGCTGGGGAAGGACAGCGTTCGGCAGATCCTCTCGGATCCTCGCCGGCTGGTGCTGACGCCTCCTGCTCCCCATCTGCGCACAAGGCCTGGAGGGGCCCCAGAACCCTGAGCCTGGGGGTCCCCAGAACAGCACCCCTTAGGCAGATGCGGGGGTGGCTGCCCCATAGGGAAGCTGTTTTTAGACTGGGCAGGGGGCAGGGACCCTCCCTGACCAGAAATGGTCCTGGTGTGCAAGCCGCATGTCTGAGAAGCCGTGTGCCTTGGTCCTGGGTGGCCCCGTTGGATCTGGTGGGTGTGGGGCTGGGTGTGGGCGGCTGCGCACTCAGGTGTGTATGCTCCCGGGGGTGAGTGTGGATGGGCGCGGTGTCGAATCTCTGGGCTGCTTCCTGCTCTGGTCTGGAGAAGGGACAGTGGCATAGTACCAAGGCCAGGCCCCACGTCCCAGCCTGAGGCCGCCCAGCCACAGGATCTGGAGATTTTGGCAGCGCTGCTGTGAGGCCGCTGGTGCAGCCCCCATGCACACACCCATCCCTGCCAGGAGCACCGGGCGGCAGGGCCTCACGAAGCCTCAGACGATGGCCCCTCCTCTGAGGGGAGGTCAGGGTGCCACAGCCAGCAAGGTGGACCTGCAGTTCCCACCAGGCTCATGGTCTGTCCTCCACCGTCCTCGAGCTCCTCAGCCTCCTGGGCAGGGAGTGGGATCAGCGGGGCTGGTCAGTGGGGCAGCAGCCTGCTGTTCTGTAGGAAGGTGGTCGCCCGGGGGCAGCTGTATAAGGCCGAGATCAGCATGGACATCTTGAGGAGCTGGGAGGAGGCGGGGACCTGGAAACTGCTGGGGCGGCAGGGAGTCCAGGCCAGGTGGACAAAATGGACACAGAACTCTTCCACAAAATGGGGCTGGACAGCTCACGCTTCCAGCATCATCTGTGCGACGCTGGAGCCTGTAGATCTGAGGAGCAGTCCCACGCTGTCCTAGCACCCCACCCCGCTTAGAGTAGCCGAAGCACTTTGCATTTGATAGCATTTTAATTTCATCCGTGAGTGCTCAGGGCTGTTACCCATTTCAAGCTTACCTGTGGAAAGTGTCCGCAGCTGAGGTGGCCCTTTCCAGGGCAAAACAGGATCGAGTCTCCGCAGCCAAGGTGAGCTGTTCTGGGCTTGATCCTGGGTTCTCTGCTTCTTGCTGTGTGACCTTAGGCAGTTGTGTAGCCTACCTGAGCCTCAGTTTTCTTCCCAGTAAAGAGAAGTGGGGCAGCACTTGCCTTGCAGGTGCTGAGGCCGGGGGTCAGGTGTGTATTTACCAGAGAATCAGAGTCCCCATCAGTGGGTCGTCAAGGGGCTCTGGAGCCACTAGGGGGAGTGATTTGCAGCTGGCGGGCTGGTGGGGGCCGAGTGCCCCTGAGGAGCCATCAACCGGAGCAGGGAGGCTGGGAGGTGCCAGGGCTGCTGAGGGGCTCGCCTGCTGGGAGGCATTTAATGGGCTATTTAACAGCACAACCTCGGGAGTCTCGCCCGGCCTGAAGCAGGGTGCGGCAGGTTGTGGCTCCCAAGTCCTGCCATCCGTGAACTGTCTTACTCACTCAAGAAGGGCATTCTGGGCACTGGGTGCCAGGGAATAGATTTATACCCAGGCTACACATCCTGCTCTCAAGAAGCAGCCTACCAGCTTCCCTAGCATCCTGCCATCTGAGTTGTCATGGCTAAAAGTGCTTGTTTTTTAGGGATTGGCTGCACCCCTGTTAATACATCAGAAGGAAATAGCAACAGTATGTGTCAGGGCTGCCATGTACAGTTGAACACATTGTGTACTGAGAAATCCTAGGAGGTGCCATTCACATCTCAGGCTGTGTGCAATGCACAACCTATTAAACTGTGCCCAGAGGCCCCAGTATAAAGGCTTGTAAGAGACAAAACTCATCCAGCTGTACCTTTCCCCTTGATCAGGCAAGACCTCGCCAAGGCTTAAGGCGTTGCTTGCCCAACCACCTGGCTTTAACCGTCGTTTGTCCCAGAGAGCAGGGTCCAGACCACCTCTTTTAAGCCTTTGCCTCTTGAGGGGTGAAACTTGCACTGCTGACCCTGCCCCGCAGTCTGACTGCGCAAGTCTGGCCCAGGGCCAGCGCACGTTACAAGTGACATGCAGAAATTCCACCTGGCAACCATGCAGCCATGCCCGGCAGGTGATGAGCGACTGGCCCTGCCCGGCTCCCCAGGGAACCCCAGGGATTAGGCGCCTCTCTCCTCTGGGGGGCACAGCCTTCCCGCCCGGGCCATGCCCTGGCCAGCTGTCAGGTGGTTTCCAGGGTGATGGGCAGCCCGATGGGCCTGGGAGGGGCTGCTGCCTGGCTCACCCTGAGGCTGGCGGTATGGAGGGCAGACAGGAGGGTCCCTAGCAGGGAGGAGGCCCCATGGGGCAGAGATGACTGTGCCTGCCTGGGTGACCACTCTGAAACGGCAGCTGTTACCACTCCAGAGTGCTACCACGGTGGTCACCCGGCCCAGTTCACAGATGCAGACGTGGAGGTCACACAGCCGGTGTGCCCTGGGCAGCCTGGGCTGGGGCTGGACTCCTCAGGGGGCAGGTGTGGCCTCTGCTGCGAGCCACCTGGTTGAGGTGCACAGAGCCGTCTCAGAAGCTCCCTGTCCTGCCTGGCCACCTCGCTGGCCACCCTGGGCCTGCTGGGGCCCAGATGCATGTGGTAAGGTCCTCGGCTGGAGGGGGAGCCCCATGCACAAGAATGCCCCTCTGGGCAGTGCAGGACCTGGCTGCAAGGTCAGTGGGTGTGGCCGGCCCCTGCAGCCGCCACCCCTGTGGGAGGAGCCGCGTGGGGGCTTCCTGGTGCCAGATTACCCAGCTCTGCAGGCCACCTGGGGGGAAGATGGGAGGAGGCCGGGCTGGGGACACCTGCCCCGAGGGCTTGGTGGCACTCTCCGCAGCCGGGCTGGGGACGGGGTGGCTGGTTCTGGAGGACAAGGTGTGTGCCGCAGGAGAAGGGGCAGAGTCGGGCATAGGCATCCCCTGGGGGGCGCACAAGGGCCTGAAGGGGCAAGGAGCACGTGCCTTCAACTGGAAGTCATTGCACGGCCGCCTCCTGCCCAGCCTGACCTGACCGGCGAGGTCCCCGCAAGTGGCAGGTGTCCCGCCATCAGGCAGCACTGGGAGCCCGGGGCAGGCCAGGTGGGCAGAGTCCAGGGATGACGCAGATGGGCCTCCAAGTGGCCTCTTGGCAAGGCCAGCTGCGGGTCCTGGACCCTGAGCTGCTGCCTGCCGAGCCCCCTGCACCGAGCACCCCTGTCCTGGACTCCATCACACATAGCCGCTTCGCCTGGCCATCCCCCTCCCCACCTCCCTCTGGCCTCAGGGTCTCGGGGGCACATTGCTGAGCCGCCCAAGCGCCCTCTGGTCTCGGCCACGTGCTGGTGTGAGTCTGTGAAATGTGCTCAGCCACTCGGTTCCTAGAGCCAGACACCAGAGACCCCTTAGTGGCTGTCCCAGCGCCCACGGCCAGCACCGTCCCCTCTGTGTGCCGTCTGGCTGGAGAGACATCCTCCACCTAGGCCTGCCTGCTCCTCCCCTCTGGAAGAGGGAGTCACATCTGTCCATTTGTCTGTCCGGGTCTCTCTGCATCCCTTCGAGCAAGCAGAGCGCAACCCCAGGCCCAGCACTTGGGGGTCGCCCAGGCTCCAGACCTGGAGGAGCGCCCCGGTCTGCCTGCCGGCTCCTCCAGCCCCGCTCGCCTGACTCATCCCCCATCTGTCCTGCTGCACCCACCCGGCCCTGCCCGCTCCCCACATTCACGGCCCCTCTCCCTTCCTGGACTTCAGCCATGACATTCACCTTTTTTTCCTCTTGGTAAACTCCTATTCATCCTTCAGTGCCCAGGCCAGCCCCCCTCCTCCGGGATGCCCTCCACGCCCCACCCACATGGCGTCTGCTGCCCCTTCTCTTGCACCTGGCAGCACCCTGGGAGGTGCTTGTTCCCCAACAGCAGCCCGCAGGCCCTGCTCTGTGGGTTGTGGCAGGAACCGAGCAGACCGGGGCAGATGTGGCTCGCTGTGTCAGGACCTGTCCTTCCAGCGCGTACAAGCAAACACGAAGTATGGCTGGGGGTGGGGGGCAGGGTGTGGGTGGAGGGTCAGCTCACACTCTGAGCCGAGCTGCTGGGGAGACGGGCCAGGTGGGAGCCTGGAGGAAGAGTGCATTGGGCAGGGGGACAGCCAGTGCAGAGGCCCCAGCGAGGCAGTGGGACTGTGGACGTGGTCCTGAGGCTGGGGGGACGCCAGTGCGTTGGCTTTCCCACCGAGCAAGGGAGGTGGGAGCCACGTAAGGGTTTGGAGAGGAGGAGTGAAATGGCTAACACCTCAAAGGCTCTCCGTGGGTGCCTGAGTGGCTACTGCAATGGTCCTGGCCACAGTGATGGCGTCTGACCCCCTGGGTCCCTTGGGAAGGTGAGAGGCAGGCAGACTTGGAACATAACCGGAAGGCGGTACCAGGTCTGGCTCAAAGGTGGGTGTGGAGGCAGCGGGCTATGTGGTTTGCAGTCTGAACAGACTCAAGACTGGAGCTGTGGTAACTGAGGTGGGGAGGCTGGGTCGGGAAGGCTGGGCAGAGGAGAAGCTGCTGTGGACCTCAGTCTGAGCACAGGTTAGAGTTGGTTACAGCCTCCAGCGCAGACTTGCAGGCCACCAGAGGGAGAGGGTGGGGGAAGAGGCCACCGCCCAGCCGGCACCCAGGTGGTCAGAGGTTGGGGATGAGGGCTGGCAGCAGAGGGACGGTGGGTGACCCTGGAGTCACGCTGCTCTGGACACCGAGGGACGGTGATTCCAGCGGGGCCTTGTCAGATGAGGACTGAAGATCCACCACGGGTTTTGGGATCTCAGAGGCCCCTGGAGCCTGTGGAGGGAAGACTTGCCGGGAAGGGGCAGCAGGGCGGTCCTTCTGGAAGCCCACCGGAAGTCCACCGGGCAGCGGGAGGGCGGAGGAAAGGAGCAGTGCCAGAAGCCGGCCTCGGGCCGCGTTCCCTTGCGGAGCAAACACGCCCGGCCGTCCCGCGGCTCTGCCACCTCTAGAGCCGCCACGGGTCAGAGCAAGCCCAGCGCGGCCTCCGCATCTCCCAGCTGCTGGGCCCGTCCGCGTGGGGCGGCCTGACTTATGGCCGTCTCGCCGCTGCTGTCCTGAACCTTTGAACAGCCTTCGATGCCCACGGCAGTGCCAGGACGATTCCTGTTTTCAGACGAAGTGCGGCAGAGGCACGCCGGGAGGAACTAGAAGGAAGGACAAAGTGCCCTGAGATGGCGGGGCCACCCCGAGGTGGTCACCCTCTCCCCGTGAGGGACCACGGCTCGGGGGCTTCCGGGGCAGGTGGCAGGCCTGGGAAGGGGCCTTGATTTGTTTCCTGCCACCGCGACCTTCCTGGTGACTCCTGGAGGCTGGCCGGGCTCTGAAGCCCCGGGTGGCTGTGCGCGGTAGCACCGACCCTGCAGGCTCCGCTCCGCAGTCGCCCCGCGGCTCAACGGAGGCTCGCGGGCCTGTGCAAGCCGGAGGAGCTCTGCCCTCGGCAGCCTGGGTGAAGGGGCGCCGAGCAGGGGCCTGGCGCCGCCTGGAGGGTCCTGTGCAGGCCGCGGGCTCATCTGAGCAGCTCAAGAAAGAGCAGAGGTGGAGCCTCAGGGCGCCCTTCCTGCTGCAGGGGCGAGTCACCCTCCAGGGACAGGTCCCGCGGGACGGCAGGATGGGCCCCGCCCCACCCGCGCACCCTGCACCCTCCGCCTCTGCTGTCCACGGAGAAACCGAGCGCTCCTCCCGGCTCTCCCCCGTCCTCTGCGCAGGCGCCTCCCCCAGCCCCTTCCTTGCTGGCTCAGCTGGAGGTGAGGAGCTGGGAGCGCCCCAGGCCCAGCTCTCGAAGCACCTTTGCTGTACCCCATCCTCTGCAAGGCCCCCCAGTGGGCCAGGGCCCTGCGAGGACCCAAACCGGGGCTGGCCAACGTGTGCCTGGTGCCCGGGCGCCAGAGGCAGCTGCGGGCCTGGGCCTCAGGTCCCCTTCCTGGCTGCACACAGGCAGCCCTCACCCCCGGTACTTCTCACCTCTGACGAAGGAAGTGCTTAACTCTGGGATGGCGGAAGGCAGGACCTGTCCCGCCATTGATGCTGAGCCAGGCGGCGGCACGCTGTTCCTCTGAGGCTCCCACGTGGTGACAGGACACTTGGGGGCTCCGTGTGCTGAGCAGGGAGCTGGACAGGGCTGTGGGGTCTAATCAAGGTGTGTCATCTTATCTGCTGTGCGCTAGGCCCAGGGGAGCTTCAGGCAGGGCCGAAACAGGACCCCACCATCCATTCACATTCCAGAAGTCTGGCTCTGACCTCAGCGGGAGGGTTGGGGAGGGCTGAGAGCCCAGGAGGCACAGGGCCTGGGCTGGGGCAGGGCTGGAGGACAGAGCTCCTGGCAGGGCACCTGCCACCAGAAAGAGCTCCCAGCTCAGGAAGGAAGCCGGAGCCTGCCGAGGCGGACTCGGGGAGCTGGTGGAGCCCTGGGAGGAAGGTGGTTTTCTGTGGCCCTCTGGGGGTGGTTGAGTGGTTCAGTGATTGGATCTGGGACCCTGGAGGACTCCAGCAGGAGGGCAGTGGGGCTGAAGTCAAGGGACACAGGAAGGGGAAGCAGTTTCTTACCCCTCCCGTCACCGTGCGTTCTCGGCCGACCGTGTAAAAGAGGGTGCAGAGGAGACCTCCAGATCACCCGGGCTTCCCCCGAAAGGCCTGGTGCCTGGGACCCAGGTCCCACCTCCCCAGCTGTGGGTCTGCCACAGCCCACTCAGCCTGGGCCTTGTGTGCTCCTGATGAGCCACCGATGGTACTGGCCCCTGCCAGGGCACCATGAGAGGAGGGCATAGTTCAGACAGCCGATTGGCCACAGGTAGAGGGACTGCTTCCCGTAGAGGACAGGGAGCAGGGGCACCAGGCTGCTGGGTTTGTTCAGCGCGGGCAGCCATCCCCTCACAGAGCCCTGCTCAAGAGGACCGTCCAGGACACGCTCCTAACACATGGCCTTCAGCGTGGGCTTTGCTGGGACCCCGGGTGGCAGCTGGGACACCGGCCTCCTGTCGTCAGCACTTCCTCGGGCCGTGAGAAGAGGCAGGGTTTGGGGGCTCAGCGCCTCCCATCACCACCAACTCCTGACACGGTGACTCTAGAAAGCCTGATTCCTTTCTGCCACGTTTGCCATACATTCAAGACTCAGGGCAGTATGTCCTGGAAGCACCCTGAGGGTCACATCACATGGTGACATGGGGACAGACCGTGGGTTGGCAGGGGCAGGGTTCCGGGGTCCACACCACTGGGCTGGACTCCTGGCCCTTACCTTGGAATCTGGGGCAGGCATCTCTGCAGCCCGGCTGTGGGGACAGACGGGGGCCATGGGCTGGCAGGCCCTGTCCACTCCCTCTCCCCTCCTGAAGGGCAGCCTGCTCTCCAGCCCATCTGCGCTCTAGTCTGTGACTTTGCAGTTGAGCATCCCTGATCCAAAACTGCAAACCCCTGGTGCACCAAGATCTAAAACGTGATTGCTGATAAGCCGCTGCGAGTGGGAAAGTCCACACCTTCCAACTTTGCTTCGTGCACAAAATCATGAAGTGCGTTGAGCAGGTTACCATCCGGCTGTGTTTGAGGTGTGCATGAGACAGATGAGCTCACGGTCAGACCTGGGAGCTGTCCCCAGGATTCCCCAGTGTGGATGCAGAAACTCTCAAAGCCAGAGCCTTTCCGCCTGAGCAGTCCAGATGCAGGCTCCTCCCCGGGGAGTCCTTTCTCTCCTTCCCCTTCTTGTCAGTCTCAGCCTGCAGGGACAGTGACTCCTTCCCAGGGACAATCTCTGGGACCCGGTGACTGTGCTTTCCAGTGGCCCTCATGTGTCCCATGGCGAGACCTCACAGGTGTCTGAGCTCCCCGATGCTCTGTTCCAGCCCCTCCTCCCACACCTCCTTCCTCCCTGCCCGTGGCTGGTCATATGTGTTGGCACTGAGGCCGGGCAAGGTGGCCGTCTCCCTCCAGGTGGGCCACCACTGAAATCTCAGTGACTTCAACTGTGGGCCATTGTCCCAGTGCTTTTGTGGGTGATACTTTTACAAATGGTGCTTAACGCAGATCTTTAGTCCATCCATTCATGCCACTAACAATTCCTGAGTGCATCAGGCACAGAGTGTACTGTGTCCCAAGAACCTGGGATACAGAAGTGGCCAAGAGGAGCAGTGCCCTGGGCCCAGTGGTAGTGACCATGACCAAGGAGACAGGTGACTCTCCAGTTGGTTGGCAGGTGGGAATAGCTCCTTTTTCTTTGTGCGTTGTTGACCCATGGCCTTCAAGGTCTAGCCTCTTGCCTTCTGGAAGACCGGAAGTTTCCGTGGAACGAGAGCTCATGCAGCGTCCTGCTTCGTCACCTCGCTCGTTAAGATGCTTTGTGACAAGCCTGCACGCTCCACCACTCTCAGTAGAATCGCAGATTCCTGCGTTGGAGCTGAAGGTCAGCACGGATGGAGCCTGCGGAGGCCACCCAGCTGGTCAACACCGAACAACTAAGCACGGAGGCTGTGGCTCGGGTTTCTCTGTAGATGGAGGTCTCACGCGAGTCAAGAGGTGGACTGGTGTAGAGAAGCCTGTGGCTGATGGATGAGCAGACGCGGCTTCAAGCGGCAGAAACTGGGAGATGGCTCCAGGGGCCCCAGACGTGGGCCACAGACCCCACGAGGCAAGCGAGTTCCCCCTGCCGGCCCTGCATGCTGTGCGTTCAGGAGCCTGGAGCCCGGGCACAGCAGCTGCGATTCACAAAGCAGAGCCAAGACACAAGGTGAAATGCCTGAGGGGCCCACATTTTTCAACGGAAGAAAAAAAGACTTAATTATATCTTTAAGAGGCACCGACTCGCCCAGGAGCACCAGCGGCGTCTGCGACCTGTAGCACAAACGCCAAGGATGCAGATCTGCAAGATGGACCCTGCTGAGCGCTGTGCCGCCACGGCCTCGCTCCTTTTCTCCCCTGAGCCTTTGAGAAGGTGGGCGGGGGGGGGGGGGGGGGGGGGGCAAGCCGCGCATGATGGAGGCGCCCCTTTCTGTCCTGCGTTTTTTTTTGCCAAAGTGAGAGATCCAAATAAACCACCTCTCCCAGCACCTTCTCCTTCCCTCCCTCAGGACCAAGTTTTCATCTCCTAGACTGTGGGGCTGCGAGAACTGGCTGCCTGCCTTCACTCTCCTCCTTTCTTCTGATTTCGTCTTATTCAATAATCATGGCTGAGCTTCTGCCATGTGCCTGCAACAGGATCTGGCTGAGTTGCCCAGGGTGGCCTTGAACTCGCAATCCTCCTGCCTCAGCCTCCCAAGTAACTGGGATCACGGGCGAGTGCCGCCGCACCCGGCTCCACCTGCTCCCTTGGCCTGCCCGTCACGTGTGTGCTTCTGAACCGCGGATGCCGTTAAAGGTCCCGCGTGCAGCCAGGATGCCTCATTTACAAACAGACGTGAATGCAAATAGGTAAACATGTAAATGTAGCCGTGATGGTCATTACTCAAGATTTTATAATGTGTATATTGTCTATATGTTTTGTTGTAAATATGTAGTTACATAATCTATAAATTCTATATTTTATATCAAAATTACAGTTACAAACTGAAAAGAGCTGGGGACGTAGCCCAGTGATAAAGCATCCCTGGGTTCAATCCCTGATACCAAAACAAAAAACAAAAAACCCCACAAAGATTATATTTTCCATAACATTTTATTTAAAATGTTATGGTATTCATATGTTAATTATATATACTTGCATAGTTTAGCTAATGTGTTTATATTACAATAATTACATATTATTCTGTAACACATGGAAACCGATCCTGGGGAACAGGGTCCCGCGCCCCTTCCCCTCGCCTCTGTCCTGAGTGTTCCTCGGCCACCAGCTCTCTCCTCTGAGTGCCGGGAAGGGCAGTGAGGACCTCAACCACGCCTGGACAGGTGGCCTCAGAAGGACCCAGGCACCTGGCTGGTGGGTGCCATGGTCGGCCTCAGCCTGGGAGAGGAGACAGCGAGGTGGGCACCACGGGGCACGTATGAGCCTGCCCTGACCCGACATGCTGGCCCCTCCCGGGGAGAGACGGGCAGGCGTGCCCTGGACATCAGACACAGGGCAGCCAGGTGGCAACCAGCCCACATCCCTTGCCTGGAGCTGAAGAAGTTCCTAACATTGGAACAGGACATCGCGGCCATGTACCTGGCAGGCGGCGTGTGAAGGAAGCCAGCAGAGACCTGGGCTGCTCTCTCCCCTGGAGCTGATGCCCAGGTCTGCTGGGGAGCAGCCTGGAACTCTACCCTGGCTGCTGGGCATTTCCTTCGCCCAGAAAGTGAAGGCAGGCATGGTGCCAGGCTCCACTCTGGAGCGGGAGTTTGGCCGTCCTGACAGGGCCTTGCCGCAGGTACAGGGGCCTGTGTGATTCTCAGTCCTCCCGGGCCTCTGCTGCCTGAGGCAGGCCATACCCTGCGCACCCCGAGATCTTGGCGATCTGGAGCTCAGAAGCCAGCTGGACTCAGAGTTCGCAAGCAAACAGGTTCGGCTACGGAGCAGCCGAGCGGCACATCCACGTGGCGACGCACACGGGCTCGGGAGCTCTGCCTGCGCATGTCTCTCCCCATCTCCATTACAGTGACCTTGCATTGGGACCTTGAAACCAGCCAAGAAGGTTGGCATGTGTTTCAAGCAAAGAACCAGCTGAGCAGTTAACTCAGAAGGCTGAAGGTGTGGGATGGAGAAGGGACTTTGGAGGTCATTCAGCCCTGCCCCAGGCGCTGGGGCTCAGCCTGAGGTGTGGCTCCTGGTCTTCCTCGGCAGGAAAAGCGTCACCTCCAGCAGTCTGTCCTGGTCCCCAGCCTTCCTCGCCTCCGTCCTGACCCCTGTTGAACCAGGCACAGACTCCTGTGGGAATGTAGCACTTCCATTTTTGATCCTGGACCCCCCGCAGTTTGGGAAGCGGGGCTCTGTTAGTTGTGTCTGGGGCACAGCAGGCAGGCCCCCAGCCTCGAGAAGGTGAATGGCTGAGGTCTCGGGTCTGGTGAGGAGTTGGGCTCTGCACCCCTGCAGCTGATACTTGGTGGGCGCTACTGGGCACCTGGATCTTGCCATGCGGGAGGCCCAGGGACACATCCTGGAGAGTTGGGGCTGCTCCACGGGGAAGAGGGGAGTCCAGGCCCCGGGACCCTCCAGTAATACAGGGAAGAGCCTCTGCTTCATTTTTCCCTGGGAGTCCTCCTGGGCATGGGCACAGGAGGAGAAGGTGTCTCATGCCAGGCCTTCTTCTCAGTACTCTTAGCGCCTACCTGCTAGATGGCGGCAGAACAGGAAACCCAGGCTCCAAGAAGGCAGGAGCGGCCTTGACGTGAGAGCCACCTGCCTGCAAGGCCCACCTCGCCACGTCTCCATGGGCCCAGCCTTGCAAAGGTTTTCTCAGGGAGTGGTGGGTTCACCTCCCCAGGCCCTGAGGTGGAAGCAGAACCCAGACTGGGGAGGGGATCTTGCCCATGGAGCTTGGGTGTCTGGCTCGGACTGTGGTTTGCTGAGGGCTGAGGCTCTTCCGGCCCTGAAATTGCTCCGGGAAAGCTTCCCTGCACATCTGTGGTAACTTCCAGCACACCTTTGCTCTCTCCCCAGGTGTCGTGCGCCAGGTGCGGCCCATCGTAGGCCCGTTTCATGCGGTCCTGAAGCTGGAGATGAACTACGTGGTCGGGGGAGTGGTCTCCCACCGAAACGTCGTCAATGTGCACATCTTTGTCTCTGAGTACTGGTTCTGAGGGCTGGTCCACTGTGCAGCCAAGGATGCACCTGCAGGCCAAGTCATTGCTGCCAGAGATAGCCGTGCCCGTTGGACCCCTGGGGCGTTTTTTAATGTTGTGCATCGGTTCATAGCATTAGGCCAATATGTATTATGCTGAGCCAGGTGAATAAGTCCATCTGATGTTCTTTGGTGTTTCAATAATGAGTCTAATTGCTCAGCTGTCTGGCTGAAGACCTTGCTTATGTTTTTAGTGCAAAGGTGAAATTCTGTGCCTCTCTCTGCCTGTGGGCTGGGCCTTGTTATGAAACAAGGAAAGATGGTTTTCAAGGGAGCAGTCAGTCCAAAATCCTGCAGGAGGCCTGATTACATGGAATTTGACATTTGGTCCTTTTACGCCAATCAGGTTCAGTGTTCTAAGTTCGTGGCTGCTGAAGACTAGCACGTAAATGTGCAATTCCTTCTCCCCAGAATCACCTGAAGGAATGCCTTAGGG
Source organism: Sciurus vulgaris (assembly GCF_902686455.1). Lineage (NCBI taxonomy): Eukaryota > Metazoa > Chordata > Mammalia > Rodentia > Sciuridae > Sciurus > Sciurus vulgaris. The sequence goes on from NC_136465.1 coordinate 177,276,690, forward strand.
GACACTTCGAAGGCAGACGGCAGTTCTGTTGAAACAGGGGGGCCTCTTGGTAAAGACACAGGTTGATGTTTGGTGTGGCCCCCGTGTTCACCTGGGGACTGGCTGGGTTTCTCTGTACCCTGCAGTCACCTTTTCTCAAAGGTGGAAAATAAACAGCTTTTGTGATCCTCCCAATGGCCTGCGCATGGGACTCTTTCAAGGAGGGGGTTCCTGCTAGCTCAGGGGTCCTTCAGCAGCCAAAGGACTGAGGATCTGCCCCCAGGGGTCCTGGCCCTATCCTCTCAATCACGGACGCCATCATGCTTAGTGCACATTCTCATGCTCAGCAGCCTGGACCAGGCACTGGCTGAGATCTGGACCTCACATGCTGGTGTGACTTCTGTTAGGACTTTGGGGTGGCTGGTGTTCTAGTAGGTCTACTCAGACCACTCTGACTCTCAAGGACATGAATCCAGCCTCCTTTGGGAACTCCCAGTGTTCTGAAGTCACTGCCAGAGCCCTGGTCAGTCCAAGACATTCCTGGGGAAGACCTCATGGGACTGGGCAGGCCATGAAGCCATGTCCACTGACAAGGTCAGCACAGGGGGGTGTCTGAGCAGCTCTTCATGTCAAGGAGGTGGGGTCTTGCAGGGAGTGTGACTGGGGGCAGATCACAGGAATGGAAACCTCAAGGACTAGGGACAGGAAACAGGAAGCATGTGGAGCCCAGCAGCCACCTGCAGCTTGAGAGTCATCAGCAAAGGATTTCTGGAGCATGGAGTCAGAGGTCTGACTGGGCCTGGGCCAGGAGCACAGACTTGCTGGCAGCTTCCAGGAAAGGACACCTCTGTCCTCTTTGTTGGCAAAGGTCAGCATGGAAGCTGCTATGGGTGAGCAGAGCCAGATCTCCTGACATCAGTTGGCTCTCGGATGAGCATGTGACTTAAGATGGCCAATCAGGGCCTTCCCTGAGAAGACAGATTGGGGGCAGGGCCAGCAAGAAGCTGATGAGGGCTGGGAGCTGCCAGGTATGGGAACAGAGAGGAAGGGAGGGACAGCACTGACCCTTCCTGATTCAGTCAGGCTGGTCCCAGCCTCAGCTCCATCAGGGTTAGCAGGGCGTCCATCATCTTCCAAACCTGTCACTGCATCTTAAAGTAGAGACAGTAATCCCTAGACCAGGGCTAGCTGAGGGGCTTTGCAAACTGTGAAGTGCTGCACACGTGTGAGATCTCATTATCACTAACCATTCAAAGTAACCATAGATGCCACTGGCTATTGAGTCACATAAATGAGTTCTAGAAGCCTTTCTCTTTTTTTTTAAACACTTTTGGATCCACTTTTATTTTCTTTTCTCCTCCCCACATACAGAACTTTGCCACACACATTGCTTGCAGCTATAAAGTCACTTGATGTCGGCCAGGTACCATTTTATCCCTAAAGCTTTGTGGGCATGAAAATATGACAGTTAACCATGTTAAATCCATAAAATATTTACACAGCACAGCACATTAAGCTTTAGACACTTGGCAATTAAACCACATAAAAAGGGCAAGACTCATCCTACAGGATCAGAGTCGAGTGTTCACTGGTCCCTATCAGGTGACTGTACACTGGTTCAGAGGGCAGCAGAGGTGACAGGAAGTCACAGAGGACACTGAGCACTATGATCTGGAAGCACGTCATGGTGTCACCCCAGAGTCATTTGACACACACCTTCTCCAAGGTGGTCTTGTAATTCTAGAACAGCAGGTCCAGCTGATGCAAAATGAAGACAGACAACAGCAGTTATTCTGTGGGGACAGCCATGCGCATTATGCACAATTCGTCCCAAAATCTTGTCATGATCTTTCTCATTTTCTGGTCGGGTGATCCATCAGTTTGGCACTCAACTCTTCCTTCCTTCCTGGTACTATTAGATCCGAAGATGACCTGGACAGCCATGAATGGAATTTGTTCTCACAATATGGAAAACACTTGGAGTCTATTAGGGTACGTTTCTACAGTTGCTGTGTTTTCATCCTTTGGAACACATAATACCCTTGAATCTCCTTCTGGCTTGAATCTAATTATTCTGTTCATTTTTACAAGGTTTTCCTTTGGAATAGCCAAAATCATCCACAAGAGACCCGGTTGACAGCTGTGTAAATTGTACACAATCCTAACTTTTCCCATTTTATATCACACTCTATAAGTTGGGCACCCGATGGATCAATATGTATCCATTATTCTTACAAAGAAATTGCAGTCAGGGCCCAGCTCATGGGAGCAGGAGGTGCCTCTGGGCCCCAACAGCAGTTACCTGTCTTAATTGCAGCCTTTAAACAAAATAATTGAGGGGAGCCGCTGAAGGGAAAGCAGTTTATAAGCATGAGAAGGCAGACACACAGACACCAGGGCTGGTAGTAGAAGCAATATGGAGGGAAAATTCCAGAAGGTCTTCCATTACCATTCAACTGGAACACTGTCAGTCTTGAGAGAAGGAACCTGCCCTGCTGTCCTGAGAAACTCAATGGCATGTGGCAGGAGCACCTGGGCCACTGGGCCCTGCAGTGGGACCAGTGTCAGCACATTTGTGGACCTGCATGGACAGAGGCAGGGCCACCCAACCAAAGGGACCCCAGGGAGGTGCGCTGGCACCCAAGTCTCCGTGAGGTTCCCAAGTTCGTCCTGGTGAGAACGCGCTGGAAGTGGAGCTAGAATTTTCTTCTTTCTCAATATTTTATTGTGAAGCTTTTTCAAATATACGCCAAATTGAAAGGATTTTACGGAGCACGCCCAGGTGCCCGCCACCTTGATCCTGCCTTTAACATATCATTTTGAGGAATCAGTGATACGATGGGGTAATAAATAGAAGGTCGGAGCTCTGTGGGTTTTGTAGGCCTGCGATCGGGTCGGGTCGCTTTCTCACCACGTGGCCTTGGGCACCTGACCTGATGTCCTGGAGTCTCCGTTTTCTCTACAACAAAGCGGAAAGATTCACCTGCATGCTCTTCACAGGAGAGGTGTCAGGAAGAAACGGGAAGGTGACCCCGCCCTTAGCAAGGGAGGCTGCTGCAGGGCCACCGTGCAGCACCACCACTGCACGGGGAGGGGACACCCATGCAGTTAGTGGCGCTTCCGATTCGTCCGGTTTGGACTGGAAGCGGAGGCAGCGTAACCGCCAGAGATGGCGTCCCACGCTGTGACACCCATTGGTGCAGCTGGCCCCTGCCAGATGGGAGCCCAAAGGAAACGGGACCTGTCTGCCACTCGGGATTTCCCAGGTAGTGCCTGGCTCGGAGAGCTGCCCAGGAGCTGTCAGTGGGACGGCAAGCATGTAGACGCTGCCGCCAGGCAGGAAGGGGCTTGAGCTCTGCTTCAACCGTCAACCCACCTGTGGCCCCGGATGTCCCTGTGGTGGCTGACGGGGGCAGCAGCAGTGGCAGCTGAGGAAGGACAGTTTCTTAGTTTCTCAAGAATTACATACTGGGCTGGGGTTGTGGCTCAGTGGTAGAGAGTCACTGGGTTCGATGCTCAGCACCACATATAAATAAATAAATAAAATAAAGGTCTACCAGCATCTAAAGAAATATGAAAAAACAAAAGAATTCAAATTCTCCAGCTGGGCGCAGTGGCGCACACCTGTAATCCCAGTGGCCGGAGAGACTGAAGCAGGAGGATCACGAGTCGAAAGCCAGCCTCAGCAACACAGATGTACTAAGCAACTCAGTGAGACCCTGTCTCTAAATAAAATACAAAATAGGGCTGGGGATGTGGCTCAGCAGTTCAGGGCCCCTGAGTTCAACCCTGGCTCCAGGGGGAAAAAAAGAATTAAAAAACTCCAACCCTTGCTCTTGGAAGTTCTTTCTGAGATCTAACTTTAATCCACTCATCCTCCTCTCTTCTTTATTCTAAAAGGTCAGAAACTCCCTGTGCAAGGCCCGGCCTCCGGGCTCCCCCTCCAGGCCTGAAGCATTGACCGTCCCTCCTGGGCTCTGGCATCTCTCTCAGTTCTCTGTGGAGGTGGGCTGTGTTCAGCAGGACAGCACACAAAGGCCAGGGTCCTGTTGGTTCCCTCCACTGTCCCTCCCTGACCCTGACCGCACTCAGGAACCAGGGACCGCCATGCTCCCAGGAGCAGCCTCCAAAGCCTGCACTGCCGCCTCGTCAAGCCCGCTGACCCCGGGTCCAGGCTGCTTGTGCGGCGGGTGCCTCGGAACAGGCGTGTTGGGCTTTGAAGATGATAAGACGTGCCTGAGCCCAGCTGGCCACCGGTGACTGCCGCTGCCACGCGGGCTCTGCAGGGAGG